>NC_134188.1:10094056-11294056 GCF_964188355.1 Buteo buteo
CTTTACTGTATTTTATTTTCTGTTGAGTTGCTCGCAAATCTTTAAAAGCAGGATGTTCAGGAAAAGGATCTAAGCATTTGATTGCTTGGTACAGATTTTCATTATCCTTATTATCTATCACCAGATACTTCAATAAGCCTAGGACCTGAAAATGAAAAGTAAATGAAAAACAAGTAAGACGGAGAAACATTTTTGAGCCATATATCTTATGCAGGTTATGAAGTTTGTATTTCTCCAAGTTCCTTTAAACTGAGAATTCTATTAAAAAAGGTAAGATAATTTATTTACACTGTTAAAAATTGTAAAATGTTTAGAGGCTTGGGGAAATCACAGATATATTCTAAAATGGTGAGGCATTTTTGCCACTCACCCTCCCAAACGGACATCAAAACTTTTATTATCACAGCCTGCAGTTTTATCCTGTCTTTTGGTGAAGCTGATTTCAAATACTGGCCAATGGAATCATTACAATATTGGCAATGATTTAGCAACACACTGCACCCAAGCAGTCCTTCTGATGTTATTAGGATTTTATTATTCTTACTAAAGTGCCGGTAACTTGAAATCTGGACAAATGCCTAAATATCATAGTTTACTGCCCAAATCACTGAACTCTGGTAGAATTTGTTTTATAACAGATCTACAACTTGAATAAATGCTTGCTAAAAGGGTACCATACTTCCTTTGCAAAAACCGCTGCTTTTATGCTTTACTTACAAATCAATGCAACTGGATAGTCAACCCAGGCAGCTTTGAGGAGTAAGTAACCCAATCTAAATGATGAGGTTTTCATTTGGAGACTTTTATTTACCTGAAAATTACTAACCAACCTCCATTCAATGCTAGAAGAAAAAAAGAGAAGAAACTGAGAAGTGATCACTAGAGGAAGGACTTCCCTAAAGGAATATGATATGAGAAGGTTTCATATTTGATATCAGTTCCAATTCAGAGAAATTTCTGCCCTGCCCACTTTGTTTCTGGCCAGGGATGCCCTGACATGTTGCCTTTGCAGTGTGCATGTACAACTGTTTGCACAGACATATTCTAAATCCGATCATGATCATTAAGCTGGGAAAAAGATTGCCAGGTTATTTTCAGCTCAATTAGTATAGCTCTCCAGCTGAACTGGAATCACAAGGAGAAGGACAATGTAGGGCTACACTGCAACCACAAAGGTGCATACGGTGCCATGGGATCAGATTAAGCTAGCAGGCAACCACAATGACTGAAGTGCAACAGGTGTACTCTTCTCACCTTCAGCTACTAATTATAAGTCTCTGAATCTAATAAATTCCACCCTCTCCAGAATGCATATACAAACATCACCAGAAGGAAAACAAGGCTTATCACACAACAGAAATTGCTTCATTTCCCTTTTAAAGCCTATGTGCTACATTTATTTTTAATGATAATTTGTTAAATAACTAGCTGAACTACTTAAATCTGTTCTTTGCACGTATTTTCTCTTTGACCTCTAGCACCTTCCCCTGCCAAAGGCTTTCATCATATTTCCTGTGAAATCATCCACAGAGCTTTGTAGGTAACTGCTTGGCTACTAGATATGCTTGTAGTCATTAGACTGCCATCACCAGTAGCTTAGCAATGCCTATGTTTTCTCTATCTTTTCCTTAGTGGTACCACTGATTTGGTGTCTCTACTCAACGAAGGTAACAATTTTTCTGAAACTTACCCCAAAGGTTTTAAACCTCTTTCAGATTTGGGGCAAAAAGGTGCACAGATTCAAAGCAGACATAAAAGACATTACAACAGCATTAAAGCTCTATAAGAAATCTGACTTTTTATAGACTAAGTAAATAGAGAATTAGAAAGTGATACAGTCATCTCAGCAATTATGATACAAATACATCTCCATCACTGTTTAAGGCTGTGGAAATTAAATACAGAACACAATATTTGTCAAAATAGAAGTACCAAAAGTAAACACACTTTTATTTAACAAATTAAAAGTATAGTGTTACATCCCAAGTAAGATTTTTTTATATAAATCTACAAAGCATAAAAAAAAGGAATTAAAATTGAACATGAGTATAGATATAGCTTTCATGACAGTGAACATTAACTAAAAAGCTAACAGATAAGGAATAATCAGCAACTCAAAACTACCTGTTCCTGAATCTCAGGCTGGTCCATGGCAAGAGGTATTAGGGTTCCTACAATAACAGGAAGGTGGCTCTCTAGAGCATCATTACAACACGTAACCGCTGTGTGGCAAACATGATGAAGAAGATCACAACAGAGTGAAAAGCTGCGCATGGATATTTCTCTGATAATAACAGGTCTGTCACAGGAAATAAAAAAGTGAAATTAAAGAAATACAAATTGTCATTGTCTCAAGTATTAACCTATTATACAACAGGGAAGAATAGGAAAAAAGGGGAAATATAAATAAACTTTATAGGAGAAACTGATTCTCATCTTTAAAATTTATCAACTCAATCAACTCTAAGGATTTAGCTCAGGACACAGAGGAGAACTAACACACACAAAATTTGACAGATAGCTTTGAAGAAAAATATATTCCAAAAAGGAAGAAAACCACAAACCAACCCAAAAAGGCTTTTAGACTATTACTTGCCACAACAATGTTGAGAGAAACGGAAAAGTGGAAAACATGCTCTCTGAACTTTCCTCTCTCTCACATAACCATTAATTTATGTTGTGGTTTAACCCCAGCCAGCAACTAAGCACCACGCAGCCACTCATTCACTTCCCCCCCACCCAGTGGGATGGGGGAGAAACTCGGGAAAAGAAGTAAAACTCCTGGGTTGAGATAAGAACGGTTTAATAGAACAGAAAAGAAGAAATTAACAATGATAATGATAACACTAATAAAATGACAACAGTAGTAATAAAAGGATTGGAATATACAAATGATGCGCAGTGCAATTGCTCACCACCTGCCGATCAATGCCCAGTTAGTCCCCGAGCGACGATCCCTCAGCCCCTGACTCCCCCCAGTTTCTATACTAGATGTGACATCACATGGTATGGAATACCCCAGTGGCCACTTTGGGTCAGCTGCCCTGGATCTGTCCTGTGCCAACTTCTTGTGCCCCTCCAGCTTTCCCGCTGGCTGGGCATGAGAAGCTGAAAAATCCTTGACTTTAGACTAAACATTACTTAGCAACAACTGAAAACATCAGTGTTATCAACATTCTTATACTGAACTCAAAACTTAAAGCTATACCAGCTACTAGGAAGATAATTAACCTCAGCTGAAACCAGGACAATTTAAAAAAAGAAAAAAAAAAATTTAGGTTAGAAAGGACACCTGGGGATTATCTAGTCCAGTTTCCTGCCTGAAGCAGAGTCAGCTTCAAAGTCAGATGAGGTTCTCAGGGTTTTATTGAGCTGAATTCTGATACATTATTCCTTGGACGGAGAATCAACAGCCCCTCTGAGCAACCTGCTCCAGTAGTTGACTATTCTCACTGCGAAAATCTTTTCCCTTGTGTCCAACCAGAACCTTCCATATTGCAACTTGATGGGTGCTACCTCTTGTCCCATCACTGTGCGCTTCTAGGAAAAATCTGGCTCTACTTTCCCTACAACATATCTTTCCCTCCAGAAACTGAAGAACAGAAATTAGAGCAACTCCACTTATCCCGTTGGGGGTCCTCCACTCAACCCATCCCAGTTTGTCATTATCTCTGATGTGCTGGCTGGAGCAGTCCCACACTGGACACAGCGGTCCTATTGCAGCTTCATTCAGCATTCAGAGAGGAATGATCAGTGTTGATCGCAATAATAAGTCTCATGATAATGGCATTTACCATAAAATCCACCTCTCTTCAGTATTTCAGGGTATGAAATGCTTCCAACAAGCAAAGCAATCAACTTGCACTTAAACTCAATGACATTTAGGTGAATAATTATCTTGGAAATCCAAAGCTAAACCTCAAGTAAGAAAGTATCTCTAGTCCTTGTGAAAGATAAGAATCTCTATTTAAATCGTAAGCCTAATGAAGTACCAGTTTTCTCAATCCGAAGACAAACTAAGATAACAGGTACCAATTCTCACTCACTTTGTTAGCTCCTTATTGGTGAGAATGTAAATACTCTTTATTAAGAAGTGCATTTTATTTGACATGTGCTTCCTTTGCACTTAACACCACAATTTGAATTTTTCTCCCATATACTTTAAATTCCCAAACACCTTTTCTGTCATCAAAATCTCCCAACACTTCTTGTTTCTACAGTTTGATAACCTATTACAGATACAAAATTCTGCAGTATAGCAAACATTTAAATACAAGGATAGCACAAAACATTCCACATTTTACTAAGAGTTCTAAATTTAAATTCCAAAAGTATCAAAGAAAGGCAATTGAATTTTTTCTTTCAGCAAATTTCAATTATTTCTACAAATGAATTAACATCTACTAGCAATACTGAAATGTGAGGTTACAAGAACAAGGCAGCACAGACAGGAAGAACAAGATATAATTACCATATTTACCTGCCATTGATGTGGTGAATCAGGGTGTAAATTACATCTCGGAGGACAAAAGCCCATGCTCCTCCTAAACCATCTTTTATCTCTTTAAGTAACAGACTAACAAACAAGTGATAAATTATAAGAACTCTGTGTTTCTTGTAAATGTTGTTTGTATTTGATGCGTGATTACAAAGGGCTAGAAGGATTTTCTGAAATGAATCCTAAAAATGAATAAACTATGAGTAAAAAAAAATAATTCATAATACCAATACAGATATACTTTATATCAAGAAAAAAACCTAAGCAATAGAGGTTTTTTTTAAAGAACATGGACAAAAAGGCTTTATTATTTTTATTGCTTTAAACAAACAAAAGACCTACATAGAAACCAACTCTCCAAGCAGGACTCTAAGCCCCATACCTCCTAATTTTCTTTTCTTTTTCTTTTTCCCCACATGAGAAACATTATGCAAATTTTTCAGAAAACCAAACAGTTATGGCAGTTTTCACCAACAGAAGAAACATCAAATAAAAACCATTAAACATCAAGTAGTACTTCAATCTATATTCTTCAAACAACATACATACAAAAATGCATTATTTCATAGAATATATAAATACAGATTGCAACTGTTAAAACTGTAAACTTAAAAAAGAAGTAACTATCTTAAAGTACTAGGCAGGTTGTGTTACATTTTAAAGAATTTTTTCCACTGTCTGGCAATATTAACTTTTACACTCAAAAGATTTAGACAAACATGGTCCAGAAAAATTTTTTTCCCATTTTTAGACTGTTTATGGATAGGCAAAGTAAATTGTTGACAACATATGCAATAAAACAGCATACAATTTGAAAAGATACAGATCTAAGGAATGATGTTACAAGACAGTAAAATGTTTATGATTTATTGCAAAGGCTGGATAATTTTATATGCCTTCGTATTTGCCTTTAACAACTGAAAATCAAATGTCTAAAAACATCACAGACTATAAAATTTCACACTGTCAGTAAGGGAAGCAAACTTTAGTGTCTTAATTGTAGATAGTATTTAGATAAAATTGTCCAAATGTAATTATTCTAGAATGTTCTTCAGACACATGCCAAAGAAATAGATTGCATCTAAATTGTGTCTAGTACACACAGATTTCCTCAACCTTTAAAATAATTCTCTCTATTTATGCATTATTTTATATGTATTATATAATGCATGTGATAGTTCAAACATGTAATTTTTGTAAGGTTACCATGTCCCTGAACTTAGGACTTCTTCCATTTCAGAAGGCAAACAAAAGAACAGAAAGGTTTCTAAGATTGTATTTTTCCGTCACATATACATGATGAAAATGTCTAATTAAACCAAAATGTACCCATAAAAGAAATTTTATATTCTACAGAAAATCATCATTACATACTTACAGGGCTTTTAGAAAGAACTGCTACAAGACTTCTTAATTTGCTTTTGTGACAGTTGCTAATATAGTCCAAGGCTGCCTTAATCACGTAAGATGGAAAATGAGGAGGATTAGGAGCAGGATCCAGTTCCCTAAATGAATAAAAAAAGAGATTTTTTTTTTTTCTTCCCCAAATCAAACCCATGTATTAAATAAAGTAAGTCTCACTGAATAAACACGTAAATCCTAGGAAATCTTTTCTGCTTTCAGTAAGTAAGAAGCACCAAAAGCATCCAGCAGAGTGACATACATCTTATTTTTAGCTGCCTGTTGTCTCTCTATGGCAGCTTTCTAAGTTGTACTTTCTTAACATTCTTCTACTATTTTTTGAAAGATCATATTGCTAAAAATCCATGCATTTTTCTCATCTCTGGTACTTCGTAGGAAAATCTAACTGCAAGTCATGGATAAAACTTCTGCGTTTTGTAACTATGGGAACAATTTGGTTGAGAAAAAAGTAATCATGAATCTCCCCATTATAAAAAAAGGGTACTAAACTTTTCTTGGACCTCAAAAAGAAAAATGTATCATGATATTAACAAAACAGCAAAATCTAAGTTTCATCACTCTTATTCTTACCATTCCCTTCTTAGAAAGAAAAAAACTTTGGTTACAAGCAGACACCACAGTCTGTTAATAAACTTACTGAAACAAACTTCTTTATAATTATAAAAGTTCTGAAATCCTCAGCCATTTAACTTTTGGCAGATTTTCATAGAAATGCTTTTTTTTCTTTCAACTTTATATTTCTACAACAAAAATATCTTCTTCAATAACTTCAGAAAGCGTAATGTTTTTCAAAATAGTTTGTATCTAAACACAAAATCTGGAAAATTATTTCTAGATATAATTATGTAAATAATGATATTTTTAGGACAACAACAAAGACTGAAAAGCTCATAAAAGAGAATAAATTTACGATATTAGAATATTCCTATTAATAAGCAATCTGTTTATTTGGCATTGCTTAAGCAAGCTCCTTAAAAAAGGCAAGAGCTGCCACTACAAGAACTGTTAAGAAACAGTTCACTTCACTTCTCAGTGACTTCTAAATATTTAAAGAACTGTAAAAGAATCACTTTAATTTAGACATTAAAACCCAACCAATTTTACAGAGAGGGCAGTCCATCCAAATTTGAACTAGTCTAAACTCGCATTGCCATACTCCAGCTCAGCAACATACAATGGCATTCTCTTGCCCACCCATTCATTCTTTCCATTAACTGAAGTATTATAGAGGTTCTCCTTACTGATACTGGGGAATAACTATGTGAGAAAGCATGCCTATGATACATCATTGCTAATGACAACAAAATTCTTTAATTCTCAACTTCAAGGCCACCTCTTCTTATGCCTGAAGATCACGTTTTAATTCACAACGTTATACAAACACACTCAACATTTAGAAGATCTACAAACACGTACCTTATATATTTACTTAGATGAGGTCCTTCTTCTACTGTGGTATCAGGTTGTTCATGTAAGGTCATCAACAGTTCAACCACAATCTCTGATAAGTTATTATGAGATAAATTGTCAATTTGCTAGAAGAAGATAAATAGTGTTTTAATGAGGAAAAAAAATACTTTAGCTAAAATAATTTAACATTTCTTTTTCCTTCTGAGAACACCCATTTTTTCCTGTTTGGATTCTCTATTTGTTCAATTATCCACGACATACAATTCATTCAGAAATTAAGCCTGGTTAAGTCTTATCTATGGCAGTCACAGGTAGAACAATTTACTTCCCTACAGTATCTGGAAAAAAAAAAATTACGTTTAATTTTACTACTAGTTCTGAATATAGAGTCTGCCTCTGGAGAAGATGGCTCCTCATAAAGCATTAACAAAATATTTTAAGAGGAAAACATGACTTCCTTAAACAGATGTATGACGGGAAAACTCAAGGTTGTGTAATGAATGGTAAAAAAAAAAATTTATTACATTCTGAATAGCTACTTAAAAATCTTGGGATAAAAATTCGGCTAGTTTGGCTTTATTAAAATAATAATTTTGTATCTATAAACTTGAACTATTTACATTTTTACAGAATATATAAAAGTTCCTTTCAGGTCTGTTAAATGACAGAGAACTCAATTTACACATTTAAAAATAGATACCTGTTTTCCTAAGCACTTTTCATCCTTAAGCATGTCGAAGACTTCAGAAGCCTTATCTCTTTGCTCTGCTACTTCATTCTTTCCATGGCTTTGATAGGCAAAATACGGAAGGATATTCACAAGTATCTTTGGAAAACAGTCTGCTAGAACCTGTCTCCAGTCTTTTTCAATCTTGTCAGCAAGTAACTTCACATCTTCAAATTGACTTCTAATCACCAGGTGTGGAACCAGAACTTTATAACAAGACCTACACATAGTAAATACATTTCCAGAATGTCCTTGAATTGGATTTTTAAAAAAATTTCAAGTATAATATAGCAAATACCATTCCTCTATTGTATAACCAAACTTGTATTTATTGTTTAGCTACAGCTATACAAAAAAATCTTACCAGCATAAATGTAATTAACAAGGTACTTGGAATACATTTTAAAAGCTCTCAATATGTTAGAAATTTGAAAGACTGTGTCATAACTGTAAATAAATTTAAGTAAACTGCTTTCATATAGCAAACTTACCTGTAGAATTCCTCAAGGCTAGTATAGTTCAGAAGAACATAAGGAAAAGCAGACAGGCTATATCCACTGTCATTTATTTTCAGCCACTCCATCACCAAATAGTCTAAATGTGATGTCATGAAGTCTTCTATACTTTTATAGCCAAATATGGCAGATACTTTTTTCAAAACCTGTGCATGTAATAAGATTGCAGAAATAGCATGCAGAGTACATGATACTATGGCAAACTGACAGTACTACACCTCCATGTGTCATCCCCCCCAGACTTTTAATGAATATTTGTGTAAGTCAGCTCCTATTTAGCATAAGCAATTTTTTTATTATTTGTATTGCCATATCTAAAAAGGATCTAAAAATCAAGGAACTACAACTGCCCTGTATAAGGCAGGAAAAGGACAGACAGTACACATTTTGCAGGGTAGAGACTGTGTGTAAAAACAAGAGGCAACAAATAGAAAGAAAGGATAAAAAGGAGAGAACATGCACACTAAAAAAAATGACTGGCACGAAAGGCTGCAGTATAAACAGTAATTATTTCAGTATACCCTTGTGAACTTCAGAATTAAAGTCCACGAGACACATACCATCTTCCAATACTTTGCATTTATTTTACATATTTTCCACATTGCAAAACTCACTTTACTTCCACTGGGTAGAAAGATTTTCTAAAATGAGATCTGCAATCTTCAATGTATAAAAATCTATTTGTATTTCAGATCTGTGCTTTTAACACACAAGATTTACCATTAGAATTGTCTTTTATGATGTCATTATTTCTATGTAGGTAATTAAATATAATTACAAATTCATTCAGATATTTATGTCCCACATTAGTCACACTTTTACAAAATTTAACAACTTCCAATACTGACAAATGCATTTTTTATTGTTCCAATTTTAACCTAACCTTAATTTATAACCTAAATATAAAACGGAATTTTATACTTGCCTTTTTGACAAGGTGAGGTTCTAATCCATTCTCTTTCACAGACTGGCAAATAGCAAACAACGCTTGCTTTTCACAGACTGGACTGCAGCACAGAACCATGGTTATAAGCATCAGCAAAACCGCTTTTCCATTACACTGTTTGTCCAAAAGATCTTCAGGGCTAGCATCACCCCTGACCTTCAATAATAAATAATGAAGAACTCGTACAAATATTCTGTTAAAGCAACCTCCTAATTAATAAATGAGCACAAATATTTTAAAATTAAGAGCACTGACATAAATACTGCTGAAAATCTTGCTTTGGTTGCTTAAAAATTACTTCTCCCAGCTGTCTGCTCCACTCCTCAACAAGAAGTTACTGCCTCCAGCATGCCAGCACACATGCCGATACCTCATACACTCCAGGTCATGTTAAAGTATCGAAAGCTTAAACAAAGGCAACACACTTAACAGGGAAATGATAGAGGCATTGACGAGACAAGTCTTCTTTTTGCTCCTCCCTGATGCATATAGGAAAGAACTGCCTAGGAACTCTAGGAAAGAGCTGGAGGCGACACTACAGAGGGATGAAATGAGATGACAGAGAGATGAGGGCTCAGCAGCAAGCTCAAGTTACAAGACATCAGGCAAACACCACAGAGAGATGACATGCATATAGATGATAGCATGACAGAAAAAACAATGGAAAATTATATAGATGACTTAGCATGGTAGCAAGGAAGAAGAAGTGAAAGACGCTAACAGAAACATTAACAGTTAAAGAAATTCCACAGTAATATACACCATTGCATTTCCAGTCACTACACTGAAGTAAAACTTTTCCTTCACTTGAAGTTTCTTCCAAATAGTTTAATTTTTTAAGCAAATTTTGGTTTTGTGAAAACTACTGCTCTAATACCACTGGAAACATGATCTCTCTGAAATTTACAAATCTGTTTTTATACTATGTATACACATAATTTGAACTTACATTGCCTTTTACTCACTATTTATATATTGTCTAGAATATCAAGGCTCCATTTTTCTTTGATTCTTAAGTGTTACAGTACTGAAACCCGCAACAACAAATAGTATGATACAGAAGAGCAGTCTGGAACATACAGTGAAAAAATCTACAAACTTCTACTGTGGGCAAAACAGTGACTGACCAGATGTGTAAGGAATTTCCTGACTACAATCTCATTTCACCACCTCAGATTATCAGAAGCCCAGAAAAATTAATGTTCTCAGAAAACTAAACACGATCATTTTAAAAGTCGTCTTATTCCTAAGATGAAAACTAGGCAAAACTAATAACTAGATGTTGGTACCAGATTTCTCATTCCTTCCTGAACTCTGAGATATGCATTCTCAAAAGCCTTTTGCTGGAGCTTCAAGGGAAGAGGTTTTGACATTCCAGAAGAATCTCTGTGTTTCACATCTTGAAACAAACTTCAAAAAAAGAACAATAATTATTAGCATAACATTTAGTCTACAGAATGACTACATATTGTGTGTATCAAATAATAACATTCTGATTTTCTGAATATCATTATTTTCTTCTTAACTTTCTTGTACAGCGGTCTTTCTTTCCTCTCCCTCAGACATTATCAATAACACTAAGAAAATCTGTTGGGATGGAATGGTGGAGAATAGCCTGAAAACATATAAAAGTTTTCCAATCTCTGCCAATGCAGGAAGCCAAACTTCAGTTGTCCTTCATAATGGAACATTTCATGTCATGAAGTACTTTGAGAATATATTTATTGAAGAGATGTATACGTAAATGTATGTATATGTAAAAAGTTTCTCAAAGAATTTGTTTTTTGTAGATAAAGGCCCAACCCACTTTGCTCTTTGTAATAAGAACACCACAGTGGATCTGACCAAATGTTTCTCTAGCCACTTCTAAGTAACTATTAGCAGATACCTAAGAAACAGCACCATATGCTTGCCTTATATGCATAATAATTCTTTGAATACAACATTTGACCACTAGTGACCTAGGCAGTTAGAAGTGGTGACCGTATTTACTATCCTTCAATGATTTCCTCTTCCATGAATTTGTTGCTTTTTGAAACCTTGCAAACATCCAGACAGTTCAAAGTAGTAGGATAACACTTCGGGTAACTGAATATTATACAAAGAAGTAAACCATATTTTCTTAGAATCTTGAACCTGTTAGCTTCACTTGACGTCTCCTAGTCTTCAAACTGGAAAAGACTGCCAATCTTCTCTTTGTTCCTCTCCACATTTTGTAGAGATATGCTATACCTCCTGCAATTCAACTCTTTTTGTGCTGAAGGGCTCCAGTTTATGCAACCAATAGCTGTGCATAAAGTGTTTCATACTTCTGAATATCCCCCCTCTACTACTATTCCAGTTCTATTACATCCTTTTTGATGTATGGCAAAAGAACTATATACAGTATTCAAAACACAAGATCCTTTGAAAAAGTTTTTATGCTACACAGTGTACCTAATCTATTTCTAGAGGACAAACAACTATTTCCTATTCAAGTTTTGCATAATAAATTTAGTGCAAAATCTGCTATCATATATATAGTTTATCTCTCTATATACATATATCTCTCACATCACAGAATAACTGAAACATAGACAAAGTTTGAAAACCTTAACCAAAGTAACTCAGTAGGCTTTTATATTCCATCAAGATTAAAGCCCCAGAAGTACTGAAAAGAGCAGCTATATAGCAGCAGAAGTAACACCCCATTAAGTGAAATTAAGTGTTATTCTTATAAACAGAAAAAAGATCAACATTATCACCTGGTAATTGACTTTGCAGCAAGAATGCGAACTTGATGGTGACTATCTGCAAGAAAATGTGGGAAAGCATCACTCACAGGTAGATCTTCATTTACCACATTAAGGATCACCCACTTGCAATGAGGATCAGCCTGAAGAAAATTAATATTGTGGTTTAAAATACACAGAAGACCTACAATGGAATATACACTGATGTACACAAAAGATCAACATGCTAATGAATGTCAGAAAATCTGGGATTACCTCAAGCAGGGCTTTCATGCAGTTTAAAAGGGCCACTCTTACTGGTGCTGTGCATTTCCCTCCTTGAGCTAAATGCCTAAAACAAGGAAGAACTGAATAAATGAAAAAGTGGCCAACAATTTTGAGAAAAAGTCTAACAAGTTAGTTTCTGCTGCTTACAGTTCATTCTTTTGTACTCAATAGGCATGTTTCGGAGGATTTGACGTTTTTATTGATAATCTACAATTGTAAACAATATTCATGTTTGGTTGCTGAAGTTATTACTTGTTACAATTACTGATGCAATTCAGAGTATAATCAGTCTTTGTTAACATAACAGTGTAGCATTTGTTGTTCTAATACTATATTAAGGATGATACAATTCTTTGATACAAATATAACATGACACAGAAAATCTGGAAAGTTAAATGCTGTATAAAGATATCATAAGATACCAAGAGCAAGACACAAAACGGCACTACAGTCTTCACACTGATAGCAAAGTTAAAAATTTTATGCCCAATAGACTTCTGCATTAAATAGATAAATCGTACCAAAAGGCTCCAACAACTGTCGAAAATTGTCCTTGGGCATCCCCTGTCTCTTCAGTATGTGCGCTGGACTGGGCCAACCCTACTGCTATAGGAAGCAAGTTATTTAGAATTACTTTGCAAACTTCTTGATCTCGACGGTACAAAGAACACACAGCACTGCAACAGGAAGAAAGAAAAAAAGATCTTGAAACACTAAGCAGCCCCCAAATCCTCTAGCTGTTCAACTAAAATAGTTCTAATACATGCTGAATAGTTTCTCTCTTACGAAAGAGGCCTAAGAAGCATAAGAACATCGTCTTCAGGCAAGAAGTGTTCTTCAATAGGGAGCTCCTTCAAAAGGACCAAGTACTGGGGAATAAAAAAAAGAAAAGGGAAATAACGCTTAAGAAAATAAGTAGACAAAAACTATAAAACATTTTCAGTAACTCTTACATGAAATCAGCAGCAAGGATACCTATTGTCAGCTCTTATATGTTAGACTCTGACCATCTTTTCATGCAAAGACTGTCACACAGCAACACGGCTCATGAAATTTTTAGTTCTGGCAGTCAAAAATATTTCCCTTGTAAACTAAACCACAGATCCTATTCTACTACAGACAGCATTTCTAGATATTTAACAAATAATTAATGATAAAGGCAAGATGTTTATACTTCTCAAGTCTTTATTTTCTGGCTTAGAAATTCTAACTGCTCTTTCCCTGACCATAGCACACTTCAAAACACTAAAAGTAGCCATTTTAATGTCTTCTCAGGGGACTGATGACAAGAGAAAGACAAGAATATACAACTGACAAGAATATACAAAACAGTACAAATACAGAGGTGGGTCTGCTGCAAAAAAATCTCACACTCACCATGTGCAGATGCAATGGCTTAGCACTATCAAAGACACTGCCATCAGTAAGCATTAACAGCTGTCTCCGTATATCAGAGGCTCGGAAGCTCACTGTCTGAACTTGGACTGTAGTTACACAAATACATAAGAACCTCAGAATTTCAAGAAGAAGTAAATCCTGCTTTGTCAACTGTTCTTCAGCTAATGGGCTCAAAGCACCTGCAAATAAGGTTTTCATGTAAGAAATGCTTCTCCAAGGACAATAAAAAAGTTGATAATATTTTAGGTCTTTACAAAACTAATTAAAAGTTCTCAGAATAGAGTATTAGCAACCTTTATGTTTATTTGTTGCTGAACAGTTACTGCATCAGTAGCAGCCTTTTGAGTGTGTTTCCCACTTCTACAAAGGCCCTCTCTAAAACAGAGGCTTTTAATTTTATGTGCCCATACATATGGCTGATTTCTCCATCAAGGTTACAATGAACTCAGCAGAACCATCTGCAGCTGTGTTCTTTTGTGTTGTTAACTATAACTTAGGATGTACTTTAAACTACGGATTCAAAGCTTCCCCAAAATTGAAATGATGGCAACTACTACTATATTAATATCCTCATTGAAATTTCAATTATAACCTAAATGAAATAGTTACAAATACCATTTTCCGGTCACATTTAGAACTCTTGTAACTTTCTGCAACTGCAAACTTTATTTGAATTATTTATTGGATGGTTGGAGAAGATACTTTTAAAGACACTTATTCAACATGATGGGGAAAACAGAGCAGCTGCTGTTTGTGGCATTAATATAACACCTTGATTTCCTTTCCATTCAATAATAAACAGAAGACATAGTTCTGATTAAAAACTAAGATACACACCATTTTAAGAAAGAATTTAAAACAAAAGACAACATCAATACTTGTAGCTCCTATAGGCATAAACAGACAGATTCATGCTCCTGTCCCTCTGCAGGTCCAGAAATGTAAGAAAGCTGACCTTGTCAAGAATTACTGATCACAAAAACGAGTAAAGTTAAATAGAACTACTTTTAAGAAAATTAAGGACAGTCTAATGACAGAGACAGGTATCCTACAGACACACTTTCTAGCCCCTTCTTTGCCAAAACTTCTGCCTGACTTCAAGCAATTTAGCTAGCTTCTCTGCTTGCATTTAGTATTTATAAAATAAAAAATAAACTTCTTTCCAAAGGAGCTAGAACACTTCATTAACATCTTTAAAACCTAATGAGGTACAAAAGAATTATTATTGTTTAGAAAGTACCTAGTTCAACCACTACTCGCTTCAACTTCTTCAATAAAGCAGCACAGTTTTGTATCTCACTGTCTTTCAAGCAAAGAGCAATCTGTAAAAACAAGCTTTTGCAAATAGTTTTGGACACGGAGAAGACTTACCTGTTACATTTTGCATCTCACCAGATTCATTTGTATCACTGATGTCAGTCACTGAATGATCATCAAATAGATCATCAGATACTTGGTTATCTACTTCCATTACACTCTCCTCAGGATCATTTCCCATTAGATCCACTTCTCCCAGTTCACTTGCTTTTCCAGTAAATGTCATCTGACAAAAACACCACATCATTTTGAAGCTGGCTTTTAAGGACAGGAGAAACACCACAGACATAACACAAGGAAAGACACTACAGTTTCCCAGTGAACTAGAACAGGTGAAGACAATAAGGGCTATGCTGAATTGAGGAATTGTATCCTTTGTGATAAACTTGTCTTCTACACACATGAATTGTTTGATCTGAACTATTCTCTTTAGGATACAAGCTTCTTAAGACAGATACTAGTCTCTGTGTTTTAGATGGTGCCAAGGACATTGTTAGTATTTGAAAAATAATGCTCTCTACAAGACTTACAAACTTCTCACTGTACTTCATAATTACAGAGAAATGAAAGGAAGGCATATGACCTTTTTGAGGCCACACTAATTACTGCTTTCCCTATCAGATGACAAGTTAACAGAAGGTAATAGTCTCAGCTTCTCCTCACCTGAAAAAACAAAGGATTTTATCTACTTAGACCTGACTACAGGACAACGTGCCAAAAAAGTTTTAAGACTTGTGCTAAACACAGTGATGTGCCACCCTATAACTTTTCTCAGGGAGTCATTTACAGTTAGAAGATTTAATACCCATATAAAAAACACCTTTAAAGTGTTTTAAGGCATATAAGTCCATCAAACTACAAAATAAAAAGAAGCTTTTAAAACTTTAAAAGTGCACTGAAGTTAAATGTCACGTGTTACAGAAATTCTTCCTGTGGCATAAAATCTGCATATACTTTTACTCTAATACCATATTAACAAATTTCCAAAAATAACATACTTTGTTTTTTTAATGTGAGCTGGCATGCTAACTTTGATCAAATGTTATCCATCTGCTCTCATTTTTCCCCTACAGCTGTGTTCAAATGTTAGACAGAAGTGTTTCCAGTTAGGAATTTTTCAGTACTAAGTATCTCATTTGGTTTGCCTCCAAATTATTATACTGTAAAAACAATCCCCTCATAGAAGAGCACTGCATTTAGAAACAGACAGAACGTACTTACCAGATTTTTACAAATATCTACAAGATCATTCATAAATTTTGATGTTAACAAACGCAGGAATATATTAGACAGCATCTTATTAGCACTGTTCTGCAAGAAGGCAAGATGTACAGACAGGTTATTTCATTTTTTTCAGGTACCATATGCATGATATTCAACTTTGTGACCTCATTAATGAATAAAGAAATATAAATTCCTTTATAAACTTTACCTTGGTACAATTGCATAAACATTTTGTACACTGTATTATCAAAGTCCTCAGTGAACTGATCTGGGCATCTTCATTTAGCTTGTTTTTAGACTGAGAAATGCTTTCTCCGGCATAATGGATGAGAGACTAGTAAAAATACAACACAGTTAAAATACCTCAGTTAAATTCCTTTATACATTGGCATATACAGAGTGCACACCCACAGACAAAAGGACATGATTCTCATTCATAGTCATTCATAAATATACAGCTTTGATATTTACTGTGTGCATCAATGAGTCTGGACTTTTTTTTTTTTTTTTTTTTTTCAAATTTTTGTTTCACTCACTGTGCTCCAGAAGTGACAAAAAGATGGCCTACACCTGCCTGAAACATTGGTATTTTCATCACAAATGAAAAATACAGTATTTCTCCATAATGTTTAACTTTTGGGTTTCCATATAAGCAAGAAACCACCTCAGACAGAAGTAGTAGTAGTAGTAATATTAATAATAGTAGCTGTCATCATACCAGTTTGAACCATCAAATGATCGTAACAAATTCCTGCATAAAAGACGTACAAAAGAAAGGACTTATTATTCTCTAAGTAGTCCTTTGTCCACATGTCCATGATTATTTTATTTTTTTAAAAGGGGTGACTCAGAAATGTATCAAAATTTAGAATACTCTCCACTGCAAAACTGATGTTTTAGTGTACTGACAGAATTTCAGTGACTCCTCTCCTTCAGCAGCAGTAACATATTTAAATCTCTCTCAACTGCCTTTTTTAAAGCAGAAACCAGCGGAAATATTCATACTTTGTAAATGTGTCAATATGAATAGAATTTTTAAAAATATTTTCTATTTAATGGTTTATTTAATTTTTAATAGCTCCCAAACACATTGCTGCTTACCCTAGCATTCTGAAACAACTCTGATTTAAAGGCATCCTCTTCTTTAAATATACCAGTGTAGCAATAGCAACCAAGAACACCAATCAAGAGACTGATGCATCGGACAAAGTGTTCTGCAGCGACAACCTTAAACTAAATGAAATACACAGTATAAACACCAGTGGTTTATCATTAAACTTTTCACCAAAATATAGAATTCTTTAGTCTTTTTTAAACATTTTTATATACAGATTTCACCAAAATCAATGAAGATTTGCATCCTAGTGTTTTGCATTGCAGTTGCCTCAGCTCCCTAACAATTCCTTTTGGCTCTCCATGTTATAATATTCTCTTTATGTCCCATGGCCCTTACACTTCCTTCCTTCACAATACTTTAAATTATCACTCTTGTTTAGATTCTATCATAGCAATACTTCCAGCTCTTCCCACATGCTCTGTTTATCTATTTTACCTCCTGCCAGGACAAGAGACAGTATGAGCTAGTCAGGAATTATATCACATTCCTACTGCTGTCTCTTCTGATCTTAGTAAATTTGTAAGTCATTTCTTAGCAGCTACTGTGTCAACAAACAAATGACATAGATGGTTGTAAATGCATGCAAGCTTACTGCAGGAGCATTTCAGAGATCTCTTTTTACCTGTCTAAATTATTTGGATCAAAGGAGGAGAAAGACCAGACAAAAAATTTTTTGTCTTACTTTCTCAGGAAGGGAGACCAAAAAGGATTGCTATCACATTTTTGAAAAGCAGTATCTATAAAAAAAGATGGGAAAACTTATGCATACATGCCATTGTTACAGATGCAAAACCAGGGACAAGGAAGGCACACCGCTATATTAAAACCAAAGCTAGCGTGTCAAAAGAACTGGAAGTTTAAAAAGCCTGCTGCTTTTGTTTTCACAAACTTTATCATTATGTGGTGGCTCTTCCTCCACAAGTCAAGATTCTTCTCCAAAGGAGAGATTCTGCGGTGTTTCAACAAGTGGAAGATACAAATAGATTCACGGGATAGTTCAGGCTGGAAGGGAGCTCAGGAGGTCTCTGGTCCAACCTCCTGCTCACAGCTGGGTCATTTCTGAGGTCAGACCAGGTTACTCAAGGCTTGATCCAGTCAAGGCTCAAAACCCTCCAAGGATGAAGACTGCACAACCTCTCAGGAAGGGCAGCCTGTGCCACTGACTGACTGTCCTGACGTAGATAAAATTATTCTTGTATCCAGTGTGAACTTCTCTTGACTCTGCCTGCTGTCTCTCATCTTCTTGCAATACACCACTGTGAAGAGCATGGTTCTGTCTTCTAGACAAACTTATAGGCACTGGCAGGCTGCCCCAAAGCCTGTAGGTCTCCCCAAAGACATCTCTGCTCCAGGCTGAACAAGCGCAGTTCCCCCTGTGTCTCCTCACAGGTCAAGTGCTGGAACCCACACCACCTCAGTAGCCTCCACTGAATGCACTAAATGTCTGTCTTGTATGGGGAAGCCCAAAACTGGAAGCAGTATTTCAGATACCATCTAAAAGCACTGAGTAGAGGGATATAATCAGTTCCCTTGAGCAGTGGCTGTGCTCGTTAATATAGCCTGTATTTGCATCTTTCTTTACAATTACCCTTTTACACAGCTGCCTCTTTTTACAAAATCTGTTTGAGACCTCTATGTCTCCGGCTATCTTGGCTGAAAACTGGCAAGAGTTTAAAGCATTACAGGGGCACAGAAGTTGAAACCAACATCACAAAAAGCAGGGTAACCGTGGTTTATGTGGCAACTTAGCACACACTTCCACTTCTATGCAGCCTCTACGTATTCCCACACACTTAGGAAAACTATGGATATTTTGCCAATGATGTAAAAAATACAGACTTCTCTTCCATATTATTGGATATAGTTTTTAAAATGCTTGTGGTTCATTTTTTCTAGCAAAGGAATGAAAATCTATATACACTGCCTTGAAAATATATTGTTTGAGAGCACAAATACAAGGATGTAACAGTAATTTCTAACTTACCTTAGGAGCATAGCTGCTTAAAAGCTTTTCTGACATTGCTAAGAGACAGTGCTCCAGTGTTTCCCTAAGATTTTGATTGATGGCAAGTCTTGAACCAGTCACATTTTTCTCTGCAACATTTACTGCAAAGTTAGTGAAAATATCCATTTCATCAAATGTTGTCTGCAGATACAGCTCTTCAACGTCAGAAAAATTGTCATCTTCTTTCCCTTGCAAGTGTTGCACACTTGAAAAAGAGACATCATTTTTACTTTATCAGCCAGTATACGACTTAGAAATCGTTAAAACTATTATTTAAATACAAGAATAAACAAAAGCAAATTAAAATATTTTATCTTTTTGTGCTTCCAAACTCTGGTTGATCTTTAATTTCTGATGTGACTTCATTGTGGAATGGATACTACCACTTTAGTTCTGTCTGAAGAAACTGCAAGGAAAAACAAAGCCTGCACACAGATCATATGATCTACTGTAGTTCATAAAGCAGCATCTGTTTTGTGTTAAGATGGATGACCTCAACCTACTTTACACAACTGGAGCAGAAATTCACAAAACCTCTGAAACTAGTATTTTTAACTTCTAGTAAGAAAGTCTTATTTTCCACCAGAACAAGTTATACACATTTTAGTTTCACTAACAGGAACCTAGATACAGTCCAAGAACTTGAACATATCCATCAGTGAAAGATGCAACAGCATTCATAGAGTGACTCCAACAGACTCGAGTAACATGTGGCTGGGGCCACAAATATAGGTGGAGTGGCATGAGGACATATGCCCAGCAAGCATCTAGCCAACTTTCTACTTAGCATCTATCTACAAGAAAACTCTTAAGATATATGCTTACTCTAGGATGGAAGGTAATGTTAAAAAGCATTAATATATATTCGTACAAAGTTACAAGTTACTTGAAAACTGTAATTGTAATGAATTAAAAATACCTAATGTACTTGCGGATAAAGAGCCAAATACTTAGATGTATTGCTGAAGAGAGATGTTACACATATTCCTTATAAGGTGTTTTGTTCAGTACCTGAAGCTTTGACTGTCAGCAAGAGACTATTTTAATGTCTGCTCAAAGCATGTTAGCAAATTGCAAAAGCACTATTATTTTTATGGTGTCTGAAAGATGTCGTACAGAAAGAGGCAAAAGAGCTTGAGGAATTATGCATTTCATTATCTCTGCTTGCTAAAATGAAAAATATAAGAAGCTTAAGTATCTGTAATGATTGATTTAAAAACATACCATTTAGCATCATTTTGGAAAAAAATCATGGCAGCTCTACTGTTCTTCATTGTAAGGCTCACAAGAATTTTTTGTAATAGAAGATGAGGAAAATCACTGTAAAAAAAGAAAATTGTTTTCTATTTTCTTGCAATCAGACAAGCTCTTCGGATTCCTGAAGCGCACGTAAACATTAACCAGATTAACAATGTATCTTCAAAGTAGTTTAAGTTTTCACTTACAATTTCTAACACATAGTTCATGTATCTGCTATGCTATAGACAGATAACTAAATTATGTCCCCAGAATGACATTCTACAGTAGGCTTAAAAACCCTATAAACTCTACCAAAGCTTTAACATAACACAATCCTGCAAATCTACTTTTCCCTGGGCAATTTTCTGTGTTATAGGCTGAGCTTACACATAAAATTATGGCACCAAGACTTTACCTGCAGAGCACAGGAGGCAACTCTGCACATTCTTCCATTTCTTCCTCCAAATAGCAGGACAGTACCCACTTCATTATTGCCTCCTTTAACACAGAATCCATATTTCTTTCACAATTATTCTGTTCCATTCCTATGTCCAAATTTTCTGGCACTGAATAGGCAGACATCACTAATGATAAACAACATACAGCAGAACTGTAACAAAAATGCAACACAGGGCATTTGTGAGAAACAATGTGGTATTTGTTGATCAGCACTCTAAAGCAAAGTCAGTATTTCTGCATGCTCAGGGAGCATCAAGTACATAAGCAAGTTAACAAGGACGCATACTGGAAAACTTCTTTGTTAGAATCTTTGCATTTTCAAAAGCCACATTTTGGCTATTACAGACATTTCCTGTCTACTTTAAAGACTGTTCCAGCATACTCATTTCAGAATCAAAATATATTTAGAAGAAAACATACTTTTTAACTTAAAAAAATCAACATCTCTTTCAGCCAGTTTTTAAATTTTTAGTCCATTTTATATTTTTAGTCAATTTTAAATTTGAAGATGCTTGCCTCTCCTCTTCTGCCTCTGCTTTCAGACTTACATAAGTATTTATGCTCATTTCAAATGCTTAAAATGCAAAACGTAAGCAATTCTTAACTAGAAATACAGCCACAACAACAATAAAATTATTTTGAACAATACAGTGGCTTTGGTTGCACAGTAACGAGCAATGTGAATCAGACACAAAATATTATCCTTGCTTCCCATTTTACCTTGAAGGCTTGCATGCAGGTCCTGAAAATATCTTCCAGAGTTCTTTATCTGTTACAACAAGGTTTCCTTGAATCATAGCTCCAAGTAGCCCAAAGCTCTCCACTTCAATTTGCTGGAAACTTACGCTACGAATGGTAAGAGACCAAATCTTTGCCCAGATTCTCTGGAGCTCCAATTTGTGGGTGCTTTTCAAATCAGTTTTCTGGGTTTGACACAAAGCTACCTCTGTAAGACACTTCAGCACATATGGGGTCCTTTCTCCTCGGCGCTGCTGAGGCAGTAACTGGTGAAGTACATTGAGTAAGGGAGGTAGCTCACTGTTAGGAAGACTCATGGGATACTTCGATATCAATTGAGCTGTAATCTGTAACCTTGAAAACACAAAATGAAGCAATTAATATCAAATATACATAAATTTGTGTCTTCAAAAGTAACTGAACAAACAAAGAGTTCTCCAATTGTCATTTCACATTTATACTTTCCAGTATTGAGCTGATTTGTTTACTATCAAAGGTTAAAGATTCAGTATTTCTATTGTATTTATTTGTAAAGTCTGCTCATCTAGCCTCACTATCACTAATAATTTCTTACAAGCTGAGTTCACTGATTTCTAATTTCTTACAAGCTGAGTTCACTGATTTCTAATTTCTTACAAGCTGAGTTCACTGATTTCTAATTTCTTACAAGCTGAGTTCACTGATTTCTAATTTCTTACAAGCTGAGTTCACTGATTTCTGACCACAAGGGAAGAAGATTTCAGGCAAAACCATTATTTTTCTCCTTCTTCCAGACTAGCCTGTTATACACTCTGACCTGGGGAGTGACCTCAAGGGTGAAATTCCATAAAAAGGAAACATTACAACATCATCTCTGCAGATAAGAAAAAGAAAATTTATCAAATGAATAAAATGTTAAGCTAGGGATGGTAAATTGGAAGGGTTTTGCTCATAGTAATAGTTGCAACTCTACTCAAATTAGTAAATTACAGCACTCAGTATTTCTTAGAGATTGCCACCTCCACACAGAATGGCATGTGAACTTCTCAATTGGATCCTAAACAGCCATTTTGCCTCAACACTGCACACACTGCACACACACACACACACACACACACACACACACACCCACACCCACACCTGCTGCCCCAGCTCAGGACCCAATTCACAAGCAGCTACACTGTTCTGGTATCTTGTACAGCAGTTTCCAAGAAAAGTCAGAAAAACAGAGAGGAACAGTAACAGCAAAAAACATCCAGTGTAACCTATTTTAGCTATAACATCAACATTCTTAGGCTTAGGACTACAACTGGTAGGTTCTGGAAAAGTCTAACTGTGGTCTTTTAACAACAACTTGACTCCCTGCTACGCTCTCTGCTACAGGCTCCTTCTTCTGCAGCAGTCACTGGAAGAAAATGTGTAGCTATACCTCCAGTTCAGAAGTCCCTCATGTCAAACAAAATACCCTTACATAAAGACTGGTAGTATCTAGCACAAAAGACAGGTAAAAAAAAGAGGCAGTAATATCTTATACACTACAACACAGTTTACCAGGCCTCATTTGTTATTTCTTAGGAAACCAAAAGTTTTTAAAGCAAGAGTGCCAAGAACACTACTCACTACTTTCCAAATGCTGTGAGAAGCTAAGCTTAATTACAGCATGTGCTGACACCTAATTTGAAAGCACAACATATTCAGGAGAACACTTAAATGTAAAAAGATGTCTGTAGTGATATTTGTTTCATGTAAAGATGTTATTACCAAGGTATGACATCAAAATCCTTTTGGGATCTTTGCAGGTTGTCTCGAATTACCTCCCAGCCTAGTTCAATCCTTCTGCGCTTGCTTAATACTGTTTCATCACTGGACTCTCTTTGTGAAACATCATATGACTGGGTAATTTCCAGAACTTTGGTATCCTCTGTAAAAACCTTTTATAAAGAGAAATTAAAAAGTACACAAATTAAAAAAAAGTAGTATTTACAGGAAAACTGAAACATCAAACTAAACCAGTCCATTTTTCACTGTGTATAAAGCCTCTTAAGAGGCTACCAGAAGTATTATTTATTATTCTTTACTATAAAAGAACCTCAGCTTATAGTCTAATAAGCAACACTAGTAAAACCTAGTATAATTTAGAAGTCCACACATTTCTAAACTGCACAAAAATTAGCAACTAAACACAACAGAACACAGACAAAAGGTACTAAGACTTCAGTAAATGATTTTGAGGAAATGCTAAAGCCATATTACTTTAAAAAGCAAAACATACAACACAGTAAATATATAGTCAACTTTATATTCAAATAAAAATATTACCTGATGACAAATATCAGCCATTAACTCAATCATATTTTCCTTTAAAGCAATATTACGTGAGCTTGAAGAATACTTTCTTCTACTACTGATGAGATTTATTTCATTCACCAGCAGATCATACAGGTTATGCAAGATACTCTGCCATTTTGTTGAGTCATATGCACCTGAACGCGCAAAACCAATTAAAAGATAACGTGTAACACCCACTTGATACAACACACAAACCTACCTAGACAGCACGAAATACAGCCGAAATCAGAGTAAAGCATACAAAGCTTAAACACAGGCCTGCAAAACAAGTCTTATAGTGGAGAATGAATGAAGTAAAAAGTGAAAAAAGTTAAGAGATAATTTACTCAGTGTATATAAGTAATGAGGGTAGGAACGAAGTTTCTAATAAACAATTCTTTATCTAACTGGAAAGACTACAATGATATGCAATGGATAAATTTGGACTAATTATAAACTCTTTGTCATTTGTAGACAAAGTAAAAAAAAAAACAAAACAACAAACCTTTTTAAAAAAATTATGCTATAACTGAAATAGGCCATGACAGGCAAACACAATTACTGAGTCATGTTCTCTGATAAGTTTTACACAGTAGAGTCAGACTTAAGACCATAGTAGTAATTTCTGGGTTTAAATAAACCTGGTAAGATATGAATACATGTGGCAATCTAAACTCAATCTAAACTATTATTTCCATTCCCCAAAGACTTCGTGTTTTGATTTAGTAATTAAAATCACCTTTTGATTAAAAAAAAAACAAAAAACAATCAATGTCTACAGGACTTCTCACAATTAATATTTTCTTAGTGCATACAATTTGAAAACCTCATTTTCACTTTCACTTGATATTAACCTATAGCATAAAACTACTGACAAGTAATCATCACTCCCATTAATGTTTCCAAGCCTCAGTATCAAAATTCAGAAAGCTGGCAAAATAATTTGAACAATCACATACAGTGATAAAAAAAAAAAACCAGGGAGCTTTTTATTGTACCTTTTCCCTGAGTTTTTGCACCCTTTGGATGATGAATACGAACTTGGAGGCGAAATAACTCAATTACTGATTCCTTCAGGGAATCCTTTGGTCTATACTGAGTCCATATATAAAGCACTGTAGGCAAAATTTCTTCCCCTACTTTACAAATCCGTATGCGACAGTTGACAGCAAACTTATTGCAGAAGATATTCATTGCTCCAACAATATGATCCAGGCCTGCAGTATTCTTTTCCTGCCTGCAACATAAACCAAACACTCACACTTCCAGAAGAAATCATCTTATTTCTTTTCACAGGAATTGTCTGAATGTAAATACTAGCAAGTAACCATATTCAGAATATTATTTGCCTAATAAATGCAGAAGTTATTAACATTTTAAAGAATTTATTAAACTGGTGTTCAAAGACAGAACCAAATATGTCTAAAGAGGTATTACCTGCTATTACTCAAGTCTAATCCCAAATACTTAAAATGAGTTATTCTCTAAAAGTAAGTATTAGCAAACAAGAGGAGCACTTGCAACTTACCTTGCATACTGCATTGCTTTTGAAAAGAAGATAAACATATCAGAACTCAATCCATCAGTTTGGAAGCAGTACCCCCTCATAAGTGTGTGAATTATCCTAGCCACCAAGACTCTATTAATCTTCCCAGAAGGTTTGAGGTATAATTGGCCATACAGGATCAGCAACTCTGCAAATATGTTAAAAAAAAGTATATATAACATAGTGTGTATATATGTTGTAACTATGCAAATATAAATAAACATATGTATTACAAAGGATTACATAAAAAATGCTTGAAGCAAAATATTGCATTAAATATACAGAAACCACCATTCTGAATTCAACCTCATGTCATTATTCATAGAAGTTAACTGGGGAAAAAATTAAAACAAGTGAAAGTGTCTACACTGGAAGTAGAGTTATATTCATTCTGAGCCGGGATGCAATCTGCTTTGTGTTGCACTGAGCAAAGTAGCTATAGCCACATGATCAAGTTTCACAACTACTTTCACAGTCAACTTCTACTCTACATTTATTGCTCAGCACAGTGGGCTCCACTTGTTGCAGAATACATAATAAAAGTACTCAGAAACAATTTACAGGCACACATACATTAACAAAGAATTTGGCATAGCAGGAACAGGTAAACACATCAAAACAGTTGGTACTGAGGCTCCCCATATTTCCATTACACGCAGTTCAGCTAGTTCACTCCAACCCACAGACCAACACATCCATTCTTTGCACTCATTTACAAGTTTTCTGAAGGAAAGGCCCCTTCCTCAGATTTTTGCTTTCTTATGTCAAGGCCCATTTAGGAATCATCACGCTGTTCTTTCATCAGCCTTGTACAAATCACAGTAGCACATTACTGATCCAACCATCACCATCAGTTTAACACAACAAATAGAAAAAAGCCTTGCTGCCACTTCATTTATCCCACCTGTAAGTGACATGATACTGTCCCTCAGTCCACCAATGGACAATATCCACTGCAAAGAACCACAAAGGGAAGTAATACTGATTCAGTCCTATGACCTCAGTAGCTATTCTGGGACAACACTTCGAATGAATGGACATCCACCTCTCAGGCTTCCTTTTCTCTGAGGAAAAATATAGGTAGAATGATCTTTTGGGAATCCCAGCCACTAGGACTACTTTGTTCACAGTCAACCAGACATGAGCTCAGAGCAGCTGTATCATATAGTCCTTGGGATGCAGAATGATCAGTTACTGTACTTATGCTCCGTAGAGTGACTATGACCTAGAAGAGCCTGACAACCCTCAACTCTACTGGTCAGCAGCTCATCAGTTTGGGGTAAGCTCTCCACAGACAGTCAGAATCAAGGCCTCTGAGGCACCCTCTCAGAATCTCTTCTTTTGAATACTCTGCATGGGTGACATCGATGGCATCACCCAGGGCCTTGAGCTCTGGATTCCTGTATTGTGGAAAAGCCAGCTTGGGACAACTATAAATTGCAATGCTACTGCTTCATTGCTGTGCAGGCCTTCATAGACTTATGGACATCCTGGACTCCAGCAGGACCTATAATGCCAGCTTCACCAAGTCCTTTGTAACTCTGGCCTCAGATTCAATAGAGATACCAGCACCTTCTTTCCAAGCAGGCATAGGGGTCATTTGTAGAACTCGGGTGACTCTCTGAAGCATGGGAATCGGGGACAGTTCATACCCCTACATTACTGGGTCACAAAGCCTTAACCTGGTGATAAGTGTCCAAGCCTGGTTTAACTGTGTCCCTTCTGCATAAAGGGTGGAAGTGGAATGTGCATCAGTGACCTCCCAACACCCTCAGAACAGTGGGCCCTACACAACTGCAAGTACACTGCAGCACAGGGTTACAACAGCCCACAGCCAATGCTCCCAGTCCCTGCAGGGGATTCTTATACTGGGACCTCCTCAGGTTGGGAAACCACTCCTTACTGGATGAACTCTTTCCACGTCTACTCTCCATGCTCTCTTGTGACCTCCCCTTGCCATTGCTGTGATGCTGTAAATCACATCAGCAGGAATCCAACAGCACCATTTGACACCAAGAAACTATTTCTTGCACAGGTCTTTTCACCTTACCTCTTCTGAGCACAAATCTTGCATTTAGTAAAATTCTAATTATCTCTTTGCTTTTGTTATACACCTCATGGGCATGGTGTTATACACCTCCCCATACTACAATGTCATCAATGTACCGTAAGCATACTGGGGCACTGCCCTCTTCCAAAACCTTTTGTACAAGTCCATGACATATGACCTATGCTTCCATCCTTGTGGCAGAAGGTTCTAGGCATATTGTACTCCTCTCCAGGTAAAGGCAAACTGTGGTTTACACTCAGGGGCCAGGGAAATGGAAAAAAATGCATCAGCTGTGTCAATGGTCATATACTAGGTAGCGCTTTTTGCTTTGAGTTCCTACTGTAGTTCTAGTATACCTGGTACTACAGTATTCAAGGGTGATGTTACCTCATTCAAACATCAATTACCTCTGATTAATATCCAATCCCTGTTGGATTTTTACATGAGCCTGATGGGATTGTCAAACAGTGAATGGGTTTGAGCAACTATCCCTCAACTTTCTAGTCCTTTGATAAGACCATGTAGAGGACTGAGTAAATCTCTGTTGTTCCAACACTGTTATCAGTGCACTGAGTTGCAACCAGCACCAATTGAGGTGAAGTCTGTTGCAGCCCTGACTCCTCCTCCTTTCTGAAAGAGTCAGACAGTTGAGCAAAGAGGTGTCCTCATTCATTACTACAGTGGCAATACCAAATGCTCACTGACGTCCTCACAGGTCCCTAAAATATCTATTTATTAAAAAGCCAATGCCCAAGATGCAAGAGGCACAGGGTCCCATTACCAATTCCCAGGGCTTCCAGTTTCCTTCAGTAAGACTACTGCATACAGCTTCCACTGGCCTCACGTGACTCCTTTGATGATGCAGCCAGTATATAACAATATGACGGCTCCTCATAATTTTTAAGAGTATGACTATCAACATTCAGAAGCTCAGAACTTCCAGCAGATAAAAGCACCTCATGAAGTCGGTATTTGCTTATCAAATCTAACTGCTTTGGGGCAACAGCTGGAATCCATGTTCTTACTTTCAACTCCTGCACCAGACCACCAATTTTATAAATAGAAAACAGACTTCTCCATTGTACTCCAAGAATTATAAACAAGCATTAAGGTCAAATCACTAAAAAGGTTATGATAACCTTTATAAAGCTCATATATCCCTTCTCTAATAAATGCAACTTGTTTCATTTAATGGATTTAAGTCTGACTTCCTCTAGATTTATGGCCTTCAGTCCTGCCTCACTTCAGTAATTAAATTCCGCTGTGCCCCGTATGATCTAACGTCAAAATTTCTTCGGTCACACTTCCAGCTTCTGTCCATACAGAAACAGACTCAGCTAACTTCCACGTTTCCTAAAATACGTAACTACCACACAGCAGCTCCCATAGACTCCTCAAGCAACCCGTATGTACCTTTCCAGTGACACTCAGCCTTAATTTCCCTTCTCTGCTTTCTTCACTATTGGTCTTCAAAATCCTGGCTTCTTGTCCCATTCCCTACCCACCTACCCTCAGTTCTACCTGAGTACCCAGCTCTTCTTCAGATGCCTTTCCTGCTTATTGCTCTGAACTCCAGGTTCCAGCCTCCCTATCAGGTCAGTCCCTGCCTTCACATTCTGCTCCAACCTGCAGGCTGACAGCCCTTTGTCTTCTACCCCCCTCACTGGCTTCTAGTCTCAGGCAGCTTTCCTATACAGTTCCAGCTTCCCCTTCAATCTTCAACATCCAGTTCTATCTCCATGGCCAAACAGTACCAAGTTCTTTAACTTCTGAGATCTCACCCTCAGGCTAATTACCCAACCACACCTCCCATCCTGAGTGGTTCCATTTTGGTCACTCTGCTTTGCAAGCCTTCGGCAGGTTTTTTTTGCCTCCCCTTTCACTCCCAGCATCACCAGACCCCTCTTCCGAGTTCCTTGCAAGTTTATTTCCATTCTGTAGTTAAAAAACTCTATTCAAGCTACAGAGTATTTTCTCATAAAATGCTTTTCAAAAATGCAAACTCTGACTTCAGAGCACTACACTATGCAAATAAAGATAGTATTTCTACACTTTCTACAGGATTGCACATAAAACATTTAACAAACTAGACTATAAAACTTCTAATACCATTTTTTTTTCCAAATTACTGTTCTATTACATCAACAAATGAAAACAGATGAGTTGAGAGCTTAGTACACATCAGACGATTCAAGATACATAAACATTCTTCTCCATGCTAAATAAGTCTTGGAGTCAAATCCAATCCTCTGAAAAGTGAAAAATTATGTTTGCATTTCCACTCAGTTCAGGTTGCAGGCTCTTCATTACCCAACTTTTTAAACTGTTTTTATCTATTTAAATCTTAAGCTTTCTAGTTTTTTCTTTATATGCAATATATGCATATAACAACAGTGACTCAATGGGTTTTTAGGACCTTCATAAGCCAACAAAATTCAGATAATAAAATTTAATAGTAATACATTAACTATATCAAAACTATACCAGCCAATACCTAATAATTTGCAAACAACTGCACACCAACACCAGTTTTACTGAGGCTATTTCCAGCATACACATTCCACGGATTTGTTATACATGTTAAGCCCTGTGGAGACCACGCATACATAACCTGATTGTATATAAGTACATATGTTTCAGCAAGCAATAGACAAACAGTATGCAGAAAGAAAAAAATCAATTCCTAATCTTTGTCGCTTTGTGTATTTCAACTGTAAGCCTTCAAGGCTGATACTATTTTACTCCATGTTTTATGTAGTACCTCACACACAACAGCGCATCAAACAACTTAAAATGCACCTGAACATGCTTCTATACTAGGAAAAGACATTTGTAAGTAGGCTTCAAAATGTTACCTGACCACTGCTGCTGGGATATCTCACACCAATATTTCCTTACTGAGAGGATATCTTTCAGGAGTATACTACTACAGTCAGATCCGTAAGCAGCACAACTTGTTGGATCTCTTATAATTTCCAGGACATAAATCAGAAGTTCCTGACATTTCAGTCTGGGTCCTCCTACATGAAGAAACAATGTGTGACTATAATTAACCCAAAGTGTGCCAAATAAATCTGGAATTAATTGTTTTTAAATGTTTACTTAAAAAGAAAAAAATCCCTACAGTTCAGAAACAGTTCTGTTAGGAATGATCTTCTTAAACAAACTGTTTCTAACAAAATAAATTACGAGAGGATACCTCAGTTATATATAAATTGAATAATTAGAAAAAGGCACTGTGAACATCAACAAGGACAGAGAAGGAGCACAAAGGACCGATTCACATGAAGATACTTAAACTGTAAATATGTGGAAGTGAGCAAGATGAACTCTACCCTGGTAACTTACTTCAGACTAAAAATGCAAAGTTGAAAGCAAAGCACCAAAACGAAACAGTAATTCTATATGAACATATATTACTGACTTCTATTAGCACATCTGATGAAATATTTGACCAAACTTCCAACTTCTTGCATCTTTTTCTGTCTGGTAGTTTGGGTTGAAGCAGACGCATTTGGTTTTGTCAGTTGCAGGTTTTTCATTTCTTTCTGGAAATATTTCTGCAAGACACTTCAAAAATAAAAGAGAGATTAATCAAGGATCTGCACATTTATGACTGAAGTAAAATAGGTAAATGTTGTTTTAGCCTAGAATGTCAGTGCTTGTTCTTCTCACAATTCTAACTACCAAAGACTAAAAACAACTGAAATATATTACAGTCTAAGCATGATGGAAATAATCTATAAAAGGAGCTGTAAGTTTTAAAGATAATCCAGAAGCAACTTGAATAGGAACCAAACTTTCCTTTAAACTTTGCATAATGCTAAATATAAAATTTATAATTAGAAAAAAAGCAATGCTAAGTCGTTTTATTTATGCTGCAACATTAAACAACAAAATAATAAGAAGTACTCTTCATTGTTTCTATTGGGGAAAACCTTCAAGTCCTATTTCTCCATCATTTAAAATTAATATATAGATTGGATTTTCAATCTAAGAATAGATTAAACTTCACTGGCTTTGTCACTGGCAATTACTGTAGATTTTCTGGCCTACTACTTGTGTTCAGTTTAGAGTCTCTATTTTTGTATTCCTCCTATGTATTTCTAATATATTATTGGCCATCTCAAAAGCAACATATAAAAATTTATCAAACACTTGTTAAGATATTTTTGGCACAGCTATGAAACACGAACTATTCCAATGCTGTCCAATTAAAAACATAATGGAAAGCTGACCAGACACCAGCCTATGAAAACTAATACTTCAGATGCACTTTTAACATGAAATTTAACACTGGTCCCAGCTGCTCTAAGAACTTATCATACTCGTGCTCGGTCCAATCTTGTAGTACACGTGAAGCAGATTATATCAAAGATGGGCCTCTACAAACCTCAGCACAATTTCTTTTAATTCACAAGCCATGGTCTTTCTATTGTGTCCTGAAGAACTCAGTAACACAAAAATTTCTAATGAGCTATCTACAATCTACATATGAATGTCATATACGTTGAAAATCAGATGCAGAGGATAATTTTCAATAAAAGAAAGTAACTATTATTTTTGCAAGGAAAAACAACCACCCAATTAATGATCAGTTTCCTAGCAGTTTGGTTTTCTGTATAAGTGTTGCATTTTGGGCTATTTCAAATTTACTTCCTTTAGATTTCAAAATTACGTCCTAATTAACATTAGTCATTTCTTGTTTGCAAGCTGACAAGAAGTCTAAATCAATCTGCAGAAAGATAAACATTCAAACAGGCCCAATAAACAGAAGAATGATGTTCTATATAAGAAAATTGCAACCATTCACAAAGGAATAAAAGGAAACTACCTAAATACAGCATCCCAGTTGAGTTGCTTTCCTTGTTTAGAATCAGAATTCCGGTCCAGCTGGAGAACTGTTTCAGAATCACGGAGAAGCCGCTTGAAATTTTCAATTTCTTTCTGAAAATGTATTTCAAGAAAAAGAATTATTTACGATTCCCTTCTTTGCTAATTGAGGCACACACACCAAAAGAAAACTTGTTACCCTTCGCTCCACAGCTTTCTCATTTTCAAGGCGACGACAACAAATGAGCAGATCATGTAATGCAAGACTCATGGTTCAGTTTAACAGAAGACTCATTTGTATCTGCAAACAGAAGAAAAGGATAAAACAGAGCCAAGTCAACCAGTAAAAAAATTGGGAATGCAATATATTGAAAATCCAGTATCAAACACAACTACAGCATTATTTCACTGAAAAGCTCATTTGTGACCAATAAGACTAACCGAGACACAAGACTGAAGCGAAGTCTCACATCAAGAACATAAACTATTCCCACAGGCAACAGTCGTAAAGATTAACAGCAGAGATCCCCCTCACATGACTCTGACTTCCTCCCTTTTTATGAGTGATAACACAGTAGAGTTGGTCAGACAATATGGAGCAAAACTTTAATAAGATTAAAACGACACAGAACTGAATACATTCAGGCAAACAGCACTAACTTTCAGCAGCTAGCTATTATCAGTAGCTGTCTTAACCTGATGCTGCCAGGAGAAGGTAGCACTTTGAAAACTCTTTTCCTCTCTCATATCCTACATTTTCAAAGGTATGGACTATCATATTGACAAATCCCTCTGGACTCAACATGCCAAAGGATGCTCAAGTATCAATCGTAAGTGGAAACAACATTTTCCTTCTCTGATCGCTTAAAATTATGCCTCATCTCCTTCAACAGAGGTTGGAATTAGCTAAACCTTGCATTTTAGTTATGTTGATGCCTGTCATGACAATGACATTGTATACAACTTCCATGCTTCTCTCTTTACACCTTTAAAGCAGAGCCAAGAGAAACTTTGTCTGAAAAAGACAGGTAAGACAAGTTGGAAATAACTCCAAGCATATGCTGCTGAGGTTGCAATAAGCAACTGAGAATGGGTGTTCATGATGCACAGCACTAAATCTTGAGCACTTAAGTGAGAATATAAAAATATCCACCTGGACAAGGAAAACTTTAAGTATCTACTGTCTTAGAGTGTATTTATTTCCTTTGGCTTCAATCAAGATCTAGCTGGGACTAAGTATGATCAGAGATATGGTGACCAATAGGTGTGTATGAAAAGCATGAAGGCTGGCTGTACTGTACAATGGAACTAATTTAAATGATGTAGCGTTCCTTTACTAACTTACTGTTTTTGCTGAAAAAGAACCAAAAGGAAAAAGTAACTTTTTAAACACTAATAGCTTCTAAAATGCTGATGGGCTGAAAAATGGCTGACCCAGAACTGTGGCAACACGGGTTGTATGTTGCAAGGACTGGGAATCCAAGGGGAAGAAGTGACTCCTCTCGTTTGTACTTAATGGTATTTCAACAGCCGTAACAACAACAGGGTAAAGTTTCTCAGATGGCATCCATCTACTATTTCTCTTACTTATTACATAGTTCTCGAATTGTCACAGTATGACCACGTTCATTCCCTACAAAAATTACACCGGGCAAGGAAGGAACCCGCCACAAAAAGACAAAAAAAAAAAAAAACCACAAAATCACGGAGAGGTGTTTACTAAGCAGCTGCAGAGGTGCTCAGGCAGAGGCGTACAGGGTAATTACAAGTAAAGGGCGCCATCCAGCCGCTCCTAGACGACAAGCTCTGGCTCTCCGATACCCCCGCGAGGCCGCCCCACACCACGCAGGAAGCCCGCCGGGGACCTGCAGCCGGAGCCGCCGCCGCCGCCCCCCCACCTCCGCAACAGCGGCACGCCCGCCCCACCGAGCCCGGGCCCGGGCCCCTCACCTCAGCCGCCGCCGGGCGGCGGGGCTAAGGGCCGGGCTCACCACCCCCCCGCCAGCACTCGAGCCCGGGGAAGGGGAAGGCCGAGCAGCGCCCTCAGGGCCACGGAGCCTCGGGCGCGGGGAGAGGCCGCGTCGCCACCGCGGCCCGGTGCGGGTCGGAAGGGGAGGACAGTAGCGGGCTCACCTCCGAGCGGCGTGGCGGAGCGGCGGGAGCCGGCCGGGGAGAACGGCCACCCGCGGCTGCGGTGCGCGCCCGCCCCTCCCCCGGCGGCGTGGAGCGGAGCGGGGCCCACGTGCGGCGGCAGCGGCGGCTGCGGGCAGACCTGGAAGCGGATGCGCGGCGGCGGCGGCGGGTTCCGGCGGAAGGGGCCGGGCGCGGCGCTGGCTGGCGGAGTTTCCGCGCCTTCGTCTCGGTGGCGGAGCGGACGCGCTGCGCCTCCGGGAGCTGCGTCCCGCCGCCTCCTCCCCTCCTTCCCTTCCTCCCCCCCACCATTGCCCTCTCCACCACCGTTCCCCTCGCCGCCTCGGGCCATGCTGCTGCCGTCCGACGTGGCCCGGCTGGTGCTGGGTGAGTGAGCCAGTGAGGGCGGGGCGGGGTCGCCGCTCGCCCCTGAGGTGCGGCGGGGACTCCCGGGCCGGGGGGCCGGCGGGCGGGGGAGGCGGCGGCTGCCGCGCCAGGGGTCTCTGCTGGGGATTGACAGCCACCGGTCAGCGCCCGCGGCGCGGCAGGAGAATGAAGCGGCTGCGCCCTTGACCCTCGACCGCGTCGCGCTCGTTCCCCCCCCCCCAGGCTGGGGTTTGTCGCTGCCGCGAAGCCCCGGGCCCGGCGGTCTCCGGGTTGTTCCCCCCCGCCTGCCTCCGGCCCGGTCTCTAGCGGGAGACTAGCGCAGCTCGGCCTTGAGGGACGTGGGGGCCTCTGGAGCCGCCGCGGGCGCAGGGGAGCCCGCCAGGCCGTGCGGGCCGGGCTGTGCTGCTCCCCGGCTGTGTCTGGAACTCGGGTTCTCCACGAGTTTAAGAAAACGTGGTGGTCTGTGGTGTCCACCTCCCGACAGACGCCTGGCAAATGGGATTTAGGAAAGTATCCGGTCACAGGAGGAGCACAAGGGATATCCAAAATACCAGAGGAGGCTAGGTTAAGGCTCAGCTGGTTTTTCTTTCCCTCCCCGGTTCTGTCACCTGTGAGGCTGCATTGAGAGTTCAGGTGTGCTCGGTGTCTGTGGACAGCACAGCGTAAGTGCGTTCAGGACATCGGCGACAGACGGTGAATGTTTTAAATGACTTTGTGCTTTGGATTGCTTGGATACTGCCAAAGATAAGAACAAATGGATGGTAATCAAAAATATGACCCACATATTTAAGTCGCACACATAAGCACCTGTTGGCACAGGCTGCCAAGATGTCCCAGCAGCTTGCATTGTGACATTCAGTTTTCAGTTGTCTGCAATTTCTCTGAATCCAAAGACATTAAGGCTGAATCTTTTTTTCAGTGTTCTTACGGCACAACATATTTTTAAATACTATCTGAAATGTTCCTTGCTACTGTCTTGACAAACAACGCTATTAAGAGATGCAATGTTTTTCTTATCGTGAAGTAATAGAGGACTTTTAGAAACTCCATGCATTGTAAAAGAAGATTTAAAATCACACAAAGGAGATCTCTCACTGTGCTTTTCTATAAAAAATTGGTTAAGTTACAAGTTTCTGGGTAGAAAGCTTATCTCACACGCTTACCACAGACTTGCAGACATAGTATACAATCTTGGCAACATCACACGTACTAAGGATGATCCATCCTATCTTGTGTCTGTTGTGGCATGGTGCGTGCATCATGTCTAGAAAACTTCTGAGCCACCTAAGGTTGTAGAACAGGATATTCCTTGTAGCTATTTCTGTCTTGTAATAGGGATTCCTCTTCCAAGAGGCATCTCTGAATTTGTGTGGATAAACAGGCTTTTTTTTAAAAAAAAAAAAAATCTCTGCCCACCCCCACCCCCCCCCAGTAAGTCTTTCTGGTGCTGTGAAGATTGATGAATACTGGTTTAAGAAACAAAACTAAAATTATGAGATGAGCTCACCCATAGAATACATAAGAAAATTTATCTTTCCTAATTAGTGTAAGAGTGAATGTGTACTATGAGTTAGACATGTGTCTTTACATTTCTTAAGATAGAACAAAATATTTAATCATTCCTAGTTCAGAAGGTACTGTACCTTTTGTGCCTTTAATTTGGTTTTGGTGACGTTAGAGATGGTGTATTGTTACGTCGTTATACAGTGTATGCACAAGCAGTTCAGTTGCACAGATCTTAATTCTGGCATTTTTAAACTCTGGAATGCCTTATTTTGCAGGAAATTGGTGTATGTGCCAAATGTGCCTGTATGCAAGCATTTGCTCATCCCTTGCAATACTGTAGTAGTAGGTTCAAGAAAGAAAAATTGGAACTTTTAGTGTAAATGTCCAGATGAGTTTGACTGTAAGAACAGCCTTACCAGCACAGATAAAAGTTCCACCTGCCTAATACCCCATCTTCCATCCTGGCCAACAGTGGATGGTGTAATGGATGGGAATAAGACTGGCATATAATTGTGTTTCCCCAAAATACACTTTCAGCTTCCAGCAAATTGTGGCTTGAGATATTAATAGAAAAACGTATTTGAAAAATTAAACAGGACAGCCCTTTCCTTTCCACAGGTACCACTAATGTTTTCTGTCAGACAGGCCAGCTCATACGTTGTGATTAAGCTCACGGTGGTTATTCCCAAACTGTGTTTAACTTTCAAGTTTGCTCATTTGTTGAAGACCTGAACAAGGGCTTGTGTGTCTGCAATATGATCGTTTTTTTCCAGCTATACTTGGATCTGCTGCGAGATATTTGTCTTCATGCAAACTTAAAGGCTGCATTTTTCTATAGGCGTTCCTGAACCGAGGTGGACCATTTTGGGGGTCCATTGAAATAGATATGCTAATGTATATATATCCTGCATTGTATAATTAGGCACATATTTTATCCTTTCTTTAAAACATTGCATGTTCAGTTCTGCTAGAAGCAAGAAAGAGACATTTTCTTTTGTGGTTCTTTGTTCTAGAATCCTTCATTCAGATTGGTCTATTTCTATCTTTTAATGTTTAGAGTGTTTGAAGATTAAAGCAGGTCTTAAAAAGTTTGATTAAAGCAGAACGTGTTTGTTGAGGAATGGAATTTTGGAGAAGTAAACTTTTTCAGTTTATTTCCTGTTAATGTAACTACTGAGTCTTGGGGTGTGTACAGGGCACAAGTTGCAGCTAATACATCTATTGAAATGAAAATTACAGTAAGTGGGGGGAGAAAACTTTTTCCTGTTACTAATTTTGTACAATGCCTGTTTTTTTAATAAATATTATACACTCTTGTAATAGCTGCACAGGTTTTACCTGTTTTGAAAAAGGAGGATGCGTGGAGAGTTACTGTTGCATAGCAGTGCATTTTATTAACAAAGTATTGTAGAATTCCATTTAATTATCAAACTGGGCTGTTCAGCCCATGTGAGAGTTAGTCAGCCTCATGAGCCAAGAACTTTTATTTTCTTGTTTGTACAGTACTGTCTGTACTAAAGATAAATCAGAAATTGTTCATATTGCCTTACTTCCAGTCTTGAATAGTTTGTAAATACAGTCTAATATCAGTAATATTTTGTGCTCTTTCTGGTTTTAACTGTTAAAGAAATATTTTGCAAGATACATGTTCTTTCAAAATAACTTCACTTTCCTTGTCTAATATACAAATCTTTACCTGATTATTTCAACACTGTCTGCAGCTGGTTATGTTAATGCTTTGATACCTATTGAGCAGAAATAATGAATGAAATAGCAAAATTTTCCATCTGTTTTGTTGCAGGGTATTTACAACAGGAAAAACTTCTAGCTACCTGCCGTGAATTTATTTTGGAAAGCTCAGATTTGAAAGAATATGCAGAGCATTGTACAGAGGATGGATTTATTCCAGCCTGCTTGCTGGTGAGTTTGTATTTGCAAAGCAGAATGTTAAATTGTCTTGCATCCATGGAAAAGAAAATTGAGATTTCTCACTGTAACAATTACTTCTCAAATGCTGCTTAAAATGTTAGTTAGATCATCGCCTCTGGGTTTTTGGGGATTTTTTTGCATCCTGCAATATTAGCAGTTATTTGGTTTCTAGTATTTAATCTCACTAAGAAACATTTAAGCATAAAATATGCAAATTGGTTTCAGCATATTACGTTTAGTCTGCGTTATAGCTTTGAGATTGATTTGTGCAAGGGTGTTGCAAGGGTTTCATTGATTTCAGGGCTGCTCTTGTAATTTTTTGGAGATCGCTTTCCTATGCTAGGCACGGCAGCCAGTAATGTTCCATTTCAAGTATATATTAAATATTTAAGTAAGGTACCTCAGCTTTATCTAAGGCTACCAAATTTTGTTAACAAAAACTGTGTTTCAGCTCAGCTTTCCCTTTGATCAGTATCACCTGCTTTGTCCCAGGTGAAATGTGGAAATTTGGGTGTGCATAAATACAGTGCGTAGCTACGTATGTAGATATGTGCATATAGCTACAGGGTAATTAGATACGTTGCATTTTTAACATATACAAAATGGGATTTTTAATGTAGTATGCAAATTACAGGGTTTAGATATTGCCATGTATCAACCTCTTAACATTTATATGTGCATCTTCTTCCTGTTTTCAATTTCATTCTTCTAATATATCAGTTAATTATACGGGATTTTGTCCACAGTCTTCAAAATTTGTGTAGATCTTTTCTGAGATCCGAGGTCTTGATGCACCTATTCAAAACAGACCATTGAACTTACTTCATTTACAAGTGTTTAGTCATTTGTACTTTGGGGATAGAGTATCGAGAACGAAGCTATGGCCAGCAAAAATTAGAAAACCCAATGTAAACAGATTATCCAGATCTTTAAAGCTTTTAATTATTTTCCTTTTCTCAGTAGAAACATTTTTCCTGTTTTTCATAGAAAAGTGATAATATGATAGTGTGTAAGAAAAAATTCTCACTGCAGCTCAAAATACCTGCAATAAACAGCTGTATTAGTCATACCCGGTAGAGTTCCCACTAGCAAACAAGACAAGAAGGTACAACAAATGATAGTGGTAACCTTAAAATCTTAATTGTCTTTGTTTCACTTAAAATAACAGAACAAGTAAATATGAAAGTTAATTCTGTGTGACTGTTAAGAATTTTACTTTAGACAGATTCTCTTCACGTTTGCATCTAAACACAAGTTGCGTTCCAGGATGATACATACTCATTACTCTGTTACAGCTGTTCATCATCTTATTTTTGTGTTTTTATTCTGTAGTAACAATGGAGAGCAGAGGTCATGCAGCTCTAACTGCTATACCGGTGTTGTGCAATGAGATCAAGCACTTCAGATTTTGTATGATGGCATTTTGTTCCATAGATTGCTCTCTACCTAGTTTGAGTCAACTTGGCACCAGCAGCACAAAGTACAGTTTCTTGTGTTGAGGGTCAGCATGGTGTAGTGTTCTAAAGAACTGCTTAAATATAATGTGATACAGCAGATAAAGTATAAGTTATTAGTGAAGATTCTAAGATCAGTATTTTTTTTCCAGTCCCTGTGTGGAAAAAACTTGACAACTATTCTTAATGAATACGTAGCCATGAAAACAAAAGGTAAGCCTTCAGAATGAGATTTTACTGTATTTTTCTTACTTATCTGTTGTGAACTCCTTGAGGAAGATGTAATATCTCCACCTATATATGGACTTAGAGTAATCCCCCATCTATGCTAGAAGTTGAAGGTTTCCATATTATGCAGACAATGGCCAATTAGATCAGCATCTTGTGAGCAGAATTAATTTATTATCTTAGTTTGGATTTGCCAGCATATATTTTCACTTCAAAGTTGAGCAGAACTTCTAATGTAATAAAGCACAAAGATATAATGAAGTGTGCAAAATGTATGGGTTTATGCTTACAAAATTATACTGTTTATTGTTTGTAGTATAAATAGGAGGGGGAAGTGCTGATCTCCTCTCTCTGGTGACCGGCGATAGGACACGCAGAAATGGAATGAAGCTGCGTCAGGGGAGGTTCAGATTAGACATTAGGAAAAGGTTCTTCACTGACAGGGCAGTTGGTCACTGGAACAGGCTCCCCAGGGAAGTGGTCATGGCACCAAGCCTGTCAGAGTTCATGGAGCATCTGGATGATGCTTTTAGTCATATTGTTTAGTTTTAGGTAGTCCGGTGAGGAGCAGGGAGTTGGACTCAATTATCCTTATGGATCCCTTCCAACTTGAGATATTCTATGATTCTATGAAATAACCAGGAAGAGTCCTATGGTGTGAAATGTTTCTTGTATTGTTTTTAAAACTAATTAAAATCATTTCAGAATAACAATATTTTGTATGAATATTAGAGACAGAGTTAGAGCATTTCCTGTTTTTAAAAGCAGTTATTGAGCTTGTGAACGTTGCCAAGTCTTACAATTTTTTGATGCATGTTGTATGATCGTATTTTAGTGGTGCTTGGTTCTAAGACTTGCAATTTAAGTCACATTATGTTTGGAATATTTCTGAATGTTTTTTTCCTTTCACACTAGGTTTAATAGAAATGCTAACTAAGACACAAACATACTTTCTTCAAAATACTTTGTACTTGGCACCTTGAAAAACTTTATAAATTGATCTGCTTACATCTTTCCATTTATACTTTAATGTTCTTCTGTGCTTCAAAAATACCAAGTGTTTTTACCAGTTTGGGTGACATCTTAAAATAAACCATTACTTTTAAAGGCCTGTCTGCCAGGTTACAATTTTCAAAAGCACATGTGTGACTTGGGAATCTGAATACCATTTCCAGAAGTGAGTTAGGTTAGATTAGCATCTGTTTGCCCATGAGTCAACACTATGTGCAGATTCCATTGAGAATTATCGTGAATATCTTTGCCTCAGTTTCATTTAGGCTTCTAAAACTGAGAACTGTATCCATGATGAATGTGTGTTCATATCAATGATAGCTCTTAAATTAGGAGTTAGGGCTCTCTAATTAACAGAGTATGAAGAAGGCGACTAGACACCTAAAGTTAGATGATGTCTGAAACACGTCATAGTAATTGTTTTGCTTGCAATTTTACTTTTTCTCAGCATGTGTGTGTTTGAGGCATCTAAAATGTGTTTTGTTTTGTTTTTATAATGGTTTATTTTAGAAACAACAAATGAAGTTCCAGCAATGATGTCATCTCTGTGGAAAAAATTAGACTATACACTTTCTCAGATCAGGTAATGTAGTTTTGAAATTGTGATGGGCTGACCCTGGCTGGATGCTAGGTGCCCACCAAAGCTGCTCTATCACTCCCCTCCTCAGCTGGACAGGGGAGAGAAAGTAGAACGAAAGGTTTGTGGGTCGAGATAAATACAGGGAGAGATCACTTGCTAATTACCATCACGGGCAAACCAGACTCGACTTGGGGAAAATTAATTTAATTTATTACCAATCAAATCAGAGTAGGGTAATGAGAAATAAACCCAAATCTTAAAACACCTTCCCGCCCACTCCTCCCTTCTTCCCAGGCGCAACTTCACTCCTGATTTTCTCTACCTCCTTACCCTGAGCAGTGCAGGGGGATGGGGAATGGGGGTTGGGGTCAGTTCATCACAGGTTGTCTCTGCCGCTCCTTCTTCCTCAGGGGAAGGACTCCTCACTTTTCCCCTGCTCCAGCCTGGGTTCCTCTCTCTGCAGATCCACAGGTCCTGTCAGGAGCCTGCTCCAGCATGGGGTTCCCACGGGGTCAGAGCCTCCTTTGGGAACCCACCTGCTCCGGCGTGGGGTCCTCCCCAGGATGCAGGTGGATATCTGCTCCCCCGTGGACCTCCCTGGGCTGCAGGGGGACAGCCTGCCTCACCATGGTCTTCCCCACAGGCTGCAGGGGAATCTCTGCTCTGGCGCCTCGAGCACCTTGTTAAAGAATTTTCAGTCACGGGTTTCTCTAGGTTTGCTTTATTAACAGCTCAGAGTTGGGCCACCACCACAGTGAATGGCAACCTTCCAAAAATTTCTCAGTCTTATATACCTTTTTACCACCCATTATCGCAGTCTGAAGTCTTTGTAGTTTCCCAGCTGATCTTGGTTCCCATGTCATTATCATTCGTCATCATCTTATCTCATCCATTCTTCTTTTGTACCATCCGGTCATCATCCTGTGGGTTTCGAAGTCCGTCTTGGGTCAGTCGTCTTGTCATCCCCTTTACTTTGAAGTCTCGTACCTACACAATTCTGAAAAAACCTCTCTGGTTGTTCCATTAACTATTTCACATTTATCTTTGTAAGTTCTACATATTTTAATCACTCCCCAGCTACGCACCTGTATCTTGCTGATTTTTCATCTTTTGTTTGATCTGTCTCTACTGATTAGCTTGACTGGGTTTTAATCCAGTCCTGGATTGGGGCTATGCAGGGGGACAGGCTGAGAACGCTGTTCATGGCCTGGTGCGCAGTTCTGTTGCCATTAATAACCTTAACCCATTCTATATTAATTTCTAACAGTCTTACAGTCCTAAATTTTCTAAAATCTTCTACACACCTCCTTCTTCACTGACCTTGGCATCTACAGGGTTGTTTCTCTTACATGTTCTCACTCTTCTCTCCAGCTGCTGTTTCTGTGCCTGCTGCAACTTTTTTTCCCTTCTTAAATATGTTATCACAGAGGCGCTACCACTATTGCTGATGGGCTCGGCCTTCGCCAGCAGTGGGTCTGTCTTAGAGCCGGCTGCATTGGCTCTATCGGACATAGAGGAAGCTTCTAGCAGCTTCTCACCCCTGTAGCACCCTGCTACCAAAACCTTGCCATGCAAACCCAATACAGAAATTAAGAAAGTAAAATGTCACTCTAAGAGTGAGTCCCTGTGTTGATCAACTCCCCTTACCATTGTATGAGAATGGTTTTGCTCCCTATTACCTCTGACAGATGGTGAAAAAGATAGGTATGTGAGAGTTGATAGTTGAGTAGACGTTTCAAGATTTTAAGGCAGGACTAGCAGATAAGGAGGGCATTGGTGTGAGTATGTGGCCTTCCTGTAATAAAACAATATACTATGACTCGTTTAGAATCTGATACCATTGTAGTTACTTGATCTAAAATATAACAGTAAGCTTCATTTGAAGGATCTGTGACCATTGTTTGAAAGAATAAAAATAACAATCAGTAGATTGAAGCTTTCTGAAGTAATGCATGGCTGGGACCAGACTGACATTAACCATATGATAGATACTGTTGCACTGTGTAGCTGTTTCCATTGTGCTGCTTTTATTTATGCCAGCTGGTTTATTTTTTAGGAGCATGCAGAATTCAACAGGATTTTCTGCTAATCAAAGGAGTAAGTAACTGAGCCAATTCCATGGGATCAATGGCAAAAAAATGGGGGAATGCTGCAGCAATCAGTAATGCATCCTTACTCTTAAAACGTTGTCAGATCTCTTCTGTAGTGTTTTTTTCAGCATGTGTGTTGTCTTCAGTGCAGTCTGTGGATTACTGTAACGATCAAGAAAGGAAACTGAGAAAAGCTGGGCTTTTTGCAAGGGGCTTAAATTCTTTGGATAGCATTTTCTTCTCTTCTGAAAACTTTTTAGAAGTTTACATGGTTAAAAGGTTTAAAAACTACTGCTTCAGTCTTGAAGCTGTTAATTTGTGGTTCATAGAGGAACTGAAAACATAACCAGTCTAATCATGGTGCAGTTTCATTTCTGTAGAAGGGGAATATAAAAATGTATTACAGTCTTGGAACAATTATTATTGTGCATACAAACATATATCTAAGCAAAATATGACAAGATACTTGTTCTATCTAGAATTTTCTTTTATTACAAAAACTGCCAACTGAACTTTCAAAAAAGAAAAGTTATTTTACTTAAAAATATTTCTTTCCCTCTGTAGTATTTCTACTGAGTAACCTGTGTGAGAAAAGAGAATGTGAAATATAGGTAGCAATTGTTCTTGGATCTGAGATTCACTGGATTGGGTGGTGTTCTGTTGTTTAAATTTGTCAGATTTAGTCTGATAAATAAATGCAAACTTACATTGGTTTAGCTATTTCAGTTAAGGTCAATTATGCGAGTGGTATATTATGTAATGAAATATCATTTTGGTATGATTTATTCCTGTAAATATTTAAGCAGTGATATAAACATGGTTACAATGTCTTGTAAGTTGGCTGTACTTCTTGAATTATTTTGGCTCAAACAGAAGACAAAGATGGGTGTTGCTTACTTTTTGAGTTTTGTGAATTAGTTGTCAAAGCACAAAAAATTTTCAATGGAGCATCCTTAATTAGGTCTTGGAAAATCAGCAACCTTTTTAAATTCCTTTATCATACATTTTCATCTTGTCTTTGTTATCTCCAGCACGTACAAGAAGTGGAATTGTAGAAATGAAAAGACAGAGAATGCTTCAGCAATCAGCTCCTGCAAACTCAGGATTGTTGTCAGTAGCCCATCAGTCAGGGTCACAGAATTCCTCTTCTATTGTATCTCCTCAAGTTATTCACAGGCCAACAATAAATCAAAGCATGTCACAGGCAAGACTGAATACGTTGTTTGTGCACCAGTCACAAACCCAGGAAAACAAGATCAGCAGTAAGTTGCCCACTTTTTTAAACCCTTTTTTCTGTGAAAAATCTATGGATATAGATGAAAGTTTTCTAACATTAGGGCTAATGATCTTCCGCCAAAAAAATTTCAGAAAAATCATACTTTGGTCCCCTAGCTCTTCAAACTGGTTCAGGTGATTAAAATGAGTGCCCAAAAGAGAAATGGCTCTCGCATACTTGCTTGCTAATGTAAGTTCAGACATCAGAAGTGCATTGATTTGTCATTATTCTATCCTGTGTTCTCACCCTTACCCAAAACACTTGTTTTAGCAGATAGGGATGATCCACATCAAATGGATGTTTTTCTCAGGATATATTTAGAAGGAATGGTTCTCATTTTCATGATAATACCAAATTATTTTGTATGAATTCCCCAGAATTGATGGAACATAGTAAGTAATGTGTAGATTTCTGTAGTGCTTCAACAGTGTCACTGGAAAAGGTACTGGCATCGTGATCTTTTTTTTCCTTTATAAAGCAGGAGATTTCATACACATTCAAGTTCCAGCATCACAAGAACGAAAGCTTCATTCAAACTTGCTTTCTCCAGGGAGACGGAAAAGGTAAACATGGGGCGGGGTGGTGGTGGTGTGGTGTGGGATTTTTTAAGATCATTTAGATATTATGTGGTGTTCTAACCTCTAGTGTAAATTTTCTTAGATGGTGGAGTGTTTCACATTTAAGATCCACTGAGAGTGGCTGGTGTATGAAGTTTCACAAAGGAAAGAAAAGTCAAAGAACTTAACATTACACTGATAGGAGGCTACTTGTGCTTCTTTATTGCATATAGCTGGTCTTTACATTATCCCAGTATTAGACATAGGCAAATAATATTGGAGCCTGAGATTTAGTATTCCTTCCAAAATATCCTTATCAATTCTAAAAATTCTCAATATTGATATAAATGTGCATTTTATCTGTTTTTAACTTAGAAAAACTATTTCTAAATTTTGTCAGGAAAAAATTTCATATTCGCGCTAAAAGTAGTATGAAAAACTGTTCTTATACTAGTTTCGCATTTTTTATTCTTTGATACCAATGTCCTTTTGTTTTTAATGAGTTGACTGGTTTCTGCGTTCCATTTGTTGTCCTTACTCCTGACTAAATCCCAGTCGGTAGTTTTGCTTATCATTTTTCCAGGTCCTTACTCAATTTGTACATTTTCCAAGTTCTCTCTCTTCATGCATGATTTTTTTGTATATAAGTGATTTTAGTGCCACTGCTGACTGATGGTTTCAGAAGAGCCTACACTTTGATTTCATATAAAAGCATTAGATTTCCTATTCATCATCTAAATTCTTATGCAACCTAACATCTGTATCCTGCTTTGACAACAGCTGCTCCTTGAGAGATCTTTATTTTCAGTGGTGATGCCCAAATCTTTTTCTTGAGTGACCCTTAATTAGAACCCGTATCCCCAGTTAAATTAATGTGTACTGGAGGGAGAAAAAATACTGAATAGTGGGAATGGAATTCAATTTGCCATTGTGCTGTTTACCCACAGTCTGTATATTTGTTTGTAACTTCTGTGGAGTCAGACACAATATATGCATACAACATAATGAAACAGGTATTGGCTTTTATTGTATTTCCAGTGTGTAGTTAATTTTCTGTTGATTAAAATCTTCCATTTGCTAAGAAGGAAGAGAAACACTTGATTTACTGACCATTAGATCTATTGTTTGCTATGTTCTCACAAAATACATCATAAATTTCCTGGAACATTTCAGTGAATCTCAGAAAAGGAAAAGCATTGCAACATCTGGACCTCTTTCAGCAGCTCGAAGTTCTCAAGACCCTGATGAAGTTGTAACAGAAAAAGAAAGTGAGCCGCTTGAAGAATTCATAGATGGTAACTTCCCAGTGAGTATATACTTATGGAATGTACTTACATTTAAGAAACAAATTCAGACTAAGGAGAACTAGTCTTTTACATGTTGTTTGTCTTGGGTGTTATAGAAATTAATTTTAGAAGATAAATTTATTGTTTTGTATTTGAACTAGCTCTTTTGTGTACTAAACTAGTGAGGATGGCATAGCTATGTAGAGGGTTTTTTTTCCTTGATTTATTGGCTTTGCTAAGATACGTGTAAGCTGTCAGAATACAGTAAATTTTTAGGGAATGGAAACCAGAAAGCACAATAAGCCTTGCTGTACTTTAGGAGAGTAGAAGTACAGGAATGTTTTGAGATGATTTTCATAGTAATGTCATGCAGTCACATTGGCTGTCTCTCTTTTACAAAGAGTGTTCTCTGTGTTGAATTGATTTTTATTTTTTTTTACTGGTAAGTTGGAAATTCATGCTGCTTTTCTAGTGATGATAAAAACAGAAACCTGACCACTTAAAAACTGTGTTTTCCAGCAACTGGTTATTGAAAATGCCAGAGAAAAAATCTTGAGCAACAAATCTCTTCAGGAGAAGCTTGCTGAGAACATTAACAAAATCCTGAGCAGGTAATAAAAGGAACCTCTAAACTTCATACATATTCTTATTTGATTTATTTTTGAGTTCTGAACTAATGATTAATGTGTTGCAGTGATGGCAATGTCACTCAAGCCCCTAAACAGACAGACAGTGGTCCCACAGAGCAGGAGACTTCAATTGATGAAATTCTTGGACTTCAGGTAGGTGTGAATTGCCCTATTTACATTTTTTGAAGACCAGGCACATAAGAATGATCAGGTAAGGGAACTATGCTGAACCTCTGTTTACTGTCTGATGTCTGAGATTGCTCTCCTCTTCTTTCTTTTTATTTGTTTGCTTTACAATACAACTAAGCCTACCTAATGGCTAGCATCTGCCCAGGGATGGTTCCACAAATTCCCTTGCATAGGCATTAACTCTTACTTTGTTGTATGGTGGTGTGCAGGTTCGAGAAGCTGAACTGACAGGATACTGGTATTTTGCTGGGGTTAATTTTGAGCCAGTTAAGCACTCTGCATTAATTCCCAGTGCCTGTACATGGCAGCATAAGCATGCAGCAGGGTCAAAAGCCAAAGTAGGACCTCTTCTGGCAGTGTTTAGCTGTTAACATTACCTGCAGGCTGAGATCTAAGTACACTGTCCCACAGTCACCAGCTGCCTGCTTGCCACTGGATCTTTGGTAGCAGTAACTGGGTACTGGCTTCTGACTGGAGATCTGATCAATAGCCTTGTAAAAGAAAAAGGAATTTAAAATATCTTGTGGTCTCCAAACATGTTTAGTCTGATCTGTTTTTTTGATTTGCTGTGAGATAAACATGGATTGTCTAGTACAGCAAAAGAAATTGTGTTTGGAGCCTAAATAAGGATGCTTTTTCTTCAAATTTAATATTTTCTTGCTTTTGGAGGCAATGTACATTCTACTTCTACAAACTGAACTTCTAGTGTTCTCCCTCCATTCTCCTGCAAACCTTGAGCTGGCAATCACAGAGTTATAAAGGGCTCTTAACAAGGGAATTAAAATCTTCATGGCCCTTATGAAAAGGGCAGGAGAGTAGAGGCAGTTGCCTGTTTACAAAGTAGAGGTGTCTGTTTTTTAAAGGCTATTCTTCTGTCACTTGGTGATTTTTAGGTCAATTTTTGTCAAAGTACAGAGCTGAAAAGCTCTATTCCATTTTTCTGAGCAGAACAAAATCAAAGCGGCTTCTTGATTTAGTTAGAGTAGCTGAGACGAAATAATCAAGCATATGATGTGGTACATCTACCCTTACAGACACCATATCAAAGGTTATAGAGTGTTTAGAGGATCTCCAGAAGTCAAGAGAAACTTTGTATTTGAACACTTAAATATGTCCTGAGCGCCCCCCTCATTTTCTTCCTGGGCTGCGACCAAATAAGTCAGCTTGAAACAGGAACCTTAGAGCAGTGTCCTATGTAGCTGTGCCTTCCAGCTGCCTTCCACAGAAAAGTAGTTAGAAGTTATATTATAGAACATGTAATGTGTAAATGAAGTAAAACTTCCCTTTGCTTAGCATTGTCTTCTACATATATGCAAAACTAAGAAATTAGGGTTAATTTGGGGATTTTTTTTTTACCAGTGATTGGCTAGTGCAGGCTCATGGCATTCATTCACACCATCTGCATAAGCTTCCAGTGTAGCCCAAGATTTAGTCCTTCTTAAACAATGCTGATCATTATGTGGAGAATACTCCAATATGCATGTGCAGGGTGTAATGTCTGACAAAGATGCTTGGGTTTTGGGGGGCTTTATTTCTTAAATTACTAATATTTTTTAACATTAAATTAAATTCTGCCATTAAATTTGTGGCAGAAATGTTTGCAGCATTTGTCTTTATGTTTCTGTACTAGCAGAAGCACTAGAACTAAAAACAACCTGAAAAGAAAACAATTCCTGTCTGTTTTTCTTTTAAGTTATGAAAGTAACTGTCTCACAGTTCTGTATATCTTGTCTTTTCTCAGGGTGAAATTCATATGTCAGAAGAGGCTATACAGGACATTCTAGAACAGACAGAATCAGATCCAGCTTTTCAGGCACTCTTTGACTTGTTTGATTATGGTGGGTGTATTATACTCAGTTGTACCATTACTATAAAGCATCACGAATGATGAGTTTTCCTAAGTATTGCTTGAAGAAGCAAAGGTAATTCAGCAGGCCTCTTTTGCAAGAGAAATGGACTTTATGGCATCTGTCCCCCTCAATTCAGAGTTAGATTTTTATATACATTTATACATTACTATAAAGTACAGCATTTACTTGTGGCTGAAATTCTGGTTTTGTGCTTGCTGAGTGATTGTTTTATTACTGTTATTTTAGACTCTTCTGGTCTAAAGGATGATAGTTCATACTTGTTTTTCTATGCTGTTGTAAATTTTTTCTATTTGTCTGGTCAGGGATATCCTCACATAAAATATAAGGACATTTTTATGCTATTTCTGGATTTGTAATGAATATAGACAAATAGTTCTTTGAGTTTAGGATGGCATTTCTTGAATTTGAAATCTTCGTGCTTCATTTAAAATGTATTAATCACATTTGTGTGTAAAATTACATATTTAATCATTCTTCATGCTTTATTTTGAAAATAGGAAAGAGCAAGGTAAATAAGAACTTACCTGCTGGTATTTCTGGTCAGAGTGGAGTAGAAAATTCAATCCTGGTGGATGAGGATAACCTGGAAACACTTGAAAGTTCTTTAGGAACAGAAGAAACTAGTAGATGTAGGTTGGTTTTTTTTTTTCTTTAAGATATCTTCTAGTCTGTTTACTTTTCATTATGAAAATATTTTCAGACAATTTGTACATTTCAAAATCTTCCTGTTTTCAATGGTAATATCCAATCTGACATTTCCATTGCATGAACATCCGGATACACCTAGTTTGTTAGAAAGTTTCAGTTTATAAAACTTAACAGTAGTCCATCAGTGTACTTACAAGTTGTACTTGATAAGCTCCAAAACGAAACCAGAATATCTGCAAATCTGTTTTCTCATCCAAAACAGAGATACTTTGCAGTATTCATTGTGGAACACAAAGATAATATTTTACATCTAACCATATTAATCTTTTCTCTCTGTTCTGTAATGTATTGTTTGACACAGAAAAAGAGTCTTCCTCTGGACCAATGATATGTTTAGTCTGTCTACCCTGTTTTTAACAATAGTCAGTAAGTAGCAGATATTTGTGAAAGTGTATGAGAAATAGAGCCAAGAGGTCTTTAGCCTGAGATGTTTTTTGTGCTTCTGGAAATCTGGTTTAGTGACTTGAGACATTTGCTTATTATGTGTACCCTTATTTATGTACAAACTGATTTGCCAGATTGCCTAAGGTATGTAACCATACGTTTCATATACTTTCCACTCAGCTTTAAAGTAAGGATGAGTAGCATTATTCCCACGTAGTCTCATGTGAAACAGTTTTCCACTGAACTCCTAAGTTGCTTCTGAAATGCTGTAAAAGGATCATCTGTTCTAATAATTATGGAACTAATTTATTCTCTGTTTTACAGGTGATAATTCTAGAGAATCACTATCCTGTAAAGGTTTTCAGTTAGGAGAAGCATCATGTGTCTTGAAGACCAGCGTTAATGATGATGATACGGCTAAGAAAAATACAACCAATGAACAGTTGCATGGAAATTGTAGGCCAAAGAAGCAGACTGAAGTACTTAAAACTGTTACCCCTGAACACATTGGAGAGCTTGAAATCACTTTTGACTCTGTGCCTGGTTTGACTGAACCTAACAAGAGACAGAGTTCTGATAGTGAATGTAATGAACACTGTGGAGATTCTTATGATAAAAAAGAGTCCTCTGCATTAGTATCTGAAAGTGAAAGAGCCATGGAAATTGAAAAAGGCCCACTAAGTCATAGTGCTCAAAGTAGTCCTAATTTAGAATATGTTCATTCTGGTAGTCCGCAGATTTCTTTGATTTCATTGGCAGAGGGTACTATAGCCAGTGAAAACAAAACACATTCTGGAAGTAAATGTCACTTATCACCGAATAAATCACTATATGAAAAAACACTTACTGAAAGCCATTCTGATGGGAGCCCTGGCCACAGTGTACTGCTGAGAAAAAACAATTCATCAATTTCTAGCCCATCAGCAGATGCAGGAAAAGAACAGGCTGCAACAAATGATACAGCTGCCTTACCTGGTATCTTTCAGGAGAACTCTAGCCACCACTCTAACCAACAGGAACAGAGTACGCAGTCAGACTGTGCTGCTGCAAGATCTGCAGTGAAGATTTCGGAACTTGACAAAACAGAGTTGCAGCTTGAAGTTGTTGATACTTCTAACAAAACTTACTCAAATGATCAGCATACACTTGATGAGCCTTGTAAGAAAGAGTTTAACCTCCCTTCAGGACTGTCAAACTCAGAGGCAACACAAGGGGAAATGCAAGAACCTTCATCTTCTACAAAAGTAGATGCTGATAATATATATTTCTCTTCTGGTGATGATACATGTACAGAAATTTCTGTAGTATCCACTGAAAATAATCTTACTACATCTGAAATATGCCACTCTCCTCTCCCAGAAACTGCATCCTCAACAGATGAGTCGGGTACCGAGGCCAAAAGTATAAGCGGTGTATCTTCTAGTAGTCAGTCAATGGATGTTGATCCTTCTAATATAATGTCCCTCAAGATCATCATCAGCGATGATCCATTTATTTCATCAGACACGGAGTTAAATAATGCTGTTTCCAGCATCACGGGAGAAAATTTGCCGACTATAATACTGTCTTCTCCAGCCAAATCCCCAACCAAAACTGCAGGCCTGTCCAAATGTCTAACTTCAGAAGACACAGAAAAAAACGTGGATTCAGCTTTGGCAGAGCAAAATCTTCTTGTGCTTAGACCTAAGGATCCTGTGGTCACCTCGGTTAACACTCAGAATGAAGACTGCACTGTTTTTTCAGTTGCAGGTGCAACAAATCTTTCCAAGGAAGGGGGATTTATACAGTTGATGCCAGCAACAAGCACAGCTTTTGGGAATTCAAACAACCTTTATATAGCCACCTGTGTGACTGATCCAGCTACTTTGGGCACAGCTGTAACACCATCAAATGTAGTTGTATTGCCTGGCAATTCTATGCCGCTTGCTGCCCAAGCTCCAGCTGTACAACAATTACGGACTCCTCCCAGATCCAGCAATGCATTTGCAGCAAACCAGACTGTCTCCCCAAACTTCCCGCAAGGTAATCTCATTATTAGAAAATGACTGAAAATGTGGTGTTTATATAGTGTTTTTATTCTTTTTTTGTAAGTGCATTAAAAGTAAACAATTTTTAAACACTGCTCTGTCTGCCCCTTGAAACTAGCAATGTGTTTTGGGGGTATGTTAGTTGTTACTAAAAATGAAATAGAAACTACAAACAGTCATTGACCGGGCTGCTTTGAAAAAAATAGACTCATATTTCAGAAGCTTAAACTGTATAATTTTAGCAGTGATAAATTTAGGAAGCATATTTTGGCTTAGACCAGAAAAGATTCCATTGTTTTGGCTAAATAAAGCAGACTTTTTGTTTTTGTTTTAGTAAGATTCCTGTTATAAATAGAATGCTATGTCATATAGGTATCCATATTTAGTTTAGATAACTGGCTAGATGTAGATAGTCCTTCCAGAATTACTTCCTTGTTTTGTTTTATTTTCAAAAAACCTATTCTACACTAGAAGTACATTTAGACACATATAAAAGTATAACAATATTTCTTTCAATAATATAAAATCTTTCCTGGTATAAGCATTTTTATTACTACAGCAATAAAAAAATCAAGCGCTTTTTTAAATGTTAAACCTAATTATAAACCAGCTGTAATCAACACATTTAGATTTCTTTCCAAAACTAAAAACTTGTTGCAGTTATCCTTGAAATTCTGCATGTAGTCATTTCATTGTGGCAGAGAGCTGGTCTTTTCCATCATTAGGATTTCTTTATGCAACTGTTATCTATTTTTTTATTTTTTTATTTTCTTTTTTTTTCGTAGAGGAGAAATAGAAGTTTGCCCATTCTTCTGCAATTGATATTTTTCCTGGTAGTGCTCATGTAACTGAAGAAGTGTGTGGAATAAATTTTTCTTTCACTTTTCAATTAATGTGCTATAATAGTTTCCCTGTTTTATAATTCCCTTATGTCTGGCAGCTAGATACTCTTACAACCTGTTAGAATAACTGTTTTAAAACAGCTGGTTTAACCATGATTTAAATAGTTAAATAGGAAACTTTGACTTAACTATTGTGCTTATTGTGCTTTATTTTACTTTTTGAAAATAATTAATCTCAAACACACTAATTAACTAGAAGCTGTGTGTACTACGTTTAACACTTCCTACCAGCCAGGAATATACATTAGATACCTACATACAGACAAAGCTAGCCTTTCCCAGCTTGTTGCGTGCTTGGAAGGAGAAGGTGTTATAGGTGCATTGGAACAAAAGAAATAATTGTGCTAATGACTTTTGAGCATGCTAATTGTAGAGAATAGGATGCAAATAATAGTTTGTTTTTACTAAGAAGCAAAATAAGCTATTTGATGTTACTTTTACTGGTTTTTATAAATCACTTTAATTCAAAGTTGAAGCCTTAACATAGGTTTGTCATATTTCAAGCTTAATTTTGAACCATTTCTTAAAGAGGAAAACAGACTTCAAAGAATTCAATATAAACTAAAAATAACACTGGTACTTACCCTGTTTTCTAGTAGTGATGTATAGTAAAGACAGTGAAGTTTTTCTAAAAAGCCAGAGCTTTTCTTGCCACAGGTTTGACCATGTGTAATTTTAAGAAATCCTGTCTTGAAGCTTTTCTTTTCACTGAAATATTTTTAGTTTCTGTACAATTTTAATACTTTGATATTTTTTAGGTTCTGCCATTATAATTGCATCTCCAGTGCAACCTGTTTTGCAAGGAATGGTGGGAATGATACCTCTCTCAGTAGTAGGACAAAATGGAAATACATTTTCAGCACCTGCCCGCCAGGTAACACATCACAAATGAAGCTTTTCAAAATTAAATCTAAAGTGATAAGGAGTCTATAGGTAAATTGTAATGGAATATTTTGATTCTTTCAAGGTTCTACATATGCCTGTGGCTAATCCAGTGTGCAACAGAAGTGTCCCAAAACTTCCCATCCCTCCCAAATCACAAAAGATTCCTGGAGCAAGAAACAAGTCTAATACAGGTACCCGCCTTGCATTCTTGAGAAGGGCAGAAGAAAAGTTGGGGTTCTAAAGACATGTCAGTTCTGAGTAATAAAGTTTTATAAACACCAATGATCCTCTGCCAAGTAACCACTGGGATGGCTTTGAGAGAGGCCTGTACCTGCAGTTAGTAACTGTATTTGCTCAGTTTACAAAGAATAACTCCCAGCATATAAAATGATTCCAGATTTGGGATCAAGCTTATTAACAAAATTTAATGTTTCAAGCTCTAATGCAGTATTAAAAGTTTACTTTTCTTTATTATTTCTGATTATTTTTTGTCTCGGTTATAAGTGCAGTTTACTGCTGCCATTGAAGCCAAGCCACATGGTAACAAAGAAGTTATTAGAAGAGTCAGCAATTCTAAACATTTATTAAGGAAAATATTTAGTAGAACTGTTGCCTATTTATAAAAAAAATGCACTCTGCTGTTTTCTGTTTGCCATTTCAGGTATATGCTTCTGTATATTCATTTCACTGAGACCTTGCTTCTTTAAATAGTAAATTGAAACAAGACTGGAGTTATATTCATTTCTCAGTGTTGGGAGGGGCTAAAGAAAAATGATTCAAAATAGAAAATAAATTCAGTTATAAGGACAACTTGTGCTTTAGCCTATCTACCTTTTTTAAAAAGAGTAAGATTACACATAAAAAGGAAAGTAGAATGAAGCTGCATATTAAGAAAAAAGCTAGGATTGTATAGTTAGTCTGCACTCCGGTTTGCTGATGGATAACTGAGAGTTCCCTTCTACTTAGAAATCCCTGCTGTGCATTTGTAAGTCCAGTATAGTTGGTTTTGTCTTGCCAGGCCTACGTACTATCTAAGCGTAGACAGCAAGCTTCTTGTTTATACTTAGTTCATGACCTTTGCTAATCTATTAATCTGTAAACTTTAAAATTACGAAAAAATTGTGGAGTTTTGTTGCTGGGTTTTTCTTTATTGATGCTCTGTCAGGTGAAATGTCATTGTACTAACAGTGAGATGATTTACTTGGAATACTGTAGTTTATTAATACTTCATCTGTTGTTCCAGGAAAATTGGTACCAAGTGTAGCTGAGCCTTTGAGCCATACAAATTCTCGAACACAAAGGTCAGTAGTGCTTGGTATTCAAACTTGCTTTCTTTTTCTTGCCATGAATGTCTTCATACAGTATTGGTAGAGGAGAGCAGCTTTTTTTAACAATGGCATACGCAGTACCCCCTTTATTTCCTACTGTCTGTCTGCTAGGAGTATCGGTACAGATGTGTGCTAGTACTGATGCAGCCTGTGCTATAATTTTGCTGTTGCTGTTCCTATGTTAATTTTGTATGGCTTTGTGTTTATTTTCTCCTGTCTCAATTGTCAAATAGAAATTGTGTGGGCAGAGTCCAAGCTAGGAGAAATTGCCTGTTACATTTACTGGGATATTTTAATGATTAAAACCTTTTTCTTTTTTTTTCTTTTTTTTTTTTTTCTTTTTTTTTTTCTTTTCAGATGAGTGGTACCCATGGTTTTGTAGTATAGCCTCATTGCCTTTACCACTCTCTGGTCCAAATCCAGTAGAGCTTGTTAGATTGGGTTGTGGAGCTGTGCAGATTAGAACACTGCTTCATCATTTATAAAGTGAAAAGTCAAAGGAAAGATGGTGATGAGAACAGCATGCTAACTTCATACTGATGAATATAATTAATTGCTAATTGAGATAGGTACTAGTTTTCTGTTGGGCAAGTGAGAGAGAACAAAGCAAAGCTTCAGTAGTAACTCTCCTTATTAGTGGACTTCAGAAACAAAAGGATGTTGAAATGAGCAAAAGAGTGTAGGAGAAGATAAGAAGTTCAGTTTAAATATTAGAGGTGAAATGTTCTTTTATTGTAAAAATAAAACATACTTTAAAAAAATCTACATATTCAGAACTCAGTTAAAATGTTGGAAAAGTGGAGGAAAACAGTATGAAGTAAACTTCCAAAGAAAACCCCACCACATACCAAGGTATACAGTATACATGCATGAAAAATTAGTGATTTTTAAAAAGCCACAGAAGCAAGATTTTTGATAACATCACTTTGATAATTCAGCTTTCTGTTAATTTTAACTGATCTCCAGATGTATGTTTTGCACAGCAAAGAGAGCAAAATGTTCCCTGTAAAGGGATTTAATTTCTCATTTCTACTCTCTACCCTCTATCTCATCTCACATTTCACAGAAATAAAACAAACTGCTACCACCCATGCCTTCTTTACCATCCCAAAGGTACCAAAGTTACCATCCCAAAGTTAATTTGACTTTTCCTTTTACAAACCATAAAGGCTTATCTGCATGGGGAGCGTCTTACTAGCATAGATGAATAGGCAGAAGCTTCTCTTGGAAATGCAGCATAAGCCAGGAAGAGGGCACAGACATAAGTGGTATGAGCTGACAGCGCAGAAGCATTTTTCTTTTGACATCGCTACAGTGCAGTGGTGGCCTTTTCACATGGATGTGGCTGGTTGTCAGGTGGAGACCAAGCCCTAGGGAGTTTGTATGTTCTCATCCAGATGCCCACTGAAAGCTTTTTGTCTTGCTCTGTATCCCGTCACTTACAGCAAATGCATAGGGGAGAGTACAAGGCACACGTGATGATATTGCCCAGAATATTCTGGCAGCCTCTTAGCAGTTTCAGCTCCAAGGACTTCCAGAGCCACAAGCAGTATTCTGGGATGGACTATCCTGTCATGGATGTGCTCAGTTTCTTTTTGAACTCAAACTACCAGCATCCACAAATATCCCAGGGTAAAAAAAGTTCTCAGGCTTAATTACATGCAGTGTCCCAGTGTCCTTGCTTTGTTTTGAACCTGATACTAGTTTTACTTGATGCCCCTAGTTCTTCCACTAGAAGATACAGTAAATAGTTTCCTTTTTGTTGGCTTTTCCCCCAGAGCTTTGTTGCATTTCCTCTCAGTCATCTCTCTTTCCAGGCTGAAGAGCCCCCGTCTACCTAATTGTTCTTTGTACAGACTCTGTTTCATACCTTTTTGTCATCCTTTTTGGCCTTCCCTGAGCTTTCTGCAGTTGTCACTCCTCGCTCTTGGTCTTTGCGCGTTGATAAAATACTTACATTTAGAGAATGGAGAGCGTTTTAAACAGGTGTTTTGAGGGGCGGGTGGGGACTTCCAGCCAGCTGAAATGAACTTGCCTAGTAAGAACAAGTATGTCGCTGAAGTGTTTTTATCTCATTTTCAGGACTGGGAATTCGGACAAGATTATCACTGCAGAACTGGGAAGGAAAGTGGAGGAGAACTTACCTGTTGCACCAGTAGAGAGCACAAGCTCAAATTCAAGACAAAGTGAAAGTCACAGGAGAGTGCTTTGCTTTGATAATGTCCTACCCACTCCAGGAGGAAACACCCAAATTCAGACTACTAAGAGTTTATCCCAAAAAGAACGAACCGAAAATACTTTATTTGCTGTTGACTCTGCATCATCCTCTGCTAAAGCACAGGTAGCAAAGAGAGAGAAAGATAAAACATTGCCTAGAATTCTGTGTAAGCCAGAAGTTGGTAGCAACAGAAGCGCAGCTGCAAAGGAGCCACAGCCCGAGCGGAAGGTGGCAACTGCAGGGCTTCCATTAGATCCCTTCCACAAGACTACAGCAAATAAAGAAAATGAATTACGAAGGGATACTGATGAAAAACAGAAGAACCAGGACACTGCCAAACTCTCAAATGGCCAACAGACTGTTAGCTTATGGAATGAGAAAACGGTTGCTTCAGTGCAAGAGCTGAACAAAAAGCAAGGGTCGCTGTCGAATGGGAATGGCAAATCTTCAGTGTCCATTTCTTTAGCTTCGAAAGAGCCAAAGCGGGAACCAGCTAAAGTTTCCAACCAAGGCCTTTGCCTGTCAAGTCCGTTCACTAAACAATGTGTGGAAATGTTGCAAGACATTCAGTGGCATAGCCCGACTAGTAAAACAGTTGAAAATGGAGAATTGCCGGTACCCCGTACACCATCTGGAGTTGGGGACAGACATACAGATGATACTACAGACAGTGTACGGACACCGACCTGTCGGCGCTTCAACGAGGATAGCACAACCCCTAGAATAATGGTACCCCCTGCTACGCCAGACTTGCCTGCCTGCAGCCCAGCTAGTGAAACAGGTAGCGAAAATAGTGTCAGCATGGCTGCTCACACACTGATGATACTGTCACGGGCAGCTATTGCAAGGACTAGCACTGCAACCCCCCTGAAGGACAATACTCAGCAGTTCAGATCTTTAAGGAGCACAGTAAAGAAAAGGAAACTAGAGGACTTGAATGAGGGTGAGAGAAATTCTCGTTCTGCAAATAGAAAAGACCTTCAAAGCTCTCCAACACCATCAAAGAAGAAGAAAATAAAGGCAAGTACAGGCATTTACTTTTTAATTTAAAATTCTAAATATATATTAGACATATATATATGTTATTTATAGCTCACTATATATAATATATAATGGGATGGTTCAGAGATGCTAGTCCACATCCCAACATCCTATTTACATTTGTCAGTTTTACTAACTTTGCCTCTTGAGCCTACTCTGAACTAACAGCTTTCTTAAGATTAGTATAGTCTTCAGATACACACAGCTCCTACTGACTCTCTGCACATACTTATGAAAATCAAATTATTTCTCTTAAAACATGAATGAGTTTCTAAATTCTAACTTCAGACTAAGTTTTTAGGTGGAATGTAGGAATTAAGCCAAACTCAAACTAGGCCTTACTAGAATTCAAGCTATTCTTGCATCCTCATTTACCCCCAGGACTAGGAATCCACATTTTGTGTGTTCCCAGTCTCCATAGTCTAGAGCACCATGCCTTTGACTTGGGCATTTAATGGAAAATAGCAAAGGTGGGAGACATGAAATGGTGACATATGTAAATAATCAAAAAGGAGACACAGTCTAACTTTGTAATTCACCACACTTAGATATAGGATACTCCTGAAATACTATAACTGGAAGATGCTTGCTTACTCTACTGCGTATATGACAAGAGTGGAGAGGCTGTGCCGGTCTGGTCTGGGTGGGCTACTGCTGAAACCGAGAGCTCAGCTACTCCTGTCCCATAACCATGCCATTTGTACCCTGGGGGGTACACGTAAGTGTATACGCATTGCAGTGTCTGATTTCTAGGTGAGCTTTGTGCAGTTATGTCTACAAGGTAGATGGAAGGATGAGGAAGAAAGGAGTGCTTACAGACTCTTCAGTATCCTCAGGTTCTTGGTATCAAACACAACTGTTCTTTTCCTCTCCTACAGAAAAAGAAGCTACCAAATTCTTTTCCAGCAGGAATGGATGTGGACAAGTTCTTGTTGTCTTTGCATTACGATGAATGAAAAAAAAGTTGAACTGTGACTGTCTAAAGCTAGGTGGTGTTACACTGAGGTTTTGCATGGGAAGAGAAGTTAATTCTAAAGGGTGAGTTGCACTTTCAGTGCACTGAAGTTTCACTTTATAGCAAAATCATGCTGTTTCTGAAGCAGGTTGCTAAGTGTAAATATCATTTGAGTTGGTATATGTTTATTTTTGAAAAAGCACTTGCGTAATTATAGAGCCATTGAATTTGCAAAATTGTAAATTTGTATAAATGTAATGTAAGAAAAGTTGTATGTTTCCTGTTACACCACGTTGTCTGTGTTCTGCTGCATTCTCTACTTACCCATCTGAACCGCTTAGCTGATCTGTGAAAAGGTTGTGAATTTGAAGGTGGTGTTTGTAGTTCACTGTTGTAAGACATGGGCAGCCAACCTGGCCGCTTGCCATTCTCTTGCTGAATCCAAAAGGGACTTAAATCTTCAGCTGTAACTGGCTTGTACTAACGCTCTCTTCTCCTGCAACTGTCAAAACCATGTTGTAAGGCTTTGACTGAGTTAACAAAAATACCAGTAACTAAACATTAAGGCCAATAAAACCTCCAAAAGTATTTTTCATCTAATGAAGCTTTTCCCAACCAGTCATTCAGGCAAGAACTTTACTTTGGAAGGGCTTGATCTGTTTACAGTATTTTATGTCCTTTGAATGCAAAAGCTCTTTTCAAACACTGTACGTTGTTGTGGGTTAACCCCCGTATTCATACTCCAGTATGAATACTTACACTGTAGCAATAGCTAGACAAGAATTTCAGTGTGTTCTGTTGCAAAAGTCAATTCTTTTAACTGCCTTTTGTACTGTGTTGAGAAAGCTTTTGTTAATATCACTTATGCTTTTAGCCAGACATGGAAGAAATTGCATCTAATCTTTCTGCTTAATGTAGAATTTGTCATAGCTATTATACAAACTCTCTACAAAACAGGCACAGGAGAAGCTCAGACTACATTTTAGTAATAATTAGCATGGGTGAAAATTACCACACTAAGCCTTGCTCCAATACTGCAGAGTTTTCTCTACTGGTATTTCCTCCTTTGGTCTCAAATTGCTGAGGTCTTAAAAAAAACTCAAGTTTTCTTTTAAGAGATCTGTACAGCAACAGGGCAATGTTTCAGATAAATAGTGTACAAGGATTCCTAAGGAACCAATATTATGCAGTAGATGTTTATATTAAACCCATCCAATAACTAAATACTGCATAGCATTTACAGCTTGAATAAATATTTTTGTTTTAATAAAAAATTGTGTGCCTTGCCTAATGTTTTGTAAGTAAGTAAGTCCACTAAGCAGCTTTGCAGATATTGTATAGAAAAGTTATGGTGATCGGTCATTTTTTTAAGAGGAAGAGCTCAGTATTAAACACAAAGTTCTAATAGCAGCAATTGTCAGAGTGGCAAAAACAATTGTCTCTTTGCTACATGGTGGTGTTTTATGGGTAATAGCATTCTGACAGTTAACATGTGATATTTTTAAATAGATTTGCTATTTGAGATAATAGTGTAGCTCTTACTGGCTGTCCCATGATCTGCCATAGTCTTTCTTTTTCAATTCAGGTGATTCAGTAGTAGTAAAGATGTGAATTATAAGTTCACTTACTTACTTATACTCTTTCAAAGGAAGCAGCATCTTCAGTTCCAAGCTGCTGTCATATGGCAAATAATTTTCAGAAGAACAGGTATCAGAGCATGAATGAAGGTTAATTTTCTTAGAATGTAGCATTTAAACGCCACTGTTCATTTGCTACTAGTACATTCATTCCCAGAACAGATCCCACTACATCCCAGTCAAAGTATTTATTACCCCTACTTTATGGAGGAAAATGCAAGGACAATCAGTGGGTGAAGATGACTTCCTGCTGAAATCAGTGTCAAAATAAGAAAGCACTTGTCCTAAATCCCAGCTAAGAAACTTAAAAGTGTTTGACATTTATTCGTTGTGAAAAGTGTGAGGTGGGAATAGGCTTTATACTGGTGAAATATCATTTTTTGCCCTCTAGTAAAAAGCCTGCCAAAGAAACTGCATAAGCGTCACTGAAGTCTTGAACAAGATTATCCCAGGAAAGTATTTTTCTAGCTCCCCATACGAGCAATGGGAATGCTTAACCCTCTACTCCTGAAGACTTAACTATGAATTCCAGAGCGCAGCCAGGTAACTGGGCAGCTCCTAGGGAAGAAGCAGTAACAACAATTATACTTCAAAGCATATTGACAAAACTGTACATCACAGAGGTTTAAATGAACAGAAAAGCAGTAGCTTTTGAGGCCATATTAGTACTTGCATGTTTAAGTTACGCCACTATCTCTTCTAGGTTGCTTGGGTACTACACACCAGGCCAGGGTAAGCAAGTGCTACAGCAGGGCTCCTTCTGTGCATGTGACCTGCCTTCAAGGTACACAACAGTAGAAAACCAACCTGAGTCAAGTTATTTTTTCCAATGAAAATCACTTAGTAGTTAGGAATAATAAGCAACAAAACTGTAAGAAACTAGCTGCCTCTAGTAGCAAAGCTATGTGAATTACCAAGAGAATCTATTGTCAGTGGCATTTGAGAAACCATACATCAGTGACAGAGGAGCTACAGTTAACAAACATTCTTTATTGTCAGGTCTCAAGACATTATCATAATTTGACATTTTTTATTTGTACTGTACAAAAACTTGCACTGAGTCAAAAGTAATAAAAGCCCAGTTTTCTGTATCAATAATGATGTTTTAAGAAATTTTAGAATAGCAGTTAAGGAATTCATCCACTTACTGATAAATAAGATGTAACAGGTACCACTCATCATTTTGATCAGAGTGTGTAAGGCTTTGTTCCCAACATGATTTGGGCCTACAACTTCTCTATCAATATTGCAGAAGCACCTCCTCCTCCATTGCAAATTCCTGCAAGACCATATTGTCCTTGTTTCAATGCATGGGCCATGTGAACAACAATTCTTGCTCCAGACATTCTAAATAAAAGAAAAAAAATGTATATAGCTTAGTCTAAAGGAAATTAATCTTAATTTGACCCACACTGGACAGTTGGTAGAATATAGTACTGATTCACTGGAGGGAAAAAAACACCAACAAAAAGACCAAACAAACCCTTTCATCTACATTTAGATGTAATACAGGTTATTCTTCTCTAGCTACAGTACTTAACAAACAGAAAGATTCTTATCCCTGGAAGTGGCCTCTAAGTCAGTCTGTATACTACAAAGATCTCTACATGTAGCAAAGCCCTCTCAAAGAAGGTAACAAATCTACCACAAAAATCAAATCAACGGTAACAATTACTTTCCAACAGGTTTTTTATTTGCTTACAACCTGATATACTGCAGTATCCTACTTTGATCCACCTAATGTGCAAAATCAGACATTTAAATTCTGTCATTAGACTGTCAAAATTAACTTTTAACACACACAAAAAAAATAATATTCCCTCCTCAGAATGTTAGCATGTCTTGCAGGATTATGCCTTGATTACAGCTTGTTATGAACCATGAAGTACTCCTACTTGTTCCTGATGTACACCATGGTTACTTCACATCTATATTTACTCAGAGGTTTTGGAATGGGTTTTTCCTCATAGAGCAGCACCATGCAGCACGATCACTCTTAGGGAAGATGAATGGGATATACTGAAGTCATGAGTAAGTTACAGCTGTTGGGAAACACAGCAGGTGACCTAACTCCTCTAACCAGATGACAGAACTTCAAACAACAGACCCACCACCATCCCCCAGACTATCCCTGTCTGCTGCATTAGGTGCTTGGAGACTTTTGGATTCATTGCCAAAAATACTTTGACAAGACCTGGAATTTCACTTTGCTCATGTAAGAAACATAGAAGTCCCTGTACCATATCCTTCACTATTTTCCCAAGTTTACCTGTAAATTTTATTAGCTTAGCTACTTGATTAATTATTATTGTTTATTCTGTCATGTTAATAGTGATTTGGTTTTAATACTTCATAAATCCATATAGCTATGGTAACAAGCAAGCTCTTTATAAAAGTAGGTGATAACTAACTGTGAAGAGAAAAAATGGGATCGTGCTCTTTTCAAGGTACCCTGAAATTTAACACCTGAATTAAGTCACTATGTACTTGATAGCAAATTTCTAGTAGCCTTCCTACTTGCATTAAATTTGAGAATAAAGGTAAATGTGTTAGCAGTATGTCTAGAAAACAATGCCTCTGTGCAGAACAGAAATCAGCGCTTTACTTACCCTATTGGATGTCCAAGAGAGACAGCACCTCCATTAATATTTACTTTCTGTGGATCAATACCCAGCATTTTAATATTGGCCAGCACCACAACACTGAATGCTTCATTGATTTCCCACATTGCAATATCTTCTTTCTTCAGGCCTGTCGCACTTAGAATCTGGAAATAAAAATAATTACTACTGTGAAAAAATTAGGAAGCTAATTATAGAAATAATTAGGTCTATTTTGAAGTTGGTGACTCAGGCTGCCCATAGTCTGATTCAACTTCACATTTTGGAACCCCTTTGTCAGGTGGGAAAAAGCAAAACTGAGGTACTGAAGCACAAACTTGTGTTTCCACAAAAGAAAAAATGGAGAGTACCTTGTGCCAAGAATACATTTTCATCACACTTATACTAAGACCACTGCTACACTAAGTACATTTAAACGGATACAGTATTGCCTCACGCCATATACTTGTCTTCAGTTCCTTTTTGAACTAGTCTATACTTGTATAACCATATTTATTTTCCCTTTTAGCCATACTAGCTGCAAAGCTTCAAAAGTGTAAACAAGCCCAAAGCAGTATAAAACAATATTCTCTTTCAAAATAGGTGTGAGAAATTTGTTACTCCAAAAACTGCATTCTAGCCTTGATCCTCTGAAAAACATGTGTTCCTTCATATTTATGAAGTAATCATAATTTTGATCCTAATTACAGGAAGATCTGCAGAGGGTTGAACCAATGATCAGTGCTAAGGAAGTTTGTTGTTTTTCAAAAAACACTCAGTTTTATTCCTACCTTGGGAACAGCATGTGCAGGTGCAATTGGGAAGTCAATAGGATCAACAGCAGCATCTGCAAAAGCTGTAAAAATTGTAAAAGCTGTTTAAAGACCTTTTGTTTTTACCACACATGATTTTTCTTTGTGCAAGCAGCAAACCCAGCCAAGATGGAAAAATTCTGAATATAATGGTCCATGAAATAGATAAATATAGAGTTTAGTGCCTTAAGTGAGCCACATTTTCAGATTTTTAATATTATTCCATATAGAAAATTCTGTTTATGATCAAAAGCCTGCTGGTACAGCACTTGAAATTTCAAGCACTGTATTGAGAAGGTGCAGCCATAATGCCCAAGGGCTCAGCTTTTCTATCCCATGAATGTCAGTCAGATAAGTGGACTCCCAGTCTGAGTGCATACTATGGGAGTATTTTCCAGGACTGTACTCAAAGATAAAAAAAGAAAAATCTTACCTACTATCCGTGCCAATGGTTTGACTTTCAGTCTTTTGGCTGCCTCTGTAGTCATCAGCACCAAAGCAGCTGCTCCATCATTCAGAGTACTGGCATTAGCAGCTGTAACTGTTCCTAGAAAAGGGAAAGCATTGTTTATACGGAGAGGAAGTGTGATACAGCTCACCTACTTCCTGTTAATGATTTTTTTTTTTCCTAACCTTAGGCCCTTGAACATAAGGTCTCAACAATACAGTGATATCTGTTGCACTGAGGTAACTAAAAATAAGTTGCGGTTTTTTAAATCAGTTTGATTAAACAAGTACAATCACATGTATTCATATCTTCATCCAAGTGGCAGTTTAGATCATGCCTTCCATGTCAGCTGCATTGCTGGCATTAACACAGAATTCCAGCTCAGAAAGGGTTGTGAATGAGTGGCAACTTTGATTTAGCCAGAAAGATTTATCAACTACAGAGTCAGGGAAGTAACAGACAGCTATGTAAAGGCACTCCAGCTCCCACTGAAACAAAAGCTTGTACTTGGTGGAGACCAAAGCAATAGCTAAATTGAAACCAATCTATTTCAGTCTTTTTAAAATACATGTCCAAAACAGAGGTTTTCAATGATTTAAAGTTCTTGGACCATCTTTTAATCCAAGCCAGTTCATGCTGTTCTGAAGCATGTTTCTTTATCTTAGCAGACATTTAAAAGTTAATGGACTACTGTTGGGCATTCAAGCTCTTGTGAACAGTACTCTTCACTATAACAAAGTATCCTTGCACTTGGTAGAAAGTTAAGCAGTTGGTTTAACAATATTTACCATTTTCTTTTTGGAAAACAGCTTTCAGCGTTGGAACTTTACTAAAATCAACACGTTTGTATTCTTCATCTTCTTTCACTTCTGTATCTGGCTTCCCTGAAATTCAGATTTGGTTTAGTATTTTAAAGAACAGTCCAACCTTAAGACATTCTAACACAGTACTTTGATTAAAAGCTGCCTTATTTAGACAACTTATTTCAGTAAAAAAAAATGTAAACACATGTAAAATGCATGTCAAGAAATGTGCTTACGAAAACTGAAAAAAAATTGTTCCTTAATCCAATTTATTCACAGCAAATCCATTTATACTTCCTGGTGGCTGAAGGAAAGGGAGAAAGAACATATCTGTAAGGTAATTAACAGGGAAATTAAAACACAGATGTCCTCAAGCCATACTAGCTAAATTGAATAGCTAGTCTTCCACTTACATAAAAAAGGAAGAAGATATGGTATGTAACATTAAAGAATAATTTAAAAACAAAACCAGATCACAGGTCACTGACTGCTATTCACCAGGTCTGCGTAACAGAAAATTCTTAGCTAATCTAAAATTAGCATTCCTGAGATCTGCATGTTTAAACAACACAATTTGCACTGAACACAGATGATGTTACAGCTTTCAATGAGAAACACAATTCATTTTATCACACTTTTCCATAATACCTTTTTTTGAAATAGTGACAGGAACTATTTCATTTTTCAATATTCCTGAATCCCAGGCTGTTTTGCTTTTAGTGTAAGAGCCTATGGCGTAAGTGTCTTGTTCCTCTCGTGAAATAGTAAACTTCTTCGCAGTATTCTCGGCACAGTTGCCCTTGGAGAAAACCAGGCACATTAGGTTTGGTATTTCTGGAGATACGAAATAGAAATGTAACTGAAAAACCTCGACCAGCAGATTTCCAGAATTGAATGTGAATAATATTTTTTGTCCATTTCTAATTTACACAGTCATGATTAAACAGTAACTTCTGGGATTGGAATATGATCTTCAGATTTAGTGAACGTTTTCTGGATCCAGATTATTAAAGGCACAAAGGAACTTTCCTTACAAGGCTTTTTTTTACATTAAAAAAACTGCATGCAAAGGTAAGTTTTAAAGTGCTTAGGGCTGATGTTGTCAGAGACTAAAGATCATTATTCAACCACAGAACAGTATGTTCACATCATCTTACTAGTGTTTTCATTCCATTATTAGCTTGCCTAGTCCAAAGGTTACAGGAACAGGTCAACACACAGGGCTTACTTAGCCTTCAGGATCCGATACTCTAAAAACTACACAAATAGGAGTATGTATACCTTTTGTCTAATAACTGGAATGAAGTAAGTAGAATGAAACAATCAATTTTATATATAGGTCAATCATAATTATACAATCATAATTCATTACCAACACTGTCTAAATACCTGTGACGACAAAAAAAAACACCAAAAAAACCCCCTCATATAGTCAGCCTGAAAGATTTGTTCTTGAACAGGTTTTGTTTCACTTCTCTTTTCTGTAGAAAACTCAGTGAATCAACACAAACCCCTTTAGTACCATGTTCCTCCAGTTCTTCACACAAGCAAGTTCACTTCTATGCAGTTAAAGAATTTAAAGTCTTCATAGCACAAGCAACTTAGTCTATTGCCAAAACACGGACAAAAGTTCCTAAAGCCTTCCTGTGTGTTCTCACTGTTAAGGTTTTCCAAGCAACCTACAGCTGCTATAATGAAGACAAAAGGTTCTGAAATATTGTCCCAATCTATTAAAACTTTCTGCATTACAACCAACTCCTAGAGTTTTTCCCCCCATATACAGACACTAGCAAAGCCACTATTTACATTCCCATAAAAATCCTCACAATCAAACTCCGTTTTAGCTGAAATATGGGAGTGGATTTCAACCAACAGCCTAAGCAGAGTGCACCATACTGCAAAAAGAATAAACACACACAGAAGCAGTGAGGTCCGTATCAAATATATGGATCACAGTAGAATGTTCTACATTACATGTTTTCCTGTACACCAGCAAGAACACTAACTGATCAATCAGTAATACCCGACAGTTGTGAATGACCGACCACAGGCAAAGGTCAGAAATATTTGTAAACTGAAAGTAGTCATTCTCTTTTCAAATTGTTCTTCCCTGATGCTTGTTCTTCGCTATCTTCATATCAGTTGATTTTGAAACCCATCCTAAGTTTGCAGTTGTTTGTCCAATTTAAGTTACCATGCTGATGAGTAAGTGTATCAGCCAACTCAAACCTTCCAATGGAAGATATGAGATACGTACATTGAGGGAGGGAAAATAAACGTTAAGAGCCTGCTGAACTGTACAGAGTAGGTACGCTCAAAGATGCCAAGTAACTTGATTGCTCTCTCCCACAGACAGAGCAACAGCAATCTATCAGTAGCAATTTTTTTTTTTTTTTCAAAATTCCTGCTCTAGGCTGTTCAGACTTCAGAGACAGATAAATATTAACACAGTTTGCTATTCTGTTTTGGTCTTCTGTCTAGCCCCTCCATTACAGTTTCTACAGGAAGCCTGGAAACAGAAGACTTTTCCCTCCTCCATTAGTGTTACTCCTTATTTCTAGGTTTGCTAGATGAAGCAGTTTCATAATAATTACATGCAAGCTCTTCAAAGCTGCATCAGGTCTATGGCTGATACTTTAGTACTGTGCAGGAATATTTACCATATGGATATGGTTATAAGCATCTGTCAGCCCATCTTTTACTATCAGGTCTTCCAGCTTTACTCCTCCGTAAGGTGTTGATCCTCTGCTCATTGTATAGGGAACATTAGACATGCTCTCCATTCCACCAGCAACCATTACATCCTGCTCAAAGGAAATGAGTTAAAATTACTAATAACGCAGCGTGTTCTCTATGACTTCTTATAGGAACAAATATTAGCAAAAGCTTAAGCACGGACACTGTATTTCTGAGGAGTCTTAGATAAAGAAGAAAAAAATAAAATCTTTATGCATTTAAAAAGCAAACAGCAGGAACAACAGCTGAAGACAGTTAATCCACCCTGACAGAAAAATGACTTTTGTTATGTATGCAGTTTTAGAAAGCTGCAAAAGCCACATCAGACTCTTGCACTTCTACTTCAAAAGCTTCCAAGATCAAATTATAAGTTTTGCTTTAAACAGTTTCTTTTTCTGTAAATTTCTCACTTTTGTTCTTCATTCACAGCTCCATATCCCTATAGAACAAGCAACAGTCAGAATTTAAGAGACTGATAAAACAGAGATTTACAAGTACCTGCAGTTTTACATAATATTGTTTCATCTTACTGTGTAAAGAGAGATGACTTATAATATGGTTTTATCATCTGAAAAGGCCAGCAAAAAAAAGAGATGTTATTAATTAGTGATTACTGAACTTGAATTAAGCTGAATCATTATGGGCATTTATAAATTAGTATACTTTTCAAGCTGAGACAAAGCAAACAAACAGAAAACATACAAACAATAAAGCTATAAGGACCGTAAGTACACCTACTGTTCGTCAGGCTATACCCCCAAAATCCCTAGGATCTCAGCATGTGAAGAATACACACAGTTGGGTTAATACATGGCATATTTGAAATATGGATTACTGTAGGAAAAAGACACACACAGCAGTGTGAATCTTTGAGATTTCAATTGTGCTGTTAATATAAATTCAAAAATATTTTACATCAAAACAGCAATAAGAAAATATGAAAGCTTTTTTGGTTTCTTTAATTTAAGACTCTGAGAAATAATGGTTTGGTTCAGAACAGATCATAAACTAGATCCAGGAACAGTGACATGAAGTAATAAAGAAAAGAAAGGTGGGAGAAAAACTGGAAAGGCAGATAAATCAGAAAGGCAGTTGAGATATGGAAGCAGCAATAGATCAGACGAACAAGAGTCCCTGGCATTTCAATTGTGTAAAGTGGAAGACTTGGAGACAGAGTTAATATAATTGTTTATACGATGATGTATGCTGACTCAAGCCACTGGTAACCATCGCTGACTTTCACACCACAGATACCTCACAGTCTGTAACCAGGAAAAACAAACAAATACCAAAACCTCCTGTAATTTATAGCTCTAAGAGACTAATAACTGGCCAAGTCTCTGCTTTTGCTGAGCCTGGCAGCACAGCATGTATGATTAGCTCAGCTGAAAACTCCAAGTATATTCAGAGCTCATGGCCTGCATCTGTCAAACCAAGAAAATGCACAACCATTCTCACAAAGTAATTGGACGTAAATTACTAAATCCAAATGTAGCTCTTTACACAGACATGCTGGGCCTGGTTCAAAGTCCAGTGACAAGACTTCCACCGACTTCAGTAGGCACTGGACAAAGTGCCATTCCCTGCAGAGCAAGGCCAAAGCAATAAGTAGTTGCTTAACTCAGCTATACTGTTATTTTCACAGAAGGGGCAACGAAACTTAAATATTTTACTTTTGTTCTAAACAAACAAACAAAAAGAATAGTAAGTACATTTCTCACTTATGAGCTGCTTACTTTGTAAACCAGAAATATGTATTGAACTGACAATATTTTCACTTCAGAGAAGGGAAAAAGTTGCCAAAACGCTTTTGAATATGGAATTAAAAACAAAATTCAAATGTCTTTCTTCACATTCACACTTCTCCCATATTCTTTGCTGCATAGCATTTAGCAGCTTGCTGAAGATGGTGTATTCTGCCATCCTCCCATTAAGTGATACCATTTTTCCCCATTGTATAGAGAATCTTAGAACACAGTTGGCAGAGATGAGCAATTCCCCTCCATCAGGCTCTCTTCAATGAAAATGCTTATTCAGCAACAATAGATTCCTCTTCTTCTAAAACAATACAAAAAGCCTGAAACATCTTTAATGTACTTGGAAACAACATTGCTTTAATATGTATATTTAATTCATTGAAGTCTTGAGAGTGTCTGAAAGTCAAGATTAAATGTGTTTCATCAAAAACTAAGTCTATAAAAATTTCTTCATTTTTTCAAACCAGAAAGGTTGAAAATTCCCTTAATTATTTTTTTGGGGTGGGGCAGGAGGTGGGGTGGGGGAAGAGCAGAAGGAAGAGGATGTAAATTGCAAAAAAAAATAACCCAGCTTATTTGCTCAGCTCTAAAAATACATCTGACAATTTCCTAACTATAATACTTACAAATTTTTTCTGTTTTAAACCAAAACACACTTAAGTGACTACAAAATTAAGGATTAAGGTTGCATAAGCAAAACAAACCCTTGCTAATTAGCTTTATTATCCCAAGGCAAAACACAGTCCCAAAGCAAAGTGCACAGTCATTAGTAGGACAGGATCTACAACATTAGTAGTGTGTTTTTTCCATAAAACAGCACTAAAATTCACATACCTGACTCCCACACATCAGGCTTTGGGCTGCCATCATGATTGATTTCATTCCTGAAGCACAGACTTTATTGACAGTTGTCGTAGGAGTACATATTGGTAGACCTGAGTCAAGGAAATTGTACAAACAACTATTATTTAAAGGGTAGACTAATACTTTATTGGTGTCTCAGCAATATTGCATATGGGACCAATTTTTATCTAAGCCCAGGGTGTCCAGCTTGCACTATTTAGCCTGCCAGGGCAATTTATCCACCCTCACCCCTAGTTACTATCCTTCTTGGAGACTCTTGTTGTTTCTCCCCTTCCAACAACAGACTTGTGGTAAGGGAGCAAACAAGTGAAGAATCAGAAAGACAGAAGATCAGGGAAGCAGCTCCAGAGCTATTCCTCCTCCTGACACCCGGATACCTGCCTCTAAGAAGCATTCAAGACTGAAAAGGCATAAACAAGCTATAGAATTTAGCAAGTGGCAACAAGACAGACCCTAGAAGTACAGGGACTCTAAAAACACGCAATACTGAACAAGACCAAAAGTGCTAGGTGTCAGTGTCATTCACATGGTCATTATTGAGTTATTATTGAGTGTTCGTTACAATAGCTTTGAGCTCTGCTGTGTGCAGCTTGGCTCAAGACCATTGCATCACTGCCTCCACCCTAGGCTTGCTCTCCAGTATTATGGCTCTGCTATCAGCACATCACCTCCATACCGCAGTGAGATGGGGAAACTAGCCAGGGGAAAGAAAAGAGCTGTATTCATCCGTTTGCCTCACATGTAAGCACTTGCTTCTCTTTCAAAAAAGTACAGGGACAGAGCCAAGAAAGTATCCAGTTCTTCCCTGACCCACAGACTTTCCTAGAGTCACACTAAGGTATGGAATCCCATCCCCATAGCAAAAGGGAGAAGAAAATAATTCCTGCACCCCAATAACATTTGTGCTGCAGTTAACATTATAGTGTGAATCCTCCCAGTGACAGCTCCAGACTCCATGGGAAGATGAGTGTAATGACATACTCTTATCTGCAGTTCAAGGAAACTCACTAACCCCTTACCCAGTAAGGCTTAAGAGTAATGATACACTGAAGAAAAAAAGTCTGTTTCATGAAAGATTCAAAGAGCAGCATCCATCATTAGTGTAAAGTGCTCTGGAAGTAGAGGCCCAGTCTCCAGTATCGTCTTCTCCAGGTTCTGCAAACACCATAGGCAGTAACATCCATTGTGCATATGAAAATTGATTCCTGAGGATGCACAATTAGGCCTGCTTACGTGAGTACAACATACACCCTTCACCCACCACGGAGAAAAAAAGCATACACAGACTGCCTTGACAAAAGGCTGGGGACCACTCTCTTTTAACTCATAGCTCAATCATCTACACTGTCTATATAAAGACAAAAAAAATCTTTAACCCCGGTATCAAAAGAATGAATACCTGCACCCAAGACTGCTTGTCTTGCTGGAGCTTGTCCTTGTCCAGCCTGCAAGACATTACCCATATATGCTTCTTTCACTTCTTCTGCAGGGATGCCTATAAAACAACATTGTTTCAATTCAGGGTTCTTTGCAGGGAAGATGCAACTCCCTTTTACCAACCTTCCCTTTGAAGTTTTCTGTCAAAGACTAATGAAATGTGCCATGTCCAACCTGTGTGCTCGTAGCACACAGGCCGCTGTTGGGGGCATTCCAGATGTCTACCCTCATATTCATGGAACATGGTGAACTGGTGACCACCACAGAGCAGAATTCAGAATTCCCTTGCTAACCTGCAGAACAAGCTACAGTTAGCTAACTAAAGTAAACATTTCCAAGTCTCACTAGTCACCTGAGAAGCTCAATTTCCATGGATGGTTAAAAGCACAAAACTTTCTACCTGCCACAATTATGTCTAAAGAAACAGTTTTGTTTGTTTGTTTGTTTAACAGGGGTGAGCCAAGGCCACAGCTAGCTGCCACCAGACAGAAGAGGCCTGCTCTCCTGCTGCATCTCTTGCAACAGCCCTGGTTTTCTTGTAATATGCTGTTTCAAGAAGCCAAATCTGTAGAAAATTAACCCACCCCTCCCCCCAGAAGACTTTTTTTGCTAATTTGAATCCATCAATATACTCACAAGGGTGTCCTACAAGCATAAGTACCCATGTGAAAACTGGACAAGGAAAGGAACGGCCACTGGTTTCACCAAGTAGCTTTTGCATCAGCTTAGGTGTGTCATAAAACCCCACCACAGCAAAACAATTAGCATGTTCAATCAGATACGGATTAGCACAGATATCCTTAAGTAATATTCTGCTCCTAGAAGCAGGACTTCATTCAGATTGAAACAAAGCCCAACAGTCAACTTTACTTAAATACCATTTGTGGATAAAGACTTAAGAGTGCCACAAAAACCGTGTTTACCGAGCAATTTAAAAGACACAGACTGATACTGTTCTGAGCCACTTGAGGTTTTCTTTGTCACAGAAAAAATATTTACATATACCTGCTCTGTCAATTGCTCCCTTAATTGCAATGGAACCAAGTTTAGTGGCTGGCAATGATGAAAGAGATCCTTGGAAAGATCCAATCGGTGTCCTTACAGCACTTGCTATCACCACCTCCTAAGAGGAGAAGCATGGAGTAAAAGTCACAGTCTCTCCCACGTATGCACACATATGCCAGTATTTTTTAAATTTATCCACTTTTACTCTTTCATTGATGTTGCAGCTTCCCTTTTATCCTGCAAAAGTTTCAGAGCACTAAAATAATCTTTATTAATGCATGCAGCATAGGGAATAAACATCTGGAGATTGGTGTACAGCTGCAGGACTACAATCTTAGGATCATGGAGCTATGGTGGGGTGACTCCCGTGGCTGGAGTGCTGCCATGCAGAGATACGGGCTCTTTAGGAAGGACAGGCCAAGAAGACAAGGGGGAGGGCTGCCCTTTATGTCAGAGAACAGCTGGAATGCACTGAGCTCAGCCTTGAGATAGATGATGCTTGTGAGAGTCTCAAAGGTCCTGGAGCGAAGGTGTGTCAAAGCAAGGTGGTTAACGTTCAAGGATTACTCCCTTAAAGCTCAAACGCAGCCCATTCCAACAAGCAGTAAGTCAGGTAAAAATGCCAGGAGGTCTGCATGGATGACCAAAACTCATACACAAAAAGAAAGTATACCGAAGGTGGAAGCAGAGACAGGGAACCTGGCAGACACTGTCCGAGCACGCAGGGATGAGGTTACGAAAGCCAAACCCAGCTACAATTGAATCTGACAAGGGATGTCAAAGGCAACGAGAAGGGCTTCCGTAAGCACCTAGGAAGCAAAAGGAAGTCTAGGGAAGACATGGGCCTGCTGCTGAATGGGGCAGGGGACCTGGTGACACAGGACATAGAAAAGGCTGAGGTACTGAATGTCACCTTCACCTCAGTCTTCACTAGTAAAACCAGCCTTCAGGAATCCCAGGCCCCAGAGACCAGGTGGAAGGTTGAAGCAAGGAAGATGTACCCTTCATGGAAAAGGATCAGGTCAGGGAATACTTAAGCAAACTGGACATACATAAATCCATGGGCCCCGCTCAGATGCACCCACAAGTGCTGAGGGAGCTGTCTGATGACTTTGTAAGGTCACGCTCAACAATCTTGGAATGGTCACAACAGTTGCGAGAGGTGCCCAAGGACTGGAGAAAAGCAAGCATCACTCCTATCTTCAAGAAGGGCAAGAAGGAGGACCCAGGGAACTACAAGCCAGTCAGCCTCACCTCGACCCCTAGGAAGGTGATTAAACAACTAATCCTGGAAACTGTTTCCAGGAACATGAACAGCAAGAAAATCATTGGGAGTCATCAGCATGGATTCACCAAGGGGAAATCACGCTCAAACAACCCGATAACTTTCTACAGTGAAATGACTGGTTTGGTAGATGAGGAGAGAGCAGTGGACATTGTCTGCCTAGACTACAGTAAGGCTTTCAACACTGTCTCCCATAGGAACCTCATACAGAAGCTAATGAAGTGTGGGATGGATAAGCAGACAGTCAGGTGGATTGAAAACTGGCTGAACAGCCAGGAACAGGAGGTGGTAATCAGTGGCAAGAAGTCTGGTTGGAGACCAGTAATTGGCAGTGTTCCCCAGGGGTCAATACTGGGTCCAGTCCAGTTTAACATCTTCATTAATGATCTGGATGATGGGGCAGAGTGTACCCTCTGCAGGTTTGCTGATGATGCAAACCTGAGAGGAGTGGCTGATACACCAGAGGGTCGTACTGCCATCCAGAGGGACCTCAACAGGCTGGAGAAATGGGCTGACAGGAACCTCATGAAGTTCATCAAGGAGCAGTGCAAAGTCCTGCACATGGGGAGGAACAACCCCAGGCACCAGTACATGCTGGTGGCCACCCAGCTGGGAAGCAGCTTGGAAGAAAGGAACCTGGGGGTCCTGGTGGACACTAGGTTGAACATGAGCCAGCAATGAGCCCTTGCAGCAAAGAAGGCTAACGGTATCCTGGGCTGCATTAGGCAAAGCATTGCCAGCTGGTCAAGAGAGGCAACCCTTCCACTCTACTCAGCACTGGTGAGGCCACACCTGGAGTGCTGTGTCTGGTGCTGGGCTCCTCAGTACAAGAGAGACATGGACATACTGGAGAGAGTCCAATGAAGAGCCACAAAGACGATTAAGGGACTAGAGCATCTGACATACAAGAAAAGGCTGACAGAGCTGGGACTGTTCAGCCTGGAGAAGAGAAGGCTCAGGGACACCTCATCCATCTATATTAACACCTGAAGGGAGGGTGCAAAGAGGATGGAGCCAGGCTCTTTCCAGTGGTGCCCAATGACAGGACCAGAGACAATGAGCACAAACTGACACACAGGAGGTTCCCTCTGAACATCAGGAAACAGTTTTTTGCAGTGAGGGTGACCTAACACTGGAACAGATTGCCCAGAGAGGTTGTGGAGTCTCCATCCTTGGAGACATTCAGAGGCCCAGGTCCCAGCATAATGCGTAAGCAGTAGTTTAAGACACGGTATGACATTCAGCTTTATACCTAGTAGCCCCTCAAAACAGATTTACTCTTATTTTGCCTCTTAGCTTTAGTGCTACATGAACGTGTCTACCTGCTAACCCTGTGAGAGTAGCATGAGGACCTGGCATCAAAAAAATGCAGATTTCAGACCTCTAGCTGCCCTGGGCAGCTACTGAGAAGCAGCCATGAATACCTCCAACTGTGCTGGTTTCAGTGGAAGTTAGACACAAGAAATTAAACAAACAACAAAAAAGGCAAATTGTACTTGTTTAAAACTAAGAAGGTCTGTTTCTGTAACCCCTTCTTCATCATGATTGACTTCAGTGATAGTAACATACTTGTCCTCAACCTTTATGTTGTAACAGCAAGTTGCAGGATAACATACAAATAACCTCAAAGGGATAAGTTAGCATCAGCTGTATTTTCCAATAACAGGTAGATAGTTGCATTAAGCTTAAGTTATCTGACACACTTCTAACCTATTTTGTCCCACACTACCTAGCAATTAGCAAACCAAAATAAGAAAGAAAATCTGACTTTTATTCCAGATTTTGCGGTAAAGTGTGACTAGCACAAGTCACATTGTATTCAATGCAGATTTTTTTGTGATAACTTTTTAAAAACTTCAGTGATTAAGAAACAAATTTAAAACAGTCATTTATTGCAGTCAGATAGTGCTTTATACTTACATTTAAAGTACGCTGTGATGCATAGCCACGGCCTGTATACTTCAAAGCCTGAAAATAAGAAAGCCAATACCATGATGTTTCAGTAATGTACCATTTTCATAGAAGTCAGTATTTAAAAATAGTATCTAAGAAACACTGGAAAAAATATTAAATTAAAAATCATAACATGTCTTTTAAAAAAAGTGTAGACCAGTACACAGTCTCACCATAATACTCGTGATAAAATATTTTCTGAAAAATAAACAGATACTCCTTTAAAAACAAGAAACAATTCATTTTGGCTGAGTCTGTTATGTACACATATATGTCTAAACCAGGGAGTGAGTGGTGCTATCTTGAAAAAGTTTACTAGTCCCTCTCTCTGCTTCTCTGGACTTCAGTTCATTCAGTCCTATCATTAACTTTAAAAAAAAAAAAAAAGTGGCAGTTTGCATCTACAACTTCATTTCATTGGCATTTCACAAAAAATGAGGGTAATGAATTCAGAATGCTACGACAAAACATGACAATAAAACAAAACCAAGGAAAAAGAAAAAAGTATCACCTGAGCAGGCTAAATCACCAGCTACTAGCTTCATCTAATCAAGCAGCATAAAGATACAGAAATACATCTGCAGGTATCATTTCACGTATTAAGAGAATTATATTTCCATTAGTGGTTTAAGCCACTTTCTTAGCCATTTCCTTAGACAACGTTTCAGCACACTAGAAACTTCTGATCATTACTGAATTACAGCTAAATAAATACAAAATAAAAATAACCACTTAAGGACACCACAAAACCACTATCAATTTTATAAATCAAAGAATACCTTCTGGTATTGTGTCTACAATATGAAAATTTAGTCTCTTTCTCTCTTCATTTGATAACCTTCAAGTAACAAAAGACAGATTTTTTTCCTACTGTTTTTCAATTAGTTCTTTTGTTGTTTTTTTTCCAGCTCAGGCTGTAATAGCCAGCAGAAAGTTTAAATTAAACTTCTCCCTAGAAATGAATTATGTCCCTGCAGGGCTTTAATAACAGGGCTTTCAAGGGTTAGTGTCAAAAAAAAACCCCAGCAAAGTAACATGCCCTTGCTGGACAACACCTGAAGCGTAGTAAACTGGACAAACCAGACAACAGTCTTCTAAGCGTAAATGGCATCTACTAGTAGTGTTCATGCTGCATCAGTTACAGACTTTTTAAAAAACAAAACAAAACACTTCTACAGCTGGTAAAACACAACCTTCAGCTTTGCATACGCAATTCGGATGCAATCCAGTGCCATGCAGATGTTTTACCTACCCTTTTCTTCCTATACAGCTCTCTGTACCAGTAACGGGATCCCCGGCACTCCAGACACCCCCTACCAATAAAGTCAGCAGTGCCTCAATGCAACCCTGCACAGAGGCTTTTTGGGCAGGAGCGCTTAGTATCTCACCTCCCGACTGTCTTTCTGACGAACCTACCTTATGCACACCACGGCAGTACATTTGCCTACCTGATTCCTTTCCTGGCCCTGGCTAGAGAAAGCCTTTGACGGCTGCTATGCATCCTTATGGCTGAAGCGGGTAACAGATGGATATAGGGACTCTGTAGGGCAACGAGTTACGAGGGAACGAGCTGAAGAGGCGGCGAGGGAGGGCCCTGGCCAGCCCGCTGCACCCCCAGCGCTGACAGGCGGTGATGAGGCAGTGGAAAAAGCCGCTCTCAGGATCGCGGCTAAAGGTCCCGCCGGGCTTAGCGCGGTACCCGCCACCCGGCCGCCGGGGCCGGGCAGCCGCCCTTCACCGGCCAGGCGGCTCCGGAGCGGCCCGGCCGGCCTCGCAGGCCCCCGCTCCCCCCGGCCGAGGACCCGCTCCCTCCCCTCAGCTCCTTGCCGGGCCGGGGCCTGCCTCCCGCCGCGCAGCGCCGCAGGGGGGAGGGGAGGGGGGCAGCCTTCCCCGCCGCAGACGCGGGTGTGACCTTGGCCAAGTCCTTCCGGGCCCGGCGGCGGGGCCGGGGCTGCCGAGGGAGGGAGAGGGGAAGGGCTGGGGCCCGCCCGGCGCGCCGCCCGTCTCACCCGCAGCAGCTCCGCGGCCGGGCGCCGCCAGCACAGCATCGCCACGGCCGCCATGCTCCCGCCGGCCGCCCCCCGTCACCTTCACCACCGCCCCCACCTCGGCCTATAGACGACGACGCCCCGCCTCCCTCCCAGCTCCCGTTGGCCCTGGGGCCGAGGCGGGGCGCCAATCCCGTCGCTGCCATTGGCTCGGCTGGAAGGCGGGCCGGGGGGCTGAGCAGGGAGAGGGCGATGCCTGCCCTGCGCTTGAGGTTGGGCGGTGCGCGGCCCCCGAGGCGGCCGGGGCGGCTGGGTACCCCGGCGCCGGGGGGGGCGGGCGTCCCGGCGGTGCCTGGCAGCTCCTGCCGCCGACCGCGGAACCTCCGCCCTCTGTGGGAACCCCTTCTGCAGTGACAGGCGCATTGCTTTCGCCGCCGGTGCTGCCGGTCGGGGTGGGACGGGGGCGCCGCAGCCCGCCCTGAGGAGAGGGAAGGGGCCTGCGGAGGGACAGCCCCGGGTGCGGGGCGGACGACCTTGGTTTCCGTGCTAGGAAGACAAATGGCTACTAACGACCGGTATGAAGACGGCGTGGGAGATCCTCACGGGGCGAGAACCAGCTCCCCGGGTTGTCCCCTCTCCCCAGGGAAGGCAAAGCAAGACCGGGGCTGCGCTCCGCCGAGCCTCGGCCCAGCCCCTCGCCCAACCCCCGCTTCAGTGTTCAGCTGAAGTGAGCCACAGAAATTTATCCCCGTGTGGAACCCATACCAGAAACATACATGCGCAGTTACAAGGTCTGTGGGGATGCAGGTACTGGAGTATTTCTGAGTCTGGGGCACTTTGCATCCAGCGTGCCCTTGTGCTGTAGCTGCATGCTGTTTTCAGAAAAGCCAGCACCTTATTTCCCCTTGAACTCCTTCCTGTCTAGCGCTGGCATAAACATCTAACAGTGTTACCTCAGGATTCAAACCTGGCTGAGAACCGTCTCAGCAGCTGTCTTTACAGAAAGGTTGGTACCTGCTTGAACCCAGCGCAATCCCAGGTTGCCTATACCTGTTCTACTTTGCTTCCCCCCCCCATGCTCTCTGCCTCTGAATCTGGATTTCTAGATGAAGGCCAGTATTAAATCTCTACAGCTGTCTGCCTGACAGTGCCTCTCTCCACTCTGTCTATCCAAACATGCATGGAACTAGGCCAGGAAAAGCCTAGGCCTTCCTGGTCTTGAGCTTTAGATCTCAGAAGAACAGGCTCAAAAGACAAGGTGACATTCTCTGTGAATCGTGCTGCTGCACACTGTCTAGGACAAGCAGTTCTGTATGTTTCTGATCAGTCTTGCTTACCTTCTCCTCAGCCACTTTTTTTAATTCCTGAAGGAGTTAGCATACCATCTGTTACAGTAACACACGACTGCTGCATTCCCTGGAGTTGATGTCTACAAGTCAGGTAAAGTAGCATTTACTTGGACCTTTGCTTCCCTTCGAACCACAAACTGGAACAAATGCCAAGAAGCATGCTTAGGATATACCACCTGGAAGGCAAGAGTATCTCAACAACTTGTTACCATCCACTTGCTATCTTGACTGATCTTTTTATTATTTTCTCTTCATATTGTAAAACTAACATTCACCAAAACTACTTTGGTTCATTTTCTGTTCTACATCTCATTCATCTCCCTTCGAGAGAGAGGATTTCACTTTTTCTCTGTCTGCTCTCAAAAGTAAAATACTTCTTGCTTTCCATAGATGTCTAAAGATTCTCCAGACACACGGTAAGAGGCTGATTGGGACTGGCACAGATGAAGGAAGCATTTGTACTCTTCCTTGACTGTCGGTAGCTGATGTTCTGAGAGTTTGACCAATCTAGTCTAGACCTTTGATTTAGAGCCAAAGTTTTCAAGTACAAACCAGAGATAACACAGGAACTGACAAATATTGACTCAGGAAGAACTGGAGATTTTACCCTGAAAATATAGATGTATCACATAGGAAAGACATCCAACTTGGTTGGATAAGGATATATTTCAGAAACACATAATGCCAAAAACATATAGAACAAAACAAGGGAAGGCTCTTATTTAACTTTGCCTTTACTCCTACAGTATAAGGCCCTTTTTTAGGGATACAGCCTGCTAATGCACCAGGACTAACATTCGTATCGTCTCAGCCAGAAAGGCACTTGGGGATCCCCACAGCGTGCTAGACAGACGATGAAGAAAATAAAGCAGGAGTAAGTGCTGGTTTAGGTTTACTATCGTGGCAAGCAGGCTATACCACCACCTTTAGCCCCCTGTATTTGTCTCCTAAAAGAAGAGTGACTTGAGAGAAGTAATTGCATAATGTGGAGAGATGTCTGCTCTCAGATGTGCTGGTGTAAGCCTGCAGCCAATTCTTTGTTGCAAGCACCGAGAATTTCCCTTAGCACTTCATTCTGTATCACCCTGCAGAACCACTTACATGATAAAAAATAGGCCATTTATTGGAGCTCACATGAGAAGGAAAGAGAGGACAGTAAAGGTAGTCTTACCTCCCTACAGACACTGGGAATCCCGAGCTGTGCAGCATCAGACACACCTCCCGTCAGGGCACAGCCCATGGTGCAGATCCCATCCGTGAAGAGGTTCCCCAACATTTTGGTCTTTAGAGCTCTTGTAGGACCTTATGAGAAGAAAACAATTCTGGTCATCATTCCTACTGCCAAACAAAAGGATGTTCACATGAGAACATGCTGCTTTGCTTTGAGATGAAGACAACATGCAAGTGCTGTAATTGCCAGTGCCAGGAGGGAGCTCCTACAGGTTACTTCATTACGTTTAGCTGGCCAGGTATTTTCCGTGGCTGGGGTATAGGTGCAGCACAGGATAGGCCAGAAGGCCAAGCTGCACCCATGCCACAGCACGGCGTAGCCTGTGCAGTAACATAACCTGCGCCTTCTCAGGTTAACTGATCTGTGGGTCATTAACTCCTTGATGTACAACAGTCTTCTGGTTAGGACGCTACTGAAATATGACTATTGTAACATACAGAGCATCGTGTCCCTGGCCTAAAGGGTGAGCAAGGTTATTGGGTAATTTACCAGTTTTCAGCAACGTAAGTATTAACTCTGTGGGAATTTAGAAGATATGACATAGCACTATAATAGAATTATTTAATTGTTCTGCAACTTCAAGTCTCAAAAGGATGACAGATATTCTTGAAATAACATTAGTTTAAAAGTTAGCCTGGAGCTGCATAAGAACTCCAGTGCATAGAGCAGCTAAGTAAAGAAAAAAGAAATATCCCCTCCCCAGAGTTAATAAATGTATTTCAGGATACAAATCCTCTAATGCAATATCAAAAAATACAGAAAGAATGCCTTCAATAGGTCCAACAAAAAAATCCATCGCAGCCAGCATTCCCTTGTGTGCACGTGAGTGCCCTGGGACGCACTATGGCGCAGTCCCTCTCCCACCAGTCCGGCCTGCACTTTCCCCCACACCTGCTCATTTACACCCTCCCTGTCCTGACCCCACGCCGGTGGCAGGGTGCCCTCGCCAGCCACCTCCTAGCCCTGGGCAAACGACCTTTCACACCACCCGCAGAAGGAAGCTGGAGGGGGAGTAGGGAAGAAAGCCTTTTGCCTGTGGGATCCACATCCCTTCCCAGGAGGCAGGGGCAGGGGCTGCTTGCACACCTCCAGGAGATGGTGCGCACTGACAAGGGCGCTTGGTTGGGCGCTCCCCGATGCTTTACATCTTTGGTCCTGGTCCAGTGATTTTCTTACATCTTCCTCCTCCTGTAGCGTTCGCTACATATCAAGGTGCCACGCTTAGATCAGTGGTCGGCCCGGACCAGGGAGAGACAGATAACACACACAGTGTGAGCGCCAACTTCCGCCTTTTATTGCACAGTTAATTCCTTTTATACTAACAAGGGGAGGTGGGGTTACAGGTACATCACAAGGCTGCGACTAACCCTCTAACTTTCCGTGACATCGCGAGATCTTCCGAACGTCGAACCCTACATCCTCCCCCCTGCATCTGTTGCTGCCTCTAGTCAGTTAGTCAATTTATTTTATTTTTTTTTTTTCCCCTCTGCAGCCCTTTTTTTCTGGGAGGGCTTTAAGATTTTTCAGGACAATCCGTATTTAGGAGAATTCGAGAGTTCAAGAGGAACTGTAGGAGAGTAGCACCCCCTACAGCCACCGCTTGAGGCTGAGCAGAAGAGCCAAGGTGCCGTCTCTGGACTTCCACAGCATCCACCTTTGCTGTTTAGTCATGTTAGAGGGGATATGCTTGGCTTTATTATCTGTTACCCATGAATTTGTCTAACCCTTTTTGAACCTGCTGGTACCTGTGATCTGCACCCCTAGCATCCCCTGGAAACAAGTCCTCTTTTAGCATTTTAAACCAATCTTCTGCTGGTTTTATCAAGTAGCCCTAGTGCTGATGTTACAGGATTCTGAAAATAGTTCTGCCTTACTCTCTGCCTTTCCGCTTTTGTAAAGCTCAGCCACATTCATTGCAAATCCCAAGCTGTACATACATATTAGACCATGGTCTTAAAAACAGAAAGAAAACCATACTGCATTCCCTTCTTTAATTTTTTCAGCATCTCTTCTAACCAAGAACAGCTATAATGTACTAATTTCAAAGTTGCTGATTTTTGGTGTTCAGTCTTTTAGACTACTAATAACAACCACACTGTGCTGCTCTTCCTTAGCTCAGGAGATGAAATTTGCTGTGGTGATGCCCCAGATCAGCAGATCGAAGCAGGAGCCTACATGCCCCCAACGCTTCTCTCTTACAAGTGTTTCGGATCACATGCAGGACTTGGAGCACAGGATCCAACTGAAGTTACATAGTGGACCTCCATCACTAGAATAAATGAGGATGAAATGCAGGCACCATGCCTACACCTAGAGAGACATATCGAGAGAGAAGGTCTAGAGCACAAGTCCTATGACGAGCAGCTGAGGGAACTGGGGCTGTTTAGCCTGGAGAAAAGGAGGCTGAGGAGAGACCTTATCGCTCTCTACAACAACCTGAAAGGAGGTTGTAGCGAGGTGGGGGTCAGTCTCTTCTCCCAAGTAACAAGCAGTAGGACAAGAGGAAACAGCCTCAAAAGTTGCACCAGGGGAGGTTTAGAGTGGATGTTAGGAAAAATTTCTTCATCAAAAGGGTTGTCACGCACTGGAGTAGGCTGCCCAGGGAAATGGTTGAGTCATCATCCCTGGAGGTATTTAAAAGACCTGTAGATGTGGTGCTTAGGGACATGATTCTATGATTCTCTGTTGACACCTAAAGCAAAGAAAGGAAGAAAGAAAGAAAGAAGTAAAGCCAAGTTCTTAGTTTATCAGAAGAACGAAGCAGGTTTAGAGCCTTTCATATTTAGGTCAATGATTCTAAACTATGACCAATTTACAATGGTAGGAGTTAATTCAGCTAAGCAACTCCTGTGATAACTAGCTTATTTCTGGAGAACAACTCCACCTGGAAAACCATTGTTGTGAAAGACTACACTTTGCCCTAATGGAGAAAAAAAAAGTTTGGAAATAATGGCAGCCTGCTACCAAAGTTCTGCCTGCAAGAACTGCCAGTCTGCAAATTGCCATGTGCACTGAATAGTCACTCAAAAATAGTTATTTATTCCATACAAATAGTTCTAACCTTTGCATATACCAGAAAGCATAAAACACCGATGTTAGATGATGCACTTAAAGAAAAAAGGAGTTGAAATGTAAAGAGATTCACATTAAAAGGCAAGGACAATCACAGAAGAAAAGCCATTACAGTAAAAGCACTCCTTCAGGCCATCGACTGTTCCCATGTCACTGTTTACTGCAGGATCAGGTACCTGAAGGTCCCAATAATCTGGTAACACCACCAGTAATTTTCAGTGACACACATTGTAAGTAATTTCAGAGACAAATCAACCAAAACATTCAGCAATCCAAGTACATCCCAGTGAGTTACAGAGACATAACCAATTTTAAAAATGCCATGAACAGAAAGTCAGGCACCCCCAGCCACTTTTGGCATGGCAGGCTCTCGTACATTCAAATTGAAAGACTACAGCGCATCTTTAAACAGAATTTGGAAGACTAAATAGCTCTACATATAACATTAAGTACCTGAAAAATCATAGCAAGCAAAGAACTGGAAGTCTTTACTTTTTTTTTTTTTTTTTTAGTACTCTAATCATAACAGACTTTGGGACTTGGAATCAGGCAAATTTCATACAGTAGCATTTTTCAGGAGCAGCACCTGAATTCAACTTAAAAATTTTGCAGGGGAAGACACCAAAATATCTTGCTAAATGAGTAGTCTTTTATATTACATTTTTATTTTGCAAGAAAATAAATTATACAACTTAAAAAATAAAATTCAAAAATTAAGCAGTACATCAAAATAGTTCAGCTGGACTGCCATACAGAAACTACCACCATTCAAAATTGTACAGCATTATTATCTCGGTAGTGGCACACATTCAAAATTGTAAATACCATACGTAGATAGATATTACAACTCAGGAACTCAAGTTTGCTCAACACTCCAGACTACATATAGTGTATATGACAGGAAAGCTTTCATGTATTGTTTATTTCACAAATATGACCTCAAAGAATTACAAAGATAGCATCCCAGTCATTTAGATGAAAATAGAAAACAGTTTGAGTTTAAGATAGCAAATCTTCCTGTAAAACTATCAAATCATTTTGCCAATTGTATTTTTAAAATTTGCACTTTACAGGACAATGGCATCCCAATGCAAATAAATGCAACATATGAACATTCAGAACATTTGCGTTAAGTTTAAAAAGGTGAAAACAAAAAAGTCACATTGTCTTTTGGAAATGTAATTGCATTACAGTCGTAACAAATGAAAGACAGATGAATAAAATTAGAAGCTAGGGACACCAACTGTGGAAAGAGGAAAATGGAAGACTTCAGAATCGAAACCGAGATCCTCATCAAGTTGTTGGGACAGAGAAAGATTTAACAGTATTTCTTAATTAAACCCATTAAGAGTGATTCCCTCCCCCGCCCCCCCAGCTCTTCTACACCAGATTTCATTCCATAGCTGTTCACCGTGGCAGTGTGTGTGGCAACATGTTTTTCAGATGCAGCACCTCTTTAAGCTAGGTCTTTGGACATATATATTCATAGCTAAAAATTGCAGCCTTAAAAGTGCGTTGTTGCCATATTGCAAGTGAAGAATAGTTCATTTTCATTTAGATCTGAACTCTACCCTCCCCAAAAGAACAGTTTACCCCAGGTATCTCCCTGTGCCCCAGGTGATACTAGTTTTAAGTGCATATTGGTGAAAGTGACCTGATGAAGGACGCTAAATGTGATTCTGCATCTTTAACAAATTTGCTGGTGTGAGTCTCAGATTTAATAAAAAACCTGACATCCATTTCCGGTATGTATTCAATGAAAAATGACCATGTCATAGGCACATTACCAATTCTCTTTCTGCATCCCAGGTGTTGAGAAATATATAGATAACATTTGGGTTGTATTATTTTATATTTAATAGTTGAGGGAACATGTAGCTCCTTAGCTTTTAGCAACCTGTTGCTTTCTGCATACACTCCAGCTTCCTAAACAGTTGTATCTTAGATGCTGCCTCTTAAACTTCTCTCTCTCAAATCTAAATCAATGGCTTCAAAATCAGCATTACCCAATTTGCAGTTCTTTCTGCTTAACCAGAGAAGAACAAGTGTGAAACTGTCAAGGGTTGGAATTTTTCATGTTGAAAAGAGTGTGCTCAGACTGTCATGTTTTTCCCCAATTATCCCAAGTGAGCATTTATTACTTTTAAGTTACAAAGACTGAAAGTCTTGCAGCAGAAAGCTTTTTATTAGAATTTTGTTTTCTAATGTTCAAATAGTTTTACTGGTTAACTACATAGAGCACCACTTGCTTTTGATTCTGAACTGCAATACTAGAGGGCCAACATAAAAGATGCAAGTTTCAAACAGCATCTGCTTTTGAGTATCAAAAAAAGCATGTAACAAAAGCTGTGAGATTTTAATCAATTGTAATTGGCCAGGTCTCAACTTCTCTCCATCTCTTGTTCATGAAAACCTCACTACCAAAAATTTCTTCCCCAAATAGATGTCCAAGCACACTGTTCTCAGGCAGTCACATTGGCTTTTACATTAGTAATAGAGCATGCAGCCTGTTTAAGGGTGCAAACAGCCATTCTTGCAGTGTTTGCTTTTAAACCGCTCTTATTGTATACTTTACTGAAACCATGTGAAAGCAAAACTCCTCCTCTTACTTACTGGAAGGTTCTCCTCTTTGACTAAAGTTAATTATATCCTCTTCCCCCTTTCAATCATCAAAGAAAATGAGACCTTCAGATGATGAACTTGAACTGGTTAATTAAAAAAAATTCACACACTTACAATTTATAGAATATTCATACAGAACTAAGTAAAGCTCAACTTACCTTTTGTCCCAAGACAGGCACTCTGCTCCAGTGATTCACGTTATCAGTCCAATACATGCTGGGACATTTTAGAGCAGCAGAGAGGCAGGCAGTGCCAAACGACTACTTAAGATGATTGAAAATAGAAGAGGTAACATTAAAAAGTTGAAATTCCTGATGTGTATTTGGCACTCTCTCTGCATACACTGACCAAGGTATCTTCCCTTAGCTTTTTACCATTTTCATTAGAACTATATTTCCTACCCTGCCAGTTTCAAAATAAAAACCAGAAGGTTTGTTTTTCATACAAAGATGTTGACTTCTAAGCAACAAACCAGTCCAATTGGATTAACCTTGCATGTACATATGAAGTTACCAATGAGGAATTAGTACAGGGATCTTCAAGTGTTATTTTCTTTCTGGGGGAGTTGTGCATCAATTACTCTTTAATGCATTCAGATATATGTAGTCATACTTAAATATTTGGAATACAAATATTAAATGTACAAGGAAATACACTTAATATTTCTGTTCAGTATAACAGACATGAAAACTGCTTTTAGAGTGAAGTATCATTGAAGAAAGCTTTACCTTCTCAAAAAGGATTGTAGCAAATCATCCATCCAAACAAGGTAACAAATAACGTATATCCACTTGTTTACAGCAAACAATTTAAAAACAATGATCTCTTGCTTAAGGAAAAATATCACCCATGACTTGGAATTACTTTTATGTCACTTATGTGTCAATTATTAAAATCCAGTTACTAGATTGAAGCACTGCTCTAGCCAACAGGTTTTAACTGTAACAAATACATATCAGTTGTGATGCATGTGTTTGTGTCTCTCAAATGTTATTACATAAAAAGGATCAAAGGTGGACAGTACATTACTCTGTTGATCCAAAACACAAAAGTGAAAGTGCTACTTCTAGTCCTAATTGCATTAAAAAAAAAAAGACACCAAACAAAAAAACCAAACCCCAAACAAAACTAATTAGCAGTTCCTCAGTGCATGAATATTTGAATATTTTTTCCTTGTGCAAGTACTGGTCATCTAAAAACCCAAACCTGTATTCTTCCTGGTGGGTGTAAATCAAATCTACTTTAAAAAGTTCACAATGGGCTCTTCATGAATGCAAGTTTCCCACAAAACAGCATGCTGTTAAAAGTGTGCAACATGAAGGGAATGCCATCATGCTAGCTGAATGAGATTGGCAAAATATAGTCCTCTGTAAGGTAAGGCAGGGATTTTAATACGTAACGAAAGTCAAAACAAGTCCTTCTGCAGCACAAACTGTTGCAGCTGTCTGTCCAAGCACCTTTCCATTTATGTTCTCAGCATCCTGCAGAGTCCTCAAATTATGCCATATATATGAAGGTGTTGATATCCGACTCATCTCTTCTGATATATTTGTGCTCTATAAGCCATTCAATTTGCTCTTTTATCATTTTCTTTTGTGGCAAGAACATGTTTTTCAATATTTCTACCAGTTCAGTCTGAAGCTGGGCATTAGTAATTTTCTTTCGCATTTTCATTATTTGGATGATAGCCTCCTGGTAGGGGACAAGAGGAGAAAAAAAAAAGTTACTTTTTTTTTAAATGCCTGGGTGAAGTGACAACATGAACACAGCATTAACAGAGGGCTCCTGGTAAGGCAAGACAGCAAGGAAATCTGTATTTTGCCTTAAAAATCAGATATATGCTGCATTTCTTAGCCTAAGTAGATACTGAACTGCTTTTACAAAGAAGTTGGTAAAGGAAAAGAATGAAGCACTGGCAAGATGCAAGAGATGGAAGACAAGTCCAGTCAAAGGAGAATCTGCAGTTAAATCTTATCGCTAGAGTGTAAATTACTCAGTAAAACCTAATGTTCATTCATTCTCTGAGCAGAAGTCGCCATTTCCAGTGTGACTTGTGACATACCTTGTGAATACCTCATGAAATGCAAGCTTAATGTCAAATTGGAACTCACAAGGAGTTCTCATTTCACAAACGCAACCAGGCATTAATCCTTCTGCTGGAAGTATGGCCAAGATGTTAACTCAGGTGGTACAATTCACAATGTACATGGCCTGGAATCTAATCTGACTGATAGAACAGACCTGCAACTTGAAGGTAAAAAGGGAATTTTGAGACTCCATTGTAGGTAATGATCTCTGCTGCCCGAAAAAATTCATTTTTTTTAGAACTGTCAGCTCAAAAGATTTGACATGAGTACCTGACTGAAGGACAACCAACCACAAAGCAGGAAGCTGCATTTTGTACACCTAAGGTGTACTTACAAACTTTCCCTCTGAAAAGGAGGCCTCTCAAAGTCACACCGCTATTACTAAAGCATGATCCCACCTCTGAGATCACTCTACTCTCTTCATACAGAGCAGTCAAAAGAGATGTGAAGATCAACAATACTGTTTGTTCGTGCTGGTGGCTCAAGTCAGTCCACTTTTACCATCTTCTGCTGCCACCCACCACTACACAGTTGTGCCTTCACCGCTTGCTTAATATCTGCTTTGTCCTCTTTAAAAACTATGACCTGGTACATCAGAACAGGAGGCTGATAACTACAAGTGCACAAACACACATGCAAAATCCAGTATTCACAAAGGATATAAGCCAAATAGCAACAGTAAGTTCCAACAGGATTCAAAAGCATTTGTTTCATACGTCAACGTCCAAATGTGGACAGCATGCATGATAATACAACAACAGAAATAGGGTAATTTTATACTCCTCTGGCAGTTTACTTGCCTGGGTTCGTAATATTCTTAGCTGGACTATTCCTTCATTTTCCTCTTCCCGCATTCTCTCTGTAGTAAGTTGCAATCGACCAATCAAATTTATCTTGCCCCTTTTCTGAACTTTAGCGTTTTTTCTGAAAAAGTTGTATTGCATGAAAATAAGCAAAAAATACATTTTAAGTTAAGGAATTCTTGTTAAACTTAAATTACATCAGCAAGGAGTAGCATCACAAATCAGATATTTATAGGCTATTAGCATTGCAGCAGTGAGATAGCTGGCTGAAAAGACTCAACGCCAATGTCTCCGTACAATAAAACCTGAATATATTAGCATTACAAAAAAATCCATCAGCTGAAACTGACAGTGTCCGAAGTTGAAAAGTTACCAGTACTATTTTAAAGAATAAAATTTCAGAGAAACAGATTTCAGTTTAATTATATAAAACTAGGGTTCTTCGGAGGAAGTTCTTACAACAAATATCAGGAAATTGGACTAGTTGATATTCCATCAAAAGAACTGTCTGTCTAGCAGAAAAGAAGGACAAAAACCAGCTATTGTAACAAAGAAAGCTGATGGCATTCTTCAGTGGTCACACAGAAACTTTCTGTACAGCCTGTCTCTTCTGTCATGCCCTCTCATCATTTCCCAAAGCCCATGATCCTGATGACAGGAACAAACATCGTGGCCCTGGGCAAGAAACTAAGCTCCAGGAAAGCAGATTTATCACCTCTCTATCTCCACAGATCCAGATATCCGGCTGCTGAGTATGAGGTCCAGAATCTGAGGTTACTAGCAAGGAGCCAGTTTTAATCATAGTCATTGATAACAGAGAGAGGCAAAACCCAAAGTAAAACATGCTGAATGTAGTATATACCATTTAGATATTCTCTATACTGTCTTATGGTCTGAAGGATTTCAAAGCACCAGTAAAAGAGCACTGCAATTCTCACTGAAATAAAGACACTCCTCTCCAGTGAAAGCTACACCAAAAAGCCTAGCTTTTGACAGCATAACATATTATCAAGTAGTTTCACTTCCTTTTTTAACTTATCACTCTGCTTTTGAAACTCTGTGTTTGTGTGTGTGTATAATAATCAATACAGCACTAGGGCTCTGCTTACATGGTATTCTTCCTATATGAAATTTCATGGGCTCATTAGTAACAGGAAGATAGCAAAGCCTCTGATTTTGCACCTCATCCCTAGGTGTTCAAGAAATTTAATTTCACAGCAATCAGAATCATAGCAACGTTTGTCTGAAGGGGCTGCTGGTGGTCATCTAGTCCATCCACCTAGCTGAAGCATGACCATCGCCAAAACTATGTATGGATAGGGCAGCAAAGCATGTGTCTAGCCGAATCTTGAAAACTTTAAAGAACAAGGGTTAATTTCAAGTAAATACCTTTAGTTATAAAATATTACATTGTTATTTTACTTTTCAAACATCATCTTACATTAAACTGAACTCCTGGTTCACCGAGAAGAGGGTTCCTTCTGTAAAGTCTTTGGGTGAATTGACTTGAGGTTCATACAATAAAACCTGACGTTTCAGCTTTGGAAATGCTACAAGAGACTACAGAGAAAAGGGGAGGGGGGAGAATGAAAATAAAACACCAGACTTTCTAAATGGAAACAATTACTTTTTAAGAACATAGTCTGCACAGCCATGAACTGTAGTGAGGGAACCACGTAGTCTTGTTTGGAGCTAGAGGGCAACAAGAAGATACTAGTAAAACCAGAGAGGGGACAGAGTTTAGCAAATCTCCTTCTGAAATGGGTTAGCGTAAGTAAAATCACATGAAGTAAAATGCACAAACTCATAGCTACAGAAGTGGTGTTAAGTCTAATTTACATCATTTCTCTCTTTATTCTTGAGCTAAATAATTAAAAGTTTGATAGACCAAACACTGAAGTTATTTTTAAGCAACATTTATTTATCAGGTGCCACTGATTTCCTAGAATTAGACCAGTCCCACTCCACAAACCACGATCATAACTGTGTGCTTTAGGCAGCATATGGTCAAAAAGATCTTGCTGTTCCCAAAGCTTAAGTTAGATAATATTGGGTAGAGAGAATGTATTAACGTAAAGGCTGTGTGTGCTCAGCAGTAGTGCAAGGAGCCAGCATTACAACTGATTAATCAGCAATAAAGGCATTCACGTTTCAGTTTCAAAGTGTTATCTGACAGCGCTTTAAAAATACTAATCCAGTATTTCAGAGTACAAAAATCAAGAAGAAATCTGTTTCAAGATAAAGGGAGATACCCATAAAGTCCTCCTAAGTTCTGCATCAGGGAGTTCAGTTGCCAGTTTAAGATTTTCAAAGCTGATCTTCTCTCTGGGTCTTTGGTTCCATGCAAACAGCACAGCTAGCTGAAATGTTGTTACCTCCAAGTCATACTGGCCAACCTCATTCTTAAATGTTATCTGTGAATAGAATGACAATTTTACTTATAAGCCTTTCTGGATCACAAGCTTTCTAACTAATATAAATACACAGAAAGTACAGTCATTGAGACTGATATACCAAAAACTATACACTTACAATTCCATTGGACATGAGGTGGTGCCAGTGCAGTTTTCTACCACTGTGATTCTTTTTATAAAATTCTTCAACTTCGGGGATGAGATCTTCTAATTCCGTGGGCAGCGAGACAAACACTTTTTCAGAACTTCGGGACCAGGCGCCAGCATTTAAAATTTTAATATTCACAGAGTCAGCTGTAAGACAATATTGGATTATGTGAATTTCCAGGTATAACAGATAAACAAAATGCATTTTTTTTTTCTAAATACAATTATGGAGGACTGAATTTTCAGAAAGTAGCAGGGTGTCTACCTACTTAAACGTTAAGGTACTCTACGCACCACTGGCTTTCTGCCAGCAACACTGATTGAAATCTCTGGTTTTTTGGCTTGCCTCTGCTGAGGTCCTTAACTCTGATGCAACTTTATAGCTGATGCTTGTAAGCACTACTCAAGGGTTTTCAGCAGTAGCAGGTCCAAAACTGGATGTTCCTCAGCCTCTCCCACCAGTGAAATTTAATCTCAGAAATGTGATTTAAGCTCTTCATAGCATGCATCCCCAGCCCTCCTGCTGGCAGGTAAAGGAAGAGCACAGCATGAAGCACTCATGACGAATGATGAGTGCATAAAAGAAGGGGGTAGTTCAGGCACTGATACTGATTCAAGCCCCTGCTTGGAATTTATCTACAAGAGTAGGGAGTCTGTATCTACAAGATTGCTCATAATGAAAACACACAACATAATAACTTACAGGATGATATAGCTTCAGTGTCAACCATAAATGAAAGCAGAGTCTACAGACACTTCCCATCTAGGGGTAACAATACCCTGAAGACTATGTTCAACCTGCAGTTCATAAAATTTTTAACTCAAGATTCAACAGAATTATTTTTCGCTATGAGAAATGAAAAATAGCAAATAATTTGAAAACAATACCTGGTAAAGCAAGTTTATTATTTTTGTGCATTTCTTTGAAGGCCTGGTTCAAGTCTTCAGACACTTTGATATCCTGGAACATTCTAGCCAGCTTGTTTACATAGTCTGCTGGCATTCCTACTTCCTGTATAAACAAACAGAACACTAAACTATTACATAGACAACTATGAACAAAAAGCTTTATTTTTAAAATAATAAACTCAAAAAAATGAAAAGCATTAAAGTATACACGTATCATCACTTTACAGTAACAGTTAATCTGCAATGCAATATAAAGTTTTTTTGCATGGATCATAAGTAGTTACCCCTTAATGGCATATGATGATTCTTTTAAAAACATCCAAGTGCTGAAGAACATATGCATGCATTAAGAAATCAATGAATTCTGAGACTTGAAGGAATGTTTAAGACATGCAAATAATATTCTGATCTGCAATAAGATTTCACAATTAGAAACATCTCAAATTATTTACATACCTAAACAAGTACATTTTGCTCATTTGCATATGGACTATATGAAGCCTTCAGGTAATATGTGAAATGTTTTAAAATCACTACCACTATTAGGATCAACATTTCGAAAAGAGCTAAATTGTTTTACTTTCACAAACTATTGCAATAAAACAGAAGTGTAAGATGTCCTGAGTGGCCTGCAATTTAAGATAGAACTCACCTAAGCAAGAAGGGTATCTAAGTTCAAGAGTGGGAATTCATACCACAAACTAGAGGCACAAAGAAAGATGTCAGGCTACTTACTCTGAGCCATTCCACCATATTCTCCTCGATTTCACTATCAGCTGATATATCTAATATCAGGCGTCTTGTTAAGTGAGCTTTGTGATATCGCATGAAAACATCTTTATTCTGTACGTATTTAAGTACCAAAAGCTGTAAAAAAACCAAAAACAAAAACGTCGATTTTAACATTTATTTGCATTGTCGGTCAGACATGTCTCTGAATGCTGATAGGATGCCACCGTAGACTATGAAGTAGAAAAAGGCTTTTTGACATTGCCTTAAGAGCAACTGTGTTAATACTATCACAGGCATCAGCTATGAATCTTTCGTAATATCAACCCCCCAATTTCTTCATTTGTCAACCATCAAAAACCTTCTCTTAAATCAGAAAGGACATTGACACTGGTATGTAAAAATCTCCCATATTATTTCCTAGACTAACGTTAGTTACTGTAATACATTACAGTCTGATATAGCCATTAATCTAGCATACTAATTTTGTGAACTGACACAGAGACATGAAGCACTGCATGATTTACAAGATTTAAACACACATACACTTGATGACATAATAAACTCTTTTCCATATTATTACACCTTGCATAGCCATCTTTGAAGATCAAAGCCTCGACCCACATAAGGAAATAAAACAAACATTCATTCTTCAGAATAATTGAGAAGTAGAAAGCAAAAACATACCACTTCTTTAAGCTTTGCTTCAATTTCTTCAGAGGTTAGTTTTTTGCTTAGTGGTGTTTTTCTTAGCAACATGTCACAGTAATTAGCAAGAAGCTCAGGGCATTTGGATTCAGGCTGTGTTTTCAATCCAACACTAAACAAAAGAACAACAACATATCTTCAAACTGTATAGAATCCTGCTATTCTGGAGTAGTCACACTGTTAACAAGACAGGCCACTCTTTCCTGATCCCCTTGGCAAGGATCCTGGTGGTGAATTCATATTGTTGTTAAACTAATGAAAAATTAGGAATAACTCCCTTTTCTTCTTGAAAGAATAAATACTACCAAACGTTTCCAGACAGCTTGATCATTCCAACTGCTTTTAATTTTAGAACTCTAACAATGAAGGATTATGTTGAAGCTGCAGTTTGAATCAACTAACTATTGCACAGCCATAAGTATTCCAGTAAAGAATTAACAAATGCTGCAGTGAAATATTTCACTTGTCTTGTCATTATGCTCTAACAAAAGTCTCAAGAACAGCCTCCTGCACCGCACTTCACAGACTGCAAAACCCAACACATCTACAGGTGCACATCTACAACCCAACACAGGATAAAATTATTTTATAACAGTTATAAACAGTGGACTAACAGCTTGGAGATAAAAATCAGATTAAAGTTGAACCAGAATATGCTACAGCAGACAGACTTTGGTTCTTCAAAATGCATGCAAGCACAAGGTTGCGTTCTGAGCCCGTGCCTACACTGGTGAATAAAACAGCACCAAGGACCAATCCCTATTTCTAGAGTCAGATGGCATGGACTTGATTGCTAGTCTCAAGGGCCCAAAACAAAGGCAGCAAGTAAGACAGCAGGCAAGAAGCTGTGGGGATGCTCAGGAACCCAGTGTTGCCTGTTCTCTCATCCTCTCATCAGCTAGTGTAGACAGTGCTAAAACTCTTCAGACAACTTGTCCTTTTTAATTCATGAAGCAGCTTGCAGGCTAGTGTCTTCTGCCCTCCTGAACACCATTTGGAGTAAAAGCAGATCACTAGTCTTTTGGTTATTACAAGACAGAACCCTTATTTAATCAATGTGTTCCCAGGTATTTCTGAACAGGAATCTTCAAGATCCTGACAGCAATGAAAAATTACAAAACTCCATACTCTCAGGCTGAACTTAATAGCACAAGTTAAGCAGGATGAAGTTTCATTTTACTTAAACCAGGGTGCGTAAGTATACAACTTGAAGGAGCTTGGGAAGAAGAATGCTGAACAGAAGACCATTGCCATCATGGTGGTTTCCAAGAAACCACTAGGCAGGTTTAGCTTTAGGACTGAAACACAGTTTGAATGAGGTATTGATTTGGGATGCTCCCAGGGGAAATGGAAACATTAGCAGAGACCCAAAAAACTCCTCTACCTTGCCTACATCTATACGAAGGACACAAAGGAGGGATCCAGTCTTTTGTGAAGGCGTTCCTCCAATAACGTAAAAACAGCAAAGCTAATCCCTCTCCAAGCTTACCATTAGTCCAATACCAAACACAGAGGAAGAACCAGAATACCCAGCCACCCCTAACTAGAAGTTATTGGAAAGGGAAGCTGGCAGTGCAGCTACATAAGCTTTGTTTCCATAGTAAATCGGACTACAAACTATATATATAGATTCCTACTCAAGTGGTACATCACATGTTAAATGTTAACAATCAAATTAACTGACTGCTACCTTCTCTTGGCTGAGTTAGAGAGGCCATTGTAAGTACTGTTTTTCTTCCTGAGTCACACAGGTCTGCTTAATCTACTGGAAATTGTTTAAACTAGCCTGGTTAATGCTGCACCAAACCAAAAATATAACACCCAGACAGGTCACGCTCACAGCTGGCACAAGAGGAGATGGTAAACAGCTTGTGGATGGTTACACCTTAATCAGATACAGTTATTCCCATGAAGATTACTGCCTGTCTTCCCCAGGACTTTTACTGAAGTTACAAAAGAGTTATACAGCTCAGGTTTTTGAAATTAATAACCCAGGAAGGTGTTATTAAATTCAGCTTACAAATTGACTCATTACTCTACTATAAAAGAATAGATCCCCAATTACTACAAATAAATCTGATTTTAAACAGGCTGCTATTCACTGATCCACTGCCATGTGAAGTGTTTTACCAGAGGCTGATAAGCAATCTGAAATTCCATAATGCAAAGAACGCAAAGCACTTTTAACCACAGTGTTAATTTTTGAAGAGATTTTAAGAGAGAAGCTCAATCTTTAACAATTTAAAAACTTGATTCACATAAAGTTTATATGGCTTACCCCTTTTGCTTCAATGGCAATTCAAGTTTAAATATTGTAGCATCATTCACAACTGCTTTGTACGCCTGAAAAATAATTACAGTTTTATTAGTGCTTCACTCAATTTCTCTTTAACATATGGATCACAAAGGTTTTATCCCCTTTTAGATTACTGTAACATGTAATTAATCAGACTTCTTTATTAGCCCGAAGTTTGCAGATTTGATTTTTAATATGAGAGTTGAAATCCTATGACTCAATTTCCCATTAACTCATGTTTTGTGTTTTCCTCTTTTCCATTAACATACTACTTTCCTTTAAGCAACGGCTTAGGAGGGGATTACATGGAGCAGGTTGCATATGTGAACTCATGAGACTACACCCAAATATGTAGTAAATTCTAAACATAAATACATTGCTGAATCAGACATTAAGGTGCTCCACACAAAGATCATCATCTGATGTGCTTTACAACATTACAAAGCTGAACACAAATGCAACTTTAGCTTTTAATTTGTGTTGTAGTCATGCATAATCAGTTGGTAGTAAGTTTCATCGACATTTTAGTCTGCATATTTACTAGAGTAAGAGCAGCTTCTAGATGTAACAGTGAATGGACACAAGGATTTCAGAGACATCATAATTTGAATTACAACAATTCCTAAACTGAAAACAAATGATCAGCAGAAACACATACCTTATCTCTCGCAGTAAGAAATCTTGGATCATCTTGAAAAGCTTCTTTAACCAACTTACTAAATCGATTAAATAGTGTGAGCAATTGCTCTACATATTTCTCAGAATCCTAAAGTTAAAGAGGCAAAAATCAAATTAGAAAATAAGGCTCTACAGAATTTAGTATCTTCAAGCCTGCATACTATGAATGAGCATTTTATCTTTTTTCTCTGTACTGAAGAGCTCTACAGCTTGTAAGCCTCAACACGGACTTTCAGGATAGTATTTCCAATATACAAACATCTATCTATCTATCTATATATAAAAATATAACTTTCACATACTGTATAGTAACTTCCAAAATAAAAAAAAAGTTTTCAAGGACCAATAAAAGGCACACCCTAATTGCTGCAGATACTCAGGCCTCTTAGACCCAGAGAAAAAGAGCTGAAAAAGAACAGTGGGGAAAAAAAACCTTTTGAATTCCACACTGACCAACCACTCTTATATTGAAAGCAAACTTCAAATTTCATCAGGAAGTTAGAATCTGAAAAAATTGATTATGCCTTTTTAATTAAGATGCTAACACAATCCTACCGTAGAAGTACCCCAAGCACTTAATTTATAACCTTTTCCTTACTGCAAATTTAACTCAAGTTTTAAAGCTGTAACTGAAAACATAAGGAATAAAAAATTATTCTAAAGACGCTTAAAACTTTCAGTGGATCAAAATTTGATGTTTAAACATAAAATCTTCAAAATTTATTTCCATTCACATGTACATCCCACAAATAGAGTATTTAACTTCCACAAAGTTGTTTTTTAATAAAATAACAATGAAAAAACAATACACTTACAGTAGTAATAGTTTCAGCAGCTGCTACCATATCTGCAAGTCCAGCACTAACAATATGTTCTTCTAAGTCTTTTAGCATAGGCTCTATGCCATTCGGAACTTTATCCATCAGTGAAAACATTAAATGCAACTCTGAAAGAGACAAATACTGATAAAGCCACCAGTCAAAGACCTGTATAAAAACCAAAGATACTGCATTTCTGCTAGGGATATCTCAAGTGGAACATGGAATATGTAAAGAACAGATAATCCAATTTATCTCTTAAAAGGAAAGATGTTTTGAATACTGTCCTAATTCTGGTCCCACAGGAAGATTCTTCTGAAGGCAAAAAGAGATATTTATTGCAACGTAATACTTGCTTATGCATATAGCATCACAAGCTTGAATAAAAACCCTTAAAGTCAACAGCTATTTGGATTAAGTCCAGGTTCTCAGTATAACTGCTTTAAAATCCCTGGCAAAAATGGGTCTCAGTTGGAAGCCTACAGAAGTTTATGCAGAAAATTTTACGGATTCAAGATTTTCTTTTTTTTTTTAAATTAAAGCCAAACAGAGCTGTCTTTGTGTATCTTCCAATACCATCTACAATGTTTTGTTTTAATTAAAAGCATGCCAAATTTTAAAGTAACCAAAACTAAGGTAAACAGCAATTTTTTTCCATTTTGTTTTCCCAAAGAGTTTATTTAGTTTTTCTGAAAGTTACCAGTTCAAAAACTTTAAAAACTTATATGGTTTATTTGTCTTACTTTTTGTGAAGGTATTTCAACACTGCTAAAAAAAAACAACAAAAAAACAAACGTACTGAAACATCAATAATCATCTTGACAAAGCTGTCCACAAAGGAACACCTGGATTAAGGCCACCAGATTGTTTTAGAGACCACAGAGATATGAACTAAACACAGCAAAGGACTCTGCTTAATGAAGTAGAACAAACTGATCATGGACTCTGATTCTTTCTTCAATAGGAAAAAAGTTGATAGATGCGCTTAGTTCCTCAATGCTATATCTATTGTGAAGGGGGCCAAAAGCCAGAGGCCCTGTCTTTGTTTTCTCCTCTGCAATACTTTTGTCAGCAACATCAAGATCCTGTCACCAATGAAGATGAAATATATGTTATCAACTTCTGTAGCCCAACACCTGTTGCAGAACCAAATAGAAAAGCAATGCACGGAAGAAAAAATCCTTTTAGAATATAACTATGCAAATTAAAGAATGGAAGCTACAACCAACCTTCAGTAAGAATTTGCAGTGTTACTAGAGACAACTCAAAATGGGCTAAACGATGGGATTTCAGGAACCAGAAAAAACCAAACACCTGAGTCAGAGGTATTCTCAGTGTAATTCAGATGCACTGCAAGTGATGGCAGCACTGTTTTACACAGGATAAGTCCAAAAAACTCACTCAACTTTTACTGGATCTTTTAATCTGTACTTCAAAAAAGGGTGAGAGGGAGGAAGAGATGGCGGAAAAAAAGAAACAAAAAGATGTATTAAAGGGTTCTGTATCTGTTTCTGTAAACTAGTGATGGCATGAATAATTCAAGAAAAAAAGTCAGTGGTTTCTCCTAATAAGCAGTGGCAAAGGAAGACTTCAGGTACATCCCTAAAACTGCAGGAACCCAAAAAACCCCAGATTCTTCAAAGACAGATTTCAAAGTAACAAAACCAAAAGGAACATTTCACTGGAATGTCTCATACATTATGACACTGAAAGGTAAAAAAATCCGTATCATAGTTGTTGGGGCACTTAAACAAGTTCTGTTTTCATTTTACATTCATAAAAGCCAAGTCTACTTTTTATTTCTTATTAAGTACTTCAAGAGTAAAATTTAGGTCTCCCATCCCCAATACTATAAGCAAAGAAAAATGCACTAAGCCAATTCTGAAAAGCATTTGCAAGTTATGACATCTTTGATAGTTCTTAGTTGGAAAACCTGACTTCCTTTGATGGCATGTAAATATTAAGTACTTAATGTAACAGAGTATTTTACAGCAGTGCCCAGCTCATAGCCAAAAAACCCAGTCCTTTTTTGTCAGATGCTGTCTAATAAAGAAAACATCATTAAATTCTTTGGCATGAGTAGTATCAGGAAGACACATACATAAGCAAAGCACAGCAGAGGATACTATCAGACTTATATATTACTATGCATAGCTCCAGTCTTTAAATAAATTTTTAATCACCTGCACCTGCATCCTTCATTAAAACATTTTAAACAGCATAGGTAGGTCTAGGGAAAAAAAAAAATAGAAGAATTGGAAGAGATGCTTTAATTCTTATATACTAAACGGAAGTATTTTGCAACCAAGCAGTATCACGAGGAAGACATAGCCACAAGGAAAGAGAGGACTGTGTGAATACTTCAAGAAGTTTCTAAAGAAGGATGCTTTGGATGCTATAGATGAATCCTTCTGAAGCTCTACATTTAAATAAGCCTCCTGTATTCTCTCAAAGGCTGTAACATATGCTCATAAGAAGTTAGGTGACTTTCTAGATTTAGCTCTGGATTACTGCCAGAAATCATGTTGCTAGATGAACAGATCAGTATGACATAGTTTTGAGGTCAAATATTTTCTGAAATTCTAGCTTTAGAAGTATTTTCTACACTGTTTTAAGTCATAAAACAGTTTTCACATTTGCATAGAAATGAAAACTTCATATAGACATTAGTAAATATTCCCTGGCTGCAGTATACCAAGACTTCAAAAGAAAAATTAACCTGTGATTTCAGCTTCCCCCCCGCCCCGCCCCTCCCCAGCCTTGAATTATGACATTTTCTATTACTTATCTAGTTTGGTTTATCATACAGGACCAACACAAGACTTCTGAATCACACTAACCTCTCAATTTATGGCAGCAGAGTTAAAAAAAAAACTTTTCAAAACTTTAAAAAGGCATGCAGAGCTAACTTTCAATACTCAGTGACATACTGGCTATAAAACCAGATGAAAAATTTGCAGATTTTGTTCATTGACCTACTGGTCCTGCACCAATAATCAGAATAAGAAAAATTTCTCCCTGGTTTTCAGAAAAAACAGCTTTGTAAAGAGATGCTTCACTTTTTTCCCAGGGGGAAGGAGGCAGTGGGGGTGGAATGAAGGGGGAGTGTTTGTATCTGAACGATTCAAATAGAAAATAAGACATATGCAACATTTACCAGTTGGTGAACACGAGGAAAATAAGTTGGAAGAAAAATAAAGAAAAGAGAATGCAAAATATTCTTTTCTTTCAAGTAAAATCAGAGCTAGCCAGTCATTCAACTTAGGGTATTGTACATACAGATTTCAGAAGCTATATGAAAAAATACTAACCAATGACAGTCATTTTTTATGGGACAAAATTGCCCATGGGCAGTAATGTTTTAGCTGCGAAACACTGCCACCATCTATTAAAAACAGTAATTTGATATATCTACAAACAAATCTATTTTTATGCAGATGATGCTGAGTTCATCCTGTACTGTTCTTAAAGCTTCACTTACTTTCTGTTTCATTTCGTTTGATCATGCCTTGGCATTCAGCTAAAATAGTCTCTTTAAAAGATGTCACCAGGGCATTGACGCAGCACTCCATTAGCTGAAATATATTAAACACAGAATTAGCTCATTTAGCCATCTGAACACCAAAGTGTGATCTGCCTCAAGTTTACCATGACACACAATCTAGTCTGTTCTCTACAGCTATGCTCTATAAAATAATTAATTCATTGATTCATAAACGTATGTGTAGTTTGAATAAAATCTATACAGGAAACCATATTTCTTAAAAATGCGTAGGTTAGTAAATGTGGTAAACTCTCTTCCAAACTAGTAATGAGCTTAATATTTCTGTCACCTCTTTTCTCTCAAGGGACCCACCACTTTTGGAACACCAACTACCCTACTTAGTTTCCAAGTATACATCCAAGAGCTAAGAATAGTTCTCATTCCAGCATACCCTATTTGGACCAGGCTGGTGGGTTTGAACAAGACACTACGGCTAGATCTAGCACAGAAACTGCTTGTACATGTCAGGACCATCTCTCTTTTGTCAGCCTCTTTATACAAGTTACAATTTATAGCTGTGCAAAATGAATGATTTGCAACTTCACAAAAGACATAAAAATACATTTTGATCCACTGCAAAAAATTCAGATTTAAAGGGTATTTATTTAAAATAACCTGTTTCCTGAACTAATTTCACCACAATTAGGAACTATTCATTGCAGTTAAATCCTCCTCCAGAATCTGAACTGTGTAAAATACTGCTCAAGGGAGGCAAAGGGGAAGGAAAAAAAACCCCATCCTTTATATTAAGTGGCCCTATTTCAGCCTAAGAGGAAATCTAGAACAGATCTAGAGCAGTTCTTGTGAAATTCCTATTGCTCCTTTTGATTGCAATGAACAATAACTCTTCCAGGTATTCTAAATGAGCACTGAGAAACCCTCTACCTAATAGGTTGGCCAGCTTATTTTCAAGCATCATTCTCATCCACTGTTAAGCATAGCAGAAAAAACAAACAAACAAACAAAACAAAACAACCCACACCCAAACAAAAAAGCAACTAAAAAATCCCAACCACAAAACATACCAGTCTCAAAGTGAAAGAATAAAAATCAACCTGAATAAAAACCTGCCCTTCAATCTGAACTCTGATCTACATTTACTATTAAAACATCTATAGAAACTGTAAATTGCCAGATTGGAAAGTAATACAGATTTTTGCAAGAAAAAATATAATGGATGATTAAAAAACATAAACCTAACAGTTTCATATCAATCTACTGCTACCAAATAATACTGTAACACACACAAAAATAAAAACTGCAATGTAATAATACTATATAAAATACACCAGTTTTTCTACACATTATACTTACTGCTTCTACAGAGTTACATTCACGCCTTGTTTCTAAATATCGTAGTGCTCTTTTCTCTTCTTCTTTTAGTTTAGCATCTGCCTGTGCAAAAGTAGAACAGCAATCATTTTAAGTACTAACACTTTCAGAACAAAGTTACAACAGAATTTTTACTTACATATTTCATATAATTCTGTACACCATTTTGTTGTAAATAAGAAGGAGCCTGTGTTCTATAAAATCTCTCTGTTGAATCCAAATATGCCTTTTCAAAGTTATCCCGATATATCTGAAGTTTATCTTCAGGATTAGAACAAAGGTTAACTGCAAAGAGAAAGTCCAAACTTACTCTCAAGTCTTGGAAAATTATGTTGCTAATAATAAGCAAATCTCTCTCATTAAAGTGAGTCTTGCATTAAAAGGTTGCACTGAACAATTTGAAGTATCCTACAAATGTACTCTGATCCCTAAAGGTAACCAAAATTGTCCAGGTTTTGCTCCAAAAACATTTAGATTAACTATAGTGAACTGGAAAGAACTGCATACTTATCTACAGCATTTTAGAAATTCAAACGTGGTAATGAGAAATACACATACAACTGCAAAATTGGAAAAAAAAAAAAAGAAAAAAAAAGTTCAGCATAACGCCTAATGAAGTGAAAACTTTTCCACCTGACTGAGCAAACAACTTTTCTTACACACTGTTCTTAGAATCCCAATGTCCTCATTTTAGACTTTTTTTTTTTTGCATTAGGTTTTTTGTGTTTTACAGGAATGGAGACAGTGAACTTACTGCAGTGCTTTGCACTATTTGAAATAGTTTCCACCTTCCTCTCAACTGTTAAAGAGAAATAAATAAAGTCCTTAAATGGAATATGCTTTAAAAAAAAATTAGAATTGGACATCTATAAAGCCATCTGAGAGAGTATTAGCCACAAGTTTAATTCAACAGGCTGCAAAGCTTTGAAGAAGCAGGAGGTAATGGTGAAATATCATAGAAGTTTCAGATACACAGATCTGTTCTGCAAAGAAGACTGAGTGTCTTAGATGCAGCCTGTTTAGCATTTCCTCTTCAAAGTGTCTGAACAATCAGAAACAGTACAGAAAGGAGCACAAAGTTATATCTGCAACCCTAAAGGTCAAGAAGTAGTTGCTCTTTGAAAACACTGATTTTGCAGTAACCAATTTGTAGCTAAATCACTTAGAAGTTAAAGATTTTAAACAGAATTTAATTGGTATCACATATCAAACACAAAAAAAAATCAATACAAAATGCTGAGATAATCATTCCAACCCTGCCATAATTGTCAACTTTGTATGATGAAAATTCACCTACTAAAGCAAGGAGGCAATAGAGATCAGTCTGTGCAAGACATACCATATGATTCTCGAACTCCAATAACAAGCTGAGAGTCGAAAGCTTCTCCTAGTCTTTCAGCATGAACTAGCTTCATTGCACTGTCCTGAAGTCTATTTTTTATATTTGAAAATATGGATTCATTCCAGGTGTCTAGCATGAGCTGTGTATCAGGAAGAAATAAAAGCAAACCTGTCAGGTACATGCAAACCTAAGTTTGTGCAGAAGAAATACAAGAGATCAGAAAAGAAATCAATCAATTTATAATGTAATTTTTCAAGTTATATACAGCAGTTCAACTACCTTAGAACTTGATCCTGCTCTGAACTTGTTACAGAAGTAATATTGAGCTTATATTCTAAGCTTAAGTTATGTAACTGGACAACTAAGGGAATTAGTATTTGATTCTCATATTAATCCCATAATTCTGTATTATTTCTACAGTTTTCAGTAATCAGTCAAGTAACTTTCCCAGCAATGCAATATGTCAGGAGTTGCAATATCGGGGGGTTCTTTTGAGCCAAACATCCAAATAGAGCTCACTATTTGGCAGGCTCAGTCTTAAACAAAACCAAAAATTCAGTTAACACCACAGTTATGTAAAAAAAAAGACTGATGTTTTTGGATTGCATTTATCTAACATGAATGTTCAGTATGCAAGTAACGCATATGTAATTTATAAAAACCTGGAAACCTCATCCAAGCACTGCAAAGTTATAAAATTAGTTATGGAGGCTCCTAACAAAATCCTCAAAGGGTGTCTTCATATTCCATTGTGTCTTTTTTTTTTTTTTTTTTTTAATGATTGCTACTGACACTGCTGCAAATGTATGGCATTACACCTTATCACCAGACCCAATGTGCTGCAGCTGAGCAACAGGAAAAGCTCACTGGCAGGCCAGGCCATGCTTACATCCACCTAAGCTCCACCAGTTGTTCAGCAGTAAATACTCAAAGCATGCTACATGTTTGCTAAAAATCTTAACTTGCTTTAGAATTCAAGTTACTGTGGTCATTTTTTTGCCCTTAGACACTGGATCTGGCTCTTTCTATATGCCACAGAATACTTAAAGAAATTATGCCAAAGCTTAAAAGATAATTTTTATTGTTTCTATCCAACTTGTGCCATTTCATTGCTTTAGAAGAAAGCTCAAACTTACAGTATCTTCAAATACGACAGTATCTGCTATGAATGTAATTTAAGCATGCCAGTTGTCAGTCCACACTGGCAGCAGAAAGCAGGTTGGAATCATAAAATTTACCATTTCAAACATTATCTCATGAATGTGAATAAGCTTACTAAAAACGAGCTTAGGAAGATGACACAGCTGTATGGCAAAGTTAATAGTAAAGATTAGATGGTCTTGTTCCATTCTTGCCTGATAAGTTTTAGATTTTAACAGAGCAAGCACCTAATAAAAGTCAGATAACCTTTCAAGAGAGTTTACCATCCCTTATTCTTAACTTTTCCATAACTGTCTCTCAACTTCAGTGTCAGAAATGGAAATTTAGCTGAAGTCATATGTGTTGGAAATGAATTATTGTTCAAAACATTGGCACATTCTTAGAAGCAAAGCTTTATTTGATTATGCTTCCTTAATTACTTTTTTCATTATTTTAACATTACTGATATGCACATTATGGTTGTGCTGTACAATTATGTAATTGGTTTACAAGAGCTGAAATGAGTAAAAAGTGGAGAAGAAAACAGTGAGATAATGTCAAGCAATCTGGGAGGCATGTTAACAGCTTTGTCAAGGTCAAACTGTTTTTAGACATTATGGATAAGGAAATTTTATGGAGATATTTGAAGGAAAACAGACATATTTTGGGTGACTACATGAACTTCTCAAGCATGGGAAAAGTTTTCACAAAGCGCTTTTTAGAAAACTACAGAGAATGATGCCAGAAACAGGAAGTGACCTTCAGCAGTGAATATGAAGTAAAATAGGTTGGAGACTCTGGGCTTTGATGTCCCAATCATGAGATGGTCCTAACTGGACTGCATATGAGAGATAAGACACATCTCCATCAGCTTCAGTCCTGAACAAAATCTGAATTTTTAGACACCAGTTCCTTCTCCCGCTTTCTCCTCACTACTTTCTCCACTCCACCTTGTTTTTCCTTTCATTTCTTAGTTCTCCAGACTTCTGCACACAGCAGAGTTAAGAGTTCAAGTTTCCCAGATCTTGGACAGCCTAATGAGATCACATGCTTTCTCCAACAATGAAAACAAAAAAGGTAACTTGAGGTGGTGACTCCTCTCTTTGCTGCTGTTCTCTCTTCCTTTTCTTCAAGAGGTATAGAGGATCAGATGTCAAAATACGAGGGCGAAGAAAAAAACCTTGCCCAAAGTAATGCATTCGAACTATTCTGATCTTCCCATCCTGGAGATAGGGGGACAGTTAAAATGATCTTCAGTACCGAAAGATTGCTAAAGAAATTTCATTTCCCTACAGGTACTTTCTGCAATGAAAAGGGATAATGAATGATGTTAAACTGAAGGACTTAACACTTTACAACTCATGTGCTCCATTTTTCTTGCAATAAAAAGACTAAAGCAATTTCAAGGATCATTATTCATGGGACTCAGAACACTGAGCACTCTATACTCAAAACCCTAGACTTTCTTTACATGTTTGGTATAAAATAGTAAAAAGATCACATTCACAAGATTCTACATGTCCAATCTTTTCATTGATATGGCTGACAGTTTGGAGGAAGAAGAGGAAATTAGGAGACCAATAGCTATATTTTCACCTAGGGAAATAAACTAGGTGTAGAAAAACTACTCACTTATATATACAAGTACACTTGCTACTCACAAGTATAGAAACAGTAGGTGAATTTACAACTGCCTCCCATCCCAGGATTCAAGTCATAATTAAAACACACACAAACAAACAAAAAAAAAACAAAACCCAAATCCACAAACAAACCCAAAGCCCAACAAAGAAGTGCTTTAATCACCTGAACAAAACTGTTGATAGCCAAAGCAAAACTGGAGAAACAGAGTGAAATTATTGTGGAGAGAAAAAAAAAAGTTGCAGGGTTGTTCTGACCCTTACACTGAAGCAAAGTGATGCATCATATTACATGATTGGTGCAATTTCATCTTCAGCTACAGAATCCCTTCTGTACTATTACTGTAGGCAGAAGAGCATGCAACAAAACTCTTAATACCTATCACTTACCTTTCGAACAATACTGTCTTCTACATTAGACTTCTTGTTGCTGCCCTGCTTGCCCATTAAAGTAATCTCTAATTGACAAAATGGCTTGGGCAAAATATCACACTGTGTGAAGAACTTGCGCCACTCCACTATATATGCTTTTAGTAAAGCTGTATCATCTTGATGACTCAGCACTCTCTGGAGGAGGATGGAAGAAGAGGAGGCAATTTATAAACGATTTTCTGCACAAAATACAGATTGACTTTGCTTATACTGAAAATAACTCCCCATATAAAATTCAAATATACAGGTCTATCAGAATAAGAAAGTCTACATCTTTAAGTGCCATTTAGTTTAGGGCAGTAGTTATCAACCCTTGACATATGGACCATTTCTAAAGGGTAAAGAAAGGTAGCAGCAAACAAGAAGTCAGTACATTTAAATTTTCCAAATGAGCCTTTTTTTTTTTTCTTTTAAGCCATATGCAAGTAAAAAGATCAAAACCTTTGGTCCAAAAGCATGTAACTGGTACAACCCTATCTAAAAAAACCCAAACCTCTAAGGCCTATGTTACATTCTATACAGTGAAAAGTTTAATTCAATGGCATCTACTAACCTTTCATTAGACCCAGACAGCTAGTTAACATGCGTATTTTATTAATGCCTGGAAACTACAACTACATTGTACCACAGCTATCATAGTGCCTAAAAAGGTGCCCTTCAAACAACAACCAATGCAGACCATATCAAAGGCCCCAGTTCAGCATAACATTTATGCATGTATGCAAGCAAGCTGTTGGAACTTAAAATTCAACATTTAAATGCCTGGTTATATAAAGACCTATATAAGAAACTATTTTGCTTTAAGCAAAGCCTTAGTAGCCTTAGCCTCTTCACTAAAGAAAGATGTTATAGACTTTCATTTTCTCCTTTCCAAACCTTTGTCATGGGATTTTAATTTTTTTTTTTAATCTCACAACAGCCCCCTGTCTTAAATCCCTTATTACAGAAAACATCCTTTGCTACACATTTTACAAACAGAAAAATTTCCTTTGAATTTCAATCATTTGGGGGGAAGCCCATAAAACTGGACAGCTAAGCTTGCCAAGTCGATAGCATGGATATTTCCAGTATGCCATACATATGGCTTATTTTAAAGCCATCCATGAGCATGTTTGTCTAGCTTCAGTGCTATGCTGACAACTACATTTTTTTCAGACAGTAATTTCTTATAGAAAATTTTGCCTCAAGAAGTTTTCAAATGGAAGAAGATTCCATAAGTACTGTTGGATAAACAAAAATAATGGTGTGGTTTGGGTTTTTTTAACATAACACAAAAATCATTGCCCGCCCCAGTTTCAGGACTGTGAGAAAACAATGAGCCAAGGAAAATGCTCAAGGCTAAGTCTTCTTTTTGTCAATTGAAGTTTGCAGGATAATTATGATCTCCAGAAAATCACTGAATTTCAAACAAAAAAGCAATGCATTTAGAACCAATGGAAGTCAGAACTATTTGGTTATTCTTCTAATGACACGAATAGAAGTTATGAAACGTTAAGAACTTACTGCTTGTGCCTGTTTAATAAAATCAAGGATGTCTTCCTTCAGTGCCTGATGGATTTTTGCTGGACCTTTATCATCCCACAAGCAAACTGCATGTACATCTCTAGAAAACAATTTATCCAGCTTTTAGTAATAGCTACTCAAAGTTTAATGCTGTAATGTATGAGGCTTAAACAGTCCTAATTTAATTACATCTAAGAAATTAATACACTTTTTATCTATCATTCTCAAACAATACACGGTTAGATCCCAGTGATGCATGCAAGAAAACATGTTTGGAGAAAAGACTGAAGCTATAAGGAAGTCTTGGAAGCAAGTAACACCAACCTATCTAGGAAAAGGCTATGGTCAAGAAGGAGATGTAGAAGGCAATTCCATTTTCAGTATCTATTCAATAATCTTTACTGCATTAAGGACAATTTTGAAAGCTTTTCTTTGACAAAGACAGAAATCACTTGCCAGTAGAAGCATTAGTACTCAGCCCTTATTATTCTAAAATACTCTCATTAACACGCAGCCTTCACCCATAGATTCACAATCCAAGCAGTACAACATCCTTGTGCTACAAAGGAAACAGATCTTTCTTGTGAGAAATTTGAGCTCAGGGGCATCAGGTAATTTAAAAGACATTTTAATTAGTTTAACAACATCACTTAAACGTTTCATGACAGCGGTAGCATTTTAAAGTGAAACCCTACTGCAGAAAAGCTACCAAACAGCATCGCAAAGCAAAATTCTATTAACGAGTTTTAATCAACATTCAAATAAATTCCTGTTTTTCCTAGCTGACAGCCCAGCAAGTGTAACTTAACTCCTATTTTATTTCCATATTGAAGACTAAATAAAGCAAGTTACACTCCTAACCATGCATCACATATAATGTGGCCTAGCAAGCCTTTTTTTGACTCATTACCTTCTTCCGGTTCTTCCTCCTTTCAATAATAAGGCCACATCTTAGCAGGAAAGCAACTATATATTCTAAAGGTCTGACTTTGTTCCTATTGAATCAATACAGTTATTTCAATACAAAAGCATCTTTTTTGGTTTAACTGAAAAGACAAAACTCACAAGGAAAAAATTCCTTTGACACAGCTCAAAGGCGCTGGCCCAGGATTTACAGAGGTCTACCTACCTTGTGAGACTCACACAACTTTCACATGCAGAAAAAGTATTACTGTATTTAAAATGCCACTGTTTCCTGACAGTAGTGGAAAAAGCAGCACTGGATAATTACACTCAAAGGGCAGGTAGAAGACACCTACAGATTTTGAAATTTTATTAAAAAGCTTAACAAAGAGCACTGTCCAAAAATATGAACCTAGGAGAGTGGGATCCTTTCCCTCAACATCCTTAATTTAGCCATAAAGTTACTTAAGTTCTATTCAATAATTCAGCTACAAGCAAAATAATAAATTGAAAGTTTCAATACCAATGCAGAATTACTGAACTAGTTATTAAAAATGAAAGCAATGACTCAGAACTGAATTTGTACCCTAACTATACCATGTTTCTGGCAACTACTACAGCCATGACATCATAAGATATTAAAACTCATTACATGATAAACTACCTTTCCTTTTGGTTGGCAGAAAAGTGTGACAGGTGCAGTTAAGATGGGTGTAAAAAGAATCACTGCACCATCCTCATTAAAAACAGCAATAAAGATACAGACTGCAACAAGACTACATTTAAATAAAAAACACTTTTGTGACAAATTTTAAAAAGCAGGAGAGACTACAGATTTAAGTTACAACTGTATTTGAGGGAAAATAACTACGTTGAGACAAAGACTATTTTAGATATACTTTTGATACATATGTTTTAACTCACTTCCATATTATGTTGGCAAAGGTCACATGATGTATTTTAAGAAAAAAATCATCACCTAACAGGAAGCAACTTCTGGGTTTTTGGAAGGAGGAAAATAGCAGGGTTTTTAGAAAGTACAATAATGCAAACACTGTCTGAAAAATATACATATTATTCTTAGTGTATAAAACTATTCAAATTATACCAGTTAAACTGCACTACCCCATTACTTCAGCAGCATTCTTAAGTTATTTTAGAAGAAAGCCATTCAAATCAGAATACTGTAACATTCAGCAAACTACCTTTAAATTAACTTACTGCCAAAGCAGTAAACAACACTTTCTCTCTAATTCTAACAAAAGCTTTGTGGGCAGGTACAAAACTTGTTTACTATGATCAGCTGAAGTCAAAAGCTCTGCTGTTCTTTCTCCATCCTACTTGCAAAGATCTGAATCTCAGCAAAACTCTATTTTTGCACATTTACAGTAATGAAGGCACACTTACCACTTAATACAACTTAAACTAGTACTGTTCTGTATGTTCCCACATAGTCCAGACCATACGTGACTTCTGTATCAGAACTAGTACCATAACTGTATTGCCATTATGCAGAAGGAAGCAAGATACTCAAAAATTACTTACGAAAACAGATCAAACCATTGCTGTTTTGTGACAGACTCCTGACGAAGAAGTTTCAGAACGATAGGGCGCATGAAATCCCATTTGTCTTCAAACTGAAGTGAACCTTTATTCTAAAAGGAACAAAAAAATTATTGTTAATTAAACAGTTTCCTATTTAAAGTTATCTTTAAGGATTGCAGTTTCTATGGTTAATGTAAAAACACCTTCTTCTCAGAGGTGTCTCTCATAAGCTAGCATTTGAGCTACAACACCACAGCTGAACAACACTCTTCACAGCAAGTATTACTTTGAAAAGTGACAGAGCTATTATTTGTTTCTTAGAGAAGTAGATTGTCAATGTCTTCCTTTATTCACTGCATTAGCTACAATGCAACAAGTTTTAGCAAGTGTTCTTCACCTGTTAATGGAGTTATACATGGACAACATGAACAATACTCGGTCACCTTCATTGCCCCAGCCAAGACACACACAATGAGAGTCATGAGGTAGAGTTACAAACCAGTCTTGAATAAATTACCCCTACCAAAATGGCAGCAAGGAATCAGGAGTAGTACCTGTGGACGCTGCCACATGCGCTTTTTCTCCACTGTGCATTTGGCATCCACAGCAGAGATCGAGGAAGGAAGCAGAGAATGTAGGAGCTGTTGTACCACAGACTCCCTTCCTGTGGGTTAACTGGCCACAGGCAGTTTGACAGCAAGGACTACAGTTGGTGCAGATAAAAATGATTTACACCATGCTGAAAAATCTAATCCAAGGTGAATTTTTTCAAACTTATGATACAAATTAAGAGGAAAGCTAAAGAAACTAAGTGCTCCCATATCATTCTGATTATTCTGAAAAATCTCACCACAGTATACAGACTGTCTTCCATTATTAAAAAAAAAACAAACAACTTTAAGAGAAAAACAACAGTTCTACTGCATATGTTGTAATCCTGTTGGGTTACAGCTCCACATTTTATAAAAAGAAAAACCTGTAATTAAAAGAAATGTTGATTTAGAGTTCTGTGGCAGAAAGACTACTGGTTATCTGCAGCGTTATGTTCCAATGCACTGCTTACTTTTGAACAGATCATAGTCTTGGCTAATAATACGATTTGACACAATTCACTGCAAATACAGCAAATAATACAGTCTAAGTACTTGAAATTCTGACAAGTGCACTGTTCTGCCACTAACATCTCTCCAGATAAACAAGCACAACCAGCACACCACGTTCTCTCAACTGTCTCCTTCTGATTAATTTCTACATGGAAATTTACAATTAAATCTGTTATTTAATATTCAGAATAAGCACAGTTTGAAAACTGTATCCCCTGCTGCTCTTAAGTGCAAAGATGTCTCATCTTCAAGTTATAAAGATGCAACAGGCATCACAGTAACTATTTTTACAGCAATAGCACCTGGAGGCCTCACAGCACTATCAAACCATTGCAGTAGGTACTGAATATGGGTCTCCACAGAAGCAGCCCCTGTTCAATAAAGTTTAGAATTCTTTCAATATTAAAAAAAATAGAAAAAGAAATTGTTTTCCAATTCAGAGAGACAGTTTTGCCTGTTCTCTTCCACTGTAAAAAAAAGTAAAAATAATAATAATTTGAATGCATCATCTTTGAAAATCATCAACTACATGCTTCCCCTACATAGAGCTAGGTTTACAATTATTCCCTGAACCTTGATGCATTGCTCTAACCTTTCCCATTCCTGTGAAAACCGTTAGTTTCTACTTCCAGATATTTCTGTTCCCGGTCCCTCTTTGCAGGATAATGAACTTGAAACACCAGCTGCTGAACAGTTACAAGTTCCAGAAAATGCATTATAAAATAAGTAAAACCAACTTCCTCAAAGTTCCTTTGGAGTGAAACTTCAGAGTAAATCCCTTAAGTTTTCTGGAAGAGGTAAAAAGCTTGCTCTGCAATTCTGGAGAAGTGTAATTCAGTCCTTCGCTGGAAACAGCTGAAGATAGAAACCGAATGCTCTATCTTTGTGAATAAGACTAGTTTCACTGTAAAACATGAGGGGGGGGGATATTGCAAACACCAGTGTTTATACAATTTACTAGTTCATACTAAGCAGCACACATAAAACATAAAACTCCATTTCAGTTGTAAAAACTGCATGTTCACTTGTAATGAACATATACCTACTTAAAAAGAACTCCTCAAATAAAGCTTGACAGAAAATGCCATTAGGGGAGTTTAGAACTTTGTTTGCTATACATAGGAGTAAAACTTTTTTTTTTAAAACACTTCCTCCTTTATTCCTAAATTAAGCAGAAGAGGAAATAAAATCAATGGATTAAAAATCCCACTCAGCTAAACTATTCTTTAATTTCAATAAACAATTCAACATCTTATAGATAGATTCAGGTTTCCATGACCATTAATCTTACACTCTTGTACTGAAATTAGAAGAAGAAAGGGTGCATAATACCACCTATTTCGTGTCATTCACTTTCATTAATTCTACCTCATTAGTGCACGAGAAAACAAAATTTTATAGTAGAAAAGGAGGTCAAATAGTAGTAATTCTTAGCTGTTACCGAAGTCACGCATACACCAGTGACCCAGACAACACAACAAATTCATTCCCCACTTCGTTGAGCCACCCACAAACCTATGCAACTTCTCAGCAATATTTCCTTAGTAACTTTTCCTTCTCAGCTTGTTGCCTTAAACCATCATTCCCAAAGGAAGGTAAGCAGGAACATAAGTCACACCTGTAACAAAATAAAATTACTCCACTTATCAAATCTTCTCTGAAAACATGGATTACATTGATAGCCATACCCTGGCTAAGTAACCATTCTAGGAGTTTTAAAATTTAAGGCTTTTAAAAATAGCTCCACTTATGAAATATTTCATGTTTCAAAAGTCACTTCACTAAATTTGTTCAGAGATTTAAAGTTCCATTTTAACATTAAACTTTACTTGAAATATATACTACTTCACACACTATATTGAAATATATACTACAACTTCATTCTTCAAACTTACTTTTTCCTGTTATTCACTTCTATGCATAAGGACCTAAACACAATATTTTAGGATAGCAGGTAAAAAAAACCTCCCAGACTATGCTGGTGGATATTATGCAGAATTAGTACAATGATGCAAGTGGAATTGTTCCACTAACCACTAATCAGTTTTCCTGATTTGGGTATTATCACACAACACAAAATTCCTCTCCTTAACTGTAAGCAAGTTTAAGAGAAGTGGAGCAGAAGCAGGCACAGAATATAGTATAAGAGCCTAAATAAACATGAAATGTAACAAGGGCAAGGCACTATAACAAAACTTTCGTGCTACTGTCCCTCTGAACCTTGAAATGTCTATTTGGACATTCAGCTGTCTTTACTGTGTGCTCTACATATTTCAAGCCACATACAAATTCGGCCCTGATCTGTCAGATGCTCTAACCAGTACTGTAAAAAAGCAACATCCTCTACATTTTACTGTATATCTCATCTACATACGAGTAACATCTTCACCTTTAACACTTCACCGTTTTCAGACACCATATATATATTAAGACTGAAATAGCACCATGTTTTACAGTGAAACTAGTCTTATTCACAAAGATAGAGCATTTGGATTTTATCTTCAACTGTTTTCAGCGACAGGCTGAATTGCACTTCCCCAAAATTGCAGAACAAGCTTTTTACCTCTTCCAGCAAACTTACGGGATCTACTCTGAAGTTTCACTCCAAAGGAAAACTTTTGAGGAAGTTGGTTTTACTTATTGTTGAACTGCAGCTTAAAATTCACTGTCTAATTAATCTCTGCTACCAGCAGCTCTAAGAATCCGTGCAATGATTGTAGCGAAGCTACCACACAAAGCAGAACAGTGGCCAGAGGGAAAGCTTTTCTATGTAACTAACTAGCGTGCAACACTCCCGATATTCTTAAGGATATCCTAATTGGAAATAGCCAGGAAGCAACAGACAAACTTAAAATACAGATCTGGAAATATGTACTTTAAGTTGAAGAATTCAAAAACTCCAGATATGTTTCCAGTTGCCAGTGACAGAGGCCTGAGATAAAAAAAATAGTTGAAACCAATGCAAAGGTAAATAGTGGTTCTCATTTCACTTGTCTGTGGAAAATCTGCTGCTTTCTTTGCAATTTATCTTGCAAAGACAGACTCTTGCATTTGCTGGCATCTCCAGTGAAGCCCTACACAAGTGTCAAGATCTGCTAGCATAAACACATCTACAGGTTTTCTTTGTGCTGCAATAAGCTGAGGTGCTTTCTGTTCCAGAAACTGCAGAAAAACTCACGTACCTTCATGTCACATGAGCGAATCAGTTTAGACTACCTTGTCACTGCAAAGGGAACAAGTTACAAGTCCAACACACCCCCTGAAACAAAGCACTCCACTTTAAAAATGCCAGAGTCACATGTATATTAAGAGAAGAAACTCTAGGGGACTCACCTAGAAATGGCTCAGTCATCTACAGGAAAGCCACAGCCTCAACGTGGGAGAGCAGTTCTGCTACAGGTAGGGTATGGACTAGCTTCCCATGTAATCGCTAGCTCTTACTAAGTATTTCAATATTTTCATCACATTACAATTTTTTGTATGTCACCAGGATTCAACATATGATTGGTCATTCTAATTTTGCATTTAAAGAAGGCTCTCTGAGAATATGCTTCTCACTAAAAAAAAATAATTTAAAATTAGGAAAATCATGCACTAGTGGAGTTTAAACAATGACCTTTAAAAAAATACAACAGCCAGTCAGATTTGGATTCAGCTAGTATCTGTTACTAGAATAAGAAAAGAATATTTCACTTCATTTTCTCAACTATGTATAAAGTCGAATGAGGATGGGGGAAAACCAGAAAATACTCTTAGTTCCTGTTTATCCCAGCAAAACCAAGTCCTGTCTAAACCCAGCCTAGATTTGATTATGCAGGCTTATTTGGAAAAGATATGGAAAAACCTTACAGATTTTAACACCTCTCCTTTCTTACCCAGGGATTTTTACTGTGCCGAGACATTGCTTTTTTCCCCCTAAACATAAAAGCAGAAGTACATTTCACAGCCTCAAACAATTAACACTAACCTGGAATCAACAGTTTGCTTCTCTAAGAGCACTCTGATGAGCAGAATTGGGGAACAAAAGACCTTACCTAGTTCCAATTCTTGCACTGGTTTATTGTGTCATTATAAGCAAAGTCAAAACACTGAATAATATTTCCTTTTGTAATGCAGGACTCATACTTTATTGTCTTTAGAAAACTCACTAATTAGTTAGTTTAGTGCTTAAAAACACTCCAAGTGACCAGAAAGGCCTATTTTATAACAGGTATCTCTGTAGCATTTTTTCTAAAACACACTGTGCATATATATCTTGTTGTCAATATAAAATATTAATGATTCAAAGGCCAGTTGCAAAAACATGACTAGTCAACACAAGGGCTTCAGTTCAGCAAGAGTCATCTCACAGAATCAAGGCCTTTGACTCTATTTTCACTTACTGTACACCTATTCTTTCAAAATAGCTGAAGTGGAATGCTGACAAATCTCATAGGCCTATGTTTCTTCTCTCTACTATGGGCTATACAACCACATGTCTTGTCAAAGCACATGTTGGTCTTTCCAGAGATCCTTAAACATACAGCAGAGAGATGGACTAAAACATTAACAAGCAGATAAACTGTCTGAGCCCTGCTCTAAAACCACACTCTTCCACAAAAATCACATTTCTTCTTATGAGACGTTATTTTTTTCACCAGTGTTCCTGGGTTCTTCAATTTTAGATTTTTTACTTAAGTCTTATCTGCTTAATAATCTAACTACCCACTTCAGCACAAAAAAATAGATAAATTAATTAAAATTCATGTTAGCTACATTTCAATTTCAAGAAAGATTTTTTTTTTACATTATTTTTTAAAACTAAAACCTTTTTTTTGTTACCAGGAAGAAAAAAGGCTGTCAATTATTTCTCATTTCTTCACCCTGAGTGGCTCAGAGTAATACAACCAGCAGTTTCAGGCCAAATCTATGCATCCAAAATGGGTCAGATTGCTAAAACATAAGCAGCACTTCTTCTGAGCCACATTTAACTGTAATACATAGTGCTGAACACATGTAAATTTCCATACTTCTACGTATTTTAAATTGCTAACTGATAAAGTTAAGCTGACAGCCTTCCCAAGGCCTTTCACCCCAACCACACCGACGTTCTGGAAACACTGGAGGCATTAGTAACAGTTGTTTAAAGTAGGCCCGTCTTCCATGTGCTGCTGGCATGGCCTCAAAGGCCACACACAGTCTTCTCCACACACATGCCACAAATATCAGGACAGGCAGTCCTGAGCTCAAATACTGGACTGTCATACTGAAAAGTTCTGTTCACATCTGCCGCAGCTTGGGGTGACTGACATCTGTCATCAAAGGCCGGGAAAGTGCTTGAAAACATCTGACTAGAAAAGCAAAGCTGCTTAAGATAAGTGAAAGGCCTCCAGGAGTTCTTCCTTTGCAGAAAAACTGCAGTGAACAAAAAAGCTGGAATACGGCAGCAACACAAAAAACGACACCTGCCCACCGCGAAGACGTTTTTCAACTCTTTTGTTTAACTTAAAACTCGTTTTCCGCACGCCGCGGTCTTCTTAAATAAACAAAAGGAAGACACCATGCCCCGTCTAGCAGCACGACGCAACGCTGTTTCCCAACGAAGCCTGTTTGGGAAGGGAGAGCCGGGGGGGAGGAGGGGGGTGCCGGCAGCCAAGAGGCCACCGGCCGGGCCGGGCCGGGCCGCGCCGAGGCCAGCGGTCCCGCACCGAGCGCGGGCGCGGCGCCAAGGCCGTTCACCTGAGGGAGGGCCGCCGGCCACCCCCCGCCGCGCCTGCGGAACGGCAACAACTTCGGGGAGCGGCGCCCGCGGCCTGCCCCCGCCGGCCCGGCCCGGCCCGGCCGCCCCAGCCAGCCGCACGGCCCAGCCGGCGGCGGGGCAGCCCCGGCCGCCCGGCCCCCGCCGCCTCTCTCCTCACGCAGGGCCCGGCCAGGCCCCGCTCTCACCTTTAAGAGATTAGACGTCGCCATGATCCCCCCCCGCGGGGCCTCCCCGGCCGGCGGCGGCGACGGCTCCTCTCCCCGAGCTCGGCTCGGCTCCCCCCGGCCGCTGCCGCTTTACATGGCCCCGGGCCGCCCGCCCGGCCGGACCCGCGGCGGCAGTAGCGGCGGCCGCAGCGCTGGGCTCCCCTGCCCGGGGGCGAGGCCGGCGCCAGGCTCGGGGCGCTCCGCAGCGCGACCGGCTGGGTCCTCCGCACGCAGCCGCCCCTCAGAGCCTCATGGCGGCGTCCGCCCAGGAGGCGCTCGGCAGCAGCCCCGGCTCCATGGAAGGGGCCGGCCCACATGATGCGGCGCTGAGGAGCCGGCCCCGCCGCCAAGCGCGGGCGCTCGGGCTGCGGGCTCTGCCTGCAGCGCCCCCTGGCGGCCCGCCGCTGCGCCGCGCTGCTCGGGGGAACCCCCGCCGCCCCGCCCCGCGCCGCCCCGCTCGCCCCCGCCGCGGGGAGGCCTTCGCCTTCACGGCCCCGCGGCGACCGGCCCTGGCACGGAGCACCTTCGACAGGCACCGGCTGCCGGGCAGCTCCCGCGAAGCCAGCGGGCGGCGGCTGTGCACGGCTGCTCTCCCGCGCGGCCCCGCTCCACCCCCGCCTCAGAGGCGCCCCTCGCCCAAACCGCCCCACTCTCCTCCCGGTCCCCCCCATCCCTTCTCCCCCGCGAACAGAGGAGCGAATTCAGCGCGGCCGAATAGCGTGGTTTGTCGGCAGAGACGTAAAACCATTTCTCACTTGGCGGAGGTTGGCGAGCGTGGGCCTCCGCCCCGGCTCACCGTCCCCGTCCCCGCCAGGCCACGGTGACGCCGCAGCGGCCCCCCCGCAGGCCCGGCCGGGGGGGGCCCTCACGGCAGAAAGCACCGGCCGGTCACCGGCACAAACCCATAGCTGGCGAAGCCCGGTCACTTCCCTGCGCCCGCGTCTCCGGCTAAGCTGTCACTCGTCCTGCCAAACTGTTTTCACGAGTTTTCTGTTTGGAGGGAATGCTTGGGTATAGGTACCTGTTAGGGGGGAGTTGGAAACTTTCGGGGTTTATTTATAGAAAACAGAATGAAAGTACTGAGTGTGAGAGTTCCTGTGTCCTGCCCAAATGCGCTCTTGTGCAGCACTTGTGAGTAGTGCTAGCCAAGGAATAAGGAGAACCTGAACACCTGAGAAGCAGTGAGACAAGGAACCAGTGGTACTTTTACCGATATTAAAAATAACGTGTGTCTCATTTTGCATGGCTTACATAATGACTGTAATTTTTTTCCGAAGATCTGTGCATTAATTTTCTGGGAAGTAAGGACATCCATGAGCCTCAAGGTTTTGCGGTATTTTAGTACCACTTCAGGGTGCTTTGATGCTACACAGTGTTACATAATCTTGTTTTATTTGCTTTAATTCTATTGCAAATGGATTATTACTAAATTCTGATGGTAATGAAGATATTAATTATTGATTAGCAAATGGTACTACATTGGCCTACAGTTTTATATCCTTTGCATGGATTGTAAAAGACAGAGTGAATGACCCTTAATCCCAGAGCTGTCCACAGGTTCAAAGTGATTTGCAAGCAACAGCTCATTAAGATTTGGATTATCAGTGAAATTAATATCATGCATAATATCCTAGATGTCTCGGAGTGAATTGATTCCGGGCACAAATCTGTTGGCTTTGAATGAGTTGCATCAGAGAGAAATAGGCGCTTCTGTGTTCTCTTCTAATGCCCTGAAACACATGGTACAAGTGAGACGTACATAGTTTCTTCTGATCTTCACTTAGTCCATGACAGCAAAAAGCATTTGATGGTTTATTAGTCAGTTTCAGACTCTTCTCCAATCAGTTCAGTAGGGATACTGAAACTTAGGTTTTTCCTTCAGTGGGAAAGTCTTGTTTTTCACTGCTGTGGACAGTCACAATAACCCTGTGCACAAATTGTGCCATGAGAGTCTCTGAAGACAATCCTTTTGAAAGGGCAGGGACACACTGACACCTACCTGTAGCTGAAAAAAAGAAGCCCTGTCAGTGACCACACGAAACAACTTCTTCCTTGTTTGGTTCTATTTCAACAAGAAAGCAAACACTTTTATTTCTGGTGTTTGCTATCTGGGCTTCACGTCACCCTTTCAGTTAATAACAATGGCCTTCTGGAGAAATTGCCTGCCTGTGGGAGTAAAGATTACTGTTGCTTTCTCTTAAAGTTGTTTAAGATTTTGGTATCTTAGTGTCACCAGAACCGCCTATCCTGTGCATCTCAAGACGACCTGTTTGTTCTTATGCCAACATTGTCCTTTGGCTTAAATAACTTTTCTCTCCCTGGTGTTTATTCTTCTCTGATGTATTTTTAGGCACCAGTGCTATTGCCTCGCAGTTTCCTTGCTGGAAAACTTTGCACTTTTTGGCCTGAGGATGCAGGGTGCAGAGCAACTGTTTGCAGGCAGAACTTGCAGGAGGTTTTTTGCTGAGGCTGAATTTCTCCCAGGACGTGGAGAAGCACGTGGCACACATCAGGCAAAATGTGGCCATTGTTCCATGCCCAGGCACAACGTTGCAGAGAGCCACTGCAGGGAATTACATCTCATCTAATTTTTCCTCTCCTAGCCTTTTTTGGACAGCTAGAAATTTACTGTTCCATTCAGTCTGTACTCGGGGAGTTACAGTTGGTCTGCGAAGCATGGTAGAGTGAAAGAGGATACAACATGAAAAATTATAATTTCATGTGCTGTTTTTCTGACACTTGTTCACATATGCAGCTCTTTTTCAGTGCTCAGTAAGCTTTGTTTCTCTTTTATTTTAAAAGTTCCTGTGAGAATCAGACTGTTTTCCACAGAGAACTGGGCAAAGAAAAATCCCAATAAAATGAATAGTGTAACTGTGAATTTCAATGGTCAGACTGACTGGAATTGAGACTTACGTCTTCTAAACATATGTCCTGGCAGAGCTTGCTCTTTTAATGCATATAACACTGGCTATATGTCAGTGAAATGAGAAAAATTATGTCCACAGAGGAGGCTTTTTCCCCAAATAATAAGCAGTAATTATTTTAAAATAGCAAATTAATATAAATTATGACTAAATAGCTCAACTATTTGCTTGGCATTGAAAACTTAACCAAAACAGACAATTCTCAAAAGTGCTGCAGAGCAGTGCCAGCCCTGCAAGGTTTTTATTACTAAGATTATGACTGAAATATTTTCCACAATTCCTCCCCTCAGTTTTAGTACCTTGATACTTAGCAACTACGACTAACATTTTAAGCTATCGCCTTGCTCACTGTCAGCCGTTGGTGCCAAATACAGCTTCTGGCAGCCCCTTCCTGCAAAGAAACCATGCGAGGGGGAAGGTGAAAGGGGAAGAAGCCTGCAACGTAGGTGTCGTGCCGGCGTAGAGTTATACCCAACCGCTCCTCTCCTGCAGCTGTCCCACAGAATGAACCAATCCTTAGGGAGCCACTGGAGTTGGGGAGTCAATAGCCTGTGTTGACTCTGGGTCCTTGGCACTTTCCTTCATTCTGCAAGTCCCGTAACAGCAATGGAAATTTCTGTAGGGTCTTAAGGGATCTGGCAGTGGTTAGTCTCACTGCTCCCCCGGGGCTGTGCAGGGATGGAAGAAATGATCTGTGTCTTCCTTTCCATCCTTATCTTGTGCATTCATTTCCCTGCTGACTGAGTTTATTGCTACAGGAGGCTCAGTCTGTCCCTCCACAATTTTCACGGAGCAGGAAAAATCAGTTCACACACAAGCAGATTTGAAGCCACAGCCATGAGGAATCACAGTAATTGTACTATACCTGAAACTTCAGCTTGTTTACCCAAGCATTGATTTTATTTACAATGCATAGAATTTCTTTCTGTTACTCCTGCTCTTACGTTTCTGCAGAAGCTCTTTAGCTGCAAGGTGGGCCTTTAGCAGCCTGTGAAGGTAATCAGGGTTACTCTTAGTTTGAGCTGCCCTTGTAGCCTGTAAGGCTGCTGAAGGTTGGTGTCAGCTGGTTTACAGCACTGCTCCCATGGAGGAGCAGTCTCTCAGCAGATTACACACCAAGTGTCCGTCCCCGAGGAGCTCAGGCCTAGCCTAAAATGCAACTTTCTCTGAGAAATGAGCTGATGAAATACTTTCAAAGATGGTGATCCATTCTAGCAGCTCAGGATTGGGATTTTGGATTCCTCAGTTTGAGTTTAAATGAAGATTTACCTGTCCCTACATAAAGAGCCTGCTGCTCCCCGTTCCTGTCTGGCCTCTGTGGGCAATGGGCAGTCACGGGAGTGCTGTGGTGGTGTCGGCTGCTGAACAACTGTTCCCTGTCTCCCCAGGAGTGAAAAGCCTACATTGTGTATATTACATTTTGGGGGATTTGTGCTATCAAGTTCTTTTCCTGGATGCATTTTAGCCATGTGTTTGCTGCTCCACTGGTTGCTTGTGGAAGGAGCAACTCCATGAAGAAAAACAATTGCTCTGTGGAGTCCCGTGTCTCTTCCACATCAAAAGTGCTGCTTAGCAAAATATTTTGGGGTTCACAGAACCAACTTGGTTTTCTTCACACGTATGCTACACTCCCACTAATTAAGTATTATGCAAGGCAAATTGTCTTCAGGAACCTGTACAACTTCATAGTCTTTATATTATGTTCAGCTGGCACGTCTTCAATCACATTACTTTCATCCGATTTGCACATTCATTGAAATGCGATAAACAATTCTGCCATGCTCAAAAGTAAAATTCCGCTTTCCCACAGCTGTATTCGCTTCTCAGAGGAGGAAATATTGCTGAGTAAAATGGCAGCATATGTTGGTAGTTGGTTTTCAGAGGAGAGCCTCATGGAATGTAGCAGTAATTCTAGACATTGAATTACTACTAGAAGTGAGCTGGCAAGTAAGTATACATGCATTCATGAGATACAGTCTTTTTTTTTCTCTGAGGATCAGGCAGATGAATTTTTGGTTGAATTCTTCTATGTTTTAAATACATTCGATGATACCATTATCATCCTTAAGAAACCTAGGCATTGTAGGTGCTACCGCATACAGTTAAGTACTACAGCAAAGGATGATCACACAAATGCTTGACCTTGGTTTTTTAGAATCTGTTTATTTTGTTGTGCAGTCCTATCCATTAGGCTTTTTAGAGAGATTTAGATGTTACAGATTCCTCTTTTAGAATTTTAATTTCATTCACTTATTTAAAAGATTATCTTTGGACTCTGAGAAATGAGAAATGCAAATGTTTGCTATTGACAATTGTGTCTTGATGTTTAATGATTTCTTAAACAGTCCAGCATGCTTGTGGTATGGTTCTATGCCCATGTAGAGAATAAACCCCCAGCCCTCCTTCTTTCTCTTCAAGGCTGAATAAAGGCTCCTTAGACTGCTGTGCCAGCTCTGGGTAAAAAGGGTGGAGACTTGGAGGAGCTGATGTCACATGCTGGGTGACATCTGTGAGCACGGTGCACCCACCTATCTTTGCTTTAAGTTTGGCAACTTGGGTACCAGTAACAGTTTGGCTGTGGCAGAAGGGATGTCAGCAAAGAGCAACTGCAGTGTACTTGGGTGCTCAGTCAAGCCTGTATTATTTTCTGTGAGCACAGGACAGACACCAGCTTGAAGTTAGATTGGTAAGTCTATTCCATACCGAAGGCATAAATGAATAGTATGAACATATGCTACCTCAAAAATTTTTCCTTGGTTGATTCCTATGGTGTGCGGCCAGCTTCTGCTTCTTACGTGGGACAGAAGCAATTATAAGCAAGCCAAAATATCTGAAGAATTGATGTGTAAAATATTTAAATGAGTAGAGGAAGATATTTATTCTCTTTATCAAACTTAAAATAAAAGCAATGAAAGTTTAAACATTTTAGGAGTCCAGAACAATACTTTATATCCATTTGTCAGGCCTATGAATCAAAATACAAACTGTGTACTGTTTCCACAAGTTCTTCCTTTTCCTAACTGGGATTTACCAAACTTTAATTTGCAAAGTTGTGATATTTTCTTAATAAAAAACTTCTACTTATTAATTTGGCTGCCAAATGAGATTTCTCTAATTTCTGTGATTTCTGGAAATTTCATTCTGGTATCCATATTTGCCCTTCCATGGGGGAAAAAAGAATATACATATACTGAACTATAATCTGTTCTACAGCTTATTGACGGTCTTATATAATGTACTGCAAAGCATCTGAAAACAAAATGATGTATTTCAGCAAATCTATTTATCAGACATTTCTATTAACTGCAAGTGTGTAGTGAGAGGATACAGTAGTGGTTTAATATATCATCAAGATACACAATGTTTGAATGTACATGTTAATCTACATTTTTAGGAATTACAAATAAGACAACTATGTGCACAGTACTTTAAAATGCAGTGAACTTCTCTTCTAGTTGCATTGACAATACCAGTTCCTTACACAGTTGAATCTGGTTAAAAGCTCTATTCCCAGTGTAATAAATGTGACACTACAGGTACAACATTGACAGCAGAGATCATTAAGGCTCTGTTCTAATGACTGTTTATTTCTCTGTGCATACCTCCCCTCCACTCTGCTCTTCTCCCAGTCCCTTCCCTCCCAACACACCCCATTTTTTTCATACAGAATGAAAAGCTCATTGGCTCCAGAGTATTCAGGAAGAAAAGTTTAAGATAGAAGATTTTAACCTGCAAGTAATGAAATGTGTAATGAAATGTAGATTCATAGTAATAGCAATACTTGGTACTTATAAAGCTGTTTTAATATTTTTAATTTTTTTTTTTTTGGTATGGCAGAAGAAACTAGTATTCACATCCCATGGTGCTATACACTCTACAGCAGGTAGCACACAGAGAAAAGAGTCCAGACTGAAGATCATACAGTCAGAATGGGTCTCAGCAGTCTTTGTGAATTCAAGGAAGAACAATCGTCTCTATTTCTGAGATATGGAAGGTGAGGCACAGAAAATATAAATGCCTTGCTCAGAAACACACAGTGAACCAGTGGTAGACTTTGGTTCTGTTGACTCCCCAGCCACCGCTTTATTCGTTGGCCCATTCTGTCCTCTTAAACAACTAAGAGAAGATCTTCTGAGATACACAGCATGGGCCTAGTATCACAGGGGAATCAGTGTCAAATGCACACAGCCTGATTCTGCACTACCTTTTGGCATCTGTAGTCACCTTTACTTCATAAAGAGGGCCTAAAATGCCCTCAAATCGAAATTGATTTGGTGTAAATGACTAATATATGTAGTTTAATAGAGAATCAGGCTCACAGCAGTTACTTTGTGGCATGCTGAGACTAGAATTAACTGTTTTAATTGCTAATGAATTAAGGCTGATTCCTGTTTATATTAAGGCCTCTGTATCCTTCTATGACAGTGTAACTGTGCCTCAGTGCAAGTGAGACTCAGGCTATCAAAAAAATTAACCTTTCAGTTCCCTTTGAAGTCAATAATTTTAGTGGCCCTAAATGAATAAAATAACTGGAACCAAGCAACCTGTCTCTATACTACAGAATATTTACAAAAGGATTGTAAAAGGACCTAAAAGTAACCTGAGGGAAAACCAATTATATGTTAGTTGAAGAAAAAAGTTAGATTGGATAGACTTGTTGCCTGGTCTTGAAAATGGAGAATTGTAACATGATAACACACCTTCATATGAAGATAACTGGCTTGATGTTTGGTGGTTATGAGTATGCCCAGATAAATTGTAGATGCTTATCAACTCTGGAGATCAAGTCGTCTTGTTATACTACTACAATAAAATAGAAATAGACTTATTTGGTATTTAAGTGCTAGACATATAGGGCATAGTTTGCATAAAGCTAATGTGTGTTATATTCAGAGGAGTAGGAAGATGACCTCAAGCTCAGTAAAATGCTACATGATCACAGATTTCTCCTACTGTTATTAAAAGCTATTATGTGTTGCTTTCTTAGAATAGGGGTTCTCCAACTTTGCTCTCTGTAGCCAAGCATTATTTTAGACATTCTCTCCTCTCCAAACACTCTATTCATAACAGTTTTGGTTTTAAAACCTTCATTTTTTTAGACAATGGTTTAACATTTGCTGGCTGAGAATAAAACAATCCTTGCTCTATTCAAATTTAAGGCCTGGGTCCTCATGGATTGCAGCACTTTTTAACTTATTTTTACTTCTTGATAGAAGTAGATTTATTTTTTAAAGCTAATATGTAATTTGTTTCTGTAAATTAACATAATTCCCTAGGCATCAGTGTGGCTATGATAATTACCCAGCTAGGGATCCGGCCACTGAAATGTAACTCCAGTGGTTGGGAAATCTGTTTTGTATACAAGTCAAATAACAGCTGGATCATATGTGATGTTACATTTAGTTTCATTGGCAATTCAGAAAATATTTAATAATAAATTTCATTGCTTCTATTCCCCATTTTTGTATACAAATAAATATTCTTTTCTAAAACATTCTTTTTCTTTAGTAAGGCTTGTATTCATAGTCATATCAAAAGTGTTTGCTATTGGAGCAACCTTTCAGCTTGCTTTCTTTAGAGTTATCTTTATTACGAAATTCTACAGCATTCTAAACTTTAATGGTCATTAGCAACCCTGCACTTGAGTAAAGAATCACATTAAAAAAGTATAAGGTATAATATTTTCTTGTCCAAAACTAAAGCAGGATGAACAAAAGTAATGAGCTCATCTGATCCTCACCTACCAAGCCTTGATTTTAAACAGTATTCAAAATACAAAGCCCAAGAGAGGATGTTGTCACGATGATTATTGCGCTTTCTCAGGGTCTTGCTACAGGATTAGTTTTTCCTTTAGCAATATATTATTTCTTCTCCTGAGGACCACACAAAGTTATTGTACTCTGAAAAGAAAAAAAGCACTTAAAGTTTTATGAAGTTATGACCTAGACAGAAGGATACAAAACCAAATTACCATTCTATGATCCAGCTATGTCATGATCTAATATTGTTTCAAAATTATTATTCTGTTATTTAGGTTGGCATCATCTTCTGAACACCTGATGTGCTCTTTGGCATGCTACAAATTCAGCAGATGCACTGTCTTCTGGGCTTTACAGCTTCTTCTGATGAATGTACAACATTTGGAACAAAGCCGCTCTTAACACCTTCCCATCCATCTTGTATTGAGATTTCTCCTTTTTTTACAAGTTCATAGATGTCTCGTGTGAGAATTGTAAAGGACTCTTCAACGTTCGTAGCATCTTTTGCTGAAGTTTCTATATATTTCATACCACAGTCAGATGACAGTTTTTCAGCTTCTTCTCTTGTAACCTCACGCTGTGACACTAAGTCACATTTATGTCCTACTAACAGGAACACAATCTGAAAGGGCTGCACATGCATTTTTGCCTCTTCTAGCCAGTCCTTCACATGTTCAAAGGATCGTCGATTTGTGATGTCAAACACTAGTAAGCCACCCACAGAATTGCGATAATAAGAGCGTGTTATTGATCTGTGAAGGAAAAAAAAAGGAAAATTAAAATACGTTCTCACTTCATTCATAAATAGATTACTTTTCCATGTGGCAATGTGTTTTTATCTACTGTAAGTTTTATGAAATATCTTTGCTTTTTTAAAACTAATTAGAATTTATTAATTTACTTTCTACACACAAAAATGTTCCTTTTAAATTTTTTCTTACATTCAAAAGTCACTTTCTAAACATTCTTGAAGCCAAGATCTCTAGTGTGACTTTTGAATGCTGAATTATTCTGCGAAGTACTCTTTATTAGCAAACCGTGGCACATGTTCACAGAATAAAATATATATATTTATTTGTCAAATACTTGTTGGCGTTGAAGTCCGAGTCCTTCAGTGTTATACAAACATGCACTTCGCTTTGTTCTAATCAATTATTTCAAACTGAAATATGTAGGCAGATGTTGAGAGACCTGGAGCCTAAGCTTGCCAATGTACAAGCACATCCTTTTGTATTCCTTGCAGAAAAATTCTTTAATAGAAAAGTTTGTACAGATAATCATAATTCTTTGTGCTTGCAGAATTCAACAGGTAACAGACTAAGAAAGGAAACTCCCTAAACTAAAGTGTCCAAAAGTAACTGAGCTGGGCAAACACACACTTGTTAAAGCGCTGGCAAGGAACACTTCTACCTCCAGCATTGCTCTCACATTCATTCAAAACCTCTTTATAATTGCATTTACTCTTTTTTGGCATGAGTCTTCCAGGACTGGCAACAGATATTTTCTACTTTTGAGCCCTCTACATTCCAGAGCATTCACTGGAAGGAATTTTGGAAGAAGGAAACCCTTCCTCTGGTTGAAAAGATTTTTAATATGCTCTGGAAGAAGAAAAAATGTTTGTTAGAATGTAGAGAAAGATACAGGGACTAAAAAAATGATTGTAAGTCTCTAATCACGAGCAATACAGGAGGATGGAGAGGGTGAGAAGAGACATTTTAAAGGAAGTGACAGCCTACCAAGGAGTGGACACAAGCACTCGTTACTAGCATAAATACATAGCTAGTGTATATATAAGTATTGTCCAACTGAAATGAGATGCACAATATCTATTAACAGTTATTATTTGAAATTATAATTTAGCCAAGAATTAATTCCATTTTATCTTATAATTATGAAGAGGATGCAGCCTCAAAACTTTTGGAATCAAGATGAACTGTACACAGCAACACATCTTTCCATAACAGTAGCTCCCTCTGATTTTCAGTTCATCGCATTTCATATAGTGTTTTATAACAATTTGAACATAGAGGTATAATTAGCAGCAGGAGTCATGTTACAGATAGGTAAGTGCACAGCTAGATAAGGCTTAGGTTTCTTGGCATATCTAAATTCATTCACAGCAAACGGCATTTGAAATTATTTTATTTAGATAACAGGGAAGGATTGTTTGTCCTAATGTTTAGAAAGATCTCATCTACGTTCCCAGCAATAGAGTCCATGGAGTGTCTCCCTGAACAGTTCGAATGGGAAGACAACAGGTTCTTACCCTCAGATTAATTCAAATAGCCTGGATATGAAAAATGAATGAGGGGTGTCACATTTTGTGAAGTATTAAATAAAGGTGCCAAAAAGATCTGTTTCAGGTTTTCCTAAGCATTTTTTTGCTGTAGAGCTGTTGCAAACACAAATGTACATTCAAGTAATTCAAGTGGTTCTAGAAAGAGCAGAAATGGGTGACAAAAATGGGACTCAATTTGGAGAAGTGGAAGCTGATACAATCTATTTTCATAAAAAAAAAAATCTTGACAACAGTTACACCAAAGAAATGCATTAGCCAGGAGAGAAAGTAGGTTAGTATTGAAAATACAGTGCATCATTTACCAAGTATTTCTATATAGAACAATGTTAAATCATGTATCTATGAACAGGAGTACTGAAAAACAGCCCGGCATATGTTACTGGGTGCTTATACACAGCAGTTGGTACCCTCATCTGTTGTAACTCACTTCTGCAGAGATATGCTAATTTACACTAGCTGATGATCTAAGCCATTATATTTAATTATGTGTATGTATTGCCTGTAATGGAGGTGATTAAAAAGCATCTGTAACTTCAGGCTGTACGTCACAAAAACTGGGTGAATATATGAGAGAGACAGCCGTCGTTTTTTCTGTATTTTTGGTATGCATAATTTGAAATTAGTTTTCTCATTACCAAAAAAGGTTAATATCCTAGAGAGGTTTTAGAAAACAGTAACAGAATTAAAAAGTAACACAAAAAGTTTTAAAGATACATATGATGCATATGATACCATGTTATGTGATTGTCTAACATCTGAGTAAAGGATTATGTTTCTTAAAATATGGTCTACAAATATTTGAATAGTTTTACTATTAAGGTGAGTTATTATTTGCAGTTATGTTTTAAAAGAAAGTATTCCTGACAAATAAGAGAAAATTTTGAAGCAGAAAGTTTAGGCCATCAACTGGGAAAAATGTCTGGGCACATGCATGTGGTAGGTTGTTCATCTGAAGTATCTGAAATATCTTACAGATGCAAAATATTTCACTTAAATATGACAATCAGAGTAGATTAAGTATTAGACATGTATTTTTAGTAGACAGCTTAGAGTTACTTGGAGAATGAACTGTGTGAAGTGCTTCTGCTCACTTATGCCCTGTATCAGACCTAGAAAGAATAAAAGAGCGTTGACTTAGATGGTCTAGTAGGTCTCTCTGCTTTTGTTTTGGTTTGCTTTTTTCTCAATAAAACTAAGTGCAAGGGCAATTTTTGCCTCTTATTAGTATTATTGCTAAAGATTGTAGGACTTCTAAGTGCCTTCAATAAGGCTTAGGCAGAACTATAACACCAACATCTGAAGTTGTGCTCCACTCAACCACATATCTACCCACGGTGCCTGAACAAGTTCCCCAGGGAGCCGAGTGCTCTGCCTCTGTGTGACAGCCCTGCCTTCCCTCTTAGCTCAGATCCCAGCTGAAAACAAACCATTGCTCCAGGTGAGTGCCCGGAAGGGTTCTGCTTGGGACAGCGTCCCCAGAGCACGCCAACAGCATGAAGTGGGTTCAAGCTCCTCACAACATGCAGAGGAACTTTCTTTTAGCACAGCGGAGGTACCTGTCTTTCACATAGATTCCTCGTGCACTGCTTCACAAGGCACAGGTCAGTGTTCGCAGAGCCCATGCTACAAAGGCTGCTTGAGGGGTTTTGCTCAAAAGATGCACAGCTTTATAGACTTTACAGGCCACGTCAATGTACTGCATAAGTCTTCACTGAAAAGCTTGATGATGAGAGTGCATGGCAGCTGACAAAAGATAATGAGGGCTGACAGTAAAAGGCTCTTCATGCAACAGCTGGTAGACTTGTAGATCTCCTTGGGAAAGATGTAATGAATGTAAAGAGTTTATCTGTATTCCATGGTAGACTGAGCAAGTCCTGAACAAGAGAATGAGTGAGCTTTAGTAGATAGAAAAACTGCATCAGTCTCCAGAAGTCCCTCAAGTTGAAAGTAGAGGATAGCAGAGTACTCAGGAGAATTCTTGTTGAAATGATGACTTCTCGTGTAAACTTTGGTTCAGCTAATGAATGTCATTAAACTAGCATTACGGAAGAGAATGTGTTACTTGCAGCACCATGATAAATTTTCTGTGGAGAAGGCGGTAGAGGGTAGTACTTCCTTTAGTAGAGGGAAAGCCTTAAGTTAGGGACAGGGTGAGTTTAGGGTGAAAAAGTAATGGCCAAAGAACAGCCTTTCTTCTAAACCTGGGAAGACAGCAATGCAGCCTGCCATCTCCTTCCAGGAAACTGTTAAGAAGAGGTGCTGGTTGGAAGCAGAACTTCATTCAGATTTAGAATCTGGCAAAGCTGCCTGTGACTTGGAATGAAAGGGGGACTGAACTCTTAAATCCATTCCTGCATCTGTCTTTATTCACGTGTCTTATCTCTCTGCCTAAACCACTTTGTTTTTCTTCTATTCCTTTGGGCCCAGTACTTCCTTGCTGCCTCCTCTCTCAGCTTCTCTTTCACAGAAGACTCTGAACACTTCCTTCTCCAAGCATAGCTAATGGAAGTGCCCAAACCAACTTGTCTGCCTGGGCCTTTGTTCAAGGTGCAAGCTGGAATTTGAGGAGGGAGTTTGCCAGCTTCCCATGGCTACCCTAAACTAAAGGCAACAACCCTCCTACTTAACAGAGGTGACTGTAACTCCTTGCTGACTGGAGGCCTATGGGGCTGTGCAGCTCCTCCTCTGTCACGCTGGAGTATGCATGTCACACCAGAGTATGCATGTCATGCCAGCCACTGATGATGGGTGTGCTACAGCTTCCAGTCGATTCACACTAAACATGTCAACTATTACACCATCTTTGCCTGAGAGTTACAAAAATCGAGACATAAGCATTATTGGAAAGGTAATTCTTATTTTCTCCCCCGCTCCATATAAATAGAGATTACAAAGCTCGTTATACTATGCTGCTGTTAAATATGGACTGTCCTAGCATCCTCAAAACCATCCTAAGTTTTTATTTTCAGCAAGAATACTTGTATGAGTAATATTTTTGCTCATTTCATATAATGCTTGGCATTTGTAATAAATGAAAGGTACATACAGATAAAGGGTTGGAGAAAATCAGTTTTTCCCTATTAGAAGAAGGTAAGATTGCACTAAGTATTAGAAGGGAACCACAACACTTTGATACTGAATGCTGCAAGGTTCCTCCAGATGGTTCTGTATTTGAAATTGCTGGAGGTGAGACTGCTCCTCATGAAGTTATATGTTGTGATGTACAATAATGATAAGTTAGAATGTTTTTCCAAAGGATAACTTTGAAGTCTTTAGTTTTAATTGGGAATATTTGTTAAATGCAGATCCTAATTTCTTTTGTAAATTATGACTTCCCATGTAGAGCATGTGTTGGTTCTGCTAATTAATTCTGCCTGAACTACCATTATGGAAGGGGAAAATACTGTCTAGAACAGAAGTCATTCTCTTAGCTTAACCTAAATATTAGGTTCAAGATGTAAGACCCTAATTAATACTCTCAAGAAAAACTTTGGTAAGATGATGGCCACTGAACAATTGTTTCTGAAAATGAATGACAAGATGTATTAATCACATCAGACTATGGCTTTAGGGTGCCTTTAAATCAGCCATAGTGTTTCTTTCTCATTATGATCTTACTGACCTTTACCAGACAAAGCAAACTTTCACTAAAAGCTTTACCTAATTTTGAAGACTTATTTTTAAACTATGACTAAGGACTACATTGTAATGGTAATAATTCTGAAAATACATATTGCTTACTAAAAAAGAAGAATGAGGATGGTGGTGTTTTATTTTCAAGATGTGTTAGAAACAGAATGTATCTAATATCATAGTCTACTAAAAAGTGGGTTAATATAATTGAGGCATCCCCACAATATTTTGCTCCTACATTCTTGAAATGAACTCTCAGTCCCAGTGCCACTACCAAGTACTTTATAGTCTTGGAAGTTTCATGATTTAAATATATTGTTGGATTTAAATACAGGCAAATTAAACAAACAAACAAAAAAATGTGAAACACAGCCAAAGCAGCAGATCGCTCTAAATGACAACTAATTTCAAGTTAGAAACAAACATAGGGTGTAGCCCTCATTTACCTTAGTCTGCATTATGGACCTGACTCTATACTAAGGAAGTCTGCAGGTTCGTGTTCTACTAAGGTGTTAAAATTATTGATTATTTTGTTGTTGTCCATATGGCACCTAGCACAATGGGAGATTCTGCTTAGTGATGCATTACTGATGTCAAAGTAAATATAGTCAGTAACTGCCCTGGCTGAGCTCAAAACAAGTAAACTGTCCGGCACCAGTGTTTGCAGCTTGCTCACCCTTCATGTGGAAGTGGCAAGAATTACTTTATTTGAGAAGTAATGCAAATAGCGCATGCTAAAGATGATTTCTAAGACCATGCATGAAATCCAGTTCAAATACAGCAGCATCAATGAAGTAGACACACGTAAGAATTTTTCCAGAACAATTTCTCTAAGAAAAAAAGTGCTCTCTGTCAAGAGAGTGGGATGGCAAGTGTGTCACACCTTACTTTTCCTCTGGGAATGTCCCTAATGCCTGGGACCAAAAGAAGGGTGTTATTATGGAGCCAGTAGTTTGCCCTGCACACAGGGAACTCCCCAGGGAGCTTTACCTCCTCTAAAGTCCCAACGCAAGTGAACCAGAGCAGAACTGGGAATCAGAACTGCAAACTGCTTGGCGTTCCACAAAATTAGATTACTTCTTGGAATAATTAGTTCTTCCCCAAGACCATCTTTGCTTGTGATCTGTAGTCTTCTCCACTAGCAGAGAAAAGAATGTGCAAGATTTTAACCTGTGGTGTATAACTTAGTAAAATATTTATAATTTACTTGAGTAAGTGTAAAACAGACTATACAATAAACACCATGATGTTTGGTACACAAACTGACAAGAAACTATTAGCAGAAAACCAGATGTTTAAACCTACTTCCTTCAGTTTGTATCTTCTGGGTATTAGAAAAAACACAGATGTATACTAATGGTAAATTTAAAAGCCAACTGACTGCATGACTCATCACTGTATATCCCCTGAGCATTCCCAGGTTAAAGGATGGCTATCATTTGATTTAAAATGTATGCAAAACTCTCTGCATTTGCATTCTTTTCAGTCAAGTGCCTTGTCATTGGCCATCCCGGCTATTTGTCAGCAAATTCAAAATAAAGAGATTATACATTCTTAGTCACTTGTTTACAAGTATTTTACGTTCTTTGCTGGAAAGCACAAGAAGAGTGAAAAATGCTAAGAACTTGATATTATCACTGTTAATTTCTTTCTTAACCCTTCAGAGGCCTGCCTGCAAACATATGCATGAAATTGTGACTTATGGAAGCCCAGGAAAGTTTTTTGTTGTTTCACTGTAATACTTGTTATTGTAAAAACCAAAAAGGGTTGGTGTTCCCTGGTAAGACAGTGAAATCCTGCTTCTTCAGCTGAGTGCAAGAATCTGCACAACTGTTGCAGTGGAATACAGGGAACATAAAAGAATTGATTCTGCCCAGTGAAAAGACCCATTTCAACCCTCCTGCTAGCATCCCAGTAACAACAAGTGTGTGGGTCAGGTACCACATAGACGGGCTACACATTAGCCTCTCACCCGAGTTCACACCGACTGAACCCCAAGTCCAAACTAAAATCCATACACAACTTGCCTGAAGTGGCAAGCACTACAGATACAACACAGCCACAAGAGTGAGTGAATGATAGTACCAGTTTGTGTGTTGGGGAACGACCGTGACTCTTCTGGGGCAGGAAAAGATTTAATACTTAGTGCAGCATTTGAGCTAGTTTAGATACACTATAAATGATAGAGGTATTAGTGAAGGCTCCTGGCAACCATCAGTGCAGAACAGGTGCAGAAGGCAGGTAAAACACTCATGAGGGACTGTAGCTGGCTGCCCAGTGGCTTCCACGCTGCCAAGGCTGCACTGGTGCTGCTGTGCTGCAAGGAGGAAGAGCAGGGAGGTGGCCTGGTCTCTCCAGATTGCATGGAGGGAGAGTTATGGCAGAGGGAAATACTGCAGGGGAGGATGAGTTTGGAGGTGATGACAAAGTAAGAAATGCGGAGTGAAGCAGGGGCCTCCTGCTGCAAAGAAGGAAAAAAAATGCGGAGGAGGGATTGCTCCCCTCGGTCCAGGACTTCAGGGCAAAGATGGGGGAGGGAAGGAGAAACAGGACAGGGCCACTTGTTACCCCCTAGTGTGAGCTGGGAGGGGAAGTACAGCTGTTCCCCGGTGGGTGTGAAGGCAAGGGGTGGGGAAGGAGGAAGCTCCTGCGGGGGGAACCGGTGGGCGGTGGGGGGAGAGGGAGGGTGGGCGACGGGGCTGGGGGGGGGCACCGGCAGGCGATGGGGCGGTGAGGCGGGGTGGCAATGGGGTGGAGGGCTGTTTGGGGGACAGCAGCCAGGTGGGTGCAGTGAGATGTGTTGGGGGGCAAGGCAAAGTCCTTGGGGCAGGAGATGCGCCGGACGACGAGCGTACGGTGCCGGGAGGGTGGCGGCGGCCGGGGCTGCAGGGCAGTGTGTGCCCGGGGGCGGTTTGGGGGGCGGACGGGAGGGGCGGGGGGGGAGATGCCGGGCCCTGTACCTGAACCGCTCCTGCCCCGCCGTGTCCCAGAGCTGCAGCTTGACCCTCTTGCCGGGCTCGATCTCCACCAGCCGGGAGAAGAAGTCCACCCCCACGGTGGGGTCGGAGTGCAGCGGCCCCGGGAAGCGGCCCTCGGTGAAGCGGTGCAAGAGGCAGGACTTGCCCACGGTGGAGTCGCCCAGCACGATCAGCCGGAACTGGTAAATCCAAATCGCCGCGTCCATGGCGGCCCCGGCCTGGCCCGGCTCCGCCTTGGGGCTCTTCCTGGGGCTCCTGCGCGGCCGGTGCCTGCACCGCGCTCCGATCGCCCCAACGCCCGGCATCGGCGCAGCGGGCGGGCGGGAGGCGTGGGGTGCGCGGGGCCCGGGGAGCCGCTCCCGCGGGTGCAGGACGGGGCCCCCGTGCCGGCCGCGCCGGGCGGGGCGGGGCGGGGCGGGGCGGGGCGGCGGGCGGACGGAGGCCGGGTGCCCCCCCCGCCCCGCTCCCGGGGCGCCGCGCCGCGCCGGGCTCCCGGTGGCTGCCCGGGAGGGGCGGGGCGGGGCGGGGCGGGGCGGGGCGGCCGGCGCCCGCGGGCGCTGTCCCTTCAGCACCGCGCTGCCCCGCGCCCGCCGCCGGCTCCCGGGGCCCTCGGGCCCCGGCTCCGCGCCCCCGCCCCGGCTGCGCCCGGCCCTCCCGCCGCGGCGTGCGCGCTGGGGCCCGCTTCTCCCGCCCGCTCTGCGGTGGCGCGGCCGAGCCGCCCGCCGGGGCCTCCCCCCATGCCGTCATGTGCGCGGCGAGACGGGCCCTCCCCCGCGGCGCGGCGCGGCGCGGCGGGCAGGCGGCGCGGCGAGGAGGCTGCCTTGCGGCTCCGGCCCGTGCCCAGGGTCCAGCTCACCCAGGAAAGCAGCCCCTCCCGTGGGCAACAAGTGTAGGGGTGGGCCAGGAGAAGGGAGGTGCTCGGGCGGGGGGGACACACCAGGCCGGCCTGGAAAATCAGGTGAGAGAGAACCGGGCGGGTCAAGCGTGAGACTTGCGAAGAAAAGCGGGAGCAGAAAGGAAATACCGGGGAAGGAGTGGAGGAACCAGAGCGGCAGGTGAAAGAGGGGCAGGGAGCTGAAAAGAAGCTGTCTGGTGGGGTGGGAGCTGGGCAGCGGCTGCCCGCAGGAGTGCGAGCTGGAAAAGAGACAGACCAGCGAGTAGAGGAGCAAGTGCCAAGTGGTAAAGATGGGCTGGGCAAGTGGCGAAAGGGAAAAGGAGAGTTAGCTATCTAGATACTCCCAGAGAGAACCTTGCAAACTGCCTTGAGGAAAGGCGTAATACTGGAAATGACAGGGACATACACTCTTCATTTCCAAGTGGAGCAAACTGCATGTATTGGGCCTTTGTGAAAGTGCCCTCTTCTACAGTAACAGAACAATCCTGTCAGTAGAGATGCCCACCCGAGAAATTTCTTTGCCTCCCTGGGATCTTCAGCTAAGTATCATGTAAATCTGCTGAGCAATAGATTCCTCAGGTTTCTTTTAAAATCTCAGAACCACATGGGATAACAAACACTAACAGTCCTCAGATGGCTGGTAAGGGCATTAGAGCCAAATAAGCAGAAATCCTAGGACTTCTGGTAAACAGAACTGCAGCAGCTTCTGCAGATTGGGCTGGGGTGAGGGAGCCAGGGCCAGAGAGCCTGAGAACCAAGCAGAGTAGGCTGGGTGAGCTGGGAAGTAGGTTGTTGCTGGCAGAAGGTCAGCAGCAAGTAGATACTCATATGAATAGGCACTTTGATAGTGGAAAGGACAGGGAGAGGAGATGGGTGACTTTTTTTTTCACATAGCCTGCCATTTTCCTCTGTTAATGTCAGGCACAGATGCAGCTAAAACCATAACTGCCTGGGGCTGGTTAGGGGCGTATTCAAAACCACATTTCTTTTGTAACTCTCTGGGGCAGTTTGTTATGATGCATATTCTCATTGCCTGAGTCTGGTTTTGTTATTCCAGTGTGTTACGTGGTCACCATTCTGAGACCAGTATGTTTCCCCCTGTAGGCTTGGGTAGACCTTGCAGCTCCACAGCATGGATGAGACCAAGGGCACCTTGGCCCTTCACCTGGCCAAGGGCAGGGTGAAGTCAGAGGAGGGGTTTGCATGCACTGCTCAGGAGATCACATCCTCCAGCCCCAAAATGAGTCTGGCTGGAATATGCAAGCATGGCTGGCCCTGGGAGACTTGGCCAGATGACCCCAGAAGCTTCCAGCAGAGACTTGGCCTGGCAGCCCAGAATCTATAAAAGGCGCAGCCAGGAGCTGCCAGAGGGATTTATCTTGCTGCGGACACCGAGCTGAAGCTGCAGGATGCCACCTGCTCCAAGAATCTGGACTCTCCAGGGACCTTTTGGGTGGCCAGTCAGTCCCCAGGACTTAGTGATTGTGTGTTTGCGTGTGTCTCCGAGTGTTTTTCCTCCTAAACTCTGCACGTTTCTCCCCTCTACTTTCACCAGCTATTCTTGTGACAAATAAATTTAACCTAGCTTTTACTTGACTAGTTGCCCCTTTGAGTAACAATTAAAATAAAACAATGTTAACTCAGATAAATGAACCTTCAGAAGGGTAAAATCAGTCCAGTTCTTGCAGTTCTATGTGGGTGATTCCTAGGGATCTTTTCTAAGTGTTTTGACAAAAGTGGCACTTAGATACAAGAAGTATTTCCATGTGAAACAGAGATGTGAGTTATGTGATATTAGTAGCTCTGATACTTGCTAAATGTGAATAGGGCAAAATTTTAAGTTGACTTTGCTCATTATATAATACCTAGATCCTGCATGGATCACCACCCTGGCTAACACCCATAGGTCTTCAAAGCCTCAAGTATGTGCTCTCTAGCTTAGATGCACAGCAGATTGCTGTCCTTTGCACATCTGGGCTGCAAGAACCTCACACTAATGAGTTACACAGATCATTTCATTCCTAACAGGTGAGCAAAGTCAATTTGCCTACGGCATTTGCAGTTGAGCTAAATATGTTTGCAAGTATTTTCAGGCTTCCAGAGTCTGGTCTGTCCAGCTAAGCTTGTCATTGTAGAAAGACAGCGGTATATAAATTTGCATATATCCAAAGGATAACCTTATACCTTCATTTGGGACCTTTTGAGTGTCATATGTTAAATGCTACCTAGGGAACCTCCATTTGTTGTGTCTGCTGTGGAGTGGACAACTTGGGTGAACTTTACCTCCAAGTCATTCAGTTTTTGTTAGTTTACCCATGAGTACAGAAGCCCTGACAGCACACAGTCCGTCACAAAGATCTCTGACCAGCAGTCAGAAGAAGCAATCAAAGATGGGTATGCTTTCAGGACCTGGAATGGTTAAAGCAGAGAGGTTAAAGCAGCAACATGAACCTGACTTTCCTGCAGACAGTTTCCACCACTTGGGCATTGGCAGCTTGAACCTGCTCTTCCCAGGAAGGGCTAATCAAACCTAAATTCTGGGAAATAATAAATAAGCCAAACCAACCCAAACTTCCAAATCTACTGCATTATTAGCTAGATTACTGCACTAAGCCATAAATCCAAGACCTTTCAATCTAAAAATTCCTCATTTCTTTTTACATTTTTGACTTGCCATGGATTTTTCTCAACCTTTGGTAAGTGGGTAGGTCACTAGGGATTACATAGATCACGGTGCTCCTGAAGAATGTGCACATGATTACATGGAAGTTTAGAGAAGCACAGACAAAGGTAATTGATTGTCAACCCCAGTCAACCTGAGACTGAGAAACTATGCTTTCTGCTGCCACCCAAGAACCTGAGAGAACTGAGGGACCAGTGTGGAAGCAAGATGCCATCCATGCCTGTTTTAATTGCCTAGGCTATTGGTCTGGAGGCTGATACAGCTGCTCATTTTATCACAGATAAAGTTTCAATAGATGTAAGCTGTTGGAAGATGCTGCCAGCTATCTTCTTTTTTTTTTTTTTTTAATAAGAGTAGTACTGGAAGTGGGATACTCCCTACTAATGAGCAATGACTTTCCTTCCTCTAAGATGTCATCAAGCCAGGTAGGTTTCACCTGATGGTGGGAAGGACATTTCTTAAACCACAACATTCTGGTAATGTTTCTTCCACAGACTTCTTTGATGCACACATATAAATTTAGTATCCGAGTAGCAGAATAGGCAATATGTTGAAGTGATCAGTCTGCCCTAAAATCTCGTAAGTGGTATGAGAACAAATCTACTGCCCTTTTTACTTTTTGCAGTTCATAGTATTTGATGGGTTTCACACTCCCCCTGTGGTGTTAATTAGTGAGTCACTCCAACCCTTGCTGAAGCTAACGCTCCCAATGCTGGCTGGGAGAGCCAAGGGAGGTTGGCAGGAGCGGCAGGTTGAGGCCAAGATTTTAATGCCACTCTTGGTGTAAGCCTTGCCTTCTGAAAGTTTCCAAGAGTGCTCATATGTCCTCAGACACCAAAGGCAATTGGGTAGGACAGGAAACCTGTAGGACACCAGGCCTGCTAACCCCACAGTCCACAGAAATCCTTGCCAGTACTGACAGGAGCAATGGGATGTTCCAGCTGCCCATGTTCAACTTCTCAATCTCGCACCCAGGTGCCAGGGTTCACCTCTGAGCTCTCTGTGGGCCTGTGGCTACAGCTCCACGTTATGCTGGGGCTCATCTCACTATGCCAGTTTTACAGTGGTAAGAAGTGACGGGATAGCAAAGAAGCACAGAGAAAATATTCACCTGGCAAGATGGTGAACAAAAACCCTGAGTAAAGGGAAATGTGTTGGAAAGTTCTGTGTTTATTGCTTAGCATCATCTTATTGTATTTGTTATTTGTGCTGGAAGTTTATTTCTGATACTGTGTCTGGAACACCTGGAGCTCTGCACAGGTGAAGGAGAAAGGAATATTCCAGGGAAACATGGTAAGAGTTATAAGCTTCTTTCTGTTTATGGTATTATTAATGATCTCCTGTATAAATTTCAACAAATAAATGATTGGTGAGGGTATTTTTATAGTGTTCTAAGTCTCTCTGTGGTAATGTGGTTGTTCGTTCAAAGGTACACTCTGATCTCCTAGACGAGGTCCTTGTTTGATGAGGATGTTCCTTATGTTGTTGAGATAGGTATGTGCATGGTAGAACATCAGTATAAACATTAAAAAAAAAAAGCTGCACAACTAAGTCATCAGAATCCACGGATGGATTTATAGGTAAATAAATATATAAATAAGTAAATGTCTACGTACAGATCCACTTTGTTCATGTGGCATTAAAATGGTCCTGTGGAGATGATGCAAGTGAAACTTCTCTGCAGCATAATGAACTCATAGAGGCAGTCAGTGAAGAACAAAAACACCCAGCTGGGACAAGGAAAACTTCTAACTCTACACACCTGATCTTCCAGAAGGACCTACAACATAACTTCAAAGACAAGCCTGGGAACTAAAAGTCATAACTTTTCAGAATATTAAAAACCAAGGACTGAGTATTTGCTCAATAAACATTTTATAACCATTAAATATTTTTATACTTTTCTTCACATCTCACCAACTGTTAAGCCATCACTGTTCCACACAAACAACCTCTATCTGATCTACAGGCCCATCATTGTCTCACCTCTCTTTGCCAACTATCTCCTCCCTCAAAATGTTAGTAATGTTATGTTATACTCAGGGCAACCACTACCAGCTTGATGTTTGCTGTGTCTAGATGAGATGTACAACAAGAATTGTACTTCCCTCCCAAATATCCGTTTACTCCAAGTGTAATAGATGGTATCTATCTCTGCAAATCTTGCCATCTTAGACATCTAAGATGGCATCTTAGATAGCCCCAGTTACAGAAGCACATCTAGCTCAGTGAAGCATCAGGAAAATACAAGAATGTGCAACTGAGGAGACTGAAGTAGAAATAAACGGATGCCTGTAAAGTTGAAAGCAGATGACGTTTATTGCTAAAACACACACATATTTATAATCACATAGTCTGCAAAGTCACTGTACACACACACAAGCATAAAATATGATTGGTTATATCAACCCCGTACACGCGTATAAACATAAGACATAATTGGTTATACCAACTCTGTACATGTGCATAAACATAGGACATAAATTGGTTATACCAACTAAAACATGCGAAACTTGTCTCAGTTTAATTGGTCAAGATAAACTGCTGAATTGAGGTTCTTTGTGCCAAGTTCCCTTTATTGTGGAATGCGCACCTGTGTTCTTCTAATTGGCATCTTTCTTTTTTTGTCTTCTTGTTTATTCTGTTCAAGGTCTTCTAAAGGCGTCTGAAATGCTCTTGTGACCGTTAGCTAAATAAGTGTCCACAATTCCCCCTTTTTTTGTTTTTCGTCAATTAACACCTGCTGTATTGCCCTTTGCAAAGATCTATGAACACAATTAATTAAACACAGTAAAAGCAACATTATACCTAATAAAATACATAAGAATAAAAGAAACCCCGATTTTTAACAAAGATACAAACCAACTCCTAAGTCCTCATCACACAACTAAATGCTCTAAGCTGAAATGACAGCTTTCTTAATTGCGTTAAAGCTCTTGCAGCTCCTTCTTGCCTCTGCAGTTCTGTTATCTTGTTTATTAATTGCTCCACTGTCCAAGTTCCTCATGTCCATTGTTTTTCTGGTGGTTCAAAGTCCTTTCAAACTGCAGCTGTCACGTACTCCAGCCCACTCATGCTAACTGCGGCCTACTTATGCTAACGCCAAATAATCAGGCTCAAAGAAATGTCCCCCATTTTCCATGAAATATCCTACAATTCCCCCTTTTTGTTTTTGTGCAAGCCAGGTTACATGAAATGCTTTTGCAATCATACGTTCAACTATTTTTATGATCCATGCTACAATCATTACAACTGCTAATATTACAATTAAAATAACTAAGCCATGCCTAAGCAAATCTTTCAACCATCCCGTAATTCCCAAACTTGCTAGCCATCCACTTAACCCTGTGTCAGTTATTGTGAGCCTTTTACTGTGAATCATATTGATATCGGGTGTTAGTAACGTAAGTCGTCCGAGGCTACATGGCCTCCCATTAAGTTTCGATGGAATTCCCCCCCACACTCTATCCCCACAAATTAAAAACATCCCCACAGGTAAAGCAGCTGGAATAGAAAAAAGAGCGTGATATTCTGGAATAGATATAGTTACACCAAGCTGTAGCATTTCTATATACAGGCAAAATAGCATTTATATTCTGACCCTTTCGAGTGGTGTTATAGGTGTAATTAAACATCACACAGGCATTCATGATGACTGATCCTAACAACTCTAACTCTTGAGGTTCTTGCATTACTTGAGGCAGGTGTGTATACAGACCGTCCCAATTATCGACACAGGATTGTGGGTTAGTACAAAGGGAAAATTCAGGCATTGGATCTGGCCAGGTGTCTAGAGGTAACCCCACCAAACAGGTAGAAAAAGGGTCTTCAGGGGTAGCAACAGTGTCATGGTTTAACCCCAGCCAGCAACTAAGCACCACGCAGCCACTCACTCACTCCCCCACCATCCAGTGGGATGGTGGAGAAAATCGGAAAAAAAAAGTAAAACTCGTGGGTTGAGATAAGAACGGTTTAATAGAACAGAAAAGAAGAAACTAATAATGATAATGATAACACTAATAAAATGACAACAGTAGTAATAAAAGGATTGGAATCTACAAATGATGCGCAGGGCAATTGCTCACCACCCGCTGACCAACACCCCGCCAGTCCCTGAGCGGCGATTCCCTGCCCCCACTTCCCAGTTCCTAAACTAGATGGGACGTCACATGGTATGGAATACACTGTTGGCCAGTTTGGGTCAGGTGCCCTGGTTGTGTCCTGTGCCAACTTCTTGTGCCCTGACTGGGCATGAGAAGATGAAAAATCCTTGACTATAGTCTAAACACTACTGAGCAACAACTGAAAACATCAGTGTTATCAACACTCTTCGCACACTGAACTCAAAACATAGCACTGTACCAGCTACTAGGAAGACAGTTAACTCTATCCCAGCTGAAACCAGGACAAACAGAAAGACATATAGCTTCTTGATGCTTTATGTTTGCCAAAGTTACCCATACATTCTGTTTTGGTTGTTGGATCATCCATTCTTCACTTATGTGTGTCACCCATAACAGGCCGAATGCAGCGAGAAGGAGTCCTTTTAGGTTCAGCATTTTTCCAAGGATGTAACAACTGTCCAGGGTTTTACCCACTTTGCTGGTACCCATCTTGTTCCGTGATCTGTAACAACACAAGCATAACCTCGTCCCCAGGTTATTAATTGAAATGGTCCCTCCCATACATTTTTCTCAACATTTTTAACCATAACTTGAACATTGCTATTAATGTCAAACAAATCTCCTACCATGCCTTGCACATGTTTCACAATTGGTGGTACACTTTTGCCATCTGTCAATTTCAAGTAATTCAACATATATACTACTTTGTTCAATCGTTCATGAGGAGTAGCCATCTGCTCTCCCCCTTTTTGTTTTTGCAGTTGGTGTTTCAAAGTCTGATTCGTGCATTCTACAATTGCCTGGTCTGTAGGGGAATGTGGTATACCCATGGTATGTACAATACCCCATTAACTAAAAAACTTTTGAGTTGTCTGTGCAATGTAGCACGGCCCATTGTCAGTTTTTATCTGAAATGGAATGCCAGTGCTGCTTTTTGTGCTGCAAAAGCCAAACGCAGGTGTCGCTGGACGTGTCGACTTGTTTCTCCTGTCTACGCTGTTGCCCATACAGCTGCAGAAAAACAATCCACAGACACATGGACATATTTCAATTTACCAAACTCAGGTATGTGTGTTACATCCATTTGCCACAATTGTAAAGAATGCAAACCTCGTGGATTTACAGCTCCAGGTGAATTTGTTCCCATAATTTGACACTCAGAACATGTCTGTGTAATGGCTTTTGCATCTCCAATGGTTATTCCAAATCATTTTGCAAGTACCTTTGCTGATTGATGAAAAAACCCATGTGAGATTCTAGCTTGTCCTAGCTTGTCTGGTGAAGGTCCTGTTCATGCATGAGTTCCAATCTTGTTACATGCCTCAACCGTATCAACAAGGCTGGCATCTCTGGGTAACGCCATCAAAAGCTTTTTACAGTCAGCATTTGCATTCTCTACTGCTAATTTTAGCGCCAAGGCATTCTGAGCCTCCATACTCGATGCTTGTTTAGTTACTGCATCTCTTAGTCTGTCAATGAAGGACATGTACAATTCCTGGGGACCCTGCTTAATCTGCGTGAACGACATAACATTTCTACCCTCTTCTGGCAGAGTCATCATTGCTTTAAATGCCATTACTGAAGCAGTTCTCAAGGCCTCTATGGGAAACCTTGCCTATAATCTTGGATCGGTAAATTTGCCAGTCCCAACAAGGTGATCCCTTTCCTCCGAGGACATGTTCTGCCCCATACTGCCCCTGGTTGCTCACCTTCCTTTCAGGTGTCTTCTTAGCCTAGGCTTCAGTCCTGCTTCAGTCCCGCCGAGAGCAGTACCTCCAACCAGGGCTTCTCCTGCTGCGTCTTCTGCGCTCTCAGGGCCACGTCGGGGTCACCATTTGCAGGAGGTAGAAATAAACGGACGCCTGTAAAGTTGAAAGCAGACAACGTTTATTGCTAAAACACACACATGTTTATAATCACATAGTCTGCAAAGTCACTGTACACGCGCACAAGCATAAAATATGATTGGTTATATCAACTCTGTACATGTGCATAAACATAGGACATAAATTGGTTATACCAACTAAAACATGCGAAACTTGTCTCAGTTTAATTGGTCAAGATAAACTGCTGAATTGAGGTTCTTTGTGCCAAGTTCCCTTTATCGTGGAATGCACACCTGTGTTCTTCTAATTGGCATCTTACTTTTTTTTGTCTTCTTGTTTATTCTGTTCAAGGTCTTCTAAAGGCATCTGAAATGCTCTTGCGACCATTAGCTAAATATGTGTCCACACGCAACCTGCTCCATTAAAATACTGAACTGAATTCATGGACATTGACATTTCAGAGTTAATGCCTAAACTGTGTAAGAATCTGTCTTTAGGCCAGGAACCAAACCCAAAATGGCAGTTTATTCTACTACATAAAACAAGTGAAGTATTTGTTCTCATGCCTTCCTTTCTGTCATTTATCAATCTTACACCTCACTCTTCCACTTGTCATTTGGAACGACTCCTTCTAGGATTCTATGCGCTCCTTGCTCTGATGAGGTCCATCTCCTACATCTCTTTTCTGTTTGGGAAATGCTGGTGTGTGAAACAATATAGATTTCTGCTAATAAAGAAAGCTCTTTGTCTGAGCTTTGTGCCACGGACCGTTTGGGTATGTTGATCAAAGAGGTACTTTCTTCTATAAGCATTGCATCTCTGAAGGAACCCTACAATTCATTGCCTACTGTCATGGTCATCTGTTTTTCCCAGATTCCCACTTTTGCTCCAGACACATTCTCTGATAACTTCTTAAGAGAAGTATTATGCCTAATTGCCTTCCCAATGTCTCTGTCCTATCCAGTGCCTGCAACTCTTCTCATGCTTTATACCATTGCAGGCCTCCCAAAGGACATAGAAGACACTGATACATAAATGTAATTGCTGAGCTAATTCGGAATGGGCAGACAAGTCCCCCTGCATGGTTTGCAAAAATTAAACAAACAACTTCCAGGTATGGTAGATGCCACTGAGCTTACCCTACCTGGAAGAATTGCCCAGACAAATGAGCTGTGATTACATCTGCCAAGCTTGAACTGACTAGATTAATCCGGTATGAGCTGGTAACACAGCTGATGTTTCTTTTCTTGTAAATCATTTGGCTGAGAGGCTGGAGGGTTATTGAAACTGCGGTGGCAACTATTAATTGCCCTCAGGGATGGAGGACGTCAAAGAGATTGGGCCTCAGGCCATGTGATTATCAGAGCCATTGCCAGCTTATATCAATGATCTAATATAAAAGGTAATAAAGGTTAAGACGATAGCCCTTTGGGATTGACCACCATACATAGTCATCTGATACCATGTAGAAGCTGAAGCCCAAGAACTGCAACACACAGAAGCTAAGCTGTTATCCATAGACCCAGCATGTCAACCAGTCAGAATGAGTGATCTGTTCCTCTGGGGTTACTGGTATAGGACTGGTCTAAACTAGACTGGTGGGGCTGAAGTTCTGATCTGTGTGTGATGTGTTTGCAGAACAGGAATCATCATCCACTTACCCATCCTCTCAGGCAAATACATATTAGACTGTGTATCACTGAGTACAGTATCACACCACCCAATCTCCCTGTGACCACAGGATGCACAGTGTAGATTAGAAACAACTTTCATTCCAAAAAAGTGACAGCTGCCCTGCACCCCTACTTCTGGTGCAAAGGCTTGTCTTAGGCTTTGTAATTCAAAGTAGGTCCCATGGTCTTTCACCCTGAATGCCATCCCCTACACTTCTAGTTGGAGCCCCAACCTGGTTACACTGGAGGTAGACCGAGTGCCTTTAGGGCAGGGAGTCTTCCCTCTGCCCATGGGAATTTAAAGCCATTTAAAAGTGAATAAAGTTTCTTAAAAATTTAAGAGACCATGCCTCTACTCAAAAAGCATGCATCACACGAGGATATTTAGAATAAGAGGTTCGTAAAAGGCTATTAGCAGACATTCATGGATTAAATTTTCATAGTAGATGAAATCATCAGAAGGGGTTAGATACACCTTCCTTGTACTGCTTAAAAGACTGCTGTCACAGAGCTATGCATGGACCTTTTACCCCAAAGAACTTCCAAGAAATGAACCTAAACGAGGACAGAGTTTACAGACTGTTAGCTTATGTAACTGAAGGCTCATCCCCATGAACACAAAGGAGCAGAGGCACAATGACAGGCAGGGGAACCCCAGTAACCGCACCAGAGCTGGCTGAGCCACTGACAGGGTTGCTCCCAGGGCTGGCCCAGGGGAGCCACCAGCCCCATGGGTTGCAGGGATAACCCCAGCTGAGTCAATGGAAGACACTCCCCATCAACTCCCCATCAATCCAATTACAGACTCTGAGAGAATTACTGCCTACAGGAGCATGGGACTCACTATGGGAAGTTGGAAAGAACATTTTGGGGTTTGCAAGACTTACTATGGGATGTTTAAGGGAAGGACCAAAGACACAGGAAGGGAAAGATCAAATTGGACTGGGGAGGAACAAGTATGGGAAAATACAGAAGAAAGGGGATAAAAGGAGCTGGACATATGTAAACAGGTTACTGGTCAGTATGCTTGTGTTGAAGTGCAGCAAGGGCCAGGGCCTTTGCCAGCGAGGGCTCCATCCCTGGGAGGGATGGTTTTGGTGTACTCGAGGACACAGATAGCCAAGCTGTGCCAATGATCATCAAGAAGTGCAAAAGCATCCAGAAGTAACTGAAGCAAGAACCAGAAAACAACAACAAATTAGAAAACAAATGGTGTAATCATCAACGAGGTTGATCTAGCCAATCCTGTAACTAAGGACATGGAAAATTACTGGGTTAACTAGAGGTGGCTGAAAAAAAGACCCTGGGGAGGGAGGACCTATGACCTTGCTCCAGGATGCAGTACCATCTCTGCAACCTCTGAGGAACTCAGGGAGCGGAAAAGAGTCCAGGGAAACCCAAAACCCACCCATGACCCTGTGCTAGGAACCACCACACTGAACCACCCAGACTCCCTCCAGGATTGCACCATCTCTCCCGCAGAACAAGAGGCTTGTGAAAGAAACCACAATGCCAGCCCGCCCAATGTCCTCCCTCACTGCACCATCTCTCCCATGGTACAGGGAAGTCATGTAATTTGTGAAATTTCATATATCTGTCTATTAAGCAGATGTGGAAAGGCCACAGCCATGCTGGACCGTGGTAGTGTGCTCCCTGCCACCCCCTACCTAACCTGTATTTCCTGTAATCCTGCTCAAGTGATAACCACCAGTGGCAGTTGTAATGGATGCATCTGGTCGTGGTGGCTGCATCCAGCTCAAAGTGGATTCGGGGGAGACAGATAACAACACAATAGCCAAGGACTAATTTAAGCAATGCACCCACCTAACCACAGTGCTGGTCAATGTATGACTCAAGCCAAATTTGGAAGAAACTAACATCTGTATTCAGTATGCAAGTATGACTATGAGTTAATTATCTTACTCCATAAATAGTGGACAGCCCAGGGCCCGCTGAGCTCTCCTGCATGGCAGCGGGCTGCACACCAGGATCTCCCCTTGAGTAGGGACGCCTCTCAAGGTTAGTCCTCAAGGTTGAGAGATTCCTTGCTGCAACAGATTCTCGGTAAGCAATTGATAGCATGCTAAACTTTGAAATCTTAGCTAAGTGATATAAAGGATTGATTGTGCATATACAATCCTTTAGACATAAACTGTTGACCAGGTCTGGGACTAGGATTGGATCCAGCTGCACCTAAACGCCTCTCTGAGGAGGAGTTTAGAAAGCAAGGGGTTTCTGAACCTCATGACTCAATGGGAGGGTGTCCCTGACAGTTTTGTCTGACCCTGTCCTCTATGCAATAAATATCAAGTGAACCTTGCCATCGAATCTTGTTAAACCACGGTCACATTTACTATCAAACTTTGTTAAATGTCTGTTTTATATCAATCAACATATTGCTACTTCTGTCTTACAAGTGAAGTGTGTTACACCATCCACGACGTGGACACAGCTGGTTCCAGACAGCTCCACCTGACCCACTGCAGGCCACAGCTGAGGACATTAGCCAAGCTGGTGGTGCCTCTAAGCCAATCAGGTGAGTTTGTAGCACCTCTGCTAAAGATGCATTTAAGAAAGGGCAGAAAGCACCAGCACAAAAGAAAAAATGACCAGGTTGGAGAAGGAGGATAGAGAAAACCATGCCTGAGCAGGGGCCAGAGCCACAGAGCTGCCTGAGCAAGGCCCATGAGGTATGACTCTAAAGGGACTGCTACTGATGGAGGAACCAGGACACACTGACCCCAGTCTCCTGCACTGCCTGTTGCCTCACCAAAGGGACTGAGTGCAATGTGCAGTAAGGGGATGGGAGAAGAGAAAGAGAGGAGAGAGGTGTGCAGAGGGAAGAAGGGGTGTTTTTTATGAGTGTTTCTTTGTGCTCCATTAAAGAACTAGCTCTCTGAACTTGCTCCCAAGGTTTCCCTTCCACTACCCCTTCCGAGTCATTCTGTGTTACTGTCAGGGATATTACTGTCCCTCCAAACTAGACTGTTCTGGTTTAGAAAGAAATATGGACAAGACTTCCACCAGTGAGGTCCTGCTCCTGACCCCAGCTAAAACATACTTTGAATTTCTGACCTCAGGGATGAAAATGAAAACTATTATCAACAGGTCAAACCCTCACCCTAACACCTGTCTGAGATCTTTCAAAGACCATTTGAGCATCTTTGCTCTCAGCTCTTCAGTTCTTAGGCCACAGAATGTGTCTGAGTTCAAAAGGAAAGCTCTCTGGTTTTGCAGCAGTCAAAGATATTTAGCGATTGTCAATGTGCAAATCCTGGAATGCTGCTACTCGCATGTTGTTCTTTTTATCTGCTGAAGGATACAGTGTTGAAGGAAGAAAGCTCCTTAAAGTTGTCTTATGTGCCCATGGTAGAGAAAGCTGACAAGCAGCACTATCCACTGGAGGTCAGTGAAAGGCTGGGGAAACCTGAGGTGAGACTGAAAATGTTTCCGCCTAAATAGGGTCCCTAACTAGAAAGACCCTGAATTGCCCAAGACTGAAAGAAAATGGTATATTGGGCATAACTGGCAGAGTTTTGGTAGCAGGGGGACTACAGGGGTGACCTGTGTAGGAGAAGGTCATGCACTGCCCTTCAGCCACAGCTGGTTCCAGCTGGCTTGGCATCAGACAACACCAACCACCATGTGCCAAAACTCGAACCAATCAGAGAAGCACCTCTGTGAAAACATATTTAATAAAGAAGAGCAGCTGGTGGGAGGAGATGTGTGAAGAGACATGTAATGACACACAGAAGACAATACAGGAGCAGATACATCCTGAGGGAACTGCAGCCCATGAAGGAATCCCTGCAGGAGCAGATACTACACTGAAGGGGACTGCAGCCTGGGGGGGAATCCACACTGGGGCAGTTGAAAAGCATAAGAAACAGGGACTGCCAAGAAAGGAAACCACTACGCACTGATGTCAATCTCCTGTGCTACCTGGTGCCTTGCTGAAGGGACTGAGTGTAACATTTGGCAAAAGCAAGCAGAGTGGAAACAAGAAAGGGGGGAGGAGAGGTGTCTGGATTGAAGTTGAGGTGTTTTCCCTAGGCATTTAATTTTTATCTTGTTTCTCAGTACCCCTGAATCAGTAATTAAAAAATATGTAGTTGGCAATAAATTAAAAATCAGTGAAATTTCCCAACATGAGACTACTTTCCCATGACAACTGGACAGTCTAGAAAAGACAAGTGCTCATCTTTCTTAAGATTATGCTCTATTCAGGAGTCGGACTGGCTGCAAATGTGGAATTTGGTGCAGAATGTGGATCCTTAAGATAAGATCTGCTCTGGAATGGTTCCTAGCAAATTCAGCCCTTGGAAGAAACAATAGAGAACAAATGTTAAAGGCAGCAAGAGTGAGAAGCTCTTGTGTTCTGTTTTTGCAGATAAGAAGGTATAAGAGACCTGTTCTGGTGTGGGGTCCATCTAAGCCACAATCTTTCCTGAGATTGTAGGCAAAAGTATGTTAGCACTGGCAAATGCAGTGGAGGACACTGGATCCACCTTCAGAGACATTGCACTGTACACTGAGATCTCACTTGATGCTGTAAGTGAAAGGCAACTCCTGTTCTAGTGGTCTTTGTAAAGTTCACCTGAGAGGTGTGATTTGAGCAAGTGCAGGTGAAATAATTTTAGACTGAGGGAGGATGGTTCTTTTTTTGGAGAAGACTGTGTACTGTGCAGGGGTGTATGTCAGTGTATGCACCCCTGCAAACTTCAAGTTGGATTAGCTGGTAAGAAGGATAAGAGGCTTGGGAGCCATGTGTTGGAGCTCACATAGGTCTAGGCTGGATAACAGGGAGACCAGTGTGGTCTGACAATTGACTCCTGGAGGGACCAAGAGGTCCAAGCCAGTTACTGGAGAGACTATCAGCTCAGGTGTCAACTGGGACCCATCTGCGTTGTACAGGTCTCCGAGCACGAGTCAAGGGGAGACAAGGGCATCCAGGGACAGTTACTGGGGGGATCCATAGTGCATATATGTAGATGTTAGTCTGTGTGGGGTCATGCAAAGTAAACTGAAAGGCAGAGTCCAGGGTCAGTTACTGGACAGACTGAACATCTAAGGCCAACTACTGGAGGGATCGACATTGTATATATGTACCCACTTCATACTAACAAACCTTTAACTGCCAAAGAGGGGGCAGGATTAGGCTGTTCGTGCCATCTGTGTTAATGTGATGAGCTATGTATATATGCATGTATATGTCTATATATACACATATACATACACACAGCAGTACAGCATCTGTGGGACTATTGGGAATATGTGCAATAGTCCACCTCAGTACTGACTGCATCTGGCAACACGGAGCTGTGGCAGTTTTCCCTCTGTTGGGCTACCAGATTCAGCAATCTTCAAGCCAAAGAGTTTCTCTCACAATATAGAAAGAAGCTCCAGCCTTTGGAGATGAGTGACTCTGCACAAAGTACACCATCCTCATGCTAGAAGTGGATGCACTCGAGTCTCTATTCAGATGAGTATTTGTCTGTATTACATGTGCAATAGCCATTTAATCCACCAACAAAAGGTCACTATGAATGCAATGCAGCAGAATAGTGCTGAAACTTCAACTCACAGTATTTATAGGGTGGAAGCACAGGAACAGAATTTGTAATTTTAGCTAACCTGAGAAATTAAAGATCTCTGGAGTATGTCCAACATCCTCACAGTTCTTAAACTATACCTACTCCATAAAACAAAGGTATAACATCTGCGTATCTGTAGTATTTCCACGTGTGCCCTCTGGGTGTGTGTATTATTGATTTGGCCAAATTCACATTTTAACATTTAGAGTATGGTGATGAATGTTAAGATTTTCCTGGTTAAGCAAACAATGAAACTACTTTTCCTTCCTCAAAAACTATGCTATGTTCTGGCATGCTGAATAAGTGTGATATATACTGAGGAAATTGTTCTTTACTCTTTAAAAATCAAACGTTACCAAATAAATAGTTATTATCTACCATTATTTACTCAGAATATCAGAGAACTTTTTAGCAAAACAGCATTTGCTTTCTCCCCCCCCAGTGATTGTTATAGGAACTTTGAATAGAATAGACTACTTCAGTTGGAAGGGACCTACAATGATCATCTAGTCCAACTGCCTGACCAATCCAGGGCTGACCAAAAGTTAAAGCATGTTGTTAAGGGTATCAACCAAATGCCTCTTAAACACTGACAGGCTTGGGGCAGCCTGTTCCAGTGTTCCACCCGCTTGGTAAAGAAATACTTCCTAATGTTCAGTCTAAACCTCTCCTGGTGCAGCTTTGAACCATTCCCACGCATCCTGTCACTGGGTACCAGGGAGAAGAGATCAGCATCTCCCTCTCTGCTTCCCATCCTCAGTAAGCTGTAGAGAGCAATGAGGTTGTCCCTTAGCCTCCTTTTCTCCAAACCAGACAAGCCCAAAGTCCTTAGCCGCTCCTTATAGGACATTCCTTCCAGCCCTTTCACCATCTTTGTTGCCCTCCTCCGGACACATTCAAGGACCTTCACATCCTTCTTAAATTGTGCAGCCCAGAACTGCACACAGTATTGAAGGTGAGGCCACACCAACGCTGAATACGGCGGGATAATCACCTCTTTCAACCGCTGTGTTTGATGCACCCCACAATGCAGTTTGCCCTCTTGGCTGCCAGGGCACATACTGCTGACTCACATTGAGCCTGCTGTTGACCAGCACCCCCAGATCCCTTTCTGCAGGGCTGCTCTCCAGCTACTCCTCTCCCAATTTATACTCGTGTCCGGTGCTACCCCATCCTAGGTGCAGAATCCAACATTTTGACTTAAGTTTCATCCCATTAATTATAGCCCAATGCTCCAATCTATCTAGATCCCTCTGCAAGACAACTTGACCCTCAAGAGAGTCAACAGCACCTCCCAGTTTGGTATCATCAGCAGACTTGCTAATGGTGCATTCAACTCCTGCATCCAAATTGTTGAGAAATATATTGAACAGAACTGGCTCTAGAATTGAACCCTGAAGAACACCACTGCTGACTGGTTGCCAGCTGGATATAGCCCCATTCACTACAACCCTTTGAGCTCTGCCCTTCAGCCAGTTCTTCAACCTTGTCCAGAAGGATGCTGTGAGGGACAGTATCAAAAGCCTTACTAAAATCCAGAAAACTACATCCACTGCCTTCCCTTCATCCACTAGGCAGATGACCTTATCATAGAAGGGTATCAAATTAGTTAAGCAGGACTTTCCCTTTGTGACCTCATGTTGACTGTGCCCGATGACTGCATTATTGTTTAAATGCCTTTCAACAGTATGCAGTATAATCTTCTCCATAATTTTTCCAGGAACTGAGGTTAGATTAACAGGTCTGTAGTTCCCTGGCTCTTCCCTCGTGCCCTTTTTGTAGATTGGAATAAGATTGGCTAGCTTCCAGTCAACAGGCACCTCCCCAGACTCCCAAGACCTTTGGCAGATGATTGAGAGGGGTCCTGCCGTAACATCCAATAGCTCCTTCAGAACTCTGGGATGAATCCCATCAGGCCCCATGGACTTGTGAACATTCGGCTGATACAGCTGGTCCCTTACAATTTTAGTGTCCACAAATGGAAAGTCACTATTCCCACACTCATGGTTCTCTGCTCAGGGGACTGGGCAGCCCAAGGTCTATCAGCACTATTAAAGACAGAGACAAAAACCACATTGAATGCCTCTGCTTTTTCTTCATCCCTGTTAGTCAGATTACCATCTTCAACAACTATCGATCCTTCTTGTTAACTGAAACAACACTGGCCAGTTTCAACTCCAGTTGAGCTTTGGCCTTTTGTGTCCTCTCCCTGCATAAACAAGGTACAGCTCTGGGCTTTTATCTTCTTGATTATCACTTAAGTTGCCATGCGTATTGTCTTTCTTGCTTGGAAGGAAAAGTGGTTTCTCTGAAACTGTAAGGACCTTTGCAATTTCATAATTCTGTCAGTGCTTATTTCACTGCTGCCTCAAAGTGTCTTATTGCCAGAGAAAAAGAATTCAAACCCCAAGCAGTTAAAATACCCAACTAACAATGATTTTTTTTACCTCCCTTTGAATCTGAGTGGCCCTTCTCTACACAGACCATAGTCCAATATGGCTGCTAGTGTAGCCAAAGCAGAGAAAAGTGGCACTGCTAGAAATTCAATCTCATAAAAGTACAAGATCCCAAACTTGCTGGGAGGGGAGAAGATGAAGCACACTTCGGTTTCAGCATTTCTCATTAGAGAGCTCTTGAACCTAATTGCTCTCACCTCAGTGACCAAGACCTTCAATTACTGTTGTCATCAGTGCTTACAATAGTTATCAGCTCCACAATATCGTACACCCATATCTAACTTTGGATATAATCTTGAGGACTGTTTTGACTATTTGGTGATAACAATTAATAAGAGCTAACCATTAGCGTGGAACGTATCAACAACTATTAATTGGATGAAGTCTAAAATTGACCTATCAATTTTCTGAACACTCTCAGTGAACCATGGCACAGACCAATATGCATATAAATATACATACACACACATTCAGCTGCTAGCAGTTGCTGACAGTTTTGTACTTTCAGCATTAGCATTTCTGTCACGATAGGCAGCACTGCCCCAAAAGCAGCCCACCAGCCCTTGCACACGTGTAATGACAAATTGGCCAGGAAAGCATTCTCCATGGTACCTAGAGGTGCACTGGCACAGGAAGAGACTTCCTATCGAACAGGCTTGTGTGCAACTCCTGCACGAGTCTGGCTTTGCTCCTAAGCGACCTTCACCTCCTCCCTGCGCAGCACAGACCCCTCGAATCTGCAGGAAGACATTCCCACAGCTTCCGCGCAGGGCTGGGGCACAGGGACCGCGCCGGCGCCCACAGCACAAACCCGGACGCTGTGAAGAACAAGGCCAGCCACGCAGGGGCACCCCCACGCCGCGGAGCAGCGCCCCGTGCCGCCCACTGAAGCAAGCCCTCCCCAGACAACGCCGGGGAAGACAAAGGACCACAGACCGCCCCCGCGCACGCGCGCAAAAGGCAGAGAGGGGCGCCCCTCCCGCTCGTTTATAGGCGGCCGGCGCCGCGATTCCAGGGGCGCGGGGAGCACGCATGCGCCCACCGCCGGCGGGCAGCCGAGCGCGAAGGGCGAGCTGCGCCCGCGCGTCCCGCCCCGCCCCCAGCCGCCGGGCGGCCGTGGGGGCGCCATTTTAGCGCCAGGGGGCACCCGCCGCTGCAGCGGTGAGGGGAGTCCTCAGCCCCCTCTATCGAGAGCGGGGAGGCTCGGTGGGGCATTACGAGCTGGAGCTCTGAAAACACGTAATAAAGTTCGAGTAGAACTTTTTAAAAACAAACGTTTTCACACGGAATTATAGAAGAAGTCCATATTTCACCTGACAAAATCTATGCCTTGCCTTAAAAGCATGTTGTGTTTAGTCCATTGTGTCTTATGGAACCCACTAGGTTTATGTGGATGCTTTAGCAATAATTAAAGTTGGTAAGAAGTTACGATGATGTGTTGTGCTAGTGGTGTGCTATGCCAGAGATGGGTCCACATGTTTGTGACCAATGGCATTTTAAGATGGAAAAAACACTTTGACAAACTATTTTTTGCTGAATCCAGACGGAAAACCCTTGGTGCTGAGGAGATTCTCAGTGCTTTTCAGTATCAGACCCACAGACAGGTTTATAGATGGATCTTCTTTACAAAAAAACCCTTTTCAAGAAATAAATTCTAATTGCTGTGGTTAAGATGCATTTCCCCCACTGTCTTCTCTGAAGTCTCCTGAAGTGATGGCATCACATTCACTGCCCTAACAGAAACACCATAATGAATGTTAGTTAGTACAAGCAGTTGTCCATATGAGACTACCAAACGGTTTAGAAGACAACTATCCAGCTGCTTTTAAGAGGGTTATTTTATGAACACAGGCCCCCTTTTCAGGAAGTGCTAAGCATGCGCAGCTCGTGGCATTACACGTCAATCACCAGCTCTCTTTGAGCCAGACCTGAAGACAAAAACTAGCTTACCTTGGTCAACACTTATTAAGACTCATTAGTCTTGCAAAACAATCTGGTCTTCATATTTCATTCAAGGAGATGCATTTATGTCAAACATTTGTAGAGACATTTTTTGCTATATCTTTTTTTTGCCTATATCCACGCCAGCTGGCAAGCTTAGCTACTTGGTCCTTTGATTTAGGTAATTTTTCTCTGCAAGCCTTTGTGATGATCCTGAAGTATGACTAGATCAAAGTTCAAGTTTAGATGTATATGTACGGGCTTGGCAGTCACTCTGAATTTATTCCAGTCTAACTCAAATAAAAATCTGGCTTGTGATTTCAAAATAGCAGAATGCCATTTTCTTTCTTTTGGTAAAGTTGTGACTTACTTGTAAGGAAATGGGAAATGTTCTGACAGGTCCAGGTGGGTCAAAATACAAGTAAGTACATATTTGACTACAAATTTAGAAAGTTCTTTTTCTTAAGTATGCATTGTCTAAGATATTATACTGTTTCCAACTCCAGGAAGCACAATGATCTTTTCGTAGTGCAAAAGTAATTAGAGCTGTTTGAAAAAGTTTTAACTCACTGTTAATGCAATGTAGATAACAGGAGAGCATACCTTAGCATGCTGAGAGAATTGAACAACCACTGATTTGTACATACTGGTTATAGAATCAGAAGGTGTCTTGGAAGTGGTCACCGTAATCTGAGGTATCATGATGTAACTGCTGAAGTTATGGCTGATGTCACTGTCTGGTTTGGTAGGCTGGTGGCAAAGGTGGTATAAGCAGTATAAGTGGGCTGAGTGGTAGCGGTGGACTAAGGGATATTGGTGGATCAGGTGGTTGTTGGGGGGACGGAGGGTGTGTACCTGAAAAATTTGTATGCCAAAGAGACATCACACAGAAAAAAAAAGTAAACAAAAGAAACAGGACACACAACAAAAATTACAGTATTCATAAAATAGTGACTTTGTAAAAAAATCATGCAAGTGATTCCTGTAAATCAGTCTAGCCATTCTTTTTCTTCTTTCACAGACGTAATAGTAATTAGTTTTCTTGCATGAGCTATTACATTTATCATACCCAAACAGAATGACAAAGCAACAATCATAGTACTCTTTTACATGGTTATTCAGTCTTGGATACCGACTCTTAGCCTGTGTATTTCCTGTGGAAAGACCTAGCTCGTAGTTTCTAGGACCGAAGGCCAGGTAAGGAAAAGTTGTAAGAAAAAAACCAAATAAAATTCTGGTCAATGTTATAAGTTGCAAATCTTTGGATAAGACTAGCAAATTTCATAGACTTATTCCTATGTTACACTGTTATAAATGAGATAGATAGAATGCTGAAACGTAGAGAACACTTTACCATGAAACAGCTAAGCTTTCAGCTAAGAACATAGTTTATTTTTGTAAACTCTCCCCCAACAAAACTTGATGAATAATTCCTCAATCATTAACTTATTTTTCAATGTAACATTGATTTTACTAAGGTTGCATATATGTTAGGACTGTCAGGTAAAGAGAATTCTGTGATCAGTCTTATTCCTAATGGAATCATAATAGGAATAGGAAAAGGAATAGGAATGGCTACAACTATCAGGTTACATTTCTTAGTAAAAATGTTTAGGAAAGCACTTCAACACATTAAGTTAAGTGGGTACTTAACATTTTCCTAACCTGGCAACTAAACTCTGCAAGTGTCTGGAAGACTAATATTTTCTGACACTCATATCGACAAAGAAAAAAAAAAAGTGAATAAGCATTGCTTATTTTGTGTTAATTTATGAGAACAACTAAAGAATTTCCCTTTGAATGTATATTAAACTGTAAGTTCAAAATGTCTTCCAATATCTTCCCACACGGTGAAAGTTCAACTAAAGTAATGCTATGTTAAAGGTACATCATTTACTCATTAGTGGAATGTCTTGCCAAGATTAAAACAGAGAGTGGAATGCTGTTCCACGGGTCTGGTTGACACCTAACCTCTTTAAATTTTATTCTACTTTTACAAAGCATTTTCCTCTCTCTTCTCACTTAAAGAAAGTCTTTAGGAACTGTTCAGAATAAAAATACCAAGACCTAAACTCCAACAAAGATAAAAGAACACATATTTAAAAAAAAAATCTTTAAATACTTAATACCAAAATAGAATGTTCTTGAGAAAAGGTAATTATTTTTCTAAGAAGGAATTGATATAAAACATGAGCATGTTATTTAAGTAGAATTTCTTCAAGCAGGAAATTTTAATGAAATGGCTTTTGTATATGTAGGAATTTTAGGAAAAATAATTTAAAGCTGTTTACCTCTGCATTATTTGTATAACCTTATAGGGTCTGTTTTCTACTGTATCTTTTTATATGTAGAATAGTTTTATTTTACACCATTCAAATGTCTGGTATTACTTGTGTTTTGTTGATATTGACAAAAACTAAAATGAAGAAAAAATAATTTGATCTTAGTTCCACACTGAAGTTGATACTCAATTTCTTGCTTTTTCTTGTGTAACACCTAATATGCTTCTACAGAATGCTTTTCCTCCAAGTATGGTTTAAAATGTCAGAAGGCATGTTTTGATTTTAAGAATACTGTCTTTCCTAAGAATAAGTAACACTTCTTTCAATATAGATATGAACAGCAAAGAGAATGAAGAAACATTCTTGGACGCACGCAGCAAAAGGACAAAGGCTGACAATCACAGTTTGCAGCAAGAGAATTTCTGACTAGATATAAGGATTTTTTTTTTTATTTTTTTTTTTACCATGAGGGTACTTAAACACTGCACAGGGACCCAGAGAGTTGTGGAATCTTCAACCTTGGAGATATTCAAGCTTAACAGGACATGGCCCTGAACAACCTGCTCTAGCTGACCCTGCTTTAAGAAGGGGGTTGTGCGAGATGGCCTCCAGAGATCCCTTCCAACCAAAATTATTCTGCAATTCTATGAATATTTTTTGATAAACCCTAAGAAACACTTTGAAAGGAACATTCATTAGGGTGGAACAGTTGGAGAATTACATATATGTGCTTATCTTATAACAGTTAGGACATTCATGTGCAAAATAAATAAAATTCAGAGCATATTTTACTATTTGTTGTACTGATAGTGTTAATACTTGAGACTACAGAGACTCACAGTGTGATTACTGGAAATCTAATGATTTATTTGGGTTCGTATGAACAATATAAACCCCACAAATACTACACAGAGCATTTCAGGGTAGGCAGATTCTTTAAAGGGAAGCTGTCATGCCTTAAATACATGCAATACAGAGACACTCTATTCAGTATTTGAAAAAACAGAGTATGGCAAAAATGGACAGGAATGAAAGAATTAGCTTTTCTTCACTTCTCTCAGATATGACCATTTATCCGTGCATCACACACTGTACATCTGTGTGATATGCTACTTCACATCCAGTCTTTCACTGATGAGGTAAAATATGCTGGTGCAAGCTCTTTAAGAAAAACAGTTTCTCAGTTCCCTGTCTTAATAATATCGCATTGACGCAGCTCAAGTCTGCAACACTGCAAATCCAGTTGGATGAACAGCTTGTGTGTCAGGCTAAAGTGTCTTCAAATTATATTAGTTTATCTAATGAAACAATTTCTTCTGCCTGGAAACTATGTTTTGTTTGTGGTGGACCATCACAATGCTGCCACAGCTCTTTTGTCAAGGTGTGAAGGAAAAGTGATAATGCCAGTAAGGTGTAAAAACATTTGAAAGACTGTCCCAACTCTTCTGCTAGGTTGGGAGTGGAGACAGGGGTCTCATCTGCCTGTTTCTGGCAGGACCTGATTAGTATCTTCTCAGCCCTAGTCTGTATGTAAGTGGTAAGATTTAAAGGTAAATCACACAATGCAAAGTCTGGCATTCACACACATGCAGGGTGGCTCAGTTGTGGATTCTGGCCTTTGCTACGGTGAGTTTAGTCTAGATCATTATGACAATATCACATCGCAAACAAGCAAGTAATCTGAAATGAATACTACAGAAACAATGCGGTCTTAGTTAAGAAAGATCTCAGAATGGCAATTTTTGCAATTAAATATACACTGACTGTATTTTTCCTGTAATATCAAGGCTGAGTGCAGTGTCACAGGGTATTTTGATTAAAAAAATGTGATCAATGTAGTAAACAGACTACTTCATTAGTGATTTTCTGTTAAAGACTAAAATTCCTAATCTGGTTATATCAAAAATGAGGTGGGACGACAGCTAAAATGTGCTTCCCCAGGAAGAACCCAATCCTGACAAAATGGATCTACATCAGAGCTACTCTTGTCACCTCAGCCCCTTACCCAGTATGCCTCTGCCTTTGCACTGGAACTGGAGGTCCTCCCCTTGACAGGAATCTCTGATTCAGAGAGCTGAGTCAATAACACATTGATCTTATTTAAGAAGAAAGAAGGTAAGAGAAGGGGCAGGATCATGCAGCCAGAGGTGGAAGGCTCAGCGTAGTTGTTCATCCAAGGAAAGGAAAGCCAGTTAGTCTCCTGGAGGGTAAGACTCCCAACACCCCATGCCAGAGCGGGGCAGGGATCTTATGCTGAAGGCATGAACTGAATGGTGGACACAACACACACCGGATTATCAGATCCCAGGCCTATAGTGCAGGCCAGAATAGCCATTCTGTGTGCTTTGCCCAGTCTGACAGAAATGCAGTCAAGTGCACCCATGTGATCCACACCAAATTCGTATTGCCAGGAGTTTCGCCCTGGAAAACAAAATGCAAACTCTTCCCAGACTTTGGGAATATTCATTGGGCTATAATTGCTAAATAATGTGGAAAGCTTTCAGATAGGGTTGTACCCCAGTCTGTATAGAGGAAACTCTAGGAAATTTGCTGGGTCTTTTCAAATATTATTTTCATAGTCACCAGAGTGATCAACTACAAAAAAATCAAAACTGTTCTGTTTAGTCCAAAGAGCAGAAGATGCTTGTTGAAGAGGTCTTATTGTAGGCTGCGGCTGCACAGCCAGAGGTGTTAAATGCTATTCCATGAAACCACCAGGAGAATACAATTCTGTTAAGAGAAAGAAATCTGTCAGAGGGTTGAAGAACAGTTTCCTTCATTTCAGAGACAGACAGTTCTGGAAAAAAAATCATGCTATCAACATGTGCTAAGCAGATTTAAATTTTGGTGGTCCTTGGGCTTTATTACGTCTGCCTTTCTGAGACATAGCTTGTGGTTTGAAGCTGTAATCTCCAGTTTTCCCATTAGCTCTTTCAATATCATTTATTTTGGTGTCAGTGCTGGAAGGCTAAAGATTTGAGGCAGCTGTGTTTGGACTGGGTGCAAAGCCAGTGTCCTTTGAGATTTTACTAGTTATTACTGAAATTAGCACCCACTTCAGTTTACTTAGGCCGCAGGGGCACTATGTTTGCAAATAAACCCCAATTTTTTTGCTTGGGTACAGTTCCAAGCAAGGGGTCACATCTCATACGAACAAGAAGCAAGGATGGTGTGCAAGACCAGAATTACTGATGCATAAAGACTCATATCACCTCATATTGATTGGCCCCAGAATGCCACCCTCTGTCTTACCATTTCCATTGGCTCTGATGATTTTCAATAACCATTAAGTACCTAAATTCCATTCTTGATCTTTTCTCATAAATAAAACTCTCCACATATTGAAATTCACACCCCTCCTTGTTCAGTTGCTTTTGCTTAGTTAATACCTTTTTTGACATTGCGATGTGGAAATGCATTCTGCTTCTTATTTCCTTCTTGGTAGAGACAGCAGACCCACCCCTGCACTGCAGGATATGTTGGTGCAGCCATAAAGTGTGTTTTTGCACTGAGTAGCTTACCGTGATGTTTCTCACATTAATTTTTTTTATGGCTAATTTTAAAGACTATTGGAATATTTTAATTTTAAAATTGTGATTTCCTTCATGTACAAATCCTTTTTTTCTGTAGATACAGGATGGGAAGGAATCTTTCAGCTATCAGGGCTAATGCCCTGCTGCCAGGTAGTTATTTTCTTGTTTCTGCTACTCCAATGGAAAATCTTTTCCAGGCCCTGATGGTCCTAATAGACAGCTGTATTGCAAATATTAGTAAGGAACTGCCTTCTTATTTTCAGCTTAAACCTAATAATATTTCATATATACATGTTTGTTCTTGTGCTAACATTGTCTTTTATTTAAGAAATTTCTTTCTTTCTCTAGGGTTTGCTCTTGGTGCATTTTTGACAGTGGTCCTATCCCATCTCAGTGTCCTTTGCTAGACTAACAAGCCAAGCTCCCATAGTCTCCTATAAATCCTTTTGCATCTTTCTGCACATTTTTCACATTTTTCTTGAATATGAGTAACCAGCACATACACCATATTTCAGAAAAAGTCTCCCCAGGATTCTGTCTTGATGCCAGCTGATGCATCCTAGGACTACATTTGCCCTTTGTGCAGCTGTTAGGCCTTTTCAGCTGATGGCCATCCTGAAAAGAGCAAGTATTTCTTTGCCTTAGTTCCTGATAATTTCCAAATGATGACCTTATGCTACAAATCTTTGTTACTAGTTTCCCGATAAATGACATTGAGTTCCGTAGTGATGTTTAATCTCAGTCCTATCATTCAAGTTCCCAAGGCCGCACAGTTCTTCCAAATAGTTTTCAAATATTTTTAACTGGCTTCTAACTAGGAAAAATAAGAAGAAAATAATGAAGCAGCAGAGAAAAACTACCTTACATACTGTTTTATTTTCCCGTTGCTTATCTTAATTTCACTCATTAGTTTGACGTTTGCTTCCTTCCTTTATTTTTCTAAGAGAAAAGTGGTTATGTTGGAGAGGTGGTGTAAGATCATGAAAAACTGGAAATGTGAAAATGTGCAGTTGTTGAATTAAAAAATAAATAACATTTTATATCATAATAAAATAGGGGCTTTTATTAAAGAAAATCTATTTGAAAAATCCTTACTTTGATACTTTCCCAGAAAAAGCTTAATCAAGGAAAAATCACTCTATTATTCTAATGTATTACATTAAACAAAATAAATTTCTTTAGAGACAGTAATTCTTGTATCTAGCATGGATAAAGAAGTACGGAAAAAAACCCAAAACCCACTGTGGAGCAAATCATAATCTGAACATGAAGGACCTCTAGTGGCATAAATACTTCCAATAAAAACTCTATGTTTGCTCATCATTTTACAAGGAATCACTTCTGCAGTTTCAGATTTTAAGTTCAATTTGTGTGATATTTTTTGTCTTTCCTTTTGTAGATAAGGTAAATGCAGGAAATATAATTTCATTATAGCAACATACAGTAGGGTGTCTAGGTGTACAATGGCATTGCACTTTAAGTTCCCTGAAACTTAAAGCAGATGCTCTCAACTTACAAATTATGTTCTGTGTTTTTACTTGTTATCATTGTTATCTACTTTTATCACCTACTCAAACGTATGATTTTCTTAGCAGAGGAACAGTCTGATAGGACACACTGAAATAAAACTGTTTAACAAGAAGGAGTTGAAAGCAGATGAGGATATGAGAGCTATGTCTGTGTCTTGTTTGTTATGGCTGTGCTAATTCTTTTATTTGTTCTCAGCTTAAAAGTAATCTTTTGTGAAAAGCAGAAAAAAAAGTTATGCCATTACTTTTGGGTTATCCTTCGACCATTCTAGAAGATAACCAACTGTAAGAAATATTTAGATTCTTAGTCCCTTTCAATCACACTTGAAAATAGTTGGCTATTTTAGATACAAATTTTGAATAGAAAGAATTAATTTTTAAAGAATTCTACAAATGTATTGCTAATAGTTCTTTGTCAACAGTTTTTCTAAGTCAAAAAAGAGGTATATGCCTTCTAGTCTACAGGCCCATTAAGCATCCAAATACATCCTGCATGCAGATAAACTATAGCCACTCCCAGGGATTTCACTCATCCTGGAAAAGATGCAGGAAACCATGTTACAGCGGAACTAGTTACTTTTGTAGAGCACCAGGAACAGAGTTTCTATATCTGAAAGAGGATGCACAGCCTTAGATGCACACGCTCCCAAGTTTCCACCGGTGAGACAGCACGGGGGAGCGATAATACCAATTCTGGGCTGAATAGAGGGCGTCTCTGGGGCCAGGCAGCCTGGCTGGCACACACTCCAGGCAGCTGTATCGCTTTGCTGCGGCAGGAGGCAAACTCAGGCTGACAAAAATCCAGAAACTCACAGCCACGGTCACACTTGAGGTGAACCCTGAATCGTAGTAAAAGCAGGAGACTGGAGCAGGAGTAGCTGAAGACAAAGTCATATTTAGACGTCTCGGGTATCTCTGCATTGATGGCCATGTCATCCACAAGCCATAAAAATTTCCTGAGATGGCAAAGTTTATCATACTCCGAAATGAACTTATTCCTCAAAGTCTATCAAAGGGCACTTTTAAAAATTGTTGTTGCTGTTGTTTGTTTGGTTTTTAAACCTTCATTTTTAATATTTGTTTTGTTAAAGAAATTAAATTAAAAAGAGATCCCTGCCTGTTTAAACTCTTACTGCTTTGTTTCATATTTTCACAGTACACAGATACCCCTCTGGGATGGCAATCCTTCTGCAGCTGAGCAGCTCCGGTGTAAAGCCCCAGCCTTGCAGTGGCTTTCTGGTGTGAGGCTGCTGCAGCCTATCTGTAGCAAGGAATTCCAAGAGCTGAGGTTAAATGGAGAGAAAAAGCACCAAGGACATGATTCTCCATCTTTGGGGAGTCTGCAGCAGATTGCAGATACAGGATGAATAAAATTAAAGGCGAAGATAGTAGTTGTGGAGCTTAGGTATGAGGAAATACATGGGGTATCCATAAACTATTCTGTTATAGAAGTGAAGGAAAAATACATAAAATCTCAATATAATATAGAAATGGCTATGTATATTATAAATATAGAAATATATGTTTGAATGCTCTTTTAAGACATATAATTATACAGCTTTTCTCTCACATTGACCTACAGCTTTAATATTACACGATCACAGAGTCAAAGAGGGGATTTGGGGACCAGTCCTCTCCCACATAGCCAATACCTTACTGGTTTAGGGCCAGGCCTTTGGGAAGTGGGAGACTGAAATTCACCTTGCTGCTGAAATGGGACTGGCAAGAACATGAAGTTATAAAAATGACCTGAAAATGGCAGAGTAATGCCTCCCTTACACTCCTAAATCAAATCCTATGAGGATGAATTTAGGTGATTGCAAAGGGAGCTAAAACACAGCTTGAATGAGAGAACTATGACAGAGAAAAACATGTCTGAAAAAAATGTTGTGGTGTTGGGGGGAGGAAGATTAAACCATGGTGCTCTGGGGTAAACAGGCGAGGGCAGAGAGAAGCAGTGTCTTGTGGCAGAAAGGATGCCAGCATAGCTAGGACAGTGACAAATATATGCACCAACGAGGGCAGGAGATTGCTCTTCCTGGAGGCACCTGTGACAGATACAGAGCACCAATAAAAGTGAGAGTCATTAAAAAAAAAAAACCACCAGGGTATGCAAAATGCCACCAGGTTCTCCAGGTGAGTTGGGCTGAGATATGGGTGAAGACAAACAGGATGAGGTAAATCCTTAGGCATGGGAGCAAAAAGGTGGGAGCTGAAGCCTTAGAAATAGAGGAACTCAAGGCTGCGCACAAAGCAGGGAGAAACTAAAATTTAAGGGTTTAGAGTAACTTTGACTCACTTAGCTGCAAGAAAGATGAGACCTGCACTGCCTGCGCACGGGGCCAGCTACAGTCAGGCCTCCACGTGTCTTGGGGGTCGAAGCCTGTGGCGGGGCGGGGGCCAAAGTGGCCTTGCAGGGACCCGCACCCGGGCACCAGGCTGGGGCTGCTGCCGGGAAGCCCCGCAGGTTGCCTCAGCTGGAGAGCAGGGACACGAACCTCGCGTTGAGCGCTCCTGGAGCAGCCGTGGGCTGCTCTTCCGCTCCGACCTGCACCCAGCGGGTGCAAGGGAACCTGCGGAGCGGAGCTGCGGCTCGCTAAGCGGAACGAATGCGAGAGGCATCCCAGGGCAGGCGGCTGAGCTCCGTCCCCCGCCCCAGGACGAGCCGTGCCCCTCCTGGGGGCGGCCCCTCGGCGGGCACAAAGCTCGGCTCGGCCCGCCCGCCGCCAGTGGAGCTGTGTTCTCCCGGCCCGCTGCTGCCGCTCCTCCGTCCCGCGGGCGTTGCCCGCCGCCTCCGCAGTTTCCTCCCTTCCTCTGTCTCGGCGGGCGCAGGGCCGGGGCATGGAGGCGGCCGATGCCGGCGCGCCGCCGCCCGGTGCTGCTGCTGCGGCGGCGGCCGCTGCTCCCGCGTCTGAGCCGCCGCCCGGGGCCGCCGCCGCCCCTCCGCGCCGGCTGCTGGCGCTGCTCGGGGCCAAGCTCTGCACCTGGTGAGTCCGCGGCCACGGCCCCCCCTCCCCGCCCCGGCCTCTACGTGGAGCCGGGCAGCGCCGGCCTGCCTGCTCCCGCGGCCGGGGGGGGGGGGCCGTGCCGCGGGCCGGGGTCGCCGTCGCCCCCCCCTCCGCCACCCCGGGCGGCGGGAGGTAGGGAAGGAAGGGGGAGACAGTCTTTGTGTCCTCGGCCGATAAGGCGGTGAGGATGCCGTGGCTTATCTGTGCCGCCGGGAGAAGCCGGGTGATGCCCTGCCCGGAGCCAGCGCCGCCGTGGGGCACCGGCCGCGGAGGACGCCCGGGTGCGGGCACGGGGTCGCCGCTGGGAGCGGGGCGTGGGGCTGAGCACGGCTTTGGACCTTCGGGCGAGCCTTTACAGGCCGTCGCCCTGGCGGAGGTGAGGCCGGCGGGGTGCGGGCGGCAGGCGGCGGAGTTTTGGCTTCCGCTGGTGGAGGGCTGCGGGGAGAGGGTGTTCTGATAGCCGGGCTGCTGTGGAAGCACAGCCGGGCTGCAGTCCGTAACTGCTGTTGTGCGAGAGTGTGAAGTCACTCCAGCTAAGTGTAGAATTAGCGAGTGAAGTATTTGATTTTGTTAAACTGAGAGTGTGATCTCACATATGCACACACTTGATTTTTTTAGTAATTCTGGCTTAATATTTTCCTGTTTTCCTATTTTTTCCTCTATTTTTATCTATTTCCTATCTTTCTGTACTTCTGTCTGTTCTGTACTCTTTTATCAACATTGTCATGAGGAACAGGTCATGGGGGGCAGAGAAGATAACAGAACAAAATAGCTGAGATGAGGTGTGGAGTCCGGAATGACCAATATCCCCTTTCCCTCCTTCCTCGAATCAGCTTAGGACAGAGACCCGTTCAAGTATATAACTTAAAATGCGAGCACTGGTTACGCATGGAAAACTTGAGGAAAAAAAATCTGCCAAGTTGTGCAGGCATCGCATGCGTCCCAAAGCTGGTACTTGCGAAGCACTGCCTTTTGTGAGAGCAGAACTACCTCCTTTGACTTCCAGTCTGCAAGAGCTACTGTTCCTTCACAGCTTTGGTTTCCATCTGAGGAAAAAAAAATAAAATTCCTGTTTAAAAGGCTTTTTGGGGGCTCCAGGTTTGGTCTCTAATAACTATTGCATCAGATATCCTTGGCTGACAAACAGGAGGTGCTGGCTCTCCTGCCAGCCTCGCGCTCATAAGCTGGAGTCTGGTGACTGGACTGTGTGGAGGTGTGTGCTGGCCAAGCAGAGTCTTATTCCAGAGACCAAAGCCTGCCTTTCTCTTGGTTATAAGTTTTTATCTTTTCATTCCTCCTGCCTGTCAGGAATGCCCAAAAAGACAAGATGGGAACTTGTTGAACTGTTCAGTAACCTCACTTGTGCTAGTAGTTTTGCCAAAATGTTGCCAGAGGGCTATACTAAGTGAATCTGTTGGTGGTACTTGAAAGAAAATAAAGAGCTCTCACTGACTTTAGCAGTGTTGTCTGAGATACTGAATTGCTGGGGTTTTTTTTCTTTTTTTTTTTTTTCCCCAGGTGGCTAGAGGCTCAGCCACTTCAGTTTTGTTAGAGGCCTTTCTGAATCATTGGAAGGTTTAATACTTGTATGTAATAAGCTAGATTTTTTTTTGGGGGGGGGGGGGTGAAAGCAGTAGAAGGTATGCTTTCTGATTCTTGAAACAAAACAAGTCTTTTCTGTTTCTTACCTTTTACAAATTAGATTGAACTCAGTTTCAAAGCAGAAGATTGAAACACTAACTTATAAAAATGTTAGTTCTTAAAAATATTGGTTTCCTGTCCTGAGCTATCTGCTAATCATGTTGGAATATGGCTTCAGTCTGAAGCTGCATTTTCCTTTAACTACTTGCATGAAAATGTGAGATTATTCAAATGAAATGGTCTCTTCTTCCCCCCACCCCCCATTCAGGAAGGATTAATTAGTTAAAGCTGAAGTGCAAGTAAATTCTTTGTGAAGAGTGTTGCCAGGCTTTGCCTGTTAGTGTTTAACTGGTGGCACAAACAGATTTAATTTTTGAAAAGCTATATTTATTTTCATTTTAAAAATCACATTAAAATTATAGGATTTATTAAACTAATAGCCAATAAAATTGTTAACTGTGGGCTTATTAGACTTTCTTTGACATATAGAGACTCTGATTGTATTTTAATATCTAGGAGTATTTTTCTTTGGCTCCATGCGAAATGCAGAAGAAAGCCAGCCTGACTTTCTCATGTTGTCAAGAGCCGCACGTTGTTCAGCATTAGCTTTAGACCAATTTGTGGCAAACTTTCATGTTCTAAAAAATCCCCAAATGACTCCTAGTTTTGCTTATAGCCAGAGATAAAGCTAGCTAAGATATGGCGGCTGAAGGGTGAGGAGGAGTAATTTCTTGGCAGCCAACCACCAAGCAGTAAAAAACAACAAAAAAACCCCTAAACTGTAGAACTAAAAGGCCATTTCAGACCAGTTACCTTATGTCATCTGAGAGTCCAAAGTGATTTACTCCTTACCAATGCATTAAAAAAAAAAAGCAGACAGAATCAAGTTCTGGCACAGAAAAGTTAATATATTTCAAAAAATGATGATAAATTATTAATAAGGAAATTATTGTCATCGATACTCCTGTCAGTACCAGAATGAAAGGAAACTTATGTCTTCGAAGTATTTTTCTTATAAGAAATTGTCTTGCAAAATGAAACCAATAGGATTTAAAGTTTGCTCTCAAGTTTTACAGAGGGTCAAATACTCTTTTTAAAATTTGCTATGGGACTTTAGTGGGCACTGAAATAATAAGGCTCCTGAGCCCATATTTAATGAGGGTCATCTTACTTTGTTCAAACTGCTGTCTTGCTGCCTTGAGCCTAGTGCATTGCACTGGGAACACGGCGTCACCTTCGCAATTTGAAGAAATTCATTTTGACACCTTGGCAAATGGTGTGAGGGGAAACCATTGCTGCTTCCTGCTGAGGCTTGCACCTGGTGTTGGGGGGTGTGGGGTGTGTGTGTGTCAAGGCAAAAGGGTGTTATTTTACACACAGCTGAGAAAGTTGCTAGAAATGTAGTGTTTTGGGTTTCACAGAAGACATTTTTTGAAGGCAGCCTTCCACTGTCAGTGAACAATGTCTTTATGTGGCTGTTTTGATCTTAACGTTTTGAATCTCTTCAGGGAAGAAGAAAATCACTGAATTAAAATAGAGAAAAATAAGGAATGAGGCAGGATGAAGCCTGCTTGCCTTATCAGATGCCTTTGGTACTGTAGAAGTAAATGCTGCAGGACTGCTGAGACATACATTAACTAAATAGCAATGGTTGCTGGTGCAATAACCACTAAGCAAACAGTTCTGTAGATTCTGAACCTGCATCTCTTCCCATATGCAAAAATGCAAGGAGATAATTCCCTAGGTACTTTAAACTGGAGAAAGTTAGTTATTAAAAAAGCTGAGGATTTGCTTAGTGGAGTTATTCCACTGCAAGAGGGCAATTGGGTCTTTCTTGTTTTTAATAAACGATGGTTGAAGCTGATCAATTGTTAGCAAATTTGAATGGCAGTAGATTTTCCCTCTTTTACCCTCTTGCTGGAACACGGTGACTATCCAGTTTGCCAAAATACTGGGCACGTAGAGTCCAGGCCTCCCCTATACAGAGGGTGCTGTAGTTCAGGAGAAGCAAAGCTACCCCTTGCATACCATGTCCTGGAGGAAAATGTTTAAAACCTTCCCCCCACAGAAGTCCATGTTAAACAAGCCAGATGCTTGTGGAGTAGTATTTATTGCCTGTGCTTCTGCCCGTCTGTGGCACCCACCACCTAGGAGATGGGTGAAGGGGAGTCTGCATCCAGGAGAGCAGGGCTTCCGCTGACCAAGGCAGCTTTAACCTCTCCTGGTAACGTATTGACGAGTGCAATTCATTTTGTGGACTCCGCAGGCTTCACAGCTTTGCTCCTGTAAAATTGCAGCAGTTCTGCCCAGTCACACCTCTGCTCAGGTATGATCCCCACTTCCACACCCTCGTCCCAGCTAGTCCAAGCACAGGGTAAGTTTAGTCCAAGTCCTTTAGCAAGCTAAAGGCTTGCTCTGTGCCTCCTGCACTGAGGGTAAAGAAGAAATATTTTCTGCTAGTTTGGAGCAAGAAACTCTTTATTTGAATAATAAAATGTATATACGTATTTTTTTAAATCCCTGGAACCACGTTTTTCATGTGTTGTCAAGGAAGAAATAATGTGGTAAACATTTCAATGGATCTTCTGTGGTCTTGCCTCCTGCAAAGGAGCCAGAATTCACAGGGCAGGCAAAGGGTGAGCTGGAACCATCGTTCATGCTTGTTTGAGGGAGGAGGTAGACTCATCCCTGAAATTTTAGCTAATGTATGTTAAATCTTCTTAACAGCACCTGATTAAATTAATTCTTTAGATGAATGTAAAAAGACATTTCTGCATCAGTCAGAATAATCAGCCAGAACTTGTCATGGTCATTGCTGATTTGTTCACCAAATAGTGCAATCAAATCTTCCAGAATAAATAAAAGCTCAATATAATAGAAGTGAGGTAGCTTCAAAGTTTGTTGGGTTTTTTTCTTTGTTTTTTTTTTTGCATACAAATATATAAAAAATACATGTATGTGTTTATATATTATGTATGTATTTATGCAAGACATGCATGTATTTTACAGCACCATTTATAGTTAATGCTGTGCTATAAAGTAGCCATGATAAATGTCTAGCTGAAATACAGTCTCTGTCACTTACTTCAGCATTCAAAACGCTAGAAATCAGAATGTTCATTCTTTCATGCACCAGAGTGAGTTATTCACACGAGGCTGGATAGGGCCTTACAAGATTGTCACATGATATATGAATACTTAAAGTGTGGATATGCACCATTGCTGTGATTGGCAAGACAAGCTGTAGCAATATGTGGGGCATGAATCTCTTAGAAGTGCAGCATGGCTGGACTTCACAGAGATCTGCTGTCTCAGCAAAATGGACTTGGAGAGAAAAATGTGCCTAGCAGTATTTTTAAAGTCAGAAGAGCTTTGGTGTCAGGCTGAATTGAAAATGAGATTCATGCAGCTGAATTAGAATCTGTGCAAAGGAGATGTCTCCCTTCCAAAAGGAGAGATGGACTGTATGATTGTAGTTGGCTTTAGCACCCCTGAACACACCTTTCTCATTGCCTGACAGCTGGATTGCACAGCATAGCTAGGTGAGCTTGTATTTACTACATTGAAGTCAGCCACGTTGGGAAAACAACCAGTGTTACTGTCACATGGTGTGCATGGCATGTGCATGCCCTGCCAGAAATCGTCAGGAAGAGATGTGGGCACGGGGCAGGTCCAGAATCCTAATGGGGTTGTTTCTTCTCTTGCTTGATTACTTTGAGTAGGAACAAATTAATCAGTTGTGCAGACAGTTAAATTCTCATCATTAGTCTTCAGAGTAAACAACTTAGACATGAACTTTGCAGACCTCTACAGACGGCACAGCACTGAGCCCTTCTCACTGCATATTGTGAGTATGCAGGCAGAGACTGGGGTGGTACAAATCTGCATAGCTCCACTGGCAGGGAAAACAGCAAGCCAAAAGATACGCAGCAATCTATGTGTACCCCTGTTTGTCTAGGAGCCTCTGGAATGGTTCACGTTCTATTAAGGGAAGAATTGCTACTAAAAGAGCATGAGCTTCCCCACCCGCCCTGCCCAGCTGTGGATTGGACTTAAAAGGAGTTGTAAATGCTAACATGATCTTTGGCCAAAATGTGTTTTTAACTCCATCCTCAATTACAGCAGAGTATGATGGAATATAGCAGGAAAAAAATCCACAATAGGTATTAATTATAACAATTCATATTTTAAGAAAGCATTTTTTTATAATGAGAACAATCAATCTCTGGAACAACCTCCCCAGGGATGCGGTGGAGTTTCCATTGGTGGAGGTTTTAGAGATGTGACTGGACAGGATGCTAGGTAATCTCATCCAGGCTCCCTTTCCCATGAAAGGTTGGACCAGATGATCTTTTGAGGTCCTTCCAACCCGGGCTGTTTGTATTTCCTCAGCACTGCTCAGCTTAGGGTCTCAGCTCACTTTCAAAGACTCAGCTCCCAGAACGGCCTGAAGGCAGTCATGCCTTATCTCCACATTGCAGATTTCTGTTGACCAAAGTCAACATGGGATTCAGTGGAGGATGAAGGATTTAACTCAGGCCATGTGTAACAAAACCTCTCTTGATGAGAATAGATCCTGCCATTGGTTTGAGCCTGCCCAGGTGAGCTGCTTGAAGATCCTTGCAAATTATTCCATCACTGGCTGTTTGAACTGGCCTCACTTCTTATATGGCTGTCATGAGCTTAGGCTAGATCTGTGTAGACAAAACCCTGCTTACCAGTAAATCAGAACAACATTGATAGGGAGTAGAAAAAGAATAGTGTCAATCTAAAAAATGGCATTTTCCCTGAACAACTAGCAAATATTTTTTTAAAACCTTGAAAGTTTAATTCTAAGCTTACTGTGTTCTCTTTTATATTCACAGGCATATTCTGAAAACAATAATTCTGGGCCAGATGCTCTCCTTGTTTATCTGTGGGACTGCTGTTACAAGCCAGTATCTAGCAGAACAATACCAAGTGAATACTCCAATGTTTCAAAGTTTTATCAACTATTCTTTGCTGCTTCTAGTTTATACAACAATGCTGGCATTTAGGACTGGTATGTGAAATATGGGATGGGAGATTTTGGTTCATAATTTTTTTTTTTTCTTGTCTACATTTCCCTTTCAGATTTTGAAACTAAAGAACTCAATACTCATCCTAGTTTTTTAAAGTTCCTGCTGAAATTCCTGCTTTGTAATAACACATGGAAATGAATTTCGCAGGTTAAATATGCATTTAATTTGATTACATTTCATATCTGTTTAAAATTATGTGCTGTTTGGTTTCAAGTCCTATGTTATATTAGGGAAAATAGGCTTTGTTGTAACACGCTTCTTTACCAGAGGCCATTTAGTAGTTGTCCTATTCTTATTAATTTACTCTTTAAACAACTCTGGTCTTGTGGTTTTTTTCCCTTATGTGGAAGAATTTCTGTGCCTTTCACCATTTGCATTGTCTCCTCTCAGACTGCATTTTGCTGCTATTGTAACTTTCTTGAGCAGGGGCAACTGAAATTTAACATCTCAGTATTATTTATGCTTCTAAAAAGCATACAACAACATTCTATGCAACTTTTGGTTGGAAAGAAACACATATTGATTGCTGCTTTCTTCTAAACAGGCAGTGACAGTCTTTGGCAGATTTTGAAACAGAGGTGGTGGAAGTATATTTTTTTGGGACTGGCTGATGTTGAAGCCAATTACATGATTGTAAAAGCCTACCAATACACGACCCTCACAAGTGTGCAGGTAAGAACCAGTCTCTCTTTTTGAACTGTTGCTTTCATTGCAGTTTTGGACCAGTTTCTAAAATGAGATCGATAGGACAGACATGGAAGCTATTTAAGCCTGAAAAAACTTTCCGATATTTATTTTCTTCCTGCAGTACAGGGAAGAGCATCCTGCCTCATGAATAACATTTCCAGGAAGCAGAGAAAATTGGCTGGTATTACCCAGTGCCAGCTCTTGAGTTGAACTCTAATTATTTTGATAGAAAGCACTTCTACGAGTTTGCTGACAGCCACTCAGGGTTTTTCTCCTGACGCGAAGATTTACGACCAGGTAACACTCACACAGCACAGGTTCTTGCTGATGAGAGCAAGGTAGATCTCTTGCCTAGTCCTAGAAGCTGTGGGAGGCATTGCGAGGTGTAACCCCACATGTGAGGACATACTGATAGTTAGCTGGTGTTGCTGACCATGCAGTGAGGGACCAGCCCTTTGGCTTTTGGATGTGGCGCTTCAGTTCAGGCCCCTCTCTGGAAGAGATGGAAGGGAGGTCAGCGTGCCAGGCTCCTGAAGTGACAGTAGACGTCCTGTGCAACGTCAGTGCTTGGTGCTGCGTCGTTGCACTAGGATAAATCTTGGGTTCTGAAATAGCTCTACGAGCAGGAGGGCTAGGGCTGGGGTTTCTTTGTCACCCTACACAGACATAAGCGGCTGGAAGGTTGGTACCTTCTTCCTGCTTCCAGCTGTATGCTCCTGAGCTTGCACGGCCAAATCCCATGAGCAAACTGGCTCAGGGCACTGAGTAAAGTCGGAGTAAACCTTGCCTTTTGCTGGACTGTTGGCAAGCAGTGTCAGGCCCAAGTTAGCTCGCTGTGTGGCTCCACAGCTGCTGCTGGAACAAGGGGGGACACGATGCAGAAGCAAGGAGGGAGTGTATCTGGGGCCGTGCCAGCCTGTGCCTGCTCTTACTGGATCTGTGGCTGGGGTCATGGCCCCAATTACCTGAATAGAAAAATAACGTGCTGTACAAAATTGGCTGTTAGTTGGAAAGGAGCGTTTAGGAGTCAAACTAACCAGGGTTAATATTTAAAAGAATTACCTGTAAAGCAATAAACTCCTGTGGTCTGGGCTCCCTTTAGAGAACTGCAGTAACTTTTCTTTGCACTACTAAAGACTAGTAACATGTGTCTGTTGGATTATTATTGTTACATTTCACTTCATACTTATGTGTTATGACTCATTGGGCCATTAATTTCCTTACAAATAATGCCTAAGAAATCAAAGCTTTAAGAGACATTTCAGTCTCAGGATCATGTTAAGCTGATAACTGAGACACTGTTTGATCATATACTTTACAGCTGAAAAAGCCAGGACTTTAATCCAAGTTCTCAGAAGTAGTAAAGCTATTCCCATGATTTCTTTCATAGAAATTAAGAAATAGATAGAGTAGGTTGTCCTTTCCGGTTGCCAAACTCAAGCATTTGCTGAACTTTTTTTCTGTGTGGTAACCTTCAGACTGATGCTGCTTTGTGTCAGTTCAGTAATTGTGAATTTGTTGTAACTGCCTGTTGTTGTAAGGTTTCTTGCACATTCTCTGAAGTCACCAGTTTCTCACCACTGTCAGAAATGAGATACAGGACAAAGAAAAAAGCCTGTGATTTGCTCTAGTGCAAGGCATTTGCTGTCTGTCAGTAGCAAGCAGTTCTGCAGCTACATCAGAACCTGTGGTTCAGAGCACCCAGCCTGATGGCTTGTCTGCAGTACTGGCTGTGAGTGGATGCCCAGGGAGCATAAAAGCAACGCAGGAGTATATGGCACCTTCCTGAATACTGGGTAATCACTGTTAAAATGCTGGCTGGCTGGAACTTCAGCTCAGCCCTATGGAACTTTTCTTCAAAGATAAGTGTTCTCAGCTCAGTAGGGAACTTCCATGTATTTTCTCACTCATGAACACAAGAACAGAACTGATTTTCCTTTACTTATCAAATACCAGCTTTGCACGGAAAGGGTTGGGAGATTTTTAAGGAGATAACATTGGGATGGCAGCTCTCATTTCTCTGTAAACAAAGAAAAAGACTTTGGTTCACAACTGAACTCCTTCTGTTTGGCTGTGGCTGAGGCAATGCCATGGAGACTTCTTGCTGCTGGTGTCCTTCTGTCTTGTGGCAGGACTTGACTGTGCTGTTGTTTGACCACATATGTCATGGCAAAAAAAAAAAAAAAAAAAGGCAGCATAGCTGTGGTTTCATGTTGTTAACATGCTAGTGGGCACAATTAGCATTTGCTCTGTAGATAATTTAAGTGGAGGCATTTTATAGGCGGCTATTGACAGAATAGCAGCTGATGGAAGAGTGTTAACCTCAACAGGAGAAAATGCAGGATGAGCCCCTGGGGCTCAGCTGGAGGTTGCCCTAAGGGAGCCTTGCAGGATAGCGAGCAGGATGAGCTGTTGAGCTTTCTTACTCAGAAAGCTGTGTGGAGCTGGCAATTATAAGCAAACCAATGACCTCCAATAGTCTATGATAATTTATTAACCATATATTAATTAATAATTTACTCACCCTGCCTTTAAAACCTCCTATAAACAGTGTGGCCAAAGCCTGGCTTGAGTCAAAACATTTGTAAATCAAATCACCAGGTTGGGGTTTTTTTTGTTTGTTTTTTTTTTCCTTGTAAAATACAGGCTAGAATTGAATAAGATGAGAGTTTGCTGAGGCTCTACTGGCAGTAGTAATCAGCACTGCAGTACTGCTGTGAATGTCATAAAACTTGAATAAATACACTTTATTCTTTTAAATGGTTCCATTGATACAATTCTTTGCAGTATTACATCTGCTTTGCACCTCTTTGATCTTGATCCCATACAGAAGAGAGCATTTTCCACCAAAGAGCTCTGTAACATAGTAGATGAAGGGAAGCCAAGATCCAGGAGTTGGAAATCAGATTTCTTCTGACTGTAGTTGAGTATAATTGTCCCCTGCAACAGATTACCAGAGCATGTTCTTCATCATTTGGTGCCTGTGTGTCCTGGCTGCAAGTCCTCTAACCAGGATGCTGGAGCTGTACAGTATGTTATTGGTCTGGATGAAGCAATTCCCCACCTGGCGTTCCTGAAAGAGCTTCTGGCTCATTATGTACTACTCCCTTTACATCCTAATTAAGAAATTTTTTTTTAAAGGGTTTTTCTTCCACTCTTTCTGTTTGGGTTGAAAAACTGCTTGGAGGTTGGAAAGCTATGTGGTAACATCTCAGTTAATGGGGAAGTGAAAGCTTACTTATTAGTAGAAGAGATGTCTACTACTAGGGAGGTATATATTTTGCTTTCTAATGTTTGCAGTATTTCTTGTTGTTTGATACTAATCAAAACAGTCAAATTTGGAGGAAATGTTAGAAGGTTTTTCTTGAGGTAAGAATAGAGAAGAAAGAAAAGGTAAGATAGAGAAAAAGGCCTATGACTAGATAGGAACTCACAGCATGATATTTTTCAGTAGAGCAAAGTTGTATTGGAATATGTGGTATCACTTATTAGGACTTGTGTGGTTGCAATGTCTCATAATACAGTACATACAAGTGCTTTTGAGCTTTACAGACTGGACAAACAGGAGGCAATCCAAGGAGCAAAGACAAATAGATGGATTTAATCTGTAATAACTTCCCTTCATGTTATGCTTGTAAGACTTTAATATATGCAGTTATGAACAAATAAAACCAGACGTATCATAAAAGTCTTACAAGTTTGGTTAAAACCCTTGGGGACAATGGCTGAACTAACGGAAGCCAGCACAGAAGACGACTGCAGCGGTGCACTTAAGCAGGCAGAGGTTGGCAATGAACATTAAGGACTAAGGGCTTTTGTCTTGATTGTAATGATTATGGCCCAGTCCTATTGACGTGGACCTAACAATTTGTAGGGACTTCAAGAGGCCAAGATTTAAGGGCTGACATTTGAGAATAATTTGTGAGCAGTCTTTGGAAGGCTGACTGTATGTTCTGCTGTAGACCATTCCCTTACACAGTTTCATGGCACTCTACCAAGGCAGGTCAGAAAATACACCCTTTTTTCCTCCAGACAAATTCAGAAATAAAGTATGTTTTGTTCAATTAAATATTAAACCAATTATGATTAGCTCAATGTTCTTGGTATTATTTGATTATTCTATAACATTATGCCTATCTTATGCTGTGGCATATTTTTCTGTATTAAGTACACAGTTCACTCTTGATATTTTCTGTAATAAAGGAGAATGGGTGGAAGATGGGCGAGTCTAGCAGCAAGGCAGAGAGACGTAGGATTTTAGGAACATACACAGAGGGGATAATAAAGGAAAGAAGTCAGTGTCACTGCTTGTTATGGAGTGCAGGCATCCTTGAACCCAGCTGTTCAGTCTGCTCAGGGCAGTGTCTGCAAACACATCTGAAGTGCTTTGAAACTCTAGCTGCCTTGTGTGTCCTGCTGTGGGGGCATGGGTGAATTAGAGTGGGTTACCTACTTCTGATCAGTCGAGAGTCAGCTCTATCAGAGTAATGAAAAAGCACTGGTGGCTTGTATGTGCTTTTGTGGGAAGCTGGAAGATTGGGAAGGTGACTTCAGGAAAGCTGTTCTTCCCTTCCTGTCTTCCTTCTACCGATTTTGCACATGGCTTCCAGCACATGTACCAAAAATCAAAACCAAAACTGCAAGGTCAGATTCTTGTCCTAATCACTTCAATGTAAAATCAGATTACTTGTATCCTTCAATAGTTCCAGGTTTTTATTTTGTGTACACGGAGCCCTAAATTCTAGAGATTTGAGGAGTGAAAAGACAAGCTAGACGAAACCTGCTGGGGAGAAAAGGAATCATCGGTGAACCACCTCCTTGCATTGGTGTCATGGGGAGCAACACGATTTCAGAGTGACATCCTAGCATTCATTTGTAAAGCTGCAAAGATTGATTAGGTCTATCATTAGAAGAGTTTCTGGATCAGTGCTTTCCTATCAGGAGATAGTGGACCCCCACCCCAGTTCCTCCTTCACTTGCAAAATGCTTTTAATGGTAAAATGTGGGTCTGACCCCCTTTTTAAATGAATCTGCTGGGGTTGCTTTGTGGCTTTCAATAACATCTGACAGTGATGGAAAGTAAGATCCTGTACATTCGCTTTCAGGATAGTGCAATCCAGATTTGGGGTGGGTTTCTAATGCAAACCATTTCTCTGTACACACAGCTGCTGGACTGTTTCGGGATTCCTGTGCTGATGGCTTTGTCGTGGTTCATTCTCCGTGCAAGATACAGGCTGATCCATTTTCTTGCTGTTGCCGTCTGTTTGCTGGGTGTAGGAACAATGGTGGGTGCAGACATTTTGGCAGGGAGGCAGGACAGTGAAGGTAAGGAGTCTTTTATTGTGGGGGGGAAGAGCGGAGAGATGGTTCCCATGGTGGGCTAACTTGTAAAGGAGGAAGAGGAGCAAATGCAGGGGGAGTGGATGTAGTTTTATTTTAAAAGAGAAGAGGAGAAGACATGCTGCTATTTGTATTTCTTGTCCAAGAAGATAGTGGCTGAGGAGATGCTGATTTTGTAGGGAGCTGTCAAATTTCTTTGCTTGTAGGTTTGGATTATTTCTTCCACCTTAAAAGAGAAAACACTAAAGCTTAAATTAAGCTTAAATTTTGCTGCTGTTTATCAGACCTGATGAAAGCCCTCCTTCTTGAAAGCTTGTTCGCTTTTACTAATTATGTGAGATGGCCTAATAAAAGGTATTGCCTCTCCCTGCAAACCTTGTCTTGCGTACATGATATCAGCCTGCTGGCAGCCAGACTTCTCTGATTTGCAGTTTTCTATAAGCACAAGTAGCAAATAAAAAGTTACTCAGCAGCAGCTGACTTCTCTGACTTATCTTTGGCAGACCCAACAGAAATGCTCCACATATCCCCAAGGCCCACAGGTCACAGCCTGGAAAGCAGGGCCTTACTACGGGAGAGCAAGAGGAGACATGAGCAGGATGCTGGGATTTCTGGGACCTCTGGGAGAGAGGCTGGGCTCTGGGGACCAGGATCCAGCTGGGTGCAGATAAGGGCAGGTCTCGTCTTCTCTATGGCAGATACCTAAATCAACCTGTATCATAGCGATCTTACTTTGAGTAAGAATTTTGAATTTTCAGACCCAGGGGTATGCAGCAAGGTAAATTTCAGGGCATTGCCTTCATCAGGCAGCCTAGGGACAAGCCTGTTTGGTGTTATTTTGGGGCCTTGCTGTAGGTAAGACAAGACAAACTGAGGTTTAGCTTTAATGTTGTGTGGTACAAGTATCTCAGTCCTGAGAGAGAAAAACCTTTCCCCAAGGCTTTAAGACAGTTGTGCTTTATTTGCTGACCTGCGTGTCCTTACTACGGCTTACCCTCATATTTTAGACATATTTTTTTACTGATTGCCAACTGGCTCGGAATGAAATTTTAAATCAATTCAAGGATTTAAACAACAGCGATCCTCTTGCTATTTAGCTGATGCATAATGGCATTTACTTGACGAGTGATTGTATTGGAGGGAGTCCCATTTGCACAGTATAAATAAATTGTAGCAGGATACATGGTACCACCCGTCTGCAGTGCCCACTTAAGACCTGTTGTAAACCTGAAGCTGAGTCCAGGTCCTGCTGAAATCAATAGTCTGATTTTAGCAAGACTTGAATCAGGCCTTACTGCAAAAGCAGGGGCAATATTCAGAAAGGCGGAGAGCTTCTCTAGCTGAGAGTTTTCTCAGGTCCCTGCAGTGCCTAAGGTCAGCAGAAGTAGAATTAGACCAGGCTATACAGCACTGGCTTGGTCAGGATGGGATTTAAATGCCAGGTTTAGCTCATTCCAGGGTGAGGTGAGCAGGTAGCAGAGTCCGTGCTCAGACACCAAGCCACTTGTCTGTACACGCAGGAGATGTTTCCTTTCCCCTTACCCTGGAAGGCGCTAGGAAGGTAGACATGTTAGAGATAAATTTGCTTGTCTTTTTAAGGAAAGTTAAAAAGTGTTTGCAGCATTACCCTTATTGTGGATTAATATTTCTGTACAGGTAGTGACGTGGTGATTGGAGATGTCTTAGTGCTTCTTGGTGCTTCTTTGTATGCCATTTCTAATGTGAGTGAGGAGTACATTGTGAAAAATCTGAGCAGAGTGGAGTTTCTAGGAATGGTGGGCTTGTTTGGGACTATTATCAGCGGTCTACAGCTGTAAGGATCTAATATTTATTTTAAAACTAATTAAGAATTTCTACAGATGATTGCTTGTCTACCATGAAATGATGTTGTTGTTATTAAATTAATTCTGTGTTACATCTGCATTTGGCCTATATGGGAGTCCCTCCACTTGAATTTTATTTTTGTTGCTGATCAGCATTGTTTTATATCCTTTGTTTGTACTACTCTTATTACAGCAGTTCTAAAGCGAAATCCTGCATTGAACACATATGATACTTGGCTGTATTTTTGATTTTGTTGATCTTCACAAGGACACTCAGTATACTGAGGACTGTTCACAAGAATGTATTTCTTAATGGGTTTTCTCTGTGGAAAAGTTTAGGAGATAATTGTTAGCAGGAGGTCTTCCATATTAAACTTCAGTTTAAAATGAAGCCATGTATACTCTTATAAATAACCACATTAGAGTAAGAGACGATGTGCACTTAAGTCTGTCTAATCAATTTTATGTCCCTCATTTCTCATCATTACAGTTAATAATTTCCTTAAATGGTATATCAGGTAAAACTAATGAAAAAGGATGAAAAAGCCTGAGAAGTAGCAGAAGAATTAAATAAAAGTGCTCCTGACTGTCAGGCACTTTAATTTTGAAATTTTTTTTCATGCTTGTTAGATGTTGGAGTTAGTGTCATTCAATAAAATTTCAAACAAAAAATTAAGGGATTATAAATAGAAATATTTCCTAAATCTTTTGATAATTATTTTTCTATTTGAATATGATTTTTTTTTCTTTTTTACTGTATTATATCTTTTCTCTAACTCTAGAGCCATTGTGGAACATAGGGAGATAATGAGAATTCAGTGGAACTGGAAAATTGGTATGTGTATGACAAAATGATGTGCATTTTTACAGAACACTGGAAAATAATAATAATTTAGGCTTTGAATGCTGGGGTTTTCATTTTCTTTCTCTGGATATCTGGAAGCAGCATTCATATCATATTGTCACAAATTTATTTTCTGCAAACTTTGCAGCTCAGCAAAGAGATAAGATTTGCAGGATTGAACGTTAAAACCTTTGAGCTCAGTTGTTTTTTTTTTTTTACATATAACATGAAATAATTTTTCAAAATAAATTGAAATAAGTAAAAATTAATCCTGTTTAGTTACAGATGTGTTTGGTGTTGGAACATCTCAAGAATATTTTTCTGTTGTCCTTCCTAAATAAAATACTGGAAAAATGGATTTTGTAACACATTTTGACCTCAACAGAACTGTGTGTTATTAAGAAATGTGGCTCTAAATTTCTTCAGTGAGCTCTTAGGTTAAACTAGGAAAGAATAACAACTTTCTTGTATAGATGCAGTAATTTTTGCAATACAGAGTAGTCTCGGAAAAGAAGTATTTCCTCCATGTTTTTCTTAAATTTACACTCCCATATCTTTTAGGACACCTTATCCTAAAAGTTAAAAATGCATATTTTTAAAGCATCTGAAGAATATTGGTGTTCTTTAAAGTCATTATTCCATGACTTAGGAGTAAATTGTCATCTTGTTTTACAGCATTACTGTTCACAGCCTTTGCCCTGTGTATGTTTGGGCTGTATAGCTTCATGCCAGTAGTGATTAAAGTTACCAGCGCAACCTCAGTCAACCTGGGTATTCTGACTGCGGATCTCTACAGTCTGTTCTTTGGGCTTTTCCTCTTTTTCTATAAGGTACGTACCTTCATTCTTTCACTATAATTTCAGTTACGTTTTTACTCCAAAATTGTCAGTAAAGCGTAATGTTCTTAAAAGCCTCTGAACAGTCGTTTGCACTTGTACTTTTCTGCAGCTTGTATCGTTCATTGTTGGCAGATGTCAGTCAGGAGGAGTCATGCTTAGTTAATTACGTAGCATTGCACCATTAGGCAGATAGCAATTTTCAAACGATTTCACGCTTGATGGAATACGTTATGAGTTAATGTTAAGAGATAGTAAATAATTTGCCGAGGTGTTCAGATGGTAGAGTTCTTGCCGTGAGCCCTATGTGGAACTGTATATTAGATCTGGTTCATCTCTCCAAGTGTCCAAAGAGAAGGTTTGAATCTCCCTGTCCTGAAAGGCATTTGGTGTCTGAGAGAGGAGCAGTTTGGCTTGATTTCCAGAAATTAATATTTTCTTTTAGAAATTTAATCTGTTCATTACCAACATCTTGGGATAAGAATCAAACTCAGTGCTACTGCTAAGGTGAGACTAAAGGAACTGAAAAAAAAAAAAGCACATAAATGTATTATTATTCTGTGCTCTCCAAAAGGCAGTTACTTTTATTAAGCTGTAAAATATTTTTGGTAGTGTCTATTCAAGCTAAATTACAGTGCTAAAAAGATTTCATTCCACCCTATGCTTTTCATCCAGAATCATTCGTGGGAACCTAGTTCGCTATAGCAATTGGAGTAATTGAGTCAGTCGCTTGGTGACTGGAAGGGCTTAGTGAGGAGATTGTGAACTTTGCTTAAGAACTTAATTCATATTATTCCATGTGGTTGCTTTCTCTTCAGCATTATGAAGAGCCAGAAGCTTTTAGGTCAGATTTGTTTCTGAAAAGGAAGGCCAATTTATTTTACAGCACGGAGGTCTGGTAATGGTAAGGTCTGACAGCAGCTAGATTTTTCCTTTTAAAGAGTCTCTTAGCTCAGCTTTCCTTCCTGTTTTGGGTTCCAAAATTTGCTCCAAGCTAGAAAGCTTCCATTAAAAATGAATGTAGGAAGTGAACCATACTTACATCCTAACAATTAAAAAAATCCTTTCTAAGTCACTTTCAAACATGTATTTTGGGACCCAGGTAAATTAACTGAAGAAGTGATTATAAATTTATATTCATAATAGTAAAGAGGAAGAAGTAAGCAAGAGCTTTGGAAGGGATATAATAAACTTTTATTCTTCAGGATTTTTAGCTTATTTTGGGGAGAGGTTTTTCTGAGAGCAGATCATCCCTTAATTACTAACTGTGGGATATTCTGGTAGCAAAAAGGAAAAATTAATAAGAAAAGATGTTGGGGTGGTATTATGAGAGAATTTCAGATATTTATTAAAATAGGAACTTGCATCTATGGTTAGAAACAATGAAGTAGCAAATAGGGTAGCAATAATAATGCCGCATCTTTTGTAATCAGAGGATCTGAGATAGCTTAGGAATCAAGAAGTAAGAGTGCCTGATTTTGACACAGCTTCTAACATAATACTTGGCAGTAGATAATCTTATTAGCAAGTTAACCATATAGTTTCTTTACCTATGGGGCAAAGAAGCCAGGCAGGACATTTCCTGGATTAAAAAGCCTCCTGGACACAGGAATCTACAAACAAAAATGCAAGGAATCACTCTCTATTCCCCATTACCAGATAATATTTCACAGCAAGCCACTGAAGGTTTGGCTGGGCTGCAGAGTGGAGACTGCCATGGAGAGCTCTGAATTGCTGTGCTCTGAGCCTGCTCTGAAACAGGAACAGCACAAACATACAGCAGCTACAGCAGGGACCGGGCCCAGGAATTTATAAGGTTTTGACTTGTGCACGGTGTTTTGCTAATGCACTCAACTTTTCAGCCCCAACCATGTCTGTTTAAGGTGAAATGTGAATTTTGCATACCTGTTTTGATGAGCTCTTTTTTTTTTCTTTCTCTCCATAATGAATCTTTGCTGTGGTTGTTCCTAATGAGCTCGTTATATAGATACCTGTGATCCCTCAAAAGATATTAAAAAAGGTCTCCAAATGCTTTTGTTGTATAAGCTCCTATGGAGGGAAGTATACTGCAAATACAGACACTAGGTGGAGTTACAGTGCTCCAGTAACATTTAAAGTAGTCTTTAGGCTTGATAGTGAGGATGAGGATATAAGCTGCACAGGTACAACTGAAATCAGTGTCTAAAGCAATGAAGTTGCTGCAATATTTGAAATGAAAAAAAAGGGAAAGGAAAAAAACCCCAGGAAGAGACCACTGAGCCCTCCCAAAAATGAAGTAAGGGGAAAAAAACAAAAGAGAGAGAAAGGCCTGTTGGAGCAGCATGGTTAAGGTTCACCTGTGTCAATAGCTGCAAACACATAGGCAGGCCTTGAATCACAGCTACACTGCAACAGCTTTGGCATCCTGGTTCGGTGACTGTGTATCCACTCACGGAGGAATTAATTCTGAGCAGCGTTAGAGACATCTACTGCCTTGTACACACTGCGAGAGGGGGTCTGGCAGTTACTGTGACTACCCAGTCTCGCACATCCTTGCATATGAGCACATGTTCGCTCATGGCCTTAGGTTGTGCTCCAGGGAAGTTGTGCCAGTGCCTTGGTACAGACCCAAGCTCTGCCCATTTGATGGGAGTGGGTCAGTCGGGGTAGGACCACGGGCACTGCTGCCACCTCCATCAGGACACCTTCAGAGCCTGGTGCTTCCTCCTGTGCAGAGTGAACGCTTGAGTCCAAGCTCCTCCAGGCAGACAGCCTGCAAGGTGAGGAGGGAGGGCATGTATCGCAAGGCCACTGTGTTTCAGTCTGCTTTTCCTTTTGCAAGGTGCTGTCCAAGGGTTTCCAAGCCAAGTGACTGCCAGCTAGGAATTGCAGTGCCTTAATTGTAGATGCCTCAGTCTTTTTTGGATCAGCGTACACCATCCAGGTCCTACCATTCGTTTCATCCAGCTCTGCTGCTTGATAAACTAGAACATATTTTTCAGCGACATCTAAGGAAGCTTGGGAGGTTAGGGAGTATTGACAGTGGGATGTAGGATGTCCTATGTCCTTCATCCTACTGTTTAATCAGTGTGGTTTGGCAAAGGCAGTGCGGAGGATTTTAACAAATCTGCTGAAAAAGTGTTCCTGGCTGTGGATAACTTGAACACTTTGTATTATTGAATCTGGCATTATGAAGTAAGCATTTATTTTTCTGTCAAGGTGGATGAATCTCGGCAATTGTTGGACTTTTAACAGGCAAGTGAATGATAGTGAATCAAATTCCTGATGTACCTCAGCAGTTCATACTCTTACCTCACACCTCTCTTAACAGAGCACAAATGCTGATCGTGTAAAAGGAGCCCCAGTCTCCCTCTCTTCAAGGACTTGCTGGGTGTAGAGAGCAAACTGGTTTTGGTCCAGTAATAACATTTATCTAGCCTTGCAGATGGTTAAGAGAGCTGTGCAGAGAACCAGCTGCTCTGGTGACTTGCAGTAGGACGGAGAGATTCATCTCTTGCCAGGACCTGAAATATTTGGCTGTGCTGAAACAAAATTCTCTTAGGGGTACAGTGTTTCAGCATTCACATGTGTAAACAGCTATCCTTCAGTACCACCATGTTTAAAGCCATTTGTTCTCTCTGTTAAGATTCTTGTATGTAGACCTAAGGAAATTACAGAGTTGAGGATGAGGTGCAGAGAAAACCAGCCAGCAGCCTGAGTCTATCAGTGAATGGAGCTGTTGAATTTTGATTTTCAGACCTGAATACAGATTGTGGTGATAATCCTCATTAAAATAATTTAAAAAGGAAGGGTGGCTTTCACATTCTTAAAACAAGGCAGCATTGACTGTTTTTAAATCAGATAAGACTTGATGCATCTCTTTCTTTCCTCTGCCAGTTTTCAGGTCTTTACATCCTGTCCTTCGTTATCATCATGGTGGGCTTCATCTTGTATTGCTCCACTCCAACTCGGACAGCAGAACCCACTGCCTTGCCACAGCCCGGCAGCACTGGCTTGGACAATGCTGCACTAAAGCTCGAGGAGAATGACAGTGAAACTCCAGCCATAACTGTACAGTTCACAAGAGGAGAAGCTGTGGTGGTCAGCACTGATTAAAGAAATGGCAACGTTTCAACATAGAACTTTTTTTTATTTTACTGCCAAATTTCCCTCAAATATTAATCTGGAGAATTGTTCTACTGCCAAGGCATATGTCATGCTGCGCTGGTTTTAATGCACTGGATAGACTTTTTAAGGCCAGATCCTCAATCAGTAAAACTGTATTGATTTACCCTTGCAGAAAATCTGGCCCTTAGAAGAAGACAGAGTAGTATTTATGTGGAGTCTCTGGAAAGTGAGAGACACTTCTTTTTAAATGCTTAATTAACTTAACAGCAAATACCTGGCGGGGGGAAACTAAGCCAAAGCAAGCTCCCAGGTCACTAAGTGGAGCAAATATGTTTTATATTGCATTAAGGACCTAAATCTGCAAGATGCTGTCTGAGGGCTTCATGGTTCCCACACTTAAGTGCTGAGTACCCTCAAACAGGATCATGCAAAAGCCAGTCAGCTTCTCATGGGATCTAGTTCTGCAAGCCATATTACATACATACACCTTCCACTTGCTGATGGACTTACTCCTCCACTGGAGGATTTGCTTCTTACATTGCACTTAAATGTTCATCTCTTCATATTGCTGCACTCCGTGTTGCAGCTGGGGCTGCTACAAGTATTTTATTTTGAATTTTGTTGGTAAGGGAAGTTTGAATATGTGTTTTTATAATCCCTTCTTTTTCTCTGTCAGTGGCCTGTTGTTTGGTGCATTCCCACTAGGTGGAGGAGACAGAGTGAGGCCCTTGCTTGGTTCAGTAAGACCTGGATGTTTTTTCTACATCAGACAGCTAAAGGGTTTGAAGTGAAGCTCACTTCTCAGTGAATTTCTGTCTGAAATGGGACACATTTCTGCATAAAGAGTTGAATACAATTGGCATTTCATAAAAAATTGAAGCATCTTAGCCAATCCTTATGGCAACAATAATGACATAATCTCCAAAGGGTTAAGTGCTTTCAGTAGATTCATTGGCAGTTTTCCTCCCCCTCTTCCTATTTACAGTAAATGATTAAAAAAATACAAGGCTGCGGTTTTAACATCAGTAAAACCATACTGGGATTTTATTTTATTTGTACAAGCCTTCATAGCTCAGGTGTATGAAGCAACAAAATAATAAAGTTTTCAGCAGCTGAAGAGCTGGCTCTTGGTTTGTTTATTTTTTTAAGCTAGAATTTCTCTATTGCTCAAAATTATATTAATTAATTTTACTGACCAAATGATTCTTTTAATGGCTGAGCTTTGCCATAAGAAGTAAATAAGACATTTTCTGAAGATATTGGTGATCAAATGACACGACTGGTTTTGTATACTTCTGGTACAGTTTATTCAAGCAAAATAATTCAGCAAAAATCTAACCTGACTTTATTTAGCGATAGCAAAACAAACGTTCAGCAGATACTGCAGCAACAAACATTGCCTTTTCACTGAGTAGTTCATGCACGGAAGGGTGAAGAGGTGCTGCTGTTTTATGCAGAGTTATTTGGGCCCAGTTGTCCTCTGTTTTACCACTGGGGTAAGATTCAGGTCACAGATTAAGACACCTAAACTGGTGCATCTGTAGACATCTGTACATCTAAAGCTGAACGAACAAGCAGCTGGAGACCAGGTGGGGTAAGGAAGTCTGATGGCAGTAGATGCTTAAGAGGAGCCACCTGGGGATGAAGTTGTAGTTCTCCATGCCAAATCTGAGTGGCCTACAACCTGGAGCTAAGTCCCACCGTTAGCTGTGTGAATAGTTAACTGTGTGTGGTAAGGAAGCAAACAGCAAGCAAACGTATAGGTCTATAGGTGAATGTTCCAGAACTCTTCACCTATTGGTGCATGATGGGATTCAGCTCCTAAATGTAGCTAGCTACGTGTTTTACGCAAAAAAGTCACTGAGGTCCTGTCTAAAGTGCCTCTCTGGGGGGCATGATTCAGTTGCCTCAGTGTCAGCTGAGACACCCTGTGGAGTCTGTGGCATCTCTAAGGGCTGGCAGATAGGACCCAGGATCTAGAGGAGACGTGTGACCTGGAGCAGATTGTGGAAGCCAGATGAGGTGCCCTAGGATCTCTGAAATGGCACTGCAGCCTGTGGTTGAGACACTCAACACTTTCTTGATGACCACGTGGGGCCATATGTGATTACTTTAGATGCTTAACCTTTACACAGCTAAAATTGGATGAGATGAATCCCAGATGAAGCTTATGGCCCAGCCTGCAGTATGTTCTTTCTGTGGTCGCTGGGTGGCATTTCAGCACCTCTGTGGTCATTGCTACAACAGCTAGCTGTGTGTGTCCAGTGGTTGAGAGCACTCTTTGGTGTGCCTGCATGTCCCATATGCAGTGCAGCATGAAAATTGGTCTCATTTTATGCACCTCAGGAAAAATAGTAGGGCCCTTTGCACAGATGGCAACTGTGAATCGCTGTGCAATAAAGAGAAAGCACAAGGCAGCAGCTGGAGTTACAACAGAAGCACAATGGAAAGTGTGGTCAGTCATAGGCTGGTATCAGTGGGTAAAAGCTTTACCTTGGCAAGTGGAAAAAGTAAAGATAAGTTAGCTCCTAAGTTCATAGCATCCCTTCTGATAGCTCCCATCGAGAGAAAAGCGGGGGCGGGGGGGAGTTTCCTTTGTGCCAAAGCAAGGAATAAAAGGTGACGCTTGGCCCACCAGCTTGCTAATGTTGTAGCAGCTCCACCAGAGGATGCTGCTTGGCTGGTGTCGCGTAGTGCTGGCGTGAACAGGAGGGGACATGGCAGCTTCCCCAGGGACAACCCTGGAGGTTTTACATTAGCACCAACTAACACAAGCTCTTACAGCACGTTTGGGATTGACCAAGTGGGGTGAGGCATCTGCGGTGGTGCCGATCTGGAGTGACCTGTGCCTGGATGAGGGAAGAGGTGACAGCCTGAAAGGTGTTTGGAAGGGGCAGAACAAATGCTGAAGGCAGGGACCCGAGTCAGCGAGAAACTGAAAGAAACGACTAAAAAGAGAAGCCATCTCATGGCTCTATGCATGAGTTGAGGCTGTTTTGAAGAGAAACTGCTGGTGTGAGTAGGAAGCTTTTGGGAAATCCTGTTTATTGATGAAGAAGGCACTGAATCCTGTTGTCCTGAAAACAGTGGATCCTCTGCTTCCCATCAGGGTTCCTCCAGCTGCCATGCTCCCCCAGCAGGTCCCACTGTGGGGCCATGCCTCCCCTACCTATATCTGCTCTCCTCTGGGCCTGAGCATCACTCCATGGCATCTGGAGTGGAGCCTGACCCTGCCCTGCTCACAGGAGGAATGTTAGGGGTGTTTTTGCAGCTATCTTCAGAGGTTACCTAACTCAAAACCACTTTTTAGTGAGATTTCCATGTGAGAGAGAGAAATCACATGTACCTGTTTGGCATGTTTTCAACCCAACTTGCTGGTCTTTTTCTCGTTGCTGAGTTCTGGTGGGGTTGCTTCGCTCATTTCAAATGAGCAATGAAGTAAATGGTAGAACATGTATTGGAAAACGTCAGGAGAACTTATGAGCTTTACTGTGCTGAAAAATAAACGCATCTGGTTGAAACATTAATCTACAATATTGCTTTGCTAGGGCAATAATCTTGCTAAATTAGATAACCACTAGATGTTGCCTATTTGTCTGGGGCAGAAAATGCTACGGCTGTCCAAGCTTGAGGAATAGCAGTTATCCCACCTTATGAATCTGAATTAAAGTAAGGATTAGATCTTGGTTATGTGTTAAGAAATAGTGTATCCTTGGCAAAGTTTTCTGAGAATTTGTAGATGTATTATTTAGGGGTTACATATTTGAGGGACTGTGAAAGGAAATGGGTCACCCCTTGGATCTTCTGGTAGGTGATTATTGCATGAACTGAAGGTTTTGTGCTGCTTAAACCCATCAGCATCAACAGGCTGTGTTTGAAGATTATTAACTCTTCATTGCAGCAGAATCAAGGGAGAAGGACCTACATTTGGTTATTGAAGTCTGGGTGCCATTAAATTTGTAGTGCAAACACAAAGATGTTTTAATTAGGTGGTTATCCCATGCTGTCACTACAACAGGACAAAGATCATGCTTGTTGTAGTATGTTTTATTTCTAAATATGGTATTAGTTTCAAGCTTGTCTTTATTTTAATTTTAATTTGGATATTCAGTGTGCTCCCATGTAGAATGCACCCTTTGAGGGGGGGATGGTATTTTATTTTATTCTCTATAATTAGTGGTATGATCAGTGGTAACATAATGCAGGTTTTATCTGAAAGTACTTAGAAGCGTGTATTGACTCAGACTTTGGCTGGTCTTCAAAACGCAGGACCATCTTGTGGTGTGGTGTGAGTGCACAGGCTGTAGCTAATCTTCTCAATATATAGACCACTGAAATCAAAATTGTGTAAAATACATGTGAGATTACAAGCACAGCCTATTAACTATGGATTTGTTCTTCCAAGGCTTTTAAAATATGACTATAATAGTAGCTTGTAATCTGATTTGCGCAAATTGGGCTGGACAGGACTTCTGCTGAGCCACAAGGAGGGGGGAGCCGTGCAGGGCAGCGTGCCAGCTCAGATTCCCCATCACTTACACTGGGACAGCTTAGTGATTTGGTAGACTTATATTCTGAAATGAGAACTTTAAAACTCTGTTTCACAGACACAGGCTGTGATTTAACTTCATAAGCTGTGATTTAACTTCATACAAAAGATTTTCATGCCACATTGTCGGTAGCTAATGTTAAGGTGTGTATTAATGCCACCAAGAAGGTCTGGAGGTCTTTCAAGCTTTCAGCGAGGACAAGGTTGATATTTTTTGTCAATCCTTCTGTCAATGACCCCATGACCTTGCCATCTTCATGATGCAAGGCTCTTGTTTCCCTCCCTGTGACCCTGCTGGATGCAGGGGGCTCCTCCGGCATCCTGGGAGGGTGGCCAGCCACACGCCGAGGGTTGTCACACCTGGTGTCCTGCCCTTCCTCACCCTAAATTCCTACTCCTGTCCCTGTGGAGTGGCTACCTGGGCAAAGAGGATGCAAAGCTGATTTGCAGAAGGGCTCTGCATCACAAGCCAGCACTGCGGTGTGGTCCAGGCTCTGGACAGAAGAGGCACTTGAAGCCTGGCCTGGCAAAGCCCTAAGCATGGGATGCTGGTCCCCTGAACCTGCTCTGTGTGGCATAGGGGCCAGATATGCCACCCCTACTCGCTGTCTGTCCCATGAATCGGAAGGAAGTAGGTGCAGATTCTTTAAGAAAGATACATCACTTCAGAGCACAAGTGACACACGTGTTGGTCCCAGGGAAACAAATGCTCAGTTAATGAATCACATATGCCAGATTATCTGGTACCTCTGAGACAAGGTGCATGGATATCCTTTTAACATTGGAATAAGCTGGAGAAAAATCCAGCTGTCACTTGCGTTAAACCCAAGTATCCAAATAAAAATGTGTGACATGCAGCCTCCCTCCAAAGTTTGGTTACAGGACATCAAAAATTATCTGGCATCAGAATGTCATGGTGTGTTGAAAAAAGAAAAAAATCAGTGCAGCAGTAATTAAGTGGTGACATTATCTGTGCTAGAGTTTGAGGCAGAGGATGAGCTTTTGGATATCAGCTATTTTAAGATTTTTGACCTTTCCTGAGTCGCACATTCTCAGTTCTATATGACGTGATGTTTGGGACAAGCATATCAGTTCTTGTCAGCACCATTCATTCACACTTTGTATATTGTGGGATATTTCATTGCTATACATATCTGTCTTGTAAATATCTATTTCAATCAATTTAGGAAATTTGACAGAGAGACGCTGCACAAGCTACATGATCAATCATGAACAATTTTGAGCAAGCAGACACAGGTTCCTAAAAATGCAAAATGAAGCATCCTGGTCTTTCACCAAAATACAGCCTATTGGCAGTTTAAGTGTTAGACCTGATGAGAATCTGATGAGCTGTGATGTTACAGCATTTAACTTTTAACTGGAGGCTACACCTAAACCTACACTCATTGGATAAACAGCATCTGAGGTGTTGGAGTCTTGCCTTCCTGAGCTCTCTTTGCAGTCCTTGAAGGGAGCAATTCGGCTCTACTTTGGAGATACCAATATTTGTTTATTGGGATTTCTTGTTTTGGGTGCTGTCCTGGTTTCAGCTGGGATAGAGTTAATTGTCTTCCTAGTAGCTAGTACAGTGCTATGGTTTGAGTTCAGTGTGCGAAGAATGTTGATAACACTGATGTTTTCACTTGTTGCTAAGTAGTGTTTAGTCTAAAGTCAAGGATTTTTCAGCTTCTCAAGCCCAAAAAGCAAGAAAGCTGGAGAGGCACAAGAATTTGACAGGACAGAGCCAGGGCAGCTGACCCAAAGTGGCCAACGGGGTATTCCATACCATGGGACGTCACATCTAGTATATAAACTGGGGGGAGTGGCGACGGGGGGAATCGCTGCTCAGGGACTGTGTGTCGATCAGCGGGTGGTGAGCAATCGCACTGTGCATCATTTGTACATTCCAATCCTTTTATTATTACTGTTGTCATTGTATTAGTGTTATCATTACCATTATTGTTTTTTTCTTTTCTGTTCTGTTAAGCCATTCTTATCTCAACCCACGAGTTTTACTTCTTTTCCTGATTTTCTCCCCAATCCTACTGGGGGGGGGGGGGGCAGTGCGTGAGCGACTGCATGGTGCTTAGTTGCTGGCTGGGGTTAAACCATGACAGATGCCTAGTTTTAGGTGGAACCAAGCCAACCAACCAAACACAATGCCCCATTCTTGTGGGCATTGGTGTCTGTAGTAAGGGGCTATCCAAGCTGGAAGTTTTACAATTTATGTGAGAGATGAAAGAGGCATAGAGAGATTGGCTTAGCAGCAAGCCCATAGCTGGTTCAACAAGATTTGTGTGCAGTGGGATCCTAAGTGTGCATCCTTCACTTCTCTCCAGATACAATTTAATTTTTCTCTTGTATAAGAGCATTCAAGACTGAAAATTACAGATTTTACAGAAAAGAACCAGAAGGAAAAATCTCATTTCTTGTACAACACAGTGCAACACATTGCATCCGATTGCTCAGAATCAAATGTGTAGTTTTTAGTTAAGTTGCAGCATGTCTTTAAAATCTTGACAGTAAATTCCCAAAGCAATATCGAATTCATCTCTTCTGGAAGTAGGTGAATTGATTTTTTTCATGAGCTGGCTCTTGGATATATAAAGAGCAAGGGGAGAAAGTTACAGTTCTCAGAGCTCTCTGAGAGTACACAGCCTCCAAGAGCAGGTTCCCACGCCCTTCAAAACTGATGTTATTTTTGTTAAGCTACCAGCTGGGAACAATTATGGTATTTTCATCTTAAATGTATGGCCTGGGGTCAGTATCACCAAACTCAAGCGCATGACATCACCCTATTCAAAATAAACTGTATTTCACCAGCTCATCTCCGGCTGGTCTCCCTAGCTGTCAATACCATGAGCACAGCTTGTGCAGCAAGGCAAAAAGATAACTGGGACTACAGATGAAAGGTGTGTTTTGTTCTCATAAATCACAGTGTCAGAGTATCCAGAGTACTCCAAAAGAACAGGCAATGTATACTGAAACTACATTACAGACAACTTCCAAAGAAGGTGTTAAAGAAGATGGCTAAAAAAGTTAGAGACATATTATTATTGTACAAAATTAAGTTTTCATGTTTATTTAAGAATTTTAGGATGTTTTTATAGAAATACTGAAGTTTATTATGTACTGATGGCTGGAAACAGTGCAATATCTCCAGAAGTGCAGGTCACTAAAAGTTTATGTAAACAGCAGCTAGTGATGGCGGTTGCAATTCTTCAGGAATATTCTTGATGCTACAGCAGTCCAGGGTCATGTTGCACCATCTATTGATGCTGTATCTAATTATTTTAATTAGCAACAGCACTCTGATAAGCAAAAGTGCACTACCCACAACACAACAGTGTAACTCAGTAAATGCATGACCCAGGGGGTGATTGGAATTAGGGTAAACAGGGCAGGAAGAGGACTGCACAAGAGTATGGCTGCTTGCCAGTAGTCCAGAAAAGATTGGTTTTGCTTTAACTCATTATTACTCTTTAATAAACATGATAGCTCATCCATACACAGATCTCTGTAAAAAAATGGGGAATGTTTTAGGTTTTAGCCTCAAACTATTGAGCCAATAAAACACCCCCTCCTTGAAAAACTAACTAAAACCATGACAAAAATTCAAACTGACTGAAAAAGCTTGCTCAGGGTGGAAGTGAGCAACCTCAAGCAAGCCACCACTTCATGTTCTGATGATAGTATGTGTGTGTGTGCATAATATTTGTGCCCTTGAAAAATCAGTGAATACTTAAAAACCCATACAGGTACAGGACACTACTGGTGTTCTTGCTTTGCTGTATTGTTTGCAGTGCAGCTCCTTCAAATCAGTTGTGAGGAGACTGTGATGCTCCTTGACGCTCAAAAATCCTTGTAATTTGTCTCCCTCTGCCATTAGTGTAAGTGCCTGTTGGACTTCCCTGAAGAAATTACTTTCATTTAATAAAGTTTATACATTGCATGTGTTAAAAAAAGAAATCCTGCTGGGTAATCCTATCTCTTGTAACATCTGTAAATTAATTTGTTTCTTGAAAGCAAGAATGATTTATAACTCAGAACAAAGCTAAAGTAGCATGACTAAATTAAGAGGAGCATTCAGGCAGCTGGAATGCAGTTACAACATAAATGCACATGCTGTGTTAACGCGATATTAAGGTTATGAATTTAGTGAAACAGGAATCAGTGTGCACAAAGGTATAGTTCCTTCCTTCCTACAGTGTTTGTCTAGTCGTGCTAACATGACAAATGTCTGCATTAGCTAGATACAATCTGAGGACTACCTATGGATTTCATGTATGCAGACGGGAAATGCCATCTTATCTCTGTGTTGCACCAGCTCATGGACAGTGACACACGCTGTGCGCTGTCAGAGACATTTTGCTCTTATTCTGGTTGTTTTCCTTGGTCTAAGGGAGGCGTTTGGCAGGAAGCGCGTGGTTGCTGTGTTTGCACAGAAACACGGGGAGGCAGGACAGGGTGCCAGGCACCTCTCACCCACCCCTAACCCTTGCAGGAGCTGCTGTGGAATTTCCTCTGGGGCAGTGGGGAGGAACTGCAGGGTCCTGGCCCTCAGCTGGCATGCATTGCAGCTGGGGTGGTTTTCTCAGGATCTCAATTTCCAGTGGAGCATCATCTGCCAAAAGTGGATGTCCCTTGGTCTCTGCAAAGAGCATCCACTGTGGCAACAGAGCTGTCATGGGCCCTCCAGCAACATTGGTCTGTGCTTGCGAGGACAGGGTGAAGGTACAGGGCCCCAAATCATCTTAACTGCAGTGAAACCTGGGTCCAGGCTGATATTCTGGGGCCCACTTTGAAATACACAGGTGATGAGTTTTCCTGGAAGGGATTTGCAGCAGGGGATGAGGAACACATGGCAGGATTTGGAGCCACTTCAGCCCTCCGTCCTGGTGAGGACCTTGTACAGATGCAAAATGCAGGGTTGCTATGTAAATCTGGGAGGCATTGACTCAGGATGCAAAACATTGTATAAGACACATTCTTGCAGAGCCAGGTCACTGGCACAACGTTATGGCTGTGTCCATACTGGTAAATAAAAGAGGCTGTTTTCTGGCCCCTAAGCCAAGGCTGCAGGTTCAACCACAGCTGAGGTCTTGCTTCTGCAAAGAGGAAGGCATTCCCACCTTCACCACAACTAATACGTAGAGGGCTCTGAGAAACACCAATATGAAACAATAAGAGAACAATAAGAAATTTAGCATATGCCTTGTATTTGTTTTCTTTATCCTTCTGTTTTTCTTGCTATGTGTATATTTCTCCACTTTTCTTGCCCAAATAATGTAAAAATCAGCTTCTTTGGCAGGTTGGTCTAGCAGAAAGGAGAAGGGAGCAGGAGCAAAAGGAACCCTGCACTGAGGTGTGCTTCTTGTGCTTCTTCACACACAGACTTGCAGTAACTGTTTTTCTGAGAAACTGTGAAACATCATGTAATTTGGCTGGCGCTCACACTCTGGTCTCCTGGAGCAGTGTGGAGGGCAGCCTGCCTAAGGCAGGGTGCTGGGGGGGAATGGCAGTACGTCCCTGGGTCTTCACCAAAGCCCGAGAAAAGCTCTCTGAATGGGAATGGCAGCAGTTGGAGGAGACTCTCCATTGGGTGAGCCCTTCGGCCATTTCAGCACAGCACACAGCATCCACGGCCACACTGCTGTGCCTACAGACCCTGTTTTCCCATGGGCTCTGCAGAAATCCCTGGTGGTTCTAAGATGTCGGTTGTTATTTTGCGGGTTTCTTTAGTTGCAGAGTCTGAAAAGGTGTGAAGGGTGAGTCAGAGTCCACCAGCAGAATTGTTTTATCTCCTGAAACTGAGGATGCATCTCACAGTCCCTGGCAGGTGGCCTGGGGGTCTGTCTGGTGGGTGAAGTGCCCCAGGAGGGTGCTGAGAGGCTGCAGAGGGCAGCAGGAGCCCAGCCCGGTGCAGCCTTGCTCATGCTGCCCACTTGGAGTGGCCCTTGCCAGGAACCACGCACCCGTTTGGTTTCAGCAGAGGCTGACTGATTAAATCCCAAGAGACTATCTGGGAGGGAAATGACCTTTTAGCAACATGGATGATCAGGACAGCAGGATCCAGTGAGGAAGCTAAAATATTCAAGACCCATTGATGAGCCCTGCGTGCAGGTGGTGTGACGCAGCTCATGCCCCTACAGCTACACTCCCTTTCTTAAAGCTGGGGCCTCAGGGATCTGCCTTCCAAGACAAGCTGCTGGTCAGCGCTGGTCTTCTCCGAATTTGTCTGGGGAAGTCCAGCCAGCAGAGGCCATGATATGCCAGCCTTTATTTTATTTTCTATGTTTCATCCAGTGAAAGCTGTGGCAGAAGTTAGCTGCACCATTGGATAGCTCAGGCGATGTCAGTGGGGGAGGACCCAGCAATTCTTCCATGTCCTCAGGTCTGGATGCACAACATGATCCTGTTGTGACACCAATTCAGGAGACCAAGCCGGGGTAAATGTACCAGGGTCAACTTACTCATGCTCCAGGTTCCTTTTGTAATGTGCTTTGCTCCCCTCTGCTGTGTGCTTTCTGCAACAAATCATTTGGGCGCCAGGAATCTGCATGTACTTCATCCAGGAACAACCAGTGACAAGTGTTAGTGCAAACTTCATTAATGCCAGTGTGATGACAGTCTCTTAAATTTCAAGCCCATGCGCATGCCTGGGCCCTGCTTTCTTTCAGCAAGGTCTATTTTTGTTAGAAGTCAGCCCATGAATTTGCAGAGCACACACTCTTCATCTCTTGATGCTGCTCTGCAAAGTCAGTGTTGTCCACCATGATAGGCTGCAGTGTTTGGGATGAGGGAGAAACGAGTCACCCAGAGGAGTGAGTGAGGCACTTCAGAAGCTTCAATGAGCTACTATGACTGTTGCTAATAAAACATAAGATGTTGCCTCAAACACCCATCTGGGTTTTCTGTAGGTGTTTTCAAAACTCCTTGTAATTTCAGGGTGTCTGTTGTCTCTCATCTACAGTTGCTCCACAGATGTTTTGATCGCTTTTGAATGACTGCTGGGAAAAAGATACTGCATCGAGGGAAGGGAATGTTTTATCCAAGCATGAAAGACATTTCAAAAGACAAATGTCCCAACCCAGGCTGTTAACCTTAAGACTCCAACATGAGGATTATGGTCTACTGAGAGCTAGCAATGTTTTTTGTAAAGAAAAGGACCTTCCATTTCAGTCTCAAACAAAGAGAATTGAAGAACTTCTACCCTTTCTTTCTGCAAAAGAGTACAACCGCCTTTTAGTAGCATTATCAGGCGGCTGGCAGAACTGAGTCAGGTTTGTAAAAAACTGAATTAAGATTGTTTTAAAGACTGCATTTTGCTTTTTAATGTGCTGGTGGTGTTACGAAGTTTTCCACAGGGACTATCTCAATTTGCCCCAAGTCATTTAACCGCCATTCAGTTAGCAGAAGTGATGGATCAGAGAAATTTCATTAAAATGATCCAATATTCAGTTTTGATTATAATTTGGGGATGCTGCGTGTTGAGTTACTCATTACTGGATCAGCCTTTAGCCTCAAAGAAGAGCTTTTCTGAGGATTATGCCCCATGTCCTCCAGACAGAGCTGATGGATTTGTGTCTGTGAGGTATCGACCACGTACCAAAACCAAGACTGGTTGTGGCCTTAAAGGTCAGTGCAGGACAGGTGCTGACCTGTGACCAAATCCTCTATGCTTTTCCCTTAAAAAAGGGAAGAGAGAGCAGATGACAGCTGCCCATCTAATTTCTCCCAGTAAGGGATTGTCCTATGGATGCTTTTGCTGGATGAATTTTGGTCACATTCCTGGTTTGATTGATTAATGCTGGCTAAAATGCACTTGTATGCATTGATTGCCCCTTTCTGCAATCAATCACAGCAAGGTTAGTCCTGCCCGACTATGGACATGTCCCTCTGCAGTGGCTCCTGGCAGCACAGTCTGGCAGGTGCAGTGCAGTTCTGAGCGGCCCTGTGGGCCCCAGGAATGAGGGTCGTGGGCATGGTGCCCACCCCCGGCCTCACCGCCTTCCCCCTCTGCTGCTGAAGGCCGCACAGATCAGGGTTGTTTGCAAGGATGCTCTGGTATGATGGGGCAATTTGGAGTCACCTGAGCAAGAGCTATGGCAGCTAGGGCTGGGGATGTGCCCTGCGTATGCAGGCTTGAGGCTCGCTGACATCCCAGCATGGACACAGTGCTGTTGAACACCTGACCATCCTGTGACTGAGATGTAATCCTGTGTGCTTCAGGGATGCAAAGCTAATTAAAACCCCTTCTCATTCTCTTTGTTATGAAGCATACACACTCCCGTGCATGCTCTGATGCTTGCGATGAGACCCCCACCACCAGCAAAGCCTTGCAACTGTGTCTGCACAAGCTCATGTGGTTGCAGCTCTGCCCAGCCCACAGCAGCCTTCAATCTGGCACACCATCAAGATGCTGCGGAGTTGTGTCCTTCTGGGACTTCTTCCCATCCAATTAAGCTTCTGTGTGCTGTGATCTCTGTCTTAGTAGTAAGTTGATCCTCTGGCAGGGTATTCAGTCAGAAATTAATTAGTGGGAGCAAAATGTTGTGAATATATAGAGTGTTAAGTTTTTATTCTAATAACCTAGTTAATAATTTTGCTTCTTCAAGCAAAGAGGGAAAGTAGAGTGAATTCCAGCACTTTGATCAGGTGGTGACATTTTGATGCTAAGTTGCTAAAATAAGAATCTAGACCAATAGTGTTACACAAAAGCAATTTGAAAGTACTTTGGTAGTTTTGAAAGTGCCCTTTGTGGAAGATGGACCAGGCACTCAGGAAAAGGTCTGTGCCCCAACATGACACCACCAAAGGTTGGTGCTGTATGAGGTGGGGAGGAAGCTGTGCATGTCCTTCTTTATGGAGATAAATGGATTGAGCTACAAAGCACTTAAGACTTTGATTATTCTGCTTAGGCTCTGTCATGAGTGGAGGCTCTTGGGAATCTCAGTGATGTAGGCAGGACCATGATTCAGGGCAGGCTGCAGGAGAACACCCACTCTAACACCACTGCTCCTTGCTCTGCTATTCCTGCCCAGAAGAGGCAGAACATGCCCCAGAAAACTGCATTTCTGCTCCAAGGTCTAGCAACATTTCAGTTTCATCTGCTTATTCTTTTCATTCATGTTCTCTGAAAATGCACGTAGACTTTACTTATTACAGATCTTCACCATCTGCCAGTGACATTCAATATTCTCTTTTTATTTTGAAATGGCCTAATTGACTCGAGGTCATGTTGCAATGACAGGTCTGCAGGCAAACCTTGCTCTGAGTGTCTGATGAAGCCATGGGAGTCAGCAGAAGCACTTCCTTCTCATTTTCAAATGGAGAGAGCACGTTCCTAGGAGGGAATAATAAATTTCACCATTTACACTTGTACTTATGTGAACCTATTTAACATAAACACCAGAGCAGGCAAGCTCCAGCATACCAATGTCCTGCAGTTTTGTGTAGTGCTAGGATCTACGCTCAGCAGATAATAACACAAACAACAGCTTCCTGCATTCAGTACAACAGATTAGCAATGCTCATCTGCAGGTTTACTGCAGTAACAGGAGGTGATTTAATGCTGGCATTTTGAAAGTGATTATTTTATTGTGGTGGCACAAAGGTAAGGGTGTGGGCGATGCTTTTCCACATCTGGGACTCTACTTATATGCTATCAGAAGATTTTTTGATTCTGTACTTCATTTTCTCTCTTTAATATAAACCTTTTCTTGACATGATAGTGTTCAGTGCAAGCCACTGGGACACTTGCCCTTACCAGGCTGCTGTCATCAATAAACAGCACAGAAATATGAGCTATGGATCAGCTTGGAGCTGTTGGGAGCAGAGGACACGTGGCTCACAACAAAAGCTGCTCATGGCCAAGTGAGATCATTCTTAGAAGAGTGAGCTTAGACAGGTATTTGACACATAAAGCTGGCACCAGACCCGTGGCGTTTGTGCCCTCTGCTTGGCACAGGGTCAAGACTGGAATACTCCAGGTTCCTCTCTGTGCCCCTTCATCAGCTGATTGGAAACCTCAAATCTCTCCAAACAGAAAAATAATTGGAAAAACTTTGTCACATTTCTCCAAGTTTAAAAATGCAGTTCTAATTATGTGCAACATCATGACTGGCTCCAGAAACTGGGATAGTATTCATTTGTTAGATACCATCTGCCTTGATACCCATAAGCTCTTCCTAAATGGAGGGGAACTATAATAAGGAAAGTGATGTACAACAGTCTGTTATCTGATTTCTCAGCACTGAAGTGCCTTGAATAACCACTTCTTGTATTAGTTCAGAAATAATGTTGATTTTTTGCTTCAGACCACCTCTATCTAGACTAGCATGTTTCTGGAAGTGGCCTTATGGAGTCAAACTTATGTCATTTGTAAGTGGCTGACATAAGTTGGTCAAACACTGAATAGATTTGTTTGCAGTGACTTTACTGTGCTCTGTTTTGATCTTTAGATCTTTCTCCTTAGGAGTGCTGCCTTGCAGACCGCACACTTCAGTTAAAAGTCCCTGTCTGGGGAAAGACTTTCAGCTGCAAAGGTGTTAGACTATTTTCAAAGCTTTTTTTCGTCAGAGATAAGATCTATACTTGCCTACGGTCAACACCTTTGAAACACCATAAGCAAAACAGAAGCCATCAACAAACTGCATTAATATTTTAGAAAGATATTTAATTATTTATGGTGAAGCTTCAGCATATTCTTGATATAAAACTTCAATGTAAAGGAGTTGCCTTGAGATACACTTCTCCCTGATCAGTACTGTACCACTGGGAACAGTTTATAGGGCTTTTATTTATCAGAGAACATCAGCAACATTTAGTTAACTTAGAAGAAGTGTATTAAAGGTACTTTGCATACTGGGGTTATGGTATTGTTTGGTTGCTGTTTGGGTATGCAGGAGTCAGCACAGGCTTATTGGGTTTCTGCCTGCAATACTAGCACAAAAGAGGTGCATGAAGTACAGGTTACTTAGAAAGCATGGAAATAAGCTAATTTCTTACAGCTTCTCAGATAACACAGTGAAACTGCCATGGTCTGAGCAGCTGTACCAATAGCCAGGACGCCGGGAGCTGAGCCAGGGAGAGAGACTTGGTCTGCCACAGGACTCTTAGGTGGCTGGGGAAAGTAACTTGATCTTCCAAATTCAAGTTGCCCAGGTATTAGAGGGAGACAGGAAGACACCAGCTTCCTTTGGGAATGCTCCTGGAGTTAGAGATGAGAAGAAACTTATGAGTGGTGTGGGCCTCAACAGTCTTAAAGGACTGTGAGTTACAGATGTGCTCAGAATGTAGTTAATTTCTAAAAGTTAATTTATCTAGCCAGACAAGAGTGTCATTTCCTTCCTGATGTCCAGTAAAGGACCCTTTAATGGGCAACCCTGATTTTATGTTGTAGCACCAATGAATCCGGCATTATAATTTGCCCTACCAGAACAGGTGGCTGTGTGTCACTCTTCCCTGTATACCTGGCTTTCTTGAGGAAGCTGGAGGTGGCATTAGAGAGTCAGGGACACAGACCTGAGGTTGAGCTTCTCTCCTTGGCTTGCCTCAGGTTTAAATCAGTGTGAGAACCAGTATGGTTGGCATGAGGGCAAATGAGGAATATGGGCTGGAATGGTAATACAGATTTGCAGGAGATAAAAGCAGGTTTCTCAGAAACATTCCTCTTACCACCAGCATCTCTTCTGATACATGGTCTGGATGCTCACCCTGCCATTCCAGGTTAATTTTGCCCCTTCTGCAAAAGGGGCATTTCTTGCATTCATAGCATTGCATCCAAATGTATAATTCCACAGACTATCAATGAACTTTTCCCAAAAATCTCATGTTTACCAAGGCAGAAGATGTCAAATGCTCACTGATGTATCAGAAGATCATTGCTAAACCTGGAAGTTGAATATTGCCTTCCTGAGGTCCAAGCTGGTGCCCGCTCCCACAGTCCTGGGGTGTGCTCCACCTGCTGCAGAGGCACCCAGATACGTTGCCTCTTAATGGAGCTTGGGTCACTGCATGAAATGTTGAGTGGTCTAAGTAAGTCCTGTTCTCAGGGAAAACATCATAAACAGCAGGATAATTAGGCTAGAAAGGCAGATTCACAAGCAGATTTATTGCACATTTATTGGTACAGCCAGTGTGTAGGGGGAAAAAAAAGATTAGGAATAGAGAATGGTGTAGTCTTATACAGTAGCAGAATTAGAGGGAGTGAATTTCACAGCTTCTGCTGGGAGTTCATCTTTTCTTTGACTACTGCTAGCCTATACCTGCTGGGCATCACTTTTATCTTTGACTCAAAGGACACTTCTGAAGAAATTTCCTTCCCTGGCAATTTTTTAACTTGAAAATACAATCTAAGGCATTTCAAAGGAGAAAAAGAGACTCTGGACCTACTTGCAAGGATGTTATCACACTATACTCTGAAAAAGCACTGTGTCTTTCCCCTGTATGCAAAACAAAAGAGCACTGAAGAAATGAGAAGAAACCCAATGCTTACCCAGGTGTCAAGTCAATGCACTTGCAAACCAAAGCAGCATTTGGAGACAGGTTTATTTAGCACTATGCCTGTGATTTTTTTAGTCACATTGGGAGCTTTTAGACTTGTGGGTCCTGGACATCTGAGATGAGGTGAGGGTCTTGCCTTTTACAAAAAGTAAGTTTCTTGCCCTTGCAGAGGAAATGTGATCTAAAGGAATAATAATGGCTTAAATCAAGAGAGTTTGTTAGTTGCTGCAGTTTAAAGAAAACTGTTTGTTTGGGTTTGCGGGAATCTGACAATGATATTTAAATATTTGAAGCTGGCAGTAGTAACCCAACTCTTTGTTCCTCCACTTAAAACTTCCACAGGCTCTTCTCAGAGTAATCATGGTGCTGACAACACACAGGGACCTGAGTCTTCCCTATTTGTGCAAGAATTCACAGTAATGGCACACCTTTGACCTTTGGTGTTTTGAAACCAGAACAAGAAGAAAAATAAAGCCAAGCTCCAAATCCCATTGTATGTTGATTTAATGGGCCTGGAGCCCTTCTCCAAGTAAAATCCTGCAAGAGCAGACAGCTGGACTTGATGATCTGAAGGTTTTATTCATGTTTCAAATTGAGATCCAGCTCTTCTAGCAATGAATCTACTTTGTAGGTAGGAAATGGGAAGTTTCTCACATTGTTTTCAGCCCAAGAGAGTAGAAGGAAGGACAATCATTTGCCATTTTGCAGATACCTTATTTTGGTGCTACCAGAAATGTGAACCATTGAAATTGTTACTGCATAAAAAGTCACTAAAGTATCATACTGAGGCATGGCAAGATCCAAGCTTGTTGAGCAGGCTTTTGTTTCTGATATGGAAAGCCCATATGGAGAATGGGGGTGTTACAGAAGTCTTTCCGTTACATAGAGCATGTGAGCTCTTGGACGGTTTTGTTTTACATGGCAAATGGACTATCACTGTTTTAGGCATATAAGCTACTCCAGAACAGCCCTCTGTGTCATCACTGTATTCCCAAATAAAAATCACCTTTCCTATACAGACAAGTACAGGGAAGGTCAACTGCCTTTCTATTCACTGTGCACCTTGTGCACACACACAGCAATTCTGATGCATGTCTGAATTTGCTCCAGAGGCCCTTACTATCTAGGGGACAGGTTTTTAGACCTGTACTGCTGCTGTGAACCCAGTAGATGTCCATGCACATCCACCTCATTTCCTGGGGTGCTCACTTGTCATCTTGTTGTGAGAGAGAGCCTGGTTAAATTAAAAAGGGAGCAAGAGCATTAGCAGAATTACACTTCAACAGTCCTGCAAGAAACTGCTGCCTCTCTCTATGTTGTCAAGCTCAGGCATAGGAGGGGGGTGTCTGTGGCTCAGCTGAGCTGCTGCAGAACATGGGGCAGATTTTGAGGTCGTAAATGAGTTTTAATCTACACCGACAATTGCGTGCATCCCTGCCTTTCCTCTAAACTGCAGAAGCAAGAGCAATTAGTCTGATTGAGAACATGACTGTAGAGCAGGCAATATGGGCTCTAATAAAGCAAACATGCTTTTCCATTAAAACAATTTGCATAATGTAATTCTATGAAGCATTTTCTTCATTTTTCAATGTTTTCATTCACCAAGCTCCATATTAATTGCTAATGAAAAACAGAGCAAGAGTTTTCTTTTTAAGGGCTTCCTCTGCCTTTTTGAAGTAAGAAGCTCAAAACAAAGCACAATTTGGTAGCTTACATTCAGATATACTTCAGTGCAGACTTCCTTCCTATCAAAGATGTTTGATAGCTCAGAGTGGACAGAGGGGGTATGCAGCCTGTGAGATAGTCCTCTGGTTACCATGCTATTAAGTGCCTATCTAAAGCTTAACAGCCAGGTTATCCACTCCTTCACCCTGAGTTGGCTCTGTTTTGTTCTGGGACCAAAGTAGCTTCCAGCCAGGTCAAAACTGATGTGGCAGAAGTAGTAAAGATAATGTTTAATTTTTTTTTGTCCCACACACATTCTGCTCTGAGGGGTCAAGGCCTTACCCAAGGCCTGGACGTGTGCCTGTTCTGTGTGTTTTGACTTCATGCCTTCAGAACACCACCAAGCAGAAGGAGAATGAATGAATCCTTAGTGTGCTGGGGGTGAGCAGTCATATCAACATGCAGAAGCTTTTAGCCATGGCAGCTGCCTTTGCTTTTGGGCAACAAGGGAAGAGTGAATGCCCCCTTTGATTAGACATAGTGGAAAACTACTGCATGTGGGCAAGGTGATGAGGGTGGTGGGACACTGGAACAGGTTGCCGAGAGAAGTTGTGGGTGCCCCATCCCTGGATGTGTTCAAAGTCAGGTCGGATGGGGCTTTGAGCAACCTGATCTAGTGAAAGGTGTCCCTGCCCATAGTTGGGGGCTTGGACTAGATCTTTGAAGGTCCCTTCCAACTCAAACCATTCTATGATTCTATGATAAAGTGGTGAGTTTGGACACTGGGTCTAAGATGTTTCCTAATTCTCTGATGGAAAAACCTCAGGAAGAAGGAAATGTGTGGTAGCTGCTGCGTATTTGTGAGAGAAAGAGGGAAACCACCAAGGTTCAGCTCTGTAGACAACCAGAGGGGTGCTTTCTGTGAAACCATGAGAAAAAAAACCCCAAAGCATGAAACTTTGGATGCAAGGAGTCATAGTCAGAGACAATGTGTGTTGCTGGTGGTCTCTTACTATGTTCAGGGAAAAAAAATGCTTCACATACTTGGAAAATAACGCACCCCTCAATTTTTCTTACTTGTAGAAACAGTTTGCAATTTTGTTCAATTCCCTGTGTCAAAAGAAGCAGCTATCTAGCCAATTCAGACCAGGCTACAGTCCACAGCCCTGCCTTCCTTGTGCATCACTGTGGCAGAGTGGTGAGTGCTCCAGTGCTGTGTTAGGACGAAGCAGGTTGTCCTGAAGATGAGGACTGGGTAAATAGAGCAAAACAAAACCAACATGGAGCATATTATTATCAGGACACATCAAGTGAATCACAGACCTCTTTTTTATACTGTTGTGCATAGATATATGTTCTTAAAGGTAGGGATATTATTGTTATTTAACTGCTTGGTGCTTTCTGGTGGTGTTCTCATCTTTAGATGCTACCATTGCAGTAATAAAATATAATGATGATGATAACAATGTCTTTGGGAGGGCACTTGCTGAAATTGCTTTTTGGGTGTTGTGAAGAACTTTTATTTACCAAATGGTTAAGAGACTATAAATTAGAGGTAGTCATTAAAAATTTGAATTTATCTGCATGTACTTCTCAAGAAGATAAGGGGACTCCTGTTCATAAAATCGACAGTTCAGTCAGGAAGATGACAATCACATGTGATTCAAGTGATCTATGATATCCAAAAGCAGCAAATCACAAAGCTATGGCAGTTAGTAGCAGCAATCAGGTGACAGAGAATGATGGATCAAAATGTGTTTCTGCAAAACATGTCCATTATGAGTGACGAGTATTAATAAATATCACTGGTTTCATGCAAATAAATATCACATTAATAAACACCATATTCCACTGAGGAGCTCTTCATATTTTAAATACAGTCTGTCTTTCTTACCATTGTCTCAAAGGCTTAGAGCATATAGGTCTTAAATCATTTAAGTTTCAGCCTCTCAGTCAGGATCAGTTTTTGGCCATGGCCTGTGAGGGCATGTCCTTGCTCACCCATAGTCTTGACAAACAGCAGCAGAAGCAAGAAGAAAAAGGCAGTGGAGCCCCATACTACCACTCCTGCCTTCAGGAGATGTCTGCATGGGCTTGAATAAATCCTGTCCTCAGTTTCCAAAGCTTTGGGGAGCGGACAGGTTTGTTCTAACTTTCCACCAGACATTTAGTGTAAATGGTTGCCTGGTGGGATAGTGGTTTGGGTGGCCAGGAGGGAAAAGGCTTGGTGTGCCTCTCAGGGGCTGCAGGGGAGAAGATGCCTCAGAGCCAGGCTCCATGGTGAAAAGCTGGCCAACAGTGACCAAAGCAAGATTTGACTAGCTGGGGGCCCAGGCTTGCCCCAGTGAAAGTCCCACTCGGTCCTATGCTTTAAAAGGGAAAATTAATATCTCACAGCAAACTGGAAGGAGAACCTGTGGAACATGGTGATCCCGTGGGACGCGGTGATCCTGTAACTGGTGAGGGAGACAGCCCTGGCACAGGGCTGGCAGGGGAAGAGCCTCTGCCTGGGCTGGGCAGGGAGGATAGCTCTGCTCTCCCACACAGGGTTGCCCAGGGGATGACAGTCATTTTTCCCTTTGTTCAGCTTGGCCCTCACCACTCACCATGGCACTGTGATCTGCAGGCTCTGGTCTAATGCACCACAAGGCATTTTTCTCAGGCTGGGAGCATGGGTGCCCATGCAGTGAAGACTCCCATGGAGACTTCCCTACGATTTCCCTTGTGCTACTTCCCAGCAGTCCCTGGGGAAAGAGACCATTTGGGTCTTCCATAGCAGCACTGAAGCACCCATTCTCTCCCCAGGATGTGTCAGCTTCTCTCAGTGGGGAGCAATGGGCAAAGTAATTACCACTCAGTATCCAAGAAGCACCAAAGGGCAACCCTTGGCAGTGGCTCTGGCACTGGGTGGGATGCTGTGACTCACTGGGGGAGTCCTGCACACAACCAGGGAGCTGTTGCCTGCTTATTGCTGTAGCCCTCATGCCCAGCCTTGCCGGGGCATGTAGCCCTGCCGCAAACGGCTGCAGCTTAGCACTTGCGTGAGGGCTGTCTGCACCTTGCAAACCCTGGTGATAAATCCTCTGGGGGATTAGTCTCCAGCAGCCCCAGCTGCTGCCATTTCTGCTCAGATCCCTGTGCAGAGCCAGCCCTGGGGTGCACAGGGAGAGCTGAGGTGCCCATGGGGTCCGCAGTGCCATGGGAAGGGTACACTGGGACCATGCAACTTGGCAAAAGTCCAACCAGCCACACAGCCTAGGGGCTGCAGCCATGGCACAAGCCAGGGTAGTGCTGCAGCCTGCCCGGCGTGGCAGGGCACAGAGCCAGGGGCATGCCGGCCGCTGCTTTTTGGCCTCCCTTGCACCCCCTGGGAAATGCACCGAGGGAGTTGCATGGACTTCACCTCCCTTTGACTGAGAAGGAGCTGAAGTACATCCTTTGCTTTCTTTAAAATAAGAATTCAAGCCTTATTCCATGCCCTCTCTGCCTCCCCTGCAACTCCCAATACTTGCAATCAGTTATTTTTCAGTCTCATTTTTTGTAAAACATAAGTGTTTCTCAGGGAGAGAAACCTGACAGCTCTAGAAGCTGGTAGGAAAAAAATAAAGTTAGGAATAAAAGGAAAAAAAAAATCAAAGATGTTTAGTTGTCACCAGAAACCCTGAGTGTACTTGATCTCTGGAAAAAATACATTAGAATGAAGTGGAAAACCCAGAAAAGGATAACAGAAAGACAGGTGTAAAATTAGGGCCTGATGCAGCCTGCAGTGAAGCAGTGAGAGCTGAATCCTGAGCACCATGAAATGATGGGCTGAGAGCTGCTGAGTGGTGCTATGTGGAGAGGGCAGGTGGCTTTTGCAAGGTTGCTTTTTAGGTCACAATTACTTTGAAATTAATTTTTTTTCCCCATCAATAAGTGAAACCTAAAAAAGGCAAAAGGCATCTTGTAGATCTCCTTAAGTGGAAAACACTCTTTAAAGTATGTCTGATAGTGATCTCGGAAACAGCTGCTGGTCCTGGCAGGCAAAGACAGCGCAAACACACTATTCTTAGACCAAGAAAGCGTAAGTAGGTCGAGTTACAATTGGTTCTTGTAAACACCGACCCCACTGAAATCAGAAATTGATACGAGGTCAGAAGTTTGTAGTATGCTGAATCAGAGAGATAAAACGGATGGGGTTGATTTAGTCTCCAAATACCCGTTCTTTTGGTTCATCTCCATTTTTACCGAATGTGTTTTGCTCCACATGCTGTCAGTGGTTGGAGACTTCTCTCCCATGGGGGAGGTACCATAGGCCCTCCTGAAGGCCTGGCAGAAATAAGACAGCAATACAGTTTAGGGATGCCTTTTTATTTACGCATCCCGAGGTAAAGCTAAATAGTTAATGAGACTAAAAAGGAAGTTGCAACTTGATAAGTGCTTAGCGCTTGCTAATAAAACACACCGTAAGTGTGAGCAGGGTGACTCCTTTCACAGTGCCACCATCTTGTTTGCCAGAGCTGAGATGGATGCGCAGGTTGTGCTAGTCTACCTGGGTGCCTGACTCCTGGAAATGTAGCTCTTCAACTCATGCCTGTCCACCGGCCACCACCAGGCCTCGTTGGCTGAACAGGAATTTCAGGTCACATTCTTCACTGGCTGCACCAAGGGCTGCCCAGGGAGTGGGGCATCAACGGTGACTGGAGGCGCAGCGGGAGGCAGAGGTCCTTGGAGCAGGGCTTCCCCAAGGTGCCCTAGAGGAATTATCATTCCTGGTCTCCTCAACTTCTGTGTGACTCTTGGAGCTACTTGAGTCTGGTCCACACCGAACCAAGCAGCAGTGGGCTGCTTTTGTAGTGCTGCCGGCTGGAAAGGAGGGATGAAGAGCAGCAGAGGTGGATGGGCCTGGGCAGCCGAGGTGGCCCCGCAGGGCACTGCCTCTCTGAGAGGGCTCTGCAAGGCTCCTGCCTCCTCCCAGTGGTGGCTGTGCCTCCCCCTGTCTGCGGTGCTGCAGGACACCTCTGCGGGGTCCCAGCTTCCCCAAAGCCACTGCTCTTTCCTCTGTGCTCTCACCTCTCTCCTTTTCTGGGATGGAAACATTTAGACATGGAGGAAGCTCATCTGTAGGCTAAAGAGAAGGTTGGGGTAAAATGTGGGTAGTAAATCCAGTGCAGATTTTAATCCTGCATTTATTTTTTTTTTAACTGCCCAATTTTATTCCATGTTTTAGCTGCTTTTTTAGGCTGGCATTATAAATTTGTTTCTACTCTATTCCACACATGTATTACATTACAGCTCAGGGACCTCCTCCACATCCAGTTGAGCAGTACCTAATTATAGCTCGAGCTGGCCTTTTAAATAGGCATAGCATCTTTTCCAAATAATGTTCCTCTCCGTCTTTTTCATTGCAAAAGTAGATGTGGTACAGTTGTTTACAGCCACCTTGACAGAGGAACCAAGACCAAAACATCTTTAGCAGCATTGAGCTCATTCTGATCACAAGAAAAACTTCTGCACTTGATTGCAGACAATGAGAAGGAAAGACTACACCAAAAGGAGGTTTCCAAATAAGCCTGGTAGGCAGGGCAACATGAGGATACTGATCCATGAGCTCTCGGCATAAAAGACTGAGGCTTAGCTGAGCCTGAAATGAAAGAGGGTTGTCTTAATTGTGACTCTGAGCCCTTTCCTTGAAACTGCAACTGAGTCAGTGGACTGATTTAATTCCTTGCTCTTGTTAAAACAGATTAAAAAATTCTGACAGTGTTGGGATCCCATTATTGGTCAAAAGACAGGTTAAATCTTTAAGAGCTTGGGTTTTTAATTGGGATAGACTTATCAAGTCTTGTGATTTATAATGATTTTCACAGTATCTTTTAATTCCTTCTTGCAGCTCCAGCACCTGAAAACATTTTAGCAAACAAGAATACTCTACTTTAACTGAAAAACAAAGTGTATCTACTGTAGTTAGAAGAGCTTGAAAATAGGACTCCTGAGGTGCAAAACCATCAGGCAAATAACCTCCTGCCCCAGCAATTTGTGTTTCACCTTTCAAGCAAATGTTCTGCTTTGCAGGTCCTAAATCAAAGGGCAGCAATAATATCACTGTTAAGTTCATAAGTAGCCATTGGCTATACTGCAGCTTTTAATGTGGGAATAAAATTGTACTTATATATAGCTGACACAAGATACAGTTGCAGCTTGGTTAGGTCCTGCCTATGTAACTGAATAGATCTTTTGTTACATCAGCTAGGCTATTAGAGACCACTGATGGGAGTGTTTAGAAGACTGGCAAATCATACTAACTTTAAATTCTAAAACTAAATTGTCTGCTAAATTAATTCATTAGCAACCCACTTGCTAATGGGTAATTCTTACATGATATTAAGCATTGTTACTACATAGAGAAAACTTAGTGCCTAACAGTGATAGTCTAAATTAGCCATGAGTACATGATACCACAGAGCTAATAGTTTGCATTGCTGGCTGTAATTTTGGTTGTTCATAATCACCAAGGTCCAGCTCATCAGGCCTGAGAGCTCTTCAGTAAGAGAGCCCAAGTGGTCTTCTTTCTTCTCTGATTCCCTGTGTTATGCCTAATGTTTTCATGCTACTGACCCCCTCCAAAAAGGCACAGAAGGTCTCCTCTCCTCCTGATACCACTTATCTTATTTTATCTTGCCATCGGTCCTTCTTGTCCCATCTACTCCTGGGCTCTTGAACATCTCTTGTCATCTGTCTGGCAACTTTTATTACTCAGATGCCTCCAATGTGCAACTACAGCTGTCTTTGCCCCTGTGGTGATCACTTTGCTTATATATTTTTGGAAAGTTGCATCTGGCTATGGCATCACAGTGTTACAAAATACTTGCATGCTGTTGTTAATTACACTGTTTTAGTGTCCAGGTTGAAGGCAAGTTAATATTGATGATATCCTGATTAGAACACTTCTATAGGTGTCAGGCTGCTGTTTTGGCTACACTGTACTGATATGGAAAAACACAACCAATACTCCATCTGCAAGAACATGCAATTCTGTAACTGAGGTATTAAAGACCATGACACTGAAGTAGACATCACAGCAATCAGAAACCCCCCCCAGAATCCAAAGAACCAGATTAGCAAAAAAACCCCCAGCAACCTAGCAGGGGTTAAATCAATAAGAAACCATGATCAGACTTTTTTGGTAGCAAGTTCAACCTCCTGCTTCTGGCAAGGCCAGCCTGGCTGAGAACTTTTGAGGCTCAGTCAGGGCTCCTGGGAGCCTTTTCTCTCTAAGCATTTCTGGAGCACTTTGCCCTTAGAGAGAACCCTTTAATTGACTTCTGACACTCTCCTGGAGGTTTCCAGCAGGTGCCAATGCTGCAACAGGCAAAGCAGTGGTCCAAATGGCAACAGTTTCCTTTACTGATCCAGTGCCAGAGCGAGACTCTCTGAACAAAGAATGACATTGAAGGCCTGTGGGAAAATGGTCAGTGATCCCAAAATTAAACCTGGCAGGCTAGCTGTGGTAACGATCACTGGGATCTGAAGAGGGACTGAGACAGAACTGAGTCAACACGGACCCAAGGTGTCCCTCTGAATGATCCAAGCCATGCAACAGTAAGTGCCTACATGTTGCCCACACTCACTCCATGCCACCATGTTTGGTTCCAGGGTCTGAACAGGGAGCGTGGGTTGGCACCACACCTCACTCAGAGGTCTCCAGAGTTTTCCACCTGGTTCCCTTGGGGCCCATATATGGGTCTCTGCACCTGTGATCCACACCTCTGGGAGCAGGGTCCTCACTAAATTCAATGGTGGCACCAGTGGCTGCTGTGCAGCTATCTGCCTGGAATGTAATGAGAAATGACTACAACATTTCCCTGGGAAATGGAAGACCTGGATTCAGTTCCCTCAGCCTAGGGAAGACCAGGCTTGCATCTCCCAACACTGCTTGTGGGGGACATTTTTCACCCAGCACTGTAAAATGAGCCATTCAAGGCTCATGGGGCGATAGGGACTAGGGGGACAGGTCAGGACAGTAAGTGAGTAACGAAGTGTCCTTAACCTGGCTTGGCTAAATATCTGACAGAGCATGGGACCAGACTGCTTGTTACACAGGGTTACGCTCTCTCTCTGACTCTGGGGGCCATGCTGCGTGGTACCACTCTGCTATGCACAGAGCAAGGGTTACGTACTCATCATTATCTTTTCACCTAGTGCCTACACATGCAGCTTCTGGCTAATGAAATAGAAAGAGCTTTTAAAATGTTGAAACTGGTTACACTTTAGCTGTATTTGCATTTCCCTGATATTTATTGGACTACAGAGAGCCCCTCTATTGGTCAGTGGCAAAATCTCAAATGGCTAGAATAAGACTAGATCCATCTCTTCATTAAGAAGGTCACTATTTGAACATAACATGTCCACATGACAATTTGCCTGCGGCCTGATTCAGCAAAGCTCCTCAAGTGCATTCAACTCTAAGTGAGAAGAGCTATTCTGAAATCAGCAGTTGACTCATGTACAGCTAAACATGTACTTAAACACTTGATGGTGTAGCTCCTTGCCTCTGGGTAGCTCGGCACCCAGCCCGGCTGTGGGTGCAGGGAATGGCCACCCCCCAGAGTTGTACATTTATTTTGTTATTAATTTTTTGCCACTATGCAGAAAGAGGTTGGGATCTATAAGCCATTGGTGAGCTTTCCTTCTCTTGTCCCAGCTCCTCCAACTTCAAATAGGTGTGCAGCTTTCAGAAGACATTCAAGTGAAATTCCTCTTCTGTGGGGCATTTAAATGCAATCGTTTGTGTCTGCTTGGCTGCAAGCACCCACAAAGTTGCCCATCCACATTCCTTCCACTGAATAATTAAGGCACTTTTAAAATGTCTTAAGACACTTTTGCTTCTATGTGAAGAGATATTTTTCAGGCTCAGACCACTTACAGGTTATATTTTGTTGTTTAGTCTGATTTCATCAGCTGCGTCCATTTTGGGGTTGCCTCTTGGTAGCCAGACAAGGGCTTTCTTCACCTGAATGTGACAGTGGATCATTTAACCAGTCCTCTTTGTGAAGAGTCATCTATTCCTCCTAATCCTTCTCGACATGTTCTCTTGCTTTCCATGCCTGGAAGCGTAAGGGCACCAAACTTTAGCTGCAACATTATACTGCAGGATCCTCACTGTAGAAATATCTCATCCAGACAAGTCCTTCTGGGATCAGATAATGCCCAGCTGATTATCTACCCACAGCCTATGACAAGCTCCAAAGCTCTGGTAAAAGACCTATATTCACAATTATAAAAGAGCCACAGTACCTACAGGGAAATCAAAGTTGCTACCTGGAGCAAGGGCAGGGAATTTGTGGATGGTATGTTTCTCTTCAAAACAATAATTTTTGAAATAGAATTTTTTTAAAAAAGCTTTATTAGATTGTTACAGAAGATATTTACAGTACATAAAGTATATGCACAATACAAATATTTTGTAACATATAACTTTGACAAGTGATCCCTGCTGCTTTAGATTGCAATTTTTAAGCAAATTTATTTCAGTCACAACAAAGGGGTTAGTGGTGAATCCTGCATGAACTCACAAGCTTCATATCTAGACTTCCTTTCCTCCTTGCTGAGAGCATCTTACTCCATGGCTGTGGTCTTTGTGTGCTCAGGGAGAAAGTTTGTATTGGAATAAATTCTTATAACAAGCAGCTGAGGGTATTTTGGTGTCCTTAATGGTGTCCAGTTATGAGAATATTCCTTCTGGTTCTTCTCTGTCTCCAAAAGCAGCAGGAAAAGCTACTTGCCTATTTCTTTGGACTGTGGCAGCCAGAAATGTGAGTGTCTTGGGCTCATACATACCCACAGAACTGCCCTTTTTCTATTCATCTCCACCTCAGACTGAAACAGATGGCCTGTGAAAGTTGAAGAACACAAGTTGTATTAAGGAAAAGCTGCCCTAGCCCTTCAGCACTCTCAAGAATTCCTTCTTGGGTTTTCTGGCCTCTGCAGACTTCACCAAAGCTTTCCTAGCCCTGCGTTGAGCCAAACTGCAGCAAGACTTTTCATTCCTTGAAAGTGCTGGGCATACGGGGAGCCTCGTGCCCCTGTGAAGGGCTTGGGCCGGCACCAGATCTGATGAGGTGCACTCGAGAAACCCCATCCCCCTTCCTGAGAGGCTGCAGGTTAGATCCTCCCAAAAAGGGGTGCTTGGGACTAAGGCAGCCGTCTGCCCTTGCACCACCCCTCTGCCCACCAGTGGTGGTCCACTGTGGCCTGCACCGGCTGAGACCCTGTGGAAGGGTCTCCAAAGAGGCTGAGTTAGACCCATCTCTCCACTGACTGCTGGGAGATCTCAGGAAGATTGGCCTTGTTAGGCTGAAGATACGCTTTGGCTGTATACCCCTAAGTCTTAATCATACAGACAGGTGAGCAAAGAAAATATCACGCTGGTTTTCTGTATACGTCTCTCTCACACACCCCCCCCCCCCCCCGAATTATCTAGGAATAAAGAGCGAATGCAACAATTTCATTGTCCATGAACTATTTATAGCAAAGAGCTTTCCAGTATGCCATTCATCAAATGGAAAAAATATAGCTTGGTCTTTAGTGATACTCAGAAGCTTTGAAGTTCAAAGAACAGAACTTGCTTTATATAAAGTAAACAAATAACAGGCTTTTGAATGGAAAAAAAAATCCTTTTTTTTTTTTTTGTAGAAGTAATTGTTCCAAGCTTTCCTCTTTCTGTCTCTTTGCAATAAAGCATCCAACACCCTATTTCAAAGATTTTTTTGTCCAAATGAAGTAAGTAGACCTGAAAATATTTTCCATTTTTTGTGATGTCTTGGCCTGCAGGTCCATCCAATTTTTACAAGAGTGTAAGAGGTCCAAGGGATGGACAGAATAAATATTGCTTGAACTGAAAAGCATGGAAGAGTCTCTCTGGCTTTTCTGGGGTTTAAATCAGGCCCTAGAGGGAGGTTATTTTGCCAGCTGTGCTGTTTCTCCCTGAGCACACTGCAGCTACAATTTGCAGTAAACATTAACTGCTTCTCTACTGAAATTTTCACATTTTCCCATGAATATATTATAGGAAAACTATGAAATGGTACAGTACTTACAGACCAGATGAATTTATGTAAATGTTGATCACCTCAGTGAACAGTTCTCATGAAAGGTAGTGAGAAATAAACTGTGAATAATTCCTCCCCAGTCCTACCAAGAGGGAGATGGGAGAAGAGACATTTTAAAATCTCACTCAAGTTGTCAGTGATTTTCTCCAGGGCTTTCTTAGCTCAAATGGTTTTTAGCAAAATGAAACAGTGTTAAAAAAAAATAGTCTTCACCAGAAGTTTGGAGAGAATGTTCCTAATGGAAAATGGTGCATCCAAACCCCAGTGCAGCCAATTTAATACTCCTGACATTTGCTGGTAGCTGGGATTATGCAGAATGAGGAAATCTAGGATGTACCATAGCCAGGTGAAAGCCATGCTGGCACATGGAAGTGCCTCCTTTTACTGCTGTCCTGCCACCAAACTGGTTTTAGGTTGTAATGTACTAGCTCAGCTGAATGGTTGGTGGGAATTGGCTTTCTGGTTCACAAAGTAGGGGTCATCACTCTGCTTGCATTAGCATTCTGTGCCAGAAGCCAGGATATTCCTGTGGTGAGGGTCTGTGTGCTACTAGCACAGATTTCCACCTGTATAAGACGCTACCCTTTATAAATACTTGAAATTAGGAGAGGAGCTATTAATGATTTGCCTCCTCAGATATGCATTGATTAATGTATCTACACTACAAGCAGGAAAATGCTATAAGATTCCCATAATTTGGCTGCCTGAACTTGCCTAACTAGATTTTGACTTTTACATCACCATGAAAACATAGCATAGGCTCCTTGGGTACTGTGCAATTCCCCGGCATCCTGTTTGCATGCTGCTTCCAAAGGGCACTGCAACAACATTTGAATTATTGAATACCTTCCTCTACTGGGGTGGTATGTTGATAGCATGAGTGCTGGCATCGGTGCGATGGTCCTCTGTCTGTGCCATCCCCGTGATGCTGTTTGCCTACTATGCACCACAGCAGCGCTGGCTGTGAGGATGCTGGATCCACAACATGTTCCATCTTGTGCTGCTCTGGCTGCCCCAGCCGTGAGTGTCTTCTCTTCCTGCCCTGGGAAGTGGATATTAAACATCAGCATGCAAGGCTGGACAAATCCACAGTCCAGCTTAGGAAGAAGGAAGGCTCTTGTAGCCTGCAGGGATGTACAAAAGCCAGGAGCATTCAAGCCCCTAACAATTTTTCCAGTGAAGATGAGCCTCTGTCTGTCCTTCTGAGCGAGTGGTGAGACTTGGCTGGGTTTGGCACCAATTTTCCTGGGTCTGCACATGTGGTCATTGCTAACCGTCTCTCTGTACAGCACTTGGCACAAAGGGCTTCTTGACTACGTGCCTACATACTACAAATCAAAGCAGCAGAAGAGAGTGGTGGCTTTCCTTCAGAGCTGCTCTTTGCCACAGGTTTGCGACCTTACAGTTCTTCTAGCGTTTCATTAATCCCAGGAGGTGACATCCTATTAAATGTCCTTATCACATTCCAGATGTTTATTTCGTAAATATTTCATGGTCCGTAAGTGGAACAGCTGTTCCCTTGCAGCACTGTTAATAGCACAGATCCCCTCCACCGGGAGTCCTGTCTTGCACTGTGCTGCTGTGGCTGCCTCAACCCTACCCCTCTCCTGCAGCACCAATGTGCAGAGCTGCTGCTGCTGCTCTTCCAGGCACAGTTTAACACTTTGCTTTGTATCTCAGCCTGAAAGCACCCAAATACAGGTCCGACGAGGTCTACCAGGGGAGGACAGGAGGCATGACCCAGCTGCCATGCACATGGCTAAGCTCTCTTCCCTCTTAAAATGGGACAATCACATCCAAACCGTCTCCGGTGAAGGGTCCAGTGTCACGCTGCCTGAGCTGTGCATGGGCACATGCATCAGTGGGGCTTAGCCAGATGTGTGTCTTGGGTGTGTTTTGCTTACTAGTACAGATGGGAGCTTTGGGACTAGTGGGGAGCACAGAGGCAGGGGCCATCCTTGTGGCAGGGGGGAAATCTGCAGGGTTTTGCTAGGAGCAGAGACCTCCACTCCTTGTGTGCCTGGAGACTTGATTGAAAAGAGGCGGAGCAGGAGAGACACAGTCCTGACAAATTTATGGCTAGGTGAATCCTGTCCCACTTTTTTTTTTTAAAACTGAGCTTAGCTAAAGTTTTAGCAAGCCAGTAAACGACGATTTGCACCTAGCCATGTGGGAAGATAAAGGTCAGGTGTAGCAAGCCATGCTCTGTTCTAAAAATGATGCTAAAACCAAGCTGATATTGCCAACCTATGCTATGGGATTAAGACCTCCTACCAAAGAAATTGGTGTAACAGCTGGGCTGCCACATCAGTCCAAAATGCTTAGATCATGACACAGTCAAAGAGCTTACCTCCTACAGGAGATACTTTTGGGTTTGTGGTAAGCTTGGTGGGACTGAGATCGAATAATACAACATGTCTTTTTCCTTGCTTGCCATGTCACGTGCAACCCAGTAACCTGGGATGGGAATCTGAAATTTCTAAATCAAACACAACAGAAAGGGAATAAAAAATATAGAGCAGTGAATCTGACAGAAGCATACTGCTGGTGCGCACTGAGTCTTGAAAAAAGCTGTTTTGATTGCAGAAGGACAAATTTCCTTCATTCATGGGGACAAGACTTGGTGGGTAGCAGGTGCTCCATGGAGACACTCAGAGTGGGCACTGGAGATGCTGCAGACAGATGGCTGCAATTTTCGTCTCTGTTGTGCACTCAGAAGGCTGGTCAGAAAAGTCATCACCTCCTGCATGGCTTCTGTGATGTGTTTTGGGCAAGACATGCAGTACCGAGATTGCAACACAAATCCAAGGTTAGATTTGTAGGTGGGATCAGCAATATTTCTTACTGAGATTATAGTTATTTTACAGGCATGGGTTTGCTGAAGTGCCAAAGGCATTTATGAAATTCATAGCTTGAACAAATAAGATAACCTGGATCTGGGATGAATGTTTATGGACTGAAGAACAGAGGAGTGTTGTGAGAGAAGGAAAGCAGTCCAAATAACCCTGATTTTAGAAACAGTCTCTGCAGACTGAAACTGGGGTAGGCTTTTTGTGCTCTCACCTGCTGCATTTTTAAATCTGTAATAGCCTGAATTTCTGCTGAAGAAGGGATTTTGAGATTAGTTGGTAAAAAACATGTATTTATACAGTTGTTTTTATTTGCAGTTTTCTGACAAATATCACATGCATTTCTCTGACATTTCCAAACTGGCTCTGTTTTGCCTGGCTAGTGCAGTTCAGCCAGAAGCACTAGCCCTGGCCAGACATAATGGTAAATCCCAGTTCAGGTAGCACTGCTGACCAAGTGAAAACTGACAGTGCGGTCAATCCTGTTCAAAAATATTTGTGGCTGGATGCAGAAAGCTCTGTTCCCTGCATCTATCTCCAAATATGTTCACCCCTGTTCTCACTGGACGTGGTCCCTGAGTCCTGCTAACCTCTTTGTAAGTACTTTGGGCCCAACAGCATTTTCTAAGACACTGTGACTTGTCTGTCATCAGTTTCCCTGAATTTGAATACGCCTCTGCTTGGCCACTTTTCCTTGCAGCCAGGTTTAATGCACTCTCTTTCTTAGGGCACTGCCAAGGCAAGACCTTCTTTTTCTTCCAAGTCAAATGCCTTGGAAGAGAGTAGGCAGGCAAGGGCATGCACAGTCATGCCTCTAGAAGGGTGGGAGCAAGCAAGCTCCTTGGCTCAGAGTATCCCTTGCATCCTGCCCCCCCCCCTTGTATACACGCACAAACACACACATGCTCTTCTCCATTGCTCCTTGGCTGACATTTCCCCAGCACCTCCCGTTCTCTCAGGCTGGTCATATCCAAGCCATGTGCTGGCACACCTCAGAAAATAATTGGCGCAGAACCAACCATTTGTTATTACAAGGAGGACTGCACATAGAAAACAGCATGAGCTAGCAAGGTTTGTGTGCCCTTATTGCCCAGGTAATCATCAACAGCATCAACCCCTGCCAGTGTGTTGGGGTGGAAAAACTGAACTTTAGCTCAAGATAGTGAAGCAACATCCCTCTAAGGTTTCCTGGGACAAGGAGTTTCTTGTCTGACCTGGCACAGATTGCCACTTCTCTCCAAGAGCATAGCAAGCCCCACAGGAGCTCTGCAGAGGATCAGAGCATGGGTCCCTGGCTGTTCCCTGCTGGTTTAAGAGATACTTTTGTTAACCAGGGTTGACACAGGTCGATGTCATGTCATCCAGCCTGAGCAGTCTATTAGGTGTCAGATGGTTGCTAGGTCCTATGGGCAAAGTACTGATTTTGTTAATATTATCAAGCCAAGCCAAAGAGTGTACCAACCTGTGACCCTGACCCTCTCTTGCAGGGAAGAGTTACAACGAGTAGGAATTCATGCTTGCTGCTAGTTTAGCCAGATGTCCTATCTGGAAAGTGTCTCCTCTGATCCACAAAGGTCTGGAAGACGGCAGATCACATCTCTTCCAGTCAGGAAGAACTGGAGGAGGCTTCAGAGCGGCAGATGCCAGAGGTGCATTCAGCCAATGCTTTCAACACAGCACTTTCAAACAGAGCATCTCGTAAACACCTGTGCAAGCATTTGCACCATGCAAAATGGTTAGCACTGAGCAGTGCACCCAAGGGTAGAGGGAAGATGGGGTGCCTGGCTCCAGCTGCCATAAACACCGGCTGCGCATGGGCAGGTCAGCTGTTTACTGCTGCAGGATTATGTCTGTGGCCTGATCCAGAGAAAGTCATGCTGACAGCTGTTTTGTAGTGCCCAGGTTTGATATTAGTGGTTGCCTAATCAAGCCCTGGGAGGGTAAAACAAGTAGTTTCCTGTTTCAGAGAAGGGAATGAATGGTAATGTGTTAGTAGAGGGTATGATCCTCCCAAGTAAAGGCATGATAGCTGAGCAGGGAGTGGATGTCCTTGTTTTTTCCCTTAGCCATATCACACTTAAGTCTGTAGGCATAAACGTAGGTGTCTGTGTACTGCTCACTTGCTGCTATCTGTCTGCAGTTGTATACCCTCAGGTAATGATGCCTCCATCTGCTCATGCTGACATGTGTTAATTGATTTTGTAGAAAGCAAAAAGTGGATTTAACTGTTCATCAGTGATACAGAAAGTGTGATTACTAAGACAAGAAGAGGGCAAGGAATATTTGTCACAAACAAAAGAGGAAGCTTAACCTTAGTGTGGTAGCTAATGTTAAAAGGCTTTACTCCCAACCTGTTACTGGCCAGCAGTCGTGTTAAAAGTTGTTGTTCACTCTTAACACTTGTCTTGCAGAGTCCAGACAAACAGTCTAGCAAAACAGATTGGAAGAGCAACCTCCAAAGGGCTAATTATAATGCATGTGGATTTTGACCAAGCAAGAGGAAAGAAGCACTGGGGGAGCCCAGACTGAGGGTACTGGTTTGGGCTGTTCCACAATTTGGCTGTTCAAACTTCTTTTTCTGGGTTAGATCCTGACAGTCCCTAACACTCAGCTGCCTTTTGTAACCTGGAGCAAGCATCTGGGTCCTGGAGAGGGAGGAGGTTGCTGGATTGTTGAGAGTATGTATGTCTGACTTCTCATTTATTCCATAATAGTACAGTGCACTGAGAAAGAATAACAATTTCTTTTTATTAGTTAGATACAAAGCTCCGATCTGCTTTGTCTTGAGCCAAGGTTCATTTCAGATTTCATTCCACTCACCCAGGGTCAATGACTGGGTGATTAGAAAGTCATTAGAGACCTCTCGACTCTTTTTGGCTGTGTATAAACAGCTCAAAGACGAAGGGTGAATCAGTGCTGAGTGGAGATCTGCTCCTGCCTTCCCTCCCCATCATGTCACTCCTGCCCTTATTAGCTCTGTTTGTCCTAACAAGCACAAAGCAATGCCACCATGTGCTCAGGGCTCAGTCCGGCTCCAGTTAAAACCCACAGCTAGATTCCTCTTGAATTCAATGAGAGAAGGATGAGATCCTTCATAGGTTGACTAACACCACACGAACCTGGGTAGGAAGTGAAGTTGATTAGAACATGGCTACTTAAATTAAGATTGTGTTTGCTATTGTAGTTCATACTTTTCTCAGGAATCAGTGACTTATTTGGGTTGCTACAGCTACTTGGTACTGTCATGCAAACCCAGCTCAGCCAGTTGTTGGAATGCTGGATGTGGGCAATTTGAAAAATGAACACTACAAATGTTGCGTTAATCACACCAGAGCTCCTCTGACTGCCTCAGACCCCTAAAAACGATACTGCTTGTGCTGACGGGTGTTTCTCACTTGGTTTTGGTTTATGGAATAAAATGTTTTAATATGAGGATTGTGGCTTTTCTCAACAGAGTGAGGCTGGCGTGGTATTTGGCTCAATAAATAAAGCAGAACTGTGAGCGTCTCTCTGCAGAGGGTCTTTGTGGGCGTGGTGGGCTAGCAGAGACATATTTTACGTACTGTTTAGTGGCAGTTTATCTATTCATTGCACCCATTTACATTTGTAGAGCACACCTAAATCTTGCAAAAGCATTAGGTCTTCCAACCCTGTTGGCTTCCCCCTGTCCCAGGCATCACCTGAGTAACTGAGGGCTCTTGTTTACAGCATCCAGAAACTCAAACTACTCTAAAAACCAGTATCTAATTGATGACTGCTAAACTACACTTATACCAGGGCTCATGCTATGAAGCATTTATAGAGATAAGCTTCGTCTTATGTTTAAATTCAACAATATTCCTGGTTCTGATACAGATACCCATCTTAGTGTGGTTTCCTCTCTACCAGTCCTGGGCTGGTCCCAGAGCTCACCCCCACACATCCTGTTTGCAGATCCCCATGCTTCTTGTTGGTGGTTCCTGGCTGGAATTATGCTGCTTCCTGTGCACCTCTGAGCTTTATAACTCCAAAAGCAAGCCAGGTGTTTTCAATCTGTTGGTTTTTTTCCTTTTTTCCCCCAAACAGGTTCCAGGCTATGGGTTCAGCTTGCTACTTCTATTCACATGCTGCTCTGAGTGTCCCTAGGGAAGGACACCGATTCCTTTCCATGTTCCCAGGGATGGGCGCTCTGCCTTCTCACAGTGGATGCTGGACTATGCAAACAGCCCAGGTGATTTTCTAGCTGAGGGGGTGATGTGCCACCATGGTGTTTTGTGTTTTGTTTTTTTTTAATTGAACCAAGCTGCACTGTTTTGTCAGAGTTTGCTGTTGGCATTTATGAAGTGGTGAGAATGGGAGGGAATGAAAGCTCGTACTAACAGATAGAGCATTACTCAGAATTTGTTGCTTATTTGGCTTCCCAAAGGTATTTGAAGGCCCAATTTGGCCAAGGTTTAGCTAGAATTTCAGAGTTTTTCCTTTGTTGAACTCAGGTGGGACTGTCAAAGGATTTGTTTCCCAGGGGCAGACAGAGAGATTGCCCACTCTCCACTCCTTTCAGATGGTGTATGCACGGGCTGCTCCACTGCAGCACTCTCTTCAATCACCCCTATCCTTCAGGACAGCCCCCGTCACCCCACTGGGACATACCCCTCTCCAGGTCTTTATAGCCAACCAGGAATGGTTAACACGTCTCTGTGGCTGCCACAGCTTTGTCATGAGGATTTGGGCAGGATATTATCTGTCTGAGAGGAAATAGTGCTGCTTTCTTGAAGTGCAGCACCTGCTCCGTGGCATCTGCGTTTGGTGTTCTGTGGTAAATATGAAGCATCTACTCACACAGAGAAGGAGGGACCACGCACGACGCCCAGGATAAGGGCATTCATGCAGACCAGCAGCCATGTGCCTTGCACATTGCAGCAGAGCTGGGCTGTGAGCTTTCAGAAACAGGTTCATTGGCCTCATAGCCCTGTAAAACCACACAGACAACATTGGCTGAAAGTACCAGGGTGTGTTGGCACAACAGCTGATGGCTACCTAGTAACTAAAGGCAAACCTTCCTCGCAGGGAGTATTTACAGGGTGCCTTATAAATGACTCCAGAGATTTAAGAACTCACACAACAGCTGTATGAGTTAGAGCTGAAAGTTTCTCACATAGCAGTAGTGCTGATATGGTTGTTCACAGAGATAAAAATTGTATTTCTACATGGTGCCAGGACATAGTTTATTAAAGACTCACTTCTTTTCATGTAAGAGAACTAAGCCAGGCTGTGAGCACACAGACACCTCACTCTGGGGTAGAGTGAGGGGAGAACCTGCCTGACATCAGCAGCAGATCATGGCCAAACTCCTACTCAGAAATAACTTTACAGTAACTCACCCCTTTCTTGCAGAGATAAGCACCCTGTGTTTGGTTATATGACCAGTTACCAGGCTGCAACCAATAGGCTGTAATTTCACAGCCACCCTCATTGCTTGTGTCCATTCCTGTTCCATGATGGCTGAACCCTTTGCTGGAGACTTTCAGCATGTTGATAGCTATTCAAGGGCATCGATTAGTCTTGATGCAAGAGCACTGAACATCAAGGCCTGAGTACAGAAAGTTGCACTTCTCTGCCTACACCTCTGACCCTGCTGCACCAAAGTCTTTCCTCCACCACCTGTAGAAATTTCCCCCACAACTCAGAAATGAGTTAAAAAAAGATGATTGATTGTGTTTCTGATTTGAATGTGTTCTTCTTCCACTGCAGCTTCTGCCATCAATCTCTCTCATGTATTTCTCTACTAGTTTGCAGATTGTTTTTTCTTTGAACAAATGCTGACTATATTTTTTTCTCTGCTCCCTTAACACCTTGTATCTGTGGGCAGAAGGCTGCTGGTTCAAGCATAAACCTCAGAAGTGGCATCCATGGCAATAAGGAACTTTTACTGATGTGGCAAAAAGGTCATGACTGTTCTGCTCCTGAAGATGTTGCCGGTGCAGGGGGTCTTAGTTGCAGGGATTTATCATGCACCTCTCTGCCCAAACTGCAGCTCCATCCAGCAGCACATTTTGAGCTCTAACAGTGTGGAAGAGTGTGGCCATGGTAATCTGCATCTCTGTGATCTTGACCCTGATTGCTGAAATTATCTTTACAGATCTTTAAGCTCAAAAACCTGTCTGTTGCTTCCGCCAGTACTGGCTGGACAAGGGAGCACAATGAAAGCATATCCCGGCACATAACCATGAATCCCGTACTAGCTTTTAGTTATCTTCCAGGAGAAACTCATTAACTGCAAGGTCTGATGTTTAGCATCACTGGGAGAAGTCGCCTTCTAATTTCTTTCTTTAAGTCCAGCAAAAGATGAAGGCTGTGTCCCAGAATTCAGCTCCATTGAGAACAAGCGGGAGCATGTATGAGCTGAGAAGTAATATACATCCATTTTGGCTAACTTTCTACAGCATTTCTGCATTATTTCACCTATGATATTTAATGTCCTAAATGCTATTCACTGTCTTGATTGTCCCTGGGGTGACTGGGTCACTGCTGTTGCATTGATGTTTTGTGTGTTTCGTGTGATGTGAATTGATGTTTTCTTCACTCTTGACCTGACACTTAAAGTAGTTTGGAGACAGCCAGCTGAGAAAGACTAAGTTTGAGGTTTCCTTCTCTTTATCCTTCTTGTCTTACCTCTCATTTGTGGTCCTTAGAATTAATTTCAAGTGTCTTCTTTCCCCATTGTTTTCAGGGCTTCACGTGCTCTTTTACTGGTCTAACTAACTGCATTACCACGCCTGTTTGGCTCATAATACTGCAGTTTTTGTCTAGTTGAAAATGTTGTATAGAAATAAGAGGAATATCTTCTGACTCTATGCTTGTTGTGAAAAGAAGTCTAAAATTAATAAAACTAAACCCAAACCCAATAAAATAAGCCTAATAAAAAAAAAGATAAGAACAAGTCTAAAAATAAATGAACTCTGACAGAGAACAAGGGCCTATGACCTGGCAACAACTGTAAATATTCATGTGACTTGTGGCCCATATTTTGGTTATTGTAATCTTCTCTGAAACATTTTTCCTTGTTATCCTGGACTTTTCTGGTCATATTTGTCTAGCATAATTGTGGAGGTGAAAAAGCTGAATACGATCCAGAGAACAGTAAACGTCTATTTTATGTCAAATAAATTGCCAGCTGGAGGACTCTTTCTACCCACCAACTGTAGTGTGATATTGATATTGGAAGAGCCTAATCCCACCCATCAGACACTGAAAACTAGTGATTCCCTGCCTGCCACCATTCCCTATTGTGTTACTTTTGAGGATTGGCCTCGCTAACAGGTCAGCGTGAAGCAAAGCTGAACTTTAATGAAAGATTGTAATACAGAGTGCTGTGATCACTAAAATTTGGAAGTCTTATTCACCAATATTTACAGTGATTTCTAGAAGGACGAGATTATTGAGCAGCAAACACCAACAATATGGAGCAGGATGTTCTACTTCTGCTCTCCACACCCAGAATATAAGTCCTTAAGATCCTCACTGTACTGACATCACATCCTGGAGACACCCATAGGTGCTTACATTTTTTATCACTGAAGCTCCCTAAGACCTGAAAGACCAGGAGTGGCAGGCAGTTAGCTCTCTAACTTGTGCCTCTGTTGCTGCACAGTCCTTTTCCTGTCTGCCCTGAGGGAGAACAGAACTGAATCCAGATCTTTGCATCCCATGTGTGTCTATCACAGTGGTCCTGCTGGGGAAATGGAGGTATAGTTTGCTGTGGTTTGAAGAAATGATGCCTGTGACATCTAAGGATTTGTTCAAAGAAGGTGAGATGCATGCAAATGCAGTTAGTAACTACTTTTGTGACTGGGTCTCTAAATATCTAATGATTTCTCCTTTGCTTCTGCTGATCTGATGTCCCTGCCCATTTTGTGACCTTCAGTTTTGTTTTACACTTCAGTAAGCCCCAAAGCACATACTGATGCTAATGTAAATGTCTCATGAACTATCTGTCAGACCCTCCTGATCTGCTGAGCCTAAAGACAAGATGTGGCAATACTCAGGCTCCTTCGTACATCTTCAGCTTTTCATGGAGTGATGGTGTCTGTTTAGAAGTCCTGTAAATCATCAAATTTAAGATCTGTTGAACAGTCTTAAGTGACATTTGTCTTCAGTTCCCACAGAGAAACATGATATGTGCGAAATACGTACTGTGATTACAAGTACAGTACACTGTGCAAACTTGGGTTCATACAGATAAGACATCAGTCCTTCAAGTGGGTCTTCTAAGAAGATACTTGTGATTACACTGGAGGGTAAGTGCCAATTAAAGAATGAACCAATTAATAGCAGATTTAAAAATTATATATACTGCACTTAGTGAGAAAGGTAATGATGAGAGCAAAAATGAGCACAATCTGCTCTAATTATGTAAAAATGCCTTTGAAAGATAATGTACTACTTGATTAGTAGGCTGGGAAGAACTTGAGATAGTCACAGTGACTTTAAATATAGACTAGAACCTTAAGTTTGAGCATGCGCGGCATGAAGAGGGAGCTTTGGCACGGGGCACGTGAAAGCTGAGAACATCCAGATCTGTCAGAAAAAGAAGAAAAAATAAAAGTACCAACAAGAAAAATATTCGGCACAGTATCTAAACCTCTGGGTTAGCATTTAAAGTGAAACCATTTAGTTCATTCTATTCTTTCTGCTTTCCTAATCAGTACTAAATCCCTTGGTTAAATAAACCATCCTTTTAAAGATACGGCCTTTGAGGTGTTTGGGCTCTTCATTCATAAACAGCAGGAGTATGGTTTTTGGGGGCATGTCAGAAGTTTCAGCCTCTGGCAACTGCAGACTCTAATCTATGGTGTATTGAATTCAGTCAGATGCTCAGACACTGGTTGGATTTACAGTTAATGTCCAGGCACATTCCACAGCTCAGGCATGTTTATTGGGCCCCCTGTTCAGTGCTAAGTCTTTTTTTTTCCTCAAGTCTTTGTGTATGTGTGTGTATGCATGCATGTGTGTATGTGTACATATGTAAAAATATACAGGAACATTCTGTCAGATGACATCAAAAGTAAACGTAACATAATTTTGTTCTTCTAAAGTTACTAGGGACTAGCTCTGTCAATCAAAAAGTGTTTCTTAGCTAGTTGGTCTCAGTTCTAGCAAATAAGCTGCCTTCAAATTGCTAATAGGTTGAGGAAAGTTACTTTCTCTGCTATATGGAATATTTGAATTTGCTATTTTATTTTTGTAATGCTGGAAGTATGTAGGATGTTGTGTAGAGAAGCTCAACTATGAACAAGTTGCCTGGTCTAGAACTATTCATGGAATGAGCCATCACAGCTGCAGGAACAGACCCTTGTGTTGAAGGGACACCCTGACAGTATGAGCAACAGGGAGCCATAAACTCAACCTTGTTTGTAGTCCCAAGCTAGCAATCCAAATAGGCTGAATGCCAGAAGTTTGAGGATATCCAGGCAAAGATCATGTTACATTTGCTGTGTTTCTGTGTGCTTTCCCCAGATTTCCCTACCAGTCAGTATGTTGGGTTAGATGAACCTTTGTTCTGGTGCACTGATGAATTCTTCTGATCCTATATGATCTTCCATGGTGTCCTGGAAGATCCTCAGCACAAAAAAATGAGGGAAGCATCTGTGCCTGTACAGAGGAGTTAGGGCATGTATTGTGTGTGCTGATTAATGACATTTCAAGCACTGTTTCCCTACTTTGCAGAATGGAAATTTTCTAGCTGTCACAGAAGAAATGCAAGAAGGAGGTGAGCTGGGATGGAGCAGGAAGGGGCTTCCTGTCAGTGTGGAAGTGCAGATACAGGCCTGGGGACCAGAGCTGAGGGGTTCCAGTTAAAGAAAGGCATTTTTTGAGTTTTGTTTGGCAGAGAGTAAAATAAACCCCAAGATCTCCAAGACGCATTGTCCAAGGCAAATATTTGGGTACTGATGTTCAACATTTAATTATTAACAATAATAAATAAATTAATTTAATCAATGGCACTCAAATATTTCACCCTTTTCCTAGTGAATATTTATGTGATTCAAGGTGAAGTGGATTAGCCATTGCATGAAAAATCCAGAGATTCATGCTACAGGACATGCCAGCTGGGGCAGGTTCATGGCAGATATACACCCTGCTTCCCTCAGGCTGAGGGGCAGCATTTTGAATCTGGATTTCCCAAATCCCCTGTAAGTGTGGGACAGGTTTGCCCAAGTTTTCCTTGAGAAGACAGGCTTTAGTGGCACAGCCTAGCAAAGCATGCATCACAATAGGACCCTGCAAACCTACTTAGGCATCTAAAATTCCTGAATGAAGAATAGGTTAAGCCTTTGCTCTTTCATGTGTATATTTTAGCACTGGACTCCCACACAGCATGTTGGCTTTTGCGAACCTGCTGCCTGGGTGTCTGGGAGGGCAGTGGCAAGGCAGTCAAACCAATGAAAGGAAAGATTTCTATGATTCTTGTCCCCCTCGTACTTCCAGTGATTGCATGGGAAGACTATTTAGGGAGATTATCCAGCAAAACCCAAGCAACCCTCCCCTTCACCCCTCTGGTTACCCACAGCTATTTGTTTTGTTGTGTTTTTCAGTGGGTTGGTTTCTAGCCAGCCGGCGTCCCTTAACAGGGCCATCGCACTGTGACACAAGTGCTGGTGCTGGTGCAAAGGGAGAAGCCTGGGAGCTGATGGAGGGGGACTGTCACAGCAAGCTTGGGTACTCTGAGCTACAGTACTTCCCAGCATGCCCAAATATAAATATACAAAAGGCATCAGAATCAGTAAATAATCTGCATGCTATGTATCATGTGATGTTTGGCAGTGAGAATAAAGGCAGCGTTGTGGATAGTCTTACACACTTAAACCTGATCAGGATCCTCATGCTCAGCTGGCAGCACTTTGTTGCAGAAGTGACCCCTCTGGCTTCAGTGGCAATACTCATATCATTCATCTGAAGCAAAGGCTCCAAGCAGGGAGGGGGAAACCCATGGCAATGCAAGGCTGGCAGACAGTGCTCCCAGTTCAGTCCAGCCTGCTCTGCTGAGACTCTCTTTCAGCTGTATTGATTTAAAGGAAACAAATAGCCATTTCTTTTTGTTCATGTATATAGCAAGTTCTAGCAATGCCTTGGGCAAAGATAAGGTGATGTGGGGATTACAGCTATCTAGGTCACAGAGCAGTGTGCTTTCAGGGAAGAAATGCTGCAGCGTGGCAGAAATAGTTCTCTGTATGCTCAGGCAGATGGAGCATTAACATCGGCATTGAAAATCAACGGGGGAAGAGCATGCAGGTGGAGTCAGTGGCTCTTTAAAGCAATGGATTGTGCTTTTTAGACCTCCTAGTCCCAAACTTTTCTATCCAGCAAACGATCCTGGATTTCAGTAGTCTGTATTTAAATGCAAAGAATATTTTGCTGCTATTCACTTTCTTTTAAATGCATATGAACTTAAGAAGCTGTAGGGACTACAGGTATATAGGACAGCAACAGCTATACTGTACTTAAGAAGGTAAATTTGTAGACAGGTCTCCATACCCTGGAAATGATCTTGAGAGATCCTGAATTCTGCTCATAGACTTGTGCAAGTGGGTCTTTCTTTTCTTTTCTTTTCTTTTCCCTACATTGGGGAAGACACCAACGGGCCAAAAGAAATTCCATCAAATCTCAGTGACTCCCAAGGGGTGCATGCAGCTCTGCTCTTAGCACAGCACCGCGACAGAAGAACTAAAAGAAGAAAATCAGCCCACTGCATAAACAGCCTTAACCAGATCCTGCAGCCCAGCTTAGCTCTTTTAAAATATTTTGGGGGTGATGTCAGCACCTGGGTTGCCAATGCACTTGTTGCTCTCCTCCCTCAGCCTACTTCAGTTGCCACAGAGGGACGGGGCATCCAGACCAAGTGGCAGATAGGCAGAAGCTTGGAAGGAAATAATATCTGCAGCGTCCCAAAGTCCAGAGGCAGAACCACTGGGCTCCATTTATCTCCTCAAGGTAAAAAACTTGGCTTACTTATTAGGTCAGATTTTCTTTTGTCCAAGGACAATCAGAGGCTGGCAAAACAACTTGGGAATGAAGGAATTTGTTAACTGCATGCACTGGGCTTTTAATATTTAATCTGCAAGCTAAAGCAGTTTCTATTTAAATTCTGTCTTCATGCTGGTATGGTCCCAGGGCTTCTCTTGCTTGCACCATAGATGTTACAGCCTAATCTGGCTTCTCTGCTGAGATTTTGGTTGTGTGGCTGAAATTCTTTGTCTAGAGTTTATGCCCCATTTGTTTTAAAATTTTTTATTTTATTTACATGGCATACAGATGGGATTAGTGCATGATATTCATGATAAAGTATTCTCATTTCTCTGCATAAACACCAAAACCATATAAAATCCAAAACTTGCTGTGATAAACTAAATAAAAAAAATAACGAACAGAAAAGTTTTAAAATACAACTTGAATGGGATTTCTGAAGTAAGAAATCTATAGCAGCTTGAAACTGCAGGGAAGTCAGAAGGTTCTTGAGAAAAATACTGTTTCATCCATAGGATTAACTTACAAAATTTATGAAGTTCTTCAGAAATGAAAATGTCTAACCTTAGGTTCTCCTTGTACTTTTAGTGGTAACATAAATAATTCAGATTTATTAGTCTTTCTTTATAAAATGATAGTTTGCACCTAGTTTCTTTAAAAATGAAAATATGCAAACAATTATAGGAATTAAAAGAACTGTAAACAGTAGTATATTTACAATGTATATCTGCTGAAAGCAGTAAATGGGGCTTGGGCATTATTTATTTGAAAATGCTTGTACAAAGCATTACTAATTTCCACAGACTGCTCACCCCTGCATGGTGAATTTTGAGGTGACACTGAGAACGCTCCTTGTCAAATGCTGGAAATCAAAGAAGGTGATAAGCTGCCAGAGGTAGCTTTTACTTTTTAGCGTCCCCAGCACTTACTAACTTCTAGCCACTGAAACAACATTTATTTACACCAATATAAATAGCTCTGCTGAACCTTCATGCATCTGTTCTTCACATATTTTTCTTTTTCCTTAAAAGAGCCTGTGACCTGAAGGTTAAGCTCAAGGGCGCTCCCAGGCAAGTCACTGAAGTTTTCCCTTTCCTCTACCTGCTGCCTTCTGCTCTCCCCTGATTACTCCCGAAAAATGGAGCGATCCACACAAGAACTTTTCCTCAACTTCATGATTGTTCTGATTACTGTATTGCTCATGTGGCTCCTTGTGAAGTCTTATCAGGAGTAAAAGACAATCAGAAACTCTAGGAGGTGGTTTAAGCGTGTGTCTCCGCAGACATAAGTAACACCCACAGCACACCGCCATGATTAGCTTTCAGTCAATTGAGGATGTCGTGAATCTTTTTTTTACTCTCTCATACCTGTTGCCTGTGCTATGTTTGTGATGGGTCTATGATGGTGTAATTATTTTATTCTGCAGTGATCCAGCTGTAAAATGTAAAATGCACAATCCTTAGGAACTGTTCGACGTGGCTGTCTCCTCTGGTAGTTACTGTGAATGCTGTAGCCCCCTGCCCGCCATGCTGGCTTGTTTGGCGTCGGTGTTAGGTTCTCAAGGGAATAAAACTGCAGTATGCAATGTAACTGTCTGTATTAGCCAGTGTAAGAGGCACAAACTCGCTTAGCAGAAAGGAATGTGAAACCTCTACTTTCACTTGCTCATTTCACTTAAATAAAGAACATGTAAAACCATTTTTTGTAACATTCCTTATCCCTCTCCCAGCCTGACTGCTGTTCACTGAGAGACCTGCTGATAACCATGGTACAGTGTGCCATGCAAGTCTTGTGGTTTGCTTGTTCCTTCCACCTGCATTTTTATTTGTACTTAAAAAAAAAATCGCTGTAGAGTTGAAATCCTGCAGTTTAACAGATACATAGCCACATGAGTGAGCTGTTCAGGTCACTTTTCTGTCCAGAGTGACTTAGACCATTGGTGGATGTGGACTTCAAAGAGAACCTCTGTCCCACAGCAGCACTGTCAATAATTGCATTTTCTGAAGCTAGGTTTCGGGCAGGGATTCCCAGGATCCTATTTTTGGCCAAGCCAGGCTTGGAGCAGTGCCTGGAGGGATGAGCCTGGGCCGGTTGCAGGCGTAGGCACCCACTGGCGCCCCAGCCCTGCAGCGAGCCTTGCCTGGGGTGGCAGTCCCTTGGGGTCCGCTGCGGCATGCCAGGCTCCATGGCACGGCCACGCTTAGCCTTGGTGGGACAAGGCGAGAGTGTGTCAGGGTTGCTGTGATGGTGTTGTCACCTGCTAAAAAATCTGGAGCCAGCCTGAAGAGCCCACAGTCCCTGGGTTTGTGAAACCAGTAATTAAACTCCTCCTAGGCATTCCCCATCTGTCATTTTAATGGCTTCAGAGAATCAGTATCTTCTACAAAATACAGATTTCTGTAGGAAGGCAGTTAGATGTGCACCATGCTGCTGATACAGGTCTCCTTTCCCTCCAGGAGCCTGCAAGGAGCAGGTGACAAAGCAGGGCTGTGCTGTGAGTAACCCAAGGCAGGTCTCTGGTATGATTAGGTGGAGTGGTGCTGGCGGTGACAGCTGGGACTCAGGCCTGCGCTTTAAGGAAAGACAGCAAACGTTGTGGTAGCAGCACTTTTAAAGTGTGTGTATTACTTAAAGGTTGCTAGTAAATGACCCGTTGCCCTGTGTCATTTGTACTGTCTCTCCGGGTTTGCAGTCAGCCCCGCTGCAGCTGGTGCCACTCATTCTCCCAGTCAAGAAATGCCCACTCCAGTGCAGTGATACAAATCACCTCTAGTTTACTCTTGGCTGTGACTGAACAAACCTTCCTCCAGCATTTCCAGGGTTGGCAAATTTTCTGTGAGAAAACCGAGACATTGAAATGAACTTTTGCCAGCAGTGGACGTAGCCTTTCTCTGCAGCCCACCTTGCCCCAGATGCTGCTATATTTTCACTAATTTACACGGTTAGTTTGTGTTCATAAGCTTGGCTGAGACAAGCCATGGAGCAGTGACTGGAGAAGGACATGGAAAAAATCTATTTTTAAATATGGTGAATACCTGATAATTCAGTATGAAAGATTCTCATCTTTCACCACCTGTGACTCCCTACTGCAGCTAAACATGGTGTCTTCATCCAGCATTACCAGACCTTCCCTGTGGCTTAAAAACAGATTTTCAGAGTCTCTCGTGCATCATGGCTTTCACAGAGGACATCACCACTGTGTGCCAGTCCCACCTGGCAGGGCTGAGGGTTTTCTGACAGTCCCAGAGTGCACAGTCACTGCCCAGGGAGAACAATGTCATGAACAAATTGATGTGTGTGGGCTCATCTCAGGTTAGCAATGGAAAAAATAGAGGTATGGGCTTCACTCTCTGAACCAGAAGTGGTTCAACAACAGCTCAAGGTGATCCTAGCAGTTTTCAGATAGGAAGAGAAAATGTTCTGGAGAGTTTGGACCATCCACAACTTTTAGCCATCAGTCTTTCTGAGAGTAGATGTGCATCTAACTTTGACAATATGATTAAGGTAAAGCACCCCAAACAAGTTGCTAGAAGTGAGAATACCAGTTTAAACAGTTCTCTTTTCAGGCTTTTATAATTTTTAAGCAGATTTTGAATGAGATGATAAGTTATTTGCCTAAGTAATTTGCCTAAAAATGAAGAAAAAGGCAATTCAACTGTTAGTGCCAGATGTAGTGAAGAGCCAGAACTGTGCAGGTGCACAGGCACATTGTTAGTGTCAAAGAACATCAGCCAAATATACATATACAGACAAAATTTCCCAGGTTGAGGGACCTTAATGTAGATGTTTGGTGTGACCCTTGAGTCTCAAACTCTCTCCATTATCTTCCTGGTTGCCAAAGAGGCCCTGGAGGAGAGGCAGCTCTCCAGAGATGTATGTTACCAGTGTTTTCCAGCCCTTTGCGGTGTAAGGGAGATCGAGAACACCAGAGGACTTCTGGGCTAACAGTGATTTGTCTTTAGTTTATCAGTAAAATTATTTTAGGCAAAAAATTTATTGAAACTATAAAGTAGCTACTCTAACTCCTCCAGCCTCCCTGGGCAAACTGTTCCAGTGCTTGATCACCTGCACAGTAAAAAAGCTTTTTCTTATGTTTAAATGTAATTCCTGCATTTCAGTTTGTGCCCATTACCTCTTGTCTTGTCACTGGGCACCACTGAAAAGAGTCTGGCTCTGTCTTCTTCATTCCCTCCCATCAGCTGTTTCTATACATTGATAAGATCCTCCTCAGCCCTTTCTTCTCCAGGCTGAACAGTCCCACCTCTCAGCCTTTTCCTCATAGAAGAGATGCTCCAGTCCCTTCATCATCTTCATGGCCCTTTGCTGAACCCTCTCCAGTATCTCCACATCTCTCTAGTACTGGGAAGCCCAGGACTGGACACAGCATTCCAGATGTGTCTCATCAGTGTTGAGCAGAGGGGAAGGATCACATCCCTCAATCTGCTGGCAATGCTCTGCCTGATGCTGCCCAGGAGGCTGTTTGGTTTCTGCCACGAGGGCCCATGGCTGGCTCATGGTCAGCTTGGTGTCCACGATGCACCCCAGGTCCTCTGCAGAGCTGCTTTCCAGCTGGTTGGCCCCAGCCTGCCCTGGTGCCTGGGGTTATTCCTCCCCAAGGGCAGAACTTGGCACTTCCCTCTGTTGAACTTCATGAGATTCCTGTCAGTTCATTTCTCCAGCCTGTTGAGCAGGACAACACGCTGGTGTCTCAGCCACTGCTTGCAGTTCTATATCTTTACTGTACATCTTTCCACACATACAGTTACATACTTTACATCATTTTAATTAACCCATACCTGTTTTGAACTGCAGACGACTATCCCTTCTTTGTGGCCCCCAACACATTAAGAATGATGTACCTTGAAAAGTATTTATTATGCAAGCTCTCTTGTATATATGCAAGCTTTTTGGTTTTTTTTTTAAATATATATATTTATATGTATATATGTATGTATATCAACATTTGACCTGCTATAAGTTTTACATGTAATGCGCACAGGACGTGAACACACCACAGTACCTGCTCGTGGAAAGGATTGCCAAGGTGACACTGTACTTGCCCTCTTTCCTTTTGCATTCCACCTACTTTTTTAAAGGCACTCTGTGTAGCGCCTCAGGAACTGCCAACAACAAGTAAAATGGTGGTTGCTCATGACTTTGACCTGACCTGAACAAGGCAATTTTCATTCTAGCATCTAAGTATGGATGAATTAACCTCACCCAGAACCAGAAGTTCAGTGGTGGCTTTTCTGTTCACTTTACTGGGCTTTGGATCATACCATAGCTACCTAATTTTAGATGTTCCAATTTCAAAAGTTTGGCTCTAGGCCTAGTAATTCAGAATTGCTAAGCACTCAGCACTTCACTCAACAGAAGCTAAAGACACAGGATGTTCAATAGGCTTTTGAGAAAAATCAGACCACTAGTTTGTGTGCCTGGATACCAGCCTAGAAACCAAATTTTAGGCACCAAGATTTGAAATTTTGGCTAAACATCAGAAAATTGTTCAGTGGGGTTTACCAAAACACTTTTATCAATCAAAAGCGTTTGCAGTTGAAACTGTTTGGTTTTTGTTTGTTTTTTTTTGTTTGTTTGTTTGTTTTCCCAAGAAGACTGTTTTTATCAAGAAAATCTGAAATTTATCAAAGGCAAATGTCATGCTTGGAAACCAGCTGTGTCCATTTTGCTTTTGAATGATGTCATGGCTGCTGTAGACTGTGTGGCTTGTGCCCCCTTTGTCCTTTATTACCTGGGCTCCAGGTCAGCCAGGTTCTCTATCCTGTGTGATATAACCAACCACTCTCATGATGTGTCACCCACAAGTCACAGGGTAGGAAACTGCCATGCAATGAGAGAGAGATGAGAATGGAAAAAAAAGTGATTGACACGGAGGAACTGCATGTGCTGCACTTCTAAGTGGGTTGATTACAAACTATTTCTTGCTGACATTTTTTAGTTTGCAAAGATTCACTCAAAATTCAGTTTTCTGTGGCAAAATTTGCACACTGTGTAAGCTCTGTGTGTGTGTGTGCTCAGTAGATGACATAGAAGAAGGAAAGGCAAAACCCAAGGCTCTCAGCCTTATCAAGACAGCATTCCTGTGTATGCATGTAAGTTTTCTCTGGATCAAACCAAGAAAATGTGAAGTATAAATAACTTCCTTGCTACACAGCAAGTCCAACATGGTTCTATTTATACAACTGCATTTGGAAGTATCCCAAAGGCAATAGACACCCTTGCAATTCAAGAAGAACTTTGCACAATAATTATCTATATTTTGGTGGTGCAGTGAGCTAGAAGGGATCAAGAAGACAAGACAGCTGCTGACACCTTGGGATGCCATTGCAGAGGCTCCTAAATCATTCTTCACCTACACAGCTGAGCTGGTTTGCCCCTTGTGTGTAGGGTTTACCCACAGATTAGCGTCTTGCAGGTCTGAGCTGGAAAAGCCTTTGGCGTGTTTCCCAGGTCTGTATACAGCTGGTGCTCAAGCCAATCAACTCTGACCTCTTAGCTTAACAGTTCAGCTGTCAGCTTCTAAAGAGAGATGACAGCATTTTTCAAGCAGGCTCCATTATGCTTATCAGCTAATCTAATCTCTACTTGCACCGGGCTGATCTGCGAGGGAGTATAAAGAAGGATAAATTCATGCAAAATGGATGGAGATGGTCAGTTTGTGCTGGTGTGCATCCTGTATTGCACTTGTACTTGGCAATTCTTCGCTGTAGTGGGTGGATGAGGGAGATGAGTAATAATTTGGTTTTGGAAGCAGTTGTTGGCTAAATGTAGACCTTACAGCTTGTACAGCAGGGTCCAGAAGGGAGCTTATATGTTTCATGGATGTGCCTTGATTTATTGGCTTTGCATATATGCCTCTTTGTGTACCCAGAAGAGCAGCCAGAGCTCTGCTTCTCTCTGAAATGACTGCTTTCCTCGTGTTTCACCTCTGCCCTCTTGGGAGGCAGGCAGTGGCTTTTATCTCTTGGCCTCATGGCCAGAGTGGTACATGGTCTACCACAACAATGTCATGCCCTATTTGTGTCTGCTCTGCGCTTCTCTCCCTGCCCGTATGTAGGAAAGCCTGGAATGAGTGTGGCTCAGGTGACCTGAAGATAAAATCGTTGAGGTCAGGATATTCACAGTGACCCAGGTATCTAATAGTTTCTTAGGAGGGACTCAATCTCTTGTAGAGATGTTCCTTGGGAGAAGGGCTCCTGGAGAAGATCCTAGCTTGTGCTTATAGAAATCTGCACATTTCTAAATGCATTTGGCATAACTTTGGTCTTGCACATTACTGTGACAATCTGGCCTAGATCTATCCTCCAAAACATCTAGCAGGAGTGACCCAATTCCTTAATCAAAACTATGGAACATGCTGAGCAATAAATAATCTAGAATGGATTTTGCATGTACCTCTTTTCCCTGCAGTATTCAACCATTTTGCTGTTCAGCTTCTTGTCCACAGACATCTGTTGGCATATCTGAAAGCAGGGACATAATTTTTTTAATACCTGCAGTGCAGTTTCACTGGCGACTGCCAGTTTCAGTAGGATTAACCTGAGTTTTTCAACTAGGTTAGGAAAGACCTGCTTCCACAGGCTGCAAGCCATTTCCCCAATGGACTTCAGTGGAGCTGGGCCTGGTTATATCAGACAAGGATAAGTCCCTTTGCATTTCCCCGGTTCTGATCTGCTCTGTGCAGAAGTCTGTTTCAGCATCACCTGGAAGAGATATGCCAGAAGTAGTTTTAGATGTTTCACTTAAACCCAGTTTTGAATTGAAGAATTTCACTATAAGAAACCTTACATCCTATATTTGTTAAGCTATATTAACTAATACTTTAATGAACGTATGATTTGGAAACACTAAACTTCACACTTTAAATCCATAGCTGTATTTTAAACGATACTTTTGAATTGCTAGGTTCTAAAACTTATTGGGCTATGAACAAAATAAGTAATAACAGTTAACTGAGTCCAATATGGGTTTTTGCAACAAATTTTTTTTTTACAGTCCCAGAAGAACTTTAAATCTAGTCCAGTTTTTTTGATTTTTTTTTAATGGTTTAAAACTAAGTGAACTCAGAAACTAATAAGCATCAAAACCACTGAGCCTTAGTTGGTTTTTTTTCAGCCTAGGATACTTCCCTACTCAATGATGCCTCTGGATACTTCAGCTGCATTTTCACTTGTGTATCAGCAAAACAATTAAACTGAAACTATTCAATAAGATACAGTCACTTCCATGTCATAATGAGGCTAATAAAGTCTGGAGAATAATAAGCAGGAACTCCTACTTGTCGCACTAGAGTGTCACTCCCTTTGCAGTCTTGGTTGTGAATTTTGGCTCTTTCTCTGTTGAGGCTGTACTCCCCAGAGCACAGAAAGTACTGAAAACTCCCTTACAGGCTTGGGGAAAGCTTGCCTGCATAAACGGCCACCCCGAAAGCTATGGTGCTCATCTTCTAGATATAAGATCATATCATACCCTCTGATAAAGAACAGGATGGAAGTCAACAAGATTCAGATGGGAAACACAACAAACAGCAATTTCAACAAATAAAGGCCTATTTAGCTAGAATCAGACCAAGCCCAAAGTTAAACATACCTTTTTTTTTTTCTTTTTTTTTCCTGGAAATACTACTAATTAAAATATGAAGTTGGGTAGACTGGAACATCTGGTTGTTAATAAGAACTGGCCTATAAGAGAGGTGGTAACTGGAAGAGAACCAGTAGGACATGGTGATAATGCAAGTATCAGAAATACAAGATGGTACCAATAAGGAAGGTGCAGCATACATTAAAGAAAGCTTTAGTAAAATAAACTAACTGTTCAAAAAACTAACATAGTACCCCTCTAGCCTGACATTTCAAAAAGAGGAAAAATGCAATTAGGACTAAACTGTCAACCAGAATATGACATGCTACAGGACACCAGTGAGGCTGTAAGGCAGAAAGCACAGTGGGCACAGAACACCTCAGTTACACACCACCTCCACAAAGTGGGGAAATGTCAGACTGGGCCCTAATTCATACTACATTTTTTAACAACATAAATATTTTTTTCTTGGGCAGTCAGACATCACAGAAGGAGAAAACGTGCACCCATTAACAATGCACAGGATCAGGATCAAATGTTACCTTTGAAGAATGATGATAGTGATAGTGACCACAATGTGCATGAGGGAAACATCCTTATGGGAATGGGAATGGCAGAAGACTAATCAACAAAGCACAGGAAGTAATGATAAATAAAGCACATCAGAAACAGGAAACCTGCCACAGAGACTGCAGGGTCTGCAGATGATAGATGCAGAACAGGAGTGCTCAGAGAATAGAAGTTTGGTACAGGAAAGGTATATTAATTACCTGCAGCAGTGCTCACTGTGGAAGGGCTTAGGAGGGTTTCCACACTATAACTTTTATCTGCAGGTGATGAGTTGGAGAAACGGTCTCAAATGAAGGGTCAGAAGTCAATAGAAAGAACAGTCATATATCAAGCAGGACCAGAAGATGTTCACGCAGTGATTTTAAAGGAGCTCAGATATGGAATTGCCTGCCTAGTTACTGTGGAGTGTAACTTATTGCTCACACCAGGCTGGTACCAGAGGAACAGAAGGTGGCAGATGCAGTATCAGGTTTTAAGAGGGCTGCAGAGGAGAGCTGGGCAGTTACAGACCAGGAAGTTTCATTTCCATATTGGAAAAAAGCCCAAACCACAGAAAAGCAAACAGATAGAGTTCAAAGGCACATAAGTGGAAAAAATCAGCAAGGCTTCTGCAAAGGGAAATCCTGCTTTTGGTGAGTCAATGAAAGTGAGCTGATCAATACATTTAAAAAACTCCAAATTGTCATGGAATGGAAAGGGACGTTCTCTCTTTAACTGGTTGAAAGACAGAAAGGTGGCAGTGAACAGTGATATTGCATAATAAAAGGAGGTCCATAAAAGACTGCATTGTTTAACATACCTGCAGAAAAAGCAGGAGGATTGCAAAATTTTCTGGTGGTATGAATGCCATAGATGAAGAGTTGTAGAATGTCATCTCAATGCCAAATGATAAGTGATAAAATGTTAAACGACATTAAAGGTTGACAAAAGTGAGGTAAGACACATAGGGAGAAAAATCACTCCAACACACAAAATAATGAGCACAGCAGACACTGGCACACAGCAAAGATCTAGGAATCACTGCAGAGTTCCCTCAACACATCAGCTCCATGGTCAGTGTTGGAAAAATTGCAGAGAAGGGCAATAAAACGATAAAAGACCATTGTGACAACTTTGGCTTGAGAAGAAATTAAGCAGACTAGATTTCTTTAACTTGAGAAAAAAAAAGGTGACTGAAGAAAGGGTATGAGTAGCAACAAATAAGGGCACATGGACTGGCTATTTACACTTTCTCAGTCCACCAAATAAATAGCAAACATAATAGGGACATATAAAATGAAGATGGCATTTCACAGAGCAAAATTGAACTGTAAAATGCAGAAGTACAAGATATTCTGAAAGAAAACAGGACAGACATATTTAAAAATGTTTAGACAAATCTGTGGAAGGAAAAAAACCACATCAAGACCTGTTAAATATGAGGATAGTCTTGCCGGCTCCATAGGAAGCTTTACCCACAGATTGTCAAAACTCAGAAGGTATTCTGAAGAGTTATTTCTCTTTGTTTTAGCTATCATCAGGGCACTGCAGGGGCCGGGGGCTCCCCAGGGGCAGCAGAGCAGGGCCTGGCAGCCAGGGGCCATCCCACCACCCCAGCCATGGAGTAGGGCAGGCCAGGGGCAACCAGTGACAGCCTCAGCAGCAGATATCAGGCACGTTGCTGGGAATGGGCCAAGTAAGAGAAAAGAAGATTGTTAACGGCCTTCAAATATATACAACATGGCAGCAAAGACAACAGCAAGAAACTGTTTTCCTTGCACACAAAGTAATGGGCCTGAATGTTAGCAAAGGAGATTTCAGAGCAGTTTTCTTAGTGTAATTAATAGAGGGTATAGTTGAGTACTGTCCTACACTGTTGAGAGATGAGGCGCTACCAATATCAAGAGATGCTGTTGATGGTTTTTAAGAATGAGTTCAAACATCCAGCTTGAGGAGGGATACTATCTCTTGGGGAGCTTCCATGAAAGCAAATACCAAAGGCTGTCTTTCCTTCAGTGCTTAAGAGGTCTCAGACTCCCCAGCCCAGCTCAGTGAAAAGGATGATATTTTACAATGGAGAAAAATGCTAATAGAAAGTTGCTGCAATTTGCTTACAGGAAATAACAACGGGTTATGTGACTAGGCCAATCTGCACTTTTCCTGGTGGAATTTAGAAAGTATTTAGGTGACTTAGAGCAGTGTTTCCCAGCATGGAAAATGCTTGCCTCAGGGAAGACAAGTGCTACAGAAATTTTATTTCCTCCAGGCTGCTGCAGCCTTTTTGGGATCTCTCAGGCCTTGGAGTGCAGGATCTTTGGCAGTCTTTCTCCAAGGTGAGGGCATTCACAACAGCTGACTCCTATCCAGGCAACATGTCATAGAATAGAACCATAGAATATCTCAAGTCTGAAGGAGACCCATAAGGATCATCGAGTCCAACTCCCTGCTCCTTGCAGGACTGCCTAAAACTGAAACATATGACTAAGAGCATCGTCCAGACGCTCCTTGAACTCTGACAGGCAAACTGAGTGACGATGTCCCAATACAATTCCAAACCCCTGAAGGGGCACAGCCTCAACGTGATTGTCAAACTCTGATTTCCACCGGAATTTCAAGTATAATTCACCTAATTTGATTAACAGAGTTTTCCTGGAGAAAGTTGAGAAGTATCCCCAGTACTATTGTTCCAGCAGTCAACTAGCAGCAAAGGGCTGAAACACGGGGGTAGATGCAAGAATATCAAAGTGCTAGTAGACAGGGTTAATTTTTTTGCCTTAGAGACACGGTGGACCCAGCAGCACCGGGCGGTGGGCTGGCCCTGCCCGTTCCTGCCTGCCGCTGTCCAGGGTGCTGAAGCGGCGGCGCTTCACTCTTCGCTTGGGCCCGGGGCGGCTCGGGGCCGGCGGAGGCAGCGGAGGGCGTGGGAGGGACCCTGACACAGGGGGAACGGGGTCATCCAAAACCTCTGGGATTTTTTGCACGAGATCAGAAGGTTCTTGCTTTTACCCCAGAACGTTCCTTGATTATAACTCAAGGGGGTCAACGGGAAGGCAATTAATGTGAGGCTGTTCTTAAAAATACGAGTGCTTATGCCTTTTAAGTTGTCTTTTGCTTTTTTTCTCTTACAACCTCAAGTTCATTGTATAGTCAGACATTAATGAAGACTAGGTTATGGGGGCCTTGCAAGAAGAAAAGTTTTGAAGGGGAAGTCAGACTTTGGTTTGAGCAGGTAAGAATGCAGATGAAAGAAATAGGTAAGGAGACAAAATCCAAAGAGGGCAATGGCACAACGGTTAACTCATTATTGCTAGAAACTGGAAGATGTGCCAGGCATTAAACAGAGGAAACTGCCCCCTCTGCCTGGGGAATCTGACTTTCTACACTTAGATGTCACTTAAGGGTCAGATTTCAGGTGTTGCAGAATGGTGATCTGGTAGCTTTAAACAAGACAAGACAATGGCTTCCATGCTTGGTATATATATTGAGTAACACACATTTCAGCCATGTCACAGAAGTAGCTACTACAGTAGCTGAGTCAAGATAGCAAGATCCTACCCAGAAGTTTTACTCACCACCTATAAACCAATATATTTCATTCTCAAAGAAGATCCTACTTGTTCTTTGGAGAAAGCTTCCTCGTGGCTGAATCAAGGAAGGAGAGCTTGGGAATTCAGGCTTCTCCCATGAACTAGCATAATGAAAACCTAGATTATTTTTCATCGCACCTCATTCTCCCCAAATGTGATAAGGAGGTGTTATTTGTCCATGTACAGGGATTTTGTGAAATTGAATTCCTTCTGATGTGCAAAGCATTATTTGTCCTGGCTGGAACATGGCTATTGGGAATCAGTCATACAACAGCAACTTGCTGAGATACATTTGTATTATGTGGGCTTGCTAACAAAATTTTTCTCTCTCTAAAACACAGTATTTTTTTCCCATTGCAGTGTTTGTTACAGGTAATTTAATATGAATAAAATCAATTTATTACAACTGCTTTGATCCTAAGAGCAGTTAGCTGACATATCCTGGAATTAACTTCTGACATAATAGAAGACAGATATAGAAGTCCTACTGTTTATGCAGGTAATACATCATTCCACAGTTTCCAACTGCTTGTGGTATTTCAGGCTCATCTTTTTTTTAGATAGGTACATGGTCTTATAAACATTTTTGCTTGTGCTTATCTCCCTCTCCGAAGTTTAGGCATTTGATATTAGGGTTATACTATTGATTAATATTTCAGTAACGTCACAGATGACCTAACCCAAATGGTATAGGCTGCACTGCATCCCACAATGCTCCACCTCAAAGGCAATTCTCTCTCTGGGAGAAAGAGAGTCTCTAACTCCCATCATTCAAATGTCTGGGAGCTGTCATTGCTGTGCCTGAAAAATAATGGAATAGAACTGTGGCATAAAAGGTAATTACCATTATGTATGAGACTCATAGGCAGTGATTATAGACATCCATAATAAGTTTAAGAGGATCACAAAAAATACTGTTGTTAGACAGAAATGTTTAGTTTGCATTTATAGGTGCAAATTAAGAATATAGAATAAAACACTGAAGTGCCAGCATGTCTCTATGACTTGCAGTTCAGACAGCTCCAAAATGACTTGAACTGCTGCAGGTTTCCAAATGCACTGCACAACCTCTCTGTAGCTTTTGGATCTCTATTGGAATTAGAAATGAGTTGAGTGCTCCAACAGCATTGATGTTTCTACATGATAAGAAAGTCACTGACTGGCTTTTCAAATAGTCTCCATGGATATGAATGCTTAGTCTAGCTTTTAATACAAGGGCACGCAAACCACTGATCAAGGAAGGCTTTCTGACCCACTCAGTAGATAGTGGATGTTCACATCTCCCTCAGACCTGCCTTTTTATCCAGCAGATGAAGGAGAGCACTGTGCTGGGATTGTACCTCCTTGCTGGGGGTCCCCTATTCTTTGCTGTTGCTGGATTAATCTCTTCTGGCCAGATTTGGAGCCAGTGTAATTTTGCACAGCTTAATAGCAGACAGGGATGACTTACACTGAGACCTGTCTCAGGCATGGACAAAAAAATAAAATAAATTCTATTCTGCAAGACAGAAGCAGCTGATTCTCCCTGGAGAGGCCCTGGTGGGAGACTGAGGGTGGTTTCGGGGCAGAACAATCCCATGCATTAAATTAGCAGCTGAGCTAGAGAAGCTCTGCATTCCCCCTGCAGCCACATGCTTGTACCCCTTTCCCACAGTCCTCATGAAAGGCACAAAGCAGCTGGAAGCAGCAGCCTTGAGATGGCCAAGCTTAGAGCAACCCTCCTACCTCTGGTATCACAGTGACCCCCTGCAAGCTGGACCAGGTCAGGGTGGGAGGAGGGAGCTCACCAGGTCAGCTGGCACCTGCTCAGACGTCTGCTCCCACTGTTCTTTTTTTGCTCTTTTTTGGCCACAGAGCTACGGAGAGGTGACACCCAAAACCTCTGCAAAATTGTTCTCTGCCAAATGTGTGCAATGAAGCATGAAAGGGAGAGAAGCTGAAGGGGCAGTGGGGACAGAGACATGGAAACTTGAGGCAAAGTGTATGTCAGTTGGCTTAAATTCAAACCAACCAATGTGAATGGAAAACTGGGAGAACGTGAAGAGGCAGATGATGGCTAGTCACAGCAGCTTAAAGGAACATGTGAGACCATCCAGAGCCAAATCAGCATCACAAATATCCCCATCAAAGAGAGGCAGCAAACTGCATCCTCATGTCTTCTGCATCCTGCTCCTTTGGCATTTCCCCCATCCAGCAAGTCAAGCAGGGGCAGCTTCACTGGGGTGAGCAGGCAGGTTTCATAGGCTGGGTCAGCCTGAGAGGTCTGTGTCATGAGGTGCAGAATACATGCCATTCCCCTTGGCTAAGACTGAGTCTACTTGGTTTGACAAGGGCAGGTGACAAAAACTAAGGGGCTGAGCTGATTTACTGCTTTTGAGGATTTTGGTACTGGTTTTGCTGGGTGTATGCACTGCTGATTGGTCTGTGGTGAGTTGGGCATTGCACGAGTGCTTTGCTGGATGTATTAAAAGGAATCTGCTCAGAATAGAGTACATCATCAGGGAAAAAACAGAGGACTCAGCTATCAAATGCCTTTGACATAGGTGACCATGGCTGTTTTCTCAAATTTGGTCTCCCCTTAGTTTCTGAGACTGTCCTCTCCTGCCTCCCAGCTTTCTGATCATTAATGCCACAAGTCCTGTGCGGGATTCTTTCTATCCATGGGGTTCTCCACAGGGTTCTGCTGTATTTTTTATTCCTGCTTCAACATTTTCTCCTCGGTTAATCTTGTTTGTAAGAACAATCTTGGCAGTTCCTGCCCCATCAATGCGTCAGAGCGCTCTCAGCTCCAGACTTTTATCCCGATATCCATATTACAGTCCCAAGTTGTTCACCATTTCCTAACAACTCTCCCCAGATTAAGCCTGGTGTTCCTACAAAGCTCTTTCCAGCTGTGGAGAACACTCCCGTCTTGTCACTGGACCATGACCAATGGCTTCCCTTTTGCCCCTTAACCTCTCTTCAGGGCTTTACGACTAGGCTATGTCTACATCTTGTTGATACTTCCTGACTGGCCTCTCTTGAGAAGCACAGCCTTTCTTATCCATCCCCAGAAGTAAAATTTGCCCCTGAATTTGTCCTTATCTTCTCAGGACCTGTACCATGCAGTGTTGCCATCCTCAGACCCATTCAGGATCCTGGCACACAGCCTTTGCTGAGCTTTCTGTGCCAACAGCACCAGCTCCATGTTAACCACACCAACATCTCTGTGAATTCCCCCTTCAACATGCACTCTCTCAATTCGGACTACATTTTTCTTTCAAAGACCTTCTCAGCCATGTTGTATCCACCAGGGATGTCCTCATTTCCAGTATGTCACAGTGCCATGCCCTGTTTCCTATTGGTTAGGTTTTTCACAGTCATCTCCATGTTCTTTCCTTGGTTGCCCTTGCAATTGGGAAAAACTGCCCATAAACATAAAACAAGCTTCCTCATGTCCCTTTCTCCAGGTCCTCTTGTGCTGCTCTGCTTTGCTGAGCTGCTAGCTGTGCTGATAAGTATTGACCCCATGCTCCCTTGTCTTGCTCACTTCCCTTGTTTCAGGCTGTAAGCTCCTTGGGGAATACACTACCTTTAGTTACATGTTTTTACAGTCCTTCAGTACAGTGGATACAGTAGAGCCCAGGTCTAGGAACACAGCAACACAAGTAACAAACCCTCTGCCCTTCCCCATAGTTCATTTTGAACTAAGCTGCTCTACTCAGTTCTTGCTTGGAGGTTTTAAAGCTAAATCTCTTTTTCTAATTATAGTTCTATATAGAGAAGGACAGTGTCCTTTACTAGAATAAGTAACGACCTGATTTCTATATGTGCTGCTCACAGGGGAAAGCACAAAGCCACTCCTGCTATATTCCTACATTATCTTGTAGGAAGACTCCTGTCTAATCCTTGGCAAGTCTTACAGAAAACCTGCACTGCCGCAAACTAAGGAAAACAATGAATAATTCATTTTCTTATCTGTTTCAGGATTGTTTTCTGCAAAACATCTATTTTAATAATTCATGTGATTTTTAGCTGCACCATGCTGCAGGTGCAAGTGTACAGAGGAGAGCCATGCTGTTTTTCTCAGTGTAGCCTAGAGGATTCATTAGTGCAAAATTCCAGATTGCATTGGACCAAATTCTAAGTGAGGAGTGAGAGGTGAAAATCAGGGTAGTTAGCAAGATTCAAAGCAGAACAGTTCTCTGAAAATCAGAGATTATGAAAGTCATTCACAGGGGAGTATTCCTATGATGCCAAAACGGTCATATGTTGACAATGTCAAGATTGTCAAGAGCCAGCTGGGGGACAGAGGGAAGTATATACTGAGTTCCCCTATTTCTCAACAGTACTTGCCATACACATGAACTTAGCATTTATAGAATTGCACACAGTTACTCTTTCAGGCTGTAACCAATTTCTACCTCAGTCAAATCCATCCAAGCAGCAGAGCTGCAGATTGAGGTTTCCTCTAGAGCTCGTGCAGGAATGACTCCAATCTGCAAGACCCCACCAACGGATAACCCTGCAATGCTGGTCGCCCCTGTGGAAGGGTCAAAAACCTCAGGTCACTTTATGACAAAAGTGGACAGGTCAGCAAATGAAATGTTAAAAGCTAACCACAGCCCATGAAGGGCAGGATTAAGAAGGAAATGATTATACCAGCTGCGTAAAGGAAACCAAAGTGTGCATGGTGCTACCAGTGATTCTTTGGGTCAGTAGCAGCAGATCTGGGTTCATTAACCCGAGCATCAGCACTCTGTTCACATACATCCTGCTCCACCTAACAGCACTTATTTCAACTGGAAACATGCTGAAAATTCTCCGCTTGCAGCAAAGTGCTTCAGCCAGCACTGCTAAGCCATCACCACCTGGCTGTGCCCCACAGGGCACACAGCAGGTACAGGTGCTTTTAAAGAGTGCTCTTGCATTCACAAGGACAATGGATTAATCTCCTTTACCCGCTATAGGACAGGAAATTTTCCACTCCAGCTTCAGTGCTGCTCCAGGAAACAACCAGGAGATACAATTCTCCAAGACAAACTGCATAGATAAGATGGACTTTGTTTGTGTCTAAAAATAGTACATAGAAATACCACCATCACCAGCATTTGAAAAAGTACCTTCCAAAAGAGCCAATAAGAACCTCAGCAAAAACAATTCTCCCTTCCCGAGAGGAATAAAAGTTATAAGCCAAAAAAGTGACAGGAAGCTGGAGCAGCACTCACTCTCCTCCCAGCTCTAGTCAAAACCCCAAGCACAGATCCTGCCAGTGCTCACAGCCCCAGCACTACAGATGCTGGCAGAGCACCGAGGTTACTGAAGACAAATCTGTACCCACCTGTGCTGTTGAAGGAGCCCTGGCAACAATTCAAATTCATGTTAGCTGGAATAAGGAAGTGCTGTGCTACGGGAAGTGGCTAAATCTGTAACATTGAGAAATACAGACCACCCTTGTATAATTTTTGCATACAGAATTAAAGACCCATAACACTACGTGGCCCTTCTTTCCAGCTTTAAGCAGACCAGGGTAAACGTTTCTGCATTTTAAATCACATACAACCTGCCAATATAATGTTTTCATCAACTATATTTTCATCTGCCTACCCAAAGCAAGACATATTCTGTATAGCACCACACTATCTTGTATTTGATAAAGTACATTAGCAGCTTAGACTTACAAGATGGCTGTGCCTTTTTAAAACACCTGGGTTGCATGGTGCTCCAATGTAAATTATTTGCCTGAGAAAAACACCTGTTAAAAATCCAAAGGTGCCAAAGAGCTTTACAGGCTGGGCAGGCAGCACTTGCTGCCCACACTGCCTGAGCCACGCAGGGCTAGGGGTAACGTTTTCCCAACAGCAGGTATATGGCCTCACGGGAGCCTCCAGAAGAGGAGATGTCAGGTAAAGTGCAGCAACCATGAGGCTGTGCAAAGTTTTTCAGAAGACTCAACCTAAATCTTCTCTACTTTTAATTAAACCAAAATCTGCACCCTGTGGTTAGTATAAATATTGATTCTACTTTCTTGAAACAACTTTTTATACTACTTTTTTTTTTTCCTGTTTCTTTCATTTTCTCCACCCTAGGGAAAGCAGCATCCAGTTTCTCACAGGTCAGTTTGAAGATGCATCAGTGATAGCGTAAATTTTAATTTTTTAAAGAAAAGTTTGAGTTTGCATCATGGTAAGAGGCCATTCCTGGGGAGGAGGGAAGGCAGTGCCAGACAGGCATCCTCCCTCAGCAGCACACAGCCAGTTTGGCAGCCACCAGGGTCATCCTCTGCACCAGGTTTGACAAGGATTTTGAGAGCAAGGAAGCATGAGAGAGCAAGATAGTAAGATTGGTAGGCACCAGCATGCAGGGGCTCCACAGGAGGAGGAATTTCACACTTAGCTTCATTAAATCCATCTCCCTGCAAGACAGGAAAAAACAATCACCCAAAGTAGCTAGATTATGGTGATACAATCTGACACTCAGCCAGATGACATTTTCCAATTTCATTTGAAAGTGACACCTTGAAACAAGGCACAACAACTGAGAGGATCACACCAATAAGAAGGTAGCAGGGACCTTCATGCCTCCCTCCCCCCCAACTCCATGAACTCCAGTGCAGGGTATTAAAAATAAACCAGCATAGCCTAACAAATTGCAGAAGGTATTTAAGTCAGAGTAGGCCAGGGAAAGAGTGAGAGTCTAAGATTTGGACAAATAAAAACTGTTGCTAGAAACTTATTTTAGAAACTTCAAGAGTGACACAAAGAAATCCTCAGTATCTGATGATTGTAAATAACCACTTTCCAAAATCAATAGGAGTAAGTTAAACATGCACAGTTTTTATTCCTTGTATTTTCATGCAAAATATGCAATAGTTAGTATTTCCAGTTCCATATTTCTAAATTCATTGGAGAAGACCAATTATCATAACACCCGTAGAGTTTTGCTGATTAACTGCAATGAGTGTAAGTTTCCAGCCCTCCACAGACATCCTGATCCCTATCTTACATTTTAGCAAAGAAATGAGAGGGCTTAAACCCAAGGAGGAGTTTCCCCAAGAACTTTTACCACTCCCATTGCTTTATTTTTCACTTAAAGTAAAAAGTGGCCCAAGCTGTAACCACAAATGGTATAGAGAACCCGATCTGAGGAAGTTCAGATCACTCTTCAGACTAGGGAAATACCACAAAAACATCCCCTTTTACCTGATCTGTTACATAGCTTTCATTTGTATTACTACGTATCTCCAAAAGAAAACCCACAGTGCTTCAGTTTAGAATGACATATAATTTATTCATATAATTCACAAGTAGTTGGACACTACTCAATTTAATCTCCATATGCAAGTGATTTACACAAACATATAATACTAAAATTGATTGCTTAGAAGGTAAAAAAATACCATGGGTATGAAATGCCATGGTAGATGCTGTTCAATATACTACACAATCTTAGTGTCAGACACTTTTACCCATTTATGTTTTTAGAAAAAGGCAGTTTGCCATTTTTAATTTTTTTTATAAGTAGTCTGGGAAACTCAAGTGGTCTTGCTCTAAACCTTCTAATCAATTATTTCTCCCAGTTCTTAGGAACTGAATTGACAACCAACACAACATTTTCAGTAGTTCAAAAAAAATATACAGATTTTTGCTCCCCTGAATTCACCAAGCACAATGTGACCAAATCACGTTGCCTTCCAACATGCGACACAAAATACTAACTCCTGTATATTCCAAGGAATGTGCAGGAATTTAGACCATGCTTCAGCATGGGGGTGGTGGTGACAACAGCCTGATGATATAATTTTTGGTCCCTGCCAGTATCCAGTAGTTGTGAGTGTGTTTGCAGTTCACTGTGAATGTATTAGCATCACCAGACCATTTGGTATTCATGCAGCTGTGGAGTCTGATTATAATTCTGCATAAACTCTTCTCACTGAAACTTGTATCTCATAAGCCTCACTAATTCTGTATTAAGCATATAATGGCTGCATGGAGAAAATTGGACTTTAATGTGTGTGCCTGCACCAGATTAAATTACACACATTATTTTCTAGACGAGGTCCAAACATATATTTTGCTTGAAATGCCAGTAGTTACCTTAAAACATACCAAGAAGTTAAAAAGCTTTCACAATACAAGATCCAGCTACTTATTCCACATATACAAAAAACACAGCTAGAGAAATACAATTCAATTGTCAATGCTGAATTATGAGGAAGTCTAAAAAAATAGAAAAACTCTGATACATGGACATCAATTCAGAATGTAACATTGCATAATGCAGCAATATGAGCACCCATTTAAAATGAGAAATCCCCCAAAAGAGAAGCATAAGGGGATCTAGTACCTGTGACAAAAATAGATGAATACTGCACCAAAAACATGCATACAATCGGCATGGTCATTCAGTATGCTAGTGATGGTCTAAACAGTGATCTAACACAAGAGTGAGATAGTGTTTCCAAATAAAATCGAGTGAGTAACTACATATTGATTAAACTTTCTGATGCAGCAAAATGAGGGCACAGAGCCATCTCTGGGTTCTGGAGCTGTTTCAAGAGTCGCTTGTGAAATTTCTCTCTGACACGATTGAACTCCATTATGTCCAGTGGATCCTCTTCAATCCAGAATTTGTGGAATTCATGCATTAAGTAGCCTATGAAATAATAAAAAAAGGAGAAGTAGAAGAAATAAATACAGTGTGTAAAGATCACATACAAAATTAGAAAGAAACCTGCAGTAAACAATTAAGATTTACACAGAGTATCCTGGTCACTGAGGTCTGACACCTCACAACACTATGCAGGGATGAGACTAAACCCGTTTTGGATAAATCCAAAATTTGATGAATATCATACATTGACAGAAATTCTCACCAAAAAAACCGCCCAAGAAGTTACTAGCTGTCTTGACATACGGTTACATGAACTAAAACATTAAACTACAGAGTATAAAAGCTGGGGAACATGCTACTGATGCTGTTCCACCAGCCTTTTGTTTATATTCAAATTCTGCCTCACATATATTTCCTTATGGGAACATTGCTTACTCTCCACTAAAAAAGACCGTACTCGTAGGTAATGTAACAGTTACCATCACATCTTTCTGTATTAACACTTGCTCCTCATGAACAATTCTACCTCGTGTGTGCATGACCTTGCTGGAAATGTGTAACACTTATGTCTATGATCCTGAAAAGATGAATGGTAAGGTGATATACAGAACCACTAGCTTTGGTAAGACATCCCTGTTATAGCAAGAAACTTGATTCCAAAGGGGGTTTAATATACAGGCTCCGATTAAGGCCTCTACCCTCTCAGTTCTGTGCCATCCTTGGACTCAGAGTTTCACTGATAGGAAAAACATTACATCCAGCACTGGGACTTCAACAAACTGGACCCAATCTCTTGATCCCAACTACCACAATAGATGAACCATTGAAGAAGTATAATCTTTCATCCCAACACAGTAAAATGTGCAAGTAAGTTTTCTGTATTCCAGAAAGTGAGGGTATTTGTTGTAAAAAAGGCTTAATTGCTTGTATCCATTTATTTCCATTGTATGACAATTACAACACACATACGTCTAATTTAAATTTCTAGGTATATTTGCAGTCATATTTCCCCCCCGCCACCATCAATTTGAGAAACTTCATTCAAAAGGTACTTTAAGTACATCTTCAAATCTCCACCATATATTCCACAGGCCACAGGCTGTTTCATTCCAAGAGATGTTACTTTCAAAAAAAAAAAAAAAAGCTCAGTAAAACACCTTTAAAAAAAAAATCTCTATATAAAATGTAAAACATTTTTAGATCTTCAACCCTCAAAATCTAGATTTCCAAGAGGTACCTTCTGTACTTCAGCAGTGACTGTGTTGAGCATGCCATTGAACAATACAGTTCCATGCATTGCTTGTACAGCCAGACAAGGCAACAGAGCCCAGGAGCAGTGGGGCAAATGCAATTCTCAGTTTCACGTGTGTCCCTGTAGCCTGAGGGAGCAGAAGTGTGCAGATGAGGTGACATGGTGGATGAGCATTTAGGAGGTCCATGCAGTACAACCATTGTGTTCCTCTACCAGCAAGGCTGCTGGCTGGGCAATGTAATTTTGACTTTCCAGTTCAGTCAGGCAGACCGTAGGCATTTAATGCAACCTAATGATGTCTGGGTTTGAAGGAAATTTGAAGGAAACCTAGGATGTCTGTGGTAGGGAGAAGACAGAGCGTAACAGCATAAGAGAGGAGAGAGTGTAAGAGAGCATAAGAGCAGGGATTTGTCAGACTCAGACAGACAATCTCTGGATGAATTGCTCTTGCTCCAAGAAGTTTGTCTGTTGATGCTTTTTCTACAATAAAGTCCACTTGATAACCTCAAGCTTTTCCTAGGATGGCAGGCAGAGCGTGTAGGAACATCCACCACCTTTACTGGCCTGTTACTACACCAGAGACCCATGCAAGTTTTATCATGCTTCATAACTCATACATGCATGGGCTGTAGATGGAAGAGGTGTCAAAATCAAGTCTCCCTCCAGTGTTACGATGGACTGGCCGTGCTGGTCAGCAGGCATACTGGTCCTGGGGTACTGTCCCAGGCTTAGCCAGCAGAACAGTCCCTCCTGCAGCCAAGACTTTGACAATAGCAAGACAACACTGTGAACGTACAGAAATATGTCTCTTTCTCCCCCAAATTCAGTGGTGAGGCATTTTAGACATGGCAAGAAACCAGAACGAAGAATAGGATATAGAATCATGGAATCGTTTAGGTTGGAAAAGACCTTTAAGATCAAGTCCAACTGTTAACCTAGCACTGCCAAGTCCCACTAAACCATGTCCCCAAGTGCCACATCTACACATTTTTGAAATACCTCCAGGGATGGTGACTCAAGAACTTCCCTGCGCAGCCTGTTCCAATGCTTGACAACCCTTTCAGTGAAGAAATTTTTCCTAATATCCAATCTAAACCTCCCCTGGTGCAACTTGAGGCCATTTCCTCTTGTCCTATCGCTTGTTACTTGGGAGAAGAGACCGACCCCCACCTCACTACAACCTCCTTTCAGGTAGTTGTAGAGAGCGATAAGGTCTCCCCTCAGCCTCCTCTTCTCCAGGCTTAACAACCCCAGTTCCCTCAGCCGCTCCTCATAAGACTTGTGCTCCAGGCCCCTCACCAGCTTCGTTGCCCTTCTCTGGGCATGCTCCAGCACTTCAATGTCTTTCTTGTAGTGAGGGGTCCAAAACTGAACACAGTACTCAAGGTGCGGCCTCACCAGTGCTGAGTACAGGGGGACAACCACCTCCCTGCTCCTGCTGGCCACACCATTTCTGATACAAGCCAGGACACCATTGGCCTTCTTGGCCACCTGGGCACACTGCTGGGTCATATTCAGGCAGCTGTCGACCAACATGCCCAGGTCCTTTTCCACCAGGCAGCTTTCCAGCCACTCTTCCCCAAGCCTGTAGCATTGCATGGGGTTGTTTTGACACAAGTGCAGGACCCACCACTTGGCCTTGTTGAACCTGATACAGCTGGCCTCAGCCCATCGATCCAGCCTGTCCAGATCCCTCTGTGGAACCTTCTTACCCTCAAGCAGACCAACACTCCTGCCCAACTTGGTGTCATCTGCAAACTTACTGAGGGTGCACTTGATCCCCTTGACCAGATCATTGATAAAGATACCAAAACAGAACTGGTCCCAGTACTGAGCCCTGGGGAACACCACTGGTGACTGGCCACCAACTGGATTTAACTCCATTCACCACCACTCTCTGGGCCTGGTCATCCAGCCAGTTTTTTACCCAGCAGAGTACACCTGTCCAAGCCATGAGCTGCCATTTTTTTTCCAGGAGAATGCTGTGGGAAACAGTGTCAAAGGCTTTACTAAAGTCCTGGTAGACAACACCCACAGCCTTTTCCTCATCCACTAAGCAGGTCACCTTGTCACAGAAGGAGATCAAGTTGGTCAAGCAGGACCTGCCTTTCATAAACCCATGCTGACTGTGCTTGATCACCTGGTTGTCCTGTACGTGCTGCATGATGGCACTCAAAATGATCTGCTTCATAACACTCCCCAGCACTGAGGTCAGACTGACAGGCCTGTAGTTCCCCAGATCCTCCTTCTGGCCCTTCTTGTACATGGGCATCACATTTGCTAGCTTCCAGTCAACTGGGACCTCCCTGGTTAGCCAGGACTGCTGATAAATGATGGAAAATGACTTGGTGAGCACTTCCACCAGCTCCCTTGGTATCTTTGGGTGGATCTCATCTAGCCCCATAGACTTGTGTGTGTCTAAGTGGTATAGTAGGTCACTCACCATTTCCCCTTGGATTATGGGGGCTTCATTCTGCTCCCCGTCCCTGTCTTCCAGCTCAGGGGGCTGGGTACCCAAAGAACAACTGTTCTTACTATTAAAGACTGAGGTAAAAAAGGCATTGAGCACCTCAGCCTTTTCCTCATCCTTTGTCACTATGTTTCTCCCTGCATCCAGTAAAGGATGGAGATTCTCCTTAGCCCTCTTTTTGTTGCTAATAAATATTATAAATGTTGCTATAAATATTATAAAAGACAATAAAAAATGTTTCTATGGCAGTAGCCAGATTGAGTTCTAGTTGGGCTTCGACCCTTCTAATTTTCTCCTTGCATAAACTCACAACATTCTTGTAGTCCTCATGAGCTGCCTACCCCTTCTTCCAAAGGTCATAAACTCTCCTTTTTTTCGTGAGTTCCAGCCAAAGTTCTCTGTTCAGCCAGGCTGGTCTTCTTTTCTGCCAGCTTGTCTTTTGGCACATGGGGACAGCCTACTCCTGCACCTTTAAGATTTCCTTCTTGAAGAATGTCCAGCCTTCCTGGACTCCTTTGCCCTTTAGGACTGTCTCTCAAGGGTCTCTGTCAGCCAGTCTCCTAAAGAGGCCAAAGTCTGCCCTCCAGAAGTCCAAGGGAGCAGTTCTGCTAACTCCCCTCCTTACTTCTCTGAGAACTGAAAACTCTATCATTTTGTGATTGCTATGCCCAAGACGGCCTCCAACTATCACATCACCCACAAGTTCTTCATGGTTGTCACGGTTTAACCCCAGCCAGCAATGAAGCACCATGCAGTCGCTCACTTACTCCCCACCCACCCAGTGGGATGGTGGAGAAAAATCAGGAAAAAGAAGAAAAACCTGCGGGTTGAGATAAGAAAGGTTTAATAGAAGAGAAAAGAAGAAACTAATAATGATAATGATAACACTAATAAAATAACAGCAGTAATAAAAGGATTGGAATGTACAAATGATGCACAGGGCAATTGCTCACCACCCACCGACCGACACTCAGCTAGTCCCCGAGTGGCGATTCCCCGCCCCCCACTTCCCAGTTCCTAAACTAGATGGGACGTCCCATGGTATGGAATACCCCATTGGCCAGTTTGGGTCAGGTGCCCTGGTTGTGTCCTGTGCCAAATTCTTGTGCCCCTCCAGCTTTCTCACTGGCTGGGCATAAGAAGCTGAAAAATCCTTGACTTTAGACTAAACACTACTTACCAACTACTAAATACATCAGTGTTATCAACATTCTTCACATACTGAACTCAAAACATAGCACCATACCAGCTACTAGGAAGACAGTTAACTCTATCCCAGCTGAAACTAGGACAACGGTTCACAAAAGACAGGTCCAGCGGGGCACCTTCCCTAGTTGGCTCACTCACCAGCTGTGTCAGGCAGTTATTTGCCACACACTCCAGGAACCTCATAGGCTGTTTCTGCTGTATTGCATTTCCAGCAGACATCTGGTAAGTTGAAGTCCCCCACGAGAACAAGGCTAGTGATCATGAAATATGGGAGCCAAACCAATCATACTAGACATAACCGTTCACAAGGCCATGGGCACAACTGGAATGTGGTGAAAAGACAGAGTAACCCTTCCAATGAAAAGATGACCTGAAGATACATAAGTGTATATTTAGGTAAATACTTGTCTTTTTTTTTTTTTAATCAAGCCAAGCACCACGAAAAGACAAAAGCCTAGCTGTTAAACTGCCCAGAGTTCCTACCAGGTAGCCTATCCAGAACAGCAGCCCAGAAACCACTGCAAAAGGGAGAGCCCTGCTACAGTATGATATCTGCCCACATAAGATTTTGGGTGAATGAGTCTTATTAAATAGCATCCTTGTTCTGAAAAGCCTATACTATTTAATGAGAGAAATGCACATGACACTAATATTTGTCACTTATCCAGTTGAGCAGTAAGAAATTATTATAGCTGCAAACAAAAAAATCTCTTACCTAAATAGCCAGACAAAAAAACCAACCAACCAAAAAAAAACCTTTGCAATTGTCATAAATGTGGAAAACAGTGTGTCTTGACTTCTTGTTATCAGTTTCTTGCCTATACATTGAAAAATATTAGAAGTGTTTCTCCCATGGTGCAAGGATGCATAGCAGGACTGTGCTGTAGAAAGGATGCTTGAATACAGTGGAAAGGGCTGGGAAAGCATTATTTTGAACAGGGACAACTCTACTGAAGGGTGGAGGGTAACACTTGAATGTAGATGCAAGTATCTTAGGACAGTTTGATTTATGGGGAAGCTATCTCCAGAAGCTCTTTGAAGTACTTTTAGTTTCTTATTATTGTTATTTAAAACCAGTCTAAGAAGATAGGAAGGCCACTTGTTCAGGCACTTGGTGTTTTTTTGTTTGGGTTTACTGGGGGTTTGTTTTGTTTGTTTTACCCCTTGGTTTGGCAGTGGCATCCATCACAACTAAGAACTGAATCTGAGCATCCTAAAGACAGGATAGCAAGACTAGCATGATAGTCTCTGTGCTGTGTCAGCAGATTTTTTTGTTTGTTTTTAAAAAAAGCATATGGGTAGTACAAAAGTGTTAGCAGGAGTACAAGTTATGTATTTCCCCCGCCACTTACAGAACGTCTGCTGAAAGTGAGTTAGTGTTGGTGCTTCTGGAGCAACATTGTAGAAATGGGTCTTCAGAGCTCCACTCACAAGCAGGTTGTATGCGAGGTCTGTTATGTTAATGCCCACAATAGCAAAAGAATAGCTGTAAGAAAAAAAAAAAGCAGCAACATTTGTGGAGAGTTTGTCTTCTTTCAGCACACTCTAAGAAACACTGATGACACTGACACTGCAGATTTTGTGTACCACTGAGGTGTATTAATTCACTCCTTTGTGAGCTTCCAAAGTGGGGGGATGGAAAACAAGAAAAACATTTATCCTGCCTGCTTTGTACACTGTAGTGGCAGTGTTTCCCTTGTGAAACATATGGTCACAGTAAAAACAGGAGTTTCATCACTGTGACAGCATTTTCAGTGGAGCAGCACAGATTCATTTCTACAGAATAAGAACAAGCCCAGGCATCCCTGTGCTCCTGCACCCGCCTCTGACACAGGGCAAGCACTCCACACGGTGGCTGTGTCTGCAGGGTGACCCATCATTTGCTATTTTAACCCACCTACCCCACTGGAATTTATTACCCACAGTAAGGAACATCAGGTTTCAACAATCAGTCCTATAAAGACATTCATATGGCTTAAAAGCCTCTGAAAAAGATCCAGCTGAGTCACCTTCAATTTCTTCCTAACAGAACTAGATACACAGGCCAGAAAACAGGTAAAAAACCTAAATCAGAGCATGCTGGAAACAGAAATAAGAAAATCAGACCCATGAAGCAAACTCCTGTCCTGCTAAGGGATATAGACAAGGGAAGTATATTTAGGCATAACAGAACTCAGAAATTGGAAGTTATTTCTTAATTTGTGAGCCTGTTGAATAAAGAACTTGACATTTCTGGCAGTCACTATTTCCTAAGAAAACATATAATATCCCACACTGACATTTAGTGATAAAAGCAATCTTGTTTAGTTATTCAGTGATTCCCCCCCCACCTTTAAAACACAGCTGTCTTGTAGAATGTCTTGGGTATTTTTTCCAACTATATCAAGCAAACCAAAATACTTTCCTTTTCTTTAACTTTTGATAATATTTCAGGAGAAAAAAATAATAAATAATAGTTCAGAAGTTAACTGCAACATGACGCCTAATGGTAAGTTTCACAGAAAAATGAAATATGGGCATTAAAATGTTGTATTACAGATTTTCAGATATACTCAGAAGGAACATCCAGAGTTCCATACTCATGAATAATGCAGCTATACCAAACTCACTGCTTAAGAAGAAAAAACCTCACTACTATTTCTTCCCTATTATACTTTCCTGAAAGCAGATCAGAACCTGGCTCTGACAGTAGGAAGTGAGACTTGATCACATTATGTGTTAAGAAGAATTCAACAGCTATTCATCACTGCACTATTCATGGCATATAGAGAAAGCTTCTCCTTGCTACATTTTTGTGTTATTTTTCCTAATCCTTACTTTAAACTATTCTCCCTGTAATCTTTGATCAAAACCAAGGTGTGGTTAAGACAACACATGTTAGTATGTACACTGAAATTTCATTTAAAAAGTAACCAGGAAACACCCTTTTCCCCTCAAATATACAGCATCATTGTTAACTGTTGTCTTTGTGGCAACCTTAAAAAGATTTTTAAACTTACCCAATTGCCTTATCAAGCTTTTTCTTCTCCCATTCGGCTTTGCTGAATTGGCTGAAGGGGAAAAAAAAAAAAAAAAAATTAAAATCCAGATGTTGCTCTGAATTACTAACTGACAAGTATTTTCTTTCAATTGCTTTGATATGATAACCTTGACTGAACATAGTATTTTACCTCCATCGATATGGCTAGTCACATTTAACTCCACTTCTGACTGAATGGTTTGGCACAAAAAGACTTGAAATGGGTAACTGGCTTTATAGCATTGCTGATAAACTTCTCATCATTACCAAGTATGCTCCTACATCAATGCTCTCAGTAAAAACCAGATATTTTCTGTATTGGCCACAAAGATGTTCCACTTCGATTAAGTCTGAGCTATACAAAAATTGGAAATATTACATTTCTTTTAACTAATCAAAGATGGGCTTAGCCTTTTGTGTTTTCAAAGATACACATGACACTCATCACTGGAGGCATGATTCACCTGAGGCAGCAAACATGAAAAATAGTCCTCTGATAGAAAGTTTTTATATCCAGACAAATTAGAAACCACTCGACAGCCAAAAATAAGGAACAGTGTGTCCTATTACTTGGCACAATAATGCAGAGCTTTTTAAGGACACAAAAGGTCCCTCCCTTAAAACAAAATTCATTAGGGAACAGATTGATTTTAGACTAAATTTGTGCTGTTTAACAACATTTTCATTTAAAAGAGCTGTGTGATGCAATCAGTCAGCTGGTCCCACTAACCAGGTTTTAATCTACTCAAATGGAGCAAGTTTAGCAGAAATCATTGCCTACATTTATCAGCAGCTAAAAGCAGGCACAGAACCTACCCTAACCAGCAGACTACAACTTAGACATGCCTGTGGGAGTTTTGCCTTGGTAGGGCAGATCAGAGTTTGCAAGCTTTAGAAACCAAATTATGGACAGCTATGTATGTGTTCTTGGACTATACTTGAACTACAAGAAGTATATATTACATTAAAAACAATCCCCTGAGCTTCATGTAAATATAGTATTTAAAAATTGTTGCCATTAAGTATTTAAGATGCTAATCGGCTCATACCCATCCTGACCTGAGTGTTACCAGGTGGTACGCATGAGGACAAAACTTTACCTCCTAAGTGGCTTAACATACAGGAATACATCAGTCTTCACCCATTCTCTAAAATCTCAACCATCTTTGTAGGCTGTGGCATAACATCAGTTTAAAAACCCCAAGCAAACAGTGAATAATAAAGGTGGCACATGTAGTACATGGACAAGCAATACAGTTCAACAGAAATAGAAATTACATTGATCATGATCACAGTAGAAACCAGCATGACTGCTAAACAACCACATCAGGAAGAACACCATAAGCATCACCAACAGCATCCATCTTCTACTGAACGGTCTTTCAAGGGATAGAAAGTGCACATGCTCACACAGTGCTCCAGGATGGTCCTTGGTAATCAAACATGTAAATGAAGAACCCTAGTGTGTTCTAAGTGCATTTTGTCACAGAATTACCATTGGGAGAACTCAACCACAAAATACTGAGGAGATCAAAAGCTTCACAGGATGCAGATGTGGATCTGCTATATGGATATCTAACATTACTGGCAGAAGAAAAAAGTCTTTTAAGGCAAGTGATTACTATCTAACTGGCTAAAAGCACGCCCCCGCCCCCCCCGCCCCCCGATTATGGACTAAATCTCCTAATCACAAATCATGCACAACACAAAATTTTTGCTACTTGAAGGTACCTGATCTCTCAACAGTCAGGACAATGGACTAGCCAGATTAGACCCATCATTAGTCAAGGTGGACAGAGTATGTGACTATAAGTAAAGGGGCTCTTCAGCTGTGCTAACAAGTCCTTGGCCTAGACTACTTTTTATTATCAAGTCAGTTACAGCTGTTGTGACCGTAGTGGCACTGCTTAGACCTTTTTCCTTCAGGTAAAAGTCACCCAATTTTTTTTTTTATCCTGGTACTAAATAGGTCTAAAATACTGTGTTTTAACTATATTAAGCAAGGTTGATCTCATTCTTTATATATAAGCATGCTCAGATGTACCCAGTGTTGCACCATCAGCTATGTTTGAGTTAACTTTAGAGAAAGGAATATAGAACTCTTGGTGTTGCAACAAAGATTTTCAGTTTATAACACGCCAAATTACAGTATGGTTTGATCTTTATTTACATGTAGGGTCTCATAAAACTAAGAGAAAAGAAAAAAAAATACCTTGGTTCCTTCTTAGTGACTTCCCTTCATTATGAAAAGACAAAAGAATTAAAAGAAAGGTAAATAAAAATACAAAATGACTTGAAATTAGAAGTATCAGTGAAAACATTTAACACTAAGTTTAACTATTTCTAAGATTCAGTATACAAGTTTGCCTCTTGATCAGTTTTTCAGGATCAGTACTTGAAAACAGATAGCATGTGGCAATACCCAAGCATGTGCCCAACAAAAAGAAAACAAAACCAAAAAACCAGCCCCCTCCCCCAAACACCAGCCAGCACAGTGCTCTCAAGTTATTTTTTCTGATCTCAAGCATTACCTGTATTTAGGCTGAAGAGAATCAGAGAGAACTTGCTGAGCTATCTCAGTGTCCCATTCAGCAAAATACCTGCAGACATATAAGTTTAGGGTGAATTGTTAAAGAAACACAACAACAAAAAGCGTCTTAAGGCATACTAAGCTGCCCATACACACCCTTTTAAAAGGTTACTACATGTGCTATGCAATAAGTAGTATTTAACATGTTAAATTCATTAAACTGCTACTTAGACGCCCAACATGAAAGTTAAAAGCAGCCTCAAATTACAAGTGCAATCCTATAAGCACTTAGTGAACCTAAATTACCAGAGTCCCCTTTCTACCCACCCTACAGAAAGTCAGTTGCTTATTACTAGAGCATGTTGGCTGCTGAGCTCAAGAGAAAGCAGTTCAGGCTTCTTGATCTGGCAGATTCATTAAGCAAGATAAGAGTCATCACAGGAGACTAAGAAATGAAAAACATGATAAGATTCATCTCCAACGGAAGTTCAAAGCCAGAGTCAAGAGTCCAGATCCTCAACTGAGCTTTGATATAGAACGACATATGGACAGTGGATGATTCATGTCCTTCAATCTGTAAAAGCAGAAAATTTTTCTTTTTCCCCTCACAGGGAGAGGTTATTTTACCAAATGTTTCTGAGTTATGTAACTATCTGCAGTAGATACAAGGGCTGGAGGAAATAACAAGCATTGATCGATTTCCAAATTACCAGACAGATATGGTACCAACACCTGGTATGCATGAGGCGGAAGGGAAAAGTGATATAAACTCACTGCTTAATTTTGAGTATCACCAGAAATTGAAGTAGTCGTCCAACTACAGAAGTCTGCCATCAGTGGCTGCATTTCAAGTATTTTGCCTAAGAATTCAGCATGAAATTCCCAAACACAAAAGCTGAGCAGTAACACAACCCTCTCACCTGCCCACTTCCAGGTCATTTTGTTTGAGGAGAAAATAGACATTGGCGAAAATATACTTTTCAGTTTCTTTCTTGTAGGAAGAGAGTGCTAACTTATTGTGTCACAGAGAAACTAAAACAAGGGCTTAGCAAACAGTATTACTGAGTTGAATTAGGAATACTGAACGAAAGGAGACCCCTTCGAGAAGGGAAACCCTTAAAAAAACTGGGCTAGGACATGAATTATTTCATTTTTTTTATATGAAGTCCCTAGCACTTTTATAAGTTATTCCCACAGACTTGCAAAAAATCTGCAAGTAATGCTGCTTTTCATGACTTCATACACACATAAACCCATCTACAGAGGAACATACTTACACCAAGTTATATAAGCCCAGGAGACCCATTCCTCTAAAGTCTGTTTTAGGATCGTCACCTTGGAAACCAATTTCACACCACTGCTTTGAAATCCGAGCTTTCAGTGGCGAATTGGGCTTCAAGCATTTCCACAACTAGGAAGATTACAGGTAAAACATAATTAGACTTCCACACATTAGTATGGTTTTTTCTTCTTTTTAAACCAAGCTAAGTTCCAATGTAACATCACAGCATTGCTATCCCAGCAACCCAAACATAAAAATCAAATTAAATTCCTGGGGGGTAAAGAGGATGTGGGGGGAAAATCCCAAACCACTCTTAAGTATTGCAGATGGTTCAGCCCTACAAGGCCCTTCCAACCTTATCGGCAGCCACTGTAACGTCTCACACAAGGACTTAGTTTGATGCACAAAGCGCAAACAAAATAGCATCTGTGTCCCTAAGCGCAGAGAGAGGAATGGCCTGGAATTTGGTTGTAAATCACTGACAGAGCAGCAGGCAATCAGCCCTCAGGTCCCTGAGGCTCTGCAGCAATCTTTTCTCAGGCATCTTTTGCAAGTCTCTGGAAGGGTTATAAATCAAAAGTGCTGACTTGGCTACCACAGTGCTGAAAAGCAAATCAGAGAACATAAAAAAAATCCATACAAGAATAGCATGTGCCACCTCCATATTTAACTGAGGGGTGAATCATTCATTGATCTCACATAAAGAAAAAGGACAAAGTGATTTAACAAGCCAGATCCTCATCTGGAATAAATCCACTTAGCCACACTGGTCCAGCAATGTTAGTGCCTAAATATATTGCTAGGCACCTAAAAGCAGCCTAAATTAACGTGTCTGACAAATACATACCTTTCTGCACATCTTGCCCCATATCACAAACTCACCCTTTCTAAAGTGTATTAAGAGATCATAAACCATGAGTTGGTAAGTAGGGCCTCAAGAAATGCACTTAGACAAAGCCTACCTAAGGGAAACAGGTGTATGCACATTTCCCAAATAGAAAACCCAGAAATTGTATTAATTTTAGCTATTCTAATTACATTTAAAATGAAGTGCCTTAGGAAGGTTAGAACTTTAATGATTTCACTTTGTAATGACTACATAAGCATCACTGTTTAAGTCATACTTGCTGTCTTTCTTGTTCATCCATCAACAGTAAATACAGTATTATTCATTAGTTCATTCACATTAAGTTAATCTTTCATTCATAAAGTGCCCTCCTGGTAAACATGAATAAGTGATAGACATTAGGAACTTCAATTACCCATTGCAGAGATCACTTAGCAGAATATCTAGAAGGACTGAAAAACCAACTGGCCTATTCTTTCCCAGCTTGGGTTGGAAACCAAATTAAACCCTTGGACATATTTCCATTTGACATGAAAATTTGCAAAAGCAAAATGCCTACTGTAAACAGGTGCTAATACACAGGTTATACTGGAGGCAGATGGTGAAACTGATACTTTGTTCAACATTACAAATTTTAAAGCCTAAGCTGCACTGTTTTGTCTCCCCTCAGACAAACGGTCAGTTTTTATTCTGCTTTTATTCTTATGCAGTTATGTTTTTAAACCACTTATGTGGGTACATGTCATTGCTGACATGATTTTCAGGAGTGTCTAAGAACCAGGACCTTGCCCTCACAGGCTGGGTGGCCAGGAAGGAGACCACAGCCAGCTCCTTGGTGCTTCTCACCTGTGATTGCATCCTCAGACCCAACTTCTTGCTCTCTAGGCAGTGTAGATGTTTCCAATATTTTTGTTTAAAATAATTTTAAAACCCCCAAACAGGTGGTATGTTTTTATAACACCTCTGAAAACTCTGTAAGAATGCATTTTGCTTGTAGATAAACTCATTATCACAATTCTGTGTTTCTTGCCATTTCTCTGAAGCATCTTGCACTAGCTACAGTCACAAACAGGATCAGAAGAAATACTAGGACTTGCTATTAGGCTATTTTCTACCCCCTTTATTCTCTCCTCAATTCCTTTCTAAGAGCTCTCTAGCTCTCTCTCTCCTTATGGCTTCAAGATCATCTTCCTGAAAAAAATACTTTTATTATCTGCCCCAGTGCAAGGCTTTCCTGAAAGCATGAAGTAAGTAAAACCCAATTGGTATGGTTTTCATCACTCCATGTATATTATCTAAAGAATGTTTTTATTTTGTTTCCATTTGAAAATATATTTGGGAAATATAAACATGTAAGTCATCATCTCCCACCCTTCCATCCCACACAATGAAAGCTGGAGGTTTTGAAGACAATGTCTAAAAAAAATACAAGAAACTGAAGAAAAAAAAGTTTATTCTGGTTAAGACAGAAAAATACCCTTCTCATGTTGAAGAAAGGTGTACTGAAGTAGGACCTAAGGCTATTTTTACAGAGCTCATAGTGTAGAGCTGTTATCTGCAGTAAGAGCTGCGTATCCAGTGCTTAGATACAGTCCAGTCAAGGGACACGCATTCATCAGCCAGGGAGTGAGCTGCTTGCTTGGCAGGTGTTACACGTGGCCAGATTAATATGCTGTATAGCCTTATCTTAAAACAGGTATACAATGGAGGAAGGCAAAAATACCTCTCGATGTTTTAAAGAGGCTTTTAAACCAGGCTGTTTGGAGCTGACATGAATAAAGGATGCCCTCTAAGTACTTCTTAAGCACCTACCTTCAGAAGCATTTCCTCGTGTTGTGGATTCTCTGAATCGTACATCTCTCTGCGCAGCTTTTCAACCTCTGCTATCAGATTTCTGTACCCCACAATCTGCAGCAGGCATGCCTGAAGAGATACTCCCAACCTGGGGGGGGGGGGGGGGGGGAAGGAGCAACATAATCCGACTCAATCATATGTAGCCATGAAACAGCACTACTGCATATATACCTGTAATTCACATGAGTAATATTACAATGAATTCATGTAACACTTCAATTACAATGGGAAGATTTCCAAGAGATCAATATTACATTAAACAAGGCCTCGTGAAATGCAGTCTTATTTAGCGCCTGCCTTAGATGATAAAATTTGGGATTTTTCAAAACTTTGAACGGTGAATTTTCACACTGAAATCCCATTATAACTATACACAGCAGTGTTAAATGCCTGCCATATGCACATCACTGAATCCTTCCCCTCACTCAAACAGCAGCTTCTCAAGCAATACCCTGAGACCAGAGATGTGAACTATAAATGGGGTGAGGGGGAGAGAAAGCTCAGCAAAAAGCTAAAAATATTCATTTTGCTTCTGTGCCACAAAAGCTAGCATAAAGACAACAAAACCCTAAAGTAACATAGTTGAATGATCTGCCTCCGGTCAGCTTTTTTTGGGGTCTTTTGTTAAGAATCACCATAATGGCTCTGTTTTCATTATAATACAGGTTTTACATTTCCTGATGCATCATCATTAAAAACAAACAAACAAACCACCACAAAAAACCACCACACCAAAAACCCAACCCCTAAAACCAAACCAAAAACGAAACCCCCAAATCCCAAACAAGTGGCTTCCAAGGCTTTAAATTACAATGCCTTATTCAGTTTTAGTATAAGATTTTATAGTATTAAATACAATTAATGCAGTACACAAATGCCACGCTCATAAGAATATTTAATTAAATATGGAAATAAACCCTTTAATTTTTAATAATGCTTGAGATTATCTGAAGTCCTAGTACAAATTTGGAGGGCACGGTTAAATCTGTACCCTCATTCTTCCCCAGGAACGCAGGCTACACTGATATTAAGCTGTACAGGTTCCTCATCTGTCTTGTTTGATATGCTGAAACATTTTGTTTATTCCATAATACCGTTAAATTTTCTGAACAGAAGGATTTTCACTGCTTATCTTTTGAGGTTAATCTACAGAATCAGAGATGTCATCACTAGGCCATTTCTCTTGCTGCAGTTTCATGCTATTTGTGGCTATAATCCTTTCAGAGTAACCTATGCAGTATTTTCCTTCCTTTGTGGTTTGGTTTTTGGTGGTTGGGATTTTAGGGGGTTTTTTTTTGTTGTTAGTTTGGTTGGGTTTTGGGGTTTTTTTTTTTAGTTGGTTGGTTTTTTTAAAAACATGCTTTACTTGCTGTATCCTACAGTTTTACAGAAAGGCTGCATTTCAAAGAAAGCTGAAAAGCCTATCAAGACTGCACGTGAATTGCTATAGTGCATCACTAAACTACAGCCATAATGTTTTTAACTAGTCTATAACCTCAGAGTAATTTAAAGCAGAACACTATAGGCAGTGGCAGACTAATTTTATATTAAAAAAAATATATTTTTAAGTTCCAGGCTGCACAATATACACAAAGCAAGTCACATCTGAACTTTATCTAAAGGCAGTCAAATGCTCCATGCAATGTTATTTGGGGGGTGAGGGGAATACAGAATTATTTTCCCCACTCTCCTTGTCATTAAGCTTTTGCTCTCCTGCTTGCCAAACAGAGGATGTGGGTGAGCTGCTGATGCCCCGCACCTCCTCCTGGCCATCCCTGTGCTGGTGGTAGCAGTTCTCAGAGCACATGAGCAACCTACCTGGGCTTGCACCCCCACTGCGCTCATTTCCAGGTGCTCCACCAGATAGAGGCAAGTCCAAAACTGGGAATATTTAATGGACTGCTTCCATAGTTAGTGCAGACTGCACATGCACCACCTGGTTATTCAACCTACTTGCTCCCACCACTAAATATACACGTTTATCTCAGAGACATTGATAAAGGGAAATTATTGTGGGTCGCCTCCTCCTCTTCAGGTCACAGTAGCCTACAGCCTTCAAGAACAGCTTGGCACGGACACGCCTGGGATGCTAGTTCAGCTCTGCAAAGATGCTACATTAACAAAAATGACTGCATACAGATTTGCAGAAACACATATAGCATGACACATGTCCCCTTGTCCTTACCCCAGGAGATTTCAAGTCTCTACTGTGCAAGGGAAGGACAGAGCTTCTGAACAAGACAGTTTGGGTACAGGTTTTTTATGTTTAGGAGTAGGCAGGTCAATTGATTTTCCTTAATCCTGACTAAAGAAATAGCTGACCTGTTTTTGCTGAAATTTCTCCAGAAAACTTTAGTATAAAATAAGTGCCTCACATGTAAAACTTCAGTGCAGATGCTTAAAGTTTAGCAGAACTATGGTTAGTTTAATATAAGGAGCAATTTAGTGGCAGGGTGTGTTTCTATGGATGTGGCACCACCTTGCACATCCCAGGCCTCCATTCCTCACTGTTTTGAAAAGATACTTCAAACTGAGGTGAGTATAATGGGCTATGGGGGTGAAAGACTCAGTCCTGTAAAATGTTGAGTGCAAGGGTTCTAGTTGAAAAACAATTAAACATTTGTTCTGTACTAAGCATATGAACACCACCTGCATTAAACAAAAACAGTTCAAGGTTTTTTTGTTTTGTTTTTGTTTGTTTTTTTTTTTTTTTTTTTTTTTTGTGTAAGTTTTGTTGTTATTGTTTATTTGGTTTTGTTTGGTTGGGTTTTTTTTAATATTAGGACCAGATCACTCAAAATGTAACTTAAGGTTCAGGGGCCTGATTCAAACAAGCAGAAATCATTTTCACCTCTGCTTGCTCTCTCTTCTGGAAGACGGCATTTCTTCAGAGGCCAAAGGCAATGCCATGAGGAGAATCAGATGGTGATCTCTGGAGTCATACAAAATACTACTGTAACGAATTCCTTGTTTTTTCTTGGAATTATTCCACCCAGTTACCCAAGGGTCCAACACTGAGAAGCGAGTACTTGAATCAGCCCGACTGCTAACGCTGCAGTTACTGATGTCCACAGGCCAGGCTCCGAGCTGTGCACATTTACATCCTGCAGTTTTTCCTCATACGACACCTTCACTAATTTTGCCATGACTGATTTTTTTTTCTGAATTTCTGCTATCAGCATCCTGTGCAATACAAGAGTACCAGAGCTGTGACATCCTCCTCAGACAAGCAGCCTCTCAGCAAGGCCTCGCATCCACTTGAAGCAGCTGCTCTCTCATCACCCTCCCTTTGAAGGTCCTGTGGGCAAGGTCCTGGGAAGAGACATCCCTGGAAAAGCTCTGGGCCCACTCCCAGAAAAACTTCACAGAGCTTCTCATCTATGAGAATGAGGTATTCTCTTTGTTTTGTTTCTCTTATTTTCTTCCCTTCTTTAATGGTTGGGTCACCATTTTTTCAATCCAGGTGGACGGTGGTCATGTCCACAATAGTTGTCTCTCAAGTTAGAGAGATACCCAGTATACTCTATGTCCTTTATGATCAGTGAAGCCTCATTTTAAGACTGACTAATTACTGTCCTTTTCACTGGGGGGTAGGGCTGGGGGGTCATTCCCATAATGAGACAAAAAAAATTATATTTTTCCAACTGAAGTTTTGGGTTTTGTTGTTGCAGCAAGACCTTAGGACCACCTTACCTGTTGATGCTGCTGACCACTTAAAGAAAAGCAGCTATCAATTTGTAGATGCCCATTATGGATTATGTAAATCATTTTCAAGTCTGGGAAGAGGAGCAAACCTCGGACTGATCTGCAGGTTGTACCTGAACACAGCCCTCAACATTTCTCCTACTGATTCCTGATCTAGACCATCTTGTGCCTTAAGCTAGGGTCTTAAGCTAGGTAAGGCAACCACAAAAGCATTACCACTTACTCTTGAAATACATACTTGTAAATTTAATGGTTTGTTGGCAATCTCTTCTTACCACCAAGACCTTGTAGCATTAAAAGAATATCAGCTATGCTGTATTGTTAGAACTTGTGTTCGGATAATCAAGGGCAGTTTTAAAACATAAATCAGTATACCATTTATATCAGTTACAACAGGATGATTTCTTTCCTACTCAAAAGGCCACACAGCCTCGCTAAGAAGCCATCACTGTCACTGACAGGACCACCTGCCTTGGTGGTATTTTAACCCTGGGGGAATTGGGCCCCATAAATCAATGCATCAACAATATACTAAGACAGCATGATTCAGAGAGCAGCTACAGAAAGAGACTCAGGACTTGCCTATCACAGTCACCATAAAAGATCATTCATTTTTCCATCAGCTTTTTGACAGCAAAACTTAAGTTGAAGTTTTATGCTGAGAGACAGAATTCATCCTCAAATTGTGTGCCACAATAGCTATGGAGAACCAGTTCTCCATGGACCTAGGCACTGAAGAAATCAATAACTCCCATTTGTTTTGTAAGAAAACCATGAACTTACTGTGGATTTATATCTGGATTAATCCTTTTCAGCTCCATGATGTCATCTATAGTTTTTTCAATAGCATCAGGTTGAACACTTACTGAAGTTTGCAGCCGCTAAAAAGAGGTTTTAAGCACATATTAATTCTTATGGAAGCTATTATTCAATAGAAGTTAACAATGGTAAATATGATACCCAAAAACTTCTAGATTAAGAGCCCAGAAGACCCAATTCAATATATATACACACCTTTCCAGTCTATTCAGCACTACTGACTAGTTTTAGAGTGCTAGCTCTACAAGAACTTGAGTTGCTTTGTCATGCCCGCGTAGTCAGTCTATCATATTTCTGTGGCAGCAGCTAGTGAAGGTGATCTGCACTGAGGCCTTTGATCAAGAAGCAGCTTCAGACCATCCACTTAATTACACTGGAATCGCTAGCCTTCATTTGACATCCCCTCTCCCAACACATTGCAATAACACAGCAAAACATTCTTGCTTTCTCTTGCATGTCATTGCACTTTGTAGAAATGCTCCTGGAAGTTCAGTATTCAGAAATCAACACGCCTTCCAAAAATTAAAAGAGGTTGAACTGTCTGGTGCTTTGTCTCAAAACTACACTGTTGCTTAAATGCAAGCTTTTAAATAAGTTTCTGCCTTTCTGTTTGTGCTAGAAGTACATTTGGAAGCACTATGCTGAACTATGAGCTGTGTGGCATCGTTTTTGCTAATGCTGAGGTAAGCTTTTCAACATCATTGATTCTCATGCCAAAGAGAAATGAATGGCTGAACAATGCCGTTTAATGTATACACACATGCTTTGTGAGAAGAATTTAGGTTAGCACCACCAGTGCTACAGTGAAAGGATGAAGTGACAGAGGCTGTTCTCCATTAATGTGTTTAAAAGGAAAGCAGAGAACAAAGTTGTCTTGGCTATTTAGGTACTGCTGTCTTCAGCCTCTTTTATGGCTCCTTTCCAGACAAAAAACCTGAGGTGTAAAGTGTGTGACTGACTGCAGAATACAGAAATTCTAAGACAAGATGAGGAAACAAGCCAAGAAACCCCAAATTACAACACATCACCCTTGTCATCTCCCTCCACCATGGCCTGTTGCCCCTTGATTCCATCAGTTTCACAGTGTGTTTGTCCCTGAAGCACAGGACACTGTCCCCAACTTTGCAAGATCACCTGCTATTGCAGACACTAAACCCTCTTCAGCAGAAGATGGTGTTAATGTAAAATCATATCAAACCTTAAAGCAATTTTTTGGGGTGAGCAAACAGCAGACTGAACAAACCAACTGCACAGGGCACAACAGAAAAGGTGAAGGATGAGATCTTTCACTCACCTTACTTTTTGAACCTTTCAGTGATGCCTCTGTAAGAGAACAGTATTTGAAAGCATCATGTCAGACAAGCTAAGTTTATATTAGATTCATTTAATTTATTTATTTATAAGAATGAAGTCATACTATTTTTATCTCACGCAGAAAGGTACAAAGGCATGCAGAACTAAGTATTTTGCAGTTACCTATTTTCATAGTTCTGGCAGCTCCAGGTTTGGTATTGTAACAGATCCTTTGCAATTCACATTGACCTGTTAGTTTCCTGACCACGAATTTCAGGCAGCGCCACAAGCATTTGCAGTAGAAGTACAGGCATACCTGGACAAACATCCTGGCAAAAGAAGAAGCCTGAAAGTAAGAGTCTTGAGCAAAGTTTGCTTCAACAATGTCACCACCCAAACAGAAGGTACTTCCTCACCCCAAATTCCCAGTGCCTAATGGCAGCTTTAAAGCAAAAGCAGCATTCACACTGCAAATGTTTACCCTGGTAAGTGTTAAATCATGCTTTTTTAGTCTTAACCAAAAACAAAACACCACCCCACCCCCCCCAAAAAAAAACAACCCACAAACCCAAACCCAAAAAAACACCCCCAAACCCAAAAAAACACCCCCAAACCCAAACCCCAAAAAACACCCCCAAACCCAACCCCCCAAAAAAACCCAAAACCAAAACACACACAAAGCACCAGAACTGGAAGGACAGAATAAGTCCACTCCAGAGTTCTCAAAGGAGTATTTCTGGAAAACTCTTTGTCCCCTTAAAATAAAGGGCCATATAGGTCCTACTAATGCTTTGGGCAAACAGGACTACATGAGAAGTGAGCACAGCTCACCTTGTTATCATGGCTGCTGAGGATCCAGGGAGCCACTACACCCTGGCTTAGCTTTGCCTCTGCATCCAGCTGCTCCAAGTAGAGTGGCTGGTTATCCTGACAAACACGAATCAACACTCATGTCTGGTCACTAAGAGTGAAAAGCTACAATTAAGGAAACCAAAGCTTCCCCCGCTTTAGGGGAGAAGGTGTTTAAGAACCTGTCCTGAGGACTGCCAGTTCTTCCCAAGATCAGTTGTTACACAGCACTGACGCTGTGCAATTTCTCAAAGTACAGAATGGACAGTAAGCCAAGAAAGCCCTTATTTAGGCACTGCATCCAGTTTCAAGCCCCAGCAATACAAAACAGGCTTTGACAAACTGGATGGATTTCAGTGGAAGCACCCGAGATGGTAAGGCTGGAGCACAGACCCTGCGAGGAGAGGCTGGGAGAGTTGGGATTATTCAGCCTGGAGCAGAGAACTTCAGGGCAACCTAACAGCAGCCCCCAGTGCCTGTGGGAAGATCATAGAGAAGACAGAGCCGGGCTCTTCACAGTGATGCAGGGCAGGAAGACAAAGGACAACAGTCATAAGCTGAAAAATAAGAGGCTCAACCTAGATATAAGGAGAAGATTTTTCCCCCCATGAGGACACTCAGGTAGTGGCACAGATTGCCCAAAGAGGCTGTGCAACCTCCTTCCTCAGAGTGTTTTAAGCCCTGACTGGAAGAAGCCCTGAGCAGCCCAGTCTGACCTCAGAGCTGACCTGCTGCGAACAGGAGGTTGGACCAGAGACCTGCTGACACCCTTCCCAGCTTGAACTAGCCTATAATCCTATCAAAGCCTGAAAAAGTCTGCATATATGAGAAACGCTCTATTTTAAAGTTTGTTAGCATTGCAGCTGCTACCAAAGTCCACATACTGCTACCACAATTACATAACACACCTCAAAGACAGATTACATGGGCTACAACTTATTTGGACACAATTTAGCTTTCTTGTTTCTGTGGCTATGAAGGCACAGATCCTGCCATGTTACCCAAATGTCAACCCCCATGGGGTGCACCAGGACTTGAGGTGGGGTAGGATCCACCAAGGGTCCCTGGGTTCAGAAGAAGCACCTCTCAGAAAAGGCTACACTGCAAAGACCTGACAATGGGAACATTGCCATCTGGACACAGTCCTGGTTAACTGGTTCTAGGTGGCCTTGCTAGAGCAGGGGTGGGACTAGATGACCTTCAGAGGTCCCCTCCAACCTCATATGATTACATGCTATGATTACATTATAGAAAAACATCAATACAGCTTTGATATGCTAGCTTGCCACTAAATGGTCAAAAATAATTTGGTCCATTATGTTCTAAGCCTGTATGTATGCGTATTCATCATTAGCCCATTATTTCCTCCACATGCTGTTGAGCCTTTCAAAGGACAGTTATTTGTTAGGAGACTCTGTATTATTCTTTTCAATGGAGTTTGGTGGTTATTCTGAAATACTGAATTCCAGATACTCAAATCTGTTATAGCTTTAATAAAGTTTGAAGAGTTCAATCATTTCCTAAAAACATCCTGAAGGGCATGGTGTAGAAAGACATTCAGGGAAGGGAAGATAAGTTAACTCATGTTAACGTCCACACAGTAGTTTAATCTGCTTTATGTTCACTTTAGCTTAATCCCCTTTGAAGGGGGATTAAGCTAGGGGAACTAAAGCCATTTTATGTCTAAATGGAGAGCATCCACATGAGTATTTAACATGTTTTAAAAGCATCCACTTTATCTTCTCACTTCTAGTTAATTCACTTAATGCTCCAAATGCATGCAGGCAACTCCCTTGTCTTTATGCAACAGGAAGCCTCTATTTTAAATACAAAGTGAGACCTAAAGAATGAGCAATCACTCCCACACTGGAATCAAGTTTTAGACAAGCAAAAAAGTTTCAGCTGCTGACGCTGAAATATTTGGGTGTTCTGTCCCACACCATCCACTGTAAGATGTGCCAGAACACGCTACTGTGAGGAGTTCCTACGTGCTTCACAGCAGGTTATCACCTTCAGTATTAAGAACTAGGCCAGTTACCAGGAGGCAAGTCCATCATCAGCCAAGCAGCTATTATTTAAGTTTCCAACAGTCAGAAATGTAAGTCAGTTAAAGAGCCAATCTCATATAAAGTCAACTAATGCCTTCAGCTGCAACCTTTAATAGGGGCTTGAAAAAAGCCACAGGCTAACATTGGGCATTTTGGTTTTCCAGTACACATTTGGTATCAACCTTCACAGATTTAACTAGTCCATCATCCCTGAAGAGTCCAAACACAACCTATAGCCATCCCTCAGCCTCCTCAGCACACCCCAGCTCTGTAGTAAGGCTGAAGGCCTAGAGAAATTAATACAAGAGTAATGGCAAACTGGAAGGTGGAATGTGGTAAAACAAAGTTCCAGGTTTTCACCATACATTTGTAGCAGAAATTAGGGGTGCTTTCTTTTGGCCTGCTTTGTTTCCAAAGATTAAGTCTCTATTAGAGGAACTCACTACCCAGAGAACTCATTTATGTGAAAGAAGTGATGAATGACTCACTTCATGTTAACAACCCATGTAAGATCTCCTTTTAATGAGCAAGATAGCTCCCATAAAAACCCCATGTCCTTTAAGAAAGCTCATGCCTACACTTGATTTATTCCAGGGCTGAAACATCACAACCCATTTCATTACTCAAAACCTTGTTTCTTACTATATTTTGTGATGTGGATAAGTTTTGGGGTAGGGGTGGCAGGGAAGGTGTTAGGTGCACTTGAATTATATGTTGCTGCCTTTAAGCTCAGTGACAGATTTGCAAATCAAAGGAAAAACTCTAAATGGGATAGAGCTGTGACCACGATTGCAACCACCTTCCCCACTAAGTTTTGCTTTGGCTGTGATTTACACAAAGGTTAACTAATAAAAATGCATCTACTAAAAACATGTCACTACAGCACGCCAACACTACATCTGTGATTCACTAAAGTAGACTTAGCAGCTATTACTAATAAAGCAAACAAACACTAGTTTTGGCTAGGCAGCTTATAGAAAAAAAAACTTAGCCTTTGTGGATACCTTCAATTTTCTACTACTCATCCATCTCAAGCTTACAACAGTTGAAATCTTCCATTTGTAACATGAATGGCATAAAAAGTAACAAGTTTGTTTTCAAAGGGTTGTTCTTTATAAAAGAGAATTCTTGTTTGCAGAAGTCCTGTAATAAAAGCACACTAGTGATTAAGACAAGTTTTATGTTAGCCACTATGCACTTCAGTACACGTAAGCAAAGTGGAGATGTTGGCAGCTATAAAACAAAACACGGCATATATGAACAAGAAGCCACATGGAAATGTATCATGAGCCACGTTTTACTACAGCATGGTGGCATTAACCTCTGCTTTGTTTTAGAGTCCAATGCCAAACGTCCTCTCCACTCAATCTCTTCGGCATTTATTTTATTTTTTTTTCCTGCTTGCCTTTGCAGGTTTTGTCAGCACAGAAAATAGTGTGCTTCACCAGCAGTTTGCATAGTCATGTACAGCAATACTTCAGATCCCGAGGTGAGCTTTAATAACAGAAGCATTAGAGAAATGAAGGTGTTCCTCAGGGACTTGCAGTCTACTCTTCCACATCCCGATACAAGCTCCCTCTCCTCCTGTATTACATACAGTTGCACAGACCTACAGATTTGTGTTTATACATGTACAGTGTGTTACAAAAGTTCATATGAACATTTATTCAGGTAAAACAAAGAAAAAACTGCATAATAAGATACTGATGCACATAGGCCTAATCAACAGGCAGTTCCCTTGCCAAGGATGCCGTATGAGTGGAAACATGTGCAGCAATCCTCCCATGAGAAGTCAGGGTTACACATTCCCAGTGTTGATACCAATCACTTGGATATCAGAAGCTAGCTGTTAGGTTCTGAGCAATACCAACACAACTCAGCATAGTTCTCCCAGCTTGGCTTACAGAAAGTCACTGAACTCCAAGATCAATACTACAGAAAAATGTACTTGTTACTTGGGTTCCAAGGCAGGGGTATGCGGGGGGGGGGGGGGGGGGTGGTCGTGGTGGTGGTGGAAATCAAAACAACAAAATATTCTGGAACTATTAAGTATTCCCTTGCATATCTGGAAGAGACTTACAGAATACCACCAAGTGCTTAAAGCTACAACCACAATAGCCTGAAGTGCCACAGAAATGTAAAGTTTTCTTTTGTATAATTAGCAAACATCAGTTAAAGGCTCATATATGCACCTATTTCACCTCTCCTTCTTCCTTGCTCTTCTACTTTTAACTCTTTCATACCTTCCCTGCTGTATGTCACTGCTTCCAAGCTCTAATTTTCTGCTAAGAGCAGCTTTAACCAAAAAAAGAATTAGGCAGTCAGTACCTTGCAAGGACTATCAGGAATACTGCAAAACCAAGCAAGCAACCGATCTCTATCAGCAACAATGGGGCTCACTAGGGGTTCTGGAGAGCTTTCTTCCATGAGGGAGGGGATGAAGAAAGGGGGTTCTACAACTGCTAGGATCCTTGCAAAACAGAGAAATTTAGAGCCAAAAATAGCACAAAGTAAGAGTACTGCTGCTGCAATCACAACACTTCTATTCCCCACAACACATGCTGCTCTGCCTGGGGTAAGAAAGCATACAACAGCAAGAAGCAGAGAGAACCGAGCGTGTTGTTTCCCTTTGCAATGTCATGGTGTGAAGGACAGAATTGGTTCTCAACAAGCAGTCACAAGGTTTGCCCTCAACTAGCCCAACTGATGTCGGGTCAGTGTGATGGGAATGGCACGCATGATCATCATTAGAATTTACATATCTCTCCAACGACAGTATGACATCACATTTTCATGAAATCTGGCTCCTTATTTAAAGGTGACTGGGTCTAGACAGCCTTCTTCCTGATAAGGAGACAGAAGCAAAATTGAGCAAAATTTTCCAAAGTTGTCTAATATTTTTGTGAAGCTCTTTCCTGTGTGAGGTATGTTCGCCTAAGTAGCAAGGTGTACATATAATGCAACGTGGTATTTCACTGACTTGAAGGGAAGTAGAAATTAATTATTGTGCAACATTTTTGAAACTAAAAATTGACGGTGCTTATTCCCTCCCCTGGTAATTTCAGAACCTTAGTATTTTCAGAGCTAGTAACTAACAGAACAAATACTTTGGGTAAAATGAAAACTTCAACGAGATACCCAATGCTAGTGACTGGACTTAAGATTGGGGCAGGGGGGTGGGGAAGCAAGCAAACCCCCAAAACCAATAACAAAAAACCCCCAAACCCACTAGTTTAAAAGAATAAAATAAAGGTCACTATCTACTTACACATAATTTTCTTTCCTGTGTGTCCTGTTTTAGTTCCTATGGATAGGAAAGATTTTTACTCAACTATTTTTCCTGAAGGACATACTCAGCTCAGAGAAGAAAGGGTTACACATCAGTATTTCCTTCCTGAGAATTCTAATTATGGCTTGAGAAGTCAAGGACATACTAGTTATGGATGATAAGCTGTCCAAATGGGTGAGTAAGCAAGTGATACTACTCTGTTAGGAGCTGATTAACTTGACTATCTTTGGTTTTTTTTGTGAAACTTACAGTGTGTATACAAGGTCAACTAAGTAGTAATGTACCAATCACCCTTTCTGCCATAGGCAAACCTGCTATTAGCTCCTTTCAAACACAAGAAATTTTTTTCATTCTGCATCTTTGCAGACTTGACAACTGAAATCAACCTTATCTCTCCATTTAGACATGAAAGCACGTCACTGTGGCAACTAAGGAAGACATAAGAGTAGTTTTTAACAGCAGCTTTCCACACTTTACCTGCTCTTACTTTTTGCTGACTTGATTTTCATTTTATCTGATGTGATTCCAGTAAAACAGAACTTATGCTGAAAATCTGCTAGTGCTTATAGACTGTTTTGCAGTAGATCAAGAGAAGGTGTCAAGTTTCAAGGATTTGTTGAAAAAACCTAAGTGTCTGCTACAGTTGGTTCTCCAAGTCATTATTATTTCAGATGTTTAAGGTAAGTTAGTCAAAGTGGAATTGTCACTGACAGACTCTTCAAAACCCCTTTAGAACAAAAGAAAGCACTGAAAGATAAAATATTTCACGGAGAAACAGTTTTATTACTTCATAAGTAAAATTTCAGACTTTAGGAATAATTCATATCAGAGCAAGCTGAGAAAAAAAAGAAACCTAGAACAGCTATTTTCATTTAGACATCACCTTGGATTAGAGATATGAGCATAAGAGTCCTGTAGTTTACTGGCCAACAGCACTCCCTTAAATGTAGGGATTTAGAGTTATTCCAAGTATTAGACTGCTAAAAAAAACCCCAAACAAACCTTCTCCTTCTACTGGAAATCACCAGCTGTTGAAAGCAGGCAGATGAAAAGCCAGAGATGAACATCTGTTAATTAAGGATCCCCCAGTCTAAAAATTATATTCTTATAAGAGATGTAGATGTCAAACCAGCTGCTGTTTGTGCAAGATAGCCCCTTTCTTCACTATTCAGATGTGTAATACAGTCCTGGGAAAGGCAGGGATAGAGGAAGCAATTCAGATTGAGAAATAAGACTGCACAAGCAACTAATTCAGTTTAGAACTTATTTTGAAGTTTTGCAATTGTTCAAATACTGTAGGACTTCAGTTTATTAAAAGCAGAATTACTGCATGGCACCACGACATGTATCTTCTCATATCTTTTTAATTGTCTCATTCAATGGCTGAACTTTGTGTTAGAAAGGTACAGTGAGACGCATTTTTAAGTTACTTTTACAATGACAATTTCACTTTCCAGTTAAAGCACAAATGGTGACTGTCAGCGAAGATGGGTAACTTCAGGGTCAAGCCATTTCTCCACAGGTAAAGACTACCTTTCAGAGTACATCTTAGAGAAAAACCATACACAAACAAACAAAAAATCTCCCCCAAAACTAAACCACCCACCTCGCATCTCAAGTAAACACCCATGTCAAAAGCAACAAAACATTATGCCATAAGTTTTTAAAGGGATATTGCATACTTGTCTATTGTTCTAAATATCAGTAGGAACAAATTTCATCACCCTCATGTAAAATACAGTTTAGCCAGTGTTGTCAATGGCATGAAGCAAACATCTTTTTACTTCCTTTAAACTTGAGGATGTACCAGTGTTACTTGTATAAAACTAAGCAATTGCTTCAATTGTGGAAGAGCAGTCAACGTTCAAAGTTTTACCTTTTCCATTGCCTTTCATGTGAGGCCCTTAAAGCTCCATATATTTGTGGATCATGCAGATTGTAGTCTATACTCAGCCCCAGTGAGGCACATCTGGAGTGCTATGTCCAGGGCTAGGCTCCCCAGTACTAGAGAGACATGGACATACTGGATAGAGTCCAACAATGGACCATGAAGGTGATTAAGGGACTGGGAGCATGCATTGTAGAAGGACAGACTGAGAGCTAGGGGCTCAGGGGGATCTTATCTATGTGCATAAATACCTGATGGTGGTAGTAAAGATGACAGAGCCAGACGCTTCTTGGTGCTGCCTACTGACAGGACAAGAGGCAATAGGCACAGACAAAAATGCAGGGACTGCATTTAAATCTAAGGGTGTTTTTTTAATTTTTGTTTTGTTACTGTTTTTAAATTGTAAGGGTCATCAAACAATTGGAACAGGTTGTTCAGAGAGGCTGCGGAGTCTCCATCCTTGGAGATGCTCAAAACATGACTGGACACAGCCCTGAACAACCTGCTGTAGCTGACCCTGCTTTGAGCAAGGGGATTGGACTTGATTTCCAAACCTGTCTTTCAACCTCATTAACCACAGAATCACAGAATAGTTGAAGACTAAACAGGGCTTCTTAAATGGAAAAGTCTGGTGGAAAAAAGACAATTCACTGATATTAAATACAAAATAGACTATGTCAAATGAGAGACAGGAGATGTCAAGCTGATTATAAAAAGCCATGTCAATGGTCCAACAGATGAGTAGTAAGCACAGCAAAAGCAGCATGCAAATTACACTAGCTCCTCATTATCTATACTCACATCTACAGTGTTTTGTTTAGAAGACAAACTTCAGTAGCAATCAGAGAACCCTGATGCAGCATGCCCTTTGATAGTAGCAGCAGAGACTACAGCATGCCTCCAATACACAAACCTAACTCAGACCTGAGTGGCAAGTCTGCCTACAGGTGAGAATCTTCTCTTACAACAAGCTGGATTTGAAAGCCACTGTTGAAAGTCCTCCTTGGGTCTCCAGGTGAATACCTGCTGCATGAAGTTGCTGCAGGTAACCTACAGTCACTATTCAGAGAGAGCAGTTGAGATTATCTTAACTTTACAGATGTAACTGTACTGGCTCCTCTCTCCATCTGTTTTATGGCATTTTCTGTGTTGCAGTCAACAAGATGACTTGCAGTTCCTGTGGACTTAACTCACTGGATTTAAACACAGAGATAATCTATGCCATCAGCATCAGCTAATCCGATGTATACTCCATGTTGTGCAACAAGGAAAACACTGTGCCACTGAGCAGTTGTTGCCATCAGTACACCACACTCAGCCCTGCATTTAATCTTCACAAACAGTTAAGGATGCTTTTAGCAAGCTCCTGGGTCACTGCTGCTATTGTTAACGGACAAACACTAGGGGACACGTTATATGTTAACTTGTTTATTTTCCAGCTGATTTCCAAGCTGGAAGACTTAATATCCTTGTCTTGCACATATATCTCTCTGCACCTCCAAACTTCACTGCCTTATTCCCTATCACACAAAACTGCAACCACAACACATACAACAGAACTCACTATCCCCAGTAAGTGCTTTTCTTGGAGGATGACCCCAGTTTATTTCTTAATCACCCCATATTTCTTCTATATTTACAAAATATGAGGAATATAGTACTCATATCAGTCCATGTCAAAGGATTAACGTACAATAAGAAAATCCAGATGCTTGTAAGTAAACAGAATATCTTTCCTATTTCAACAGCATTTTCCTATTTGAGGTGCTCTGTATTGACCCCCCAATGCAACTTTCTGTTCAGCATTTGGAATGTTGGACTTTCTATAACAAAATCCTAGACTGTGTTACTTAGATAAGCAATTGTTTTTCAGAAGATCTACCTTGGTTACTTAAGAGAAGCTAACGCCATCAAGACTTCTCAAATCTTTTAGGATTCACTGACTTTAGAAATACCATGAAAAGAAGTAGGAAGTAGTTTCTTCAAGACAGCCTCAGGAACCTATGCATTCAAAACAGCATGTTTTCTCCAACATGGAAAAACCACCAAGGGGCCAGGACAGCCAAAGGAGGGCAGAACCAGCAGTTTAAAGGGAGAAGCAAAGTATTTACTGTAGTCAGGGAAGAGCTGGCAGCTTAGAAGTTGTCAGCAGCTCAGCTTCTCAATCAGGAAAGAGCAAAATTACGTTATGCTCAAAAGATACCAGGCTATTATGAGGGTAAGCTGTAGCACCCTCTGTGAACCCAGCTAGAGGCTCCCACCCCTCCCACAGGATGGTAGAGTCCAATTTATGCAGGATTCACAGCCTAGATCCCATATAGCACCAATTTGTGACCTTGGGCCAGGTTGCTGAGCAAGTCTGTATGGAGAAAGAAAGGTAAAAATTAGAGGTAGGACTGCCAAGATGAAAATCATTAGCAGGATCCAAGGAAGGCTCCAACATGGGACATTATAAAATTATAAAGGGAAAAAGCACTGCAGGGACATTAGTCAGGCTAGTTGTCAGCCATCAGGTCACTGGACCAGTATCAATGGAGTTGGTGAAAGACTTGGGACCATCTAGGATCTGGGACAGAACTGCAGGGGCCAATCCTTTCCCTCCTGACTGGTGCCCATCAGGGTGGTGAGCACAGTAACACTTAGCCTAATGGCTCATTAAGTCTTAGCTGTCTTTTATGGGTGTTGGCAAATAAATAATCACTGTATACTTTTAACCTGCATATATCCTGCTTACAGAGTCCTTTTGCAGCTAGCTCAAGATACTTGAGGAAACTGACCCAAACACTCCACAGAAATGCTTAAGCCAAGGCTGGCTTGGCAGCAAAATCATTACAGATGATCAGCCTAGAGGTAATGATGCCGATATCCATAGCATATTAGATTCTTTGCTATAAACAGTCAAAAAAGAGAGAAAAATATAGTGACAGATGCTCTATACAGAAGCATGTTTCAGCTCTCTTGAAAAGGTTTTTCCCATCAAGAGAAAATATGATTTCTTTGGTTTATACACAAATTAAGCTCTTGATCTGTATTAGTTTCTAGGAATGCTCAATTCTCTTCACTGACTACAGAACAAAGACAACATGGGCTTTCTGTACTTACAGCTGGTGTCTGCAAGTTCCCCATTCTACACCTGGTTTATAGAGAAACAGCTGCAAGTCATACGTAGGAGCAAGTAACAGACATTTCTCCCCAGACTGAACACAATCAGCTTCAAAAACATTTGCACATCTTCACCAAGCCTCTCCCCTTCTCCGCTTTCACAAATAACACTCCAAAAATCCAGACAGCAGACAAGAATGGGAAAGAAAAAACCCAACATTTTTGTTGTGTTACTGTTTCTCCTATTTTCCCCGATATATTAGGCACTACTGATTTGATACATCGCTGCTCCAATCCCAGAAGACAGTTCCCACATTCTTTGCTTCTATAAAGAACTGGAAAAGAAATTTTAAATTAAAATAACTTTAAATAGCGAAATCTAGGTGAACAGAAAGCAATCTAGTATAAACTAGTTTACACCTTCTGTACCACTGGTAACAGCTAAAACACTTCACTCACTGCAGCATAGAAGTAATTAAAATAATTTAACATTTTTGAAAAAGTATAGAACTGTTACCTTAGGAAGTGTTTCATGGTGATCGTTTGGTTTGTGCTGCTAGAACCGTAATCTATTGATCACTGATGACCTCTTCTTTGCAGGTGATATCACTGCTGTAGAAATAGAATTGAGATGTATTTACTAACAGGAAAAAAAAATAAAAAGTGCTACTTCGGTTTTGTAAATTACTCTTAAAACAAACATCTATGGAAATACATGGGAAATATGTTAAGAAAACTCACATCAATAAAAACAAAGTGAAAAATTGTAATTCGTTTACATTCTTCAGCCTGAGCATATACTTTGACCAGACTACACTACCCATGTCTCTTCTCAGAAAAGGAGTAAAGAATTTGAATAAAAATACTGAAATAAGTAAGAAAGCTCAAAGAAAAATCTGGAGAACTTCAAACACTTCTCATGTTCTTCAAACACCTGTCTGGCTCACAGCAGCTTCCAAGTGGCAGTTTCAAGAGACACTCGGCTCACTCTGCTGTTAAAAGCCCTCTGTTCCCCAGAATTTGCAACAGCATTTGGAGACCTTGGGTAAAAATAGCATGTAAGCAAAGAGCTACTACTGGGTCCTGATTTAATTCGCTATAAGAGATGTCAGGTAATCAGTTTTCCGGGTGACCAACTTTATTAAATGATACATATGGTGTCTTAAAAATAGATACAGTTGACCAGGTTGCCCATCCATTCTGAAATCTGATGTCCTACAGTTAATTTTTATTACGATTACCATTTAGTTCCAGTAGAGGAGAGGAACAGGAAAAATTCAGGAACATCATAAATACAACCCTGCCCATGTACTGCAGACTCTCCCCAGTCACCACCCTCTTTACTTCAGGTTTCTACAATGAAGTATTCACATACAAGCGATATTTGACTAAGAGATGCAGACTTCTCAGCTTATTGTATTTTATATCCTGTAAAAGGCAATAAGATATCTTTACTTGCTGCCAGAAGACAGGGTACTGCTACACATCTGCTATTGGGACAGCTTAATCCAAGACTTCAAGGGAGCAAGACCACCCTTTCAAGCTCTGTACTGGTACAAACCACACACAAAGGCCTGAATGAAAGCTGTGCTGTTAAGAAATCATTTAAGAGGCCATGTTTCATTAGCACTGCATGCAGCATGCTGGAAAGTACCTGAAGGCCTTCAAAAAAAATCTAGCCTCTTTTGTCACAAAGTTATAAATCTAGAGGACCTCAAATGCATTTTCTTTTGCAGGACCTATCAGCACTGATGGGTTAAAAATCTTCTTACTCTACCTTGTTCTCATATTCTTTCCTTTTTGTAACTTGCAAGTTTCACATTATGCTGTTGCCTGCTGACAGGAACAGAACAAGCATTTAAGTTGAGAAAAATGCAGCTATCTTGTTGGATTACATCACATACAGCTTTCTAAAAATATATAATCCCTGAACTGTGAAAGCTTCATTCATTTATATTGTTTTTGACTGGCTGAATCATGTTGCTGTCCCCTGAATACAGCTGTAATTGGTGCTGGCTGCAGTGACACCTGCTTGCAAGGGCAGAGTGATGCTAACATCAAACTCTGGTTCATTAATGAACACAATAGGCAGGCTCCTAACACTTCCTGCTACAGCTTTTGATAGGTCTTTGACAACAGCAAGCACAGGGAGCACAGAAGATAAGCAAAAACTGGAGGGGATGTAAACTACTCCCCTTCTCCAGTCTAATAATTTGCTGTTTAAAAGATACAGTTTGTGAAAGATTCTCACAGCTGAGTCTCAGCTTTTTGGCATCAACTTGAACAAAGGAAGCTTCACCACAATATTTGACCCGTAAGGGCAGCAGTGTAAGGAACACACCAGAAGTGCCAGGGGCTGTCAAATCAACCCCCTCTAAGAGTGTGTGCTGGCCTCAGCCTCTGAGGTCAGCTCCTTCTTGATTCTGATCAAGGTCCTTGTTGAAAATTATGCTGCTTCTTCACTACTGCTTTAAAGGGAAGAGAAGTTCCACTTGCCTAAACTCCAGAATTGGTTCATCCAAATGTGGCATGGTAGGGGCTTCAAGACACTCTCCCTTCAAGAACAGTTACCAGCTACATCCAATTATAAATTTGTTTTGAATGCTCATTAAAAATTAAACTGTTTCATAAACTATACTTTAAGTAGTCAACATTGCTGTTCATAAACCCCTGCCTTCCACCCAGAAAGCTAAACTCAAAGGAAGGTTGTTAGTTGCAAAGGAAAAGCATAACTAAATGATACAACAAGCATGACAAGTGGTTACAAAGTGCCAGTTTGGGATGTCTTTAAAAGCCCATCCTTGGAATTACAAGAATAATTCTCCTTGTTCTCTCCTTTTAATTAAAAAGGGGTGGGGGGACTCACTAGAATGCAACTTTACAGCTGAAGTCCTGATGCCACAGAAGTCACCATCAAAACCCTCCAGCTTGGAAAGGACAAGTTCACCCTGCAGGCTTCAACAGCTAGTCCCCTACAGCATAGGTCCAGCCAATAACCAGGTCCATAGAAAGGCTATGGCCTCAAAAGCAGTTTCCTCCACTGGAGCACAAAGCAAGAAAATTCCACTTGACTCTACCAAGAAAGTTTGAGACCTAGAGGCAAGACTTCCAGCACAAACAAAAGTACAGGAGAGTCTATGCTGCTGTCTTGGTTCTTAAGGTAAAAAGTTTACTTTAATGTCTGGCAGAGAGGCTTTTTAAGTGCTGTCATCTGCTAAGTACAAGGATAGAAATTCATGCCATGGTCTGGGATTCTTGCAACATATCACTTACATGGACACACACATACACATGGCATTAAGCTATTGACATCCAGACTAGGCTGGGAAGCCAAATCAGAAGGCGAGAATTTACAGTCATCTTTAGACAAGCAGGGCTGGAGGGCAGCATTCATCATTTCCATACACCTCCATGAGTGATCCTCTAGGGGAGTTTAGTAAAGATTTTCTGTGACGAAAACAGTATTTAAATTCTTTAAAAAGATTGTTACCACAATTCACAGCTGAGTAAATTCAACTATTCATAAACCTGTAGAGCCAACAATTTCTGCCAACATCTTTTCCTCTCAAAATGTAGTAGATTTCTTTTAAGTAAAAAAAGAAATAGAATCCCATACAAAATAAACTAGTACTCTATTTTACTTCCAGTAAATTTGTTACAGCGTCTCAGTGAACAAGAAGAGCAGCTATAGCTTTGGACAACATTTACACTACTTCGGAGTTTGCCTGAAAAGTTTCAGTCAATTGCCATTAGGTGTGCTTAGAGAAAAAGCATTTGTGGTCAGGGAGAGGGACTTGACTTACAGTCTCCTGTTTCCTTAAGGAAAGAGTTTCCTCAGCAAGTTGGATGTCTGCAGATCAGGAAGGCTTTCAAGGTCCACTTGTGGGAAAGGAAGACACATATGAGAAAAATATTTCTACAAGTGACAGATGATCAGGGTAATGAATATTTGTGAGCTTGTTGAAAGAAAGAAGATAACAATTATACAATTTAGTTGAGCGGTTTGACAGCAGTTATGGATTTGGGGAGACTGAAATACAAGTTTCTGAAGGCTCAACTTCCTGCACTTTTGAAATACTACTTTTGTCAGAAAGTGCCAGACTTCCAGCAGGACACCCAGAGCCAGCAGGTACCCAGTGGGGGGCAGCCTGTTGGCTGCAATACCCACCCACCACTCTGAGAATCCGAGTTTGCACTTTTGCATGGTTTCACTCATGTGAACTTGCTGCTGTGTTTTTCTGCAGCCTAAGAAAATGTTCCTGCTTTAAGCTATAGACACTCACATTTTCTCAGTAAGGAACCTGCAAGATACTTCCCCTCTTCTCCTTTTGCAGGCAGCTTTTCAGTCTTTTCTGATTTTAAGTTATGCAGCTGGAGTAAGCCTAAAGAAAAGTAGGTTTGATTTCATTAACTATCTTTCATTAATTCCCTAGAAGTAGCTCACACCAACACCACAGATCCACCACTGAAAACCTCTTGGACCAACATTTAAAGTTTGCTCTTTGGCATGAAGATACTCATGTTCTAAGGCTCTAGAGTGAGGGTGACAGAGCAAGGACACTGTTTGGGTCTCCCATATGCCATATGCTTTAGTTTCTCAGCTAGCAGGATTGTATCCCGTACCACACGACTTCCACAAAAATCAACCTCCTCCTCCCTCCAACAACAAACCCACGTACCCATTCACTGCCAATTGTTTCATCCAGTTTATCTTAAACTAGACAGGAGTTTCCCCTCGTAAAACTAGCTGCAGCTTTTCTTGGAAGAGAAGCAGTACTACAACAATCACATAGAACAGCAACACTATTGCAAGATCTGTCTCAAAATATAAATGGATGTTTCCTTAAATAAACATTAAGTATTTGAATTCCTGTGACTTTATGATCTTGTAAGTAGTACAGCAAAACATGCATCAATCTGAAAGGTTAACAGTTGCTGAAGGCCGAAAGAAGTCAACAGTAAGCCTTAAAAGTCACCTCTTTATCTGAATCCGAGTTTGCTTTGTTTCTCTTCAAGAAAGCTACAGATACAGCTGAGGGGAAAAATTGTGTTAAATAACACAAATTACCATATTTGCAGAGTAACATACAAAACCAAGGGAGCTCTCTTCCTAATTTTTGTCTTGCAAGCTAATGACTCACCTGGCATATTGCAAACATTTTTGGAAGGTTTATATTCTAATTATAAAGAAATAATACCTGTGCTGAAGAGACAAATGATCAGAACAATTAAGATGAGCAGGCTGAATATAAGACTTCATGTGGATCATTAGATTACAGTTCATCCAAACTTTCCTCCTCACAAAAAAAAAGGGGGGGGGGGGGGGACACATATGTTTGAAGTAGAAGGCAGTAATTGCATCAGTCATCTTGAGTGGAGAGAAAAAAAAAAATCATTCATTTATTTTTAGGTTTAGTTCCTACAGTCTCAGAGAAGGTTCTTCTGAGCTGAATACCACCAACTACCATCATGATGTTGATTTCAGGTTGCAACTTCTCTTTCCAGTAGCATCCTGGGTTGCTACCTATCCCTCACTCACTTCAAAAGCCTACGTGTATTTATTTGTGAGGGACAACAATCCTGAGCCTTATGTCACCAAAAGTGTTTTGCTACTCTGTTTTCCCTGATAGGAATATTAATGCTTCTCTATCCTGAACACCAATCTGCAATAACTAGAATTAGAAAGGGGAAGAATAGCTGATATACATTATGAATGTCCCTTGAGGCCCTGGAGGACAGCAAGCTGGCCACAAGCCAGCAGCATGCAAAGCCAGACGACAGCAGCCTAGGCTGCATGAGTACAAGCAGAGCCAGTAAGTAGATTGAGGGAAGACATTATCTTCCTCTGCTCAGCACTCTTTGGACATTTAGACACAGTCTAGTTTTGGGCCCCAGCAATACACAAAAAGACACCAAAAAAACTGGAGAGAGTTAAGCAGAGTCCACTGAGATGACTGGGGGAGGCGGGCTTGTTCAGCCCAGGGCAGAGACAGCTTTGGCATGACCTAACAGCACCTCCAGTGCCTATGGGGAGCCATCGAGAAATTTTAGATGGACTCTTCATAGCTGTGCAGGGCAGGAAGGTGAAAACCAACAGGCATAAACTTAAACAGGAGAGGTTCAGCCTGGAAACAAGGTGAAAATTTTTCCCCAAGAGGACAGTCAGGCAGTGGCATAGGTTGCCCAGAGATCCTTTGAGGTTTCAAGCCCCAACTGAATGAAGCCCTGAGAAGCCTGACCTCAGAGCTGACCCTGCTGTGAGCAGGAGGTTGGGCTGGAGACCCTCTGAGCTCCCTTCCAGCCTTTGATTCTCTGCTTTCCCCACAGTCATTCTTATGGGGAGTTCTCAGATATTCTGAGTGATACCCAGGTACTCTATATAACAGACAGCGTTCCTAAGTCATTGCTATTTTATTAGTTTAAGACCTACTACCTTCTCACTAAAATCCTGTATGATTTGCCGTGTTTCCCATGAAAAAAAGCTTAGCTTGCGGATGGAACAAGATTACTCCCTTTACCTCATCTCTCCCCACTACTCCCACCCAAAAGCCTCCACCACTCAGTTTGACCATAAACAAGTCATTTTAAGGGACCTACAATTCAAGAATAAGAGTCTGCAAGAGTCCTGCCAGTATTAACATAACACACAAAACCCCCAAATACAAATAAAACCCCAATGACTCTAGGACCCCAGTTTGGTCAAGCCATACTAATTCTCAGCAGGTATTGTTTGTCAGGCTTTATATGGGGTAGACACATACCTACTTGCATATTCCAACTTGCACATTCATGCCCAAAGGTGGAATAAAAGTAACTTAAAAATATATTTAAAAACCCAGTAAAAACAGAGAATCTTTGACCATCTCAATTGCAGTGTAGTCATTTATAGGTCTGTCCTGGTTTCAGCTGGGATAGAGTTAACTGTCTTCCTAGTAGCTGGTGCAGTGCTATGGTTTGAGTTCAGTGTGCGAAGAGTGTTGATAACACTGATGTTTTCAGTTGTTGCTCAGTAGTGTTTAGACTATGGTCAAGGATTTGTCAGCTTCTCATGCCCAGCCAGGGCACAAGAAGTTGGCACAGGACACAACCAGGGCACCTGACCCAAACTGGCCAGCGGGGTATTCCATACCATGTGACATCCCATCTAGTTTAGGAACTGGGGGGAGTGGGGACAGGGGATCACCGCTTGGGGACTAGCTGGGTGTTGGTCGGTGGGTGGTGAGCAATTGCCCTGTGCATCATTTGTACGTTCCAATCCTTTTATTACTACTGTTGTCATTTTATTAGTGTTATCATTATCATTATTAGCGTCTTCTTTTCTGTTCTATTAAACCATTCTTATCTCAACCCACAAGTTTTACTTCTTTTCCCGATTTTCTCCCCCATCCCACTGGATGGGGGGGAGTGAGTGAGCGGCTGTGTGGTACTTAGTTGCTGGCTCGGGTTAAACCACAACAAGGTCTTTGAATGTTATAGCAAGAACAGTGCATAGACCTCTCCAGCTCGGAACACATCCTGGGAGATGGCTCTATTGCCAAAAAGGCTCTCAGGAACAGGTTGTATCAAACCCCAGTTCCATGGAGTTCAAAAGCACTTTGTGTTGGCTTAGAAGTGGCTTTGCCTGACACAAACAGATGTAGCCACTGGCAGAAGCCACCTCAAAGATCAACAGTGGATGCCTGTTCTGTGTGAGTTCCATTTCCCATCTCAGTACAGAACAGTTTTTCCATTTCCATGTGCCCAAGATGGAGGTATTCAACTTCAAGCATTCTTTAGAATAAAGCCTTGGAACAAAATGTCACACTTGATTGATGAAGCTAATAAGCAAGACTTGACTTCAGTCACACTGTCACAGGTAATAAGATCTTTTTCCTCTCCTAATTTCCATCACACATTGACATTTTATGTTTCTGTATTTCACTAGGAGAGTGAGGGAAAGACATGAAGTAGAAATTCACTGAATTTTAGTGAATTTTACTCTAAAAAAGCCTGTGAGCATGAGCACATACAACACAATTAAGCAACACAAAGAGCCCTGAATAAAAGCTTAATTTCACAACAGAGTTGGGGGGCAGGAGGGCATAAAAGCCCCTTCCCCCAAGCCACAGAACAGTGCTTTGAAAGTCTCTAATTGTGTAGTCCTAACTTAGCACTTCACTTCTGTCCATTACTGCCTCTTTGAAGCGGTAAACAGCATCACAGATATGAGACAGAAACAAGGAAGCATCAAGAGGGTCTTACAATACCTGTAAGACACAGTCACATAGGACTGCATTTGGGTTCAAGAAAACTTGTAAAATCTCACATGGCAAGTGACCTCTAACACCATCCAGTTCAGCCTACACACTGCAATTCCTCAGTAGATTTTTGCTCACTGATAACCCACAGTTTGATGACGATAACATCAAACCAAAACTCAGCATTGTAGAAGCATCTCCACAGTTCATTGTTGATCCCTTTAAAAGAAAAAGGTTATGGTTCTGTAACTGACTTTTTAAAGCAAACTGGATCCCCAAAATACAGCAAAGGAGATGTACATGCATACAGACATATTTTGTATGCGGAACTATGGCAATAATCTACTTTTACCAATTTCTATTAGCTCTGCTCTATTACAGTGTTGAAAGATGTTGAGGACAAAATTATAAGTCACTTCAGGTCACCAATGAAGACTTAACTGGGTACATCCTATTTCTAATACTAAATACAAAGTTAAAAAGCAGAGGAAGCTCTCCATATCCCAGAGTACTGTAAACTTCTAGTAACTTAGTCAGATGCTTGACAACACTTCCAAGTGTTGTCTCTGTCTATAATGTTTCCATCCTTAACAAGCTTACTTATTGAGGAAAGTGTATTTTATCCAAAAGAGGCCTGAGTAGATGATATCAGCTAAAAATGAAGTCTTGTGCTTGAAAACAGCCTTCAATCCACAGCAACTTCCCCCCACCCCTTCATACATTATAAAAAGGCATCACTTTTAGACGCTTTTCATGAACTTTCACTTGACCACTGATGAGTTCACCCAGGAGAACAGCATCATCATCTGGGTGACTTGTGTGTGCTTACATGGTCTGCAGTGCAATGTTTCTGGCCTGCTTGCTCTGTTTCCAGACAAACCGTACAACAGCTTGTACTGCAGGGAAGTCTGTTCTAAATAAGACATCACACTTTTTAGCGATATTCCTTCAAGTTTAGAATAAATCCTACAGGACTGGATGCATAAAATCCAGAGAGGCTGACTGGTTAGCTCCTGGACTAATTACTGCAGAAGCTCCGTGGAAAAAAACCAAAATTACTATTTCCAAAAGTGAATGACTGATGCTCTTTTGCCTTCCCTTCTTGGTTTCCACCTCATTGCCTAGATGAGAGGAGGGTACAAGGTAAAAGGCAAAGATGAAGTATTCACTTGCCACGAAAATTAACTGAAGTCTAGATTTGCTTTAGAGCCCTACTAATTCCTAACACACAGTACTTTGTGGTGAAGAAACATCATCCTATCAATGGGTCACAGGCAGATCTGCAATGTCAACAGAGTTACACCAGAGATGCTTGCTCTCTATCCTTTCTCCTACCTTTCCAACACCTGTTATATTTGCTTGGACCAGGCAGAGTTAATTAAGCCATTCAGATCAATACAACCTCACACCAAGCACCAGCCTGAAAACATGTATATTTAAGGACTTTCAGGTTTATTTTGTTAACTGACCAAAAAAAAAAAATAAATTAAGACAAGCACACCAGAGGTGTCAGGGCAAAGGCCAGACAAAGCTTTCAGGCTAGAGGAGCATAATGCAATTTATTTACCCAGGAACTTGGTGAAGGTCAGACACAATTCATACTGATCTAACAGAAAATTGTTCCATGTGGTGCCCAGTTTTCCCATCACTGTATCCGGATTACTTTGGCATGAAAGTGACAACTTTTCCACAGATCTCCGAGACAGACACACAAGAGTAGGGTATATGAGAGTTTCTGCATGTCCTTCTGTAATTTTACAGACGCACTGTTCCCTAAGACAGGATTCAAGAATAATGACCTCCCATGCAGTAAGCCAGTTAGATGATGTCATGAAGCACCATATTTGTGAAACTGTGAGCATCCTACAGCAAGTGTTATGCACCACCAGTTAGCTGCCTGCAGTCCTGCAATCTGCACCAGGACCACAATAAGTGAGCCACATACTTAACCTACAGACAAGAGGACTAAAAATCCCACTGCAGGTTTGGTTTTTTTTTTGCAAACTTCATGGCCTACTATTTCACCTGCTGTTTGCTGCTCAGTGAGATGTTCTGCATCCCAAGCGGCAGGAAACCAGGCCAGCTCCAAATACATGACCCTGCTGGAATCTCAGGTTACACACTTGCTGCTCAGAAGAACATGTGCAGGGTAGATTGCTGTGGTTTTACCAATGTCTGGAGTGAGGAGAAGTGGGAGAAATAATCTATTTACCCATGGAAACCAGAGAGTTTTCTTAAGTTTCTGCAATAAGTATTGCAAACTCCACGCTTCGGTTGAAACAGGTTTAAGACCTTCTTTAGAGAAAAGTCTGAATGGCAACATGGTTTAAAAAAAAAATCATTTTTGGGAAAATTTAGGGACATTTTCCCAAATCTGTTGTTCAGAAAGGCTGTGTACCAGCAGCTACCAGTTGACTCTTCAACTTGGAAGAGTCGCAAGTATCCTACCAAATTTGAGTTTCTATCAACAAGGGTTATGAACAACTGTAAAAGTGACTGTATTAAGACTCACTTCACCCTTCTGTAGCTTAAGCTAACTCCAAGCAGCACCAAAATCAAGCACTGCTTCTATAAGTAGAGGAGAAAGAAAGCTAGGATGGAGTTTGGTGACAGGGACATTCATAGCAAGGACGGATACAGTAACACAAACACCCCTCTGACATGATGAACCAAAAGGAAAAAGGTGAGGAAGATCTGCAAACGAAACATGGAAAGAATGGTTTGAAGGTCAATGAAGTTATACCACCTGGTAAGCAAGACTTACAAAACACTTTCAGGCATGGCCCAGGAACCATCCTTATGTGGTAATTGCACAAGATACCCTTTCTCAACCAAGTATAAAAAAAAGTCAGTGGCATGGGAATTGTGAGGTGCCGTGGTGCTCTCCTTCCCTCTGCCACTTCCTGCTTGGTCCTACTGGGTATTTGCTTTCTTTTAGGTGCTCAGTCTCAGACAGAAAAGGATGCTGGCAAAGATTTGATAGCAGAAAATTGGAAAGAGGGGAGAAGACAATGTGGGAAGAGAAAAGAGAGAAGAGACATGAAGACCATTGGAAACTGTTCCTGCAACACCATTACTGAGCATGAAGAAGAGCAAAGCAGAGCCAAGAATACAAACTAGGACAGCACGATTGACAGCATTGCCATAATACACTTACTCTTAACACAATGCAACAGTGAAAGTCTTCCTTCAGCATCTCTTTCTACTTAGAATAATGGGGCGTATTTTTTTTTATAGTCCTACCCTTTATCTCATAAATGTAAAGCAATAGTCAGAAAAAATTCTAAAAGAAAATAAATAAAACAAGTTTCCAGAATACTTGCAGCACATACACCCATAATAATTCAGTACTATGAACTGATCTCATCCTTGAGATGGTAACCTGTATGATATAGCACAACTGGCAGACCAAAATTTTGTCCAGATTCAGTGGGTTGGTTGTTTTCAGTGGTTTTTTGTTGTTGTTGTTTTGTGGTTTCGTTGTTGTTGTTTGGTTAAGTTAGTTTTTGGATTGAATGGTGACCACAATCTCATCTTTTATGCTTTAGAACTAGTCCTGAATAGCTTGGTTTGCATATGATGTTAATTGGATGTTCAAGATGCACAAGGGCAAGAGCCCTCCCTTGCTCATGCTGCACCACTCACCTCCCACTCTAGAAGAAAAATACCCTCCCCCACCCCTCCCCCCAAATTTAAAATAATTCCTACAACACAATAAATAAGCGGGACTGGGAAGAAAAGCCACTTCACTAAAACAGCCTATAGTATTAAAAAAAAAAAAGCTGAAACATTTTTCCCTTCCAAAGGGGAAATATTGTTGTGGTAACCCACCAAATAATTGGGGCAGATTCCATGACCTTTTCTTAATTTGTGCCCAAGATATGTCCTGTTTTCCATATCTTCCTATAGGAACACCATCACTCCTTTCCCTTCTTCACTCAGTTCAGCAACAACTCCCCTTTTCCTCCTTCAATCCATCTGTTCTCGTCAGGCTGCCTCAACACTGACAGCATAAAGACCTAGCAATCCCAAATTTAACAAACCCCACATTGATCTTAGTGTTTCAGAGGCACAACCTGTTTGATGGCAAGCATCCAAGCCAATGTTGATATGGATGTGGCTTTGTGAAAGCAGAGTGGGAGAGGAACAAGAGACTTGCTCTTATAACTGCCTACCAGAGCTATGGAAGAGGACTAGTTTCCATGACCACAGGACTGCTTTGCACTAAGGTGCCCAATTCATATCACCTGCATGCCCACCTAATTGTGCAAATATTATCAACGCAGTAACAAGTTGTTGTGACACCACAGACAAGTCTCAACACCTGAAGCATCCTGGAGGACAATGAAAGGTAGGGATTTATTTTTGTTTTTAAATATATAAATAAGACTACTAAGAAAAAAAAAAATCAGTGGCAAAACTTCCATTCATTATCTGTGCAATCTGGAATTGGCCACAGGAGCCCTTGCTCAATATACTGATCCCAGTAGCATCAGAATTTTGGGGTCCTAGGAAACTTATCAGTTCACTTTTGGCAGATTCAGACACAGGCACACAATATGGGCTTGTGTGGCAGATGGTGTATAGACTAAGGAATAACTCTTATGTTTGTGAAATTGATAGCCAGTTGTACACAGTCCTAAATAAGCATTCTTTACAGGAACAGCCTTTCTTCCTTATGCACCTTCAGAAGACATCAGTTAACTGTGACTGGATTAGCAGCACGATGCAGGGAGCTGTGGAGACAAGACCTCATATAACTAATTTTCTTGGGTTTGTCCTGTCCCTTAATCTCTCTACTCAAGCATCCTTCCCTGGAGGGGCAAAATACATACCTACCTACCACAGGACCTACAGCTACATCAGTGCATAGCACAGATCAACAGAAGTGGCTCTGCTGATGAAAAAAGTGGTGCCAAGCATTTGAAATTGAAACTACATAGATGGAGGAAAGGCTGTTTGTTTTTAAACAAAACACCCATTACAGATGCTGTAGTAGCTCCAACCTGGTCCCTGGGACTGAATGCCAGGTTGCAGTTGGTGTGCTCCCTAAACAGTTCCTTCTGTTTATTCTCAGGTGCCCCAAGACTAGTCCACAAAGTGAGGTGAAGAACAAAAAGGCAGGGACAGCTGGAACATTTGCTTCAAAAACACACTCTCTGCCTCAGCTAAAACATTAGTGTAGACAAGTATATTAAAACTAAAAATGCCCGTGAAATAACTCTAGGTACAATACCACCAAAGAGGGGAGAGCTCACAGGTACGCGCCATTTCCTATAGACACAGTCATGAGGACCGCAGTATCCCGTACCTCCTAAATCTGCTCTAACAAGTTGCAACTTCACCTGCTCAGTCTGCCAATTGTTTTCAGTTCCAGTCTTTGCACCTCCCATATTTCTTCTATTCCCCAGGCTCCTTTGTACGTCTGTGACTGTAGCTGGCTGAACCAGACTAGAGTGCTCAGTCTGAGGATCTACAGACAGACTGGGACATGTTAAAAACACCATGCCCAACCACATGGTTCCACTCAGGTACTATACCCACTGTAAGTGCTGGAAACCATCTTCTTGAAGGGCCTCTCCACTGTAACAGAAGGCTGAGAAGCGTTTGCTCACATTTTGCAGGGGAGTGGGAAATAGCATTCCAGAATGAAGTGCCAGAAATGCCTGAAGCTAACAAACTTGGTGTGGGGCTCCTCATTGGTTTTATGCTAATGTGGATGAGAACTGCTCACTCAATTACAGCTAAGAGGTACTTTTAAGAAACCAGTATCTTTCACACAAGACTCAGTAATTGACTGGGAGTGCTCCCAGAGCAGGGGTCCTGGTTCAATTTCATTGGGAGAGTTCAGGTCTCTGGTGGCAAGACTGCTCCAAGACCTGAACAGCCACAAGGCAACTGGAGAAGGTCTCCAGAGGATGTGTCTGATACTCAAGCTGGACACGAGCCAAATTACTAGTGTAAACATATCCATAATTTGTTTCAAGGCAAAGTCAAACAGGTCAGTTTACCACTGAAATGCTTGCTTTGCCTTGAAAAGAAGTGCCCACACAGTCCCATGTACCACTGAGAAATGACTCGGGAAGCTGCTCCCACAGCCTCTGCCATCAGACTACTCTTTCCACCACCTGGCAGGAATAAGCAGTGTTTCCACCTTGGGCTCAGGCTTGGCAAACCCTGTGGTGCAGCACAGCTCAGCACTCCAGCTCAGTTATGTGGCTGATCTCATGCCATGTTACGTGGATGCTGAGGATCCTAAGCCTGAACCACAGCCTCAGTCATGCACTACTACAACCATTCTCCACATCTCTTTACATCAGTCTCATTTTATTTTCCCCTACTTTATCCTTCTTTCCTGATTGGAATCTCACCACCTGGCTTCCTTCCCACATTCCAGCAAACCGTACCCTGGAGTTTACTCTTCTTGCCTCCTTCCCAAAGCTTGCATTCAAGAAGGGTACCATATTTCATGCAGTCTTTTGGCCTACATCACCAAGCAAAAGATTTCAAAGGAATGTCAAATAAAGCAAGCTTTCCAATCAAGAAGGCTAAGCAGATGTTCATAAAAAAAAAAGTCTCATGAGCCAGAGGGCATTAAATCCAACAAGATTTAATCTCCAGGCAGCCCAAGCTTGCTCTTATTGCAATTTCTGCTAACACTTCAAATGACCCCTTGGGAAAAATAAAGCTTGCCTGCCTCTGTATAGCACTTATGCCCTGTCTGTACAACTAAACAGAATTTTTGTTAACATTGGTTACAGCTGATCACAGCTTAGCTTTAAGTACAAGTTCTCCAGACAGCTTTAAAATACAAGATGATTTAAATACAGGCAGCAGTCTGGAACACTACACACACTAGCATTTGTGCAACAGCATTTTCTCTGCTTCCACCACTGCAATCAGTAGCAAGACTCTGTTGTGCAGGGGACATGACAGATAACAAAATAACTACCTAATGCAACATAGCCCTAAAGTTTCCCTGCTTAAGTATAGCTTAGCTCAAGGGGCTGTAATTCCCTGGCATGAGTGACAGAAAGATGTTTGATCAGAGGAAATTCTTGGGTTCACAAGTGTCAATGCAGCTAATGTGATGCTGTCCCATGGCTAATAAAGCCCTGTCTCAAGAGCTGAGCAGGCAAAGGATTTGTAAACACTTTGGTTATATGCTTAGCCCTAGCAGGTTTTTACACTAGCAGAACATGTTTTACTGTGTATCAGTGAACCAGCAGGAAAGTTAACAACTGTTTTCTCTTACATGATTTTCCTGTTGTTTAGTGCTTTCCTGGAAGTGTTTTGTGCCGATTTTCTGTCTAGAGTGATACAGCATCTGATGCTGTCACATGATTTCACTCCTGAAAATCATAGGCTTCCTGTCTCTGAGCATCTGTTAGGCTTGGTGATAAGTCAATTACTACGGCAATGTGGTTTTGTGTTAGTTTTAGTTGAAATACTGTTTAAAATGTTATGCAAATTATGAGAATTGAACAAGTCAAAAGACATTTCTAGATGTAACTCCACCTGTTTGTTTTGGAAACGCAGTGGTCCATATTTTTTAAGGAAGTCAGAGAAAAGCAGGGTCTCCTAAGAATCAATAAATCTCTATACTTGCACTTTGCTAAGTATGCTAAATAGACATAAGTATGCAACACCTACCAAATTACTACACTTAATGAGTCTTTTGCCGTTCTCATCTTGGGGAGACAAGATGTCCTTAGCACAAGCACACTCAACTGCTTCAACTATTCACAGATCTACCAGTACCAAACAATGTTTTTTAAAAATGCATAAGGAAATGTTTGAAACAGAAGGCAAACTGTGAGCTTGCTGTACTGCATAGGGATGATGCAAGATTTAAGAGATGCCATTTCTCCTATTCTACTTCATTTTAGGATAAATTAGGATAGCAGGGGAGGGGCAGAAGAGAGAAGAATGAAAACCTGGATTTACTAAAGCATGCAAGCCACAAAATAAATTTATTTCAGTTTTTAAAATGGCTCCTTTGTTTCAAACGCCTTTGTCACAAAACCCAGCTTGTTGTGATCTGACTGTTGAGTTGACTGAACTGGGACGAAGGTGTTGTTCTCCCCGGCGCCCCCATTCTGACATACACTTTAGCTACTCTCTTTTAGCCATTTTCACGGAAACGGTAAGAAAAGCAGAAACGGCGAGGACAAAGAGAAACATAAAAGCCTGCAGACATCAATCCTAGAGTTAACTCGGGAGCAGGTGTAACTTGACCATGCGGGGGGACGAAGGGGAGGCAGGGAAGAAGAGCGTGCCGCGGGGGGGGGTGGAAATCGTCATTATCCTGTCCACACGTCGGTGTAACCGAGGTCCACAGATCTCAGGGCAGCCGCGCGGCGGGGCAAGCCAGGCCGGCGGCCCCGGGCGCAGGGCGGTCTGCCGGGGCAGGGCGCGGAGCGCACTGCGGAGCCGCAGAGCCGTGCGCCTGGCTGCCGCCCAGCGCCGGCCTCCTCCAGCCGCCCCTCGCCAGTTGCAAAGGATGGGGGCGTTAAAAAATACACGAATAAAATTTTTTAAAACAACAACAGCAAAAACCCCAAATGCGCAAACCACCCAGCGTCCCCCCAGTTTCCTTACGCCGCAAGGTCTTCCCAGGGAGCGTCCCGCGTTCAAAGGGGCAAAACTTCGCTCCTTTTTGAGCGGGGGGGGGGGGGGGGGAGGGGCAGCGGAGGGGGCTGCGATGCGATGCCCGGAGCCGCCTCCCGTCGCTAAGCGACCCGCGGGACCGGCGGCAGGGCCCTCCGCCGCCTTCGCGCACTCACCGCTCCGCGCCGCTCCATCCCCGCCGTCCCGGGCCGTCCTTCCTCGCCGGGCGGGTGTGCTGCTGCTGCCGCCGCCGCCGCGATCTGGGTGACCCGGCGCGGCGGCCGCCGAAGGTGAGGAAGAGGAGGAAGAGGAGGCGGAGGAAGGCGGGTGGCGGTGCCGCCTACCGGCGAGCGCGGGGGGACGCTGCGGCGGGGCCCGAGCCCGCCCCACGGGGAGGGGAGGGGCCGGTTGCCGGCGATCCCCGGTGAAGGATGCACCTCTCCTCCCCTTTTGACCTCCCTTTGTCCCGAAACGAAGCTGGATTTCCGAGACCTTCCCTCTCGTTCTCCCCACGCTTGCCGAGGAAAGGCGATACCTCTTTGCGCTTGAGGGGAGTCCAGCCACAGGGGTACAGTTAAGGTCCTACGGGAGAGCGGGGAACATCTCCGAGGTGTTAAGATCCCGGCTAGCTAGGGTAGTATCCTGCGAGTCGGCATCCTGCCTCCATATCCCATCCCACCTACCTGTCAAGGAGATCAGCGTCCTTTCTTCCCCAGCAGTATATCCCAAAGGCTTTTGATCTTCAAAGTTTAAAATCTGCTAATCAGCCTCACAGGCATGCTAGTCTATTTATACGGCTCTCCCCTCCAAGAGAATAATGACCCTTGTCTGAAGTGTCCACAGAATCATTTTAAGTTGCCCAGTGCTGTAACTACTGCCACTAGGCAAACAGTCTGTGCTTCTGTTCATCCTTACTGCTGCATGCATCTGTCCAGATGTTCCTTTGAAGCTGTAAGCAGGCTGTCAGGACACGTTGGCATCCCCACATTGTCCAATAGTCTTGGGTTTTCAGACGTCTTTTGAAAACACTAATTAAGCTCTTTTTCAAAGTGTTTCCTATGCCTAAACTGAAAATAGCTTTCTGCATGCCTGTTAAAGGGATATGGTGTAATTTCTTCTGAATCTCCTTTTTCAGTCATTTTGATCCTATAATCAACTGTCACTTTCAAGAAGTACGGTGAAAACACTAGTGTCACTAAGTTAAACATTTAACAACTAGGAAGTGCTGTCCATGTCTTACACTCAAGGCAAAGACGACTGCTACTTAATCCGCCTCCTAGCTAGAGCTATGTAGTCCCTCTTCCACTTCTTGACATCAGCACACCTGATGTACCCGGCTGGCAGATGCTGCGATCTGCAGAGCTGATTGAATGGCAGGGACAGGTCTCAGCTGCCTCCACTACAGCCATGCTGTCCATTAGCAGCCAAGGTCCAATGCTCCAGGGAACCCACTAAATGATGGGTATCAGGCTGCAGCTTTACTATCTTATCTCTTATTTGCCTCATGTTTTGCACATTGAAGTAAGGTTTCCAGCTTAATTCCATGCATCAATGAAACTAGAAAAGTAGTTCTTTCTCCTGCCTCGTACATTATGGTGAGTTTTCCAATTACTATATCCCAATGAATTCCACCCCCTCACACATACTTGGTCTCAGTTCCTGAGCCTGTCAGAACTGCTCTAGCACAAGACTGGAGGAGCCACCACAGGTCACTACATCTCTGAACAGAGTAAACCCAGTATTGGGGAATTTTCAGGGGCTTCAGGAGCAGCGTTCAATTATACTTCCCAAAATAAGTTTGGGAACAGAGCTTTGTGAGACAATTCATTCATAATTATGCAAGATGCATCATGAGCGTGAAAAGCCAGATCCATGCTACAAAGTAGCCTTACCTTCCCAGATGCTATACTCCTGTCTACCAATGTGGAGGAATTTAAAACGTAAGCTAGAAAGGCTCATTGACTCTAGTCCCTTACTGCTATGGCAAATTTAGGGGGTCATACCAAAAGGTTTGGAATTTCCAGATGGCCTCCTGCCCATTCTCTGGAATCATGTAGTAGCACATAGCTATGCTGTAGTCAGGCAGTGCCATTTCAGACTTGACTGGATTTTTACAAGACTCTTGTTATCAAATTGCAGTTTGATGTACCCATTCACTCAATATCTTGGGATGGAAGTTACCCAGATTACTATGCCTCCTACGTTCAGCACCATTGCTCTTATGGAAAGTTGAGGCAAACCAGCATTTTAAAGCCTGGATTAAAAAGCCCCCAGCTCTTTTAATTATAAGCACTTACAGAACATATTACAATGCTGTAATTTCCTTCTAACAGCATAATTATTTTTAATTTATGGCAAATAAAAGAAACTGCAGAAATATAGCCTGTAGTTAGAAGTTGCAGTGAAAAACATATTAAAAGAACTAGATACAGGACCCCACTAGTTGAGCAATATCACACTTTTCCAGCAATAGCTCACACAGCCTGCTATGCATAATAAAAACCAGCAAGGTCACATGCATGATTAATTTAGCATTGGAAAAAAGGTGACAGAAGCAGCAAAAAAACAGATAGCAACATGCCTAGCTCAGACATTGGTTAAAAATCAAAAGCTCAGGTCCCTCATTATTGTGGATAGAAGCTCTTATTGCACAATTTACTGATAAAGACAAGGTTAATAAAAAGTCCACATGCTATGCTCTTGTGAAGAACCAAGCACTATTAAATGCACCATAAGGATTTACACTTTAGTTAATACTTTTATAGCATTTTTTTCTTTTTAAGAAGTAACTTTTTTCATTTTGTGACAATACAAATGGTGGCAGAAATACTTTAGCTATACTTGTATTCTTTTACTTAAAAGAGACTAAAGAAAGAATATGTTTTACCTAACAATCCTAGTACTCCCAGAATAGTCTTAAAAGTTGTAGTAGCGAAAGAAAAGGAAGGAAGGAATAAAAACACACACCACCCCACCACCCCATTTACATAAGGGACTTTCTTACCTAAGTTTTCAAAAACTATAGTCCAGACTATCAATCTGTTCAGGTTTTACTCCAGATAAAACAGGCTACTCTCAGCATAAATTAAAACCTTCTCAGACTGCTTTCAATCTTCCTCACCTGCCCTGGGCATCAGGGGACCCTTTTGTCAGCTGGGCATTATCAGGGTGTGATAAACCACACCCTCATCTTTAGTCTGCTAGCTGTTTGCCTAAGACCTGTGGATCAGCTAAAAGTTTTTATTTTTTATTTCTTAGTGTTTGATCTTCTGGCTCTATTAGCCTAAGTGTAAATTAAGAAACCATAATACGTTAGGCAACTAGTGACAGTGCTGTGCATTTAAAAGAAAAATATTGTAATGGAAGCATACTAAGTATAATGATACTTGTGATATCAAAGGAACAATAGTGGATTAAGTACTGCAAGACCAGCTGCTGTGTTTCTTTATTACTTTGAGCTGATCAAACTTTTTTGCTTGTGGGGAAAAGCTTTGCATTAAAAAGGCCATACCTTTCTCCTAGTACTCTTGCCTACTGGAACACATGAAGTCTGATTTTGGTTTAAACACCTATTTGCCCTCACTCCACAGGAAAAGGCATCTCACCTCTTGTCATTTGGAAACCCAAATGTTTATATGAAACTATATGGGATCTTTTTGTAAGAAATCACCAAACACTGGTATGTGGTGAAATGGAGCCTTTCCAAAGCCAGTAGCAAGCAGATGACAAAAGAATGCTGTAATTAGTGAGTCTGATCATCACTACAGCTTTTGTTCACAGAAGAATCAAGCTCAGATAACCTCAGGTGTAGGATGTCATGAAGCAAACATCCAGCTATGTCTTCTGGGAGGTGTTATACAGTCTATGTGAATGGGATGCTCAGGTAAAGGTGCAGATGGGAGGACAGCATTTGTCTGAGCAGAGCTTGTCACCATTTGTCCTGGTTTCAGCTGGGATGGAGTTAAATGTCTTCCTAGTAGCTGGTACGGTTCTATGTTTTGAGTCCAGTATGAGAAGAATGTTGATAACACTGATGTTTTCAGTTGTTGCTAAGTAGTGTTTAGTCTAAAGTCAAGGATTTTTCAACTTCTCATCCCCAGCCAGCGAGAAAGCTGGAGGGGCACAAGAAGTTGGCACAAGACACAGCGAGGGTAGCTGACCCAAAGTGGCCAACGGGGTATTCCATACCATGGGACATCATGCCCAATATATAAACTGGGGGGCGGGGGGATCACCACTCAGGGAACTAACTGGACGTTGATCAGCGGGTGGTGAGCAATTGCACTGCGCATCATTTGTATATTCCAATCCTTTTATTATTACTGTTGTCATTTTAGTAGTGTTATCATTATCATTGTTAGTTTCTTCTTTTCTGTTCTATTAAACTGTTCTTATCTCAATCCACAAGTTTTACTTCTTTTCCCAATTTAAGCATGATCCTGAATTATGTGATTTAGTGATGGATTCCTCTCTTTGATCGCCATGCACATTCAAGTAGGTGCTGATTCCATTCCTAGGACTGTGTCCTGTGCAACTGACAGGTATATGGGGACTTCCTGCAGATATCCTCCCCCCGCAAATGCATTCCTACAATTGAGCTGCGGAACACTGTAGAATTTTGTTTTAAAGAACCATCCTGCTGCGGTGAACAGAAGGGTGGGGTGACAAAATAGATTTCCAATATAATTTTGTTTGCTTAAGAAATCTGATTCCCCAAATTAAAAGCTATTTTCTTGCTATGTCTGAGTATCTATTTCAAGTATCACAATGATTTCATAATCACTGTGATGCTTCAAATCTGTGTCAACGTTCTACTTTGAAATATTGAACAGCTGGCAAATCTTTGTGCCTAGCTCAGGACAGGCATCAAATACAGAATTGTCCTGAGATGGTGTATTACATGGCTTTCATGTGCTGATATTATAGCAACTAAAGCAGTCTGCACACAAGCTTTATGATCATTTCTTAAACCTCTGTCCTAGTTATTTTGTTAATTTACAGTGCCACGTTTCGTTTCACTTGTATTCCTTTGACTAAAGATGCCATAAAGTTTAACACAGAAGACAATAACAAAAGCATGTAGATGATGATAACATGAGAGATGAAGTGTGTCAGGCTTACTCATATAGCCTTTAGAGAGATGACAGCTAAGTGAAGCAGCCAGTATGCTCATTTAGTTTACCCATCTCTTGAAGCAAAGAATTTTGCCAGAAAGGACGTCGTAATTTAAATCATTCTATTTGATATTTCTATATAGAAAGAGTAAAATAAAGTGATGTAGACATGAATTTCAAATACTATATGCTAACAACACCTGCTTTTTATCTTAAAAAAAGTGAACAAATTTGAATATGCTGATTAACAGCAGGCTGTATCCTAATCTTCTTCACTAAGATGTGTACCAACCATATTATGCCTGTTTGAGAAAGAAAGATTTGCATTTGTAATAGAGAATTTCTTTGAAACCAAATTTGAACAAGGGAAAAAATGTGATGTGTTCACTTTTTATCTATTTTTCTTTTCATTTATCCTCTGCCATTAATCAGATCCATACTCTGAGTGCATATGCTATGTTTCATTCAAGGATTACAAAGTGTGACACAAACAATGATTCATGAAGATTCACAGCCATTGGTGAGTTGGGTAAATATTTATGTAAATGTCATACAGACTGGCAAACTGAGTCACAAAGAAGTGGTATTTCTAAAAAAAACTCCACGAAGTTTCAATGCATCTTTTTTTTGGCCTATTCAGCTGACAAACTTACAACTTCTATTTTTCAGATGTGTCGAGTGTGCATACAGATCCAGAGAAGTCAATGAAAATTGGATTACAAGAGCAGCAAGTGGGGTGACTCAAGTAACTGGCCATGTTTTCGTTTAGAAAATTTTAACTTTTGGTTGCACAGGTGTTCTTCCAAAGAAGACAAATCTATTGCATGAGCAACAGCTAATGAGACCTCCCGAGATGATACCTGAAAAGGGCTGAAAGGATAGAGTCCCAGTCTAAGGAATACATTGCAATATTCTCTCCAGTCTCACTGGAGGCACTGAGGATCTTTCTTACAATGGAAATGTGATATTTAGTTCTGTGTATGTAAACAATACTATGCCTTTAAATTTTAACTTTGCAGATTGTACCTGGACTGCAAGCACTGTATCCTCAAAAATGTATTGATTGATGAAGTAGGCAAATTCACTGCCTGATATCCCATGATTGTCCTTATAATATATTTATGCCCTGAAGTCGTAACTGTGAGAAACGATGGTTTCCAAGGATATGCAGGAAAGCAGACTGTCTGCCTGGTGTAGATATCAGGGAGGATCCCTGTGTAGGGTCACATTGCTTTCTGAACACCTACCAAATCCTAACTGCTTGTGACAGAACTGGGTTTTGCCAGGTTAGTGTAAGATTTTGAATGTAGGGCCAGAAGAGGATAATATAATTCAATCAGTAATTCAAAAAAATAATATTTCCTGTCTCATCATGGAAAACAGGCATGAAGAACAAGAAGAGAATGTAAAGTATGTGCAGGCTTTGAAAAAGAGGTGATAATTTTCAGCCTTTGTGCCAGAGAAAACAGAAATATTTTGTTTGAATCTTTCTAACAGCGTTGCTTTCAAGGCTAAACTAAACCATGTGTTGATGGGTTCAGTGATTTGCAGGGAAATCAATATTTTGTATGGTTCTTTCAGTACTTTGTATTACTTTTCTGACATCCTGGAAAGTGTACTAGACTGGCACAAGAAGATCTTTCTTAGACTTTGCCTCAATTGCAGAGAAAGAGTCACCTGGGCAGTGAAAGCAGCAGTTCCTGTTCAGCAGAAAATTATCATCTCTTTTTCAAAGCCTAGACAGCTTTGGAAATATTTAAAGCCCTAAGTCTCCAAGACTGCTTATGGCCAGAGAAAATTTAAGAAAATTAAAACTGAAGACACAATAATTGCCTGCAATGTATGACTTGCTTAGTATTGGTGCATGTAGGACTTTGAAGGCTGGGGACCATTCACTGAGAGGTTTTATGTGAGCAGAAAAAGCTGTCAGGAGCTGCATTGGGAGCTTTTAGTTGATCTCCATGGTTATTATGCTTTCCAGTAATTGTGCCTAGGGAATTTACATCTCCTGGATTCTTCCTTAACCAAATGACGAAACTCTCTGTTTGTTGACATCTGTGTGCACATGTTGCAGGAACCTTGCAAGAGCTGGAGCTTTGGACTGGCAGTACCGATAATGAAAGGTCTTCAGACTTGCAGCATGCACATCATAAATATAGTAACTTCTGTCTTCTGCCTGAAAGTTCACAGGAATTGTCTGAGGACTCTCCAGGCAGAGATCAAAGATATTCTGTTTATTGAAGCCTACAGAATTGTGCTCCCAGTTCTAGCGTGATATTAATGGTGACCCAACAATGTAGGCACACCTTCACAGTGTGTCTGACAACAGAATTTAAAACTGTTCATCCCCCACTCTGATAACACAGGCTTGCATTTCATTAATGCAATCTCATGGCATAGCGGAAGTGCTCAATTTAGCTAATCTCTGCCTGATCCTAAACTTTCACTGACTAGTTTGGTTCTCTGGATGACAAGATCTGTAACTGTCCCAATACAGAACTGAAATCTCCCTGCTCAGAAGAAGTTGTGTTGTCATGCTAAAGAAATTGCTCCACAGGGGGATCATACCTTGTAACAAGGGAAGTAAACAGGCCAATAACCGTGCATTTGTGCCACAAAACCAGTGTTGCCAAATATTACAATTTTATCATGAGATTTATGCTATTTAATGTATTTCTTAAAGTTCCAGTACCCTGAGTCTAGAGATTTCAGGAAAATTTCAGCTTTTATTAAAGGAAAGGAAAAAAAATGTACTCCAAAGTCTTAAGTTTGTGGAAAAAAAGCTTGGAGGTATGAACACAGTGTAGCCTAAAGCTTAGAAATCAGAAAGCACACTGATACTACTTGACATTTTAAGTCTCTTGAGAATAAAAGATTTTTTGTTTGCTAGTATTTGAAAATCCCATTGATTTTACCAGTGCCTAGATTTCTCATGCCTCTTTTTGGTCTTATGCAATTGCTAAAAAATTCTTAAAGTTGTTTTTTGGCTGTTTTTCTTTTTCAGAAAGAAATATGAAATCTAGCACTAAACAGCACAAATGCAGAATCAAAATGACATGCAGCACACAGCCAGCCTTGCTATCTTCCTGAAAAATATAAGCCTTTGGCATTGCAGAGGTTTGTTATGGAGAATTTTACTATCACAAGCAGCAGCAGTAGCACATTTTGAATTTAGGTCAACAGATATTTGTCAAAATCCTTAACTATTACATGAATGCTGTCCTAAAACAGTTAATCTTGTGTCTCATCATTTACTATGGTACTCCTCTACAGTACTAGTTGTGGGTGATTTTGAGCTGGATTTTGTGCTAAGAGGTTTCTTCTTATTTCTGTAACAAACTGCAGTCCTGAAACATATCCTATTTGTCATGATTCCTAAACTGCAGATTCTTAAATCAAGAGATTTGATACAGCAAATCCTACTATCTTCCTGTGATTTTCTTTTAATTTGGTTTGAAAGTGATGGGAATCCAGTGTGATCACATTAGGCTAAAGCATGGCTTGGCTTGCTTTGGTGTAAAAGGGAGTAAGGTTGTCTTTCCCGATATGGACCAGTAACCTCTAGTTTGCTGAAGGAAACAGAAGTGTTTACTTACTAACATATGAAGTGGATTCCCAGGGAGTGACAAATGCCTTGACTCTCTCTAGGAATGTGGTAAAGATAAAACAGCTAACAGCATAGTGAGTATTGTAATTTGTCCCTGGGAAGAGTCAGCAGCATTTTATTTCTCACCCTTGAGTAAACGGGAGCATGACATTCTGCTCTAGAAGACATGTTTCCTGGTTATCAATTTAAAAAAAAAAAAAAAAAAAGAGTCGGAGCCCAGATTTTCTGATATAAAAGTTTTTTGTTTTTTTTTTCTTAAGAAACCTATGAAAACTTAATTTCAGACTAGAATATTTGCTGAATTTTAAAACTATTATCATTATAAAAATTGGATTTTTTTTTTAGAAATATTGAGATTTCTATGAAAGCACTTTTAACCAGAAATTATATTAACACCAAATGTATTTGAATCCCCACTTCTTTGAACTATTTTGTGGCTTAGTCAGTGATAATGTTGTTAACCACATGGAGATGTATTTTTACTTGTGGTCAATAAGCAATGTGGTACTGTAGGAGAAGTCTGTACCCGTGTTATCTAGCATAAGACACTGCACAGTGCTTCAGGGCTTATATTATAAGGGGAATTACAGTTCTGGTTTGACCAAAATAAGCTTGTATTAAAACCCCCACAGCCAGCCTTTAATTGTTTTCCTTTTAATTGGTGGAATTGTCCTATGTATGAATGTTGTTGATAGAAGTAAAATCTTGATGTATTTACAGAGGAAATATTATTGCAGTATGCATCACAAATTCTTGACCAATGCTAATCATACAGACATATTTCAAGAAAAAAATGCACAGTGAGTTTGTTCTCCCCCAGAAAGTAATTTTCAAAATAATAAAGCAGAATAAATCCAAACAATGACTGGCAAACAGAGTCAGGCAGCTGCCAGAACCTCATGGTTTGTGCTCTGAGATGTAAAGTTCCACTAAGCCTATGTTCTACCTCTTACCTACCAACAATGCATCCCAGTGGGATAAACCACACATGGACAGCCAAGTAGAAGAATGGAGAGCCCACACAATCAGGGCTTTGAACTGGAAATGGGCACTTAACAGAAAGAACCTTTTGGCAGGTATTTTCCACTTGTCAGAACAAATTGGTAATGAATTACAAACTGATTTCACTAGGATCATCCTTTCAGTAGCTTTCAGGTTTGGTGGTTTCCAGGGCTGAGGGCCTCAGAGAATATTTTAATAGAGACAGCAGCTGTTGACTTTGCCTGCATGTTCTTTCACCCCATTCATTCTGGCTTACAAAAAGACCAGATGATGCTAATGCTTGGTGTTCACAAAGGTTAACAAGCTCCCTACTATACTCTTACTAGACAGGCAGTTAATAGTCACACTTTACATATGAGAAAACTTAAGTAAAAGATCTGTGCTATCACAGTATCTTGCTACCCACTGCATGGGTCAAAGATGGACAGTGATGTAATGCCACAGACCGTGGTGGAAGGACAGAAGGACAGAAGTGAGACCACCTTTCTGACCAAATACTACCTTCACAGGCTGGTGGATGTGCCCCATCAGCCTTGCATCTTTAGTGTGCTTGTACCTCCTGCACATGGGACAGCTGTGTCCCTGGCACAGGGCATGGTATATGCTCCAAGGGAAAGAGAAAGATATTTTTCTGGGTAAGCACAGCCCTATCTAACAGTATATGTAGACTCCTCCAGAGTGTGGATCTGGGACAAAGTTAAGGAACTAGCTTCTGACTACAGGTTTACAGGCTCATCAGTCACTCTACATACCACCCACCTGGGAATCCCACACCTAATTGATCTTGAGAAAGGTTAAATACCCACAGGAAGCTGTGGGCGGGGAGAATCGAGTTGGTATTTAAATAGAGAGAGGGAAGGGGGGGGAGAAAGACAGTTTTTAGGCAATAAGTTATAGTGAGAAATAAAATATTTGTTAGGTAAAGACAGAAAAAGTAGGTAATTCTGAACTTCAGTATTTTGAATAAAGAAGGGGGAAAGGGCTGTGTTGGTCTAGAAGCGTACTATGAAGCTTGGTTAGTCTATGATGGCAGAGAAAAATGAAGGGAAGAGAAGGCTTATGTGTTCTGTCTCTGATTTAAGGGATCACTTTCTCGTGCAGGGAGCCCGCGAGCCGTGGAGATGCTTCCTTTCAGGGAGGTGCAGGTTGCTCAATAGTGTGGGTTTACTGAGCAGCCTTAGTGGGGTTGCTAGCAAGTTGAAGAGTGGTGTGGGGAAAACACATACGTACAACTAGAGGCTCGGTCTTCACGTGGCCCTGGCTGCACTGGCATGGTTTTGTCTTCCTCTGTCCCTAGTGTGGGGCATGCCAAAGGTAACGTGATCAGTGCCGGCTGTGATGGTGGCTGGGAAAGGCTGGGCTTCCTTTACCGTGTGATAACGGCGCAGCTGCCTTCTCTCGGTAAAGATCCTCGGGGGGGGGCGGTCCCACCAGCGGCTTGCTCCCGCCCGCCGGGACGGGGGGGCGGAGCGCCGCCGTGACGGAGCGGCGGGGGCGGGCGGGCTGCCTGCCTGCCTGCCTGCCTGCCCCAACATGGCCGCCTCCAGCCAGGTAACGTGCTGCGCCGGCCGGGCCCAGGGCCGCAGCGCCCGCATCGCCCGGCTCCTGGCTCGGGGAGGGAGAGCAGGCGGGGCACCTTGGGGGCGGCGGGAGCGCGGACGGCCCCTGCCGAGGGCTTTCCTCCCCGCCGCGCCGCCGTGTGCGGGGGAGCCGAGCCCGCGGCGGCCTGGCCCTGGCCCTGGCCCTGCCTCAGTCAGGGCGAGGTGGTGTGAGGGGACACACGGCCAAGTCAACCCCTGCGTCTGCCTCAGCTTTTGCAGCCCCCGCGCAATGTTTACTTAGGGCAGAACAGCATGCGCACATCCCTGTTGTTACTCCTGTTACCGTTATTATTTTTAAGGAGTGCCCAGAGCCCATGGACTTGAGGGGTGCCGGTGGGCGGTTGAAGTGCTGGCTGTCACGGGCAGGGTTGGGGTGGGGATAGCTGCAGGCGTGTTCTGGTGCCTTCAGGCGTGTTTGCCCAATACTGGAACTCTTAAATCTCCCCATCAGGGCTTCATAATTTCGTTTTTTTCCACGAGTTTGGATGTCTGTGTGTCTGTACAGATTTATGCTTACGTGTGTGCGGCACAAAACCAAGCCAAAACGGAATAATAAACTGCCAAACTTGATAACTGAGCGTGGTGCTCCCTCTGCTGATAGCTGCCGTTTAGCTCCATTCCAGTAACAATTCACTTTCAGTTTCAGAAGTAGCTTCTACTGCAAATAATGTTCCCCCATTACATTAAAGCTTTACATTAACCTTTGTAGTAATTTCAGGCCAATTATGTGGCCTGCTATAACCTCAGCTAGCATTGCAAGGGGAGACTGTTTCAGTGTATTTTCAGGAGCTACTTTTTTTCATACTTCTGAATGGAGGTAATAACAGTAATGAATAATCCACTGCTGCATGTTTTTTCTTCTATAGTCATGTTGGCCTTTGTAAAAGGGCATGTGGGATGCTACCAAATAAAGTTTTCCACTTCTATACAGTTGAGTGTGATTCCTTAACTCGGAAATCAAGGCAGACTGTTAGTTTCTGTGCCTGCAGAACTGAGCCTTGGGTAATGATGCAACAGACAAGGCAGAGAGTTTAGGCCCAGTTCAGACAGAGACCAAGGGAAGGTTCTGCTGTCTCAGCAATGCAGGTAGTGCTGTTTGAGGTTCCTTCAGGAGCTAGAGGCATCTGGCTGATGCTGGCAAGCATGACATAGCACATAGGGAAGGTATTCAGTTTCTTGAGCAGCAGGTGAAAGGCCAGGCAGTGTAGGGTAGGGCATCTCTGCCATTTTTTAGGCAGCTGAGTCACACCTTATCTGTCCTTTGTTCTGTTGTGTAGTTCAGATGTTATGAAGGGATGGAAAGTAGTCTTTCAAATTCATTTTCTGTGCTAGTTTGCCAGATATTGGCCCATGACTTCTTGGCTTCTGTGTGGAGAATGTGGGAGTTTGTGAGGACCTGACTAAATTCAGGGCTGCTTTCCCCTGAGATCAGATGGAGTCTTCCAGTGTGCAGAGATGTAGATGTTATGGGAGAGGCCTGAGCCTTTCAGTTCAATATCCTGTTCTTCAGGCTGGATCTGTTCTGCAGAGGCTGCATGACAGTGCTCTGACTGGTATGTATGGGTGATGTACATAGCCTCCATGCTTTTCCATCTGAACCAGATTTGCATGGTTCCAAAGAGTTAACCCATCACATATTTTTACTCTCTTTCTGTAAACCCACCTCACCAAATCAAAGAGGAGTCTCTCCTATACTTTCCTGTGAAGTAATTTGAGACTGCTTGACCGCCTCCCCAGAATATAAGAACCTGCACGAGTGGTCTGTAAAGCTATTTGCCTCTTCACCTGCATATGGCAAAGTTGGACCAGATTTGTTAATTGCACAGTTTGGTCATTGTGAGCTTGCTGAATGAGCCTGCAAATGAGATTAATCCTGGTAAAGGTAGCCTATTAGATGCACTTAAGGGAATGTACTTGATGTAAACTTTTCATGCCTGTCTTCGTGAGACATTTTTATTTTTCCCTCTTGGGTACCTTTGCTTCCATTTATCTTTTGTTAGGGTTTTGTGTGTGTGTGTGTGTCTCACTGTGCTTTTTTTGTCTAAGCCAGTTTGAGATTTCTTGATCATTATTTAACTAATGAAGGTTAAGAAGATTGTTCCTCTCTGTGTCTTTAACCCTTTTGGGGGATTAAGTGAAGAATCCTCAATAAGAAAACTCTTTTGAATTTTTGTCTTTAGAAGCAAGTGTGGTTTTGTCAAAGAATGAACTGTGGCCTGTGTGCAGGTCTGCCATCAAGAAGGGAAAATGTTTATTTAAGAAAGTACCAAGAGATTCAGGAATGGAAGGGAGAAAATTGGAGTATAAAATATGCAAAAAGCCCTTAGTGCGCCCTGTTGCTTTGAAGGGAAATGGGAGACAGTTGCTAACAAATCTGTAATAAAAATAATTTTACATAAATGAAGATTGGCTCTATAACCCATTGATCTTTTCAGCCTCTACGCTTTATGTTTCTGAAGTCACATGAAATAATTATTTCAGTAGTCTCCTCCTTTTTCTGAAACTGTGCCCTGTTAGAGTTTTGTCAGTTGTGAGATTTCCTTCTCATACATTTTGCCTCCACTGCATGTTAACATGGTTATGCTTGAATTAGCTCTAAGTAAGAGACCCTAGGGACTGGCAAGAGTCTAGTGGTGGTAGGATGGATCTTGGTGCTGAGTAATTTATTAGTTTTTTTTGTCAGGCTCAGATGTGAATGTGATCTTTATGTGGCCAGGATATGTGTAAAAACTTGAATAATGCTGTTCGGCCAGGAGGTCAGGGTTCCAGTTGTTATGGCTGTGCATGCGTGTCGTGGTTTAACCCCAGCCAGCAACTAAGCACCATGCAACTGCTCACTGTGCCATCTCAAATTTCATAGCAGGCACCTGAAACCGTTTCAGGATAGAATCATTGGAGCCTACCTACCACGCCAGTAACTTGCTAGATTTGCTTGAAATTGTTATTGTCAATTCATTTTCTTTGGCAAGTGTTTTAATTCAAGACTGATGTAAAATCAGATTTGAGAGTGGAAGAGCAAGAGTAGGAGGAAGAACCAACAAATGGTAAGGAGTGGGAAAAGACAGAGTCTTCTTTGGCAGCATTTATTCTGCTCCTTTTTGGAGGATTAGAATCTGTTATTTCCATGGGGTGCTTTTGTCATTCTGATTCCCTTTTAAGATTTTTCTCTTTTGGTGCAATTAATAGTTATGCATTTTGATGATGGTAATGCTGCAGCAGCCTCAGGGAATACATACTTACAGTTCCTATGCAATATTATTTCTCTCTTTAATATTTTCATAACAGCTTTACTAGTATATTTGCATTTGTTTAAAAGAAAATATTTGCTAAGTCATTCAATACAAAGTTGCATCAAATACTAATAAGAAATGTTTTTTTTTACCTTTACAATTTTTCTGTGGTATATCGTCATATTATCACAACTGCGTCTGCAGTTTAGGTATTGGGAAACAGCTACACAGTCTTGCAAGCTAGAAGGTATGCAAGTGGATGACTGACTGTTGGAGCAGCTGGCACATTTAAATAAGTAAATATAGTGGTGATTGGTTTTCTTTTTTTTTTTCTTTTCTTAAAAGAACAGAAACAAAAACATTTTTTGAGGTGAAGAGAAGATGAGGTGGAAGGATTGTTATCAGATCAATGACAATAGAAGAATGGAAAAGGACAGACAACTGCAGTTGGGTTGTCCAGCTGTACTGTTAGGAGGATTTTGGGGAAAGAAGAGAAGAAACTCTTGAAATATGGCTAAGGGATTATGCTATAGGGAGAGAAAAAGAGGAAAGTAAAGTCTAGTCACATCAATGTCTGGGAGCTTTGTCATAGTCTTATGTGAGGTCTGGACTCTTCCTTTGGGTTTGAAGGAAGTGGGAAGGGAGAAGGGAAAAGAAAGTAGGCTTAGAGGGATGTAGGAAAGTACGGTATGATCTCAGTGTAGTGGTAGTCTGGAAGTGGCAAAAGATGCAACAGTGGAGGAGGCCAGTGACTGGATTCTGAAGTAACTCACTGGTAGGTAAATGCTGTGTTGCCACTAAATTAAATAGTTAATATATGTACAAAGTTTTCTGTTCCTTCTCATGACAGGAATGTGATTTGCGTGAAGTTTAGCCTTGGGAGATGTGCTAAATGAAGTGTGGAGCATCCTGGTTGCTAGTTCTTGGACATCTAAGTATTGAACACATTTTCCTACTCTCAAAAAAGCAATTTTTGTCAAATGTCATATTCACTTGGAAGTGGCAGTTAGGAAAAAGGAACCAGATGGGAACAGTTCATTTCTAACTCAAGCATTTGGTGAGGCATGAATAACTTTGAAGCTTAAGACGATACAAATCTCATGGCAGTTCCACATATATTTTTTCTCTTGTTCTGTTCTGGAGAGACTGTAGAGAGAAGGAATAACTGAAATTACTATGTGAAAACAGGAGGAGCAGGCAGGTTAAAAACTGCAAATGGATGTAGTGATATTGTGAATAAAGGAGTGAAGAGGAAGAGAAAAACTGGAAAATGAAATCTAGCATCATGGCAATCTTTATAAAGCTTTATTTTTGCAAGGGATCCACTTAATAAAAGAGAGTTTAATAACAGAACTTCAGGGATGGGGAAAACTGTGCTATTGACTGAGGAAGAACATACTTTGCAGACTCAATTTCGTCAGCCCTAAATAATTAATAAAATCTGGAATTATCTAAAGTCCTATTACTATCCTAGAGATGACATATGAGATGGGGAGGCTATCTCTCTAGAGCAGACTGAAGTATTTAATTTTTCAAGCAGGACACTTACTATGTATTGTTACTTCTGCTTCCCAGATCACCAGCATGGAAGTTAAAACCAGCAAAGGTCATTTGAAAGTCCATAAAATGAAGAAGAAGGTATTGAGGAAGCAAGTCAGAGCTCAGCATACATTGATGAGACATGAGGGCATTGAATGTATCTCCCATGCCACACAGGTGAGTGGTAGTTCTGATTTTGATGGTAGTGTGAAAATGCTTCTTATCTGTGTTCTATTATTCTCACATATGCTTTGTCTAAACTGCAGTTGTCCTCTGCAGTTCTCGAGATTGAGGGTTTTCTGTGCCTCTTTGATTTCAAAGCCGAACTGTACTTAAGCAGTTTAATATCTGTGGAGAGACTTTGATAGCCTTTGGATAAGGTGTTTCGTTTTTGTGGTTTTTTTTGTTGTTTTTTTAAAATCTGAAACAGTAGTTCCTTGGGTTGGGGAGGAGGAGGAAGCATGGGAAATGTTACCTTGTTAGAAGTAGATAAACTTTTCTTCTCTGCCTCTTCCTGATTTCTTTTCTTCTATGGCTTTCAGCTTTTGTATCTTTCTTTCCTCTGTACTTCTCTATCAAGTATAATTTGACTCGTCTAAACTCCCTGTTAAAAACATGTCTATCTTAAAAATCTTTTCCACATTGTTTTCTTCACCTAATTTGATTTAGGCTGTGGTTCTGTGGGAGTTGAACTGATTGACTGACTTGCAGCTCTTGAAAAGGGGACAACTTTCTCTTCCCTTGCACAAAATGGGGCAAGATAGGAGGGAATTCTGCTTTCTTACGATGCTCAATGAACTTTACGATAAGCCGCTTTATTCCCTAACCTAACAGAAAACTACTTGGCTTTTTGATTTGTACTTTTCTGCCACAGTAGAGAGTTACAGCAGATCAGAGGGTGACCTAGCAGATACTGGGGTAGCAAAGAGTGACAGGAACTTGTAGACAGAAAAGGAAGAAGTTAGAGTTTATAATTTCCCTCCGTCAATTGTGGGGAGAAGCTAATGGCTTGAAGCACTGTAGAGCAGTGTCATTTACTCTAGCCTTGTTCATCTTGATCCTGCAAGTTCTTCCTGTTCAACTATGGAAACATCAGTTAGATCTTTATACTTTTTTTGTAACAAAATTGGGCTTAGTCTTCACTCAGATTTCACACCATGTGGACATACGCTAAAATGACCCAGCAATCTTGTATGTATTGTAAGCTCTTTGGAGCAGGGACTGTGTTTTTCTAGTGTAGCTTGGAAATGGGTCTGTAATCCAGGACTTGTTCCCCTTGACACCGTCCCACATACCAAAATATCCATCTAAGCTGGGTCCAGCAAGATCCTTGTGAATGACAGAACATTTGAGTAAGTGATGTATGAAACAAAATCATAGTGCTAGTGATGAACTTGTGTCAAAAATACAGAAAATGCTTTCAGGCTTTGTGCAAGAGTCTGATTATATTGAAATTGTTCAGTCAGGAGAACAGGATCAGTTGCTGTACATGCTGCTGTTGTGTAGTGGTGGTCTTTGTAGATGAAGTGCCTTCATGAAGCCAGTGAAATAACTGGTTTAAGTCTCTGCATTTCCTTTACACACATGGGCTTCTCCATTACTAACATTCTAGAAAATAATAATAATTATTAATGTGGTCACCTTTGAAAAATGTGATCATGGACAGCCTGATGCAGTGCTAAGAAAAAGTGTTAGTAGAGTCATCGCAATAGGTATAATCACAGCAGTACTCACTATATAAATTATTTTTTAAATAATCCTTCTCTTCTGTTTTAAACCTAATTTTCTGTCTTTTAGAGGAGTGGAAAGCTATCATTTGAAACAATTGAACGCTTTACCAGCTGCCTTCAGAAAAGATCATAGAACATTTATAGACTTTAAGGAAAAGATTGAAAGCTTTCTGGAAAGGTATTACATGAAGTCAGTCTGAGTAAATTGTTGCTAGCTGTTTGGAGTCGCTTAAGCTCAAACAAAACTTTAAGACTGCATCTTCATTTGGTCTTAAAAAGGGACTTAAACTTCTTTCAACCACCGTGATTAGATTGAACATCTAGTTATGGCATATAGCTATTTAGATGTCAAAATAACTTGTTAATTTATTTTGAAAAGGCCTATGTATTTTCAAAGTCTATTTCTTGAATAATAGCCCTTTGAAAGGTTCTGTTTTGTTGTTTTTTCTAATACTTGACAAACCAGCAACAGTCCTCAGAAACTGCATACTCCGTGATAATTTTGGACATAAATCACTGTGAAAGTGTAGAATGAAGCATTGTGCATGAAGTAATCTGTGTTAACTACGGATGGGACATAAATCCCTTTTGTTTATAAAAACAAGAGGGAGAATTTTCAGGTAAGAGTGTTGGAGCAGAACCAGATGCTCTGTTTCTAGAGGCTGCTGCTTTTATTTGGTGATCTTGGTGTATGGGGGACATGAGGTAGGACTGGGCATATCAATCTCTATGCTTGGAGAGACTCCTTGGCAAAGATGAGAAAACCTTTCTTAAAAAGAAAAATAATAAGTCTTCAAAGGTTTTTCTGTTTGTTTTTGTTAGTGGTAATGGGTTTCTGGAAAAATTCCATTTTGGAAACCTCCAAAATTATGATTGCCAAGTGTCACTGTTTGCCTGCAGTACACTTGATGCACACATGCTGGTTCAAAGCTTAAATGCCCTTGTAATAGTAAATACATACATTAGTTGAGGAGGTATCTCTGATAGAGTTTGCAAGCCTTTCTGCCAGAATATGTGCTGGGCGAATAAAGGTTGTCTTAGCCTCATATACCAAGCTCACTGAAATGTAAATATCTTGGGTGGAATACATGAAAGCGTACTTATGGGCTTAATTTTTCTTTATAGAGCTGCTCTCTTGGTAGAGGGTTAGTTTTAAATGAACCAACAGTAATCACTAATTCTCCATTTTTTTTTTTAATTCTTCTTCAATCAGAGCCTGGTTATTGCCAATGCTGGTCTTGGTAATGGGATGAGTAGACAGCAACTGCTCAGAATAGTAGAAGAATATGGATTGGTGGAAACACTCTTAATGCCACCGAATAAACCATATTCATTTGTGAAATATGGGACAACAGAAGAAGCCAAGAAAGCCTTTGATGCCCTTAATGGAAAAGAAGTAACACTGGAAGACTTTGGCCAAAACATTGTTCTATATATTAATTTTGTGGAAAAAGGTATAATTTTTCTGCTCTCCTATATCTGACTTCCTGCAAACTGCTTCCCTTTGCTTTCACTTCCTAGGTTGTAAATACAGCTAAAAGCACACTAGTCTTTGTGAGTAGACACAGAAAATGAAAGCCAGAATCTAAGATTCAGGATGTAAAATGGTCTTTGCTCCATGTATTTCATGATAGGATACTCTAATTTGAACTCGTTTACTTGGATGCAAAAGGAAAAAGGATTTAGGTAGTTTTCAGACCATTCAATACTGCACGTGAAGGTTTTGTGATTAAGAAACTAAATTGGGACCCAGGACATCTCTGGACAGTTCACTGGATTTCTTGTGTGACCTTAGTCTTGCAAATCTCTATCTCAACTCCAAGAAGGAAAATAGGCACAATAAGATTTCTGGCTTTTTTTTTCCTCTTCTCTCCAGGCTTTTTTTGTGGCTGACTTTAAGCTATTTAGTACAAGAACTGTTGCTCTTTCTGTGAGCTTTTATGGTGTCTAGTGAAAAGGGTTCCTGGTGTTGGTCTGTACATTCTGCCAGCAAATAGCTTTTTTTTTAAGCTGTTAGGATAGCAAACAATGTCCCTACGTCACCAACATTTTGTGTTCACCTAGGTATTGCATTATACATCTCCATATTTGATTACAGATTGCTTCTCTGGACAGAGTAAATTTGGTAAATCATCACAGTTCTAGAAAATTAAAATGAAATGCAGGTAGAATCCTGAAGTGATCAGGAAATTCTTTTTACCATTATTTTGACAGGAGAATCACAAGTGGGTTTGCATTTGAACAGTGTGGGGTCTTGTTGCTCTTAGGCAGTAAAATTTTTAGAAAGTGCTTTGCATGATGCAAAACTTGGGCCTTATCCTGTTTTGTCATACCAAAAAGGGATCATTCATTCACCAGATAAGACCCCAATGAGGGCTCCATCGTATCATTAAAGTAAATATTTCTACAGCTGTACTATATTCTCATACATAGTAAATATCCCTGTAGGGAACACATGGTTTTGTTTTCTATAAACAGTGACAATATTCTCTTTTTCTATACACCTTAGTTTTCTGGCAGAATGCTGTTCCTACAAGCTTGCCTCCAGGCCTAATGGTCATTGAAAAGGTTATTTCTCCAGAGGAGGAAAGGAGGATGTTGGAAAGTATTGACTGGATAGGAGATGAAGATACTCAAAATGGTGGGCAAAACCATAAAATGTAGACCTTCCATATTTTCATGCTGTTTTTTTCCTACAGTTTAAGTTTACAAGAAGTCTACATCTTGGTAGATGTATTGTTTGAAATTATTATTTGTTCTTAGTATTTTAGAAATTGTGTCTTATATTACAAGTGATAAGTTCCTGGGGGCAAGTGGTCTGAATTGATATTCTGGTATGGATTTACTGGAATAATATTCCTGCATCCAGAAACAACTAAACTCTTTAAGTGTCTTATGCCAAGCACAAGACTGTTCTGGGAAGGTTACCCTTGTAATTTGATGTCTGAGGAGCTGTGTCTTCTCCTAAATCAAAAAGAAGTCAGTGAGACACACATTCCAGATGCTTTTGTGCTTTCACTTGAACTCCATGGAGTTAACTCTCTTAATAAATGAATTGTTCTTGGAATTCTCTTCAAAGTTTCTGCGTAAAGTTTGTTCCTTGGAACAACACAAAGGGTTATATTGACCTTAGCCAACATGTAACTTGGTGATTGGTGAAAGTGAAGGATCCTGCTATATCCATAGGATGTTAATCAAGTGCAAGTTCACAGATCAGGACAAGAATAAAGAAGCATTAAACATGGCTCAAGAAAATTGGTACTCTCCGCTTCTTACATATACAAAAACACCATCAGTTTGACTCAAACACCAGTGAATATGATGCTTGATGAAATACAAAAGGTCATAAGGGAGGAGTGTGTGCCATGAAGGACAAGGGTTTTACATTGTTTTAACTGTTAATTAAAGAATGTTTCTGTTTAACAGGTCAGATGGAATAGGGGAGCATAGCAAATTGCCTATACTGTTTTATGTAGTCTAATCTTTAAACTTGTGTGTTTTTACAGCCCAGAAGACTTTAAAGCATAGAAGAGTAAAACATTTTGGATATGAGTTTTGCTATGATAACAACAATGTTAATAAAGACAAACCTTTACCTGGAGGTGAGATCTTGCCTATTAAATCATACTTATGTTGCATTGATGTTTGAACCACTGTATAAAGCCTTTAAGCCTTACTGAGATAGGGATGTGAGATCCTAATTAAAGGAGAGGTGAGATCCTAATAAAAGGAGAGCCTTCACTGTATCTTAAGCACACACTGAACAGTGCTTTTAAATGAGATCCATTCCAAATTATTGCAAGTGCTTGAAGCTTGTTTTGCAATCACTTGCAGCCAGGAATTGCTGCCCTTTGTTGAGGTCCAGTCAAATAAGGTTTTGGTTAATTGTCATTCTTTTTTAGCTTTTGTTTCATAAAACAATTATGTGTTACAAATTACATATTCTTTGTTTGGGAGTTGTACCGTATACTGTTATGTATATTTAACTCGACTAGCTTGAGGCTTGCTGGATGCACACCAAAATAAATTTTCCTTTGGACTGAAAGCAATTTTACAAAGGCTTGAATAACTCTTATTTGGAGTTGAGAGCTGTGAGTCAGAGCAAAGTGAGTGAGTCATCTTACAGTCTTAGATTTAAAAATGGTAAAATAGGGGAGTTAACACCCAAGTTTTATAGGAATTTTAAGGTGATGCATGTGTACTGGGGTGGATTTAGCTTCCAACAGAAGGATTCTGGTTACATTGTGATTTTAACAGTGAAGCTATATAATCATAAAAGCATTGATATTTCGGCTGCTCTCTAGTCTCACAGCTAGACTATTTTGTGTGAGAAAAGCATAAACACTTCATTAGAGGAGAACAATTAAAAAATAAAAATCAATAGATTCATGGAAGGGCTGTTACTGACATGTTTGTGAGTGTTACCTCCAACAGAATTTTACAGTAAAGTCCTCAGGTAAACTAGCAAACCGAAGATTCAGTGGAAGCCTGTAACTTTCATTCCTGTTTCAAGACCAGTTTAACTTCAGCATGTTTTTTTGGTGATATTTAATCTAATTCAGTAACAGATTTTTAGGGGGTAAATTTTTTAGAAAGCTCTCTGCACAACTTCTGACTTTATGTATAATAATTTTGCTTCTTGACTGCAACTCTTTTACCGTAGTTGGTGGAAACTTTGCCTCTGATTTGATATGCTTTTATTTACGTGTAGAGATAGGGCACTTTGCATTTGTAAGGAGTGATCTGCTTCTGAATGCAGAGGCTTTGGAGGAATGGCCTTTCTAATGTTGAGGTGTTAAAAATACATCGACCTTGCAGATCAGGCCTCCAATTCTGATGTGTGTGTTACAGCAAATGCAGAGTGATCATTATTAAAGATGGACTTGCATATCTATGAAGCTGTTTCTATGTATTTTGTCCAGTTATTATGTTTATTGTAAAAAGAAAGGATAAAAATTTAAAAAGCTATCCTGTCTTGCTTACAGTTTTGTTTTGTATAACTAGGTCTTCCTGAAATTTGTGACCTGTTCTTGGAGAAGTGCTTGAAGCAGGGTTATATCAAACATAAACCTGATCAACTGACTGTAAATCAGTATGAACCTGGACAAGGTAAGTTTATTTGTCCTTCAAAAATTTTGAGCTCTTTACCTTACATTGTGGTTTAACCCTGGTAGGCAACTAAGCACCATACTTGCTTACTCCCCCCCATTGGGATAGGGGAGAGAACTGGAAAGATAAAAGTGAGAAAACTCATGGGCTGACATGAAGACAGTTTAATAAGTTTAAAAAAAAAAAAAACAAAAAAAAAACCCCAAACCCCCCAAAAAACCCCAAAACAAAACAAACAAATGATGTAAAAAAAAACCAAACCCAAACAGCTGCTCACTACCAGCCAACCAATGCCCAACCAGTCCCTGAATAATGGCATTCCTGGTAAACTTCAGCCCTAGTTTTATTGCTGAGCATGATGTCATATGGTATGGAATATCCCTTTGGTTGATGTCCCAGCTTTGTCTCCTTCCAACTTTTCTTGTGCCTCCCCGGCTGACTTGCTGGCAGGGAAGCGTGAGAACTGGAAATTACCTTGATGCTGTGTAACTAAAACATGCCTGTATTATCAACACTGCTTTGATCACAAATCCAAAACATAGCCCATACTAGTTACTGTGAAGAAAATTAACTCTATCCCAGCCAAACGAGTACAACTTAACTGAAAATCAGAAGACAGTAGCATCTAAATGTGACATGGTGTAGGGACAGGATTTAAGCACCTGCTTAAGTGTATTTCCTCTATGACCAGAAAGACTTCATACTTATTTCTGAACCTGGGAGCTTCTGTTTAGAAGTACAGTTTTTGATACCACTATTATGGACATTGATGGTGTTTCAGAGTCCAAGGCTGTAGCATGGAAACTAACTGTAAAAAGACACAGGAATAAATAGTCATACTTGATTTTGTAGTCAAGTGCATTTTTTCACTTCAAACTCTTCTTGCTCCCTGTAATGTGCATACAGTCTCCAGGAAACCTCTTGCTGTTAGTACATGTAATGTAATGTTAGTATATGTGATATATGGACTCTTAAGTATGATCCAGGCAGTGTTCCCTTATCTGAGGAATAAGAAACTCCTCTGCTTCTGTAATCTTTCCCAAACTGGAGACATCCGAAGAGAAATTTGCTTCTAATCACAACTCTAGGGAATAAATCAATTGCTGTGCTTTTTGCTAAGGTCAATCATCAAGGCTAAATATCTGGCTTGTTTTCTAGAGTGGATATCTCATTTGTCCATAGAAGAAAGGACAACAGCCTTTTTTTTTTTTTCTACTTTTTTCCCCAGAATTAATGTCTGACAGCTAATGCATTATCTGCCAAACAAGGGTCTGAAAAGCTGATCCTATTTGTTTCTGTATCTGACAATCTGTTAAACTGGTACAGTAATGTACTTCTGGCTGGGACATCAGAGGAGATTAGTTAGAATTGTAAATTTCTATCAAGAATAGAAGCAGAGTTTTTTTAAAAAAAACAAACCCAGAGAAAAATACCTTTTCTTAAGTGCAAATTGTTAGGATATGAATGAGCAGAGAGTGCCGTCAGATTAATACCTTTAGTATGTGTGTTCCGAGCCAGATTGTCGCTGGACGTTTCACTTGAGATTTTAAGAAGTGACTGATGACTTTGGGTATCTAAGCTGTAGGGGCCACACTTAAGACACATTAAATGAATTCCTTTTTGAGGGCACTTTTTTCATTCAGGGTTCTAATAGTGTGTAAAGTTGTAGATTTATACCTGAAAGTTACCATCCACTTTTGAATGCTTAGGTGACTGTCTCTTACTATGTGCTGCATATATGGTATATAAACAGCAGGTAGGTAGGTTGGTGTGGTCTTGATTGAATTGTCTGGGTGATGCTGAAGAGATCAGTCAACATTCTCCTGTTGCGCGGTGAATTGTACTGACTTCAGTGTGCATCTGAAGGCAGAGTTGCAGTGCTTTATACTGAGGCAAATTTATGATAAGCAAACACAAACAGATGTGTGTCCTTGGTTTTCAATTTGTAAAAGGGAACTAGGCCTTAAGCCTCATTGTTTCTAAGGCTATTCATATCAGATGTATAACTAGTGATTAGAGATTGTTTTAGATGTGATTAATAGAATGCAGGTACTTATAAAACAATATGCATAAGTTGCTTATTTGTCCCTTGTGTAGCCCTCACCATGGCTGGCTTAAAACCCAGTCAAGCTGAATCAACAGAAAAAGGATCATACATCTTAGACCTAAGACATAAGAATAGGTAAGAGTAAGTGATTAACTTTAGAGTAAGATGAATTAATAAAACAACCTGAGAGATTCTCAGAAATTCAAAGGTGATCTTTGATGTGTAAGAAGATAAGTGACTGTGGTGACCGGAGACCTTCTGCCTATGACCACTAACTTCAGAAGAACCAGGACAAGACAATAAGAATCAGTGGAGACAGGAAAATGCATTGGACTTTTGAAACCACTGGAGAACAGAGAAGTGAGAGTTCATGGAAGAACACCTAGAACTTCTTTTGACAAATCATCAATTGCATATTGTTTGGTAAAATCATATAGGTGTTTTTGAGTTACCTTTTACCATTCACTGTGGTGGTGGCCCAACTCTGAGTTGTTAACAAAGCAAACCTAGGGAAACCCATGACTGAAAATTCTTTAACACAAGTCTTGCTGATTTTTCTATCAGATTAAATGTTGACCTCATAAAACATTTGTATTGCTTTCACTGAACCTAATGGAATTCAGAATATTACATCTGGAGGTAGAATCTGGCATATAATAAGGATACTTTATAGGGCTGACTGACAGTGTTAGGAAAAAATGTTTTCAGCTCAGGAATTTGATAGTGTCCAAAATTAACATAGGTAGAGTTTTTAATAAGCAAATATAACTGTTTTGGTTTGGGTCACATAAGAGTTACTCTATCTGTCTGTGCCTGCTATGGTGTCAAAGGAATGCATAGTTGCAGTTCTCCCAAGCTATCTGCTGACCTTGCTCTGCTGCTGACTACAGTTCCCCACCATGTGGTGAGATCTTTCTGTGGCATGCAAACTGCTGTTTCAGTGCTTGGTGTTAAAATGTGTGGCATGAGCTGCAGGAAATGGCAGTTTCTTTCCAATTAGCAGATCTGAAATAAAAAAAAAAATTAAAAATTGCTGTCCCTTTGACAATTCTCAACTGTGTGTGTCTACTCATACACATGCCAACAGATGTACTACCCAAGGGTTGGCCTAGCAATGGTGTGTGGAGTTCTCCTGGGAACTGCAAAGCAGTGCCTGCATTTATGGTAGTAGGTCCTAAGCACCTGAGACCCTTAGCACAGTCATTTGCTTAGCAATAGAGGGCATATTTGGGATGATTCCTTCTCTGTGAAGAAAGTGAGGGAGAAATACATTATCACAGATGAACTAAGGCCCAAAATCACCTAACGTAGCATAACTGCTAGTGCTAACTGCTAAACTGCCTAAGAGGAGAAGATAGTGATTTCAGGTGCTCTCTGCAGCAAGGAGAGCAATTTGGTGTCTTCAGAGGGTGAGTGGGGCCTTTGGGTGCCCTGAACTGTCTTGTAGATATTTCCACTGATGATACAGGACACTTGTGTAACTGTGTGCATGTAATCTGGGCATGTAAATCGGACAATTGTCCTGAATTCTTTTGGAAGGCAACTCCCTCATTTATGATTTTGTTTTTTTCAACTGTACATCCCAGCTTTCTATATGGACATCATAGAAACAGAGCTTGCTAATAGAGATAGAATTCTATTATTATACTGACTTTTCTGTTTTTTTCTTATGCAGGAATTCCTCCTCATATTGATACACATTCTGCTTTTGAGGATAAAATAATCTCTCTCAGTTTAGGAGCTGAGGTAAACTTCATGTTTGTATGTGTTTTGATGATGCTTTACTGAGAGGTTTCATTTTTATATTGTTTAATACAAGTTAATTTGATTTTCCATGGTGTCTGTTCACAGTCATCTGAGTTTAATATCAAGCATGTAAGGTAATGTGATATGCTAATTAAATAAGTAACTGCAATGAGATGTCACTGGAAGATTTGCCAGTGATATCAGTGATACCCTATTTTTAAATCTTAGCATCCAGTTCTCCATCGACCTTCCTTCATTTTGTATTCATCTTAGAAAGCGTATCACTCCTGTTTATGTTGCTACTTCCATTTTTCCCTGTGTCATCCCCTGTTCCCTCTGGTCTGCATAAGCCTGCCATTATTTTTATATTCGGTACATCTACAGTAGGCTAATGTAGATGTATTACCTGTAGAAGGTCCAGTCAAAGTCCGAACCCTACTGAGATAGTTGTGGTGCAGGCAGAGATAGACTCTCATCTCAGCAGCATCCAACATATGCAGATGATGTAGAGAAAGAGTGGGAAGGGAAGTGGAAGAACAGTTGACTAGCATGAAGTCATGCAACATATCAAAAGTAGAGCTGAAAACAGTCCATATCATCTAGTCTCAGTGCTCTGATTAGTGTCTTTACTTTTACTCTATTTGGATTCATCTGCTGCATCTGTGCCCATCCAAGTTTTACAAATTTAGTGTTACCTTCTCTCCCTTAAGCACTACTGCAGCAAGTCTTGGCTACTTGGCCTTCTCTATTGGGTTTGCGTGGCAAGGTTTTGGTAGCAGGGGGCTACAGGGGTGCCTTGTGAGAAGCTGCTAGAAGCGTCCCCCCATGTCTGATAGAGTCAATACCAGCCAGCTCCAAGTTGGACCCACTGCTGGCCAAGGCTGAGCCCATCAGTAACAGTGGTAGTGCCTCTGGGATAACAGATTTAAGAAGGGGAAAAAAAACCAACCTGCACAACAGCAACTGCTGCTGGAGAGATGAGTGAGAATATGAGAGAAACAACCCTGCAGACACCCAGGTCAGTGAAGAAGGAGGGGGAGGAGATGCTCCATGCGCTGGAGCAGATTCCCCTGCAGCCTGTGGGGAAGACCATGGTGAGGCAGGCTGTCCCCCTGCAGCCCATGGAGGTCCACAGTGGAGCAGATATCCACCAGCAGCCCATGGAGGACCCCATGCCAGAGCAGGTGGTTGCCTGAAGGAGGCTGTGACCCCATGGGAAGCCCGTGCTGGAGCAGGCTCCTGGCGGACCCTGTGGCCCTGTGGAGAGAGGAGCCCACACTGGAGCAAGCTTTCTGGCAGGACTTGTGACCCCGCAGGGGACCTGCGCTGGAGCAGTGTGCTCCTGAAGGACTGCACACCATGGAAAGGACCCATGCTGGAGCAGTTTGTGAAGAACTGCAGCCTGTGGGAATGACTCATGTTGGAGAAGTTCATGAAGGACTGTACCCTGTGGGAGGGACACCATGCTGGAGCAGGGAAAGAGTGTGAGGAGTCCTCACTCTGAGGAGGAAGGAGCAGCAGAGACCACATGTGATGAACTGACTGCAACCCCCTGTCATGAAATGGAGTGGTTTGGACCGCTTAAAGAATCACTTCCAATGGTATTAGTAAAAGAAAAATTATTTAATAAGAATTTATACAAAAGTGTGACTTCACAGAATGCGATGGCAAGGTTCACTCTATTACTTAATACATGGATGAAACGTACACGGGAAAATTAAGTTAGAATCAGACTAAAAGTAGGTATACAGAGACCAAAAATGCAATAGGGTAAAAGAGAAATATACAAAGAAAAATGGAGTTAGAATTAATTTCTTGTGATTTTGTACAGAGATCGGGAATGTAAAAACGGAAGGGAGACCCTCCTGTTGAGTCACGAGGTTCAGAGAAGACCCACTTGTTTTCTAAACTCCTGTCAGAGTCTAGGTGCGGCTGGATCAACTCCTAGTCCCAGACTTGGTCAACGGTTTATATCTAAATGGATGATGAGTGTAATAACAGCCTGAGAGTCATTCAGTTGAATAAAGTTCATGACAGTAATTTAAGTATAGATTTGAAAAATGTTAACTTGTAATATACTTGCTATAGTGTATTCAGGTTAGTACACATATATGCATAAAGGCACTAAGAGATACATAAGCAAGTAAAAGAGGTATACCTGTTAAAAATTCCCCTTGAGTTCAGTGAAAATATTCATGTCAAATGCTTTGGCATCTTTCTCAACAGGTGAAGGGTCAAGCCTCAAGGAGCAAAGAGTATCAGCCCAAGTCTTATTGGCTTTCGGTGACAGACCTCCGGTCTTCACAAACTTAAAAGTTTGTGAGCTCTGAGAGGCGTCTCGCTGAGAAGGAGATGCAGCCTGCTGCAGTCCAGGAGAGCTGAAAGGGTCTCACTTAGTACTGCTGTTTTGAATCTTTATTCTGGGCTTTGGCATCGACTTCCTCTTTTCTTACAAGTTGTGTAGTGAATGTGGAGCTCCTGGGACGAGGGGTGAGTCTAAGGAAGGATCACTTTTTCATTAACATGTGTGGCAGTGGCACATGTGTGTTCTTGGTTGCTTGAAAATGCTGTGTCAGTGTTGCCAGTCCTCTCAGCCTGACCATGGATGTATTTGTCCACCACTCACAAAAGCATCCACTCTAGAGAGGAACATCTGGGATTGGTTGTGAGGGTGGTATGCACAGTGGCAGTAGAGTTCTTACTACTTTTGGAATGTCCCAGTCTAGGGGCTACTTCCTCATGTGGCTTCTGCACTTAGCCTTGTCTCGGAGATCATGTATTCTCTTCTGTTCAACTGCAGTGTTGTCTGTAATAGTGTCAACACCTCCATGCTAGGTAGCACGTGGGAACATCCATTTCTCTGATGCAGTTCCTCTAGGAGAAGGGCTCTAATTGATCTTCTGTGCAGTTTATCCATCCTAAGTTTAATTTTTCTAATACATGCTGAGCATTCAGAGCAGCACAGCAACAGCAGATGATCCCAACTTACAGCTCTTCCTATGTTGATCTTGTAAATAAAAAAAAAGTTAGTTTACTTTATAAAAACTATATTGGTGCTGTCATTTCACATATTCTGCCTCAGTCTGCAGGCCCAGGCTTTCTTACCCTTTCAGTTTCAATTAAAAGACTGACTCTGGCACAAATGCTCTGTTACATCATTGATGAGGCACCATAGGCAGTGCATTCCTATATGATTATATTACAGCACACCTTTGTTATGGTCTCAGAGATGGGCAAAAGCAGAATGATTTTAATCACCTGAGAAGCACAAGCCTTTCTGGGAAGTGGTAACTGCCTGGAGCATTATGATGCTGTTAAAACTTGGAATGTGTACATTTCAATCAGGGAAACAGCCAGACTTGGGCCATTTGTAGGTATTTCAGGCATAAGCATTGGATACAGTCTGTTAGTTAGCTCCTAAGTTTCAGTGCCTTTTCATAATGGGCCATTAATAGGCTTTTCAGGTGCAGACAATCAAAGCACATGTGTAGTAAAACAGGCCAGTGGCCCATGAAATGCTGCATTATTTAATGGCTTTTCTTTCTGGTACTTTTACAACTTTTAATGATTTCTTTAATGTGTTTTTGTGCACTTAGCTCTTAATCTGATTCTAAAATGTAAGTATCAGTTGCAGTAATATGTGAGTTAGCTATTTTAGGAGTGAAGCCCCCTACTCTATTCCCATTAAAGCTTACCATGTACAAAATTTACACACACTGATAATAAATAATTGGAGTTGCGTATACAGCAGCAAACTTTAGTAATGTATCTTCTTCTCACTATAGCGTGATGTTATGGGTTTTTTTTTCACCTGAACAGATTAGGCTGCAATATAATGGAAAACATACATAAACAAAGTTGTATGTCTTGTCCTCTCTTTATTCTCCTAAACAGTAAATGCATACATTTAAATAAAAAGTGCCATAAAGAAATAACCTTCCAACCCAACTGGTTCTGTATCCTATTTCAGAAGTTGGCTAACCAGACACTTCAGAGGAAGAAAAGAAAGCAGGATACCTCATATAGTTTGTTCTTATGCTAAGTCATGAAAGAACTTTTCTTTTGATTGTCTGTGCGCTTGTTGTGGTTTAACCCCAGCTGGCAACTAAGCACTACACAGCTGCTTGCTCACTCCTCCCTGCCCCCAGTGAGATGGGGGAGAGAATCAGAAGGGAAAAAAAAAAAAAGTAAAACTCGTGGACTGAGAGAAAGATAGTTTAATAGGACAGAAAAGGAAGGGAAAATAATAATAATAATAGAATATACAAAACAAGTGATGCACAATACAATTGCTCACTGCCCGCTGACTGATGCCTAGCCAATCCCTGAGCTGTGGTGGCCCCTGGCCAACTGCCCCCAGTTTGTATACTGGGCATGATGTCATATGGTATGGAATATCCCTTTGGCTCAGTTGGGTCAGCTGTGCTTGCTGTGTCCCCTCTCAGCTTCTTGTGCCCTCCCAGCCTCTGCTGGCAGGGCAGTTTGAGAAGCTAAGTCCTTGACTTAGTATAAACACTACTTAGCAAGAACTAAAACATCAGTGTGTTATCAACTTTATTGTCATCCTAAATCTAAAACACAGCACTATACCAACTACTAGGAAGAAAATTAACTTTATTCCAGCTGAAACCAGGACACTTGCCCTTCCAGGATTTGAGTTAGGCAGATTCTAGTAACTAATAACTAAGGTAAATGCTTTGGCTTATGAAAAAGAAGTCTGTGGCAGAGCAGGGGACTAAACACAAGTGCCTTCCTAGCCTAGTGCCTTAGTTATCAGCATAGCTTCTTAAACTTCTTATGTTATCTTCACAGAACCACAGAATTGTTTAGATTGGAAGGGACCTCTTGAGGTCTCTGCTCGAGCAGGGTCAGCTAATGCAGGTTGTCCAAGACTGTGTCCAGTTGTGTTTTGAATATCTCTGCAGATGGAGACTACAGAACTTCTCTGGGCAACCTGTTGTGGTGTTTGACCTCTGTCACAGTAAAAAACCCCTGTTTTATTGTGTTTAGGTGGAGTCACATGGGTTTTAAATTGTGCCCATTGTCTCTTGTCCTGTTTGTGGACACTACTAGGAAGAGTCTGGCTCACTCTTCTTCATTCCCTCCCATCAGGTATTTCTACACATTGATAACAGCCATCTTAACTGAGCCTGAGCCATCTCTTCTCCAAGCTGATTGGTACCAGCTCTCTCAGCATCTCCTCATATAAAGATATGCCTTAATCATCTTCATGGCCCTGTGCTGGACTTGCTCCAGTAAGTCCATATCTTTCTTGTAGTGGGAGGCCCAGTCCCAGCGCTGGACACAGTACTCTAGATGCATCCTCACCAGTGCTGAGTAGAGAGGAAGGATCATCTCCTTTGACCTGCTGGCAGTGCTCTTCCTAATGTAACTGAGGAGACTGTTGGCCTTTTTTTCTGCAAGAATACGTTCATGGCTCATGTTCAACTTCTTGTCCACCAGGACCCCAAGGTCCTTTTTGACAAAGCTGCTTTCTAGCTGATAACCCCCCCTGCATGTAGTGATGCATGGGGTTATTCCTGACACAGTGCAGGACATTGCACTCCCCTTGTCGAGCTTCATGAGGTTCATGTTGGCACCAGTTGTCCAGCCTGTCCAGGTCCCTCTGAATGGTGGCACAACCATCTGGTATATCAGCCACTCATCCCAATTTTGCATTGTCTGTAAACTTGCTGAGGGTGCGTGCTGCCCCATCATTCAGGTCATTAATGAAGATGTTAAACAGCATTAGCCTCTGTATCAACCCCTAGAGTACTCCACTAGTGACATGTCTCCAGCTGCACTTTGTGCTACCACCATTTTCAGTGATACCTTGCAACTTAAATTGCGTTATTGAAAATCAGTCTTTTCATCAATGGCGAATGACTTTATCCAGTAACAATATGCTTTGTACTATTTTGTTAGAGGAATTATTGTAAGTTTAATTTGTTTGTGCAAACTTGATTTATGTTGAAAAAGGGATAGTTTTTAGCCTGTGGTATATATGTTCATTTTAAATATGAACAGACAATCTTGAGAAGAAAATAAGGGCATGATTCTTTACAACACTGCATTTGTCTTGCACCAGATAACCCATGGCAATCCAAGTTCTTACACTTGTATGAAATGAGGTGGAAATGTAGGTATGAGAGTCTCTTCCCATGTTCAGTCACATGGAACAGCTTTGTCAAGAGGCACAGAGAAACCAAGTGGCTCAATTTTGTTCTAGTTGGTGCAAAATATTGTGTTTTGGGGAGTTTACAAGACAGATTAAACTTGATTTGAAGGAGAAGAATCTCACTATTACTTTGTACTTCTGCCTAGCTTATAAAAAACATTAAATAGTTTGAGGGCAAAGCAGCGATACGTCTTGTACCTTAATACTCCAGGAAAAGTGAGGGTCTCAGCCCAATCACTTCTCTGTTTTTGACCCATTTCTTTGGCATCTCCTGGGAAACTGCAGAATAAAGTGAGACTTCCAGAATGTCCTGTGGGCTTGTAATGGCATTTTATAAATCGCTACATTCACCCTTTCTTTATAGGAGCTGATACACTGAAAATGTTAATGAATATCAGTTTCAATGTTGTGTTACTGAATACAACTTTCTTCAATTCAGAAGTTGTCATAGTAGGAGAAGAAAGGCAATGGGGTAAATGTAGTTCAGAGTGATTTTTATTAAGCTTAATGGCAAACCATATGTCCTGTGTCCATGAATTTGAACAAAGTACTGCAAAACAGGGAACAGTCCTTTCTGTTGAGAATTTTCTGTTTTTATTTGAGTTAGGTGTTATTTTCAGTGCCTCCATTTGGTGTCTCTAAAGATACGTAATTTTACAGTACTTCATCTTAGGAACCTGGCCAAGTTTGCAGCTGTCTCAAAAAATCCTACTTAAAGCCTGTGCCAGATTTCCTTTTGTAGGTTTGCAGCAGGAGCTTGATCAATATTGAGATTTCTGTTTTTCAGCTTTTCCTAATTTGCCATTTTACATGCTGTCATGTAAGCCTTGATTCATTAGAATTTGAGAAATACAGAGGTAGCATTTCTATAATGAGCTAGGTAGTGTTATGAGTGTATCCAACCCAGGAAAGAATTTTCACTTCCTGGCTGCATATCTTACCCCCACTAGACACCCTGCAGTCCCTCCTCATCAGCTCTGCCCCGTTTTGTCCAAGACTGCTGTGGGATACCCACTGCCCCATGCCAGAGGGTGAAGTGCAGTCATAGTTTTCCTGAAGGGTGCGTTGTGTTGGCATCATACTATGATTTATGTTGTTCTGTCCCATTTTCCTAATATCCAGCCCTGATGTGGAAGCCCCAGGCTTGTCATTGTCTTCTCCTTAGCTTCTGCTTTTCCTTCTTGAGTGCCTTACTCTGCTTCCTATCCCTGTGCCTTGGCCTGGCAGAAGGCTGGGATAAACACTGAGAACTGCTGTGACACGCTGGCTAGGACCCTGACCTAATGTCTGTGAAAGGGAAGCTTCAGGGTTTTGAGTCAGATCTGTGGCTCAGGGTTAAACAGTGGGGCTGTGTGTGGATCATCCTTGACCTCTGCCTAACTTCTGTTCATCTGAACACATATTCATCATGTCTTAGCTTGCAGATATTAAGTGCCTTGATCTGTAAAGAAAAGATGTGACTCTTTTAAGCCTTGAAAGCAGAGCAATGTTAGAAAGAAAAACTCCACCAGACCTTTTGAAATATGTGACTAATGGTTGTTCTAGAACTGATAGAATGAGGTATGCTGCTATTACTCATCTCTCAGGCTGGTAATTGACCATTTTTCCAACACTTTTGCTTCTTATCTGTTCTATTTCTAATCTGTCTTGGTTAATAAACAGAAACCTGTAGTTGTTATAGCAGCAGCTGTTTCTGTAATAGCTGCTTGAGAGAATACCAGAAACCTTTAGAAAGTCTAGATTGTACCCAGCCTTTGACAGTTAGCACCCGTTTTGTGTCTTGTATGAGCTCTAACAAGGTAGGCAGGCACTGGATATTGTTGTGTTAACTTTGTGGTCCCAATCTTATTTTGCTTATCTTGGTTAGTTGCTGATTTAGTTTAATTTATTGTTTATACTTACATTGCTTTATTTTTCTTTTAAGGGAAGGCAGAGAGCATCTTACCTACTTAAAGAGTTACTCTGGTAGTGGCTACACCAAAGTTTTTTCTCTGTCCCTGCTAGCAGCATGATTGTAGTAGGTGAGAGTGGAGTAATAGCGATCAATATTTAAAGAGAGATTGGATTTGCAGAACCAAAATGTCTCTTAACCTAAATGGAAGGCATTAATTTTAATCACTACAACCTAATGCTGAGTTCAGAAGTTTGTTCAAGTGAGTCTGGTGGGATTCCTGAAGCTCGATAGTGTGCTTTTCAGATCTGTAAGACACGTTTCTTGAGCTGTACCCTTCTTACAGTTATGGATTACATCAGTTCTTGAGAGTAGTAATTTGCAGTGGTTTCTCTATCATTTAGCTGGAAACCCAAAGGGACTGTATTTATAATTGTATACCAAATTTAGTTGGTTTTTCCATTTAAACCAGTATTTCATTTTTTAAAACTACTGAAGAGCTTCTCCATGTGAAAGGTGTCCTGAGCACCACAAGTTAAATGCATCAGGCTTTGTAAATCTGTCTCTCCTGTTTGCATTTGCTCTGTATAAATGTCTTGTGTGTTTCTGTCCATGTCATATCATAATGTAGTGTCATTGAGCTTGGATCAGATACAAGGCCCGTCAAAATCAAGGGAGAACTTTCTGTTGATATAATTGGACATTGAATTGCGCCCTCTGAGATAAGCAACAAAGCCTGCAGCCCTTCATGAGAATATTTGTAATAGTCTTACTGTCTTTTTTGGGAAAGGTGAATATTCAGTAAACACACTGTTCTGAGTTTTTATTTCTGTGCTGGATGTCTCTTGCCTGTTGGCATACAGGATTCTGTTCACAGATATCAACATGTCCTGCTGATGTTTCCACCTGATCAGTTATTTTCACCTTTGTAAGGACCTTGGAAGCTCAGCTTTCATGTAAATTGTTCAGAGGAAACCTGTCCTGCAATACCTGATTGCCTCCTTCCACAGCCATGGTTGGTTGTAGGCTCTTATTTTAGCGAAAGGTAGCAACAGCAAGACACCCACTGTATGCAACTAATGCAGACAAGCGTTTTTCTTCAGGTGCTGTAGGAATCTGATAATGAATCTTGATTTGCAGTGAGATGCTAGAAGAAGAGCATTCAGACAGAATTGCCCCCAGAGCAATCATACTAGCATTATTTCTCTAGAAGCTGTGTGGCAGTAATTTGTTGAGAAACAAGACAACAGCATGGATATCTTCCCTTCTCCGCTACCTTCTCAGCTACCTCCTCAGCTACTTGGGAGGAACAAAATCAAAGCTAAGCTATGACAGAGCCTGTGTTTTAAAGTTTTGTATGTAAAAATATTCTTTTTTTTTCTCCCCTTTCATATTGGAGAGACATTATAGTTTCCAGGTGCCTCTTTGTATGAGTTGTCCCTGTGGTAAGTCTATGAGTTCTGGCATTTACTACCAGGGGGCTAATACTGGGCAAATAGCTCTGCAAAGCTCCGTTTCCTATCTCCCTTTTGTTGGATTCATACCAGCCTTCCTTCCTCTCCACAAAAGAAGGAAACTTGTCATGTACCGTGCATTTCCATAAAGCTGTTCCCCACTATGCAAGGCATAACAACTCCTAAATTGGCTAGTATCCTACTTCATTGTTGAGGAAGGAAGGGCAGCCTGTACGATTGCTGTTGGATCTCTGATCTGCAGAATATGCTGTGACTTGCTGAGATACTTCTGGGTCTGCGAGAGTGGGAAGTTGCCTTACTGCATTCTGTATAGCACTTTTATGTGTCTTGCATGTGGTCCATTATTTTGCCTGCTGTTGTGGTTTCAGCCCAGCCGGTAACAAAGGACCACGCAGCCACTCGCTCACTCCTCCTGCCCCCCTCCGGTGGGATAGGGAGGAGACAGAGGAGAGAAAAGAAAAAAAAGACCAAACACCTGGAACCTCGAGGGTTGAGATAAAGGCAGTTTATTGGGACAACACAAAGAAATTACAACAACAACAACGGTACTAGTGAAAGAGTACACAAAAAGAGTGATGCACAGTGCAACTGCTCACCACCGGGACTCGACACTCCGCCACTTTCCCCCACCGAAAGTCGAGCCCACCCCCCCGGCCCGCTCCCCATTTATATACTGAGCATGACGTGACATGGTATGGAATAGCTCCTTGGCTAGTTCAAGTCAGCTGCCCCGACTATCCCCCCCACCTCCCAGGTTCCTGTAAAAATTAACTCTATCCCAGCTGAACCCAGGACACCTGCTGAGAGGGAAGGCAAAGCTTCGGCTCCTTCTGGTTCATACCACTTTGTTTTCTTCCCAGTCACCTGATTGCTCTTTTTAGCATCCTGTGGTTTCTTGGAGTTGGTAGTGTTGAGAAAGGGATGTGGGAAGAATGTTCTCGTGGTCTCCTGAACATCTCTGGGCAGTTGCATCAGCAGTGGATCTGAGGTGAATGTGGAAAGAGACAAAAGAAATTGCAATTAGGAGGAATTTGAAAATGAAATCCACTCAGTATCACATGGAAAAATACACAGAGATGCTATGAAAAATGTCATATAGTTCCAGTTAGTTTTCTCACAATCACACCAAAATCCTACTGTGGGTGAAGCTAACACTTTCTAAAATGTTTGAAGTCTGCAGTAGGCCTTAAGATTTTCTGACTGTGGTCATAGCTGCTAAATAATGAAGGAAAACTTTTGCATACTTGCTCTATCAACTTGATTCTGTTTGAACAGAACCTGTTGTCTCCGGGCTTTTGCTGTTCCTGTTGCGTGCTTATTTTGTATGCTGAGGCAGCATCATTTCATTTCCAATTCTTAGACATCTGGCTGTTATAGCTTTACTGTGACACACAAATAGAGATGTTGAATTTTTCAGTGGAAGCAAATGTACTCTCTAAAAAATGTCTTGCTATTGCTAGAGTTTTCTAGCTGGTTTTCATGTGGTAGGAAATTTGTAGATAGATAAAAATCTTAAAAAAATAGATTATTATGCACGATATTGCTTTTTTTTAAACTAAAACTTTTTTCTTTCTCTTGTTCCACTTCACTCCCCGCATGTACTCTTCACTGTGATACATGAACTACCTTTCAGTGGTGGTGAGATGAATTAACTGTTTAAATATGAAGTTGCTATTTATTCCTGTGAAAGTTGTAATCATTGCAATAGAAGAAAACTAACAGAGCATTTAAATTTACATTTCAATTAATATTTTTACAGCTGAAATTATTTTTGAATCAGGTTTTGGATTGTCATTCTTGAAATACAGTTCAATTTTTTTATAGAAACCTTTGTATAGTTTTTTGAGTAGTTACTAATGTCTTTATATTTTTAAACAATTTTTAATTTCTGTGACAGATTTATCAGTGGAAGTTATTTCTATTCTCCATGATATTTTTAGAAGATCAGTACTTTCTTCATGAAATGGAATCCTGGTATCTGCCACAAATTAACAGCAAACAGACTGAACTCTGGGGCAATAAAAAGTCATTATCTTTAGCTGTTACATTTCAGCTGTACTTCAGTTCTGGAATTCAATAAAGAAATCTAATTTCATTAGCCAGTGATGTCATCTCTATTGTCATAGGAGCCTATTTTAAGACTGTGGCAAATTTCAGGTAGAAATGACAAGTAGTCAGTCAATAATAATAATCACAAGTAGTCTGTAAGGAAAGAGACAAGCTTAACTTGTTAAGCTCCTGCTGTGGTGTATTGTCTCTTGGCTTTGAACTGGACTTTTATAATACCAGTAAGTGTAGCAAATAGGGTTTGAAGTCTGTCTGCATTTATATTAGCTTTACAAATCAGAGCATTTTGCATACTGTAATGTTCTGTTTCTGGTTTTCTTTCCAGCTATGTTGAGGGTTTCAGGAGAAGTTTCTCCACAGACTTATTTCAGTAGAGTTGACTCTGGAAATTTTCATTTAGGAACTGGCAATTTAGAGTGGTTAAAAGTATGCTGGAGCCAGAGCTGTCAAAACTGTGATGCTGATACACTTGACAGAAAGATTCCAATTCAAGGCAGGGGAAGAGGTGTGCTCCTAGAGGACAAGCAAGTAGGCAGACAGCCTCTTGGTGCAGTGCAGGGGCGATGCGGGTGAAGCTCTGGTCTGTTTGGTGGGGCAACAGAGGAATGGTTGGGAGGAACCAAGGTTGATGGTGCAGTTGAAAGCAGTGAAAACTGGACACTTCACAGTTCCTTGTGAGGTGTTCTTGTTGTTCCTCCTCTGTTACTGTGTACCTCTATCTGCAGTGCACGTTCATGCAAGTCATTGTAAATTCAGGGCCAGATGCTGAGGCCCTGGTAGAGTCCTTTTGTATAACTTTTTGGCTGCATTATGTTGACGTGTGGAAAACAGACTCCACAATCAGTGAGACTGTAAAGTAGGTATGTTCATTCAGCGCTGGGCAGCACGGGGGGTAGTCGTGTGCACCCGACTCGGCAGTTCGCCTCAAGTTTATACGGTCAAGTGTTACATATTCACAATACGCCTATACATATGCATGACCTATCTGCACTTTGTATTAAAATTAGCTCCGAGAGGTCATTTCCATAGTCTCCTCTCAACTGCACTTGCGCAGTGCCTCTTTATGGTGGTCATCTGGTGGTCGCAGAGATGAAGATAGGTGACTCCTCTTTGTCACCACTAGTAACCTCTTTTCTTGTGCAGGCTCAGTGATTTCTTGGTATTCACCCAAGCCGCAAGACCAGTCTTGGCTGGCTCCTGGGGCCAGCTCCTCCTTCTTATCAGGAGCTGTCTCTGCCTCATTGGCTGGTTCTTGGGACCAGCTCTTCTTATCAAAGACTGTCTCTGCCTCAGCTAATTTCAACAATGTAAGCGCTAAACATCATCTTTCATCCCCCTTTATTATGTCTACTGAGATTCTTTTGACTCCCTTGTCTCAATGTGAAGACACTCATTGGGCTAATGAAGCAAATGGAGGGAATGAGAGAAGAAAGACATGATGTTGCTTGTGATGAAAATCAGCAGTGTTGAAATACTGCCTATCTAAACTTCAAAATGTGTTTTTCCTTTTTGATTGTTTTACGTGCTTTAAAGTAATATGTGTATGTCAGATGTGTGGTACTTCTGTGGGGTGAAACATAGCATTTGAGTGAATTGATAAAACAGTTTTCTTCAAATTATTTTAAAGAAGTCTTTCAGTGTCATGCTGTGTTTTGAATTATACTTTATGGCCCTAGGAGACGTCATTAACCAAGAAGATGGCTTTCATTCATTCTTTGGTGTTTGGTTTGTTGTTTTTTTTTTTTTAAAGCATTACATGCTTTTATCTGCTAAGGAATGACTTTTCTTTATGTATTTAAGCCATTTCTGTAAATTTATGCCCAGATCTTTGTTCCTCAGTAGATTTCCCTTTTAAAGTGAAGATGTAGAGGATTAAGAAACAGGCCATATGGTAGTTTCTATAGCAATAGATTAAAGACTGTGTCTTGTCAGCTCTTGTGAGGTACGATGCAAGAATTAGTTCAGGAAGGCACTGTTTGCATGTCTTATATTTTGGCAATTCTCTGCTGTGGTCTCTGGGACAGTTGTTAGATGGAGTTGTGAGAAGGGCTAGTTGACCTTTGTTTCAAACTCAGGCTGAGTAAACTCATCATTTAATCTTTTTGAATTACGGATATTCAGCACTGGACTATTTCCATACTACTTTCTCAGTATGTAGAGGGCAAGGTGAGTGATAAAGTGCAGGAAGAGGTTTTAATTAGGGCAGGACTGTTTTAAACAGAGTTGAGGCATCTGCTGAATCTATACTTGGGTGCCTTATTTAATAACTTGTTGTAAGTGGTATTCTGTCCAGGATTAAGACACTGAAATTTTAGTGTTTACAAGTAGGTGTGTACATGTGCACTGCACGCCTGAGGTCCTCTGTAATAAATGGGGATAGAGTCAGTCCAGCCTAGGGGGTGATTCAGCTCACACTAAACTATACATCTAGTCTCTGGTTTCACAGGTTTCCGTTCCCTAATAGGATTTTTAAAAATCTGTGCCCAAACGTAGATGTCTTAATCTTGAACTGAATTGACTATTCCCACCCTATGACTTACATTTAGCTTGGATTCCTGTACTACAACATTACAGGCAGAAAGCTGAGACCTGCAGAGGAGACTGAAGTCTGATGAACAACCCCAGTGTTTGTAGAGAGTGAGGGAAGATGGTTTTCCACTAGACAGGATAATGAACATGCAGAATGTTTTACCCATACCTTGAAATACCCTGGAAGTGTAAGGGCTTGGGCTATTACACAACAGCTGGTTGGTCTGTGCCACACTAGTACATGGTAAGAGTGTACACCCTGAATGTAACTGTTTCAGGTCCTCTTCCTGTAAATGACTCTCCCATTACTGTAGGTGTTTTATTCCATGTTTGGCAGTATTACTGAGCCAAGGCCTGGTTTGTCTTGTATCAATTATTGTTTATGTTACGTGGAGGCCGTATTCACAGTCCCTTACACCACTTCTGTTGTAGAAAACTTGCAATTAGAGGCTATAGTGGTCCACAACAGGATGATAAATGTACAGTAGAGTGGCATGGACATAAAATTATTGTTGAAGAGAGGCCTGCTACATGTATTTGCAACCTCAGTACCATGGAAATTGCTGATTATAGCGTGTGTTTCCGTAGATATTAGTAAATGATCAATGATTTAAAAAGGTGATATGCTCTTCTTGAAACCTGAGGTGTTTCCTTTTCTACTTAGATACTGAAAATCTGTTGAGAACTTGCAAGTTTTTAATGTGCGAAAGAATTACAAATTCCGTAATTCTGGTGCGTACCAAAATCCTGTAGATGTCATCATACTTGTATATAAAGTTGTACTCATTACTGAACAGCTGTGTCTGTGTTGTAAGGACTTGTTCAGTGATTTCTTGGTAGACATTTGGTACAGCACTAAACATGTAAATAAAGATTATTTGCTTTCACGACATAGAGTAATACATTAAGTGCAAGTGTGAGGAGATGTATTTGAGGATGCAGAACTGCTTTCTTGTGATGTCTGGGCATTATTTCTTGAACAGATTAAACCCTCTGGAGGCCACTAGGATCAGGAGGTATAAGAGTCCTCTTGTGCTCTTCCATTGAACTGTACTCTGAGAGCAAGTGATACAAAATCTTGGAAATGTCCTTTCGTTTGGAAAGGAAAATGAGTGCTTTCATACATTTGAGGCACATTCTGCCCTGGTGTAGGTGGATGCAATTCCCTGTATGTCAGTGTAGAAGCACCCGTGGATGTGAGGGAAGTCATATGACTGAAAGAATGGAAAATATTGCAGAGGAGGCTAAGTCAATGAAAGAAATTAAATGAAGACTAACAGCATTAGCCTCTTGCTTTCTTTGTCCTAAAGGAGTTTAAGCTAGGAGCTAGGGAGGCGATTTATTAAAGGATGAAAATGGAATGGTAGCAAAATTGAATAAACCGGATGTTGTTGAGAACTTGACTGCTTCTTTGGATTCACAAAAGGACATCAAGGTTATATGCTGGGGTTGGATAGCATTTTCTGGAAAGGAGAAATTTATACCTGTGGTGGCAGAGAGAGGGTTGCAGTGGTAATGCAACTATTGCTTTTTACTGTAGGGATTGAAAAATCTCTTATGTAGGACTCTAATATTCAACATTGAGTTTTAACACAGGTAATGATCTGGGAAGGTGCAAAGGCCACAGATAATGTTCTGTAATGTACAAAAGGAACTTGATACTTTCAGAGTTAGTAGGAACTGGCATATTTGATGGATAGGCTTTAATGGATTAGATTTGTTGTGTTCTTCTTTTAGTCTGGCTGTTCAATCAGCAAGATTAAACAGTAACCCTGGATTTACAAAGAGGCTTTTGAAACAAAGAAGAGTCAGCTTGAGAAGATGTATGAGTGAATCATAAAAATTTGTAGCAGCAGTGAGAGACCTTGGAGTGGGAACAGCAGCAATCCGAAGTTGGGGTGACGCTGCCAGAAGTACCACCAGCATCCCAACCTCTGCCGAGGCTAGGCAGAGCAGCCACCCCATTGGACACCAAAAGGAGCCAGCATCTAGCTAGTGGGGTGACTAATAACTTCTAATAACTTGGAGTTGATGAACCTCAAGAGGTGCATCCCTGGGTACAAAAGGAGAGCGGTGTATATTCCAGCTAGCTGTGACAGGGCCTGCAGAGGATTGGAAACTTCTCCATCCAACAGGAGTTAGCTTGGACATTGCAGTAGTTTTCCTCTTCCTGTGCACTACCCAAATCCTGTAAACAGTACAGACAACGAGAGAATTTGTATCATGGAGTCAATGGCATACGTAATAGCTAGGAGAGATACTGGTATGCTGTTCAGTGGATACACTCTTCTCCTTGGGGTTATGAAGAAAATCATAACAAAGTGAGACCTCAGAGAGAAAAGAATGAAGTATCGTCCATATATTGAAATAATCTTTAAACATTCATATGCTAGACTTCAATTAAGAGGAAGAAATATATAGATACTTAAAATGACACAGAAAATTCAGGAAGATAGTAATGCATTGCATGGATGGAAAATTGAATACAATTTTTGAAGAAAGAAAACCTAGTAGGTATAATAAGCATCTGACTAGCATCACTGTAGTGCCAAAGTGCCTGCTGGCTTAGCAAGAGGTGGTATGCTTTGGCATAAATCTGATATGGGGGAGGCCTGTGCATGTGTTGAGAGATTTTTGAGGTAGGCAGTACTGAAGTATTTCATCATCATGATTGTCAACGTTGCACTCATTTTCTGAAGTATAGCTAGAGACCATGATGTAGGTTGTAAGTATCAGCATAGGTTACATAAGATAAATTTCCTATGATGTGGATTATTTGGGGCAGATAATCCCATTCTGTGTTCCCTTAAAAGTCAGCATTTTTCTGAATTCCAAATTTTGGAATTTAGCATGGTTTATGCCCTGATAGGCACTGTGTGTTACTGATTGATTGCCTCAGTCCTGTGTAAGCCAGCAGGCTCTTGTCTCTGCATAGAGCCCCACTGTGTTGTTCAAGCTCCATGTGTGGGCTTTAAACCTCTCAGCTGTCTTTGAAGTAGACATTCTTTTTCATCTATTTTACTTGTGGGAAACTGCTATGTAGGCTGATAATGTCTTTGTCTTTGTGCTCTGAAAATTCAGTAAATAATGTCAGAGACTTGAGAAGCGTTCCATATTGTACTTTTTTTAGCTTTAAAGTATGTTTCGTCTAAGGTGGTCTATTAACATCAAATACAAATTGCATCATAGCCAAAGCTTAGAAAAACATTGTCATTCCACTCTGTAGCAGTGAAATCCTTATCAACATTGTCCTTATAGCCCTGTTGCATTATTTCTGTTTTGCCTTTGGATTGTTACTTATTTGATAGACCAGTCATTCACCTCCATCCTCCTGCTCTTTCATGAAGTGCAGTACGATTGCACTGAAAGGCGGTGCAGACTTCTCATTCCCTGAGGAGTTAAGAAAAACATACTTTCTTCCCTTTTTCTTTTATGTTGGATTCTTTTCTGGTTTTTGCGTTTTGCTGTATTGTATGCCACAGGAACAATGTTCATGATGTGGGTGTCCCTTTGCTTTGATGTTTAGCTACCCTTGAAAGCTGTTTACTGCTTCATGTGCTCCCTCATCAGGAACACTCTCTCTCAAATAAGTCATGTTGCATCATGACAAGTTATTTAAAACCGCAAGTAGGTATTCTTAGCTGTTTGTTTCTTTTAAGTTTTTTGGTATATTTGGAGACACACTTTTTCCATAGTACAAAGAAAGAAGGTAAAAGTTGTATAAGATCAAAGCATCCACTATTTTTAGTTTTTGAATGTAATCCCTGGATGATGCACCATGGGCTAGCTGGAAATTTGATCTTTATTGGCTCTGCCATCTAAGAGAAAAAAGAAAATAGGTAAAACCAAAAGTAGTAATTGGAAATAGCTCCTGTGGAGCAAAGCTGTCATGACACAGTGTTGTCATGAAGCAGATTGATTCAGCAGTGGCAGAGTTGCTTTATTGGTTGTGAGTCCTTAGTAAATTAAAAAGAGGACCAAATGCGTTAATCTTTTGTGTGTGTGTGTGACAGTTTAGAATGTTCTGCCAGGATAAAGACACATATAGGAGTGTGGGAAAGTTACCTACTTCAGTCAGTAATAGGCTTGGCAAAGATAAGAACAGAGTTCTTCCAAAACCCTTCTGGGTTAAATGTTCTTCACTGTACTGTAAACAAAGGATGGAAGTACTCTTGCTTGTTTTTTTTAAGCATTCAGGTGCAGTTAGTCTAGATAAAGGAATGAAGCATAGGAATTACACTAATTTTCTTAAGATATTCACAGTGGATTCCTTAAATTTGATTCTCTGTCTGAATTGCAAGGTCAAATTTGTTGTTAATAGAAAAAGTGCAAAACTTTAGTATATTCTAGCTGAGGATCTCTCTCTGCTTCATAAGCAAAAATCGGTTTTGGATTTGGATTTTTGACTCTTCCAGTTACTGCTAATTGCTTAATGTCATTGCTCATTTCCAAGTAAATTAATCCTTTTTTTATATTTTCCTCTCCATATCATCATGGCTTATCATAAGGATGTAATCTGTTTAGAAGGGGTGCAGCCACACAGTGCGACATAATAGTACAGAAGCTTTTCCTCCACATAAAACCAGGGGGCAGGGACGGAGCTGGGATCCTGTGCTGGTGAGGACTAGACTTGCCAGATGTTAAATAGATAAATCTGCTTTTCAGCCTCAAATTCTACATCATCAGAAATTTTGTTTCACATATTTCTTGTTGGCTTAGCACAGCTGAAATTCAGCCAGGAGGACATGCTCTCCTCTTCTACTGCCTAGTTTCCTGCCACTTCTGCCTGAAAATCCAGCTACCACGGATAGCTTTGTGGCCTCTCATTCCCAATGTGCTATCTGTTATAGAGTACTCTGACCATCTGCTATTTTGGATGCACAGTTGTTAACAGGACAGAATTTGAGGAGCATCTTCTGTGAAGAGACTCTGGGGCCTTGCAGTTGGTGGGGGAAAAGGAATTGGAGATGGATGAGGTAAAGCAGCGGAGAGGGCTGGGAGCTGGAGGAACTGTTTCCCACCACTTCAGCCTGGCATGCAGAAGTGAAAGGGAACGAGGTCCTCTTCCAGGCCCTGGAGGGAGGTGGGAACTGGAAGTGTAGGGGACCCCATAGCGGTCTCCTCGTTGACTCTTGGAGAAAGGGCAGTTCTTGAACGTCATCTGCAAGAACAGAGCTTTATAGCTACTACTGACCCAGAAAGAAGGACAGTGGGGTAACTGAGCCTCCAGGAAGGATTCTAGACAGAGCCTCGTGTTCAGTTTATTCAGCCATACTTCTGAAGAACCCAGTCTCTGTCTTGACCACTCACACCTGTCCCCCAATAGCAGTGAGCCACAGGGGCAAAAGACAGACCGAGATACCATCTCACCCATTTCATCCAACCATTTCACTCCACACTTCATGTTTTTCCTTTCTTTACTTGCTGGTCCTGCTTAGTTATCCTCTGGTTTCTTTGCCTTGCCAGATAGCTACATCTTTTTACAGAGGCTTGCACCTAGTCATGCTTTATGGGATAGCCTCCCCATCAGATCAGTGAAGCCACTGTGTTTTCTCCTTCTTTATCCCATGCTTCTTTGAGGATACCTAGAAGAAATTGCTAAGTACAAGGGAAGGAGTACATTAGCAAGTGGCTGCCATTCATCTATTTGTGTAGCTACTGAAGTGTTTCATAATCATTAATCAGAACTTATAGGTAAGCTTTATTCCTGTTCCCCCATATCTCTTTCCCCTTTCAGCCCCACTGTTTGTCACCCTCATCATTTCTTGCCTTAAATTTAGATAGCTCAACAGGAGAAGCTGTGTCACTCTATGTGGGTGGTAGTACAGTGTAAATAATTTTTTTCCTAAAAATGTAAATGCCATTGTAGTTTGCTCCAGTGTGCACAACGTTAAATGGTAAATGTTCTAAGTGGTAATTTGTAGCATTTAAAAGTCTTGCTTATTCAGTCTATCTTGCTGGTTTTTTGTGCTGAATGACTGATCATTGCACCACTGTTTTCTTTGTTAAATGCATCTGTATGCAGAAGCAGAACTGCTTAATTTGTTTTGATCTGGCATACTGTAGTAAGTCTGCTTTTAAATTGCATACTTAGTAGGTTACAAATCAGGTGGCAGCACTTTCATGGTGCTAATTCTCCAGTGTAGCTGCAACCGCTGACTTGAATACTTTTTGAAGACTTTTCTTTTTTGGTAAGTCTTCCGTAACTGTAACTCGTTTGGCTTGCTTAAATGACCTGCTCCTGATTTTTCATAGCAAGAATTTCTCTCATTTGGGAAATGTAACATTCCTAGCTCAAGCAGAAGCAAAATGTAGCACTGCCATCTGGGCTGCGAAATTGGAATAAAGCTGAAAGTGTTACCTCAATATATTGCCATGGCTAGAAGCCAGTTGGCAAATAATAAAAGGATGATCTGGTAGTTGGCACATTAGTCAGGATCTTGGGAGACTGCATGTGCTTGTTGTGCTGCAAATCTCCAAGAATGTGGGCAAGTTGGAGATTATTTCTCTCACCTAATACTGGTTATCTAAATGTTAGCTATCTACTCAGAGTTGTCTCAGATCAATCTGCTGTGAATGGATGGGCATTTCCAGAGGGCATAGGGTCATTCCACATCACTTAGCTCTACATTTTAGAGTAGGATGAATCACTTCTGTGGAGATCATCATCATAGAATGGCTTGGGTTGGAAGGGACCTTAAAGATCATCTAGTTCCAACCCCCCTGCCATGGGCAGGGACACCTTCCACTAGACCAGGTTGCTCAAAGCTCCATCCAACCTGGCCTTGAACACTTCCAGGGATGGGGCATCCACAACTTCTCTGGGCAACCTGTTCCAGTGCCTCACCACCCTCATAGTGAAGAACACCCTTGCATCTAATCTAAATCTACCCTCTTTCAGCTTAAAGTCATTACCCCTTGTCCTTTCACTACATGCCCTTGTAAAAAGTCCCTCTCCAGCTTTCTTGTAGGCCCCCTTTAGGTACTGGAAAGCTGTTACAAAGTCTCCCTGGAGCCTTCTTTTCTCCAGGCTGAACAACCCCAACTCTCTCAGCCTGTCTTCATAGGAGAGATGCTCCAGTCCTCTGATCATCTTCATGGCCCTCCTCTGGACTTGTTCCAACAGGTCCATGTTCTTATGTTGGAGGCCCCAGAGCTGAATGCAGTACTCCAGGTGGGGTGTCACCAGAGTGGAGTAGAAGAGGAGAATCACCTCCCTTGACCTGCAGGCCACCCTTCTTCTGGTGCAGCCCAGAATGCAATTGGCTTTCTGGGCTGCAAGCACACATTGCTGGGTCGTGTTGAGTTTCTTGTCAACCCACACCCCCGAGTCCTTCTCCTCAGAGATACTTGTCTCTCTCTGTGTAGACTTCATAAAAAGATGGTGGCTGACTGCCTTAACCCAGGTACCTCACTTTTGGATGCCTGAGCAAATGAGCCCTCTATTCCTCTTTTGCACTTGCCTTTAGTTGAGGGTTAGTAACCCTTTTCTACCTCACAGGTACACACAGAGATTAAATGGTGCTACCACGTTCTCACAAAGAAAGCTATTACTGTGAAAAGGAAAGAAAAATATATTTTTAGTATTACAATTATCTGTATATACACATATATTTGTGACTGCCTCAGATTTTTTAACACAGTGCTGAAAGGGAGAAATCTTAAGGACAGAGACCTAGAGGCTTTTGTATCCCTAGGACATACATAATTGTTTTGTGTCAATATTCTGATGAGAACGCTGAAGAGGCAAACAAAGCTAGGACATGAGAATGCCTGGCATGGATACGAAGCTCTGTAAGTCATGCTCATTCATGGTGGCTGGTTTTATTTCTTTTTAGATTGTGATGGATTTCAAACACCCTGATGGCCATACAGTGGCAATTATGCTGCCCCGATGCAGTTTATTGGTGATGGCTGGAGAATCCAGATATCTGTGGACACATGGGTATGTGTAAGAGCCCCTGTATTGCTGATAACAGAAAAATAATACGAGTTGTTTGTTTGGTTTGTTAATGAAATTCTGTATTTAAAATTGCTCTGAAAGAAATCAAGTCAAGTTTTACAATTAATATATAAATTCACTCCACTGCTCAGATACTGCTCAGGTTAAATTGGAAAAAATTGGGGATTTTAGGAAGCTAATCGCCAGTCCCTGAGCTGCAGTTTCCTATTGCTGTCACAAGTTAAGTTTTGCTAGGAAATTGCTCTCACTTAAATCTGCGGTGTGAAAGTCCTCAATGACTCTGAGCTGGCAAAGAGTTGATTGTAGTGCAATTAGCTTCCCCGTTTCCTTTCTTTTCAGCCCACAGCTTTTCCCATTGGATCACATATGCCAAAGGCTTTAGAGAAGGGCTGGTTTAAGAGGGTGACTTCCCCTGGGCAGAGGGCAGGGGGCATGAAGGTGAGACAAAGGGGAGTCTTCCTGAGCTCTTCCCAGCTGATTAGGGACAGTTTACTGGTAAGGCTGCATTGTACTGAGCAGATTTGGGACCCTGGAAAAGAGATATCTTGAAGTACGTCTTGAGGCTTTGCTTATTTTAGAGTTTAAATACATGCTTTTTAAATCATGCACCACTGGGAGATACTTACAATAGGAGCACTGAAATTGGCAAAAAGGTTAAAACCGTGGCAAGCTCTGAGAGTGACAGTAGTGCACTTCAGGAGAATATGGAAACCCTCATATTGGACAGAAATGCCCATGGTAAATGTTTCTTCCTTTGTTTGACCCAAGCCATCACGGGTTACAGCAGTCAACTGGAGACACTAATTACATTCTGTGTAAATTAAACATGAAATCCTTCTATTGGCAGAAAATTTTCTGCCTTTTAATTTTACTGGTTAATTTGTATTATGAAGAAGGGTGAATATGAACTCCCCAATGACCTTTACATTGTTCATTTTTATAGACCACTTACACCACCTGTATATTCCCTCATTAAATTAAATAGTTGTAAAAAGCAGCTGGTATTTCTGATGTGCATCAGCATAGAAGCCCAGGGCAGTGAAGTCCTTTGTTTTTTGGTATACAAGACTGAACATGGATACCAGTGTTATAAGCTTCTTATTCTGTCCTGTCAAATACCATCAGTTGTCTTTTGGAAAGGTTATCTACAGCTCTGAGAACATAGTGCAGTTTCCATGTCAGTGACATTGTTGGTGAGGGGAGCCCCAGGGGGCAGTCCCCAACCCTGGGGCATCAGGCAGCTCCATGGGTCTGGGCTGAGGCCAGGTGGGGACGTCAGCCTGGGGGTCAAGACCTGGATCAGTGTGGCAGTGGCTGTGCACAGACAGAGCTGGGGATGCATCTGGGGCTGTAGCTGAGGCAAGGCCCAGTGAGACAGCCTCCATTTAAAAGCAGCTCCCAGGGGAAGGAGAGATGGCCCTTGCTGAGGCTTCTGGCTGTCTTCATGACAGGTTTCTCTAAGGCCACCAGCTCTGCTTTTCCCAAGCTGGCCCTGGGCAGCCAAACTCCCAGGAGGGGGAAGGATGCATGCAGGGCAGTTGCAATACTTGCCAGCAGGCATTCAAGTTGGGGCAGTATACCTGCCTACTAAGAACTGGAAGGAGATTATTACTTAATTTACTTGTACCTTCAAGTGATGGTTGTCTTTTGAGAACCAATGACGTAAACTGCATTTAAAATGAAGATCCCAGATCTTTCTACTCATGTTTAAGTTGTTCCTGTCCCATTGCTTGTCCACCTTTCCTAAAAATAGTTTTTCTTTATATTTTTAAAAGCAGTAGTGGGTCAAGTCACTCAACTGGAGTAAGCTTTCCATCATGCTACTGCAGTATACTATTGTCATCAACAAGATTAATCATTCAGCGAGCAAGTGTAGTTAATTCACTTGCGTATGTAACATCAAGATGTATTTAAGATCATTCGTGATGCCTTTCATCTACTCCTCAGAAGTCAAATTAGAGGGCAAAAGGTTCAGTTTTGGAATTATTCTGGAAATGTTTTCAGTGTGTATATTTGGATGCCAGGGGAATTAGAGATTTCATTTTGACCCTGTTAACAAAGTGCACAGGAAAAGGATTTTTGTTCTGTTCTTTCTGAAAGAGAAATATGTGGTTAAGAAATAAGCTATACAGTATCATCAAGGACAAAAGACATGTGCTCTTTTTGTCTCATAGGTGAAAGTAAAATTACAGCTTTTCTGATGAGGTTCATTTGTGATGTTTTTTTCTGATGAGGTTCATTTGTGGTGTTTTTTCTGATGAGGTTCATTTTTGTTGGGTAACCTGGCAAAACACCATTCCTGACACTGCAATAGTAAAACAACTCCGTGCCAAGCAAGAGGATGTGCAGCATTTTATTTCTGACTTTGGAAATCCTGTCTTTAGCCCAGCCTTTATCTAGAGCTCTTGCTTGTAGTATAAGCAAAAGGAAATTATGTAGTTTGAAACTAGAACCTTGAAAAAGAAGACTTATTTCTGAAAATATTAGCTGCCATGCTTGGGATTTGAAGTTCCCTTGTCCATGGAGTCTTGGGCACCCTCAGCTGATTATTTCATCACAGCTTCATTATCCACCACGAACAAGGCAGTTCTTTGTTGGATTCCATCCATGGCTGCCTTTGGGAGATTCCCGTTCTCGGGGCTGCTCCATGTCTGCTTTTTGCAACATTTAGAAGGAGCATTGATGTGCTGCTTCCTGATTTCCAGACTGAAAGGACCTGCACTCTTTCTCCCTGTGACTGGATTAAAGATCAGCTTCCCTGTGGTAGGAAAGATGGCATACAGCAAAGTATGGGAATGCTGATCAGGCTGCAGGCTGCCTTCTGAGCGTTCGGATCATTCTTCTTGGTTACGTACAGGCACTGGTCAGCAGCTTCATGTGACCTGCAAAAAAGTTCCAGTAGAAATTTGAGATGAGACTGAATGCTCCATTTTATTAAAAGATGTAAGACTTTCCTCCCTCGCCCCCCCCCCCCTTTGGCTCAACCTATGAGGGTTAAACTCAGCTAACCAATATCGAAGTCAGTTTTATACTGAGAGTTTGTCTTGCTGGGAGTCAAGTACTTTGAAGTCAGAAGCTCTGAAGGGGCTTCACTGAGAGGCCAATTCCTTAGAGATTTATTTTTTTTTCCTTGAGGAAATTTCTGCATTAATCTCCTTGATGACTAAGTTAGGAAGCATTTCAGTGTGACAGTAACAGCTTTGAAGTGCTAAGCTGTTTCCCTGAAGAGTTTCCATTTTGTTCCAAGAGTATCTACTTTTTCCTATGTGCGAGTGATGGGATGCTGCGTGTGGGTGCAGCTGTTTCTCTTCTCTCATGTTATGTTTTGCATTTTAGTTTCTCATTTTCCTCTTCTTAACTTTGAGAGAGATCCGTTTGTAGAGCTATTAAAAATTCTTGGGCTTGGTACTTTTTTGTAATGTAAACCACTTCATAAAATTATTTGAAACTTTTGTCACCCCAAGAAAGTTCCAAATCACTTTCATTTTATGAATTTTGTCCTTGCAAAAATGTTTCTGTGTTCCATTAAGATCCGTGCCAAATCCAGAAGTAGCTTAAGAAGTTTTGCTCCCAGTTTGCTTGATTGATAGATTTTGGTCAAGAAAGATCTACAGCAGAGTTTCTCCCTTTAGGCATTTTAGCAAATCTCATAAGTGCTACATTCCTTGCATCTTCTGTTGTCAATATATGGAAAAGCAATTCTGTTGCAAAGCAGAATTCATTGGAGAGGCCCATTTGTAACAAGAAACTTCAGTCTGCTAATGTAGAGCTCAGCCAGTTCTGTGCTTTTATACCTATAGCCACAATTTATAGTAGTGTATTTTATCTTTAACAAATATATTTTTTTATATAAAATAAATATCTAAAAAAAATAAGTCCTAGAAAAATAAACAATCAAACTTTATGGAAGGAAAGGAAGGAAGGGAAGGGAAATGTAATTACTTGCAATTAAATAACAGTTTAACATCATTAGTTTGTGTCAGCTCCTCTTTTTTTCTCTGAAATTGAATAAGTTGAAAACTGAGAAGCAGCAGTACATTAAATAGCATGTTATAATCACACTTGTCACAGTATGTAAGAATCGCGTTCTTATAAAGATGGATTTTTTTTTTCTGATGCAAATTGATTTATCCTTTTATTTTGTGTTACTTTGTTTTAGGATTACACCCCGAAAATATGATATCATTCAAGCATCTGAGCTTGGGCAAAAAGTTGGAACAATCACTGCTGATGTTGGAGATTTGACACTAAATCGCAGGGAAACAAGGACATCATTTACATTCAGGAAAGTGAGAAGAAACCCTTGCAATTGCAGTAAGTGTCTTGAGGTGATCTTCAAGTCAAAATCATTATTTATCACCAATATCTAAGCATTTTTGGGAGGGCAAAACGGTTTATCCCTTTGGGTAGTTTTGGCTGTCCTGGTAGCCATTCCTGAATGGCTCAGGGTTAGGCGTACTATATGGCTTGAATTGGTTGCATCTGTGTGGTTGCTGGAGTTTATATAGGAAAGCATTTGGCTTGCTCCAGAGCCCAGCAAGTAGTCCGGAATCTTGCATTTCATTGGGACCTCAAGTGCCGGAATAATATAACAGAATAGAAGTGGCTACTGTTCTTCAGGTTCTCATCAGTATTGGTTGTTTTTCGTTTGAAGGGGACTGTAATTTCGTGAAAATAAGTACATTAGAGAAGGAGAAGCAGACAGATCTGCAGTGATAGAGCCATGTAAGTGCCTTAGGGCAGTACAGATAATAATAGATAGGTGCCTCAATGCTTACATGGAATTGAAGTCCATTTGTGCTCTCAGAACAGAATTTCAGAGGCTGAATTGCAGTGATGTCATGATCTTCGATATTAGGGACACTGTCTCAGTTTTGAAAACATAAACCTTGTTAACATAGCAGGATGAATGATCACTGCAAATGGCCTCTGGTACATGCGGGCAGGTTGCTTGTTTTAATGTCATCAAACACTTCTGCAGTTTGACCTGCATTTCAGTTTTTAAAAGGTAAAGGAGAAATGAAGCATTTTTTGCATTTTAATATTTCACTTTTAGTTTTATTTGGCTAAAAAGTTTAACCAACAAGGAATTACTTTAGAAAATTTTATTTTTTGTGTATCTGTTGCTATATCTAGTTTACCCATCTGTCTGTGACAGCCAGAAAGGACAGCAAAGACAGGTACAACCTTCATTTCCCCACAATGACATGGAGGCCTCGAAGCTGGAGCAAGAATGTGTACACAAGGTGTATGAAGAAATTGCCACACACTTCAGCAGTACCAGGCATAGCCCATGGCCCCGAATTGTAGAGTTTCTCAGGTCCCTACCAAAAGGATCAATAGTAGCTGATGTTGGTTGTGGTAATGGGAAATATCTAGGCATCAACGAGGATTTGTACATGGTAAGTAATAGCTACTGTCATTTGTTTTCATTCGTACTACTGGTTCTTCTATCGTGCAGTTTTAGCAAGTTGGAGCTTCAGTTGTGGGAAGAGTGCCAAGAACAGAAAGCTGTTTCCTGATCCAAGATCAATTACCAATTGTGTTAGGTTTCCATATCCATTCGCTATTTGCATTACCCTTTCCTTTTCTCAAAGCCACTTTTGCTTTGCAAGTCAAAATATGTTAATAAAAAAAATAGTAATGGGTGCAGTGGATTGAAAAATTTTAATGGATGCTTTAGCCTTTTTTGTTGTTGAATAAGCTTATTAAAAGGGAAAATGGTTAGGCAGTTTGAATGCTTCCAAAAAGTTTTTCACTTGTCTGGTGCATGGGGAATGCAGTGTACATGTCCCTGAAATCTTTGTGGACAGCACTACTTTTCCTATATCACTTTTCCTATATCCTCTTCAGTTCCCTTTGGCCTGGTGGTATGGCTCATTTGTGACTGCTGTCATGTTTGACTGTCCCACCTCTGACTCTGTGCATAGGCCCAGTAAATATGCCAACATAAAATTCATGGGAGAGTCTCAACTTTAGCACAGATTTCTGGTCTTTCACTCGCTCCCTTTTCTTCACTTTTAGACAGTTTTGACATCATTCATGCTGATGTTCTCATCACCTTCCCTGTCTCACAGTCTGTACTTAGCCCAGTTTTATTTCTATCAGGGAGACATGAAGCACATACAAATATGAACCAAGAGATAGTTTTTATTGCATTGCATATATTTAAAAGACTTTTTTGCAAAGGTCAAACTTCCTGTTATTTTTGCCCAAAAGAAATCTTTCTGAGAGGTGTGCATTATGATATCTGCTCTCCCCTGTTCCAGCATTGTCTGATTCTTTCACATGCTTGTACTGTGAAACACTTTGAAATCCATCAGGCTTGAAAACTTTATATGTAGGCAAAACATTCATTATTAATAGTAGAAGTCAGACTTGTTTATCTGTTTCAGAAGTTTTTGTCCTGCTATTTATATTCAGCTATAAAACCTAAGTTGTTATTTACAGCCCTATCTGTATTAGTAATGGATTTATTTGCATTACTGTTCTTATAAGCTAGAACAAAATCAGCTGATTTATAAGTAGGCATGTTTATGCTTGACTGCTGTAGCCTGAAAATAATTATTAAAGTTCAGTACATTTCAGTCTTTCACTCCTGGCTCCTGTAAGAATAATCAGCAAACCTAACTGGAGAGGAGAAAAGTTTTATCAGGGTACCATGATGGTCACCTGGTCTTAGAATACATTTGGTACATTGCTGTTGTGTAGGTTTGTGGTAGACTTTTAAGGTGAAATCTCTGCAAGATGCTGTGTTCAGAAATTGCCAGCACCAATCTTTTTTTCTGGAGCCCACAGTTAACCAACTAAGGGAAGGAAAGATCCGTATTTAGTGGCAGTCAAATGAAAGCCAGCCCCTCTCCGCTGCTACTTTAGGAGTTACCTTGCATGTGCGCTGGCAGGAGAAATCCAAAACCTGAAAAATAACAGTGAAAGGGAGGAATCTTTTAAAGAAGCAGTTGAGACAGTTGAAAAACAGAATCTGGGAATTGCTTCATTCAGTTGGCCTTGCTTTACTTTTTTTTTCTACTGGTGACAACTAGCTGTTCTTGATTAGAGCTAGACTCTAGACTTTGCATTTGCTTATTTTTATCTGCAAGCCAGCACAGAGTCTCAGGAAGGTGGATGTGACTCCTTCTTCCTACTATATATATCTTTGTGTGTCAGCCAAAGTGTGGTTAAAGAAAAACTGGTGTATATAGTGTTTACACGTTTTTTAAACTTTGGACAAATTATCTCAAAAAGACTAAGAGAACTAAATTATCGTAAGTGAGAGGAACAGTGTGGTGTTACACTGGTTTGGACACAAAGGAAAGTAGGACTGTTGGATGTCATTCAGTACTGCTGAAGGGTTATCAGTGTCACATAGATCACCTAGTATAGATATACGTAGTTGCTGCTAGTGGGAACAATGAGGTGATCCAAGGGGACCTGACGGTTTGGGAGCAGGTTAAACTGCAGCAAACTGTTTTCTGCTGAGAAAACAAAATACTTTGGGCACATTTGGTGCCACATCTATGTGGATAGAACTTATGGTCACAAAATGCCAGAAAGCCAAGCACTGAACAGGAGTCATAAGGAGCCAGTCAAATTCTTCTAAGAGACATAAAATCACTTTGTTCATAAGTAATACAAACCCTTGTTCTTTGACCTGAAGAAACGTGCCAATAGACAGGAGTTAGCAAGACATTTTTCTTATGGTCAGCTTTTTGGAGAGTGAACTGTCCTGATGACTTTTTGTGCATCTTCCTCTAAAGCAACTGGTAATGGCTATTACTTGAAGTAAGGTACTACTTTAAATACTTTGCTGTTTCTGTGATTGTGGAAGGTACTGACATCAGTTTTTTATTTTGTGGATTCTGATTTGTGGGAAATCAGTGCTCATTTATTCCTTCATGTGAAATCAGTACTTGTGTATTCCTTAATGGGATTTTATCCTCTATTCCCTTGCCGTACTACTCTGTAGGAAGTACTGTAGAATAAGTGTCAGCGATGTATTGGTATTATCACTGGTAGCCAGTCTCCTTGGTGTGGTGACTGTGTTGGATGAATCAGCCTGTTCAACTATTCTTTTTATCTAAGGGAGAAAGGAACAGTCTTTTCCACTTTTTGTTGTCCTCCTGGGTTTTTATTTGGGCTCAATAGAAAGGTCTGATTATGCAGGGCTGTTTCTCATACTGTGTTACTTCCACTTACCATGGGCTGGGCATGGAGCCGAGGGTGAGAGGTTACAGAATGTGGTTCGTATATCAGGTGCATTGTTGGGATAAGGGGAGTGCTCTCTAGATGCAGGGCATCAGTTTCCTCCTTCATTTACTCCTCTTGACTTGGGGGCATAAAATCCAGGCAGAAAGTTAATCAATTGCTGCAACCTTTCCTTCACAGCAATTGCTGTGGCTCTTGGTAAGTTTTTATGCACAGTGCACTGGAGCTGTTAGCCTAGGTCCTGTTGGGAAAGAAGCAATAAAGCAGTGCTGTGAAATTAGGAGTTATTTAGGGATTGGGTAGAGCACTGTTAGTACAGCTGTGTAGCTTGGAGTGTTTTGACTCAGAAATACTGAAAACTTGAGGCAAGCACTTTCTGAAGGTAAATGATGTGCTCTAATGGTTACTGTACATTTTTAGATAGGATACTTCAAGTAGCAGCACTAATGGTAGATCAAAGCTAAGGTAGCTCTCTTGATGGTTTTAATCTTCAGGCACTGTATGAAAATGTCTCCACTGTGGCCGGTGCTATTTTATTTGCTTCACTTTCTTTGGATGATTACATAAAGCCTTATCTACTTGAGTATCGTTGTATGAAAATGAAATGCACATGAGTCCAGCTATGCTGAACGAAAATGACATTGCTGTAATGGCTGCATTATTCTGACACAGTGGAAGAGCAGCAATTTCATGACAAGCAAATTCAGATTTAGAATGTTTGAGTGAGAGATGGAATCCAAGTCTGGTGTAGTTAGGACAAAGACTGGAGAAAGATTAAATTTAATAAAGTTTCAGATTACTTTTTCTTTCTTTTGTCTTGCCCAGCTTTTTTATTGTTTGAATGAATGCAAAAGAAAGAAATGGTTTTAGGGTTGATTTTACACCCCCCCCAACCTCATTTAGGGGAACTATTTTAACAGTTTATATTTAAGTGCTTTCAAGCTTAATATTCACATCTGTAAGCAGGGCTTCTATTTTTGCAGAATGCTATGTTTCAGCCTTACCCATCCCCTCCATCACCACAAGGGTTTCATTCCAGAGCCAGTCGACATCATTGCAATGTATCTCATCAAATTTATGAGCTTTAGCTCTGTCTCCCAGTTTCCAGTGTTCAGGTAGGTGTGGTGATGTGTAAAACCCCACAGGAACGTTCAGCATCCTCACGGGGCTAGGGTGTGAGTAAAAGACATTGAAGCCTTTCAATTTTGTGGTTTACATTTTTAATTGAACTGATAAACTGGTGGGAAATCCAGTTACAAATAACTGAAAGTGCCCTCAAGTAGATATTTTTTCTTTATCTATAAAGAATTACTCTCCTTGCCAGAATACTGATGCTAAGAAGAAAAATTATGGCAGTGCTGGAGCTCAAATGGTTTGCTTTAATACGGACATTCCTATTTCTGTAGTGTGTGTCATTCAAAGGCAATCAGTAACGTAGCTTGTATTTCACATGACCTTGTAAGACACCCTTTTGCTGCAAGATGTCCATCTCTGTTTTCAGCATTGCTGTCCCAAACTAGCATCCACTGGAACTGTATAACCAGGGTGTGGGGAAGAGGGAGGGTGTTTGCTGCGGTATGGTTGCGTAATGGTGGATGGGTTTTAGTTGCACTGGGTCTGTGTTGATTGAGAACAGATTCCTATTTAGTAGTAGTGGGCAAAAGCAGGAAGGGCAAAACTAATTGGTAAAGGTATATCTGGAGCAAGTTCACTGTATCTTAGCGATTGGAGGGTGAGGCAGAGGAACCTTGCCTGCCCTTTTCTCTCAATGAATAGGAGTCATTAAAATGATGGGAGATCTGGGAAGAGAGCTCAGAAGGAACTGTGCAACAGCAGCACAAAACCAGAATGAAAGCTGAATTGCTCAACTTGGTTCTGGTGCTTTGTCATTGAGAAATGAACTTCATGTTTTAGACATAGCACTTTGCTTCCACAGACACCCTGACTGTATGCAATGGAAAACCAAAATGCTACGTGAAAGGAATGCTAAAGGCCTGACTCAGACCAAATGGAGCAAGGACATTTATCTGTCTGGCTGTGGCTGTGCTGGTATCTCTTTTTCTGCGTATGTGTGTGTTTGCTGGAATGTAATTTGGTTCCTTGAGGCTCTCATGCTATTAGTTATAGCTGAGGTGTTTCTCCAGGGAACCACATAATTCCATTTGGTGGCTGGATTTCAGAATTAGATGTCATTTTCTTCATCAGTTTCTAATGTGATGAATCAGTCAGGTTTCCAGATACTTAAATGAACTAATTCTACCAGGTAGAGTTAGTTATAATGAGATAATGTAGAAACAAAATATATGATGATGGGCAACATCGACCTGTCTTTACCTATCTTTATTTAAGCTTGCAAGAGGATTTATCTCTTGCAGATTTGCGGCACCGTTATAAAACAAGCTATTTATTTAGTGTCTTTTGCCCCCTAATGATCTATTCCAAACCACTGCATTAAGTAGATTTTATAAAACTTAGTTTAGCTACTCCTGGCTGAAACAGTGAAGGTACCTGGGAACGCAAAGGAGCGGGATGAGATACCTGCCTGTGTTATCCAGTTCCCAGGAAGCCAGTACAGAGCTGCTGCAAACTCAGACAGATTGCAGGTGTTACATTTGTTTCTCCCTTCCATTATCCTCTTTTATCTTAGTCTTTTTTGATACTTCCATTAGTCTCTGGAGTCTCTGGAGCTCCTGTGAGCCATTGTCCACATCACAAAAAGTAGTGAAGAGAGGGGTGGAGGTACCTCCGAAAAGGCAGGGATGTGGGAATGGCTGCCTCGAGTGAAATCTGAGAAACCTGAGAAGCCAACCTCCTTTTGGCAAATATTAAAAGGTGTAGAGCAACTTGCTGAGGGGTGGACTTGCTAAGAGGTGGATTCAGCTGAATAGTCAGCCATGCTATTTGAGATATATATGAGAAGTTGGGTGGTTTGAGCAAGGAATTTGATTTGGAAAACTGGGAGAACAGGGATAAGAAATGATTGAGAAGACTCACAGGTAATAAGAAATAGGGAACCTCAAAAATGTATACAATCTGGCTCGTGAAGAGATGCACTAGATTCTCTTGGTTTTGGACATGAACTAATAGTAATTCATCTGCCTTTCTCCACTCTTCTAGAAGAGATGTCAGCAAGGACAGTATCCTGTGCTAAGCATCAAAATTAGAGATATGAACTGGCAAAAATTAAAGCATTCCAGTTATATTTTGAGAAATTTTTTTTTAATGTTTTGATTACATTTTTAATTAGAGAGAGAAAAATAAACCTATTCTAAAGCAAAACATTCCTTTCAACTGTTTTCTGTAAACAAAGCTTCATCACATCAGAGCTTCCACATGCTTCAGAATGTAGAAATCAGTTAGTAACAGGATTGGGAAAAGTTGAGTTTGGGGTCTCTGCCCCTTGCTGTAAATGTTTTCTATACTCATAAAAAAATCTGATATGCTTATTTTCTAGCTGTAAGCTGGCATTGCACCACTGAAGTTAGCTACTTTTTGCTAGCCTATTGTTTTCTAAGCAACTGAAACCAATATATTTTGGGTTTTAATGAATGCATGTTTCTTGTAAGCTAGAAAATGCAAGAATGTGGTGATGATAATTCTTTTAAAATATCATGCAGAGGTAGTTCTAGTAAGGATGCTAAATTTGCTTGGCTTTAGCACCAGGCATATCTATGGTGACTCCTTGTGTTCAGCAGTTATGCATATATGCATAGCACCTCTTACAATGCTTACATTTAAAAAGCACATAAAGTTTTAGCCTAATATACCTATTTTAGAGCAGCTGTGCCTTCAAAGTGATCCATTTCAAGGTCTCCATTTTCATTATGAAACAGAATCTTTTTGCTCTGGATGTAGATTCACTTTAATAAGTATGACAATACAAGTAAGCCTGACTTTGTAGTTATTTGATATAATTTAGATGCAAATGAGGACTTCACATTCTGGCAGTCACGCCTTTGTTCTCATTCTCAGTTCCTTGGATTTCATCAACATACAGCGGAGCCCTCTTCAAGGTTGTTTTGGGAGGGGAGGATTGAGTTCCATTATCCAGCCCATTTTTACTATAGACTTGCAGGGCCAAAGCAATTTTTTCTGGGAAAGCTTGATGTCAGTGGAAGTTGCAAGTATTCTTCTCCCTCCTGTTACCAAAAAAGCTGGTCAAAGAAACTCTCTAAGACTCAATTTGATTTTGGAGTTTTAGAAAGCAGGCATTCTTTATTGCAGCACTGGGTGCACAGGGGATTGCTCCACCTATCGTGCACACCATTACCTGCAGCAAGCAAAATTTATATTATTCCAGTCATATGTATTCATATTATCATTTACATAGTGTCCACCCTTTGATCAAACGCAGTGTGGGTCATCTCTTTCTCCTAGTTAACTGGCTTTGGCAATTTTTAATTACAAAAACTCAGTAATTACAAAAACTTATCATCAAGGCCCAAGGCTTCTTGTCTGTTGACGCACATCAGGCCCAAGCCTCCTGTCTGTTGGTGCCTCCAGCACATACCATTGACACAGCTCAAGGTTTTCTTACCGAATTAGTACACGCCAAAATTTTGAAGTTTTCAAGCAAGCAAAAGTTCGTTAGTACAGCAATACAGTAAAATTTTCCTTCTGCCTTTGTTCAAGGCATCACTCCTACTGCCAGCAGTGAATTTGGTCCTTTGAGTTTTATTAAATACTGCATGCTAATGTCTTAATTGCAAAAGTAGTTGAAGGCACTGGTAATGAAGCATGGAATCTCTAACATGCAGGTTGTCAGCTAAATGCATTCCATGATGAGAGTAATTTAAAGACACTTCAGTTAGCTTCCACTGTGAAATTATGTGGATTTATGTTTACTTCCAAGTAAACAAGAGTTTCCTTTTTTTTGTTCAGAAATCACACTATTCACCTAGTGCTTCAGTGAACATGGAGAAGAGGCCAAGGAATAAATGGGAAGAAAGCAATGCTAGGATTGATCTTTTCAGGTCTGTTTAGAGCTAATTGACAGGACAATATGTACATACTCATAGTACTGCTTTTGTGGAGGATTATCTTGGGTTGTCAGGTTGGCATTGTCACAACTTTTTCAGTTACTTTGGACCAAAAGTCAGGGACCTGACTAGAAAGAAACTCACCTGAAAGCTTTCAGAACATATGACTGGAACAGAATCCTGGTTTTCTTCAAAACTGTGATGGTAGACTGAAGGCTGAAATTATTTGAACTGATAAAATGAAAAGTTACAATGGAAAATAAATGTATTTTCATTAATCATTGCAAAAGAGATTTTTAATTTTAGCAGTACTGTTGTCTCTGCTGGGTTGATTAACCAGAGCAAGTTGTTTGCTATTCTTCTTGCATCAAGGATGCTTCAGTATTCTTTCTGTGTCAAATGCAGTAAACACTGTTAGCAGTAATTATTCAGGATTCTGAATCTGTTTTCTGCTATCTACTTATTACTGGTCATTGAAAACAAAAATAAATTAAATATTCTCATGCAAGCTGATTTTGATATATGACTTGGTAGCAGGGCTTTGGTTTGAGTATTCAATGTGCATGGCAGGCATGAAAATGAGGGTGGTGCATGCCTTGCTCTATTTGTTCTTTCAGAAGGGTCTTGATCAGTTTGGATTTATTGTTTTTATGCAAGCACGTAAAAAACCTCTTCTAGATGCTTTTTCTTACCATCTTTGACCTGGACACTGGGCCAGGTTCAAAGGGGAAAAAAAGAAATGTTTTATGGGGTGTCCTGAAATGGTTCCTAGGGGTCACTTCATTTGAACTGTACAGAAACTTGGAAAATTATGTTGTACTTAAATTTTTGTGGATTGTGATACTGAGGGTGAAGAGGACTGTACCTGAACACTTCCTTACTTAAACTGAAATGACAAAACCTGGGTGACTAGTGAAGCTGTGCAACATACTTCAGTGATGCCACCAAAGTCATCAGATTGTCATTTACACTGGTAGATTCAGCTTTTGTGAGTTCAGTATTTGGCTGCTTCAAATGTTGTCAGGTTACAAATAGCCATTGAAAGGACAAGAAAATACTGAGCTTAGGTCACCTCTCGTTTTGCTGGTTTCAAGATACCTTAAGAGCCAGTTTTGAGGAAAAATGAGGTTGAAATCTGTTCTGTCTTAAGCTGGTTCAAAATCAGGGTGCTATAATGAGCTGTCTAATATCCAATCTGCCATCTTTGTTTTAAGTAAGCATCAGGGTTGGTTTTTTTTTTGTCTATACTTGGGAACCATATATTCCTCTTACTTAAGGCCATTTTCTCACACTTGCTCTTGTTTGTATTTTAAACTAAAATGTGTTACTGTTACAAATATTCTGATAAGTTAAAATTTTATATAAGCTGGGTTTGATCAAAAGGTAAAGACTGTAGAATATAGGGGTTTGAAGCTCGCAATGTAGTCATCGAAACTTAGGAACATACAAAATGTGCTGTATACAGTCGTAAGAAAATAAGTATTGTCTAAAATTAGTTAACCATAGAAACTTTGACCGATTTGTTAGTTTGTAGTGTTTTGTCCTAAGAAACTAAGAGAGATCGTTATGGACCTTAGTTCTGTTGCTTAGAAACCCCACTTTGATCAAGATTCCAGTTAGTGGAATTAAGTAAGATTAACCAATGAATGTTTTAGTATAAGAATATTGATAAGGTGGTGTGACTGAGAGCCAATCACTAGAAACGTTAAATTCAAGAATTAACATTGAATGTACTTTTATGTAAATCTAATACATGATGGCGAAAATCATACTGCGCAGAATCACATAAGAGAGGTCAACTATCGGACAAAGTGAGGAAGACTATGGAAGACCACCAGAGGGCTTCTGAAGACCACCAGAGACTTCACCACGCCTGCGTAAAGGGACATTTACATATGCTAATGGTTTATCGGACAGTTGATGATTATGTATGACATTTCCCAGAAATTTAGTGAATATGTATAACAGGTGTGTATTTAACCTGCATGATTAAACTAGACAGGTGCACACACTAGGTGGAGTGATCCCCTGTGTGCCCAGTGCTGCAATAAAGAAGTGCCTGCTTCTTAACTTCTCATTGCTGTTAAGGAGTTTTATTCTGGATATTGGCAACATTACCTCAGTAGGAGACTGTGATGACTCTATTACTGTAAACATCAAGTGAAAATCATTTTCCAGTTTTGTAATTATCCTCTTATGAAAAATTTAATGAAACAATTTCTGTTATAGGTTGGCTGTGATCGCAGCAAAAACCTGGCAGATATTTGTGGAGAAAAAAATTTCCAGGCTTTTGTCTGTGATGCCCTGTCAGTGCCAATCCGCAGTGGTTCTTGTGACGCCTGCATCTCTATTGCTGTAATCCACCATTTCTCAACAGCGGTAAGTCACCCCTCTCTGTGTTCCACTGTACTGTTGTATTGCTGTGCCGAGCTGCTAATACTACCAAAAAAAAAATAAATGCTAGTTTGGGCTCATAAAAGCAAAAGGGAAGAACAAATGGGGAGAAATCAAAGGTTTGCATTTGGTGTAAGCAGTTGTCAGAGCAGAGTTAAAGCTGTTGTGCTGCTGCTGCTTCTTAGACTTTCTCTTCACGTTCTCCCACTGCTTGTAAGATGCCCTTGCTCCTCCTGGCCCTTCGATCTAGGTGTTTGTGTTTCATTTTCGTCAGCTTACAATTAATGATACTGGAGAAGGGGGCTCTGCTTTGGGATGGACTATATTACGAGTGAGTGAAAGTGAATAGTGGAAAAAAATTCCTCTGATTTTTATTGTATCCTGAGGGGGGACATTCCATTCTCCTGTCTTTTTATTTATGTACTAGCTTCACACTTTTCCTTTTCCCTTATAGGAGAGGAGACTGGCTGCTATCTGTGAACTAGCCCGGCTTCTAAGACCTGGTGGAACGGCACTCATTTATGTCTGGGCAATGGAACAAGAATACAAAAACCAGAAGTCTAAATACCTTAAGGAAAAGAATGATAGTAAAGACAAAGAGGAGGAAATCAACATTGGCGGAGGCCAGAGACCACTTAGCGATCAAATGCCTGATAGCAGCAGCCAAGACTCAGCATGTTCTGACGGACTTCTTAATGACTTGAACGATGAAGGCTGTGCTGCAAAGTTAGTAGCAGACTCCAGACTGCCTGTTCACACTAACCGAACCTCCTTTCACTCTCAAGACTTGCTAGTTCCCTGGCACCTGAAAGGTGGCACTAAAAAGAAAGGGGAAAGCATTGATACAGTGTTGTGTCCAGCTGGCTCCAAGGAATCACAAGAGCTCAGCCCTGTTTTCCACCGCTATTACCATGTGTTTTGTGAAGGGGAACTGGAAGCAGCATGCAGATCCCTGGATTGTGTGAGGGTTCAAAAGAGTTACTATGATCAGGGAAACTGGTGTGTGGTTCTAGAAAAGTTGTAGCCTGGGGTGTTTCCTCCGCTATCTGTGGCGTTTTGTTTGTTTTTTTACAGCATGAAAGTTATTTTTAATGCAGGCTACAGCTATTACCTCTTTTAAAATAGCTGAATAAAGATTGTTTATTGAGTTAATAACAGTAACTAGCACTTTGTGCATATGTTAACAAAATAATGGCCAAACTCGGATACTACCTCTGCACAGCGTTTATTTCACTCTTTTGAATTACAGCAAAGAAGATTAAGTAGGAAAATATGGCCATGGAAATCAGTAAGGCCAGTGTTGAGCTTTTAAAGAAAAAGGGCCTGGTTCTCCCTTCTCTTATGCCAGTTTATGCTGGTGTAGCTGTAGTGGCTTCCCTGCAGCCCACAGCTAATTGGAATGGAGCTCTGGTCAGGAAAAGTAAAGCTGTTTGCTGTATAAAACTGTGGGTCAGGGAGGAGGGAATGAATGGCATGTGAAGGAGTGAAACAGGGAGCCAAAGGAACCTTAGTAGATATAGTAGATATATGGATGTAGATAGGAACTGTTTAATAATTATCTAGCTTATAGTGAAGTTAAAGAAATTTCAATAGAGGTAGACATGGCCCAAGGGGATGAGAAGTGATGCTTAACGCCTGCATTGTTGAGGCTGGCTGGGGCAGGATAAAGTCCCTGATAAGAAGCAGCAGTCGACCCCAAGAACCAGCCAAGACCGGCCTTGTGACTTCTTGGAACTAATTCTAATATGAAGTGGGGATAGATATGCCTATGTAAAGATGTATTGTGAAACTCTATGTATATGTAACACTTGACTGTATAAATTTGAAGCGAACTGCCGAGTCAGGCACGCACGACTTTGGTGGGACTACCCCCGTGCTGCCCAGTGCTGAATGAACATACCTACTTTACAATCTCACTGATGGTGGAGTCTGTTTTCCGCATGTCAGGAGTTTAGCTGAAGAGTCAAAACATTGCCTGAAGTTCAGTCCAGCCTGTTTTGGTGTCTGTCAGGGGTCACAGATCTCTTTCAGTTTGGAATTTACTCTTTTCATCATGGTAATAATGATTTCCTCAAGGGGAGCTGGAAAGCCAGTGGGGATACCACAGCCCTTTTTCTCTTCCTTCACGCTCAAGCACCCACAGTTCATGCTGTCACTCCCCAGATTTCTCTAGGTCTTCATTGTAGTGTTGTTTGAAAGCTCCTCTGAGGTGTCAGTTGCGCAGCTGGAATACCCTGATGAGTGCAGGGCTCTGTGCCTGTAGCACCAGGGCTCATGGTGTGGAGTGACAGTGCAGATGTCCCTATTAAAAATAAAAAAAAGGAAAAAGATTAAAGTGAATGCAGTATTGGTGCAAGTTTTCTGCAGGGTAGTTTCAACCCCTAAATTTTGGCAGTGGAACAAGTTTTATTTATTGTACTTCAGAAGAACAAAAAACTGGACTGGAGGGGAACTGATGCTGGGCTGGCTGACTCATAGCAGCCATTGCTGCCGTTGCCTGCAATGACTAGCACACTTTATTTAACACAGCTCTTGTGCTGTCAAAGGAGCGTGCTACCTGGAATGCATTTCCAGAATTAAAATATAAGGGACTGGCTTTTGCAGGGTGAGTGGCTATTGGTGCCACTGGAAGCCAGTACTGCTAGGCTATGCCCTCATTGCGCTTTTCATTGTTTCATTGCCTGTAGTTGTAGCAAGATCTATGGTATAGGCAGGTCATTGCTGCTGTAACTAATGGCATCTAAACCGAGGTGCCCATCCTGAATCATGTGGGGACTTGGAGGGCAGCTGTGTGCCGTTGGCCTACTCCTGCCTGCCTCAGACTTGCAGGTTAGAGGCTGCTGTGCTGGCAGCCTGCTCCCAGTCACCATTTCTCCTAGACTCTGCCATTTTCCCCCATCATATAATGGAGAAAACCTGAGAGGCATGACAGTGGTAAGAGAGGAGCTTGCTACCACCACAATTCATCTGGTCTGTGCCTGGCTCACTATCTGCTTCCAAAGAGCCCTTGGGGAAGAAGATCTCATTCCTCAGCTGCATATGTTGTCCATGTAGCAGCAGCCCTGTGCTAGGTGATTTCCTTTCTTTGGGCCACGTGGAGGTATGTCCATGGCAGATGACCCTTCCCGGGCATGTTCAGGAGTTGGTTTGCACACAGTCAGTAAATACCACATAGTGTCGGACTTCCCGTACGTGTGCGGTTTGGCTCTTCTGGTATTGCGGCAGCTGGTGGGTTTATGCAGGAGGAGCCTTCCTGCTTGATAACATCTGTGGTCAGGCTGTTGGGCATTGCTGATCCAGACCTAGTGATGAGAGCAGGCCCTTTGTCAGGAGAGACACAGTGCTGGAAAGTGAAGACCTTAACACTGACAGTTGATTGTGCAGTTTCTATTGTGGGAGCAACTCACTGAACAGTGCTCTGGGCATGCAGGTACACAGGGGAAGGCAGTTGTCACTCCAAGACTTGATTTAAGCAAGAAAGTCCAAGATGAGAAGCAGAAACTGAGTCCAAAGAATGAAGTAAACTGGTTGGTGCCATAGGCAGAGAATGTGATCCCTTGCCCGGCTGCATTGCAGGATCAGGCACTACTCTAGTCTTGAAGCATTACAGCATAGCAAACTGTTCATTTCCCACTTCCAGGCAACTGTGTCCTCCCAGCCCTTGCCCAGGGTGGGGCTTCCCCACACTGTAGGAGTGAGAGAGGCTAATCATGGCTCTTGCAGTCAGTATGGAGGTTCCCATACACTAAAGTGTAGCCTGTGGGCAGTGATCACATGTGTTTGATATTGAGCAGGGCTGGCATCTGTTCTCTGGCTCTGCTTTTTGCTCCTCCTCTGCCCCTTGTTTGGCTCTTACCAATCATTGTTTTTGCTGTCTCCTATTTTCCTCCTATTCCTTTGGCCTAGAGGGGAACTTGCTTGTCCTTGCTTCTTCTCACAGCTGACATGCAACAGGCAGAGGGTGGCTCTGGGAAGACATGCAGGAGGGTGCTATGCTGATAGTTATCATGAGTAAATGGCAACACTGAGTAACATATTTTCAAACTAAGAAAACTTAAGAAAGCAAATCAACTGTGAGACTTGGGTTGTTATTTTACTTTTACTTGGCATTACATACTGCTGAGAAACCTGCCTACCAGTTATTAAGACTCCATTGTGTTTTGCAGGGGTTCTCCAGTGTGCTCTCTCCCCTCTGGGACACTTCCCAGAAAGTTGCATTTCCCACTGGGGACCAGTTTTCAGAAGGGCCCTGCATGACACAGTTTTGCATTGAGGCCCCTGAGCTGGCTTCAGTACTGGGACACCGCGTTTGGGTGCAGCAGTGCACCCAGCTCCCAGGTGGGCTGTGGGACTGGAGCTAGCCCAGACGGCTCCCTGGTGCAGTGCCACATGGTGTCCGTGTGTCACTGGTGACAGAGGGCAAGGACAGCCTCTGCTGGGTGTCTGTGCAGTGACTAACTCACTAAATTGGGCTACCTGTTATTTCTCATTACTGTGGATTGTGTTAATGTAGAAGAAAGTAGGAGGACTGTATCTCTTACGCTCTTTATCTGCACGGTCATGTGTTTGTTGGTGCCTGGATTCCTGCTGAGCACACAGCAGCTGCTGTTATGTTTCCCTGTAGGTGCATTTTCCATAAGGATATACAACATGCTGGCAAGAAATGCAAGCACTGCTTGAAACAGTCCAAAGTGTTGCCGTATCTTGACCTTGTGTGACAAATTAGGAATCAGGTCTGCAGTAGTGCAATGTACTCTTGTTCTGGCTGGGGAGAGCTCAGAGGTGCTGCCTCCTCTGAGCTGGGAATGGTGTTAAGCACTGTTCTAACCAAGTAGGCATAAACCCAGTTGAAAAACATAAAACAGTTGAATGTGGACTTCATGTAACAAAGTCATCTGTTTTTCTCAGGCCCTGTGGCTCCCCTAGAGCTCTGCTTCTTCCCTCCACTTCCCTGGCAGAGGCAGCATTAGGCAGTGTCTGGTGTCGCATTAAGCATTTCTTGATTGCCAAGGCTAATTAACATAATTTCTTGACTGCTGCATAAATGAAGCAGATTCCCTCTTTCACCAGTTCTACGGTGAAGCACCTCAGATGTCTGAGAGAAGAATCAGACTTTGCTATCAGCCTTTGAATACCATCGGTATTCCTGCTGCAAGGTATTCCTTTCAGCCAACTGCTTTTAGCTAAGTTACAGCAGCATTTCCCATCCATTTCACCCTGACCCAGAGCAGACAGTGTGGCTCTCCCTGTCCCAGCAGTGATGGGTCTCAGCTGGTCCTGGTTCTGGCATGGAGAAAACCAGCTTGGGCAACGCTGGTGTGTGGGTCGAACATGCAGTATATAAAGCATTATCAAAGACAGTTTTCCCGGCATTCCCGAGGGCTGTGAGCCGGAGGCTGGTCCCAGGAGCATGTCAGCTCTTCAAAGACATTAGAAGAGTTGAAAGAACTCTGATGTGCTCCAAGGCCTGGAAACATTATGAAATATTTCTTTGATTAAAGTCAGGCAGTCTCTTCAGATGCTCGGAGAGGAATCAAGTGGTGAAGGAGAAAATGACAAGGGAGGACGGCAGGTAGGTGTTAACAAAATGTATTGCAGAGGTTTATTGAGGAGCTCATTACAACACAGAATTATGTGCCACCGTAGCTGCCCTCTGCAGTACTTGCTTGCCCCTTTCTTACCTCTGGGAAGTGTAATGAGCTGAAACTCTTTAAGGTCAACAATTGGATTTAAATGTTACAGGTTTCACAGTGCAGTGGTTTTCATAATAATTATGTTCTTTTTTTTGGCCTTATTTAAATAACAAATGTGCTTAAATAGTTATTCATTTTCAGTTTAGAAGATAAAGGGAAAGCAGAGCTCCGTGTGGGTATGACCTGTGCTGTGAATGCCAATGCCTCTCCTGCGGCAGTCCTCTCCCGTGTCCCAGTCATTCTCAGAGTGTCTCAGTGCACCCAGGAGTAGAGAGGTGGGAATTTCTGCTCTGGCCCAAATATGACCCTTGGTTTAGCCCTGGGCATGTGCAGGCAAACGTCTGGTGGTGTGACCAGAGGTGGCTGTTTGTTTTGGGTGTCACTGTCCCCCTTGTTCCCAGCCTTCTATTGCAGGGACCACCAGGTCACTCCACCTGACCCTGCATCAGACAGACCTGTCTGCTGGTGTGTTGTACTGTCCTGCCCTGACAAAACAAGTGCTTCAGAGCATTTGTGGGCTTAAAGCTGAGTACACAATGATGTGATTTGTTGTCCCGGGGGGCAGACAAAAAATGAAACCAAAAATGAAACCACTGAGGGCTTCTCTTAAGTTCATAGAGGTCCTTCAGACTGATGTCCTGGTGCAGCAATGCCAGTGACAAAACTCCCCCAGACCTCAGAGAGGCTGGATTTCCCTGGAAATGCTCAACTTAAGCTTAGTAGGGAGAGGCTTAGGACAGCAGATGGCAAGGGACGAGATGCTGACTGTGTTAGTTTGCTGACTGAGAGCCCCAAAAAGCTGGATGGGGACCACAGCTAGCTTCTCTTCAGAGAGCTTGAAGGACTGCCCTCAGCAGAGTGAGCAGAAGATGAGCTCTTGTACTGCTCCTGAAGGCTATATGGAGTCAGCATAGAGGAGAATGTGGTGGGAAAGGCAATTTTCCCTGTTTTGGAACTTCTCCAACAATTTTATTATGATGGAAGAATTCTTCATAGATTTATATGTCAGTCCTTGATCAAAGCATCAGAATCTACTTGAGAACCTATTTCTGGTGAAGCTTCCAAATGATTGATCTAAGAGAATATTTAGGTCTTTACTGAGCAACAGAAGTCTTAAGTTTGCTACTTGCCTGTTGGGTTTTTTTCTGTTTGGTGTTTGTTTGTTTGTTTTTTTCAGAACTGTTTGTCTATTCTTAGTGAAGTTTGCCAAGATCTTTATTTTTGTGTGCACAACAATTTTCAAAATGATTTTACTGAAATCTGTGACGAAAAAATTGTGGATGTGTTAGTGAAGTCCTGCATGTGATAAAAAAAAAAGCCATTTCGACATGCAAGAAACAGTACAAAAAACTTTTACCTTTCATTTTAAGTGAATTCCTTGTTTATCAAACATGAAAATAAAAAGCCAATACAGAAAAATCCCAAGTACTCTCCCCTTTGGCAAGCCATGCTTCAGCCATTGGACTGGCTGGTTAGTTTGTTTTTTCCCATTGTATGTGAATCTGGGAATAAAATTACAAGAGATACATGATTTGTAGGAGGAAAGAGGCCTGAGACTGATGAGATTGCCCCAGCTCAAGGTTATTCCATGGACCCATGCAGGTCTGTACTGAGGCATCCAGATGGCAGGACGTGGCATTTGACCTTGTCCCAAGCTTTTACTTTGCCCAATCTCCTTATTTTTTACAAGTATATTGACATGTTTATAATAAGCTTTTTTAAGCAGTGACAGCTGAATTGCAAACTATCGGGAGAGAGAATTCACACATTGCTGTGTTAGCAAACAGCATTCCAGTTTCTTTCTTCTGGAAAAGCTATTGCATGGTAGGAAATGTTGAAGCAGGATGAGGGCTTAGGAAGATGTGCAGTTCAGAAGAATCTGCTGGGTATTCAGCCTTTAAACCTGCAGACCATCAGTCTGCTCTTAGCAGACAAAGCAATTAATCTGTACAAGAGATGCAGATACTTAGGTCAAGGTCTTTTCTCCCAATTTATGTACTCAGAGTGGTTTGAGAGGTACAGGAACAACATGTCTAGAGCTGGGGATAATTCGTCCTTGTCTTGGACACATTGCAGACTTGTTCAAAGGGGTAGTATTTTAGTGAGGGTTTGACAAACAGAACGGTAGTCAGATGTCGATGCAGAGAGAAGCCAGTGGTAGTTCATGTTGAAAATAAAGGATGTCCTGGGCAGAATGACACTATTTATACTGCACCTGCATGATGGGTCCAAATCAAGCCTGGCTGCTCATACAGGGTGCATCTCTCTAGCCTGAACAGAGCCAGGTCTCTCACATCCATCCACACTATGACTGATTCATGATTTGATCCAGAAACCCAGCTCATGTTTGGGGTCAAGAGCTCTGAGAGGCTCTTGACATAGGAGCTTGGTCTCCTGTCTCCTGGTATGTATTTTACAGCATCACACATGGCGAAAACAGAAGTTGACCACACTTCACAAGAGGGGTTAGTCCCATGGAGCCGTGATGAGGATGCCTTGAGAAAGGGCCACCTCCTGAGGCTTGGGCACAGCTTTGAAAAGTAGATAGCAGGTAGGTGAAGAGCTGCTTAGTAATGGGAATATGCAAAGCAGAACTGCAAGTACCTCCTGCAAACGCTAAGGCCTACAGGGCTATTGTGTGGGAAGTTTTCTCATTGCAATTTTAGATGTGTGTTATTTTGGATCTATCTCCATCTTCCACATTTCTGTGTTGCTAGGAATCAAGGTGCAACATGCATTTGCATGAATGGATAGCTTGTTCCTTTCGGGGTCAGGTGTCCTTGGACCAGCTTTTGTTTTGTATCGGAGTCAGAGGTGGTCAAGTAAAAGGCTCCAGGAAGCACATTTGGGCTCTGGAGTGGCTGTGAAATAAAGGCTTTAGAAGAAAGAGCACAACATATTTCAAAACTGACAGAAGGAAAGAGCATGGATATGAGGGCTCTGTGGAGTTGCTTTGCTTTGATGTTTTCTATTCAGAAACGTGCATGGAAAGCTGTGCTCTCCTGAGCTCGCTGGGGACCTGCCCGGTCTGCGCAGTGCCGTGGGGAAGATAACTGTGCTGGTATGTGCACAGATGGAGATATAGAAACATAGTTGTTATTCTTGTGATGCTTCTGTCTCTGCTCAGAGTCAGGTGGTTGAGAGGGGCATTTGCTCACTTTCTAGCTGTGCAGGGATGCAGTATGACAGAAAGGGCAGGACTGGTGGGATTCCCTGAAAATGAAGCAGCTTGTAGAAAGGGGCTCCCAGCAGGGTCTCTTAGCTCAGTGGTCTGAAAGAGAGTGACTCTGAGACACAAGGACTTGCTTGTAGGATTACATCTTTGATTTTCCTGGAATATTTTAAAGACCAGGCTCGCAGCCTAGCTGTCCAAGAGAGATGGTCAGGGAAGTGGTGTGATGCTATCAGTGGGAATCCTTTTCATGTTTTGGGAAGGGGAGGACTTACCTTCAGGTGTGGTAGGAAAATCACTTTTAGAGTAGTGGAATCTGGAAAGACAACCCTCACTACTGCTAAGTCACCTGTGTGGCTTTGTTCCCTGGTGTTAAGTGGTTGTCCTGGTTTCAGCTAGTATAGAGTTAATTGTCTTCCTAGTAGCTGGTACAGTGCTATGGTTTGAGTTCAGTATGCGAAGAATGTTGATAACACTGATGTTTTCAGTTGTTGCTCAGTAGTGTTTAGACTAATGTCAAGGATTTTTCAGCTTCTCATGCCCAGCCAGCGAGAAAGCTGGAGAGGCACAAGAAGCTGGCACAGGACAGATCCAGGGCAGCTGACCCAAAGTGGCCAACGGGGTATTCCATACCATGTGATGTCATGCCCAGTATGTAAACTGGGGAGAGTGGGGGGCAGGGGATTGCCGCCTGGGGACTAACTGGGTGTTGGTCGGCGGGTGGTGAGCAATTGCACTGCGCATCATTTGTACATTCCAATCCTTTTATCATTACTGTTGTCATTTTACTAGTGTTATCATTATCATTATTAGTTTCTTCTTTTCTGTTCTATTAAACCGTTCTTATCTCAACCCACGAGTTTTACTTCTTTTCCTGATTTTCTCCCCGATCCCACTGGGTGGGCGGGGAGGGAGTGAGCGGCTGCGTGGTGCTTAGTTGCTGGCTGGGGTTAAACCACGACAGTGGTCATGAACAGATGTGCCCAACAGGAACTGGTCAAGTTTAGCAAAGACAAATACAAAGTCCAGTTCTTGGGGCAGAACAACCACATGCATTGGCACAGGCGAGGGACTGACCGGCTAGGTGGCATTTCTGCAGAAAAGAAGCTGGGTTCCTGGTTGACAATAAGCTGAACATGTGTCAGCCCTGGGATGCAGCCCAGAGAGCTTGTGCAATCCCTGTCCATGGAGTTTTTTAAAATTCTGCAAAGGCCTGAGCCTTTTGGCTGGACTTTGAAATTTGTTCCATTTTGAGTGAAGTTGGACTATGTGAGCTCCTGATGTTCCTTCCAACCCAAATTGTTCTGTGACTCTGTGACCACAACTAACCTCCAATTTTTTCTTGTTATTTTTCCCCTGACCCTTGTTAGCAAATTGCTCACTCATGTGGTTCCCTCACCTTGGTTCAGACTGATGCTCTTCCAGTGTCTGTGCTGCTGGCACAGCCATGCCAGCTGTTTGCTGCAGCAGGGAGGGGACAGCACAGGGAGCAGCAGAATGGGGCCAAGAACTTCCCGTCCTGTTCACAGTCTGATTCCCTGCAAAGGTCCTTCGCTGCCACAGGGGACAGGTGCTGGCAGTCTGGCACAGGACCAGGATTTGAAGGGGATTGTTTTGAAGTCAAGGAAGAGAAAGAGAAATATCATGGAGCAGTGGGAGGGAGAAAGTGACACCTCTGTCTGCTTCTCTCCCCTTATTGTCACCTGCTGTCACATCCCAAGCCTCTGGAACAGGCAGGCACTGGTGGCACATACCATGTAAAGGAGTACAGCTTACTGCAATTTCATCCTGCCCCTCATCTTTGCACTTTTCTCATGTGAAAAGATATCCAGACTTAAAAACTGTAGAAAGAAATGGCCACTTCTAATATTGCTAAGTGCATCTTTATCTGAAACTAATTCACAAGGATGAAGCCAGCAGCTTCTAATTTTACCTGGATCTTTCTAATTTCCTATGGGTGTAAATACCTATGATAGCCCTTGGTGCGGGGAACTTCACCCAGTACTTTGTCTAAGTGCTTAGGGTCGGCTTGGATGTGTGCCTCCAAGTTCCTCTGAGGCTGAGGAGACTGATTTGTTGTGGGGCTGTAAGCAAGCCCTCCACTGGCCCTAAAATCACCAAGCCACGAAGCAGCTCTGTGTTAGCACAGCCAGCATGTACGCAAGGCGGACCAGCTTCCCGGGAAAGTGCCGGATCTCCCTCAGCCAGGCAGCTGCCACACTAATCCTTGTATTAAATCAGACAGGTAGGGTTGAGACCCAGGCTGGCACCACCTTCTGCCCGAGACTGCCATCCACAGTGGGCTGCCAGACCCCCTTCTGCCTCATGCAACCCCAGGAGAGGGAAAACAGCTGAAAGTCCCACAGGGAGAGATATGTCCTGTATGGCATTAAGTTAAATGTCTGTGTCTCCCAAGCGCAGGGTCAAGACACCATCTGAATTTAGCCCTCTGATGTCTCTTTAGGAAGTGTGGCCATTTGCCATGGGCCACCAGGGTTGTGCTGTGTCTCTGGGGGCGGCTGGTTGAAGACCTGGTCTTCACAGTTTGTCTTTCTGCAGGAACATGTGGTAGTTGAGATAATAGAGCTACAGACTTGCAAAGGTTTCTTGACCCCCGTATTATATTGAATTATGTGAGAATCAGAAGGAAAAATACAATCCTTTTTCTTGGCAACAGATCCTTTCACTGCTATAGCACATTTTCAAAATTTAGGGTAAAGTCCTCCGAAATGTCCTCTGGCAGGAAAAATTTGCATGGTTTTCTGCTCTACAGAAACACATATGTTACTGTGCAGACAGAACCAGCCTGCAGTGCTGGACAAACACACCCCTCTCTTTCCCTATTCCTGATCTGAGACTGAATTGTGTTCTAAGTCATGTCAGAAGGGGCTTTGAGCAACCTGATCTAGTGAAAGATGTCACTGCCCATGGCACAGGGTTCAACTAGATGATCTTTGAAGGTCCCTTCCAATCCCAACCTTTCCATGATCACAGATTCTCCCATTACGACTTGATTCCTTATTTTGCTCCTGTGGCAACTCTAGTATTCCTGTCCCACTGTCCAAAAGCTGGAACAAAATTGCTTTCCCTTCATTTCATTGCGTTTGTCCAGGTCTGGTCTGTGTGCCAGCCGATGGCCATCAGTTGTTGCCTCCTTTAAACAGACATAGTGGTGCTGCTTTGCATACAGAGTGAAGCCACCAGGACAATGGTTGAACATACAACCAGTTTATAAAAAGGGATTAGAACCCATACGGTGTTGTGCTCCCTGCTATTACCAGAATAAATGAGGAGACAGCAAAGAACTTGGCATTTACCACATCTAATACAGACTAAGGTTTTGCAGACTAAGGTAAAAACAAACTTTCAGTGGGTGTTCGTGTGCATATCTTTTTCTTAAGCGGTTAGAGAAAACATCCCTGGCCACCTTTACCAGATGCGTTTACAAGATGCTGTGTTGAAAGTTACTGCTGCATCTGGATGCTGTCAACTGAACTAGATTTAGCACTTTGCATTGCAGCCACTTGCTTCAGTGGTGCCCTGGGTCTCAGTGTGGTTTCAGGGGGATTCAAAAAAGAAATGAAATAGCTCAACTACATGCTTAGGTTTTGACGTAGGCATGTGGTTGTAGATCCTTTTTTAAAATTCTTCAGGCTGCTGCTACTCACTTTCTTGTACTAATCCCCATTGGGGGGAAGCTTATTTTTTAAAGATGTCTTTGAATAGAGACTAGGGGAATAAGGAATGGGCAAAGATTCTGCTAGTCTGACTTAGTTTTAGTTTCTGAAATGCAGTAGAAGATTGTGTTGCTACAACTTGAGGGTGAAAGAGAAAAAGAAGATAGTTTTATGCCATATTACTCTTCTGCCCTTTCCACCCCCCTTTCTTTGTTCTTAAAGGGCTATTTTAATCAAACAATCACAAGGTTGCTACAAAGCTGTGATCTCCAAATATCACTGACTTATGGGCTGGAAAAATTAATAAGTAATTTGTTGCAGGTGATACTGTACTTTGCTTTTCCTCCCTGTCCAGCTTGGACTGCAGTGACCATGGGGTTTTGTGCCTGCAAACTGGTCTGCAAAGTCCTGTGGCCAGCCTGTTCTGCCTGCAAAGCCACAGCTGGGGGTAGTCAGCGCTAAATTGTGCTGGTTAGCAGGACTTCTGGTGATGCAAATGTGCAGCCTACCCCTCTGAACAATCCTATATCCCTGCCCTGTGGAAACTTATAGGACAGCCAAGGATTTTTTTTCTTCTGCTGAAACTCCGGACTATTTATACAGTTAGGTTTTGGGATCTCTCAGTACCAGAACACTGCAATACAGCTTTGGTGGGAGTCAGAGATCTCTGCCACTTAACACAGAAAAGGCTACATCTTTCCACTAGTACATGTCGTGATGCTGTCCAGAACATGGACTAAGAGTGTGTCCACCAACGGCATCTCTCCCATGTACCTGGACAGCTGGGTGTAGCGAAATCATGGTTCTTCTGGTCAAAAAAGAGGGGATTTCTTTTCAGCAGCTTGACTGTGATAGATGATGTAGCAGTATCCCTCACAGCTGATCCTCCCCTTAAATCCCTGGAGTATGTTGGAAGGCATGCCCAGTTCAGGCTGTTTCCTATATAATACATTAAGCTTATAAAGGTTGGGTGTTGCTTGATCAGCTGTCTACAGATGACCCTAGAGAAAGCAAAGAAAGGTGAGGAAGGGGGGCACTGGTTGATAGACCCTACAGAAAAAAATAATTTGGAAGAGGAACCAGTGGAGAAACCATTTCACATGCTGTTAGTAGTGAGGTTCCTGTGCTGGAAGTATATGAAAGAGCAAAATAGGCCTGGGTAGGAGGAATGGTGACAAGAAGAAGGTTAAGAGTAGTCAAGTGTAGATACAGAGGCTCCCTCTAAAATTGATGAACAATGAAGCCACTGAGATGGAAAGATCTAAAATGTTGTCCTAAGCATAATGGGCACTTTGTGCCTGAAAAGCTGCAAGTTGGTGATTGGAAAGGAGGAAGCTGTTGGTCAGGGCATGAAGAGTGGTGTAACATGGTGTAACAAAGCGGGGGAGGTAGGGGTAGAAAAGGAGATGGAGATGAATAGTCTGAGTCAGAGACAGGAATGAAACTTGTGTAGCTGGGAAGGTAGAAATAGCAAAACAATGCAAATGGCTGATAGGGGGTGTTACACAGTGCCTGAGGGCCAGGCATAGGATCATAGAAAGAATCAGGTTAGAAGGTGTCGGGAAGAACGGCCGTAGTCAAGAATCACACTCAATATGAGTTAACATCTTGCTCGTTTACTGTTCAGACGTCTTGACATTTATACAAGACTGACTTGTCCACGCGCCTTATACAATACTCTAATTGGTACAATACCCCGTTTCACGCGACACTATCTTATTCTCTATTGGCTGTGCAAGCTTCTTCACGAGGCGTCCAGCAGTTACTTATCTCATTCTTCAGCATCCAGGTGTTGTTTGTCGGGCTCTTCTTATCTTCCTTTTTCCCAGCGTACAAGGACACAGCGTCCTTGTCTGCTCCAGTATTTTGTAAACTTATGCTTCGTTCCCACATAACAGCTGGATTGCTCACATGCCTTTGCCCAGCCAAGAAATCCTCAAAAGGAAGGGACCTCTGGAGCCATGTAGTCCAACCTACTACTCAAACCAGGCTTATATTCAAAGTTAGAGCAAGATGCTCAGGGCTTTGTCGAAATAACTTAAAATTTTTTTCAAAGATTTTTTCCAAAAGTTGTGATACCATAACTTCTGTGGGCATTTCTCCACTAACCTTGATGAAGGCCAAGGAGGTCTTCTTGCTAGTGCTGACTATCAGTAAAAAACTTTTTCCACGTAGGCCTTTGTATTACCAGTTCCTGAAGCAATCCATGCAGCTCAGAGGAAGCACGTTCTGTTACACTGTTATATATCCCAAAGGGTGGCTAGTGTTAGGCATTGTGAAAATGTTCCTGTTCCCTTGTCTGAAGACTAGCATGGAGCGTAATAACTTGATGTTAGCTACCTACATTGCAGTCACCCTTAAATCAAAGAGCATTAAGGGAAAAACAAATGTTAAGTGTTTATTTATAAAAATCTAAACAATGAAGGTGTTAATGCCAAAAGAAGAAACCATGTTTCATGTACTTCCCCAAATTCAAACCTGAAAGATTTCTGTCCTCTTATCTTAGAAGTGTTTGCCTTGCCCACATGGCCATGAACTACTTGAGTCTGAGTTTTCCTTTTGAGGAAAGGACCATGAAGAACAGTGCTAACTTTTATGCCCTAAATCTTATTTGGAGCTTGCTTTGGTCTTCATTGAAATAATCTTGCTCCCTTTACTCAATGGACTTTTATCTTTCTGATTTCCCTGACTTTTAATACTTGTTCTTCTGTCTTTCTTCATGCCTTGGAAAATGGTAATGTCCTGTTTTTATGCCAAGACTAGGCATCTCTTTCCATTGACAGAACCATTATGAATATGAAATTTTTCCATGTGCTGAACCTTCTAGTCTATACAAACACAGATGTGTTTCATATGTACAAGTAAGATTAAAGTGTGCATCTTGCTGCTGGCTTTTGACTGAGAGTTATTTCCATCACATCCATGTTGATACTGGATATAAGGTAACTAACTCACATTTCAGTCTTTAAGAGGTATAAGGCAGTGCAGGGAGTCAGGAAGTTTCTTTAACATACTAAGAGATGGAAAAGCAGAGAGATTATAAGAACAGGTTATAGGGAAGAGCTTGGTGAATACAAACTACAACTTAATATCAATAGAGCATTACACCAGAGAGTGGAGACTAATAGTGATCTGTTAAATGGCATGATCCCAGTGGGAACAATTAAAGTAAATGTCTATCAGAGACATTTAAGTATAGGCTAGAAAAACAGCAATCAGTCTGAGTGATAGCAAGCTACTGGTGTGCATACAGGATGAAGAGAACTTCTGAAAATGATATGGAAAGTCAGCTGTGTAGGTAAATCTCTCCTGAGCAGAGCTCAGACATGCTCCATATAAACTGAATGGCAATGAGCACATTGGGGGAACCATGGGCCAGAAATTAATGTCGTGCAGCTGTCACTGCATACCGCAAATGTTTTGAATTGTACACAGTATTCCCCTGACAATATGGGAAATACTGGGCGGATGGGGACCCATCTCAACCACTTATATTATGAGAGATTTAGAGTGATAACATTTTCCATACATTACAAGATTTTCAGATTTACCAGAATCTGGGTGAGTTTTAATCTCAGAATTCCAGTTCAGATATGTTATACCTGTAAATATCACAGAAACAGTTTCCAGTTGCAAAGGGAAACTGGTAAAGATTTGTCTAGGAATACTAAAGAAGATTAATTGTTACTGTCTCCAGTGTGCTTTGTTTTGTGTATTCTTGCTGCTACAATTAAGGATTTCTTGTCATTTTCACTTTCTGTGTGTCACTATAGTTTTCTATAATTTATTGGGGAGAAAAGAGGGAAAGACATTTCATTCATCATTGCAAATTTCTTTTATGTGTGTTAATATGCTTTATATGAAGTGATTACACTGACAACAGCAGCATTTGGACCCTAATTTATTATGCAAATAACTGGACCTGCATTAACTAATATGTGCCCTCCTGGGGCAGAATCAGAATTGCATGGCTTTGTCCAAACTGCTTTGAAAGGCCATACCTGACATCTCAAGTGGACACAAATTAATAATTTTCCTTCTCTTGCCTGCCTCCTCACCAGATATTTGCTACAGAGATGCTTGTTAAATGTAGACAGCTTGTTCCTGTGCCTGATGGTGCTCTCATCCATAAGCTAGATACAGATTTCTATGCTGAGCCACGTCACCTAACTTTAAAAGACATCAATGTTGATCCCTATATCTCAGGTCAACAGCAAAACTCTCTGAACAGTTATCAGAGACAAATAAGGACTTTATAGTGTTATTTATCTGACTTCATTTTGTACAAAATATTCAATACATCTCCTGTCAGATGGTTACAAAATTAAGACTTTTTCTTAGTCAAAATTTTGAAGCCTCATCTTCACTGACTGACATTTTACCTTTGAGAATGCCAGCTGTTCTTTTGAAATCTTGTCCTCCCCTTGCTGCTGTGATGCTTTTCCTTCCTGAGTTTCCTGCATTTCTAATCACTTTGTGCATATCCTTGAGTGAGTTTTCCTCCCTTCCCTTCCCTTCCCTTCCCTTCCCTTCCCTTCCCTTCCCTTCCCTTCCCTTCCCTTCCCTTCCCTTCCCTTCCCTTCCCTTCCCTTCCCTTCCCTTCCCTTCCCTTCCCTTCCCTTCCCTTCCCTTCCCTTCCCTTCCCTTCCCTTCCCTTCCCTTCCCTTCCCTTCCCTTCCCTTCCCTTCCCTTCCCTTCCCTTCCCTTCCCTTCCCTTCCCTTCCCTTCCCTTCCCATTAAAATCATGGTTCTTTCCCTCAGCTACCTGGCAGACACAACTCACTGTGGCTAAAGCAAAGTTTGTTATCTTTCTCCAGCTGTAAGTTTTTATGACTTGCTTGCTGCAACATTTATTTTCCTTTGGCCTCAGCAATGTAGTCTAACCACATTTATATCTGGTTAGATACTTATATCCAGTGTGCTACTGCAGGGGTTATCTTCCCAGCTTCTCACTTTCACTGCCTCGCCACTCTTTACATTCCTCTACTGTCCCTCTCTTTGTCACATTCCGTTCGTCCATTGTTTTCAAGGTCTTTGGGATGTATCATGAACGAATGTTAAGTGAAGGCTAGAGGAGGTCATAAAAAGTCTGGGAAGTGAAAAAAAAAAGGTGTATGTGATGCGATGGCCAGCAATACCAGCTTTCTGCATCTAAGACTTACAGAGGTGCTCCTTCTATTCTTGCCCAGTGTGTGTGTCTGGGCATGCAGGACCCTAGATGAGAGTGACAGGCTCCTCCAGGCTCATCTGATCCCTGTTTTACTTCAGACCACTTCTTATGTCCTTGTCTTTTTTTGGCCACTGAAGGGAACCCTTCAATACTGCTCTCCCCTAGGCTTCTTCCTTCACACCTCAGGAGCTGCTCTCACACTGAGAAAATGCCTGTATCTCACTTGCTTTCCCAGTAGAGGGGGAGAGCACTCTACTCTTAGCTTTTTGTGCTCTGATGCACCAGCTTGTGCAGAAGCAGCTTCTCGTGCTTTATAGCTGGCAGGGACCCCCTGCAGTTAATGGCTACTGTTGCAGGGGCAGCATGAGTCAGTTCAGGGTGCTGTGCTGCTTGGCCTGGTGCACTTGGTGAAAGAGGTAAATAAGACTCTGAAAGGTTTTACTGATGGCTTTGAAGTTCTTGTAGATATGGACCCCACTGTTCTCAAGGTAAGAGCCACCCCTGCATCAGTGTTACTCCTTTCTGGGCTGAAATTAGGAGGAAAGAAAAGCCTAGTTTTGAACTGCGAAATAAGCAACTTGCCCTGTGGTGACCCCAATTCACCAGATTATCCAACCTGCATGTGAGTGGTATGAACATATGGGCATAACTGGGCTAGATGATGTCTGAGCTATAGTGAAATATCAATATAAGTTCTGTATGGGTTGTCTAAGCCCCAGTTCTCTTACTCCAGAGAGTTGCACAGATTATAGTCATTCATGTCAATGCATTTGATCACCAAAGCCCTGGATTTGTTGTTTGCTTTTATTTTAATGGGAAGTTTTTGCATGCAGGTGGGTTGCTGTGGTTAATAGATAGCTGAGCTAATGTAACCAGCAAGAAGACTCATAAGTAAAATCATGGGCTGCAAGACCTTTCACAAAATACCATTTGCTTTTTATTTATTCAAAGGAAGAGGGGGTTTAAGGTTGCAGTATCCCTGTTGTACTGCTGCACTTGCAGCAAGCCACTACTGGGGTGTTAATACTGTAAAATTATTACAAACTTTACAATGATTTTAAGCTATTTTCAAGGTAACCTTGATTAAATTACTCTAATCTGTAACTTTGTCATAGTATCAAATCGCTGGTATTGTGTGAGTTGACTCTCAAAACTAGACATTTTTCCTGTCAACCATAGCTGTGGCTTTAAAGAGCTGAGGATAACAGAAAGAGTATGCTAGAGACATTGCAGTGGGATTTCTTGTCTTGTCTGTTTTTTCTTCCTGTTGTTTCCAGTCAGTAAGGTGGTCTAAGCATTTTACTCTAGGACTTTTAGATAAAGCCTCCTGGGAATTGATGGAGAGTTGCCCCTCTGACTTTTGCAAGCTCTGGATCAGGCTCTGGGGAAAGTGACTTAGCCAGCAAGGCTGGACAGGCCAGGTCTGATACAGCATGAGAGAGGAGTGGAGGTGCTCATAGGTCTGAGGGTATCAGGACCTAGCTGTAGGCAGCCCCTCCATATAGGCAGCTTTACGGAGGTATGTCTGGGCACTGACATGAAACTTGTCTTTTCCCCTTACGCAGGTTATGCCTATGCTTTACCATTACAAAACAGCAACCCCAATGACAGCAGTACAAAAGCAAAGGCAAGAAATTTCCAATTCACAAGCAAATAAGGTGGAGAGATGTGTCATTGCAATATTAGTAATTAAATGGCTCCTTCCAATGCAGAAACACTCTGTATTATCACTCTAGCATGATGGCAAGCTTACCTTTGTTGTAAAACTAATGCCCTTTATCTAAAAAATAAAAAGAAAATAAATCTTCTATCACAACAATCAGTGATATCAATGTATTTATTCTTAGCTATGTCTTTGTCTTATATTCCTACTGAAATTTAAATTAAAAGGAAAACTACTGAATCAAAGCATGAGACAGTAGAATAAATTACTGTGAAATACATATTTTTGTGAATGATTTTGTGCTGCTTCATGTGATGTCTGTTTCAGAATCTAGATCAAAACTGAAATAGTGATTCCAAGGTCTAGACAGATTTTGGAAATTATTACCATTTAAAATAGTTCATAGTCTGTTGCTGAGCCATGCTGTCTCCTCAGCTAGTTATCTTTGATGCTTTGTGCAGAGCAGAAGATGGAGAAGCACATTTCTCATCACATTCAACTGCTCAAACACGCATCAGTCCTTAATGTCAGACTTCTCATACCCTTGGATGAGTTCAAAGTAATAAACTTTCAACCAAGGAACTGCTAAAGCATTCATCTCAGGGAGGCAGAGTCCTTTACAGTATGCTGCAGCACTCTTCAGCAATCATTCAAGTTGCAATCTGACAATATCTAAAGCTCTGTTAGAACAACTACAGTGAATCCTGCACTCCTGCTATTGGAAGGCAAATCCTGCCTTCAGTTTTCCATTTTCAAAGCTCCCCAGCTTTTCACACTGCCTTATTCTTCTAGTTAAAGATGGCAAGGATGAGAAACAGAGAAGAGGTTGTTCGCTCTTTCCCCCCCTTGCTTCTTGCTTAGTTTCCAGAAGTGATTTGCAAAGTATATAGTCTTGATATATTCTTTTGTTGTCTCTAAATCTAGCAACACAAATCTGCTGTTTTTCTTTCCCTTTTTCTTCCTTTCTAAATCAATGTTCAGTGCACGACATCCCTTTCTGAGGCCTTGTTTGTGAGTGCTGTGCATGTTTTCACCTTCATTAATGTACATGTTTCCTCTCTCTGGCCTCATGGCCTCTAAAGTCTCACCCACATCAGATTTCCTAATATACCAATATTGAAGTAATCCCTTGACTCACAAGTAATGCCATGCCTGAGTCCCTTGAAAATACTAATACTTTATATTTCCCATTCAAATACTTTCCTCAGATTATTTGCTCCTCACTGCAGAACATTACGCAATCTTTTGCATATCTGCATTTTTTTACTTCTAACCATCTCCTTTTATGGCTCTTTTTAAATCAAGCTTTGGCTTTTAAAAAAATATCAACCATCTTGGGGAGGGCTCTGTGTGAAGGAATTATGTGAGATGTGAACTCGAGCCTCAAAGAACAAGCTATCTCATCATTAGGTGTGCACTCCTCCAGGGAGTGGGTTACTCACAAGCCTCAACGGCCAAATGCTGCTGACTTTTTCAATGAGTTCTTGAACCCTCTTAGGTTCTTAGGTATCCACAGAGGAGCAGAGCATGACCAAAGACCTGACCTCCACAGAGCTTAAAGGAATTACTCTTAGAATTTAACAATTAAGCTTTAAGTCTACCTGAATTTTCTGAGAGCAATTTTTGGTCCCTGAAAAATAGATTCTTTTTAGGCATCTCAGGATGGGGATTTTGACATAAAACCCTTTAGTAAATAGCCTGTCTGGAAACTAGTCTGATGCTGTTTTTAATTTACCATAACAACCAGTTTCTAGCTTGACACTTTTCTTGAAGGGTTATGCCCTTCAAGAGAGCATGGTTTCTTTGAGGAATGCTTCCTATCTCCTTTTTTATTGCTACTCTAATGATTTCTGCTGGGTGTACTCAATTCACATCTCACTTTCTTTACTCTGCATCCCATATTCTGAGGAAGGATCAGAGGATGTTTTATTTAGGGTTCATCACTGCCTCTCACCAGGCCACCAGAATGAGAGGATGTATTTCATCTGGCCTAACTGTTTGGTTCCCCATCTTCCTTCAGATTGCTTCCTCTCAAATTTCTTTGAAGTTAAATTACTGCAAAGACACTGGAAACTAGCATCCCTATTCAGAGCATAAGAAATATTTTTGAGTTTTCCAACCAGTGTAGTATCTTTTTTAATTAATGAAAAATGAATTAGATTCTCCTCCAGTATCAGTGCTCTCTACTCTGGTCTTTGTGAACTGGGATTGGCAGAGAGAGCCTCAAGTGGAGCATTAAAAGGCATCTGGTTCTGGTAGGTGGCTTAGTTTAAGACCTTCTATGGCAGTGGCAAGAGAGAGCTGTCACCTACAGCTTTTAACACTGCATGTGGGCCTAAAGGCAGTGCCATGGTGGAGGCCAGAGGATGTCTGGTCACTGTGTGAGGTTACTATCTGGCTAAATGCAGCCAGCATTTCAGGCAGTACCTATGATTGGAGAGAGATGCAGGAATCCTGCCCCTGGGCTCGACTGGTTTCACGGTTTGGCAGACCAGAGGAAAACTGTTAAAGTACTTTCCCCTCTGCTTCCTCACAAAATGACATGGTCTCCTCATCTACATTAACTTAAGCCTCAGACAAAGAAACAAAGTTTCTAAGGGAGTCAGAGCATCGCATTGTCTGTATTCAATTAAAATTAAATGAAAAGAGACTGAAATGCATACTAAGATATCTCTAGCCCATATCACCTTATTCTACATTGCAAACATGTTCAGTGAAAGCAGTGATTTACCACGTCATTCACTGAAGCTGAACCATTTCTCGCATGAATGGTTCTTGTATCAGTGTATAGGAGGCACAGTTTTGAACATGGGCTTGAGTTTTGTTTCTTTTTTTTACCAGAAAAGATCTCTAACCCTTCTTTCTGAGGCAGTGCTATTAAGAATACACTAAAAAAACCCATGTTTATCGTGCACTTTTCTTGGGTCTCAGGCTGTATGTGGCAAGGATGTAAACTAGAAGGTGATCTGCAGTGAAAAACATTCACACTGATTCCTTTTAATGAAGCAATGCTGATTATGAAGATTTAGCTTATCTGTATACTATGAGTTAAAGGAATTACTGTGATTAATCTGTCTCTTTCTGTTGATATCTCACAGATTAAATAAACACAGTTCTGCAATCTATGGCACTGTTCCTGTTCTCTCTCATTTTTCTTACAAAATCTGAAAGATACGGAGCCAGCTTGCAGGCCACAGTTACATTTATCACACCACGATCCCTAGTAGGAGCGTTGTTAGGATGCCCAGAGCTCTTGCCTCACCTCTGCTCTTCCCAAATAATCCTCTTAGTTGAATCAATCCACTTGCCCAGGCCAACATGCCAGGTGGTCTCCTTGGGGAACAGGCAGGAGAAAATATGGGGTGGAAATCACTTCTAACCCATCTACCCAGTCTAATATGTGCTTGGCTTTGTAAGGCATATAGGGGTTATAATAAGGCATTACTGCTGTGTGACCAAACCATTTCTGAATATACCATCCAGGCAGGATGCCCCGCAGGGTTGTATGTACGTCTGCCTGTGTCAGCAGCTCCCTAGATGCTTCTGACAGGCAGGGTGAGAGCTTGAAACCACATCACGGAGAAATATCGAGTGGATCTTGACTATGAAAGATACTGTGTTTGGTCTTTCCCACTCTGAAACTTCTAGGACAGAAGAGGCCAAAGCACACATTAAAAGAAATCCAAGGTCCTCCCACTGTATGGTCTTTTTTCTCACTTGATGGTATCCAACACCGTGACATATGCTTGAAGATAAGCTTGCTTGGTGTTGCCTGTGTGTCTGCAGTAACAGGGACCTGGAGGGGCATTTGTGCTTGAAAATGAAGTAAGTGGCAAGACAAGCTGGTAGTTTTACACTCCTCAGAGGGTTTGCTGTCAAGAACAGTGACAAAGATGGTGGCTTGGGATGTCAGGCACATTACTCAGTATTTACAGCTATTTCTGGGTCAAGGGCTGAGACAAGAATTGCATATGAAATTACCCTTCCCTCTTAACACAGTACTATAAAATAAAGAAAAATGAAAAGCAATTTCAGGAATTGTGGGGTAAAAATTGGAGAGAAGTAAATTATTCAACTTGCTGCCAGAAGAGACAATTATGGACACTCTCTGTGGCAGTCAAATTCTCTTTACAATTATCATTCAGTGCTGTAGTGCCTTGGAGCCCTTTCCATGGAGCAAGACCTTACTGGTCTCAACAATTTTTTTCCATGAGTGCTCACCATTTCATTAGAGAAAGACGTGCTCCCATCCCCATGTCGTTTTTGATTCTCTATTGCAATGAAAGGAGGAGACTTTCCTACAATACTCCACATGCAGAGTCCAGCTGGGAGTGTTGCAGCAGCTTCCTTTAGTTTGCTGGATGCTGCCCACATGAAAGTGCATCGGACTGAGCAACAGCACTGCAGGAGAATAGGGCAGAGAAAGCCCCAAGGTCTCTGGGGCAGCCAAAGGCTGTGGTTTCTCTGTACAGAGTGTCTATAATATCAGCTTGAGCTATGGCTGCTCTTGTAACTAATGGGCTGATACAACTGTCTGTGGGCCTAGGCTGCAACCTGGCTTCTGGAACTGTCCTACCTTTAAAAAGCAAAAAATATGCTTTAATCTCACTTTAAAAACAAAACCAACCCATTGCACTGCACTGAAGCTCTGCCTAAGACTGTTCAAGTTATTTTTGTATTGGTCTGATGCATAAGGACTGATAAACTAAAGGCCCAGAATTTTAATTCCTGCCCCAGCCAGGTGATCTGAGTCAGTATTTATGTCTCATTTTGAAAGTAGCTGATTTGAAGCTCCCTGGCATGTGCACGTCTGGACCTTTCCATGTCGAGCAGGCACCAGAAAAGACTTACCTATTTCTCTCAAAGAAATGGTTTCTAAAAAGATGTGTTTCCAGACTCAGCAAATCAAGGACAGGATGGATGCTATCACTGCTGTGAGCTTCCTGTCTGATAAAAGTCTTTGTTTGCAACTTCTCAAAGGAAAAAAAAAAGCATGTAAAAGCCCCACAAGAAATGAACTGAATGAGTTATCATTTCACATGTGTAACAGCTTCCTCACAAATCATTTATTAGTAGTAGTTGTCACTAGAGAATTTCCCAGATGAATGATCCTCTTTATTATAGTGATGAAGCTGGGGTGGGGAGAGGGAAAATAGATATTTCTAAGCCCCATCCTCCTGCTCTGCCAAACTACAGCTAAGAGATCACTTGTTTTTAAAGTAGCTGAGCAAATTAACAAAATAACTATTGCTCAGGGGCAGACAACACATGATTTGCTATTGAATATGGAACAACGGGTGAATCATTCTTTGATCCACCACAGTATCCTTGTTTGTTTTCATTGCAAGCTGAGCTCTCCTTTCCGAGGCAGGCTGCCAGGATCCCCAATGACACAGGGGTTCTTTTGTTGCTGCCAGAAGCACTCTTTCTGACAGACAGTAGAAAGTTGTCTGGTTTTTCAATTCAGGTGCTCACTGCACAATTCAGGCACAAGCAACTAATAACCCAGGCATTGCTGCTACATTGATTTTTGGGCAAGGTGTTCTATCATTTTATGGCACTGAGTTTAGACACAGTTGCTTTAATTTTCTCCCGAGGAAACATAATGAAATTTCTATGAAAGAAATATGCTTTTCCCCATAATTGCATCATTTTTTGGTTTTTTTTTCCCCACTTCAATTTCTCCAAGGACTGACATTTTTATTTCTTAGACAAGTCATTGAGAATTCCCATGCCAGTCTTAAGTAATCCCTCAGAATCAAATGTAAATGACTGCTCAGCAGTACCAATGGCAATGGAAAACCAGGTAGTTTTAAAAATGAACAGCATGAGAATTAACTGAAACTAAGTACATTTTGACTTGGGTGTACACCCTCTCTGTCCTCTCCCCGGCATCCTACTGGATATTGTGCTTCTTTAGTATGAAGACTTCAGAACGTTTTGTTAAAATTGAGGTAAAAAACTCTCTCCAGAGGCACTGTGGAAAAAAAAGTTTCATATTCTCAAAGTAAACAACCCCTTTTCCCTAGTGAAACATTGCCTTTTGCTTAAAGAAAACAGCACAGGATCACACTGAGTGGAGAAGATTTTTTCCAACCTTTTTCATACAAAAAGAAAATTTCAAACAGAGCACTGAAGGCAAGCAGTGAAGGTTAGTAGCATGGGGATTTATAACACAGGTCAGGTGGAGAGTCACCAGTTTCTTTCAGAGAAAGTATAAAATGCACCATTAAATGGGAAATAATAATTCGTTCTGCAAGGTCAGCGCCTCCCTGCAGGAGTTCAGCAAAGATCAGTATATCCGAAGCATTACTGTTTTATTAGCTTGTTTAATTTTGGCACTGAGAATGAGGTGACTGAACAGAGGTGCCTAGCTGGCCATTAAAAGTGGTATACCAAGGACTAGTTCTCCAGGCTCACTGGAGATTTTCGAGCATGTAAGGAGCTCTCAGGCATTCTAATAACTTGAAAGAAATAAGACTAAATGTCCATCTTTGCCTGCTTCCTCTGAAAAAATCCTTTTCTTGGATGAGGGGGGAAATAAAATTAAATTATGTCATCCTTACCTTAACTGCTGACTTCAAAATTGAAGTTGGCTCTCAAAAACCCCAACGGCAGAATGATCATATTTATAAAATAGCTTTCTAGTTTCTCTTGTTCTTCAGTTTCTGAGATTCTAGAGTGTATTTGCATTATGGTTTCTCTCCTAAAAACAGCAGTACTGGAAATGTGTTTTAAAATGAAAATTTACAGTACCACCTTATCAATCATGTGGAGGGTTATAGCTATCAAGAATAACACCAAATACTGCAAAAGCTCACACCCTGCTTTGAGTTCTCTCCTTTGTCTGTAACTTCCTGCTGCAGAAAACACATTCGCTGTTCTCACCCCCATACTGGAGAAAGAAATTGTCCACACCTGTCGCTAGATTTAATATAAATCTATTAAGCCAAGATGTCTGGCTGTGTGCTGAGTGAATTAGGGAGCACCCATCTGAGATGCTGTGCTGGCTGCCTGGAGCAAGTGGTAACACTGGGACGGTAAGAAATCAGTTTGTTGGTAAGAAAAGCAGCACATCACTATCAAGAGAAGAGGCTTTCCTTACTGGGCCAAACATGCGCTTTTTTGCTTCTCCTCTCTCAACCAGTGTACTTTGCTGCATGGAGCTAAGGATTGAGCATAGCATTAGTCCTGCTGGAATGTCTTTTGTGTCCACCTGTTTGCTTTGTAAATGGCTCCCCAAAGGGGGTTCATGTGCTGCTTTTCCAAATGGTGCCTATGAAGCTCTATCAGTTATCATTCTCTACCAAGCGGTGATGTACAACAGGTTTTTCTTGAGATGTTGTTAACTGTCACAGCATAAATTGAACAAAGATACAAATGTAATTTACATATTTAATACCAGTAGGGAGATGATGATTAAATTATCATTATATCTTTGAAAACATAGTCCCATGCAAATAGCTAACAAATTGTGCAAGCACTTTGCTCAGATCTTTACCTAAATAACGTTATTACTTGGCAGCTGTGAACACATTTGGTGTCAGACACATTAACAATTGTCGTGGTTTAACCCCAGCCAGCAACTAAACACCACGCAGCTGCTCACTCACTCCCCCCCCATCCAGTGGGATGGGGAAGAAAATCAGGAAAAGAAGTAAAACTCCTGGGTTGAGATAAGAATGGTTTAATAGAACAGAAAAGAAGAAACTAATAATGATAATGATAACACTAATAAAATGACAGCAGTAGTAATAAAAGGATTGGAATGTACAAATGATGCGCAGGGCAATTGCTCACCACCCGCCGACCGACACCCAGCCAGTCCCCGAGCAGCGACTCCCTGCCACCCCCTTCCCAGTTCCTAAACTAGATGGGACGTCACATTGTTACCAATATTTAATAAAAGTTGGAATTTTACTTAAGTCGGGTTTGGTTAAAAGGTAAAATTGTAGAAGATAGGAGTTTGAAGCACACAATAGCTATAGAAATTTAGGAACATACAAAATGTGCAACATGCAATCATAAAAAAATAAGTATTGTCTAAGATCAGTTAACCATAGAAATTTAGGCAATTTGTTAGATTATAGCTTTTAGTCTTAATGAACTAAGAGAGAGATCGTTATGGACTTTAGTTCTGTAGTTTAGAAACCCTACTTTGATCAGGAGACCAGTTAGTGAAATTAGGTAAGATTAACCAATGAATGTTATAAGATACGAATATTGATGAGGTGATGTGATTGAGGGCCAATCACTAGAAACATTAAGTGTAAGAATTAACATTGAATGTACTTTATGTAAATCTAATGCATGATGGCAAGATCGTACTGCGCAGAATCACATGAGAGGTCAACTATCGGACAAGGTGAGGAAGACTATGGAAGACCACCAGAGGGCTTCTGAAGACCACCAGAGACTTCACCACGCCTGCGTAAAAGGACATTTACATATGCTAATGATTTATCGGACAATTGATGATTATGTATGGCATTTCCCAGAAATCTAGTGAATATGTATAACAGGTGTGTATTTAACCTACATGATTGAATCAGACAGGTGCACACACTAGGTGGAGTGATCCCCTGTGTGCCCAGTGCTGCAATAAAGAAGTGCCTGCTTCTTAACTTCTCATTGCTGTTAAGGAGTTTTATTCCGGTTTTTGGCAACAACATGGTATGGAATACACCGTTGGCCAGTTTGGGTCAGGTGCCCTGGCTGGGCATGAGAAGCTGAAAAATCCTTGACTATAGTCTAAACACTACTGAGCAACAACTGAAAACATCAGTGTTATCAACATTCTTCACATACTGAACTCAAAACATAGCACTGTACCAGCTACTAGGAAGACAGTTAACTCTATCCCAGCTGAAACCAGGACAACAATGCTCTGATCTCCCAAAGAAATGATGTCTCAAATAAACGTTTGCTTCACTTGAGATACAGCAGCCCTGTGAAACACTGTTGGCCAACTGTAGCTTGTAAGCGCTTGAACGTGCATGTTTTTTAATTTCCTTCCTCCCACCCCAAACAGCTAGCACCCTGCCACTACAGAAGCCACAGGCTAGCACAGATGCACCAAACCGGCTGCAAATGGGGCAGAAAGCGGCTGGGAGATGGTCTGCAGGTGGGTCGTGGCAATGCGGAGCAGCAGGCGCTGCGTGGCACTGGAGCATGCAAACGTTGGTTAGGCCACATCTCCCTTCTTTGCTTCTCGTCAGTGTTGGTCTAGAGGAGGAGGCTGGGGTGAACCCCGGGTAATTTCAGCCCAGCGGGAGCGGCGAGCCTGGAGGTCAGTTTCCCCATCCCGGTGCTTCGTGGTCCTGTCAGTCAAGCAGCACAAGGGTCCGCTAAGCTGCTTGTGCCACCACACGATATTTGCTGTGACCTTCACCTGCGAGGCCGCGGAAAGCCTTCGGCAAGTTCACTTTGATTTTGAAGCTACGAGGGAAGTTGGGGAAACTCTGTCGTAAGACCGAGAGCGTTACGGCCGGACGCTGGCTGAAAGCCGGCCTCCGGGGGCACAGGGATCTGCCGCCTCACCCCGTACGCGGGAGGCGGGCTTTGCTTCACCTCAGGGAAGGCGCAAGGACCTCGGAGGGCCCCGGCCCAGCGGGGAGGCCGCCGTGCCCCGCAGCACCGCCGGGAGGAGCCGCCGTTCCCCGGAACGCCATTTACGACAGTCTCCCGGCCTCGCTGCACGGCGGCTGCGCGGCGGTTGGTTTCCGGCGGGGACTGGCGATGGCGTCCGGGTTTGAGAGCGAGCGGAGCTTGCCGGAACGTAAGGAGCAGCTGCAGCGGCAGGCGCTGCTGGCGCAGGTGGGGTGCCCGGCCCGGCCTTGCCTTTCCCCGAGGACCGTTTAGCCTCTCTCCCTCGCTCCCCCAGGCCGGGTGCTGGGGCCGTGTCGTCTTGCGCGGGGTCGGTGCGCTCCTGAGGGCGGCCCTGGCCGCCGCCTCCCGCCCGCAGGCCCGCCAGCGGCAGCTGGAGGAGGGGGACGCCCTGGGGAGAGCCCCTTCTGCCCCGAGGGGAGCTGGGCTGCGGTACCGGCGGTGGCAGAAGGCAACCGGGAACTCAGTTTTGAGTGGCAGCCGCCTGAGTTCATGCGTTTTGCCCCTTGTAGAGCTATTGAGCTGCTTGGTTTTTCTCTTATTACGTGTTTTTGTGCGTACGCCTTTGGAAAGAGTCAGGGTCGGTCTTCTTTACAACCCCTCTTCAGATATTTGTATACATTGATAAGATGACACCACCCCCGCTCCCCAGCCTTCTCTCCTCTAGGCTAAACAGTCCCAGCTCTCAGCTTTTCCTTAAATGAGATATAAAAGGCAACTCCTCTTCCATCTCTTCCTGGCCTGTCTTTCCTAAGAGTCAGTATCCCTCCATTACAACACTCTGGTCATGGAGTAGTAGTAACTTGAACAGAAGTAGGACAGCCTGCTTTCGTGGAGCCAGGATGTTATTTGCTTGGTTATATCTTGCTGTAATGTTAGTTGAGAATCAGGAGGCTCCCACTCACAGATGCTTTTGTAGAGTTGCTGTGACTTTGAGACCTGTGCTAATCCTGATGCATGTTATTCAAAATCTGCCTATACACTATGCTTGGTACTTGTGTAGTAAGCTGCTGATTCTTGTTGTAACTTATAGGTGGACTGAATGATAAAATAGTAAATGGCACATCAGTTAGATGACATGACTTGTTTTGAAGTTTAAGGAGTGGGGAATAACTGTATGGAAAGGAAAGTGTAAGAGGAGGACAGGGTATGGAAAAAGTATGAGGTTGTGATGATGGGCTTTTGAGAGAGGGAAGGCCAAAGTAAGCAGCAACCAGATCTTCAGAAAAAAAGTAGTGAGAAAATGGCCTGAATAGCCTGAGGCTTACGCAGTAGTGATGTCTTTTCTCAAGGCAAAGAGGGAAGACAGAGAGAGGACTTCAGGTAATATATTGTGTCTCTCTTGCACAGTTGTGGAACTGTTTCTACGCAATAGAAGTTCCCTTCAGTGACTTCGCAAGTGTGGGATGATCCTGCTGCACTGTGTGCTTCCCCCTTTTTGAGAAGCAGTTGAAGGGAAATTCCTTTAACTTAGTAATAGTGAATCATACTGTCCTGCAAAAGTTTGTTGTTGTTGTTAAGATGTCTTTTGCTTTACTTGAACTGCTGTATGATACATTTAAGAGTGCTCCTTTGCTCCATTCAACCTCTTGGATGTTCAGAAAATACTTCTAACTGGAAGCGAAACTTATGTAGGAAACCATTATACTACTTTACCTTTTTTTCTCAATTGGTGCCACTTGTACAGCAAGCTATCTGGGGCAATGCCACTCTCTTAGAATCATAGAACAACCCTGGCTGGAAGGACCTTTAAAGTTCACCTGGTCCAACCTTCTCTGGGAAGGGGAGCCTAGATGAGATTATCTAGTGCTCTGTTCAGTCACGTCTTAAAATCCCTAGTGATAGGGATTCCACCCCTTGTCCTCTACATGTGGCTCCCTCCTTGTGAAGGGAGAGTCTCTGTCCTCTTTATAGGTGTCCTTTAAGTCCTGGAGTACTGGGATGAGGTCCCTGCCTTTAGGTCTTTTCTCCCTGGAGAAGAGACATCTAACTCCTTCAGCCTTTCCTCGTAGGGCAGGTTCTCTAGCCCATTGATCATCTTTGTGGCTCTCCTTTGGACCCTCTCCAGTCTGTCCATGTCTTTCTTGAATAGTGGGGGCCAGCACTGGACACGGTAATCCAGGCATGGCCTGATAAGCGCTGAGTGGGATGATCACGTCTCTATTGCTGCTAGTGATGCCCATGCAAATGCAGCCCAGGATCCAATTTGCCTTTGTTGCTGCAGCAGTGCACTGCTGACTGCTGTGCAGCTGGTTGTCCACCAGGACCCCCAGGTCCCTTTCAGCAAGGCTGCTCCCCAGCCACACAGATCCGAACCTGTACTGGGCTCTTGGGTTACGTCATTCCAAGTGCAGGACCTTGCACTTGTCTTTGTTAAACTTCATACAGTTCTTGCTAGCCTGCTCTTCCAGCTTCTCCAGGTGTCTCTGTAAGATGTCTCACCCTTCTGACGTGTCCACCTCACCACCCAGTTTGGTGTCATCAGCAAACTTGGTGAGGGTGCTTTCAGTCTCATCATCCAGATTATGAAGATGTTGAGCAGTGTGGGGCCCAGTATTGATCCTGGGGGACCCCACTTGTGACAGGCTGTCAGCCTGAGTAAAAACATTGGTAAATAGTTACTTTTTGTAAAAGCTTTTTACAGTGTCAGGTGTTATTGTAGTAGTTTATTAAATAATCATTTTCTTCTGTTCTCATTTGCTTCTATTTGCATCAACAGTTTAACATGAAATAAAAGTGTTCTGTGAGGATGTTGTTTAAAAATTTTGGTGTAACCTCCTCTTTCCAAATATCTGTGGATGGTTTTTATATTTTTTTGTTAATATCTCTAAAGTACTGTTAATTTGAAGCAAGAAGTCTAGCATTAAACACTTCTGTGATGTTTTTGTAGTAACTGGATTGTGTTATTAAATATGCTGCAATCTGTGGAAAAGGCAGTAAATTTGTATTTAACCTCTCATTGTGTAAGGTCAGTCTCGATTCAGGGAGGTAGCAAAGCTGAGAAAGGAGGTTTGGTTGCAGTAGTGTTGGGAGAAATGCTACAGCAATGAGCCAAACTACTCATAGAGAAAAGGTTGAAGTCAGGGATGAGAGCACTTACTCATACAGATGATGTGCGGGGAAAAGGGGTGAAGGTTGGTTTTGGCAGAGTTTAAGTTGGTACTAGAAAGCATGGTATCTTGAATGTAGGGGCTATGCTTCTTACTGTTAGGATATGTCTTTAGAGGTCTTTGATGGTAATGTAGCTTCATAGGTCCTAGCTCTCAGTGTTAACTACGTTCTTGTAGGTTTAGATGCTGCTCATCAGCCTTGTTGAAGAATATTAGAAAAACTGTTTTGGAGGTTTTAGAATGAAACTAAATCTGGTGTGTTTTCTTATCGATAGGATGCACTCTATTACAAGGTATGTATATAGGACCTGTGTTGAATTTTTTTTTCTTTGATTTGAACAAGAAACAGACCATCAGCGTGTTTTTAAAATGCTATGAATACAAATTACTCCTAGATGGAAATCTTAAAAACATATCTGCAACTTTTGTGCGATGCTAAATAAAACCAAATGCACAACCCTAATTTTCTGTATACAACAGTGGGCTCAGAGTTGACTATTTACCACTCAGGACTAATGACTGGGGAGTGAATAGCTCTATAAAGATGCTACATCATTGGTCAGACAATCAAGTGTTAGAAGTTACTGGGAAAGCAACAAAGAACAAAGGAAATGGTTACACAGACAAATTACTGATTTCTGTATAATATCAAATAGCATATGCAGTCCTGGTCCCAGCATCTCAAAGAGAACTGAATAGCCTTGCAGGAGGTGGGAAGAAAGGTGTCAGAGGTGATCTTGGTTCAGACTGTCCAAGGAGACTAAAGGTTTTGAGATGGGGAAAAATAGGCTGAAAAAAGTTAATATGAGAGAGTTCTGTATAATCATAAGTGATATGGACAAGGGAATAGAGAATAGCTATCTGCTGTTTCTTTCAACACAAGAACTATGTCCCATTAAGGGATTTGCAGGTAGCCAGCTCAGAGCAGACAAAAGAAATGAACTTTCAGCTGGTGCACAGGGAACTTGTAGGGCCTCTTGTATAGTGTGTTGCAAATACTGACACTTCACTTCTATCCAGACAAGAGTAGCCTAAAAGCAAAAATATATGTTGGTAGTTATTAACTGAAAAGCTGCTGAGCCTCAAACTGCTGGAGGATACAGGAATATTTTGGAGATGTCTTGCTGTGGGCTTAACCCTGTATTTACTTCCATCAGCTTCCCTGGACGTTACTGAATGTTTTTCACTTGGGGTACTAGCTTAGATTCTCAGTTCTTAGAATGACAGAGTGCTGAGAAATTCAATACAGGGAAGCAGGATGGAGTATAATTTGTGAAATACCAGGCACTATGGTTTTACAAGTCAGGTTTTTTTGTGGAGTGCAGGAAGGGGTCTTGAGACAATGACATTGTTTTCTACAGGATTTAACCATTAGAGGTGCATGGTCCCTATATGGCCATTGAGAAACTCTTGCAATATGACTTTTCAGCTTCTTTATTGCAAGTGCACATTCTGGAGTCTGTGTTATTTTTCCATGGTATTATCTTTCCACTTTGAGCAACCTAAAGCTAAGGCAGACTCCATGACTTTCAGGGATTCACTTGGGTGCATTGGGTAGCACTGAAAACATACATTAGTGATCAGATGTTTTCCATTGCTGTTGCTTGTGGGATTGCTGTGTTCATCATCATATGTATGTCCTTGAACTACTTATTTTCCTTGCAGTAAGAACTAAAAGTTGAAGTAAGGAGAGGACATGCTGAAGGTTGGTAGTTTCCCTGCCATCCTCCTTTCTGTACCAGAGTTTTAGAATGTGTTAGCAAAAGTCTATAATAAGCAATTTTATCCTATTCAAGTTGATATGGGTCACAGAAAGTTATAGAGTTTCCTTTATCCCTATTTTGGCTGATAGAGAAATTTAGGAATGAAGCTTTTTTTTAAAGAAAAAAACTCTTTACATGTTTCCTCTTCCCATTTATGGACTGAACAACCTAACATTAAGCTATGTAAAATGGCAAAATTTTTAAGACTTTTACGTAGCTACTCTGCTATTTCTGTGCAAAATCAGTTTAGCATTTTGTAACATGGAAGCATGAGGATGTCTTGGTTGCCATGTCAGTACTCTGCTGTCTGCTATTCAGAAATGGAACTGACTTGCGGCCAACTTTTTGCTGACAGAATAACATTTCTGTCTTCCTTGAAGTTGAGAGACACTGTAACTTGCAAAGCCTGGAGATGAATATATATATAGAGAGATATAAATAAAGGCTATAGATATATATGTAATATGTACTGGTACTTCAGACATGTGGTGACATACTACCATTTAAAACAGCATTTGATAAAGTGGTCAAATCTATATTTAGCTTAAATAATTGACGTTGTCCCCATTAAGTATCACACATTTAGCAATAATCAGTACTTAGCTAAATTTGAACTCCATTTTTGTTTCTTATGTTTTGAACTTTTCTTAATAAACTCTCTTTTGAATTAAGTTAAAACTAGATTTTGTTATGTACAGGTGTGAAAATCTTTCTTTTTCTCTGTTCAGAAAAAGAAGAAAGCAGAAAACAGACAGATGAAAATAACTAACCGCCCCTTGGGGGTACTCTGCCTGAAGTTTTATGCTGGAAAAATGTTGCAAATGGCAAATTAGTTGGTAGGGTTTTTTTGCTTCCCTACTTCTTACTGGGGAAGGAAAACCAGTCCTCATTTGAAGAAAATGAAATATTTCTGAAGTTTATGAACTCCTAAAGATGTTCATCTATTGATTAAAAGAGGTATATTATTGATAACATCAGTAACTGAGAACGGATTAATGTTTTAAGTGTATTGACTTTCTCTGCTTTACCCAGGTTACTTTGATTATTGTTAGACTGCCTGCTGCTGTAGTGGTGGAACAGAACTGGGAGAAAACTACTGCAAGGCTTCATCTCAGTGCATTTTGGCCGTGTTGCTTGCAAAGGCAAAAAAAAAGATGCGCAGGGACTTTTCGCATGTGGCTGATGTAGTCAGGACAGTTATTTGGAGGTTGCAATCTTGGAAGCTCCTGCTTTTTGCTTTGTGAAATACACTTGGGAAGCTGCATAGGTCTGTCTTCTGATAATCTGAGAAGTTTGCAGAAATGACTGTACGTCAGCAGTTCTATTTCTGGAAAGATGAGGTGTTCAACCAACTCACCTTGAGGAGCTTTGAGTTATAAATTATTGAATATTAGTCTGTCTTCTGTTCTACAGAGTATGCAGTTGGGGCTAAGATAAAAGGGAGCTCTTTAACTCTGGCTCTTGAAAGTTAGGACACTGAGGAGTCTGAAGGAATCGTCACAATCTCTTCAGAAGTAATTCTCCCCCAATCACCGAGTGTCGCGGTTTCAGCCCAGCTGGTAACAAAGGACCACGCAGCCGCTCGCTCACTCCTCCCGCCCCCCTCCGGTGGGATGGGGAGGAGACAGAGGAGAGAAAAGAAAAAAAAGACCAAACACCTGGAACCTCGAGGGTTGAGATAACGGCAGTTTACTGGGACAACACAAAGAAATTACAACAACAACAACAACGGTACTAATGAAAGAGTACACAAAAAGAGTGATGCACAGTGCAACTGCTCACCACCGGGACTCGACACTCCGCCACTTTCCCCCACCGAAAGTCGAGCCCACCCCCCGGCCCGCTCCCCATTTATATACTGAGCATGACGTGACATGGTATGGAATAGCTCCTTGGCTAGTTCAGGTCAGCTGCCCCGGCTATGCCCCCCACCTCCCAGGTTCCTGTAAAAATTAACTCTATCCCAGCTGAACCCAGGACACCGAGGTCAGTACAAGAATCTGGGATTAGCTCACTCTTGCAGATTCCATATCCACAATAATCAAGAGATAACATATAGTAGATTTTGAAACAGTTATAGAAATAGAACAGATTAATACCTTTTACTTTTAAAATAAGCTAAACAGAAGAAGTTGCTTCTTGTGGATTTTTTAAAAATTTATTTAATGTTTTTGGCCAGTTATGAACTTACGCTTCTTTTGAAGAACCAAAATGCCACCAAACTCATTGATTGAGATTTCTCTTTTATATTTTGGAAATGTATTCTTTTATGTGTGTAGTCTGTCCTCCCAGCTGCATTGGTAACACCCAGCAGCTGGTAATGTTTATGATAATGATCAGTAATCACATAATTAAGTGTTGACATGCAAATTGTTATTAAGCTCCAGAAATAGCGTCTTGTTTTGATGAGTGGGATAGTTTGTGACACTACTGTTTTAGTTTGCAAGTTTAGAACTAGAAAATAATCTGATGGGTGTTTTGGCAAGTTCAGGGATGTGTACTTTTCCTAGACATGAATGGGGTTTTTTTGGTAAAAACTAGCAATAATTCAATTTTGAATTAATTCTTGCATCTGTGCTAAGACATGGTATTTCTGTACTTCAGGGCTACTCTTCTGTAACTTGTGTTTTTTCATGGACTTTGAGTCTTTCACTCTTTGGTCTCTGAGGGTGATGTGATTTGACCATTCCTTCTGCATAAAATCCTGCCTTTTAATTATTAAGGATTACTGATAGATTACAAGTTTCTCTTGATAGCAGTACGTATTGATTTAAAACAAAACCCCACACTTGAGCATAGGTAAGAAAGACCTCACTCAGTATTTCAAACAAATAAGATATTCTTGAAACGATGTAAATAAAACAATACCTTGAAACAGGTTCATTGCACAAACAAGAAATTGTGTGCTTAGTTTTATTTAGGTTTCTGAAAAAATTGATTTGAGATGTGCAAGCCATTACTTCTGGAAACATCTTGTTTGATGCTTTTTACTCAGACTTCTACCTTTATTTTTGTTTTATATTTTTTGGTTTATTTTCTTTGACAATACAACCTAAAATTTAAAAAATCCTAATGTGTAACAGTAGCACCAGGTTCACCGTATTTGAGCTCTAAACGAGCTGTGAAATCACCAGGTTTTCTGGTGAAGTACAATCTGGTATTTCCTCATAAAAGCCTAACCATTAGGTTGTTGCAGTGATTAGCATTTGCCAAGGTGATGGAATGCTTTGGCAGTATTTTACATGGCAGTTGTCAGCAGAAAATTACAGAAATTTCTCTTTAGACAGGAATTAGTAGCAAAACATATCACTGTTAGGGTTTATAGAGCTGTTATTTGTTGGAAGTTGCTTTGGTGCTGTAATACTAAGCACCTCCTTTTTGTTCTTTCTCTTTTTAAAATCCTTTATGAAGTGTTACATCCCTGACTCTCTCTGTCAAAGGAAATAAGCATGTCAATATTACTATACTTACTTAAATCTTTGAGTGATATTAGGATAGTAACAGCACTGAGAAATGAATATTGCCTTTTCACAAAAGGTTTTCAACAACGTTTGACAAAGCACCTCTATAGGCATTTTTGCAAGCAACATCTTTAACAGACAGGTCATTGTATAAGGTGAGTGATGAAGACAGATATCTTCATTGCTGTATTCTGTAAGTCCTTCCTCTAGAGCTTGCTCTGCTACAGGAGTGGAGAGGTCCTACATTAATGTGAAGTATCTGCCTATGGTTTCCTAGCAGTAGTAGCTACTGTAGTACATCTGTTTATCTGTTGTCTATCTGTCTGCAGCTGTACCAGCAGAAACAGTTCCGGCCTCCCAGATGTTTCTGACTGAAGGTTGACCTCTCCTACATCTGCTCTTTAAATCGCATGTCTGACTGTTCTGTAGTGGTTATTGATCACAAGAAGCTTAAATGATTTAAATGATGATCGTTTCAGTGACCTGTCTTCTGTGCCTTTTGGCAGGTGAAAATGACAAAGAGCGGTGACGTTTCCAGCTGGCAGGGCTGTGTCTGCTGGAGGTGGAGGTACAGGCAGCACTCTGACTCAGTTGTGATTTGGGAAGTTGGGATGGAAGCTGAGTCCTTTCCTGTGTTTCCACTGCTGTCCTCCTTGGGGAAGCTTCGTGGATGTAACAATAATCGGAATATTGAGGGATGAAAAAAGTCTAAGCATTCACAAAAAGAAGTGTGTTAGAGAATTGGTAGGGCATCAGAACTGCAAGGAAGGGTATGTTCAGGTTCCCTGAAGGTAAGCACTCATGTAACCAGGGCTCTCCTGCCCTGAGCTTTGGGGTGATGGAAGCCAGGAGGGTAATATAGGCTACAGCAGCCTTTCTGATAGCTGAATATTGGAACTGGTAAATGAGTGGAATGGTTTGTGTGATAGGATGGGAGATGGTCCTGAAATTAAAAAGAAAAGCTCATTGGTTAGATTTTGGGTGCCTCATGTTGGTGTCTGAAGGGTAGACAGCAGGAAGCCGCACTGTGCTGTTGGTGGGATTCATTTTGTGTCAGGGCGGTCCTTGAAGTGGCTTCTCCTGAGGCCAGAGTGCAGGGACAGGCCTGTGTGGGGAAGGTAGTGGGAACACACGAGGGGGCGCGTGGAGAGGTGAGGTGTGGGAACAGAGCCCTGCCTTTCAGTGGCAGGTAGCCGTTAGAGCAGCTTAGCTGTTACTGTCTGTGATGGATGTTTTTGTCACACTGTGTTGACCTGGTGTTGTGCTGTAGAGTTTCTTATGATTGTTTGTCAGAGAAAAAAGGAATTTTTCTTCTTTTGGACGGAGACATTGACTATTGAATGGTGGTGATTATCATCTGAAGAACTAGAGTTTGACCACAGTTAAAGATGGGAAATTGGATGGTCTCTGTAGTTCTATGGAAAATTTTCTCTGGCCTTGGTGAGAGCTGAAATGGTAAATAGAGTTGGGGTCAGGAAAGAGTGTTGGTCAGGGTTTCTGTGAGCTGAGAGGAGTGTTTTAGCCTGTCTCCCTAGGTGACATCCCTGCATCCCTTTTGGATGTCTGTGGGGGACTGTCATGTAACAACCTCCATTTATTGTGTGACCTAAACTTTGGCCATTGGCAGTGTCTTTGATCTTTTCTGCTTCTTCCTGGGGTGGTGTGATGGGTTGACCCTGGCTAGATGCCAGGTGCCCACCAAAGCCGTTCTATCACTCCCCCATCCTCAGCTGGACAGGGGAGAGAAAAATATAACAAAAAGCTTGCGGGTCGAGATAAGGGCAGGAGAGGTCATTCACTAATTACCGTCACGGGCAAAACAGACTCAGCTTGGGGAAAATTAACTCAATTTATTAAAAATCAGCCAGAGTAAGGTAATGAGAAATAAAATGAAATCTCAGAACACCTTCCCCCCCCCCCCCCCTTCTTCCCAGGCACAACTTCACTCCCAGATTTCTCCACCAAGCCCCCCCAGCAGCACAGGGGGACAGGGATGGGGTTTACGGTCATCACATGTTATTTTCTGCTGCTTCACCTCCTCAGGGCGAGGGCTCATCACACTCTTCCCCCGCTCCAGCGTGGGGTCCCACCCACAGGAGACAGTCCTCCATGAACTTCTCCAATGTGGGCCATTCCCATGGGCTGCAGTTCTTCACAAACTGCTCCAGCATGGGTCCTTTCCACGGTGTGCAGTCCTTCAGGAGCACACTGCTCCAGCGCAGGTCCCCCACGGGGTCACAAGTCCTGCCAGAAAACCTGCTCCGTGGGCTCCTCTCTCCACAGATCCGCAGGTCCTGCCAGGAACCTGCTCCAGCGCAGGGTTCCCACAGGGTCACAGCCTCCTTCGGGAACCCACCTGCTCCGGCGTGGGGTCCTCCACGGGCTGCAGGTGGATATCTGCTCCACCGTGGACCTCCATGGACTGCAGGGGGACAGCCTGCCTCACCAGGGTCTTCACCACGGGCTGCAGGGGAATCTTCGCTCCGGCGCCTGGAGCATCTCCTCCCCCTCCTTCACTGACCTGGGTGTCCGCAGGGTTGTTTCTCTTACATGTTCTCACTCCTCTCTCCGGCGGCTGTTTCTCACTCTCCCAACTTTTTTTCCTTCTTAAAAATATTATCACAGAGGCGTTACCACTATCACTGATTGGCTCGGCCTTGGCTGGCGGCGGGTCCGTCTTAGAGCTGGCTGGTATGGGCTCGCTCTCTCTCGAACACAGGGGAAGCTTCCAGCAACTTCTTACAGAAGCCATCCCTGTAACCCCCCCGCTACCAAAACCTTGCCACATAAAACCAATACAGGTGGCATGGTGTAATTTGTACAGCTTTTGGTGTTCGTGTCTGCAGTGTATTACAGGCTGTTTGGAGCAAGTTTTGTTCTTCATTTAGCAGATACTGTTGTCAGCAACCACGCACGCTGGCCTTAATGACCTGCCTAATGAAAACCAGAAAGCAATTTCCCTGAACTTGATTTTCTTCCTCATTCAGATGGGGCTGTGAAATCCAAGACCCTTTGGCCTGTTTGTGGTAAAGACTGCACAGTTTGGCTCTGTTCACCTTGGCAAACATAGCTAACATAGTGCTGTAGAGTAATGTTTTTGTTGCACCTTACCAACAGACCTTTCAGAATGCTTTGCCAGCATTATACTTCACCTTGTGCTTATTGCAAAGGAGACTATGAGCAACTTTATTAGGGTGTTGCAGAAGTATGTAATGTAGCATGATGCTTGTCCTCCTTGACAGATTGTGGCTTCTAATGGTCCTCTGTGTTTGTGTGTAGCATGCACAGTCATTTCCATAATTAATGCATTACTTTGAAATACAGGTATTTCAGAAATGTAGCATCCTATATTTATGGAGAAAAAAGTTAAAAATATTGCAGTGGTGACCTAAAATGTACCTAATGTTAAGTACTAATTTGTGAAGGGGAAAGGATAAATGGTAGGATATTTTTGTGGTATCATAAAGTATTAATGAACCTTAATGTGAATTAAATGCTTGAACTCCTGTGGGTTGAGATGTGAAACTATTAGAGTTAGCCTTCGTAGCATAGAAAAGTAAGTCTGACAGGGGACTTAACTAGTTTTTCTTCCTTTTCTATATTTTATAAGATGCTAGTAAGCCCTGCGTCATTATAAAATATAAGTAGAATAGAATGGTAAGGTTTGAAGCTACTAAAGTAGTGTAGACAGGTTTTCCTCCTCCCTCCCACTTGAAATAATTGTGTATGTGTGTGAGGGGAAAGCATTCACCAACACTAAAAATGAATATTGTAATTTGATGGTAGAGGGAGCTAGATAGTTTTTAGAGATAGAAAGGATCAGAGGGTATTGCTGCTAACTTTCTAGTCTCATGTTAAAATGATAATTTAGGTGAAAACACATCTTCTTTAATCTTTTTAAATCTCTAGGCAGCTTTCTCTTTTTATTTTACATACAGATATTAAGATTCTTCTGTGTTTTTTATCTTTGTCTAAGAATAAACAAACTTTCACCTGATGCTTTTGTGTCTGTCTCTCTCTTTTTAACAGTCTGGTGGTATTGCCACTATCGATTCATCTTGCCCAATCCTGTCTCATTTAGTATTCATGAGACAACAGTCTGTAGTTTGATGATTTCTAGTCATTCTGTGTTCTGAGTATGTATTTGTATACTTCAGCCAAGGTGATGATCCACCTCTTTTTTTAGGATCATGTATCTCAATTACCTAAATACATGCTTGCATTTTTTCTGTTTATTCTTAGATCTAACAAAAGGTATAAAAACTCCTTTTGAACCTTATTTATAATGTTAACTTCATTTTATGCAATGTATATTTGTAACTTTGGTAACATGAAGGAAATAGTAATTTTATTTAAAAATATACCTGTTATTATAGAGAAGGGTAAGAGGCTAAATTTTCCTAGACAGGCAAACAGCATATTAAATAAAGACATCTTGGTAAGCTGATCTTGATTGCCCTTTGAGGGGTTTATAGATTTATAAAGTCCAAGAGCTGCTAAAGGGGTGGAAGGGAACTGTTGACTCCAGCTGCACGTCTTTCTCAACCAAAAGTGAAATGGAGTATGCAGAAAGCCTGTCCTTTTTCCAGTCTAAACTTTGGCAATGTTTCATGTTTACTTGCAGAACAAACAAGATTGGAGTCTGTTTTTGTTGTGTTTTTCCCCATCTAGAACTATATTCAAGTTCCCTTTATCTCCACTGTTTCATCTCTGTCCAGTTATAAGCTTAAGTTTTGTGTATGTGTGGCTTGTAGGTATTTTGTGAGTTGCATAGCTGAGGTTATTACCCTCTACTTGTCCACAAATGTGGCATTTTTAATTACTTTATTTTGGTCAGATGAATATATTTTTAAGACAGAAGGGCCATTGTCATCTGTATGTGTATTGGCTTTGTGTGGCACGGGTTTGAGGGGGGGGTTACAGGGGTGGCTTCTGTAAGAAGCTGCTGGAAGCTTCCCCTGTGATAACATTTTTAAGAAGGAAAAAAAAGGACAGACAGAAACAGCCGCCAGAGAGAGGAGTGAGAACATGTAAGAGAAACAACCCTGCGGACACCCAGGTCAGTGAAGAAGGAGGGGGAGGAGATGCTCCAGGCGCCAGAGCAGAGATTCCCCTGCAGCCCATGGGGAAGACCCTGGTGAGGCAGGCTGTACCCCTGCAGTCCATGGAGGTCCACGGTGGAGCAGATATCCACCTGCAGCCCGTGGAGGACCCCACGCCGGAGCAGGTGGGTTCCCGAAGGAGGCTGTGACCCTGTGGGAACCTCGCGCTGGAGCAGGCTCCTGGCAGGACCTGCGGATCTGTGGAGAGAGGAGCCCACGGAGCAGGTTTTCTGGCAGGACTTGTGACCCCGTGGGGGACCTGCGCTGGAGCAGTGTGCTCCTGAAGGACTGCACACCGTGGAAAGGACCCATGCTGGAGCAGTTTGTGAAGAACTGCAGCCCGTGGGAAAGACCCACGTTGGAGAAGTTCGTGGAGGACTGTCTCCTGTGGGTGGGACCCCACGCTGGAGCAGGGGAAGAGTGTGATGAGTCCTCCCCCTGAGGAGGATGAAGTGGCAGAAAATAACGTGTGATGAACTGACCGTAAACCCCATCCCCATCCGCCTGTGCCGCTGGAGGTGCTTGGTAGAGAATCCGGGAGTGAAGTTGTGCCTGGGAAGAAGGGAGAGGTGGAGGGAAGGTGTTCTGAGATTTCGTTTTATTTCTCATTACCTTACTCTGGTTGATTTTTAATAAATTGAGTTAATTTTCCCCAAGCTGAGTCTGTTTTGCCCATGATGGTAATTGGTGAGTGATCTCTCCTGTCCTTATCTCGACCCACAAGTGTTATATTTTCTCTCTCCTGTCCACCTGAGGGGGGGGATTGATAGAACGGCTTTGGTGGGCAACTGGTGTCCAGCCAGGGTTAACCCATCACAGTATGGACTAGAACAGAAAATACCAATCAGTGATTTCTGCATGAACTTTCAAGGGTATTGTCCCAGGTGGATAGATGTCTTAGGGTGGCCAGGGTTAGCCAGTGAGCTCTCTGGATCATGGAGAGGTAGCAGGAAACATACCTGCATTTTTTGGAGTCAGGGGTGGTTTTGGTGGCCCTGTTACGCTTAACAGCTATTTCACTCTCACTGAGTTATAGTCTTGCTTATTCTTTTGTTGGTTTGTTTATTTATAAACTGGAAAACTGTTCTGATATTGGAATAAATGTCTCAACGTGCTCTTAACTCATTCTTTCTTTATCGCTGCCTTTTGAATTTAAAGATGTAGCATTCATCCTTGTAGACTGTCAGCTTCATTCTAGAGATGGAAGTCCCAGTCTCGGCCTTTTTATTTGAGCTGCCTTAAACTCTTTTGTTTTGTTTTGCAGAGTCCCTTCTTTTAAAATTAAGTCTGGGTAGCAGCCTTGCCTTGCTTGCATTTAAGTGCATTAAGAGTTTTTATCACCTCGGGCTTCTAAGAAAGTAGACGATGAAGGTTTAAAAGGGTGCTTTGTTTGGACACAGATGTGTAGTATTTTGAGGGTTTTTTTGTTGTTTTGTTGTCCTTTGTGCTACTTTCAATGTTGATAACGACAATGTTCAAAAATACAACACTCCTACCTTATGAGTTAGCTTGCCTTTTTTTTTAAATTCTTAATTTTTTAGCATGTGTTTCTGTTCATTGAACCCTTATGGCATATGTCATCTTCCTGCAAGCCTCGGTTCCTATCAGTACAAAAGCTGCAGATTTCCTTCTTGGCTGTATTGAAAAAAGACAAACTGGCCCTTGGTAGGGAGGTCACTGTCATGCGCAGTGCAGGGGGTTGTATCTATAGTTTGTTACAAAGAACTAATAGCTAACCAGGAGGAAAGACTTCAACTGGTTGTCTGATCTCCTGAGTGTTGTGAAGGGTGTTTGTTTGTTTGTTTTAAAGATTGGTCTTTTTTAAACTTGTATGTGATCTCTTGGCTTATGATTGAAAACATTCTGGTAAAACTCGGTGTTTCAGGATGAAAACCAAACTCTACCTTTAGTTTTTGCTTTGACTTTAGTTATGTAAAGAAACCCCCCACAAACAAAAAAAAACCCAAAAGCAGGCTCAAACGCACAAGACTTATCTCACACAAAATTAGGGTTGTGATTATATGACTTTCCTCCTGTTTAATCAGGTGTGGTGATATATTGCACTTTGGGATAAAGAGTTTCCTAATGGCAAGTTATATTTAAGTAAACTTGTTTTTGATTCTGCTGAAAGTAATACAGGGAACTTCAGAGGCTGAAAAGGTCATTACTTTATTGATGTGGTTTATGAAAATCCTTTTCAGGAATTGAAACTGTCTGCAGTGATTATTATTTTTTCAGAAGTAGTAGTAAGATTCCTTCTAGTTTTATCTCCATAACCGGAAAGGGAAGAACATTCTGCAGCCCAAAATGCTAATCCTTATATAGCTGTATATTCCTTTAGAGCATGGACTTCTGCATGTCCAAGTTTTGCACCTGGCTGTGATGTTTTCAAAGTTGAATGAGCACAAAGGTACCTTCTTGCTAACTTCTCAAATTAACAGCTGGTGAGCTGTGCTTTGCAATGGAGTATTTGCCCAGAGAATTTTTTGAAACAGAAAAATCAGAAGTCCACTTATATCATATCATATGTAGTTCATGAAGGTTATAAGAACAGGAGACTTCTCAGAATGAAGAACCGAAGTAGAATGTTTTTGTTTCACTCTTGTTTAGGATGATAGGATGAAATCAGTGCTAGAGGAGCTGCAAAGCTGTAGCTTGAGAAAGTAGGGTGCATAATATATTTTAGCTGAATTTCCCCTTTAACGTGTAATCCAAAAGTATTTTTATTGCAGTCCTCTAAAAGGAAAAGTTCTCAAGCACAGTTCTCAACATTGCGTATGGTTGTGTCAGTGTGGCTTACAAAGGTGTGTCTGTCAGTAAATGCTGCTGGACTCCGTCTGGTTATTTTTCTTCTCTGTTTGTCTTAGGCCAAAATTAGTTATGAAAAGGAGCAGAGGTACAAGCTGCTAAAGCATCTACGAGGTGAAAATACATGGATGCTTGCTGATGTGAATGAATGTGTGGAACAACTGGAAAAGGTGTTGGAACTGTAAATCATTGAATTGTGTTGTTAGCTTTACAGCATGTTTGAACAGAAGGCTTTGAGGGCTTTAAGATGATCTTTAAAAACCTCCTGATTTTCTAATTCTTTATGCTTTGATATTAGCTTTTTTTTTAAGTGGAAATAATCTTTTACTCACAAAGAGGAAAAATTTCTGTCATTCAATTCCAGCTTTAATTTTTACCAAATGCAGAAGAGCAAGCACTGCCAGACAAAAATAGTCCCATGGGAAGAAATCTGGAGGATCCAAGGCTTCACAGCAGTCCCATTTGGGGTCATTCACACAAGAAGCCCTAATGGAACCTCTGAATATCGCATCCTTTTAGTGTAGTAATCTGGGCAGATACTTCAACAAAGGACAGATGTGTATTGATGATGCAGTGATTCTGGAGGAAATAGATTTGACCGAAATAAAAGTAGTGTAGAAGGTATTCTATGTATAGTTATAGTTTCTTAGTTCCAGTAAAAAAGATACTGAGAGGGGGAAGAAAAATTGATTACCGATGTGAGGCATGCCCTCCCTGCCTGTGCCCAGTGTCGGTGTCCCGTCCCTTTGTCCCCGTCCCTCCCCACACCACCCCAGTAGAAGAGAGAGAAGGTAGTAGAACTAAAATGTAGCTATGTCCAGCTGTGTGTGTTTTACCTTTTTCAGTGTGGTTTGGCAAGTAGGTTGTGATTGTTTTTCTTGTATGTGGGTGATTTGGTTTACTGGATCTCATTTACAAACATTTACTTGTAGGAACATTCTGTGCAGAAAAAAAAGAAAAAGGATAAGCATTCAAAAAAAGCGAGGAAAGAAAAGAAGAAAAATAAGAAACAAAAATCTGAAAAGAAGGTTGACTTACTTGATAGTTCTTCGGTAAGTAAGAAACTTTAAAGTGCTTCAGATGACATTTTTAAAACCTGCACCATTTTAGTTTCTGTGGCTACACATGGTTAGTAAAATTAAGACTTATTCTTGCCATTTTCTGTTGGGAAAAACTGAGGCAAAGTTTGCCTTTTTAATATACTGAGTATTTAATCAATTTAAAAGATGCTGTTATTTGAGTGCTTGTGAATTTTATAATATTCACTCATTAGGAACAAAGGTATTTACAGTTTTTCAGGAGAGAGAACTTGGGAAAAAATCCTCATTCTAGGACAGTGTGCAAAAATTCGTAGGTTCCCTGTTGTCAGTTGTATATGGTAGAATGGTGTGTCTAAAATTGCAAATACTTGACTTTGATTTTAAGCATGAGTTAATGTTGCCTTTTTCCATAGATGTTCAGCCACCAAAACTCCCAACAACATGGGAGTTGTATGTGGATCTGAAGGAAGGCTCAAACTTCTGCATTTGAATCTGTACACAGATGCCCTCACATTGAGGGGCAAAACAGTACACAGATGGTATTAGAAATCTGAGTGCTGCTTTCTGACCATGTTGTGTAAAACATCCTCCCAGCATTTTGGTGCAAGTCAGGTAGCGCTGTGATTTTTTCTTTTCAGAGAGTCTCTTTTATTGAATGAAAGAACATGCAATATGACGAGATTTATTTTCTAGGGACTGATATCAGAGGTGAACTAGGCTTTTCAGTATGGGAAGTAACCTTAGGCCAAATGTCCCACATTTCCCATGGGAGTCATCAAAACCCCTCAGATCACATCAGTGAGACCTCAGAAACAACACAGTTCTGGCTGATACCTTTGATCCAAAGTCTGTTATTCCCATGACAGGTTCATGTAAATAGCAAAGAAACTCTGTTCAATGGAGTCCTATTTGCTTCAAGTGTAAAATCTCAGTACGCTGTGGCAAGTGCAAGTGTAGGAAGTTGGATATGAAAAAAGGAGGAGGTAGCATGTCCAGTGCTTTATATTATACTGTGTTACCGATTTTACTTTTTTAATGTAGAACATAGTAATGAATTTAGATTTTTTTTTAATTTTGTTTTTTTTAATGCCATAAACCCAATTTATTTTGGTTTCATTCTGACAGTTAACTTTAGCAGTGTTATGCTAATAAACTGCCAGTATGAACTAGTTTTACATAACTGTGATGTGCTCATGAAGTATAGTGGAATGTTTTGATTATGAAGGAACAATCTCCTATGGGAATATCAATATTCTATTTTTATTATCAGTATTTTAAAATAATAAACAGTATTATATTAGTAATGCTAATCAGAATCGATTTTGATTATCAGTATACTTGGTAAATATTGCATTTTATCAACATATAAAAGTACGTTAAGGTGTTATTGTTATTCTTTACATTAAACTCTATTTTTAGGATTCGTCAGTTGAATGGGTTGAGTCAAATGTGTCACAGTCAGATAACAGAGAAAAGGCTTGGAAGGTCAACAAGCAATCAGATGCTGTGAAAGATCCCTCCCTGCAGGTGAGCAGCCTGATAACAACTCTAGAAATAAATTCAGGGTGACCAAATGTGAAACTTGCTTAGGTTTCTTGACAGCTCTTTTGCAGTGTGTTGAACAAAACCTATTTTACAGACAAATGTCTTTGTTTAGCTAGGTAAATGTTACATTTCATTCATTGGAAGACTTCTCTACCTAATACTTGCTTAGTATTTAACAAGGCACTGTTACCCGAAATCTCGGAATAAGGAACTTATCAACACCAATTTAGTGTAGATAAGCAGACACTTCTTTATTGACGGCTGGGTGCGCGGGCGAGTCCTCTCACGAACCACGCACACCTGTAACCAAAACAATACACCTTATATTGAACTCACTTATGCATATTCATAAGATTACAAAGACGTCATTTGCATATTCATCAGATTTCCAGGAAATCATTTGCATATGTTAATGTCCATCACGCAGGCGCACTAAAGGTCTCTGGTGGTCTAGAGTCCTCTGGTGGTCTTTCGTAGTCTTCCTCACTCGTCCGCTTCTTGACCTCTCAGGTGTTTCCAAGCAGCAAACTGGTGTCCATAACGGTTTCCTTAGCCTTTAAAACAAACACTACAAGACTACCAATCTTTGTCAAAACTTCTGTGGTTAAATGATTTTGAACAATACTTGAATTCTTATGGTTACACATTATACATTTTCTAAGCTCCTAAGTTCCTAAGGCTACATTTCAAACTTAACACTCCCATACTTGTGCTTCACAATTTTCTACTTTTTAGTCAAACCAAACTCTTCTATAATCAGATTTTAATTTTCTTTTATCTTGTTATCTAAGTTCTAAATGTTCCTACTAGATGATTTTAGCCAATTTCTCCGGCCTTGGTACAGGGCTATACAGGGGATTTCACAACAACACTAGTTGTTGGTTAAATATATAAAATACAACATACATATAATTTTGCTAAACTATTAAAATTAAATATGATTAATTCTAACTAATAACAAATCAATGACAAATCAGTAACAGCACTACACTTAAAATTGCTTAGTGCTAATTCCTTTCATCATGTTTTGAGGCTCTAGCAACTTAAGCTTAATTTTCTTGAAGAGGTCAACTTAATGATCTTGACTAGACATGTTATTTTTTTCTGCATAATTTTGGTGGCTGTTCTACAGTTGAATGAATTTTTGCTTCTGTGGTGCTTAAACAGATATAAGGAAGAGAGGTGTAGAACTTTTCAGCAACAATATTTATGGCATCAATGCCTCTTTTGATCTTCCTATGTGAATTCTGTGCCCAGTAAGCAGTGTTTATTCTGGAAAATGGAGTAATTCTGCAATGAACTGATGTGATTTTAGTAATGTAAATGTACTTAGATATCATGACATCCTCAGTTGTGTGAAAATGATGATTTTTAATTTAGTGTCTAATTCCACTCCTGAAAAAAGTTCCTGTTTCTCATTCTGAATTTGTGCATCTTGTTAAGAGAACTAAAAAGGTTCTCTGAATCATATCTATCTTCTTGGAAAAGTATAAAGTAATGAAATATAAATCCTTATGTATGTCGTGATAACTTATACTGCAAAACCATTTTTTTTTCCCCCAAGCATTTCTTGTATAATGTGTCCCCTGGGCTTGTTTATTTTTGGAGCCAGAGCGTGCTTTTGAAAGGAATCTCCTGGTCATCTCTTCTTTTTGTATTTTGGCTCACATGATGAAAAAGTCTAGGAGCATGTAAATCCATTTTCTGTTGGATTAAACTTAATTAGAAGATATGTTCTCAAAGTGTACGTAAAGTGCTCCACAGGACCAGTTTCGGACTAGTCCAGAGTGCTTACTTAAAAAAAAGACATAAACAAACAAAAATCACCAAATGGCTGATCGGAAGCCTGTACAGAAGACAGTCAGGCTCGTTTCGGTGGTGCCCAGTGACAGGGCCAGAGGAAATGGGCACAAACTGACATACAGGAGTTTCTGTCTGAATATCAGGAAACAGTGTTTTATTTACTGTGAGGGTGATCAGGCACTGGCACAGGTTAGCTGGAGAGGTTGTGGAATCTCCATCCTTGGATATATTTACAAGCCATCTGGATATGGTCCTGGGCGACTGACTCTAGGTGGCTATGCTTGAGGAGGTAGGTTGGACCAGATGACCTCCAGAGGTGCCATGCACATCCACTTCTGTTGATCCACATTGCTTGCTAATGTGGGTGTAGATCCTATTGAATCACTTTAAGATAAATTATTTTTCAGTTCCTCCTCTTTTCTAGAAGAGATCCGAGAAGTGGAATGTTGTATTTCACCTTTGAAATTCTCTAGTGTGTTGCCTAATACAATTTTTAAGTAACAGAGAAAGCGTGACATATGGTATCTGTTCAGATTGACAACTCAGACTTGAGCCCTACTGAAGACATGAAGACTCTTCTGCAAGGACATGTTTCAAAATAGGTGTATTCTTGTCATTTTGGTTGCTATACTGTGATAAATGAATTTAGTCTCAAACAGGATTCCAATCAAAGTTAACAACTTATTAAATGAACAAAGGCAAGCAAACACCGCTGGGCACACCAGGAGCTTCTGCTCTACCAAGACGCGCTCCGTGAAAAACAAACCAGCTTCTTTTATAACCTAACATTAGTTACGTATTCATACTAGGCGTGTCCTTCCAAAAGACTCTCCACCTCCTGGTTGTGTGGGTGCAGTAGTTCTCCTAGAAACTTATCTCTGACCTGGCTCCCCACTGCTCGGGCCAGGCAGCAGACATCCTGTGTAACAGCCGACACCTTGCACAGCACCAGCTGCGATCACCAGAACCCAAACAAGTTCACAACAGACACCTCCCCCTCAACAAATGCACACCACAAATGGCCCATCAAGACCTAAGTACTGCAATCTCTGAGGCCAAACACACATCCAAATGCCTCAGTTCTCCCCCAGGAGCTCTTGTTTAACACTGTGCAGTTAACAACAAAACCGGTTTTGGGCTGGCAAAAAAGAACATATCATCTGTCTCCTCCTGGCCTGCGGTTATACGAGGACCAAGAAAATGGTTAAAGACAGTGAGGGTCACATTTTATTATGCGGCCCTAGCATTGTTTATATTGACACGAATCAGATGAACACATTTCACATATACTATCCACAGAAGTGTTCCAAATACTTGTTTTTGTAGAGTAGTTTATAATGTGTATGTCACTGCTTTATTTCGAGGCTTCAGGTTTTGTGCATGTAAAGGTGGTAGATGTATCTAGGCTTTTTATATGCTGCTTTTCTTTAGAGAGTAGTCTTCATTTTTAAAATGTCCTTGGTCTAGCTTAGGTTTTGTAAATGCAGTTTTCTACCTGTTATTGTGGGTACAGTTCACAGGATTTAGATGTGTAACTGTGTGAGGGTGCAGTTAGTGCCTAGATACCTGAGGTATGAACTGTGCTCAGTTACTGATTTGTGGATTTTGTATACAGTAGAAGACATGTAAGAGGTCGTGAAGTCAGAATTAGCAAGATGGAAAGGAACTGGTCTGGATGTACAGTGCTTGTTTAACCAAATAATAAGCAGTCTATATGGTTCGCATGTTTACTAGTGTCTTAAATACACTGTGAAGATTTCAAATTACAGAAGGACATTTGTGAAATTTATTTGTGTACGTGAATATTAAATAATTGAAAGATTGGGGCTCTTAAAATAGTACTTGCTTTTCATTAAAGTATTTCATATGTGTTTGTAAAACCTATACTGTTCATTGTAAGTAACATTTGTCAGTAGTTGCAGTGGTTTGATTTGTGCCTAACCCATGCTTTTTTTTTTTTTTTGGAAGTATGAACACTGATTCTGTTTATTTTAAAGAGAGAAGAATGGATGAATTTAGACTTTATGTCATTGAAAACCACGTCAGCAGCAGCTGTCAGAGGTGAAAGACACAAAGAAAAAATATTGGAACGACAGAAAGCTCAAGAACTTGAGCAAGTAGGAGGAATTAATATATCAATTTTTTTCTGCATCTTACTAAATTTTGTGTGATGAATGAACCAATGAATTGGTTCAAATATGTTAAGTGTTTGTATAGTTTTTAAACTAATGCCTGATGTGTTGTGTGATAGTGATTTTAATTAAATTGTTCAGTTATTTGTTCTGTTTGGGATGGGAAGGAAGGGTTCATACAGCAGGCTTATCTTGTGGAGAAAAGACTTTAAACTATCTCCTAGGTAAGGAGAAAGCGAGTTTTGTTAGTACCAAGTTCTGTAATATTTGAAGTGCTTCTGAGATATTTTCCTTAATGACAGACTGTTGGTCTGGCCTTCTTCCCCATGGTGTGTGTGAAGGGAACACCATTATTTTGTGTGATAAAAGCTAACCTAAGTTACTATGTTTAAAGTGTAGGGTGCTGAGGCTTGTTTTCTTCCTGAAGAAAGAATTCCCAGTAGTTGCTGTTACTTTCATGCCACAGTTGTGCATGAACATATGGGTGGATCAGGGTCTGGCTGGGGAAGGGGTTGCTGTCATTACATTAGTTCTGTTTACGTACAGTTGCTGGCTGCTACATTTGTTCATTCAGCTCCTTAAATACAATACAATGTAGTCTGATCTGAAAACATAGTTTTGGTTATTTGTCTTATGAGAAGGGATATTTGTTTTTTCCCCGCATAATTTTTTGCTGAGCATTTTTTCTGAACTGCTGAAGGACCATTTAATGTGGAGATCTTAAATCACCATAATGTCAGCATGTATTATATGGTTGATGATGATTTATATGTATTTGTGGTCCTAGAAGAATACGATTTTTATAGACTCTGCCACCCAACCATGTGCTCTCCAGTTTTATACTTTTGTGTTTTCTACACCAGAATGTCTGTCCTTTCTTTGATACCCAAAATAATATATACAACAGATGCATACAGCATGCCAATGGTGATGATGAGTGTCAGTGCTGGAATGCATGATCAACCCTTTTCTCCAGTGGACTTCCTTGCCTGCTTCCAGAGAAGTCAGTTGACAGAATCACAATAAGAGATCTAGTTTGAGGGTGAAAAGCAGTAACTTGAGGTAAAACTAAGAGCCCCCATAACAGCAGTGCTTCGGACACAAGTGCATATTACTGCTATGCTGGCAATGCAGTCAAATAGTAGAACTGCTTCTGTGTAATAAGGGTGCCAACTAAGCACATGTTTGAGAGCTTTGACTCAGGATGGAGTTACATTTATTTCTACCTGTGTTTAGATAGCACAAGTTATGAATAAGCTGTTCTATTCCCACACAAGTCTCACAAAATTTATTTATCGAGTATCATAGAAAATACAAACCATATGCCATGCACACATCAAAATTATTTCTGTTTTAGGCCATGCTGTCTGAGAGAGAACTCAATCCCTATTGGAAAGATGGTGGTACAGGTTTGCCACCAGAGAAGGATGAAGCAGCTTCAGTTAAGAAAGGTAAACAGCAACTTCTAGTAATAATCTTAAATTCCTGTCTCCAGTCTCTGGTCTCTGTGTTGCTAACAAGTTACTACTAATGTTGATGGAAAGGGATTATGAATAACATGTAAAAAAGTAAAATTTGGATGAAAATTCAGTAGTGAATATTGGATTAACATCATAGTATGTTGTTTTGCAGAATTTATCTTCACTGGTTTTTAATCTTGAGTGGTTTGAACTTCAATATCTTTACAGAAATTCTCCATTTTGAACTAATTAAAGGAAAGCATGCTCTAACCAAGACAAGATAAATTGTTGTATCTCATTTGGTTCCTTTCATTCCATTACACAAATCATAGTTTTAAAATATTCAACCACAGAAGTCTGAGTCACATTAAAATGAAGTACCTTACAGATACAGAGTTTGCGAAAAATATTATTTCTGTAACCTTTTCACTTCTTTCTTTACCCTAGGGTTATCCTGCCTATTTCCAGCAAGAGCAGTTAGAAAAATGTTTTTCATAATGTCATAAAGTGTTTATTATGTGATAAGAAGGATGCTTGTATTCTGTCAACAGGGAACAGTAGGGTTCCCGGCTTTTCTCTTTGGGAGCCTTTCCTGTGGACAGTCTGTCCTGCAAACCATTAGCCTCATGCCCACTTTTAGGAGTCAGAGATGAGCCTTCTGTAAGAGGTGACAGGCATCAGTGAGTATATGTCCTGAATGTTAAGACCTCTGCTAGCTTCTCAAATGGAAAGCAGTGGTTTACTCACTAATTTTCTGAGAAGGAGAATGCACTTGTTTGTATGTAAGGAGTATGCCAAAGAATGGACATGGAAAGTGGAAATAATAAGAAGGTTCTTTAATTTCGTAAAAAAACCCCCACAACTTCTCATATGCCACTCCTGTCTTGTAAACTGCTTGTTGTGTTCTGTGATAAAATGGAGCTTAAATTAAATCAGTGGTATTACTGAGGTATATCCAGCATTAACTTATAAAAACATGTAATTTTATTATAATATTCTTTGTATTTTTCTTTTGCACCCCTTCAATTTTTACATTAAGTTTAGGTGAAGGTTTAATGTCACGTACAGAGTAAGGTTAAATAAGAGTAACTATTGAGATAAAACTATGACCTCTCATTGTTTTCTGCTTTAGTTACAGTGGTAGAAGATGCTGGATTAAGTTGGCTACAAAAATCATATCAAAGAATGAAGGAGCAGGCTGAGAGAGAGAAACGAAATTTTGAGGAAATTGTAGCTGAGAGATATGGGGTAAGGATCTTCAATTAAATTTTTGTCATACTAATAGATGCTTGGAAAAGGTTACTTTCATGTAAAGGCACAAATGCTTAATGTGTAGTGTAAGATACAAGGAAAAAAGCAGGAAAAAAAGCCTCTGAAGCTTATCTCAAGCTATGAAGAGTTTAAAGCTACCTAGCCTTTTAGATCTTTTTTGTTAAATATTTTTTAATATATGGGATCCTATAGCAAATTTAAGATACTTAACTCCTACATCTGGAGGTTCAAATGATCCCAGTTACAAAATACCCAAGTGCTTCCAAAATTATGATGTATAGTAGAAAATATATTTTTTTCTCCTGCATGTAGTGGATAATAATGCATGTTGTGGATAATAATAATGTCAAGATAATTTTGAGAGCTGTGTCAGATTTTACCTACTATGAATCTTCTGGCCGCTTGCGATCTGCTCAGTCCAGCTACACTGAGAAAGCTGCTTGCTTCTGAAGGGTTTAAAAGTCTTCAAAATTTATTTTTAATGAAACAGTCTGCCATAACAATATTACCTCTTTAAAGCTTGCCCCCTTTACATATTTTATTATTGTCTTTGAAAGCATTGGTCAAAGGGGTGGGGTGTTAAATCTTGGCCATAGTGTTACATTTGAGTTTTCTGTGGGTTTTTTGATTGGGCTGGTTTGGTTGTGGAAATCTGGGATAAGGCAGTATGACTTCATACTATTGTCTTTGAACTGAACCGTAGTCACTTCTGAGTGATAGAACCAACATGGTCAGTGCTGGTAGAAATTATTCAGTGCCAGTGATTGTAAAGAATATTATTTTTAAGAATCTTTCTCAGGAAACTAGAGTTGAAACAGCATGAACCACTCTGGCTGCTAAAGTACAGCATAGTGATTGAAAGAGATCCCTGCCTGATTTGCTTCAGTATGTAATGTTTTGAGGGGGAAAAAAAAAAAAAAAAAAAAAAAAGTAGTTGGTGGCTTTTAATTCAGCTTAAAAGAGGGAAGAGGAACAGGCCACACTTTGCATAATTGCCTAATGGATAGAGTATTTGTCCAGAACCTGAGACAGGAGTACAAAGCTTGTTTCAAGCTAGTTTTTGAACCCACTCTCCAGTGTTTTTAAGAGTTTAACTAGATTGTAAAATAGTTTAGTGGGAACATCCATTGGTTTTATGGAAGCTGAGCATCTGGCCAGCATAAATGCAAAGTTATTGAGTAAGAAAGAGGAAGCCTTTCTCCCTAGCTCAAGCCCCTAATCTCCAGGTTGCCAGGAGGAGACAGTTCTGAGGCTTTGGTCCCTGTTCCTAGGAGTGCTTTAGCACTTTAGAGCCACAGGATGAAAGTTAGAAATAGTCCAAGAGAAGAGAGCAGAAAGCCTTCCCAACAGACAGTCTTAGACACGAGGCTGTAAGTTCCATTTTTCATACTACTCTTCCACTCCATGGTTCATGCCTTGCCCTTTGCACAGTGACTCATTCTCACAGAATGGTGCCTTTCTTGTAATAATTTTGTAGGGAGCTTCACGATACCCCATGATCTTAAAAGCAGCATGACTTTTTTTTATTTTTTCTTATAGTCAATGGAGGTATTTCAGTCACGATTAGAAGAAGCTGAAAAAGTTGCAACCAGAAAGGAAAATTATTATCGAAGTGGAAGATGGAAGAAAACTGACTATTCAGAAAGTGAGAAAGAAAAGAAAGAGCAGCATATGAAAAAGGAGACACGAGATGAAGATGATAGAAACAGGAATGTGTTTGGGGGTTATACTAGGGAGAAGTATGGCAAGGGATGGGCGCAAGAAGACAAAGGTTACAAAAGAGGTATGTCAGGAGAAGACCAAGAATGTGGACACAGTAGCACAGACTCAGTATTCAGAGGCTACAGCTCCAAAGCAGAAAAACACTCCGATGAAAAACGAAGTCAGGAAAAGAGTTCGTCTCTAAGCAACATGAAACAAAAATTTCTGAAACCCTCTGAAGATGATTTATCGTCTTACAGTGCACCTAGAGACTATAGGTCACAGCAGTCCTCTTCCAAACTGCCAGTTCATAGGTCTTTGAGCAGCCATTTCCAAAAACCTAGTGAGGATGCTGCACTGTGGACCAAAACACGCACAGAAGATGACAATGAGAAATTAACATCTGATCAAAAATCATCAGGTACTAGGGAACAAATTGATGACAATAGTTGGGAAATAACTCCAAGTGATGAAAAACAGAAGCTGCAACAGGAGTACCCAAGTGATATCGCTGAGAAGAAACAAACATTATCTGACAGTAAAACATCATGTTCTAGGTATTTTACAAACATTTTTACTTGTCTTTTATTTGCTGTATTTTTCATGGTAAAGTATACCAGAAACTCTATCTTCTTTGTGACAGTATTAGATCTGATCATATCATATCTCTTTAGTTAGGAGGAGGCTATCCTCCCAGCTAGGGGCAGCTAAAACAGACCACTGTAGAAGTTATGAACAGCCCCTACTTGTCCTGTCTCCTCAGCATATTTGAGAATTGCTAATGATAGATTATTTTCTGCTTCTTTCTAATGTTAGTTCACGCTGCAGTAAAATTGGCCTCTTAGGTAAAAAGCTGCAAAACAGTATCTTAACTGTTGTTGAATTCATAAAAGACAAACTTGAAATGTTAGAATGCTGATGAAAAACTGAATTAATTAATACAGCAGGGATAGATTTGCCACCTGTGAGATGAAATCATATGCTGAAGTACTAGCATATGAAAAATAACAGAAGGTATTGATTAGAATAGTGCATTTTCTGTGGAAAAGAGGAAAGATGAATATGAGTGGCAAGGGAAATGCAAACTAATACGCAGTAGGAATTTCAGTTTGCCTGACTTGCTTTAGTGAAAGACAGCAGAGTAGTAAGGAGAGGTGGTCAGAAAAGTAAGTTGTGGACAACTGAGCTTTTGTTCTACTCGAGGCCACCTGTTTTCCAGTATTACCAGTTTGCTGGTTCTTCCAGTGATACAAGTAGTGTGGTTATTACTGTGAATGCTTTCCTTCAGATCTTCCCAATAATAGGTAGGCACATGCAGAAGTATTTCATAGTCAGGATGGTGTTATTTAATTGCTTGGGAAAGCTGGAGAAGTAAATATTCTTGGTCAGAGTATGTAAGAAGGATGATATAATTTAGTTGGAAACAACATTTGATGAAATATGATCAAGCGTAATTCCTTCTTTCTTATATGCTTATGTCAGTTACTTGCAGAAAAAACTTCTTATAGCAGGGTTATGAATTTACTTTTAATGTTTAATCTTTGGATTCTAATAACAAGACGATACCTTAGAAGTATTTATTTTATTTATAACTGTTCCTGTGTGTAGTACTTGCAGATACCTCACTGTGTATTTGCAAAGAAATATAGTATATTAAATAAGTACTGCATGACTAACCAGGAACAGGCAGCTTAGTCTACACAATTCTTTGTACTGTATAGGTTGGGTTTTTCCAGATTTTTACTTGCTGTATTTTCTAATTTGATAGGAGCCAATTAAATCTACATTTTCTTCGATAGCAGGAAGATAAATTGTTTGCATGATGTTCACCTAATCTAATTTATTTATTTATTTATTTTAAAAAAGCATGAGTTTGAATATACATCATGGCAGGAGTAGTTCCCGATTCTGGCATGAATAGTTTGTATGCACTATGGGAAGTCCCACTCAAGTGTTTGTCATGTCTTGTTTTATTGTTTATTTTAGTATTTGGCTAGGGGTTATTTTGCTGGAAAATGAGAAATATATCTTTATAGTTGTTTTAGTTACTCTGAAAAAAAATATTGTAGCATTAAGCCTGTGGTGTATGAGACATTATTCGACACTGGAATTTAGTGATCCTCTGTTTTTCTAGATACTGCCCAAATAGATACTGCCCTGAAGCACCTGGGGTTTACTACTTAAGTGCACTTTGTAAACTCCTGATAAGAGCGATTCACAGTGTGTCTGAGTGGGGCCTATGAGACTCCCTCAGCTCTTGAGTTCAGGTTTGTTCATGACTTTGTTCAGGTGCAAGATCTGCACAATCCACAGTTGTTCTTTGCCTGCCTTGGGTAGTGCATCAGTTTACATAAGGAAACATAGGTATTCATGTAAGGAGGGATGCTGTGGTGAGCTGGGAGAGTGCATCTGTGCTGCAGTTCAGGCACAGACTCCATGAAAATGAAAATATACACTCAGAACTATATGTCTGGAAAAAACCCCACCCTGTTAAGAAGCTTTTTTGGGCACATAAAAAGGCATAATTATGTGTGGTTAGAGCCTTATCCTTCATCTTTAAATATCATGCACCTTTTTAACAAAACCAAATACTTCACTGATTAGCAGCACATAATCTGTGTAAATAACATATAATCCTTTAGTAAGTCTACCTTCATTCTCAGTTTTGTTTTCTCCATGACTCCTGAAAGGAGGAAGCAAGATCTAACAGCTGTGTCACACAGCTGATAGCAAACAGGAGTTCTGACAACCAGTATACTTTATTTGACTGTAGTGAACTACTGGTTTGGACTGGTGATTGTTCAAAATGCAGAGACTGAGTGAGAGAGACCATGTGAAGACCTGGCACCGTGTTTTTGTTTTTGTTTTTTTTGGGGGGGTGTGTGTGTGTGTGGAGCTGGGTGTTGCTTTGTGTGTGTCCTGTGTTGACCCTAGCAAGCAACTAAGTGCGTACCCAGCTGCTTGCGCATTCGTTTTCCTGCAGAGGGAATCAGAAGAGCAAAAGAGAGAAAAACTCATGTATTGGAAACAGTTTAACAAGCTAAGGAAAGAGACAAAAATAAGGGATGCAAAGGCAGTCAGTCACTCACCACCTCCCACCAGCAGACTGATGCCCAGCCAGTCTCTGATCAGCACAGCTACTTTGGAAAGACTGTGCTCCCCAGCTTTTATTGCTGAGTGTGGTGTTATGTGGCATGGAATAGCCTCCTTTGGCCACTTCTGGTCGGCTGTCCTGGCTGTGTCTCATCCTAGCCTCTTGCCCACCCCAGCCTACTTGGTGGGGGTGCAAAGTGAGAAATGGAGAAGGCCTTGAGGCTGTGTAAGCACTGTGCAGCAACAGCCCAAACACTGGTGTATTATCAATTCTGTCACCAGTTAAGTCCAAAGTACAGCACTGTACGGGCTGCTATGAAGAACATCAACTCCATCCCAGCCAGACCTACTAAAGCATATAATTATTGAGTAGAAGTTAGTTATACCATTGCCTCATTTTTGCTACCTTAAAAGAAGCAACTACTCCTCTACAGTCTTATTTTTTTGTTAAACAATGGTGATTCACTTTTTAATTGCAAGTACAAAGCCTCTACCTTTTAGCTTTTTGTTACCACATGTAGTAAGTGCAATGCTAATTGTCACTGGACAGAGCTGTAAATTTTTGGAAACTAGATTTTGTATGGAAGTGGTTTGCTTATTTGAGTTCAAAGAATTAAATTATTATGATAGACAATTATTTTCTTTTCCTCACAGAAGAGAACTAAGCATAGAAACTATTTAGCTGATACTTTCTTTTGCATGTGTTTTCTGGTTTAGTACTGTTAAACCCAATTGTGCATCTTCTTTGATATTTTAATTGTGTTTCTTAGGCAATACAATTACCTAGCTGATTTATTAGTAAAGTGGAGATTACTTAGGCCTGGAAAACCATATAACCTCTGCTTATTGACTTATTTGTTTCCAAGTTCCTTTAAGCTGACTCTTAACTCCGAAGCTTCTGTGTGTTTGAGATTGTGCATGACCTGTCTTCCTGTTTCCTTCAGTGAGAATTGTCTTTTTTTGGTAGAATTTTGTAGAATTCTGGCTTTTGGAACACTCCAGGTTTGGATATGTGGGGTAGTTATCTGTTGGGAATAATTTATAAGCTGCTGCTTTCTTTTTCTTCCTAAAGTTTCAAGTCTTGTAATACGTGTACTCTTTCAGTGGTGTCAGTCAATCACAAAAAGTAAATCGTCATCAACGTGAAGGCTTGGATTAATAGGTGTTGCTAGTTCAGTTCCTCATCTCTCATGCTGACAATGTACCTTTTAAGTTTCATCTCTTCTAAAACACAGAGAGTTTCTTCAGCCTATAAAGCAAAGTATTTTGGACAGTTATGACACAGGTTAATTAAAAGTGCTGACTGGATGTCCAAGGGATCTCCCCAGAGGAAAAGTCCATCCAGCTAGTGTTTGCTGAAAATCGCACTTAATGTGACTGCTTCAGAGTTTAATTTGAGACAAGATAAAAAGCAAATCAAAACAATGTCTCTAGTCTCAAAAAGTTCAGACAATGATGCAACTGCTAGCACTGCTTAAAAAAAGCATATATAAAATAATAAACACCTCTTGCTCCCTTTATTGAAATAGTCTGCCTTGTTTTGAAAAATACAGGTTAAGTAGATGTGAAAACTCCATCTTTGAGGACTCTGTTTCTGGTGAAGTTAATGTAAATATTCCTGCTGAGTTTTGGGGTTTTGGATTGGGCATCTTCAAGACAGACAAAAGTAACTTTGGTAATTTCCTCAGGGCTGGGGAGATCTGGCAGTTAAAGATGACACCATCTTCAAAGTTCTCCCATTCTTCAAATTCTACAGGGTTTAACCATATTGAGTAATGAGTGAATTCTCTTGCTCTCTTTTAATAGCAGGAACCAATATCATAACTGTATTCTTATGTCTCTTTTGTGTTTTAGAGTTATAAGATATTTTTAGAGTTAGTTGGGTTTAGTCTTTCCTAGGGTTAGAGAAAAAGAACCAAACTTGTTTGCCTCCTTGCAATAATTCTTAGAGACCTTATTTATTATCATAAGAACTCATACACTGACCTTTTAATATTAAAAGTAAGATAAAATACTATTTATTACTAGCTGTAGCTTCTCTAGGGTGACTTCATATTTTAAAAACTGTACCAGTTAATTTTCCATGGAAAATTACCATATCAGCCTTATCATCTTTAAAAGCAAAGATTGTACTGTGAGCAGATAAGTATGGGCATTTAAGTAGTTTTCAGGGGATGGAAGGCCATTTGGCATACAGGAGAACTGGGAAACAGGTGATTTTGCTGGAGCTGAGAAGTAAAAGCATGACCAAAGTCAGAAAGGAGAATGACAGAGTGGGTTTAAATTACTCTTTCTGCTCCTCTTTTCCTTGCTTTTTGTTTGCTTATAACTGCTACTGTCTCTTGACTGTTTTTTCATGCTGAGAAAATGTTCATGCATAGTGCTTTTCATTTTAATTGATCTCAAAAGTAAAAGGAAACATACTCCTAAAAATTTTCATTCAAGCTTTTTAGTTTTAGAGTCCTTGACAACTTCTGACTGCAAATATATTTTTACGGTATGTTGTTATCAATTATTTTGATAATAGGAGCATATGTACCAGTACAGTAGGCATATAATACTTAATTACACAGGTGAATACTACATTGTTTTTTTATGGGTTTAGTACTGCTGGTGTTTTACAGATACACATCAAAGGATGAGCCGCCTCGGGTCCTTAGTGAAGAGGAGATGAACAGACTGGGAGCGAGGATTGTGAAAGCAGAACTCACGGGAGACATGGTAACGTCTTTGAAAAATTGTCATGATTTACTGCAATTTTTCTTCAAAGCTCACAGTGATTTAGCTGTTTAAAAAAAAAAGTATTGATTCAAACAAATAAAGTCCTGCAAAATTTGATCAGGTAGGATTTGAAGATACTGCTTTTACTGTAACTTCTGCTTTAAATGCAGTGGTTCATAGATTAGAATAGAGGATTCAGGTCCCCAGGTTTTGTAGGCTGGGCAGCGTATCCAAACCCTGTTGTCCTCTGCCTTTTTTTATAGGATTGAATGTCTTTTTATTAAGCAGGGAGCAGGTGAAAACTACAAAGGTCCCAGTCTGTGTTACAAGGTCGACAGTGTCTGGAGCTTTTGTTATTTCACCAACTTTGTCAAAACTAGATGCTTGTGGTCCATAGCTCTGCTGTATAAGCATGCTTATTAATTATGATACGGGAATATAAAACTGAAAGGAACTGCATAGGCCATTGCATCCAGCCCTGCGATGAGAACAACTTTGTAGTCAGCTTCACAGAATGTCTGCCCTGGGTGAGACTGGGTCCATGGAGCTGAGATAATCAGCTGCGGGTTTAAAGTTGCTTTAGGAGGGTTGTTTCAGACAGCAACCTGAAGGATGAAGAATTTCACTCTTTTGGAACACTCCAAGCTCTAGAAGTGTATTTTTTAAATTACATTAAGTATGGCTATAGTGAGTTAATTGCATTCAGTAGTACTGCCTGAAAGTTTCAATTATAGCAAGGTCATAGTCTGTTAGTTTTTAAGCTATGTTTTACAAGTGCTTGCTCCAAATAGCTGCTCTTAAGAAGTACTGCTGAAATTATTTGAAGGATATAATACAATAACATCTCTTAGAAGTGAATCCTATCACTATTGGCCTTTTTTTTTTCTTTTCTAAACATTGTTAGTGCACCTGTTTACCTTGCCTCTTGTGACAGAATATTTGCACCCCTAAGAAGTAATAAGACATGTTACAACTTCAAGTGCCAAATTATATTTCCTGGGAGCCATCAATTCTTTGATTTGTGGGAAGTTTTAGAGTATTTGGCATACAAATTTATTGCTGGATTAGGACATGGTGTTGGTCTTTGTGAAAGCCCGTCACATAAAATTTTGTTAGGAGAGTGTCCATCGTATAAATATTTTCTTTTCAAACAGATTTTATATTATGAATTCTTAGTGTTAATGATTTAAATAGATGCCTCCATGTTTTAATCTGTAGTTGTCCTAGTTAATATGCAAAAAAAATATACTAGTGAGGAAAAAATCTGTTTATGAATGTAATTATATGATAGGTTTGTCTAATGCAGGACTGGCGTTAGTCACTATCGTGGTTTCAGCCCAGCCGGTAACAAAGCACCATGCAGCTGCTCGCTCACTCCGCACCCCGGCCACAGTGGGATGAGGAGAAAATACAAAGAAAAGCTTGCGGGTCGAGATAAGGACAGGGAGGGATCACTCCTCACTTATGGTCATGGGCAAAAGATAGGCTCAACTTGCGGAAGAAACAAAATCAATTTAATTTACTACAAATCAAATGAAAAAAAGGATATTAGGAAGTAAAACCAAACCTTAGAACACCTTCCCCCCACCCCTCCCTCCTTCCCGGCTCAACTCCACTCCCGGTTCTCTCCACCTCCTCCCGCGCAGGGAAACGGGGTGGGGGTTGGAGTCAGCTCGCCACACCTTTGTCTCTGCCGCTCCTTACTCCTCCCCTGCGCCGCCGTGGGGTCCCTCCCGCGGGAGACAGTCCTCCACGAACTTCTCCAACGTGAGTCCTTTCCGCGGGCTGCAGTTCCTCACAAACTTTCGTGGCGTGGGTCCTTTCTGCGGGTCGGTCTTCAGTCACACGCTGCTCCAGCACGGGCTTTCCCATGGAGTTACGGCCATCTTCGGGAGCCTCTGCCTCTGCTCCACCGCCCCCCTCCATGGGCTGCAGGGGGACAGCCTGCTGTCTCGCCACGGGCTGCAAGGGCATCCCCTCCTCCAGCACACCTCCCCTTCACTGACCTCGGGATCTGCAGAGGGGTTCCTCTCACATTCCTATCCCCCCACTCACTGCAGGTTCCCCTTCTTAAATCTGTTCTCCCAGAGGCGCTGCCACTGTCACTGATGGGCTCGGCCTTGGCCAGAGGCGGGTCTGACTTGGAGCCAAGGTAGCTTCTAGCAGCTTCTCAAAGAACTGGCCCTGTGGCCCCTCCCCTGCTACCAAAAAAACCGTGCCACGCAAACCCATAACAGTCACTTAAGATAACTTAAGGTATTTTCCTACAGGGGAAAATGATTGAAGCTATCTGTACACTACTTGCCATAAAGTACTGGGGAGGGGAAAGTTTTCCAAACACTCTTATGGAGAGCAGCAAAAATTTGTAAACTTCTTTTTTTCTACTGCTCAGCTTCAATAGCATTGTCCAAATAAAAGTTTGGGCACAAGTGTGAGTTTTTTCAACCTGACAGTAACTGAATAAGAGTAGTCTGAATAAAAATATAGGGGTGTTCTGTGGGGAGAGTGTGATTCTTTTATTATTCTACCATTTTGACCAAAATAATGTAGCGGAGGCAAACGTTACCATTTTACTGTTAATTTTATATACACATTTTTCTACATCTGCACTCTGAATTAGCCTAATTAAAAAAAAAAAAAAAAACAAAAAACAAACCAAACACAGTATAAATAATAAAACAGCTAATTTTTGCCTTGTTGCTGTTTAAATATATTTTCATGGACTTTCTCTGGTCAAATTGAAAAGGCAGCTTGTTTAAACAAGTTCATCCCCACACACCGGAACAGATGGTTATGTAACAGCCTGTCCTGGTGGCCAGAGCTCAAGGTTGACCATGTGGGACAAATGAATTCTGAATCTGTTTTTGTTAGTGACTTGCTGCTTGGTGTTGATCAAATGACTTAATTTTGGGGTGACAAGTATAAGAATGATTGTTGGAGTCCAATCAATGAAATGGCAGAGTGGTCACAGTATAAATGGTTGTATTTCTTATAGGTTGATAGGTTGACACCTGGCAATTCTTAGCAAAAAAATACTTGTATTTATTTAATAAACAGATGGATGAGAGAGCAGGAGCATCAAAAACAATTTACACAAGACTGTAAACAGTTGTTATTTTCCAACTCTTGTCCATTTTAATACCCAAAGTAAGGTCTTAAGTGCCAAAATTGGACATGCGGTGTAGAGAGATGTGAAACTGCACAGCCAAAATGTCTAAGAGAGAGTTCCCTAGACCCACTGCGTGGGGGGTTGTGTGTACATATGTGAGTGTGGGTGTATATATATAAAAATAAATAAAAGGATATGTAGCATAACATGGAAAGGTTGTACACTTGATGTGTTCAGGCTTCCTTATTTGGCTTCCTATACATAAAGTAGTATCTATGCTAGCTACATAGAACATTTATTAGTATAACTGAATAATGTTTAAGCATAATTTTTCTGGTGTTTTTATGACTATATGTTTCTATACTTTAGATGCCTCTGTTCTGAACAATTTTTTATCTCCAGTAAAGAATTGTGTGAATTATATTGACATTTTCTTTAGGTTTTTTGTGTCATCCAAGTTTAAAAAAATATATCAAAACATAAATAAATGGAATTAATAGTTAATTCTGTTATAAAGATCTGTAGAGGTTTAAAATGCTTAAACTAACCGAGTATTACCACTTTCTTTGAAGGAGTTAGCTTCAAAACTTCAAGCAGAACTTGAGAACGCTCGCAAATTGAGAGAGACTCAAGGGCAGATTCCAGCAAAGTCTGACAGAGAGGTAAGGGGCAAATAATCTTTTTTTTTTTATGCTAACACAATGGTATGATACAGGTAGCAGCTGAATTATAGGAAATGTGAAACGTACTTAGGAAAACTACAAGGTGTGACTTTAGGCAAGTTACTGTTCTAATTGAATTGTACTTTTTCATGGTAAACAAAACTTTCTCCATTGTACTTTAGTAACTTCCATAGGATTTTTTTTACTGGTAATATTTTCTCAGCAATGATATATATCTTCCATTAAAAATAAAACTGATATGTGTCGTGTTGTTGACTGTGCTGGCTGTCACAAAACTGATGTCTCTGAAGAAGCTGGCACTTCAAATGTTGTTCTTTTTAAAGGGTGGTGTTGAAGAAATGGGTAGTAATCTTCTTCCATACCAACTTTGATATAGCTACAAGGAAACAGGGTCAGTATCTTCATGTACGAGCTCTGTCCTCATGATGGAGAGGAGACTTTTATGCAAAAACTAATGTTCTTGTTCAATTTGACACCAATTCCACAGTGAAAATTCAGCTGCAAGTCAGCTGAGTTTGAAAAGCCACTAATATTTCTTTCTTTTTTTTGAAAAGGCTTCATCTCAGACCTCATACCTTGACTAGTATTTCTCCAGTCTTTAGAAGTCAGACTCAACTGGAGGTTAATGTGTGGCCTCTTGGTGACTACATTATGACAATAGCATTAAAGTAGGAAGTCTCAGACCTTGAACTCAGAAGAATTTAAGATTACATAAGCTCTGTGTAGGTAGACTCTGCTTTGTTGCAGTGCAATTCTTAGGCATGTTTTTTGTGTCTATACAGAAAAACCTGAATGAAGCAGATTGGAGTTGTGTAATTACACAGGAAAAAATCCATTCAGATTTTAAAATTGGAAAGTAGAGGGCATGTTATGGGTGGTCCTCAGAAATGCTGGTATGTAGGGTTTAGGGTTATTCCATGCAGGGTCCAGATGATAGAACACCAATATGATGATTAAAGTCGCTAGTTAATGAGCCTAGCTGATCATTCTTATGCAATTCTCTAAGTTGTTTAGAAGCTTTGATTGGCTGCGACATGCAAGCATTTGGTGTCCACGTGCACAAGCATAAACTGTGATTGGTTACATCGATACTGTCCACGCGTATAAACATAAGATACAGTTAGTTATACTCGCTTTGTACACGCGCATACACACAGGAGAGCATGCGAAACTTGTCTCAGTCCAATTGGTCGAGATAAGCCCCTGAATTGAGGTTGTTTGTGCCAAGTTGCCTTTATCGTGGAATGTGCATCTGTGTTTTTCTAATTGGGATCTTTCTTTTTCTATCTTCTTGTTTATTCTTTCAAGGCCTTCTAAAGGCATCTGGAACGCTCTTGTGACCATGAGCTACTTTCAGGCCCAGTAACTAAGTTCCCTATAACTGAACCCTACACTGGTAAAGACTTTTTCCTTAGAAATTGAGTCACGAATAACAATTTTGGTCAGCCTTAGTCTTAACTGTAGTCTGATTTTTATTTTAATTTCTAATTAATGGATTTTTAGAACTAACAGCATGTAGTCATTGCAAAAGTACCAAATGTAAATACTATTTTAATTTTCAGAAAGGAAAAATAATTTTAAAAAAAGAGTGAAAACATACTTAGCATGAGGCCTCTCTTTCTAGCTCTCTTGATCCTGAGGGCAGTTGATCTCACGGCTTGTGCTTTTACCAAGTGATGGGCTGCTCTGCAAGAGGGAGATTCCTTCCTACATGTAGAAACACCAAGCTCAGCAATGCAAGGGTTTGAGGATTCAGAAGGATAAACTGACAAAGAAGAAATAGTCTGCATCCTTCTGGCCTGACATGGGTCCTGATCTCTCTCTGGACTGGCATCTGAAAAATGTATGAGTAGTCCGGGAGGAACCTTACTGAAAAAGAATGGTGTATTATAGACTTGGCTAGATTGGAAATGCCATCTTGTTGTCCTAAAGCCTCAAAGGGATTGACTTATTCACTTCTACTCATGAATATGCTATAAGATAATAATGATTTTTGTTTTATCTTTTGTGTGCCTGTCCATATTGTTTTGCACTCTTGTGTGCTTATTTACCCAAGCTGGTTCTTGGGACTTAGAGGCCATGTCCATTCCTTGCCCTGCATTCCCTTTTAACATGCTGGAAAAGGTCGTGAATACCCCTAGTCTGCCCCCTCTTTCTTCCTCTCCTGTGGGAGCTTGACTAAGCCCCCATTGACCACCTTAGTGTTGTAATTGATAGAAGCTTCTTTGGAAGATTGAAGGGATTTAAAAACAGGGCTCTTTCCTCTCTGAAGTATCTTGGATGCAAAATATCTACCTGTATGAGTTCCGCGTTGGCTCTCTGAAGCTCAGGATCAGCTACTTACATAATTCCAGATGTAGAAGCTTGATTTTTAAGTCTGTTCATCTCAGAATGCCTATTTTTATGTTAGAGTCCATCTGTCTTGCAGCAATGTTCTTTAGTTTGTGGGAGCCAGCACTGTTGACAGTCCTGCTGTTTTGGACTTTCTGTGGTTTGGCAATGCAAATAGTTCCTTACAGATACAATGGGCTTGATGTTTGTAATTCTGGGAAGGTTAGCTCCTGAGCTGCATCATGCCAGAACAGTATCAACCTCTTTATAACTTGCTGTAAAGTTGCTCAACTTCTTTGGCAGACTCCCCAGACCATAGTGAAAACCTTGAAGTTTATTTGAAGTCATTCAGGTTTTAATTACTGCCAGGGCTTGCTTTCCAGAGGGTGAAGGTCCTCCTGTACATTTTAGAGGGTTGCTGTCTTGTCTTTATGAATATGCCTTGCCTGCGCCTGTTTCATGGCAACTTCTAGCCTGTATTATGTGGCTTTTGACTGTGAACAGTCTAGCAAAGCTGACATTTGCTCTGTCCTAAGTCCTATCCTTGTGATAGTTGCCAGGGTAGTCTTACTGGCTTTACAGCTTCATACTGATACTGTATTACTGGGACACAAGCAGAATGTGTTGGATGCTCCTGTGTATCCAGGGCCAGCTATATCACACTGTGTGTCTGAACAGCCCAGATGTTCAGAAACCATGTCATAACACAAAAGAGGCTGATTTGTGAAGGTGCATTTGATACTGTATTAATCAGTCTTTCAATAACATTGACCACCCAAATGATAGCCTCAGTCAGTTCAGCCAGATGTATTGGAAGTAAGATAGCTGAAGCAGTTTTCACAGAAGTGGTTTTCCGAATGGATGTCCCAAAGTTTGATAGCTTTGCCTGCGCTACAGATAACAAACTCAAAGCATTTTGTTTCGGGCAGGTCTGTCTCTGGTTCCTTGGAGCAGCATGGCCAATGTCATGCTGAAAGGTCCTGAAACATGGCTTTGGTTTATTTTCACTTCTGTTGGGAGAACTGGGGAGATAAATCAGGAAGCAGGGAAGGCAATTCTGAATGCATCTCCCTAGGGAGGCTTTTTTTTTCTTCTTGATTAATTGAACATGGATCAGTTTCCCAATTCAGTTCACTATGTGACTGAATGAAGACTTGTGCTAGTATAAGGGGGTGTGCATGGGTGGATGAGGTTTGTACAGAGGACAGGATCAATTCTTTTGAACAGCAGTGCTTGTTTATTCTGCCTTAAAGTGATCAAGAAACTACAGACTTGAAGGGATTGTAAAGTGGTAGCTTAAGTCCTGGTTTTATTTATTTGTTTGTAAGTGAGAACAGAGGCAAATCTAGCTTTTATAGTTTATTTGATTTAGACAAGAATTCTACCCCAAGCAACCCCCAAAATGTGGTTTTGAAGTACAATTTTCAAATACTGATGTTTGGTGCTTAAAAACCTTACGTTTATTAGCTGATATATTTCACCAAGTGTACAGATCCTGGTAAGACTATTTTGTTACTAGTTTCTGTTTTGGCTAAAGTCATCCATCATTTTGAGACCTGTTCTTTGTGATGCGTTTAGATGTTGCAAGTAGAGATTTCCAACTGAAAGGTGCCAAAAAGCATGAATGTATACATCTTTCTGAACTTAGAATAGCAAGAAAATTGTAAAAGATACTGAAGGAGAAGAGAAGTCTACAGATGCATCCTGAGTAAGCCCACGTGGGTAATTTTATAGCAAAAATTTACCTTGAGGAAGAGGATTGTTGTTGTTTTCTTTTTTTATTTTTCTTTTTTTTTTCTTCTTTGTTGTTGGTAGTTAGTGTGATGTTTCTATTAAATGAAGTGAACACCCACAAATAATAAAGTTATAGGTTTTCTGTGTATGAAGTTATCCCAGGATAAAATTCAGTACAGGCTAAAACATGTTTGGATTCTCTTGATATTGGAAAAAAAAAAAAGTAACTTTGTCTTAAACCATTTTTCAGCAGTATTGAAGTGTTTCTTTTATGTACTACCAGCTCTCATTTTGCCTGTCTAATATTTGATTTGTTTTTAACTACTAGCCTTCCATGTGTCTAAAGTGCAGTCAAGATGAAAATTTATTAGTTGAGTTGTTCTTAAAATTGTTTGTGGCTTTTGAGTGGCTTTATAAATGGAATTCTTTTGTCTGAATTGAGATATGAATTTTTCAGTAAAATCTGTGTGGTTTTTTTGAACAGGTTAGTTTATATATATATATATATTCCTCTTGAAGACATATGAGTAGCTGTTATCTTGCTTTTTTGGTACTTCATGAAAAATACTAGGTAATATTGTTTGGGGATATTGGTTCACTAATGTTGTTTAATTTTTTCCACATTTTTTTTTCCTCCTTAAATATTTAATTTCTCAATTTCACTTTTCCCTACTTCTTTCCTGTAGCTAATTTTTTGGATAAAATATCTATATCTATAAATAAATACAAATATATACACACACACACATATATATATATATATATATATATGAAACCCAAATAGAGGATAGGTGTTTTTTAATGGCTTCTGAACTGGTGTGCTGTCATAAGTATTTTCCTAGTAATTTGTGCTAGGAGAGCTAAGAAGCATTGCTGTTATCAGGCTTAATGCCTGAATATGCAGTTAAGAAGATAGAAGTTTTCTGCTCTACAGTAAGCAGAAGGGCTCTGAGAGGACACCACTGTGTATCAGGCTGCCATAAGTTGGGAAAGTCCCTTGGTACCAAGGCTTTGTGAAACAGAACACAAGACTAGACAGGAGGATAGTTGGAGGTAAAAGGTAGATTTATTAATATTTCTCTTTGCACCTCTAAATATGTCAATATCCTTAAGTGCATCACAGGTTATTTTCTGTATTAGTAACATTAAATAAACATTTTGATCCTAATATTTCTAGTTTGAAACATGAAATTAGATTGGAACAACAGTTTAAGCACTCTAGACGCTGAACAAGCCTGACTTACGGCACATTGGAGTAGATAGCTCTCATGGGGTAGACAGACTGTGTGTGTTGTAAATGGAAATTCTCTGACCAAAAGCACAAAGTGCAAAATGCATAGGTGTCTCAACTGGTTTTGTATGTTCAGCTCCAGGGAGGCAGACATCGACTTGTCTGAATGTAGCATCCTGAAAGTCTGTAGACGGAAGTTACTTGTGTGGTGTTGCATGCTATGTGGATGTCTCAGCTTGGGTAGAGCCCCTCTGTTCTTCACTGCAGGGTACCTTAAGTGTGTAGTCCTATAAATCTTAGTAGGATTACGGTTAAACTATCTGTTAAGTGAAATTTGGGGGCCTTAATGGCTATTGTACTCAAATACTTGAGTCACATGTATACAACTGCAATGAGTGCATGTGCAAAGACCCTTTTTAAAAGGATGAATTAAAATGTCAATTGTGCTTGTTTTGTCTTTACATTTGAGAAAGAGGCAACCTTCGAGCCTATGGAAATCAAAAAACTGAGTGAATAGGAAAAGAGGCATGTGGGCTGTATGAAGGGACCAACCCTGAATTAAATATTTTAATTTAATTTGTGATAGAATTAAATGATGCTTATGTCTAATTTGTCACGGGCGTTTTGAGAAAAGCAAAGTTGCAGTCTGACCCCTAGTGAAACTGTGTAAGAGAAGGGTACTGTACCATAGGGTTTCTGAGTTAGGATAGGTGATGAAAATTAGTACTTACTGAATTTAAGGAAGCAGCAGAAAATTGTGGAGACTTCAGCATTTAAAAAATAACTTCCATGTGTTCATGGTTTACCTCTTAATTACAGTTTGTATTTCTGAAAGTGCTACACAACTCTTGATTTGAGTGTGTTGGTTATGAGGATGTTACCTCTGCCATTGTCAGTACCAGTCATAATTGATGTAATTTATGCTTTTATTCTGTACTTTAGCTTAACGAAATATATCTGGAACATTAGTACTCCTTTTGAGGCTCATCATTTGCAATGGTTTTTGGTAGTGCAAAAATTGGGAGGTAAAATTTAAATGAGCAAGAGGCAGAATATGGAATATTTCAGTTGGAAGGGACCTACAACGATCATCTAGTCTAAATTGAAAAGGCAGATTAAAAACAAGAGGGGAAAAAGGTGATTCTTCACAGAATGGTTGTTCCAGGGTGTTGTGGATGCTGAGAGCTTAAGTAGATTCAAGGAGAGACTGGGCAAGTTCATGAAAAATAAATCCCTTGAGGATTGTACAGAAATGATGTCTGGCGCTTAATTGCTGAGTCACAAATGCTCGGAGGTATCCTTTCTTTTTATACTCTTCGTTAGGCATTAACTTTTGGCTACTGCTGGAGAAGGCATGTTAGGCTTTGGTTTGATCCAGTATAGCTGCTTTTATGTTTTAATCTGCATGTAGAAAGTGCTTTTTATGGGGATTCCAAATAATTTACGGTGTGCATTATTTGTGTGCTTTGCCTTTTCAAATTTTCAGAATTTTTTTCCATCTCTTCTCATGCTTCCTTCAGTATGGTCCCTGCATAAGAATTAGAGTAAAATCTGCTAAATGAAAAACAGTTTGCTTTTGTGTTGCTACAAACTGACTTAATTGTGTTTTTTGGTTTTTGTTGTTGTTGTGTTTTTCTTTTTTTTTTTTTTTTTTTTTTTTTTGTCAGGAAGTAAATTGATATGATACAAAATTAGGTAAATCTAGACTCAGTTCATGGTGGTGGATGAATGAAGTATAAATGTATGCGGTTTTTTAAAACTGTTTTCAATTCCAAATGAAGTAGGGCCTATAAGAAAAAAAGCTTCTCAACCCTAAGCCTGTTACTCTGTTCCATAGCACTTAATCAGTATGCAGGAAACGGAAAGTAGTCTCTGCTGAGCAATGGCTAGAGACAGTTCTTAATAATGATGAATTGTGTTTAAAATACAGAATCAATACAAAATTGAATGAAAGCAGAAGGTGGTACTTTAAGCAAAATAACATGGTAGAGGATATACTATTGTAGAGTATTTAAAAGAAGAGGGTGACGTTCTGAAAAAATAGAGAGAAATACAGGCTTTTCTGTCATACGTTGAGAAATTGTAAGGAAAACATGAATGATTTCAGCATAGCAAATCTTTATTTGAATAACTGAATTTTCTATGAATGTCCATCAGCCTTCAGTCTACTGTAATTAATTTAATAAATACATTTAAAGCATAAGGAATTAAACAGTGATTGAGACAAATATATATACAGACACACACAAAATATAAAAAGATATATATATTCCACAAGATATATTTGTTCCTCAAGATAGAGCAAAAAAACTCAGAAAAAAAATCTCCTGAAGTTTTTCTGATGAAGGGTATGTAGTGCTTCTGTGAAGCCTTTTGGGCATGAAAGATATCTGTAGAGCAATAGTTCTCAATTTTGGCAGGCACCATATTTCACTTTACATAGGCATCTGACTGACATGATGCTGCTTTAAAGGAGATAACTTTCTAGGCTACCTGTTTCATCTGTAAGAGTAACACTCTCCAGTCCATTGTTTGTGCATCTTGGGTGGAGAAGATTTATAGTGCAAAAAGAACTTAATTTAGCTAGTTTTGTGGCATAAGTAGGCCACGTCTTTAGTGAAAACCTTCCTGATAGCAAGACCTTCATGTACTTCAAATGCTTCTGCATTTTTTTATTTAATTATTCTTCCCAAGTATAGATAATGATGATTAGGATGATTAGGATTAAGGATGATTAGGTTTCCAACACCTCCTTTTACAAACTACATCTGAACACAAATTTTGATGGATTGAAGGTCTGTTGTTTAATTTGGATCCCTGCATTACAGTCCAGACTGAGAGAGAATTCTGGGGAACCTAGCTCAGTATAAATGATTTTCTTTTTTTTTTCTCCTTCTTTTTGAAGAATTATTACTTACCTTTTTTTTTCTGAAAGGAAACTGAATACAACTTGGCTCATACCTCAAATCCTATTTATGATAAAATACCATCCATTGCATACCATTATGTATAGTTTTGCAGTAAGAGAGACGGGATGGAACATGCTGGATCTTTACCCAGAGAATTTTTTTGCAGCACAGTTATTATCCCAAGACAAGTAAACCATATGACATTAGGAGTAGCTGAGGAGAATCAGTTGTGGAACAAACCTGAAATAATGTGCTATTGGTTCCAATAATGATAATAGGGAAAAATGAGAATGTTTCTTTATTTTTCACGTGTTTTCAAGATTGGCTTTTTCAAAAATAGCTTAAAAATGACAGTGATTCCTTGGAAAAAGAGCCAGTTATCTAAAAGTAAAATAGTGTGTTGTTTGTGTGTGTATATGAGTATACATGTAAAATTTAGATAGTGATTAATACTTTGGAATAGGAAGTGAAAGAAAGAAGAAAAATAATCAGTGCTTCTGATGTGTGGTTTTTTTTTTTCTTTACCTATTCCTAGTGCAAAACTTAAATACAATTGTGGTAACGCTTTTAGACTTACTATGTATAAAGAATCACTAAAAAAATTATTTAAAACTGCTTCTCAGAAAAATGTAGCTGAGACACTTGTATAAAAACTAGAATGCTGGGGATTAATGATCCTTGCTAAATGCACGGTAAAAATCTGTAATTTCATTTGGAACTTCAGATGGTGGGGAGATACAGCAACAGATGGTTCTTGGCCTGTTTACTCTCAGATATTTTCAGTTCATCATGATTTCTAATTCCTGCTGTTCCATCACACTTGAATCTCATCTGCAGGATGGCTGTGCCGTTCTTTCTTCAGCAAAAGTTTGTATTTGCCACACAAAGGGTTGACTAACTCTAACTGGAACAGGGAATAATAAAGTGGACATACTTTTGCAGAACAGCTTTAATATCATTAGTGCATACTTTTTAAAAATAATAGGTATATGCAGTTTCTGGTGAGTGTATTTCCTGAACACTCTTGTTGATGTCAGTAAGAGAAGATTACACAGTTACTTATGAGACAAAAATATAATAAGACAAAATGGCTTAACTTCCTGAATGAAATCTATAGGAAATTGTTTTTTGCAATTAAAGTACTGGAGAAATTGTATCAGTAACTAAATGATGTAAAATATCTTACTGGTTTTGGTACATACAACAGGTATAAAAGGGCAGAGCGGATAAAACCCCTTAGAGTTCAAACTGATAATACAAAAGCTTTGGAGTATGCTTTGACACTGGAAGCAAAAGCTGTACCCAAGTGCCATGCAGCACTTGTAGTTGACGGTGCCATTTTTTCTAGCTCTGTTTTTCTCCTGATACTGTGTTGAATTTCTACATGTTTTTACTGCTGTATCTACCCTTTCACCGTGTTTCCTCAGAGTAAATTCTAGTTTTCTTAACAAATTTGACACACCCCCAGTCCCAAGAAAAAACAAAAGCAAAAACATTCCTGGAAAGCCTTTCTGGTGCAGGAGATACTTCCAATCTGAAATGGAACAGTAGAACCTCACTGATGCTTCACTTGGTCCTCACACAGCTTTGGTAAATATATGGTATTAAACCTTTTTGGACTGTAAAATAATTTACATGTAAAACCATTTATAAAAGTGTGAACCATAAATTAACAATATATTTTGTATGTTTAAGCAATGAAACACAATTATTGTGTTCAAAAAGAGGTTTTGAAAGGAGAATTTGATCAACCGATGACTGTTGGGACCAGCTGGTCTTTAGTGTAGTTACATGTTAGGTCTCATTAGCTGTTGTTACCAACATAAAGCAGAAACATTTTATAGGCTGTTTAAGAGGATCAGTTAAACTATGCATCCATACTTCTAAAAGGAATGAAAACATTTGGCTTTGGGCCAGCACATCTGGATAATGAGAGACATTCAGCTAGCAGCATGGTTTGCAAAGTTGTATGCGTGAGATTTTTGCAGAGGTTCTTCACAGGTGCTGCACTGATGGCTGTGGAGAGTGGGGCTCTCCGCTGGTGTCTGGAATGGAAGTGCCACTACCAATGTCAGTGTTAGCGTTACCATTCTGTTCTGCCTGTCTAGGTAAGATGTTACAGGGTCCTTGCTTTTTCAAGTCTTTGGCTTTCTTCTGATGTCTTCCAAAATAACAGCAGTGATAATGGCTTGAGAGTATGATATACAGGAGTAGAAGCTTAAAAGGATGTGGAGTTAAATCTTTGTTCTGCAATATCTAATTGTCCACATTCTTCCTCTGCTTTTTTTTTTCAAGACCCTTTTCTAGATATACTCTTTTAATAATAATATTTCTGATTGGACTACCTCTCTTTATAATAAAAATGCATTATTAAGCTCCCTCATACGCCTGAATTACTATTTTTTGGTTGGGTTAATCTGTTGCTTTCAGTTTGTAAAATTACCTTTTCTGATACTACAGTCTCTGAAAGTATCTCATATACCAGATCTAGGGTTATGTGGCTTTCTGACATCCAATATTATTGTTAAGTTCGACTTGATCGCTTTAGTTTTCCCTAGTACTAGGCACATCACTGGACACGTTACAAGCTGCTGTAAGTTACACATTACAAGTTCCAATCTTACTTCCACAGGCTGGCAGCACAACTCTTACTGAATTTGATTTGAGGTTTGTGTGTGTGTCCATTCTACTCACAAGATATTATTCTGATCGACCTAGCTCAGAGATGCTCTACGACAATGAGTACTGAGAGCAAATTGATACCGAAAAAGCTGCTCAAAGAAACTCTCTAAGACTCGATTTTGGAGTTTTAGAAAGCAGGTGTTCTTTACTGCAGTGCTGGGTGCATGGGGGATTGCTCCACCTATCGTGCACACTGTCAGGCCTTTTGGTTGTGCAGGTTAAGTACATGTTCTACATACACATTCACTAGATTTCCAAGAAATGTTATGTAAATTCATTAGTTTTCCGGGAAACTATTAGCATATGCAAATGTCCTTTACCTAGGTGCACTGAAGGTCTCTGGTGGTCTTCAGGAGTCCTCTGGTGGTCTTCTATAGTCTTCCTCACTTGTCAGCTACTTGACCCTTCTCGGATGATTCTGTGCAGTGTGATCTTCTGCATGTTTGATACATCTTATCCTAAAGAGTGCTCGTTAGTGCTTCTATTATCTATGTTTACATTTTGAAGTAATTCACATGGATGCTTCTAAACTAAGTTACTTAAAAGGGCTAAAGTCCTTATCTTCTTCAGTGGGGGCTTGTCTGGGATGGCCCAGAATCTGCAAGGCCATCCAAAAGCAATTTCTCACGCATTTTGCAACATATACAGAACCCCCCATCCACCACTGATCAGCAAACAATTGGGTAAAAAAACCAGCAGCGCCATTGTATTCAGAAAAACATCCTGCATCAAAATAGAAAGATTTTTGAATGCAGGGATGATTGGGGGCATTCAATATAAAGAAGAGATGAATAAGAAGGTCAGGTTACTTATTCTGAGTAATAAACAGTTTAGCTAAAATACCTTTTTTTGTAATATAAGAACAATGAATTGTTGAATTTAAAGGACAACTGATTTTTGTAGCAATAAGACGAAATTTTTAACACAACGTGTTATTAACCTGTGTCACTCACTGACTGGGGGAAAGAAAGGATAGAGACCAAACAATCAGTAGTTATCTAAGTATCTAATCCTTTTCTAATAATTAATGTTTTCACTTATAAAAAGGAGCTATGGTTTGGAGTTTTTGTTTGGTGGTTTGGGTTTTTTTTTTTTTTTTCAGTCTCAGGCTTTATATGTAAACCTAGCACTGCCTGATGAAGATACTCTTCTGTAGACTTGTTAATTTCTGTGTTACAGCCTGCATTAGATTTTCTAATGCTTCTCCTCACTGTTAAGCACAAGGTCCTGATTATGGCAGACCAGCTTTCTGATCTTGTAAAAACTTTTTTAAAATCCTATTTCTGTATTAGCTTAATACCTTTTGAAGTTATAATAGTGATGCTTATTACTATGTTTATTGAGTCTTTCTTGAAATACTAAATTTTTAACCTAGTTAGAAGTTTGCTCTTGCTTCCCTTCCTCATGCTGCTATTTCTCTTAATCTGATCTTTTTTCTGCTATGAGAAACCCAAATCAAAGATACGAGTTTTATACAGTGGCCTGCTGTTACAGACCTGTGACCATTTTAATTTCATCTTGTTGTGAGATCCAAACCTTGGTCTTCCTATGGAGAATGGTCTGCCTACTGATTTTATAAGTATTACCTCAAAGTTGACAGTTCCATTATTCATAACAAATGGCAGAGCCTGAAGGGTAGCTTAGGTGCTTTGAAACCTATGTTACATGGGGACTCCAGGTAGTGACTACACTGACTGCAATGATGACACGTGCTCTTATAAATAGCCAGCACTGAAGGAGGCAGACTGCTCCCTCTAAATGAGACTGGCTCATCCTTCTGGTAACTGTGGTGATGGTGTGTAAATGCACCCTGAGAACCTAACAGAAGGGTAACTGATGGGGGAGAAGAAAGAGTAATGGAAGAGAACAGGAGACAGTGGATGGAAGAAATAGCTACATCCAGCACTCTGAGAAGTGGTAGATGTCTTCTAGACACTAACTAGATATTATAATATAAAGACAGACTTTTCCAATAGAGGAAAAAGATGATATTCAAAGCATTTTCATTGGCCATAGACAGTAAGAGAAAGGAAACAGGTTGTATGCTTAGTCCAGCATCTAATTTGTCCATAGCAAGCATTTAATTGTAGAGGATTGTTCCTTGCTGAAAAAGGTTGCTTCGTTACACTGTTCTGGTACCATTTTAGTGTAGCTTTCGGTAAACATTTGCAGACAGCTCTCCAACTCGCACAGCATGCAGCTTTTTGTTGGCTGAGTAATTAAAAAAAAAAAAAAAGTTCGTTTTTCCTAGCTCTGGTTGCTCCCTATCTCACAATATACTGACTCTTAAAATATATTTTATTCTCTTTAGCTATTAATATTGAAAACCAGTTCCAGTTGAGTAGATCCTATCTCAGATGCTTGGCCTACTTACTCCCTTTGTTCAGCTACTCCAGTGCCTGTTCCTCAAATTAAGCTGTCCACCTGGTGGCACAGTTTTTCCATTTCCTCCTGCTGGATTATGGAACAGGCATCATCTCTGGAGAGTTCAAAAATCTTTCTCAGAACCGCATTTTATTTATTTATGTATTTAATTTAAAGCATTTATCTTTCAAAACCAGACTTGCCTGCTTTGTTCATTGGGTGTTAATCGCTGTATAGCGGTTTGTACATTTGGTGAGAACAACTGTGTACTTTGCATATTTAATTGGCCTGAAGTAAAAATTCATGTTCCTCAATTAATGTTAACAAACAATTCCCCTCTGATTCTGTAAATACACACTATCTTTGTTTGTTTCAGACTGCAAATTATATAGTTTGTGTATCAGTCGTCACAAGATTCAGGGATAGTGACTGAGCCTCTTTTCCAGTTTCAACTTTAACATTTAATAATATGTATCCTATTTAAAGTACTTTAAATATATTTTTAAACCTACATTGTACTTATATAGATAGAGATAATATTTATCTGTTAATTATCAAGTAATATATTACTATCACCATTTCTGTTTATAATATAGCTTATTAAATAAATATTACTAAATATTAAGCATATTAAGCTATTAATTCAGAAACTTGAGAGGTTTAAAGTAAGTTATGTAATGCCATGCCACTGCATGAAGAAGTAATATACTTTCAAGATATTAAAAGCAAGTTAAAACAGAAGCAAAAAGCCAGACTCAAGTGAATCTCTACATAAAGCATAAAAAGATAATTCTTGCCTCTTTTATGAAAGATGGTAACAGTTCCTGGGAATATTTGTAAGGTTGCCTGCACAATTTCACAGTTTGTTAATAGGAAAGAAAGTAGTTAGTCTATTCTTGTGCTATGCTGGCTGGCACATAGGTGTTACTGTATACCATGTTGTATAGTTGTAGGAACGCAAGTCTATAAATTTATAAAGAAAATATCAACAGATAAAGTGAGAGTTTTAAGTACACTCTTTCAGTTAGATTGGTATCCACACTCCTTTAAATCCTCCAGTAAAGTCTAATATTTCTGTGAGTCATGGCTTTTCCCTGCAAAGGATCTTTCCCAGTATGCCACATTTGTTCAAGTGTAGAGGAATTCTGTTCTTTATTATGCTTGTATGAGTTTGTCCATTGCAAATGTTAGATGCATCACCCCTTAATTCCCAGAATCAGCCTTTGGTGCATTTTAAAAGTTTATGTTGTAATTGCCACCTTCTGCTATTTTTGTAATGAGACCTGTTTAAGTGATATAATGCATGCTGAGGAATGTGGACATTATGTATTGCAATTCTTTTTGGGAGCTGTAGTGAAAATAATCTCTTCATGGCAGCTTGCTTGAAAACTCTTTTTACTGATATTTCAATTTAAAGATGATCCCTAAAGTTTGTTCTATTTTTAAAAAGAAAAAAGTTGTTAAATAGGAAGATCTTATCTTTAGAATGCAAATAATGAAGTTATTATTCAAATGTCATCATCTGATACTGCTATAACCATTTGAGCGTCTTTTTTTTTCTACCAGAAAGCTTTCTGCTTCTGATGTGTTTAGAAATAGCTTTAGTATTTATTGTTAGTAAGATCCTCCTCAAAATCAACTTTTGCCTTGCCTTTTTATGTTAATACAATTAACTTTCTATATTTATGCTGTGTTTTTAATTCAGTTCTATTTAGACAGGATTTTGACTTCTGAAGGATGTCTTTGCCTCTAATAACATCTTTAATCTTCTGAATAATCATGCCTGGTGTATTTGATCCATTGGATTCATCTTGGTTCATAGTATGCATTTCCTTCTAGTCTCTAACATGACTTCACATTAGTCTTTATGCTGTCCATAATTATTCTGCTCTTTTTAATTTCTCTTTGAACTACTTTTTTTGTACCTTGTCTTCTAAAGCTAAATATTACTATAGTTTTTTTGCCTTTTCCTTTTCTCTGAAATATTAAATCTAAATACGTTATGGTCAGTCTCATATGCCTTGTGTCAGGACTCTGGACTTTTTGAAATTAGGAAAAAAAAACCCCCAACCCTCACAAAACCCACAAACCTGCCAGCTCTAGGATTCTGAATCAAAGAATTCAGTATGTATTATATCTTATATCTAAACGTTTGTCCTCTGCATCATTTCATGTTGTGTAAATCAGAGCCTGCTGAAGTCTCTCATTAGAACTTACTAATGCCTTACTTTCTTCCTCTCTAGTTTCACTGTACACATCTATGGTTCCTAGTAGTTTTCTAGCCCGTTTTGGTTTTAAAATAAACCACCAAAACCCCAAACATGATGATTCCATATTCTTCTTAGGCAACTGTACTGTTGTTCTACACTCCTTAATGTTAGAAGAACCTTTCTAATACCTAATGTGCATTTCTTCTGCACTTTAAACCTTTTAGTTTTCCTCTTATTCATCATAAAAGGTTTTGGCAAGCAGAATATGCGTTTTTGTAACCTACCAGCATGTTTTCCCTAATTTTGTCTTCCTTCTCTTCTAACTCTTTTTTTTTTTTTTTTAAAGAACTTTTTCTTGTCCTCTGGTCATTCTTCTTGCTTTTTTCCAGTTTCTCTCCTGTTAAGTTTGCATGTTTCTTGAAGTGTAATGCCCCAATAGGTTGTGAGGCCATCTGAAATTTTGCACAAGTCAGCTTATACTGGTATACATCTTGTATATGTGTTCCAGTATAATGCTTGTTTTTTTCCAGAAAACATAAGTTTACTTGGTTTGTGAACCATTCTGCATCTCCAAGATCAAAGCATTCACCTGGAGAAAAGATCATACCTAGATAGGACTACTTCTAAAAACAGAAGCTTAACAGCAGCTTAGTGTTTGGTGGCAGCTACTGAGTTTTATATCATGCTAAAATAACAAAATGTTCTAGTGCTGTGTTTAATTGGGAATTGCTTATTGCTAGAATAAATACACAACTTTGAAGGGCCTCATGGGACAGTATTTATCGAGAAGCTGAGAAAGTGACTTTTGAGGCAGAACTACAGCACCTTTAAACAGTAAAAGGTGGGAAGGAAACATATGCCTATTTATGTGGATGATCATTAAACATGGAAATAAAGCATTGATATCTGTATCAAACATGATACTTTTACTTTAAAACATTCCAGAAACATGTCCAAAATCATACTTCTAAGTCAGAAGTTAATCATTGTTTATGGGCAAATTTGGTCATTTTTCTTCTCTCAGTCTATAAAAGGCTTTTTTGCAAAAAGGTTGGGGTTTAGGTGTTTGATTACTGTATTGTATTTTTGCTTGATATTCAGTCAGATGTTTTAAGCTTGGTAGCAGCCTATGGGGAGTGTAATACTTGAAGTGAAACAGTTGATCCTCCTGAGGATAGAAACTTAATGAAGAATTTGATTATCAGATGCATTAAGAGAAAGGAGAAACATTTGAGTGGGCACAGAGGCAGCTCTATTTCATTGAGTTCCTTTCCAACCCCACCTGAGATTCCATGGTTCAGATCCAGGAGATACGCTTCTACTGCCTGTATATTAGTATGTTGGCATGCAGAAACAAGAAGATGAAAGTGCAGCTGTTGTTAGGATCTAACATTTTGGAGCTTGTCTTCAAAGGCACATAAAATCTGTTTTTCTGACATGTAGAACACCTCGTGAATTCTGTTCATCTGGGGAAAATAATAGGCTACTCAACAATGGCATCCTTTTTGAAATGTCTGTATTTTAAAAACTTTAGTGAAGACACTTTAATCTTGGGATGGATGTTGTAGAAAGGAATTGGATGCTTGTAAGTTGACTTAAGAATCTGATGTTTACTATTCTGTCCAGTTGCTGCAGCATTGCTGTTGTACTTTCTATTCTTTTTAGTGATTTATCTTTTTGAAAAGTCATGTATGCAATGAGGTGAAAATTTAGAGACTGGGAGTGGAAAAGTTGCAGCCATTCCTTGTGGAAAATTTCCATCCCTTTTCTTGTCTGAGCAACACAAAGATGTGGGGAAGGAGGGACATAATTCACCTAAAAATCAGCATCTTTTTTGAGACTCCATGGGGGCAGCAGGCCCCTTCACAGTTTTCAGTGAATAATCTAACAAGTAACCATTTCTGAAGGGTCCTGTTTATGTGAAGTCCTCAGTCAGGTGCATCTTTCCACTCGTTCAACTCCTGTTATTTGCTGCCCCTTCTGTGTGTGGATTCGCCTAGTCCTCTTGAGAGAGCTGCTCTATCCCTACTTGGCCATGTGCGTTTGGTAGGTTTGAGACAAGTTGGTTTTTTTTCCTCTACAAAGGTCTGTTTCATTTCAGACTGATTAGCAACGCTCTGGATTTTTGAGTTTTCACTGCAACATCTGTAGTTGTATCTTCAGCTTCCAAACTTGTGGAGTTATCCAAGTCTTTAAAGATCTAGAAAACGTGGCAAATGCCCTGTGATACGTTCTGTTGGTGTTAACTTCATTTTTGCTTTCCCTATCTGCTGTGTATAAATTTTTAAAATTATTCCCTGTTTCCTTTCTACCTTTTCGTACTGCTCTTTTTATGATTTTTCTCTACATGATTATCTTGTGTTAAGTCTGAACTACTTAGTCTGTGAGTGCATTTGTCTTTTCCACCATTTCAGACAGGATTTTGTGCTTATTTCAACCAAATGTTGCAGATGGGTGAGTTTCTTGTTGTCAAGTGAAGTACTCCTTATGCAACATTCCTCCCCCCGCTTCTCGTTTTTAAAACTTTGTTTTTTCTTTGGCTTTCCTCTTCCCCAGCTCCTTCAACTGTTAAAATTTTCTACTGTCTGTAACAGTACTGAGCCTTGCTAAGTTATAGGTTGTTTAAGCATTACAATATTCACAAATGTCTGCCTGTTTGGTTTTTTTTTTTACATGCAGAAATGACCAACGCCCTAGAAACTTGCATCAGTTACCTCTTCACTATTATATCCAGAATACTCCATTTGCATTTATTCCATTTATATCCCATTTAAAAGTGTGAAGTACATCCTGCTGCTTTTCGCTCATGTTGTATTCTTTCTCCACCCTGTTGTCCTTTGTCTTTGCTCATCTGATGCTGATCATTTTTTTTGTTGTTGTTATGTTTTCAAATTAATAGTGCTTTTAATGCTGTAGCGGTAACTAGGTCTCACACCTGCCTGGACAACATAGTGATGACATGAAAACAGCCCCCCTCCCCGGTTGTCTCTAACCAGGTTTGACCTTTAGCACGTGGCAAGCATGAGGTGGAAGCACACAGCCTTTTTCTCCTATTGTGATGAATAACCTCTTCTCTCCCTCCCAACAGAGAGAAAACACCTTATCTTCTGAAAAAGTAACAGCTGAGGCATGTATCTGGCTGATGCTGGAAATAAGTACTGCTGCATGTCTATTGTCTGAAAAAACCGTTATCAGAGCCAGACTAGTGTTGGACATCTTGGTTTGCTTTGCAGAATGGGATTTGTCTTTGATGGTACAGAAGAGAGAAGTTTGGCTTACCTAGACAGCTTTTTAGTCCATAACTTCCACCTTCGTGTGACTTTTCTTGGAAAAATATAATTAAGCCATTGAAGCCAGCATACTTCAGTATCTACAGAATATTCAGACTTTATTGGGGTTTCTGGGACAAGCTTTCATTAGGCGAGGATGGTGGATGTAAAGCAGACATCAATCGTTTGGTGGAAAATAGCTTCAAATTGAGATTAATAAAGTTGTTTATAAGATTTGACAGAGGCTGTCCTAATATCACCAGATTCAGTAATGTCCACATTATTTGCTCTAATTTAATCAACCAATTTACCTAAACATCTTTGTAGTGTAATCAAGAAGCTCTCAGGCTTTTTAATTTTTTTTTATTCTTAAACTTTTAGAAAGTTAAATACTTACTTTCCTGGTGAAGAATTTCTGCCTTTGTAAAAATTTTTTATATGTGTATGTATATATGTGTGTGTATTTATACTTATATACAGACATACATACACCTTTATTAAATCTGAGAACACCCCTGTGAAGTGGGAATGTACTGTTGTCCCTGTTTTGGAGGGAGCTGAGCTGACCTGGCTCTTGACAGGATGTCCGTCATCTGAACAGACATCCATCGGCTGAAAAGGTAGTAACCTCAATTCTAAATGAGAAGGTAGTTGGTGGGGGCACTTGAAGATATGGGAAGGCTGAGGGCTGGGTGCATAAAGGGAGTGACACAGAACAGCACTTAGCACTCCTGTGCTTTACTTGTAGGCAGCTGGCAACAATAGCGTGAGCTGCAACTCTTACGTACCTAGAAATGGAGTTTGCAATAGCTGAGGTGTAAGGAAGTATTTAAGAAGTCATGTGGGAAATGGATATATCCATTCAACTCCCTGGGTATTTTGTCTGAAGGACTGCAATCCATGGTAGTGCCTTCATCACCGAGCTGTATGATAATGCTTCATTTTCATATGTGCTGATAAATTCTGTCTGGCTTAACGAGTCCTTTGTGTCTATTTTTCACTCCTGCTGTACAGGTATTCCAGGCCTCTTCTTCCTCCTCTCTCTGCTTGGTGGGTAGAGAAGTCGTGGGAGATTAGATTCGTAATCTTCCTGAGCTGCATTGAAGTTAAATAAGTGAATGATATTCCTCTGGAATATTTTCACAAAAGAGTGTATTTTTCTGGATTAAATCTGTGGCTGCAGCCCTTTTTAATGAACTCAAGAGTGTTAATGGGCACTGGATGTGAACTAAGCCAACCAGGGCTAAAATTTAGGGATAAGGGTGTTTAGTCCAGCCATTCCGGTTGGGTTTGGATATGGAATAGATGTTAAGCCACCCATCTCTGGCAAAATGAGAGCAGTTTTGGGCATGCTTGGAAGCATAACTCAATGTGACTCTAGAACTCCACCAGGAAAAACTTAGGTGCCCATAAGATCTTAAGTGCTGAAAGGTAGACTGGGAATTCAGGGATTATACTTTTCTGTCCAAACTAAGAAGACCTCGCTTGTAGGTAATTCCTTGAGGCAGGTGTTTGCTTCTGCCCTTACAGTTCTGAAGGTGCCCAATATAATAAGGATTTACACTATCTGGCAAAATGTTCCTGTTATACAAGGAAATTGAGGGATCTCCTCTCTGCTCATACAAGTGATAGTGATTTTACTATCCATTCACCTGTCACTGGCTGACAGATTGAACTGAAGCCAGGGAACTGGCAGCTTGCTTTTGGGTTCTGATAAAGAAAAATCAACATTACCAGTAGTGTTCATATTAACCTTCTGTATCTATGTCTAATGGTAAAGACCACTTTGTGAACTTCTTTCTTTCTGATATCCAGCATTTAATGTGTTCATACCTGTTCTGTTTTTCTTCTTTGTACTATAATCTCGGTCATAGTCTGAGAGTCATAGCTAATAGGGTTTTTTGTTGGTGGTTTTTTTCTTTTCCCACCTTCAACTGAAGTAGATATTGGGAACATAATGTAGAATGGACATGCGCTTTTTTGGGATGGCATCCCCTATGTAAGTTGTGACATGGATCTTGTGATACCTTTTCAGTAGTGATCTGCCTTTCAAGTTTGAAATGAAAGTTTAAGAAAAACAAACCAGAGGACTAGTTCTGGGTTCTGTCTTCTATTAGTTTGGGTCCTGGGACATGGTGCTTTGTGAACTCTGGTATTGCAAAAAAAAAAAAAAAAAAAATAATTGTGTTCAGAATGCTGATAGAAGTAATGAAAGGAAAATGACACCGTTTATCTTAGTTTCTCATTGGTCTTTATTCAGTTTAAATAGAAGATGTATGTCAGACAAAGGATTCAGTTGACTGATTGCACTAGTTCTAGATTGAGTAACTCCTATTTAGAAGTTTTGAACTCTTACACCAGTTATAAGAAGCATATTGAAGAAAAAAGAAAATACATAATAATCTTTTTTTGGGCTCATAGGTCATAAAAAGGTCTCCATGCTTTGTCAGATAATAGTAATTGTGAAATAGTTGGTAAGATGTGCATTTAGTGCTATTAGTCTCATTAAAGAGAGCAGATTAGAACTTGTTGACTGCAGTAATAAGCAAACTGTTTTTTGCTAAGAATAAAAAATTTCTTACTGACACCTGTTGATTACAAGGAAAGCAAAGGCAATGTGGAGACTTACAAAGCTCTACCTCCATTGTAAATAAGCAGTTGTATTATGTTCTATATAAAGAACGCAGGAAGTCTGCTTAAAGACTGTTTTGTATCTGTAACAATGTTAAATGTTAAAATATAGAGTAGAAAATTGCTGAAAAACTTCTAGCTGATAGTACAAAAGATGTTAATCTGAAAATACATTTACAAGAAATGCATTTCTGTTTAGTTTTACAGAGGGGGGAAAATGATAACTGTCTATCTACATTTTTTTTAGTATTTGACAAAACTGATTATTTTACTCAGCCATGTTTCAAGGCTACATACTTATATCATTAAAAAAATAAGAGTTATTTCAGAATGTTTTTCTACTGTATTTTGTCCAGAGGTAGAGCAGTTTTGGGAGAATGAATGCTTCAATCTTGTTTCAGTTGCCTATTTCCCTCTGTAATCTTACTAGTTTATGGGATCTTTTGAAAATGACTTTTTTGCAGTTCTTCTATGGGTAGTAAATTGGTGTAATAAATTGCATGTTCTTGATTCAGGGTAGTGTTTTGGCCTCTAGAATTCTCATTACTTTGTATAATCTACGAGATGGAAAATGCAGCTCAGGATGTGATTACCTGACTCACAAACTCATTTTTTGATGTGCTACCAACCAAGCATCCCAAGTCTTTTTTTCTACAGAGTTGCCCACTAGTTTGTCTTAAACCTTTGCCAATGCATGAGTTTTCCCCAGGTGCAAGACTCTGCATTTGTTTGAGGTTCCTGTCAGCCTATTTTTTCAGGTTGTAGAGCTCCTTCTGAATGGCAACCCTATGCTTAAGTCTATCAACCATGTCCCCATCGCACCTATGTGGTGTCTCAGCAAACTTGCCAGAGTAATTCCATTCTGTTCCATTGTCCAGGGTGTTGAAGTTAAGTTGCGTTGATAGATGCTATTCCTCAGGGGTTGATCTCTGTAACATAGTGCTAGTTAAACTATGAAGAGTGCCAGTTAGACCTCGGAGTATTGACAGCCACTCTTTGAGCCTGGTAATCCAAACAATTTCCCACCCGTATTGCAGTCTATGCATCCCTCCAGTTTGGCAACAAAAATACTATGTTACTGCATTGAAAACCTTGCAAACTTAAAGGTAAACAACATCCCTGGTACTTTCCTTTTGCACTGAACCAGGCATCTCACTGCAGAGGGCAGATTTATCAGGCATGATTTGCCATTTGCAAATCCATGTTGGCTGTTTCCAGTCACTTTGCTGTTGTTCTTGGGCTTGGAAGGGGCTTCCACGAGGACCTGTCCTGCAGTTTTTGGGGGACTGAGGTGAGGGTGGTCATCCTGTTGTTCCCCAGGTGTTTCTTCTTCAACTTTTTGAAGGTGACTGTATACATTTACCTTTTTCCAGGGGCATCCACCAATCACCACTACTCTTTAGATGTGATATTCTTGTCCAGCATAATATATGCATCCCGTCTAGATCCATAAGCTAGCGTATTTCCAGTTTGGTTAAGTAGTCCTTAAGTTGATCCTTCTTTCCTGCAGGTAGTACTTCTGTCCTCCATACTCTACTGCTAGGCACTGGGGCCTGAGAAGCCAAAGAGTAGACCTTGCTGGTGAAGATTGGCAAGGTGTTGAGCGTCTTAGCCTCTTTCATGTCCTTTGTCACTAGGTCCTTCCTCTCTTTCAGCAGTGGGCCTGTGATGTCCTTGCTTGTAGAAGGATATCCAGTATGCTCATAGAATCCCTTCTTTTTATTCTTCGCATCTCTCGCTAGTTTTAGCTTCAGCCATGGTTTTTCTAATTCTATCCCTGCATGCCTGGAAAATTCATCTGTGGTCCTGCTAGGTAACTTGGCTCAGGTTCCACCTTCTGTAAGCTTCCTTTTTCTTTTTGAGCTTCCTTAGAAGGTTCCACATTTAGCCAAATAGCAGATCAAATGGACCCTTCTCATCCTCTGTGGAGGTTGTCCTTGAAGATCAACAGCTCTCTTGGGCACCTTTGTCATTCATGACCATCTCTCGTGAGATCCAGTCAAGCAGATTCCTGAATAAGCTGAATTCAATTTTCCTATAATCCAGGGGTTTTTCTTTGTTCTGTAACTTGCCTTCCTCATTTCCCTTAGAATCTTAAGTTCCGCTATCTTGTGGTTGCTGCAGTCAAGGCAGCTGCTGACTTCCATGTCCCTTATTAGGCTGTTTTTTTAAAATTTGTAAGTAGAAAATTCAGTAGAACAACACTCCTTGTCAGTTTGTTCAGCATTTGTGTCAATACTTGTCCTCAATGCATTTGAAATCTGGATTGCTTGTGCCCTACTGTGTTGCTCTTCCAGCAGATGAACTGGTGGTTCTATTCCACCATGAGGACCAAGGATAAGTGTGTGAAAGCTTCCCTTGTTGCCCTGTCCTGTGTATGCCTCTCACCTCATATCTCCAGCACCTCAAGAGCTTGGTTTAGTTACATTTAGAAGACACCATTCTCATGATTCACAAATTTCTTTTGGTATGTAGAAGCAGTAATTAAGTAGAAGTGTAGTTTAGGTGAGACTGAATGTGTTTGCCATCCAAAGACAAATGACTTATTTTTGGCGTATATCAGGTAAATGCTTGTTTTCCTTTCCATTATTTCGGCACACTAACAGATGATTTAAATGTTGTCATTTCTGCCTCAGTCTATAATTTAATTTGACCTAAATAATCAATGTACCTCTACTCATCTATATCTTCTTCACCATAGAGATACTTGTGTTGAGCTGTTTGTATTTCCTATACTGCATATCCTAGGATCAAGATTAAAAAAATTTCAGTATTACATTGTGATAAAAGTGATCTGTACTGGTGGTAGGTGCAGTGTAGGAAACAAAAGTCTGATCTAATGTGTTGAATGTGTTGAAAATGTGTTGAAAAACAATAGCTAATGTTTTGGCTGGTTTGTTAGCCAAGTTTTGAAAGGAAAAAAATATACCAAACAAACACTGCACACACATCCCCTCCCCTCCCCAATCCACAAAAAAGCCCCAAAGTGGTGATGTGCTGCAGCTTTTCAGACAGTTTTCAGGAATACACTGTTATAATGGTGGTGGTATATATTAATTCAATATTATCTATTTGTCTTCAGAAGCATTGTATTTCTTCTGGGAATGAAGCTTTATGAAAAAGAACAAAGAATACAAACTTGGTTGTTTTTGGAAAGGGTTTTAACTCTGTACTTAACTAGCTGAATATATTTTTAATATTCTGTTCTTTTTGAATGTGGATAAGAATACCTTGTGTAAGGTAATACTGTCTGCTTTGAATTATAATGAACATGCAAAATGTAAAGGATCTGTTACTTAATCTTTAGGATTTTAAACATTTAATCAATGTGGGTTGGGTGTTTCTTTTGGTTTTGTCTGTATCATCTGTTTTAAAATACATCTTTAATCCTGGCACAGGCTTCAAGCCATCAAGAAGATGAACAAGTGGTCCTTGTCAGAACAGATCAAAGTGGAAGGGCGTGGCCTGTGACCACACCAGCTGAACCACAGGAACCAAAAGGAGGACGGAGAAAGCGACAGATGGTAAGTTTTACAAATGTGAGTATTAAAGTGTAATTCTGAAATGATTTTGTAGTTTTACTTTTATGACGCCATAATTAATATGTGTCTTATCAGAATGTCAATAGGTAGTTAAAAAGTTCCTTTCAGAAGATGATTGTAATTAAGTGTTAGAGTACATATTTATTAAGCATATATTAAGTTTATTTTCAGACTGCATTTCCCTAGGGATTACTTTGGGGCTTATTTGAAAAAATTACTTTTCCTTGAATGTGCATTTAAGTTATCACAGTCTCTTAGCCAAGTAGTTTATATTACATAAAGTTACATAAATAATGAAGATTAGCAGAGGTTAATATTTTCAAAATAAGAAAGATTTTACTGAGATACTCAGGGGCTAATTTTCCTTTCCTTTTCTTCTGATCAAAAATACTGCTACTGCTGATAGTAAAAATTATGACCTAATCTTTGTAACAAAGTGCTTTGGGGAGCAGTGAGAAGCTTGAAGCCTGGAGCAGTGTTTTATTCTTAGGATAATTGCTTGCAACAGTAAATAAACTAATATTTCGATCCTCTTGGGATGAGAGGAGGTGACACCACCTCATATTTCTAGCAGGTGTGTTCTTGATGAGTAGGACAGATCAGTTTGTAACACTGTTATGGAGGAGCGAAAGGCACAAGAGGGTGAGGAATTGGTTGTCATCCTCCTGTTGTTTCCATTTTGGAAAATGCCATCTTGCTTTATGTTAATGACCATTCCCTATGCTCCTTCAGGATTTAGTTTAGTCCTGTCCTAAAGGACAAACTCTGTTTTCCTGTGCAGTCTGTCTAAGATGGCAACATTTCCCAGAAGAAGTACCACATTTATACAGGTTTTCAGTACTGTCTGTTATTGCTGTGTTTCAGTAGTGTCTGTGACTTCACAATTCAAAAGCTTCTGTAAATAATGAAGATTAGTTTTTTGAGTATTCCATTTTTGTGAGCTGATTAACTGTTTCAGTGAATTACTGTACATCGTTCCTGAGCGGTAATGTTGTAGCTTAAGGTAATAAAGGATATAGCAGCTGTGGGAAGAGGCTGTATTTTTATTTAGACATACTGATGCAATTGAAGAAAGGTGAAGATGTTCTTTTTCTTAAGTCAAATGAAGCAGCAAGCCCAGTTGTTTCAGATGCGCTTAGCTTGATTCATGATTCTTTGAACTTGTTGAAATTACTAGCATCTGAATTTTATAGTTGATCTTTCTCACTAGGTTAATATTTATTTTCAAAATGTTTGGTTCCAGGTCCCTACTCATATAGATAAAGAAAGAGTAAGGTATTTTCAGGATGATGATAGTATGAACCTGAAGGATTTGGTCAAAAACGAGAAGATGAGAACAGCAGAGGATCAAAACTCACTGTTCATGCATATGGTGTCAAAGGTAAGGTGTTGTGTGTATGGCTTTTTAATTAAGCATTTTATTAGAAATAGCAGGGAGGACATGAGTCCTCAGTGCTGTAGGTATGTTGCTTTTGGTTGAGAATTCTGATTGTCTTGAATAATAATCAAGTCTGTTGTAAAATGGTCCTCATAGATGTTATCAAAGTGTTGGAGACTTGTATGCATGCAGGAAATGTGGTGTGTTCAGTTCCTCTGCCTGTAGAATTTGATGTTTTTGAGGTGAATGCTTTTAGAGTGTGTTCTACATTAATAGGTTACTTATGGCCAACGAAGCATGTTTTCCCCAAATTAGTGATAAATAAAAGCAGCATTTTTCTTAGTGTTTAGAATGTCTCTTCCATCTAGAAGTTACAAGAATCAATGAGATTTGAAGCAAACTACCTGAAATTCCATCAGGATGTCATGGATAATGAGATAATTTATGCTCACAGGCCACACAGATTTATACATTATGTTTCCATGCGTGATTCCACTTAAAGAGCAGCCAGCTCACAGACAGACACTGCAGTGCAAATGGAGTGATTAATTTCTGTCATCCAAACTGAGTAACAAAGGATACTTTCTGTGCTTGAAGTGTTGAACACAGATGATTTCCAAATAGCTACAACATACAGTTTCTCTAGCATGCTTCAAATTTTACTAGGTTACTGCTCCAGTATTTTGTGCACCACCGAGCAGGTTTTGAAAAAGCTTGTTAGCATGGAATTAGTATCACCACAGACAAAATTTGTTTTTCCATATATCTAGATCCTGGAGAGTAGTTTTTTGGGTTTGTTTTTTTTTTTTCTTTTTTCTTTTTAAAATTTCTGAAAACTTCCCTTCTTCAGGTGATACTTAGAAGAATCAGAAAAGCCATGATAGTGCCCAGTAGAAAATATTTAACCTGATGATATAAACCATCTGGCAGGAAGTTCTTCTAGAAAGATTATCAGAATTTAGAGTGGTTTATGCATCTTCTGATTCAGCTGCTTCTGGTAGAAGTTCTCATTCTGTGCCACTAGCATACTCAAAAAATTGTGCCCTTGGATTCCAGTTAAATAAACACATCTTGTTGCCGGTATTTGATTTCCTTCTTTACCTTCCCTTCCAAAAAAACCCCCAAACACATAAAACTTTGCTTCAAAAGCTGTGAAATAGTGCAAGCTATTAACTATAATTAACTAGCGTATCTGTCATGCAAACATTTACAAGTAAATGAAAATGTAAAGACACAATAAAACTCTGTACTGTCCGCAGCATATGATAATATGAGAGAAGTGGTTGCCATTTTCTCAAGGACCTTATTCTTCTTTTATTGTTTTGTCTCCATTAAGTATTTTCTTTAGAAGGGGTAATTTTCATAAAAAATGGTGGTTAGTGTGTGTGTGTATGAATGTCTATATTTAAACATAAGTGGAATGGAATTTAAAAAAAATTTGAACTAAAATCTGGGCATCGAAGGTGAGTTTGTAAATCAATATTAACGTGTTTTTCTGAAATTATTATTAATGTGCTCAATTTGACCTGTGTTTAGTCTGATGTTTTTCATGTGACTGCTTCCACTGAACAGCTTGCACGATTGCTTTTTGTGCTCTGATTCTTTTCAGAGGTGTGAAAATAAAACCAGGCTAGTTTGAGATTCCTGAGTCTGGTAATAGCAAATGTTTGCAATGCACCTATGAAGACATAGTGGAAAATGCTCTCAAAAAGAGAAATAGTTTTTTGCTTGGATTTTTCCAAACTCAAATGAAAGGCCATTCGGCCTTTTCTGAGAAACATGTGTGCATTTATACAGTAATGTACTTGGCTTGCCCCTGAAATTTCTAAACTTTGTGAGAAATATTGTTAGTGTATTCATATATTTATTGATTCCAAATTTCTTCACTTCAAACTGGAAATAACGTTTGACTCTTAGAGCATGTTCAGTTGTCCTTGGTTTAGTTTTTGTATTTTTTACATTATATTAAGTAATTATTAATGCAAGGAAGACTAGCAAACTTGAAGGGAGATAAATGATTTCTAGATTATTTAGTTTTGTAAGTCTTCAGAGGGAAAATTCTGATAACTTTTCTTAGTAATTTTTTTGTTTTGTTCTTTTTTTCTATTAAATTTTGAAATGCTGTGAATTTTCTTGATGACTGAGACACTTAACGCAAGAGAGTGAGTCACTCAGCCCAGTATTCTGTGTCCAACAGTGACTGGTTAGGAGAAAGAGTATAAGCACAGATCACATTTCCAATGATGCAGCCTTTATGTACTTTCCTGGCCTTTAGCAATTTGGAAGTTTTTATGGTACCTCCTTACCTGGTATTTCTCTCTGCTTTTGGTTTCTGGATAGTTATGTTAATTACGGATTGGTTTGAATATCTCCTGTTACTTTCTTTCTGTGGCTCCTCATCCCCCATTCTATCATCTGTACCTATTGTTAAAAGGCATGAGCTATAATTATTGAATTTGAAGAAAGCAGAAAACCAAATCCTGTACGCATAACATCCTTGGTTAGCGTTCTTGTACCTGCAGCTGGTTTCTCAAAGATTTTAGTTACTTGTACTGTAAGGATTTCTGGGAAAATGGTGAAATTTGATCCATTTAGGAATGGTGCAGAAATGGCCTGGCTCACTATGCAGCTGTGTTGTGATTTAACCCCAACCAGCAACTAAGGACCATGCAGCTGCTCACTCACCACCCGCCCCCCCCCCCCCCCCCCCCCCCCCCCCCCGTGGGATGTGGGAGAAAATCAGGAAAAGAAGTAAAACTTGTGGATTGACATAAGAACCGTTTAATAGAACAGAAAAGAAGAAATTAACAATGATAATGATAACACTAATAAAATGACAACAGTAGTAATAAAAGGATTGGAATATACAAATGATGCGCAGTGCAATTGCTCACCACCCGCTGATCGATGCCCAGTTAGTTCCCTGAGTGGCCATCCCCCCTGCCCCCCACTCCCCCCAGTTTACATACTAGGCATGACATCACATGGTATGGAATACCCTGTTGGCCACTTTGGGTCAGCTGCCCTGGCTCTGTCCTGTGCCAACTTCTTGTGTTGAAAAATCCTTGACTTTAGACTAAACACTGCTTAGCAACAACTGAAAACATCAGTGTTATCAACATTCTTCGCATACTGAACTCAAAACAGCACCTTACCAGCTACTAGGAAGACAATTAACTCTATACCAGCTGAAACCAGGACAAGCTGTTTTAAAAATAACAGTTCTGTACAAATGAGAATGAACTTTGGCAACTGAACTTCTGCATCCATGTACTAGAGAAAAATGCAATATAGTGTTTAACTTCTATAAAGAGGCAATTATGAAGAAACGTGGAGTCTATTTAGTGGGAGTTTAAAATGAGTACGTAAAGAGAAAATGCTTGCAGGTTATGAGGGACTCTCCAATACTTGGAGCTGATTGCACATGTATGCCACTGGTGAAAACATTCTAAGGGAGTGAACACCCTCCAAAAATGGGATAAAACTTTATTTAATTGTTTTTATTTAAAAATAAATCCAAGGGTGGGTAAATAGAAGACTAAAGAGCTTCTGGAGGTTAAAAGAAAAATAAAATCCAGAACCCAACCATTATTTAAAAAGTACTTGTCATGTCCCACTAAGGAGAATGGAAAAGAGTGAGAGCCTAGCAGGCTTAGAAGTAAGCTTTGATAAGAAAGATTGAAAAATTATCTTGAGGGAATTACTTTAAGTAATTATTTTGAGTTTGCTAAAAGCATAAAACCAGGAGTTAAACTCCTTGGAAGCAAGAAGACTGCAGGAATGTGGTGTTGAAAAAACATGATCAAGGTATAATTAGAGCATTTAGGAAAGATAAGTGCATGCCAGAAGCACTAATGAACTATTTGCATTAATATCCTCTATAAATGAGGTCAGAGTGATTCTTTTGCATGAGCCATTATTTACAGGGAATAAGTGAAAAACTATCTCAAGTTAATAGTGTCAGTAAAATCAATTTTAGCTTCAATTTATAGAAATCCATTATTTTAAAAAGAAACTTTGGATTTTAGATGAATAGTAACAAATGACTAAAACCGAATGGTCCTCATTTAAGTGGTCTGAAAGAAGTCAAGTGTGGCATGCTGAACTATGAACTGCTGAGTGTAGTTATTCATCCCGAGGAACGGAAGATGGCAAGTATAATGGCAATCTTTAAAATGAAAACAGAGGGCAGGAGTAAATGGTTATTTTTTATTATAATAGGAGGTTACCAGTGGATTCATCAGGAATCTCTTCTTTTCAACTCATACATAAACCATCTGGAGTAAGGGATACTTTATGACCTGACAATTTGTTATTGTTACATAATTATTCAGGGCTGTCAAAAATAGAGGTCACTGTAAATTGTAGAATTTCAAAATATAAAGCTGGGATTTTTCTAACATTGTGAAACTGTCCCGATCCAATGTTGGGGAAGGTTTCGATATGATCCCAAGAGCGAGATTAAGACACAAACGAGGTCAAATGCCGTATAGTCAAAATAGCCTTTATTATCAAAAGTATCAAAATTGGAAAACGGTGGCAATAGGATAGAATGGAAGAAAAGGTAGAAATCAAGCAAGCAGTTGGGATAGGATTGCTAGGATAGTCACCACCACGGATCCAGCGGCGTCCCGTTGGTCCTCAATCTTCAGTTCTTTGGTGGTGAAGAAGGCTGCCCACAGCTTGTCTCTATGGGTTTTTATAGGGCATATTTCAATGATGTCATGCGCTGCAGGTTTCGTTTATCACATGACCTTCACGTGATCAACACCAGATCAGCTCCAGCCGGTTTCCTCCCCTGGATGTCTCAATGGCCTGGTAATCGTCCTTATGGACAGAGGAGTGTCCTGCTTAAACAGGCCATCTTAGAGACAAAGGGCTTGAGATAAGCAGTTCACAGTTCCTTGAGATGATGGTCCAGTCCCTCACACCTAACAATCTTTGAGGCAAATGGTTCAGGATAACAATTCAGTCTCTTACAGAAACTTATATCTGAACTGATTCTTAAGATTCACTTAAGTCTCTGGAGACACGTACATATTTTAGTGGTGTGAGTCATCTGTCCTATTTTGAATGCCATCTGAAAGACATTATGGGTATAAAAGGAATTAAGATGTCTATCTCAGACACAGGAGATTATGCTGTAGACCTCTCAAATAAGGAGAAAGAGATCCCACCACAGGTACTGAGGCAATAAATTCACGTGAAAGTCAGGGTTGATGAATGTAAAATGATGGTAATAGTGAAGCTGAGTGAAGCCATAATTGCGCATATACTACATGAGGCTGTTACTGCTTGATTTGAGAGTCATTGCAAGTCTGCAAACATCGTCTCAGTGCTGGTGTGATTAAAAAAAGAAACAGAATTTTGGAGATTGTGAAAAAAGGGAATTTAGGACCAATTTAAAACATATAAGGCTACTATAGTGCACCCATGGTGCACCCATAGCTTTAATGCTACCCAAGCTTATAAAGCATATCCTGTGATCAAAGGCACAGAATGGTGGCCATCTGAAGAAAACCTAAGTAAGCAAAATTTCTTCAGCCTGTGGGGGAGAAAAGGTAGCTGGTAGACTAGAACACACAATTAGCATATAAGTTCAATAGAAAACAACTGGTTTTGTTTCTCATATGTGAAGTGGTCACAGAGCAGAATTTAGCATGAAGGAGGGTTTTGGTGTTTGGGGTTTTTTTCAGTGAAGAAGGAAATTGTAGAACTTGCACTGTAGCACATGAGATGCTGTGGAGGCCTTAACTGTGAGTGGGAGGAAAAAAGATGCAGCTACTCTGAAGTACAGTTGCATGGGTAGATATTAAATAGGGAGATCTAGATAGGCTGTTGGCTCAGGATTTCCACAGTGAAATGCTGAGAGCTGCAAGTGGTTAGTAGAACTGTCAGTTCTGCATGCTTTGTTTATGCTTTTCCCCATACGTTTTAGCCATTGCTGGAGATTGATTTTGCAACATAAAATGATCACACTGGGTTAGTGAGTGGCGGAGTTTATGTTCCAATTTAAAGGCTTCTTTTTTTTTCTTTTTTAGGTTTAAGGATAAAATGTCTTAATAATGTTACAAGAAAGTGTTGTGTTTCCTAGCTTACGCAACTGCTTTATTTTTGTTTGGGAAGGCTCTGAAGTTCCTACTGACTTCAGTAAGCTTTGGGTCAGATGCTATGTACTGTGTTTCTTTTTTGCTACTAGGCAAAGATGCACTACATCACATTATTTTGTTAGAACAAGTTTCTTGAATGAATAGCTAGGTCTTGACTAATCTTTTAAGATTGAGCCATATCATTTATTTACTAGGTAAGTGTGCTGGAGCATGTGCTCAAAGTAGATGTTTTTGTCCATTACTGTTGCAATGGATTTTTAGTTGTCCAAATTTCAATTCATGGTACTGAAGTCCTCCAGTCCCATTGTTACCGAAATCCAGAATAAAAGTCCTTAACAGCAATGAGAAGTTAAGAAGCAGGAACTTTGTTTATTGCAGCGCTGGGGACGCAGGGGATCGCTCCTCCAAAGGCATGTCCAACTTAGTATCAAAATCCATCAGTGTTTATAGACTTTTTCTGTCAGGTCATTGTTACATAAGCTCTTTACGTAAAAATGCATACTATGCTCGCTCTTTATAATGATTGGTCCTTTGATTATATAACTATCAATATTCTTATTTAAAAACCAATCATTGGTCAGTTACACTTAGCTCTACTGATTGGAATCTTCGATACTCAAATTAAGATGGGAAGGGTAAGGGGGTTTCCAAGCAGCAAACTGGTGTCCATGATGGTTTCCTTAGTTTCTTGAAACAAAACATAGAAAAAACAGTAAATTCCTGGTGAGGTTTCTGTGGTTAGCTATTTCAAACTTTAACAATGTTAAGGTTCCTATAGTCACACATAACACAGTTCCTAGAGTTTCTATGGCTACATTTCGAACTTAACAATCCTATACATTATGCTTCACAATCTTACTTCTTAATCAAACCTAACTCTTCCATGTGATTGAATTCTGATTTCTTTACCAGAATATTTGCAACACCATGCAATGTCACATTTAGGTTTTGAAGGTATTTTTGTCTGGCTTTCATAGAAAGAAGCACCATAGATGTCAGTTCTTCTCCGTTAAAATATGAAATGCTTTTCTCTATTAAAATATGAAAAGCTTTTAATGCTCTGTTAAAATATGAAATGTAGTTTCTGAACAGGTGATTCCCAGCTCTTGTCACCACAAAATGTGATGGTCTTCCCCAGATGGTGATTGTTTCTTGATCCTTAATTAAGAAACTGGCTCCTAGGCATCCTGAATTTTCCATGTCTTCAGAATGCATTCTTGTGCACAGCAATAGAGGATCAGTATTAGCACAGCAGTCTGAAAAATTTGGGTGTGATCACAGATATTCTAGGTGGTTTCCTTTTGTACTTTATAAACCTATACTACAGAGAGTATCTGTATTATGATCTGGGGCTCAGTGAGCCAATCTTCAAAAATCTTGCATCTCTTCTAAGTGGATTCAGCAAAACGTTTTATATCCAGCAGGAAGTCTAGCAACCACACCTCTTTTGTCAGTTTTAGTTTGATAGCATAGTACAGAAATTTGATGCATATGAGTTACTTTCTCTTTGTGCCTTCATTTGAGAAGTGGAAAAAATATCCACAAAATGAATCTGTCATCTTTCAGAAGAGCGGTGGGAGGAAACTGCTGAAAGTCTATAAATGATACTCTACCTAGGATGGGAGAAAGGAGATCCTATCCCTTAAATTCTGTTGAATAATTTTATTCATCTTATCAGTCTGAACTGCCTTTGTTGAATGATTATTGTGATATTCTAGGAGTGGCTACTGGGATAGAAGAAGTTATCCACTGTAGACAAGGCAGTTGCTTTTAAAGAATGAAATATAGGGTATATTTTTACCACAACCTTCCTATAAGCATCTCTATTGCACAATTGCGTCTCATTACAGTGGTGTTTTTGCTTCCATAAGTTCTAATGTCAAATCTGATGCCAACATAATTTGTGGGAAAACAAATTTTTGACGGGTGGCTCACCCTTTGGTTCAGCTGGATGCCTCTTTTCAGCTGAATGAAAAAAAACCAAACCAACCAAAATTTGTTTGAATTACCAAAAACAATTTTTTTTTTTTTTTATCTGTTGCATTTGTTAGTTGTCTTAAAATTTCTGGCTGCTCAGCCAAGTAAAAAGAAAAGTTAGACTACAAATTTAAGGAGCTGCTGCTACCATAATATAGCCAAATATGTCTGGGTTTTTTTGTTTGTTTGTTTAGAGCTTCTGTCTTATGGTCAGATTATATTTTTCCATATTGTCTATAATCATATTCAGTCCAGTGAATGTTCAGTGTCTGGCAGCAACGTGGCTCTCCAGTCCTTACAACTCTTTGGTTATGCAGTGTGATGACCCTTATTGCCACCTTTAATCCAATGCGAATTTACCAATGTGAACAGAGGAGCCTCAACCCTCCCTGTCTTTATCCCCCCAGTCTTGTGCAGTGTGTTTGCTCCTACTTGCGTGATGTGTTGGACCAGCCAGCAGTGTAATTCCCCATGCGGTTGTGGCTGTGGCCAGCTGTGGTTACCGCTAAGCATATAGACTACAGCACTGTTATTTCCTTCGTGGATTTTCCCAGGGCTTTTATCACTTTCCCAGACTATGCCAAAAAGAAAATTCCAGTCATGTGGCTGTTGAGGATGGAGGAAATGGGCACTGCTCTCACGAATGGGAACAGAATGAGAAAGACCAGCATATTTTCCGGCTTTTACACAGCTGAACGCTCTGCTCCACATGAATGTTACTTTCCCAATATTCAGTGGTTTAATGGTATTTCAAATGATACACAGGCTAGTTGTTCTGAATCTCTGAAGATAATTACATAATTGCAGTTTTGTAAAGGGAGTAGGGGATGTTGAAAGATACAATTCATAAAAGGATTTACTTTCTTAAAAGGGACTTGGAAGAAATGTCAGTACGTAGACCCAAAATCTCTATCCATGAAACCTCTGGCTAATCCCATTGGCAAATGAAGGTCTATATAATGTTACCTCATGCCTGACTCCCACTCAGATTCACAGACTAAACATCTGATGTGGTCAAGCCATACTTGTCCTTACAAGTCTTTTTTCCATGTGTAAAGTTTCCTTTTCTGAAGAGCTCCATGAGATTAGGTGGAGCGAATATGCCATCTACTTGCTATTTGTTCACCTGTTGAGCCTATGTTTTAAATTTAGATAAAAAGCAAATTCTGATTTATCATTCCTTTCTTGACCATTCTTCTTTTTCTAGGCATGGTTCTAATACAACCTTGTTGTACTTGAGGCTTTTATTTCCTGTTACTTTTTGGCTTCTGTTTGAAGCAGGTTGATGTAGACATCAGTTACCTCAGTTTGAAATACAGCCTCTCCCACAGTTGTCCCATGTATGCTGTTATGTCAAATTTATAAATATCAGGAAAAAGCCCCAAATTTTTAATTTTCAGTGGTGAAAAAGCTTTTTTTAAACAAAAATTAAAAACCCAACACTAATCTTTTTGATATACAGAAAAAAGCAGCCTTAAAGTCCGATTCTTTCATATTTCACTGTTACACCTAAAGAAAAAAAAACCTGTTTGAAGTTACTGTATTTCTACTTTTTACTTTCTTCAGCTTTGAAAGCAGATGGGGTTCTCAATGCTACAGAAGCATGACTATAGGATACAAAAAAGTCAACAAAATATTTGAAAACTGATTTCCCCCCCCGCCAGTATAGAGTACAAATATGTGCGAAGTCTTAGGTTTTCACTACTGATAGCTTTAAGTACTCTGTGTGTAGTTCCTTCTGCCCTTGACTGTTCTGAGTAGTTCCATTTTCCCAAGTTCATGCTGCTAAGACTTACGTAATCCTTTCACTTATGTCAATAGATGCTTGTGGGTGTATAGAGACTGATTTCTAGAACATTACCTCAATAGAAATTACCTTCTATTTGTATGCATAAATTCTCCTAAGGCTTTTTTTTTTCTTTTTTATTGTGTTTTACTAAAAGTGAGAATAATTTGTGTTGTTCATCAGACCATTTAAATTTTGTCCATAAACTCATTTTATTTAAAAATCTCTGCAGTAATCCATAACACAAATTTAAGCAGTGAAAAATACAGAACTACATTAGTAATGCTGACCTTCATTTATGGGTTTACTGGAGAGGTATGCTGGTATTACAGGTTTGCAAAAAGGGAATTTGCATGTTGCCTTTCCTTGGTTCTGAAGTCTGTAAAATGGAAAATTGCTTTCAGCCTTATCGTTTTTACTTGCTGTGCAAACCTACCTGTTGAACATCTTCACGTTTCCATCACCATAAACCAAAACAATAGCCTAGAAAAATTTTAAAAGCTAAAGTGAAAAATGCAGGTTGTTGCTGCTGCTACTATTATATAATAAACCTTTCTTTCTTCATACGGTGAAGACATTCTAGCACAGTATTTAATAGACATGGTAAAACTCTAACAAAGCTCTGGTGCACTGTTGCTTTTTACATTTACTTAAAGATCTAAGCATGTGCATGGTTTGCTGTAAAAAAAAGAATATGAAAACCCAAGAGAAAATAATTTCAAACACCTTGTTCTGCGTTGCGCTACATTTCGGTTCAATGCGCTAAACTTTCTGTGTATATTGTGTGGACACAAAGTTAAAGCTGTTTCTGCATGTGCAAACAAAGCAACAGCAGTGACAGCTGGATTAGGAAAGAAAGCCTGGGAATGGGAGGAACTTTGTAGATGCAGCCCATATTAAATGTCTGTGTGAGCATTTGGTATTCCTGAATTATGTTAAAATTACTAGATGTGTTGCAAGTGAAGACTTGTGCAGGACAGTCTTTTCTAGGCATTAAAATTATGGCCAGGGATAACTGTAAAGTTAAATGCTAATCACATTTTTAATAGCAGAATTCTGTGGCTGAAGCTATTTTGTTTGGGTTACATTTCATTTCACTGACTCGCATATAAAGTTTTTATCTGTCATAATAACCAATTATAGCAAAATCTACAGTTTTCATTTCAAATAACTGAAACAAAAAGGAGCTTGGTCCCAAACCATTGAGCAGTACTCTGCTGTCTGTTTATTGCTTGACTTCTGCTCGAAGGTAGTCCTGAACTACCTTGCGTATCAACATAATTCATAATATTTTCCTGTCAGTGACACAGGCCTCAAAAGCATTCTGTGCATTGATATGTTAAAATCCTTTGACGCTATGTGTTTAAAATACTATTTATTTCACTGGGATGATAAGTTTGGGAAATGCCTATATGCTGAATTGTATGTTGAATTAAACCTACACATTCAGATGTCTGTGCTCTTAGGGAGATTAGAGTGGTAATAAAGTTAACATGACAAAATTCTGCCTTGATTTGGCTTAAGCAAATGCTATTTGATATCAGACTGTTTTCTGAGGTGATTTTTGTTGTAAACAATAGGTGCTGAATGCTGAATAAATTTAAATGTGATGAGATGTCTTCATACATCACTCGGGTTTATATTCTAAAATAATAGTTTATTCTTCTTTATTGCAGCTTCCCAAAATAGGAGTACAACATTCCACAAATATTAACTCTGTCATTTAAAGTCGAAGATGTCAGTGTTGCCATGACAATTTAAAACCAAACTGATACATTTTAGAAAATCTATAGACTTTTTTCACAAATTTTCAGAGGAGATGCACTTTTATTAGCTTATATGGAAGTAACTTTAACTATGATTGCATTAGAAAACAGGAAAAGTAGTTCAATAGTTGCATACAAAACGGAACAAAAAATAAGCAGAAAAGTAAGCATACAAAAAAGCTGAAAATAACCCACACTAGAAAGATGCAGGCATATTTTGTTACCATGCTCACATGTTTAATGGAATTTCCTGTTTCATCCCCAAATTTCAGAGGAAATTTAAAGGGGGGTGGAAGTCTACTCAGGGTATTATATAGGAATAATCCATGATGATTAGGAGTTCTGTGTCTTGAGGTTTACTTTCAGTATCACAATGGTACTAAATTCTTTAGTAGGGCTTTCTTTCCACAGGGCGCACCTAAAGAGCAAGGAATAGCAGCAGAGGGAGAGATAAGAGACACAACACACAGCACACTTCAGATGGAGTGTGTCGGCAGCCAGCAGTGTATAAGACTCCAGGGGTTTTACTTTGGAATAAGAAAAACAGAATCGGTTTAAAACTAAGCTGTGAGATACAGTTCCAGCAATCCGAACACGTGTCGGCAGAAAAATGAGTGTGACCCTGGAGTGTACCTTGCACAGATCTAGAAGAGTTACTTTAGGAGATAGCCCCATGCCAAGGTGCCTGATGGCTTCAGTAACATAAAAAATGAAAAAAAGACATCAGTTATTTTATGAACAGAATGTTACATAATGAAATTGTTCATGTAATGTATTCATATTATTCATGGTAATTATCATGTTAAGGATTTCATCAGCAAATACAACATTGCAATTTTTCCCTCTCAAATCATTCTCATTTATGCATAGTCAGATGCTGATGTCTTTATGAATTCCTGTGCTGAATGGTTAAAGATTTCTCTCCTTTTCTTGGGTTTTGGCCACATTTGCACTGTATTTGAGCTGTCCAGATAAGAGCCCAAAGGGTGATCTGCTCCTGAGAGAAATTTGGATGCCTTCCCTGCCTCCTGTTTAAATATTTGTGTATTACAGGCTTTTCTTGGCCAGGGCAAGCAAAACTGTGATGCTGTCTCTGTTGGGTAAACCAAAACTGCATCCTGGCTGTAGAAAATGGATCCCATGTCAGATGGATGGTAGGAATTTCACAGTTGCACAATTACTCTGTGAGGTGTAGGAGGCTATGTCATTTTGCCTGGTGCTGAGAATCCTAAAGCTGCCTGTGTGTTCTCTGGCTAATCAGTCCTTGCCAAAAGAGAAGGGGAAGTTGGAAAATAGAGAGTGCATACAAAGGAGGAATGTGGCAGATGAACCCAGAACAAAAAAGTGAAATGGGAAAGAGAAGGCAAGGGACTGCAGAGATGATCTGTCTTGAGAGCACATCAGTTTACGTCAGCTCTTGGTTTTGGCCAGTGTCTTGTAGAAACAAGGACTTCAGGTACATTGCCTTTATAGATGTCTGAATTTCATGTATTAACTTTAGGAAGTTCAGTGATGTTTTGTGGGACATGCCAACTTAAAACTATATAGCACAGTGACTTCCTGCTTCTTTCCGATCTCTGTGCAGCAGCTGAAATACAGCGAGGGCAATACCGAGCAGTATCAGGCATGGTGAGGGAATTAAATACAGAACTCCAGAATGCATTTGACTTTCATGTTTAACAGGTGTGATGCTTCAACTGATGCAGAACAGCAGCTTTCCAGCAACTCTAATACATTAGCATAGTTCCTTCTTTGGATTTGTACTAGCTATGTCTTTTGTATGGAAGATGATGTGTATGAAAGAAATCAGTTTTTAAATGATTACTTGCTTTCCTACTGGCATTTTTGAGAACTCTCTCTTCTTGTTCTTTCAATTCCTGGTTAATTTTTTTGGAGAGTTTTTGTTATAGCCAAATAATGCAATTGGCAGAACACACTGTGCACCTTAGTATAAAAATAAGAGTATAAATTTTTGGAAAGAGAATTTCTGTTTTCTTCTCAAATAACTTTTCAAAAAGGCCAATATTTAGAGTAGCAGTTGAAGAGTGCTCTGTAGTCTGCCATGGTAGCAGCTATGTTTTATTTTATTTCACTTCTGACACAGTTCAGATGTTTGGCATTTGTAAGATTCGAGGGAAAATCATATTTAAGGAATTATGCCCTTAAAAAAAAAGTTTGGTTTTTTTTTTGTTGTTGCTGGCAAAGAATGCGTTAGTGACGTTCATTGCTACTATTCCAGTATTGAAGACTAAATGTCTTTAGTGGCTTTTTGTTTGTTTTTAAGGCAGAAAACATTGCTGCATGCATTTTCCTACTTGTATTCATATCATATCTTGTTTCAGTAGGAATACACAATTCTTGCTGGATGATATTTTTGCTTGTTTTTAGGTTTCTGTACTTTCTGAGCTGTTTCAAGGTATGTTGGAAGGACACTTGTTGCAATATGGGTTGCAAAGAATTTCTTATTCCGTTCATGACTGTAGTTTCTAGAGGTGGAAATATATCCCATTTTAACACTCCTTTAAAGTCATCTAAAGGATGTGATAAAACATGGCAAGAAATCAAGATTCAGGGTGTCACGTCCCAATTTCTCAGGACGATGACTCAGGTTAGCTGATTCCCAAGTCAGGGTTAAGGTGAAACGACACCAGGGATCCTTTAACTCACAAAACTCAATTTTTATTTGCTCACCATCAGAATTGGTATGCTCACAACAAAAATTGGCATGAAACTATGTCAGTAAACTGTGTAACATGTTCTAACCATACATCACCAAACATACACTACAGGCCTTGCTTATTTGGGGATCAGTTCAGGGAAGACAATAAGGAGAGCCCTCCCATTGAGTCACAAGGTTCAGAGCGGACCCCCTTGCTTTCTAGACTCCTTCTCAGCAAGGAGCCTAGGGGCGGCTGGATCTGCTCCTAGTCCCAGACTTGGTCAATGCTTTATGTCTAAAGGGATGAGGTGTAGGGATTACGGGAAAGGAAAAGGGAAAGAGAGAGAGAAAAGACAAAGATTTCACCAGTTCTGGATCCAGTGTTGGTTCAGTCAGCTGCGGGGTCCAGTTCTGGTGGGTGCATGCATGTGGGGCTTCAGTTTGTGTCCTTTTATCATCCTTGCCCCTCCTTTGGGTGGGCACTTGAACTCATTGGGCTAATTAGGTAGCCTTTGGGCCAAGGTCTTGGTGGTCTTTTGGGGAGTAGCTTCCCCTTCTCTGCCGATGTGATCTTTGGCCATACATGGTGAGCTGCCCCATTCAGCACACCAGAACTAGGAGCTGTGCACCCTCCAGCGTGCCTTCCCCCTCCTGTTGCTGATGGGCTTCTTCTCACCTATGGTTCCTTGCTAGGCAGAGTTCGTTGTTATGCTGGTAGTCGTTAAGCAGAGCTTGCCCCACCACAATGTTTGAGACATTAACTCCTTCAGTCTCTCACACAGGGACAAGGTGATCATCTATAACTTGGTCTCTTTGTCTCAGAACTGCAATATAATGGCACTGTGCATTGATGTGACTTCCAATTTGAATAAAGGTCTTGTAAACTTATCTGTAAAGGTGTGAAAAAGGGGAAAAAACCCCCAACTCCTCATTTTTTCACTTTATCCTTGTCTGTTTTTCTTCAGCAAGGGAAGGGTACAGTGCTTGGAAGAGCATCCAATTGGACATGAGTTATTAATGACTAAGCTTTTTTTTTTTATTGCACAAGCAGATTGAAATGTTTAAAGTAACTTTTTTCTTAGACCCTGCTTATTTCAAGCACTTATTTAATGTCTTTGAAGCCGGGGGTTGGTTTCTTGAACTGCCTTGCATTCCTTCTTATCTTCTGTTTATTTGTTAGTATTGCAGTGGGATCTATAATTTTGTTGCTGGTAGACACTCTGTGGTAGAGGTAATCTGAACCTCATCTGTGAATACTCCTCTAAATATCCCTTTACTATGGCTTCTCTCCCCAAAATTCTGCACTGCTACCTACCTTATCTTGTTCCTTTACTTCTTCAAAGTAATCTTACATTTATTTTACTTCCTTCCCCAATGTGCTTCATCTAATTCTGTTGACCAACATATATTACATCTTAAACCAGAAGTGCAATGTTGTTTGGCTCCCATGGCCTCTATCTGTATGAAGAACTCTTCTACACATCTTTATATCCAGGAAAACCCCAAAATTTTGTTTAAGACTCTCCACTGACTTACTCTAGCCTGATGAACAGACCTTGGGTGGGATCCAGGCTGCACTAGGAGCTTACATTGAATGGGTGATACATGCGCATGATTCCACTTATGTATCTAGCCTGTTTAGTAGTATTAGAAGTGAAGGTATTATTTAATCTTTTCCATGGTTTCCCTTCACTTTGAGTTCTTAAAATTTTGAATTCTGAAATACTACTGTTAGATTTCCAAAAAGCACTAGGAGAATTCACTGGTGCAACGGAGAAATCTTTCTCACCATTCTTTTGGGTGACTCCAACTTTTGCCAATAGCTGGTTGGTTGGTTTGGGTTTTTTCCCCTTTTCCTTTTTTTTATTGCATTTGTAGCTTGTTGTTTGAAGTCTTCTAAATTGTGCTTGTTTTCATTAACTCCACTCAAGGTCATGTTTTGGTCTTTATATTGCTTCAGACTTACTCATAGGTTTGAGTCATTGAATTATGAATATTTTTTCATATTGCATCAAACATGATGCAGAAGAGTACAATTCCTGAAGAACAGCAACATAATCTCTTTTTGGTCTTACTGAATTACCATTTGAAATGTAGTGATCTTCTGTTGGTCATGACTGTACCAGGAGAAACCAAATCTGGTCTTTAGACAGCACTTACTTTAATAAAGTTTAGTGCTTTTTAGGTGAGCATTCTGGTTTGGGTCCCAGATGTCTCATAGTATACAGCACTTTATCCACTGTTTAAGAAAGGCACAATCCAGCCTGTTTATTAAGATGAATATTTATTTCATCACAAGAGGACCTGTTGAGTATTTCTAAGGTATTCTGAAAAGTACTATTATTTAAAAGGTCATGCATAACAAACCAGGAATTTCCACGACTACTACTAAGTGCAAGCAGAGCAAAATAGTAATGGTATTCTGTGCTGCATGTGATATTCCTGATAGCCAAGGTGTTTTGATTTCCGCTCTTTTTTAGTCTGCCAGCTGTCTTGTTTCATATGTATTTGCATTCTCATGGTAGACTTTTTTTATTTAAAAAGAAACCCAAAGAAAATAGTGAGCCTTTAATTCTGGTAGTAACAAGTGGTGCCATTCTGTAGGTAGTGCTTATTGCAGTTTCTTCTACTGAAGCTCTAATTTCGCCTTTCTTATGCTTATATAACAGAAGAACAGAGACTTGATTTTTGTCACCCATACCACTAAATATTTTTTCTAAAGGTCAGGAATCTCCTGTTTATTTTAATTACAGAATTACAGCATTGCAATAAAACAGAACAAGAATGGAGTTGAACTCCTGAACTGTTGATTTTCGTCTGCAGTGGCTTCCAGTAGGAAGTGCACATAAGCAGTTAAATGTATTCTAGCTAAATAAAGTAATATTAAGGAGGTTGCTTCTCAGTTGTTTGGTAGTGAAAGTACTGAACATATTCAAAATAAGCTATTGGTCTGTGTTAGAGAATCGCAGTATTCAGGAAAAGCAAGAGCTGTTGTCTGGTTTTTTGTGGGGGAAGTTATTTATCTACCCTACAAAATAAGTCTTAATTTGTTTTAATATCAGATTATCTACACAAACTACACCTGGGATATTTGGAAGATTTTCTTTTATTTGGAGACCGTGCTTCAATTATGATTGTATGACTTCCAAATGCCTTCAGTTAGCATTAGTCCTTTGCTATGGCTACCCCAGTCAGTATTGTGAAATATATTAGGATTTGTTGTGAAGACACTTCTGCCATTTTTTTAGCAATTCTTGGAGAAAAACTACTCATACATAAGTCTGCCAAGACTCTGAAGGATCAGCACCTCCAATATCAAGAAATCTGTATAGTGTACTGGTTTTTTTTCTCTCCCTGTCATTTTGATCAGGAGATTACTGAAACTATTCAAGGTAAAATTACAGTCAAGTATGGCATAAAAGTGTTGCAGCACTGGGATTTAATTTAAAGAGAAAAACTTGAAAAAAAATCTTTTGAATGCTTTTTACATTTGCTTTAGCTATACGTGTTGAATGTTTGATATTAATGGCACATAATTTTAAAGTCGTTTTTTTAAGTAGAGCAGCCAAAGCAGAAAATGGAGAAATACTTTCCTAAGTCCTTTAAAAAGTTAATCTTTACAATCAAGACTTGCGAAGTCTTGATTTAGGGAAGATGTCAGGGGATTTGTTTGTAATCAAAATAAAAAAAAGATTGTTAAAGCCTAATGCTACATATATATTAAAAAAGTGTTCTGTGAGTTGTGAAGCTTAGTGAATTCTACTGTCATCTGGGTTTGAGTCCCATGACCCCTGTAATTTTCTTGCTTTCGTTTCCGTTCATTGTCTTTTGCTGCTATTGCCGTAAGCCCACCTTCTTACCCTGTCTCCTCCTACCTTGCGTCAACTTTAGTTACTCCAGTTCCTATCTACAGACTCCATCCCTCCTAAATATCGTTTAGGTGAGATGTATCCGGTTTCTGTGGGTTTCCACTATTAAGGTCCTGTAAGATGCCACTGACCCTCAAGCATGTCTTCATAACAAATTTAGGATTTTCAGAGTTTCCTTTTAAATGTGGCACATTTAACTAAAATGTAGCAGTTAATGAGCAAACAAAAAAAACCTGTGGATCATTGAGCCTTGTTTCTGGTAAAGTGCTAGTTGTGTTTGTTATCCATGTCTAGCAACAGGTGCACTCAAGAAAAACTAAATATTGAAGACAAAGACTGTTTTCTTCACAAAATGGCTTGGTACTGTTCACTTGGTAAGAATAAAAGTTGGCAGGTTTTCACAGAATATGAATATGTGGTGCAGAGTCATGGTCTAGTTATTTCACAGGAGATGATTTAATGGATAATGATAGTCATAATAGGAGGAGTAGGGGGGGAAGACTGAAATAAAATATATGATAATATATGATTTAAAAAATTGTGCATCTATTTAAAGCTGAAGTTTTGTCAGGATAATATTGAAATACCTAGCCCTTAACTTGGGATGGAATATAGTAATATATTATCACTGTTGTCACACATCTATATTTTAATACCTATGCTGTCTAAGATTGTGTATGACTAATCTCAGTAGATGTACCTGATGATTACATGTGCTGCAGATTCCATATGGAAGGAAAGAATGCTACTGCTTACGTACTTTATGCTTTTCTCAATAAAGGATACTACAAAGAGCTAAATATTTTTTCTTGTTTATTTATATATACATGCAATTTTTCTGTGTATCTTTTCAGCTCATGGAAAAAACTGACCGAGAGTACTACACTCTGGATGACATGTTTGTTTCCAAAGCAGCCAAAAGAGCATGCAGTGGGGAAGAGGAAGAAATACAAAGAAGAAAAGCAATACATGAGCACCAGCAGCTTGCTGCACACATGGAAAAGTGCCCATACTGCTTTGATAGCAGTGAACTTCCTAAACATCTTATTATTGCAATTGGCACCAAGGTAAGAAAATAGCAATTTAACACAGATGTAAAAATAAAAAAGGGATAAAGGAAGGCAGTGTTGATGTTAGCATGCCTAAGATTAAGAACAAAATCACTTCTATGAAATGATTTATTGTTCTGCATCTTATTTTCCTTGCCCTTCTGATTGATTTCACAAATTCCTCAAGGGTGAGGGAGGAAAAGATATAAATCTGTCATGAATTTTGAAGCTCATCTTTGATATCAGAACTTCACATTTGTGGATTCGTGGAAGACAGGAGTAATAATAAAAGGTCTGAGTGCAGAGATTAGACTGTAGGTGGATTTGTGGAAGACTAAATCACACTGCACTGAAGGAAGTTTGAACTGTATCTCAATGATATCAAGAAAATTAAGTGTAGAACTCAATTTTTAAGCCTAAAATCCTTTGAAATAGGCAGAAGTTTGATGCGGGGAACTTTCCTGTTTCTGTTAATGCTTTTAAAAGTTGCATAAATATTTGGATTTATAACATCTGAAATGCTTCAATATAGGCTTTTTTGTCATTCTTTCACTAAAGTTTTCATTTATTATTGATGTTTTTAATTTGATTTGAATTTTTTTGTAGGCCAAGTAATTAAATGCATAGATATGTATTATGGTACATTGCATTTATTTTTTTATATAGATAGATTATATATATATAAAAATATATATACATATATAAAAAGTGCATATAGGTGTATATCTGTGTATGTATATAATCTGTGTGTATATATGTGTGTTATATATCTAACATACATATACAGAGATATATCTGTATCTGTATACATTATATATTTTATTAAAAATACATACATACATATGTATTAAAAAATTATTGTAATGGACTAAACAGTGTGATTTCATAATAGTTAGGATACCAGTTGGTCTATACGGCTGATATTACTGCCTTGTTGGTGGAACTGCTCTCTGGATGCTACTAGTTCATTGGAGCTGCTGATGGATAATGGGACATTTTTAAAAAAACACTAAAATTACTGATACCTTGCTGTAATAAGAAGGTAATGGCTTCTATTGGTTTGACTTTAGCAAACAATATATTTCTTAGCCTCAGCAACCAGAAGGTTTTTAATGCTAGAAATATGGGCACTTCAGTTTTTGTTTGCTTTTTATAGGTATACTTGTCTCTACCAAGCAACCAGTCCCTTACTGAAGGTCACTGCCTGATAGCTCCTCTACAGCACCATACTGCAGCCACTCTTTTGGATGAAGACATCTGGGAAGAAGTACAGGTCAGCTGAGAAACTGTCTTATGTTCTAACAGTTTTGTAAAATAATGTTGTTTTGAATGATAATATGCTTGTCATAAGTACCTATTTTCATAATTTCCAGCCTGGCAGCAGTCTTCTGATTCCATGAAGGGGCAGAACATTTTTGCATTATTGATGAAAATTAGTGGTCAGATATTGAAAAAGGGAGATGCAAGGTAAACGCTGAAGAAAAGTTCCCATTTATAAGCACTAGAAAAAGTTGCCTAGAATGCTGCAGAACCTCTGTCGCTGGAGGTCTTTGAAACCAGGTTAGAGGAACATCTTTTGGGGACGATGGAGGTACAGCCGATCTCTTACAGAAAGCGGAATAACTGGCTTCACAGTTAGGATTTCCTTGGGAGTGCCAAGGAAAAGAAAAGGAATGTCAGGGCAGAAAGATCACTTGTTACGAAACAGAAGCTGAAGATACATTGTTTAAATATTTTCAGTTTTTTTTAAGCTAATCTGGGTTTTGGGTGGATGTCAATTGAGCAAGAATGACCTCATTCTTCAAATCACTGAGGTCCCTGTTAGAATGCAATTTCCTACTTTTTTGAAAAGAATTATTAGAATAAAGTGCCAAGCATGATGGGCCATGCTTTCCAATGTCTTATGAAGACATTTTGAAGGTTTTGAGTTCTGTTTTCTTTGGAAAATGAAAGTCGAGGGAGGAACGTAACAAGCTTCTGCCTAAGAGATTGACTGTGATTGTCAGTCCCCCCCCGCTGCTGCCATCAGGATTACTACAAGGGGAAAACAATTTCCCACCTCTTATATCAAAATATTGGAGACTGTTTCATATTAGAGAAAGGCTTCGTTGCTTGCAGTTGCTTAGATTTAAAAACAGGTTAGTTGATGAGTTTGAAATGGTTTAAGTAACATTCGTCTTGGCTCAAGCCTGGCAGATGGATTCTCAGACTTTCCAGATTTGCTCCCTACATTGATTCTCATGGCTGATATAATTTTTATATGGTGTTTCCTAGTAAATTATGCTCCCCACCAGGGAGGAAGGGAAAGGAGTTCTTTTTGTATATGACACAAATACCCATGAAAGTTGGATAAGAAGCAAATAAGTATAACAAGTAGGATCAGGAGGAAAAACAGAGCACGGGGAAAAGTGATAAATATATTTATTCTGTATCTTCTATTTATCCTAACCTCTTTTAACTAAATAGATGATAATTTTTCTAAATTTGTATGAGAGGGAAGATAGGATAAAGAAAAGATAAGCAAATGCAATTCCTGTATTCAACGCTAGTCTTTTCCTTGCTAGAAAAATGCAACTGGTTGGTAAAACCATTATCCATTGACCCTGTGAATATATTCATAGGCAGTTTAAACATTTCTTTGCTACAGAGCACTTTGGGAGCTGATGGATACAGGTAGGGTTTTTATTGGGGGAGGGGATGTTCAGATTCTATGTAGTTCAGCAGAAGGAGTCTGGAAGGCTTTAGCAGGAGTATAAGCATACACTTACTCAGTGACTAAACTAACTTTCTGATGCCAGAGCCATATTTTATGTTACTGTTGAGGGGGGAAAAAATATCACACTTCAAATATTCATAACATGTTGTACTGAGCACATGTTTTAGCTAACTACTTTTGCTGGGATTTTTTTTTTAAGACATGTTGGAATAAAGTAAGAAGGGTTCTTTTATACTGTATGCCTTCAAACACTTGAATTTAATGTCTTGTGTGTTTTAGACTGATGTGCTCACTTGCTAAATAAGCATGTAATTTTTTTAGTATGAAAAGATATAAATCTTTACCAAGCCCTCTTATTTGCTCTTATGAATGGTTTTGTCATTTCCAGTGCTAATTATCCTTGATATTTTGGCCTGCTTAGAATTTGGAGGAAAAGTGCAATGTATTTAAAAACAAGAAAAATGCAGTCTTGGAAACGTTAGCTAACATCTGCAGATATTCTAGGCTTTTCAGTGGATTTGCATTTGAGTTGATATTGCAGGGTACACAGTTGCTTGCTTTGGTCTACTGCAGAAGTAGAGGTCTGGAAGCTGGGGGAGAAGACAACAAACTATTACTCCAGAGTTGTCTGTTGCTTTGCGCAGTAAAGTCCCATATCAGTCGTGGTGCAGTGACCTATTCACTGGGCAATATCTTCTAGGTGTGTTTCATCGGTTGTGTTAGGGGAGTGGTGGTAGCTTTTTCTTGTCACAGCATGGAACAGCTTATTTGTAAGGAAAAATTCAGGGCACAAGAGCCTGCTTTGGAGAGCTTAAATGCCTGGATAAGATTGGTATTTGGCCAAGTTTCTTAGACTTTTAGTTTCATTCATACTGTGCAAGATGACAAAGGGGTGGTGAGGAGAGAGCTCAATTTCCAGTCCTGCTGCACTGAAAACCTGGTAGTGATTTGTTTTCCATCTGTTTTACTTCAGTACTTGCTGATGTTTTTGAATATGTGGTTTTGCTTATGCTTGTTTGATTCATCAAGATAGGGAATCTTAAACTTTTACATGGCATTAGCCTTTTAATTGTGTTATTTGTATTTCTGAGCATTGTTAATTGAACAATAATCAATGCAAAAAGGACAACTTATGAGTTAGTGAGTCGTAGAGCTATGGTACCTGTGGTCTGTGAGGCTCAAAGTTTCGGTGATTTCTTGGCTTACACTGTGGAAATGGTATAGGGAACATGTGTAATACAAAAATCTCCATTTTTAAAAAGCAGTTTTCAAGATCTTGAGACACTTTCAGAAACATTCACCCTGTCATAAAGTCAGATCTTTTGTGCATTTGAAAATAAGTCTGACTGAATCTCTGAAGTCATCCCTTGTGCTTGATAATCTAGTTCAGCATTTACATTGTAAGCTACAGAATGATACTCTTGCGTATCTTGGATGCAAATAACCAACTGCCAAGAGTCAGGGAGCAGCAAGAGCGGGCTGCTCCGCAGGAAGGCAAGTCAAGGATGGAAGGTGATGGGCAAGGCAGGTGGGGGAAGTCACTTCACTGACAAGGTGCAGGAGAAGCCTCCCAAACCAGGATAAGAGAGCATGTCTGATGACAGTAGACGGGGTCAGCCATGGCCCAGTGATGGCCAGACAAGTCTGCAGTGATGACTTAAGTTCAAGGTCAAGTCATCAAGTCAGCGCTGAGATCTGCCAGGTACATGGGCTGGGCACAGGCATCCCTGAAACTTAGCTCAGGCAAGGACCAAAAGCGCGAGCCTGAGCTTAACTGCAGCTCCTGAATGACAGGGGGCCAGGCCCCCACTTCTCACAGGTCTTTTTTCCCCAGCTCTTTCTGCTGCATCTGATGGCAGCTTACAGCTGCAGCATGTCAGAGCTGCCCATCTGCACAGGCAGCCAGAGCCCCAGCAGGTAGAAGAAGCTGCAGAGCCTGTTGAGTGTGTGCAGGGCCCTGACACTGCAGCTAGCAGAATTATAAATTGAAATACACTTTGAATAGGTGTAGCACCTAATCCCTATGAAGGGGAACTGGTAAGTGTACTTTGAGGCCAGGCGTATTAAGTATTACATTTTGTTAGCTTCCATACAGTGAAGATGGTGGTTATAGCTATGGCTTTCTTTTGAGGCAACATTAATATTTTCCTTAAAAGTCAAGCATGGCTGGTGGAAATGTCTTGTGGTTTTGGTTTGGGTTTTTTTTCTTTTTTAAACTGTGTAAGTGGAAGTAGTGGTGAAAGGATAATAGTATCTATAGTCAGTACAAGCCAAGACATTAGCTTCTTAGAAACTGCAAGCTTGGGACCTACTGTTAAAGCAATGTTGTTTTATGGAGCATCACAGTTACGAAGTTCAACATAGTTTTAGTTTCAACTGTAAAATATGCAGTATTTATTAAAACTGAGTTTGTAGTGTTAATTATAATGCATATTTCACAATAGTTTTCTAGACTTCCTTTGTTTGTATCATAGGAAATATAGTTCATATTCAATTGTTGAATAATACAGAATTTTCTTAGTATGTTTGCTGCTGTTACCCATTTTATTATGAGTTTATTATTAATATAATGTAAGTGAAATAATATATTATATCTGAAAGCTTTGAGAAGTTAATTCAAATTATACATTTTTTTTTTTTTTCTTTAAACAGGTGTTCCGAAATGCGTTGGTGAAAATGTTTGAAGCTAAAGACTTGGACTGTGTGTTCCTAGAAATGAACATGAGTATGAAGAAACGGTATCACATGGTATATGAATGCATTCCTCTTCCAAAAGAAGTAGGAGATATGGCTCCAATCTACTTTAAGGTACACAGAAATGTTTTTTCTTAGGTCATTTGAATGCATTTATCTTAATTCATCTATTTCTGGAAAACTTTTTGATATTCAAGTGCTATTTTTGAAAAGACGGATTCTTTGATCCTACTTCTTGATCCACTCTTTGATCATATTCCTTGATGTTAAAACAAGCCCTGTAAGGTAATTCTGTTTTTCAGGTAGTCAGTGAAAGAGCTGTATGTCACTGTGCAGTTGCCTCGAGTCTGACTGCACTGATAAATACTGGAAGAAGATGAGAGAATTATAGTTTCTTGAAGTGCTGTAAGGATTGCAATACTTCTCACTTAAGTCCTGTAGTATAAACTTAAAACCCCATACATGTGCCTTGGCAAGCGTAAAATGAGAAAATAATGTCAACTGTTTTAAGAAATACCAATATATAATGTTTCATCCCCATTTTATTTCAGTAAGCCCAAGTTTTACATGTGTCTTAGGTCTCTGATGAACATTAGACAGCATGATAGGTATTTCTTCTATAGCTTTTCTGGTCTCTTCACCCTGACCCTGGAAGGAAAGGCTCATTGAACCTTTTTACTGGAAGTGAGGCCTTTTAGCTTTCAGCAGCTGGATCATGATTTGCCTTTTATAAGTAAATTATTTTATTTGTTCTTTGAAATATTTTTGTTTTCTGGAAATAATGTGATTGGGTTTTGATTAAGTGGAGCAGTCAGTATGATGAACAGCAATGTAGTAACTTTTACCACATTTGAAACTTTCCACCTGGTTGATTTCATTGATATGCTTCAAGTGCTGGTAAAACTTGTGTTTTGTCTGAATACTACAGGAAGGATGAAGTATAAGACTTAATGAAATGTCATTTGCATAAAACTTTCTTTCAGAAGCTTCCGCCATTAAAATACACAGCAAATGAAATTTGAAAGGTACTTACACTACACAATACCCACTTCTGTACTATGGAGGATAGAGAAGCAATATTAAAGGTTTTTAAGTGCAAACAGCCTTCTAAGCTGGATTCTCCTCTTAGTGTTTGAAAAAGAAAAAAGGCTAATATAGTGTAATGAATTCATAAGAGGTTTTGTATGAGCTTAGTAAAAAGAGAATGTGACCTTTCAGTTGAAACTTGTTAGAAATAATTTGTGTCAGGCAAAAGTTAAATATAAAAAAAAAAAAAAAAAAAGGAGCAGAATTAAGTAATTAAGTGAGTTTGAAGATACTGTACGATGCCTTTATAAAAAGTATCTAAGTTGTGGAAATCAGAAAGGTTGCCAAGAATAAAGTTACTTTGTTAAGAAATAATTGGTATTTGCAGTGCAATGTACTTCACTACATTGAAAAGTTAGCTCTTTGCTTGCTGTATGAAGGACTATTTTCACATTTAGATAAAATGATTTTACAGAAAGCTATAATGGAGTCTGATGAAGAGTGGTCCATGAACAAGAAGTTAATTGATCTTTCTTCAAAAGATGTTCGGAAATCTGTAAGTAATGAAATGTATTGAACACTGAATTTCTCAGCAAATTCTTCTCATCTTTTTTGTTATTAACTGTTTCAAAGAGAAAAGAAAGGGAACACAATTAGATTAGTGCATTAGGAGATGGCATAGGTATGATTAGAATTAAGGGTCTGACTGAACTCCTAACTGACATTAGGGAAAAGATTCCCATTTATTTCCACAGTTGGTGGACTGAGCTGCAAGCATTGGTTGAGAACAAAGCTAGCACTTTGAGGACATGTACCAGCATAATTCTGTTGATTAACTTTTAAGAATTAAGGTAAATCAAAGTTTTGCAAATAACTTTCCTGGAAAAAATATGATGTGTCTTTTTCATTGACCTAGAACAGCCTTTTGTGTTGCTAAATTTATGAAGCAAAAATACAAATAGTATTATAGTATTATAAATCTTTTTATTCTAAAATAAGGGAACAGTACTCGTATCTGTCTCCTGGATACTAAACTGAAACATCTTTGTATATACAAATTTTAAATGAATAACACTGAAATTGTTAGGTTCAAAGATTGTTCCACTTTTTAATATTGAAGTGAAAGATGAGTGTTACGTAGACTTTACCACAAGTAGTTTAGTACTATGAAGTAATAATACTTGATTTCTGAAAGTGTCTTTTAGTAAATATAACACATTTACACTAAAAAAATCCTAGTTTAGGAGAAAGAGGAGATGGGGTTTAATAATGAGACATGAAACCTAATATGACAAAAAGTGAGATTAAATGCATAAGAGTAAGGGATTGCGTGTCTGTATAGTAGGAGAGATTTTGTATATTATGTTGACTCTTGAACCAAACCAACAGTGGTACCAAATGTAGCAAAAAGACAAAATTTATTCTACCACATAAGCTCAAATGTCATATAAATGGGAGTCAGTTATGGGTCACCTTATTCAAAGTGGTGAGGCTTCACCTGGAAAATTTGGTTCTGGCTTTGGGCACAGTGTTTTAAATCAGTTACAAAAGAGGAGAGCATAGATTAGAAAACTTAACTAAAGAAACTGGTTGAGGGGTTGTGCAGTCTAGGAAAGAAAAGACTGAAATGGGATGTGATGGTAGTTTTCTGCATATAGGAGATTGTTTTAAAGAAGATATTAGGTTGTTTGCTAGCACTATTGGGTGCAGACAAGAAGGAATTAAATTAATTATAGCAAGGATTTAGGTAAGACTTTAAACTTAAGGTGGATGCAAACAGATAACAAAATAGCCATGCTTTGGATATCTTCTGATCATCGGTGTTTCAGAACGGGGAAAGCCAACATCTGTCACAAATAAATGAAGTATAATTTTCTTGACAAATGGTAGGACATCAGGACATTTGATTTCTTTAAGAATCTTCTTAGCCATACATTTTTGTGACTATTTTATACCCATTTGAAGGTAGACCAGTTTTCAGATTATGTCACGAGTGTAAATTGTTACACAGTTGTGTGATTTTTAACATTATTTTAGTGTAAAAGAAATGCCTGTAACCTTCAGGAAGATAGGAAAGTATAGTTTAGAGACCGAGATGAGGTTTGGGAAGTTGCAGAGTTGTATTGGGTGATGGTGGTGCCTGGAAGGTGGGTCAGACATGGCAGAGACATCATCTAATAGATGGATTTTATGCGGAAATTGGGACTATGGTGTCCAGAGGGAGAGTCTAAGCATCCAGCCCTTGCATAGCATCAAGGTCTTCTCTGCTTCCCCCTCTGCTCCCTGCAGTGAGGGAGCTGGGGGTGGGCAATGGGCTGGAAGGGGAGCACAGCCAGGAGACCTGACCCGGCAGCAAGCACTGTTCAGCAATAGCCAAAACACTGGCATGTTATCAACGCAGGTTTAGTCACTGGTCCAAAACTCAGCACCATATGGGCTGCTGTGAGGAAAATGAGCTCCATCCCAGCCAGACCCCATACATTGCTAGACACAAATAAGATACAGCTGACGCTTTCCTTAAGGTGTCACCTGCCAACCCATTTTTTACCTTATTTAATGACTATTTTTTTTTGTTCATTTAAAATGTTTTATGTTTCTTGCTATGCTACATTGACCCTCTGTATTAAGTCTTAATTATTTTTAGAGTGAATTTTCAAGCAATATATTGAACGTGCCTTGTGAAAATTGCACAGTTATTTAGATTGTAGCAGAGGAAATGCTTATGAATTTGAGGCTTTGTAAATCTTATCTGTACAGGAACATCCTCAACAATTAAGAGTGGAAAAATACCTTGTTGCAGTGAAGTAGCAGAATACTGCAGCAATAAATTAATTCACTTCTCACTCTGTCAGACTGAAGGGTCTTTCCTTGTGGCAGGATAACCGGCGTCTCCTCTCTAGGCTGACTGAATTATTAAATTATCTGATTGGGCAAGTTAATGATAACTTCCAGTAGTGGTGTTTTCTGGAAGTGTATTCTCTGTAGAGGTGTTTCCCCTTCCCCCTGAGTGTCAGTGTTTCCACTGGGTACATATTTCCTGTTATCACACACCACCTTATCTTTAATAAATGCAACTTGCTGGTGGTTGTCTTAAGATTTCTACTCAACCCATGTAATTCAGAGGTGTGCAGTCAGGAAGGCATTTGCTCAGTGTGCATGCTGCTGCCTGGTCCCTCCCAGTCTTTTACCTGGCGCTGCAGTGGTGGTCTCTGGAGGTTCTGCCACCCAGTAATCATCTTTTCAGTTTTCAATGTCTTTTTATCTAGTTGTTCTGTGTTTGTTCTTTCCCTTTACCTGTTTGTTGTGCTGTTTCTCTGTTGCAATTTTATGCTATGCATACTTGGTTTGAGGGATGGTTTAAAATAAAATGTGATGTATCAACTGTAAAACCACTTTCAAGTTCATTAAGTTGTGGGGAGATTAACTAAATGCCTACAGTCTGTTAAACATCTAAAAATGTGGTATTGCACGTATAGGTTCCTAAAGGGTTACCATACTTTTCTGTGGACTTTGGCCTTCAAGGAGGATTTGCTCATGTCATTGAAGATCAACACAAGTTCCCTCATTACTTTGGAAAGGTATTGTCATGTAAAATATCAATTTACCAATTATACTCTGTTTTGTAAAATTAAAGTAATTAAAACAGATGCTTGCCAGAACAGTCACTTTGATGTACCTTATCCCAGTTTATTAACTGGCTTTTCTTGGTGAGTCATTATAACTTGGCTTGTTGACTAAAGGAGTAGTTGATTTCTTCATTGGCTGATACTCAGAATGTGATTCTAGATCCATCTTTCTTTTGAATTAATAGGAACTCTAGATATTTGACATATAATCTAATAGATGGAAAATACTTGCATCTATTTAAGAGTTTTCATGGCCATAGTATTGTCATATGGGTGCAGTGACTTATGCTTGTATAAATTAGGGTGCATACACACAGAGACTCAGATGACTCCTAGTAAAATACTTGGGTGGTTAAATTGCTCCATGTGATTTAAAGAGTATAGTACATACAGGAAGAACTGCAATAAATTTTCCTTTCTTTATTATGTCACAGCAATCATTTATTCAAAGAGTCAATATTGCAAAAATATTAAGAGTGATTGGGGAGAAACATAACTTCAGAAGGAGTTAAGAGCAAAGTGGGCACAGCTTTATTTTTTCTGAACTTTTCTCTTAGTCACAAATTTACTAATTTATTAAGAATCTTGCAATGTTAGGATATTTATGCAGTGCATTGCTATGCTGTACTTGAAAGAATTTCACTGAGGCAACCATCTAACAACTACAGTTCTAATTTTTGAATTGGTATGTCTTTTATACTTTCAAGTTTAAATAACTACCACTTGAAGAAAACAGTGACAATCTCATAATTTGAAAATATATATTTCTTTATTCTGTGGTAAAATAGTGTGAACTAATATGGTAATTATGTATTCATAATTATCTATGTTTCTTCTACTTGCAAAGGAAATTATTGGTGGCATGCTGGACTTGGAACCGCAGCTCTGGAGAAAAGGAATCAGACAGAACTTTGAGGATCAGAGGAAGAAGGTGTTGCAGTTTGCACAGTGGTGGAAACCATATGACTTTACCAAAAAGAAAGAATGAGGACATCCCTGCCCTATATAAGCCATAAATTATATTAAACGATATTTCCTATACTAAGAATAACACCAATGCGTTATGTATTGCTAATATATTTTAAAACCAAGGATATTGTTTAATTGCTGATTACCTGTTGTTGGTTTAGACACAAGCCTGACAAACCAGAAGTGTACAGTGGTTTTAGTTTTTAACTTTTTAGCTGAGCCAAAAGAATAATATCCATGTGGCCATTGGAGTTCTTCAAAATGTAGCTTCTGCTTTTGGATTTTTTATAATCTTTGAGGCAACTTGATTTTTTAATATTGTATTTAGCATAGAGCCAGTGCTTAATTATCATGGTGACTTTTTGTAGAAAATGGTGTACATTTTAAGAACATTTTGATTAATACAAATATATTGTTGCAGAAGGAAACTGTACAGAAAATAATTTTCTGATTTTGAGTCCTTGTGTTCTTTAAGTTGAGGCCATACAAATGTTCACGTAGGATGTGGTTGATGAACCTCCTACTACCCCTCTGCACAAGAATTAATGCAATTTTTTGTACTTTCTTTCAATATGAAGTAGTATTTTTCAAGCTGACCTGTTGCCCAAAGAATGATGAGACAGTCCATAGCTGGTGGCAAGTGACAGCTTTAATGGTAACAGTTACTTTTGATGGCAATAAAAAAAAAGAAGAGGGGGAGTGTGGTAGAACCTTAAGGAAAAACACTCTCCCATGGCCAGCAAAGAAAATCATCACAGGTGTATACGGATGGGTTAAAAGATGGGATTTTGGTCCGTGGATGAACACCGGGAGAGAAGTAGATAGCAGAGAAAAACGCAGTCAGCACAGAAAATGGATGGTTAGTTGCCCGTTGCTTGGAATGCTGACCATGGAGATAAGAGAGCGGAGCAGTACTGGGGGAGGACAGGCAGCAGGCTGTTGCACAGCACAGCTGTGAGCATGATCAGCGCGTGACTGCTGGATTATGACAATATGCCGTGTGTACAAAGCCCATGAACCAATAGACAGGGTGGCTATGGCTCGTGCAACACGCCTGGCCAGCGAGTGCATGTGTCATAGGCTCCCTATGTTATAACTGAGGCGTGTTTTGGCACCCGCTGGCCACGTGTGCTGAAACCTGTTCTTCTGCAAATGTATAAATACCAGGATTTCCCGAAGAGCATTGGGCTGGTGTACAGCAAGGCCACTGTTGCCTCCGTGGGAATGCCCATGTAAAGCTGGCACCTATCAATTGCTGGGCTGAGTTCACAGCGCAAGACGGCACAAAACTGTGCGGATGGTCCTTGGGTCGGTATGTTAATTTGCTTTACAAGATACCCATAGCGTAACGCACATCTGTAGTTAATAAATGCTTGCTTTTTCCCCTTATAGTCAGTGTGTGTGTGTTCACCTTCTCGGGAATCCTCAAAACCACCCTAAAACAACAGGGATCTTGCCAGGTGACTTTTCTTCCCTGGGCATCCCCTCTAGTGTGGCAGGTGGTCTGCCACAATACTTTTCTGATAATAACTATATAGTTTTCATGAGGACCTGCTCGAACTCCCTGCTCATTGTTCCTGCTTGTGATGCTGTTAGCGCTGATTGGAGCGTGCTCTGATCAGAGGCAAGAGTTGCCCATTAATTGATTGTTAAGCTTTGTGTGTGAATGTCACTGGGAAATGCATGTCTGTTATTTAAAGGACTACTCTCTATTGTGTTATTCACTAGGTTTTGTTTTTTCTTTTGTATAAAAGTTACAAAATGGGAGTAGGAAAGCATGAGGGGGTAAAAAAGGATGATTCCTGTATTGGTGTCAATCACTTTCCATGGGAAACATGATGTAGCAGGCTGAGGCTTTGCAGGTGCAGAGCTGGGAGAACAGGACAAGGACAGAAGGACGTGGATGAAAACATTGCCACAGCGTTCTCCCAGTGCATAAGGGAAGGGGTGCAGACCTGCAAACAAAAGACTGCAGTGCTACAAGGAAAGGCTCCACATGGCAAGTGGAATGCCCTTAGCATAGGAGACATTAAGGCATTCTGTGAGTGTCTCAACATGCTTCTTGTTCTTTTCCTGCTGAACCATTGCTCTGTACAGCTCTGTTAACTAATGTGAACTGCTCAGATTGAGAAGTGGATCACTAAATATTAGTGTTGAGTAAGTGTTCATTTCTAGTCCCTTGGTGGTCTTTTGCAACTTTCCTGAAGAGCTAGTACTTCCCCACCACCCCGTTTTGGCAAATAAGTCTGGTAGAGGTAGAAATCTATTGCATTGTGAATTATTTTCTGTAGGATCTTTGTGAATTTGGGTCACTACAAGAGAAATAATTTAAAAATCAGCTAGCATGATAATTTTAGTGATTTAATGTCTGATTTATACTATTTTTCACCAGCAAGCCATGGATAAAAGGGCCAGTTCTACTGTTCTCCAGTAAGTTTTGATCTTCCTTAGGCTACTGGGGAGATTACAGAGCAAATAGGATATGAAATAGTTGCTAGTAGTTGCTTAGAATGTGGTAACACTGAAGCAAATTTAAGTGAAGTGCAGTCTTTGGTGGTGTAAAGCATGACTAAAAATTGTTTTTTCTGAAAGCGTATGTTGCCTCCGGTCTCATCTGCCCTCCCTGGAGGATACCTTGGAAGCAGCAGAGTTGACTGTCTTAAGGCCATGGAAAAGTCTATCCTAATGCTGTGCTGGAGATGCAGTTTTTCTAAATGGGATCACTTCTTGCAAAATTTGTGTTCCTCAAGGGAAGCACCATGTTTCACAAAGGATATCTGACTTCTGTGTCAAGAAGTCTTTGTCTCTGACTTATGGTCTGTGTATATTTTATTATTTTGGTTTCAGCAAAACTACTGTTATTCTTTGGATCAGAAAGGACTCTGAAATATGGAGTAAAGGTAACCATCTCAAGCTAGTGATACAGGAAAATGTGTCTTACCCTATTACAATTTTTCAGAATGGGAGACTGTGCTTACCACATACACTGAGAATAGGATATTGTTGTAACTGGTCACAGACCAGACATGCATATCCTCAGGTAAAGCTGTTCCTCTTCATAAGTATCTCTAAATATTCATGGGGCCATGAGAGTGAACACAGCTAGTTAGGGCACTTATGTGGAGGGCATGGTATGCTTAGGCTTCCGTCCTTACTCTTAAAAATATTAAAATATTTTAAATAGACCTCCTTCATCCAGGAGAATACACAATACCTAAATTCTTTGGCACCAAGGGGTGGAAAATGTAAATTCAGGTGTCTTTAGGGAGAACAGGGTTCAGCAGCTGGATTTCTTACATTGCTGTAAATGTGCTCCTGTGTACTCTGGTGTAGCCAGGAAGGAAAAGCGACTTCTCTCTTCAAGTGAATCTATGTGTGTGATTTAACAGGTATTAAAACATATCCATGTCCTGCCTTGTTAGACAGGAAGATTCTTACACATAGTATGTACTGCTACTCTTCTGCTCAGTGCCTGGCATAAAATGCAATGTTTCCCTGCTATCAAGTCAGCTTTTTCCAACACTGAGTACTCCCCTCTGTATTTCCTTGCTGTGCTGAAGGAATTGTGTCCTCTCACCTGCATTCCAGATCTTTCAGCAGTTTCAGGGAAGGTGTGCTGCACCAGCACAGCACCATTACTGCTCCTTGATCAAGCCCTGGGTGAGGTCTGAGCAGGAACTCGGACTGCAGAGGTTTTTATTCAGTTATGTTTGCCACCAAGTTCTCTAGAGAGAACCAGGGTGGATGCTATAGTCAAGCAGATCATCTGCCTCAGGCCTTGATACCTTGGAAGATTCCTGGCCTGGGTCTGTCTTGGGGAAAATGAACTAAAGAGGCTTCTGTGGGATGTTCACTTTCTTCTTAGCTTTTTCTCAGGCTGTACTGTTCAACCTTGTATTCCCCAGACCCATGCGATTGCTGTAGAAAGCTGCCTGAAGCATGAGGCAGTTGTCTTCATATTAAGGACCCACATTTTGAGGTTTTTATTTTTGCTCAAATTGAAGGAAAGCACCATGAATTTGTACCACACCATTAGCTACAAAATAAAGTGCAAAAGCTGCCATGGTATCATTATTCTTATCCATAACCAGTGGTTGGTTTATGTCAAGATGATTGCTTGAAGTCATCTGTTGATGTAAACTGAGGTAATGTAAAATGAAGTTGATGTAAGCTGAGGTAAATTCAGCTTACAAATGGAAAGGAAGGCTTTCCGCTAGTTACTGGTGTTCCTCCAGATAGCTACTTCTCATTTATGTCCATATTCCACTTGCTTTTCCCCTCTCCTTTTGTGTTTTCCTTCGGAGTAAGACTGAGATGCTGCACTTAGTGCAGTTTTGGTGTAACAGTGGTGGATTGTTGCTCTGTGCTTGTTAAAATACCTGGAAGAGAACAATGCGGATTTTTGTTGCTTTGCTAGAAAATCAATACAGCAACATTCAATCTTAGGTCTATTTATTTGGGCTGATTTTTTTTCAGTTTGTTCATGAATCCAAACAATGAGTTATTCCCAGAGTCATTGTGGGGGACCTCAGCTGGACTGAGGCCCCTGGACAGGTCGGCTTTGACCTTGAGAAGATTCTAGTCTATCCATGAGAGAACAAACAGGAAAAAGGAGAACTGCAAGATAAACAAGTTTTGAGGCAATGTTGACCGCAAGACAAGGCATATGTGTCCTTTTGGCAGAGGAGCTGAGTTGTGATGGTCTGTGCAAATGTTAACCAATGATAAGACAGCATAATAACTTTGAACCAATAAGGAAGAGACACATCTGGGGCAGCTAAGGGGAAAGAGAGGATAAAGGAACAGAGAAAGAGAGCAATAAAGGCTTTTTGCACTAGCTTGCTTTTATAAAGTTTTGTTATCTTGTTGTTTTGTCTGTTTCGACCATGACAAGTCATAATCAAATGTGATTTAGTGGGGTTTTACATATTGAATTCAACCAGCTTGTTTTAAATTTCATACAAGTTCTGATTGGAAAATAACATGTTAAAATAAATAGTAACTCTCAGGGCAAGAGACCATAAATCTCTTGCAATCTATGAAAGAAGAAACATTTTAATGGGTCCCTTAAGGGTTCTTTCTTTGGTTGAAATTTCTTCAGCATTTCCTGTCTTCTGCATCTGTATTTTTATCATTAAGGCATGTTTTCTCTTTCTAATTCCAGCTGGACTACTGGATGAAAAGATGTGGAGACACAGGCTGCTATACTTTTACTTTAAGTGTAGCTGTTTTGGAAACAAGATCCTTAATATCCTACCTGAAAGTGCAATTTTTAGCCCTCACAAATCAAGACAATCTAATCCAGTATGAAGGAACAGACTTTAGATATCCAAGCTTGCTAACATCATAATTCTCATGTGCATATTGATGTAGCTGTGTGGTAACATTACTTTTCTAGGTGTTGCATTTGTTTATGTCATTAAAAGTGAGAAGGAAGGGTAGGTAACATGCTTCCTTCAAGAAAGTCACACTGCTACACCCTTTACAGGGAAGTTGGTGTAAATTTTACCCCCTAACGTAAGAACGACTGCAAGTTGGTTCTGAAAGAACATTTAAACTTTCCTTGGGTCCCAGATTTCAAAGCTAATAATACAATCCCAGGGTTGTCCCAGGGAAATCTTTGGAAAATAATTATCTATCATTGTAGAAGTTGATGAATTTGTAGTTTTAAACACCGTGTCCTGCTTGGTGATGAACCTTGCACAACTATCCTGCTATCTGTGTTTATTCTGAGACTTCTGATCATGTCTGTGAAATACTAGAACTATATTTTAAAAGGACTGCATAATTGTAGGACATCTTTACAACCATTTTTACCCTCCCTGGTGTCCTCCCTCATAGGTGTGACCTAAGCACTGTACACAGTGAGCCCAGAGGCACATCACACCACACAAAATGAGTGTGTTGGTTACATTAGAGAAAGCGCAGTCTGAGCTCTTGATGTGTGAGTAGATCCAAAAAGTTCATTCCCCAGTGCCGAAGCTGCATGTGCTTTTGTACATGTGGTCTGAGGGCAGCTGGTGGCCTGTAATGGCTGTGATGAACCTGCTTTAAGTTCTGTTTTAGTATTGAAAATCCATCAATCATTCTTTTTTGGTTTTTAGTTTTTTGTAAAGCAAGTACCCTAGAGCATACATGCAGTAGAAACAAATTTAGCAAAAACCACAAGCATCATTAACCTTTTAGGGTAAACTTGAAGGCATTCTTCATGGCCCAGTGTCTTTGAGGGCAAATATTTTTATTCAAGATTTTCTGGTTTGTGATTTCTGTTCATTGATGCACAAATACTGGTCTCCTGTCAATCTGGAATGACAGACAGGTACAGTTTGGTCTTGAGACAGGACGAGATGGCTTTTCAAAGTCTCTCCTAGCTCTTTCCACTGTGATTTTAAGATCTTATTTAATTCTGATATTTTATATGAAAATGGCTTGTAGCAGCACTTGTAAGATAAGATATGAACAGCTGATAGAGCTGACGTATTTAATGTGGTATAAATATACAGTTATCACTGTGCAGCTTCCCTATTGCTGTCGTCACAGGTTTACAAGGCTTCATTTGGGGATGCCAACTGATACCTTATGTCTCTAGATGCTTTTTATAGTCAGCTCCAGGTGTGTGCTTTGTAGTTGTTGGAAAGCATTATAGCTCTTCCAGCTGCTCCAACATTCTCCCTTTTAGTGCAGAACAACTCTTTGAATGTTTGACCCCAGTTCAGCAGGTCCAAGAACTTGCATGTGAGGTGGAAGAAGACAGCTGACAGTGTCTTTATGGATGATGGCATCTCCAACTGGAACTGAGTATGTAGGCTCTTAGTTTAGAGTTAACATGGGCAAGTTCAACCCAAAATGGTGACCTTGTGCTCTTTCAATCCTTTTCTCTTCTTTCCTGGCTACTGTTGCAGGAGTTAGGTTTTCATTGCCTTATCCAAGCTGCTCTTTCATTAGGTAGATTGTCTTAGCAATACTTGCTAAGACTTAGCAACTATTTGCTAGGACTGGCTGGTTCAGCCAGTTAGCCACTAAGATTGACCAGTCTACTAACTATTGGGTCTTCACCTGAATCACCCTCTCCCATGGTTGACAGGGAGGGCTTGCTACTATTACATAGTAAAAAAGGTAGGTACAAAACCTGTCATGCCTACTGTTTGTTAGAGTCATACCAGCACTCCGGTTCTCCATGTGACTGTGTGTATTAGGATATATATTGAGTACATTTAGAGGAAAACTGCTGAGACTTAATATGATTTCACTAGAGTTACACTGGGCTTTACAGCATTAAAAATGTCAAAATATGTCCCTTATCATGAGGAGGAGGTAGTTTTAAGTACGTGAAAGGAATTGCAGCTTTACTTGTTCCTGTACTTAATCTGGTAACACAGGATTTATGAAATGCATTAAGTAAACCTTAAGCCTTTCATAAGTGGTTTGTAGCATCCATAGAAGCAGAGGAGGAGGTAAGGAGGTAATTTTGTCTAGTTGATCCCAAGACAAGATCAGGTACATTTGTGGCATTCCTAGATCTGTTTTCTATATAGACATCTCCGAGGAGGGAAAATTCACAGCCTTCCTGGGCAACTTATGCCAGTATTCACTCTTTTCATCATGAAACGTTTGTCTTGCTACTCTAATCTGAATTGTCCATGATTGAAGTCCAGTATTTATTGTCTTATCTGTTATGAGTGTGTGAAACATTATTTAATTCTTTGGAAGTTCCTTTTACATGTTTGAAGACTGCAATTAAGTTGTCTTTCCAAATTCTAGTCTTCAGGTTAAACTGTGCATATTCTTTTCTTGTGCATCTTGTTTTCTTGTAGGTTGTTTTTTCTGTTCTTCTTATCATTCTTTTGTGCTCCGGAGTCTCTCTGGTTCCTGAACATGTGATGTAATGGAAGTCTGGAGAGTGGATATGGTATCTCCAGGTGAGGTGCTATCAGTGTGTCTGATACAAAAGGGTTACTGCCCTTCTTGGTGGAATATCCTCCTATTCATTCCCCCCTGCAATGCAGTGTTTGCCTTTTTCACAAGATTATGACATAGTGAAGCCCATAACTCCCTGCAATCTTCAGATCCTCTCCTGCTCCCAAGTCAACAATTTGCCATAGTAGCTGGATATTTTTTTCCCAAGTCTAGGTTCTTGCTCTTATCTTTGTTGACTTTTTTTCTTTTCATAGACTATTTTTTTTCTATTTTGCTGAGATAATTCAGAATTCAAATTCTGCTTTTAAGTGTTTTTTTTCTTTACAGCCCCTCGAGTCACTTACAAAACTAAGCAGCAATACTGTATTGTGGCAACTAGAAATTGATGCCACATTCATATGTGCCCTGCAATATTTGTGTAGACTGGCTAAACTGTTTCCCTGCTATCACTTTTATTGTTGCTGAGGGACTTGGTGCAACTTCCGATACCATTATTTTTGCTATGGAGGTGGGTGCTGTGAGTGTCACAAGTAGAAAAAGAAATAGGAAGGGTGGCTTTAGAAGAGTCAGAAACCGATATCATCTGGGAAACGTGAGGTGGAAGTGAACTCCAGGACTATATTCTGTGTTTCCATGGGGGAAAAAATGGGCTGAAAATCAGACATTCCTGTAGTATCATTCCCATTTAGGTCATCTGCCTGGCTGTGTCCCCTCCCAACCTCTTGTGCACCCCTGGTGTATTCACTGGGGGGGCAGAGGGAGGAACAGAGAAGGCCTTGATGCTGTGCAAACACTGCTCAGCAATAGCTGAAACATGAGTGTGTTGTCAGCATTGTTTTGGTCACACATCTAAACTACAGCACTGTAGGAGCTGCTATGAAGAAAATTAACTCCATCTCAGCCAAAACCAACACAGATACCAGATACAGGAGAATGAGTGTGAGGTTCTACTCAGGCTTGTATTTGGTTTGACTATCTGGGAATTGTATAGGATCAGAAGATAAGGTGGCAAATACCTAATTACTGAGCTGTTTTTCTCCATTTAAAGACTGTCACTACATTTCAGCAGGGTTAGGATGTGCTAGATTCTCTATGTCAGGCTTAAGGGAGTGCCCCTTTGCTGCAAAGCAACATTTCTTCCATTTCCATCTATTGCGGTTCGTGAATGTTCTTGAAATGGGAAGAAATCTTTCTTACAAACTGCAGGTGGCATTAAGCACAGTGTTAAAACACTCTTATGTGTCCACCTGTGAGCTGTGTGTCTAAGTTTACATAATATTCGGTGTTGGCCTAGTCAATAAGTTAATGGAGCCTTAAAGAGTGATTCCTCTTAGACTACTGTAGGTGACCTGATGGGTTAATTGAATCATTCACCAGGCTCTAGTGACTGTGTTGGTTAGGGACCAACACCCACTATTGTTAATTTTATTATGTAAAAGCAGTCAAAATTTGGCAAATGTCTGACTCTCTTAGCCAAAAGAAGTGCTTGATGGAGGTTTAGCCACCAGTGTGGCTATCCCTGTGTAGCATTTATCTGTTCCACGTGGATGGATGTAAGGAATCTTTCAAATGTTGCAAGGTACCTCTATGTCAAATAGGGATTTTACAGTCAGAAATCAGAGGTTTCTTTTGCTTGGGTTTTCATCTCTTTAACCAAAAGTGATCAGAGCACTGAACCTCAGTCTGTCAGCAAAGAAAACTTGGTCAAAATCAATGTTTTTCAGTGAAACGGCTCAGCTTTATTGAAACAACTTACTGAATTAAACTTCGTGGCTGATATGCTCAGCAGTTCTCTCTCATTGCTTATTTTGTGTTGAATATTAATGTGATATTCCCATATGTAGTATTTTTAGCCAACTGCATTTAGAGTGAATGGAAAGTGATTGCCCGTGTAAAGCAGAGATCTGGAAAGCTTGAGACTGGGTCCTAGTTTGGTCCATACTGGTCTTGGGGCAAATTATCTACTTTCTTTGCCCTTTGGTATTGCCAGATAGCGAGAGGACCAACACCCAGCAGAAGTTTTGAGAGACTTGGCTGAAATTACGTGCCATGAGTGCTTGCAGTGATTTCCAAACAGGTTGATTGAATTTAAAAATACATGCTGCTGGCCATTCATGAGAACTCTGAGGAAAACGTTATCTGTAATTACAACATAGATTTGGGATTTTAAAAGCCCTAAACAACTTAATATGCTTTTGAAGGCAGAGAGTAGACAGAGAATTTGGCTATTATCTCTTTTTACAAACAGTACATGCTTCTCGAAAGATTCCTGTGAACCAGCTCTCCACTTTTCCAGATGTGTAGTCTTCTTTGGGAATTTTTGGGGAGTTATTTTCTCTTTAGAGCAAAAATATTTTGGCCAGTATCAGAACAGAAACAGATGATATGAAATTCACCTCACATCTGTGTAGTAGTTCTTGTCTCTTCATATAGCTGTCTGGAAGACTGTGTGGATAAATAGCATTTTATATTTCCAACCAAATATGAAACCTTTTAAAAACTTTGTTTAAGACTGAAAAAAAAGAGTGAAGCCCTCTGAAGAAATCTTAATTCTCAGGATTTTCATCTTCACAGCTCTTTAAAAACATTAACTTCATATGTCTGAAGGCTTTGACCAACGTAGCTCCCTGTGACAGCTGCGAAACTGCTGTCCCTTTGGACCAAGTGAATTTGCCCCCACGCCTCTGCACATCCTCTGCCCCAACCCAGCACTTGGGTTTTGGGTTGCTGAGAGCGCCCAGAAGGTCCTCTCAGATCCCAGATCCTTGTGCACCCCTGAGATCCCTCCTTGAAGTGCTCCTTGTCCACGGACACTGTTTTAAATGATTTATGACTGCGCAGTCTTTTATTTTTAGCTTCTGTGCAAAGCTTCCAAATCAAATCTTGGTGGGAACTGCTGTCTGTGTTAATTTTGTTGTCTTCCTCTGCACTAATGAAAAACAAGTTCAGTCGTGCAGTTAAATGGGGTGGTTGTCTTCCTTAGTACATTTTTATACAAATCAAACAGGAATACAGGTAGATGAGAACTGCAATATGATTCTGCCATATTAAATAATTAACTTTAAAAAAGTCAATGAGTCCCTGCCTAACAAAACAGCAGTGCTAGAAAGCCTGGATTGTCTTTTAATGATGGAAAGAGAGGACATGTAAATGGGCTGTGAGGACTCCAATTCACCATTTTCTTGCTCTTGATTCAAAGAAGAGTTGTGCAGCATTCATAGGAAGTGAGTTTGCTGTGCAGTGAGGGTGCTCACTTCTCCCACCCCTCTTTAAGCCTCTTTATCATATTTGGTTTCTATGAATTGCTGTGATTTAAACATTAATACTTATTTTTAAGGTATCAGAGATGTGAAAATATAAGAGGATGATAAGGGTTTCTTCCAAACTAGAAGGAAGGGGCTAGTTTGCGAGGTGTTTGGCCATCTCATGGCAGAATCCTGGCTTTTTTTATGTCAGAGACCAGACATCAGTGGCAACATTGCCTTCCCACTGGTACCTGCAACCTTAGTCTGCAAGGGCTCTACAGGGAGAAGCACAGAAGGCAGGAATGGAATGAAATTTGTATAGGACATATTTGCATTCAAGGAGACTCAGGACTCTGAAAAAAGAGATTTTTTTTTTTTTCTTGGAAAAAACTCAGAAGGGCTGGAAGCAAGATGCTGAAAGATGACAAGAACATGCATATTGCAAATACGTGGCGTGTTATAGTCCAGACAGGTAATGCTGTCAATAGTTGCAGCTTCCTTCTTATACTTAGTCTTATGTCATACTAACATATATGAATGTGTGTGACATGTCTTTTCCAGCCAGTGGTGGCAGTGTCTGAGCTGGAGTAGCGTACCCTGCTCTGGGCTCCACAGCTCTGGGATGTGGAGGTTTGGAGAAGAGGCTTGAAGAGCTTTTCTTGGGAATGGCACAGGTGGGGTGACTGTTTTGGATCAGCAGAGTGCACTAAATCACCCTCAGAGTCCCTCGTTGCCCATGGCCTGTGGTTTCTAGGGAATTTGCACACCTCCTTTGCTTGACAGTTCAGTTATTTTGTCACAGGAGTGTAGGATTAGGAAAGAGATATTTTTGTCACTGATTCCAGGAGACTGATCCGCAAACATTGGTCTTGACTGTCCATATTACAAGCCACAGATTTGTAAGTCTAAACGAAAAGTGATTAGCAGAGATCTGGAAAGGCTATAAACAATTGCAATTTTGCAGGAAATAAACAAGAAGTAGCAGGAACTGATGCTGCTTGGGAATAGAGATTATGACTCGTGATAAAAAGAGGGAAGAAGTCAGGTAACAGCTAGCCATGAATGTGGGGGCAAAAAAGCATCTGTAAGGGTTTCCAGTGTCAATTCCAGATGCAGAACATCCCATCTCTTCCTGTAGCCTTGCTCTGGTGTTTCACAGGAAAATGAAGTAATAATCCAGGAATCAGTTTTACACCAAAGGAGGCCAAACTCAGTTTGGTTACTTTGGGGAAAAAATCATCAGCAACATTAAGCATCCAGCAATTAATTTCTTTTAACTGGAAAACTCTACCTTAAGGTCCCCCACCGTGAAAGACCATTCCAATTACAAGTATTTTGCTAACAACAATGCAACTTTACTTGATAATGGTTTTAAAAGAAATCTTTGTTTCTCCACTGCTTATATAGTTTCCTTTGCTTTTGTAATCAGGTGATTCCTCAGTTCTGTTGCTACCAGTCCTGTGGTGTTTTGCACATACAGGCTGCATTATTTAGGGCAATAAAATGTTTCATTTTCTTAAATTAGCCCGTACGCATTACTTGAGTAACACAGTCATCTTTGTACAACTTCTGGTTAATGTGTTTTAGACTTACAGAAGATTTCTGGCTATGCAGTTTTCGTTGTGTGGGTTTTTTGTTTTGTTTTGGTTTGTTTTTTTCCCCCTGTAACGTTGCCTGCAGTACGTCTGCTAATTTGAGGGTGCCAGCAAGAACACTTCTGCTGCACAGTGTCATGCTTAGCATCTCTGTGAATTCCTCTTAGTTAAGTAGACGGGCACTGCCTGATCCAGGGGAGTCCTTGGAGAGCTCTGCGGTTCCCTTTTCTAATAGGTGGGGGTCTTGGGGACAGCGTTTGTTTATTGGAGATGGGGTGTGTGGTTATTGATTGTCTCCCTTCTCTGAAGGAAGAGCATTATGCAAGAGGACAGGTCTTGGGGAATAATCTAAACATGATCACTCTCACCTTTGCAGGGAGTGTGTTCCACATGTGGATCAGCTTATTAAGGATATTTACTAACGAAGCCCTGGTGTGGTGATGCAGCAGCCAATTATTTTTTGCACTGAGTTCCCACTCGTTTAATGACAGACAGCAGGACCTTTTAAAACTGCAGGCCTGACAACTTTGTGTTAAAACTGTTATTTCAGTTTAGTCTTTAACAGCATGTCTAAACCCCAACCTGAATCCCCAAATATAATCACATTACAGACCAATTATTTTGCTTGCTGAGTCACTTTGTCAGTTTGACAGTATGCCTGGCAGAAAATTTTTATTCCTTTGAATTCTTTGATTAAAGAAATCAATTAATTCAGAGTTTTATTCTGTTTGCAGATACCAAGGTCTGACTCTCCCACTGAGTCATAGTCCCCACTGATAGTCACTGGTGCGATTCATCCTCTCTCCAGCCCTTTGAAGCTGCAGAAATCTCTTTTATGGTAAAGGTAATGAGCAGTCATGCTTCTGGGCAAAATCCTTCTTACTGCCATGCTAGGGCGCAGATCCCTGGTCTCCCTATATTTGAAGACCAGCTTATTGTTTGTATTTGTCGCGCTTTCCCGTCGCTACAATCTAGGAGAAACAACACATCGCCAGGGACTCGCCCTGGGGAGAAACGGACCAACACAGATACTGTGGATCAAGCGATTTCTCCGTTTAATTGCTACGTAACACTTGGTTATATACCATAGCTATGCACAAGCCATCTACTGATTGGTTAACATGTGCTGTTCATGCACCTAAGGCAATAATTTGATTGGATAAGGTCTTCTGATCATGCGAATGATTCCTCCTGTCTGTGTCTTGCCTGGTGTCCTGCTTTCAGTCACGTAGGCCCAACTTGTTCAGCTTTTTGTGCTTATTTCATCAAATTTGTAGCAACAGTTAGCCTTCGCTGCGTCCTTGAGGCCTGCTGCTTGCAGAGGCCTCTGGCTCACAGATTGAACAGTCCCATTGTGTCTCTTGTTCACTATGTGTCTACTTTTATAATTATCCCACAATTCCCCCTCCCTAAGCACAATTGAGTTAGACTTCATTTGCAACAGGTGAGTACAATACGTAGGCTTGCATAGTTTGCTTAACTATTCTATCTGGCATATTTTTCAAAAGCGCTAGAGCACAGGGAATGATCATACAGATAACAGCCAAAACACACAGACCCCCAACTATGGAAAGACCCCATTTTTTCAACCACCAAACCAATCCCCAGGAACATCTGGAAGACCTACTACCTTTACAGCATCTTGGAGTTGTCGAATGATCTCGGCTTGTCGTCTGATGGTTCTCAGCGTGTTGGTGTTGTTTTTAAAGTCTAAACAAAAAAATTCTGGAAAAACGGTGTTGTTCTGCTTACACCCTACATCAAATTGGGCCAATAAGAAATCTATGGGTGGAATTAATACCTGAAATTGATTCATAGTCGCTTCTTGAAGATTTGCTAATTCATCGATGGCTCGAGCAGTGGCATTTCCTTGTTTTAAAATCAGGCAGGCTAAAGCTTGTATGTTCATTCTGTTTACCCAAGGTCCTACTGGAGTAAGTGATGAAATCATCAAATACAGAAAATCGGTGGGTAGATGAACTGTGGGATTACAGGAACCATCCAACTTCGCCATCTGTACACTTATTCTCTCTCGATGTGTCATGTTGACCAAGTCCTTTTCCGTGGGTGCCCAGGCTTTCAGTCGCCCTATGGAACATAATCCTCTTCGTAACAACACGCAGATATCTTAGTCCTTATTGGTTCCTTGTACATCCAGTCGGATCCATTTGGCTGGTACCCATCTGGGTTCAATGTCTGTCTGGACACAGGCGTATCCTCGCCCCCACTGTAAAATGGGTACTGGTCCTTGCCATTCCATTGTGACTGGATCTGGGTACCGGACTGGCACTCCTAGCGTGCGGTCGGAGAACGACGTAGCGGAAAAATGTCGTTGTGCTGCAGTGTGATGCTGAGATGGGTCTGAATTACCCCGTGGCATATGATTTAGTACCATGCAGGCCTTGGTTAATAGTTCATTTTGGTAGCTTACAGGTACCTTCTCCCCCTCCCTAAGGCGATGTAACTGCGCCTTCAGGGTTTGATGGGCTTGCTCAACTATTGCTTGACCTGTGGAATTGTAGGGTATTCCGGTTGTATGTGTGATGCCCCATTTATTCAGAAATTTGCAAACTCAAGAACTGACATAGTTGGGGCCATTATCTGTTTTTATCTATTGAGGGACTCCCAGAACACTGATTGCTTGACAAATATGTCGTATGGTGGCCGTTGCGTTACTCTTAGTTTTGGCAGTGGGACAGATGTAACCCCTACAGGTATCTACAGTAATATGTAAATATTGCTGGGGTTTAAAAGGTTCGTAGATAGTAACGTCTTGTTGCCAAATTTGATTTGGTTGTAGACCTCGAGGGTTAATTCCCCATGTCCAGGAGTTAGTTTGATGACAGTGTGGACAAGAAGCAACCACTGCTCGAGCATCAGACAAGGGTAGTCAAAATTGCTTTGCTAGTGCCCTTGCCCCTTGATGAAAAAATTCATGAGAAAGTTTGGCTTGTTGTAAAATGGGAATACCTACTGATTGAATGAGGGTTCCTGCTGCTTTGTCTGCATGAGCATTTCCTTCCATTAAGGCGCCCGGTATCTGTGTGTGACTATTAATGTGTGTAAAAAATACAAGGCTTTGTCTTTTTTCTAAAACTGACAAGAGTTCCTGAGCAGGCCCAGTCCCTCCTGGCAAACTTTGTTTACATCGTTGTGTTAATCTATATACATATTCGCTGTCTGTGACAATGTTTAAAGGGGTGGTAGGCCACGTAGTTAGAGTGGTTAATACTGCATGTAGTTCTAAAATTTGAACTGATCCTTGTCTTTTCCAAGTTCTGGTATGCCATCGGTTGTCAGAAAACCAGGCCATAGCTGCCTGTTGGGTCGCTCCAGAGGCATCAGTGAATACTGTAAGGCCTTGGAGGGTTTTTTCTGAAATGGGTGTTTGTGGTTTAAAGGTCAACGACAAGAGGCTTTTAATGAGAGGGTCACCCCTAGCTGGGATAATTTGTCCCATAAAATCTGCTAAGGCTGCTTGCAAATACATATCAAACATTATTAATTGTTCAAAATTACGGGGACTGACAGATGTTGAAATAAATTTAGGATCTCTCCCAGACAACTGCTGCGTTCGCCATCGTCCTCGAGAGATCGCATCTGCTAATGCCACTAAAAATTGTGGTGTGGCTTGTTTTGGATAACTGGTATATAGCCACAACAGAGGGCATACTCGTGAACCAATAAATTGATATATCAGTCCATTCGCTCCTTCTCATTGCATGGTTATATGTAATTCTAGTGGGACTTCTGGGGTATATCGGTTGAGACTCCTGTGAGCTAATTTAGTAGCTATTTGCTGTAACGCAGCTTTTTGTGTACCTGTCAATGTTCGAGGAGCTGCGACATCTGGGGTTCCTGCTAGATCTGCTAACAAGGGTTGTAATTCCGTGTGTGTAATAGGAATAAACTGTCTTAACCATTGCAGATTACCAACCAGCACTTATAGGTCGTGTAGGGTTGATACTTGGTGTTCAATCTGCAGCTTTTGAGGCTGGACCGCCTGCATCTGAATGAGTGTACCCAAATATTTCACTGGAGCAGTTTTCTGTACCTTTTCAGGTGCTATTTCTAGACCACGTTCTTTAAGAACTTGGATCAGGTGTTCTAAGGTTGTGTTAATGTCTCCCTCCCCACATAACAAAATATCATCCATATAATGGTACAGGACCCAATTCTGATGTGTATCTTGAAACTGACACAACGCGTGAGAAACAAACCACTGACACAGAGTTGGGGAATTTTTCATCCCCTGTGGTAACACCGTACAATAGCATTGTACTGGTTCTTGATTGTTGATCATCAGGATTGTCATCGCGAATCTGGGTTGATCATCCAGATGGAGTGGAATAGAAAAGAAACAGTCTTTTATGTCAATTACCACGACTGGCCAGTCTTGGGGTAACATGGACGTCCAAGGCAGGCCTGGTTGCAAAGGTCCCATGTCTTCAAGAACAGCATTGACTGCCCTAAGGTCATGCAAAAGACGCCAGGCACCTGACTTCTTTTGGATGACAAAAACAGGACAATTCCATGGACTGGTGGTTAGGACTAAATGTCCTTTTTCCACTTCGCGCTGTTACTAATAGCCGTAGCTGTCCTGGTTTCAGCTGGGATAGAGTTAACTGTCTTCCTAGTAGCTGGTGTGGTGCTATGTTTTGAGTTCAGTATGAGAAGAATGTTGGTAACACTGATGTTTTCAGTTGTTGCTCAGTAGTGTTTAGACTATAGTCAAGGATTTTTCAGCTTCTCATGCCCAGCCAGGGCACCTGACCCAAACTGGCCAACAGTGTATTCCATACCATGTGACGTCCCATCTAGTTTAGGAACTGGGAAGGGGGGGCAGGGAATCGCCGCTTGGGGACTGGCGGGGTGTCGGTCGGCGGGTGGTGAGCAATTGCCCTGCGCATCATTTGTACATTTCAATCCTTTTATTACTACTGTTGTCATTTTATTAGTGTTATCATTATCATTATTGGTTTCTTCTTTTCTGTTCTATTAAACCGTTCTTATCTCAACCCATGAGTTTTACTACTTTTCCCGATTTTCTCCCCCATCCCACTGGGTGCGGGGGGAGTGAGCGAGCGGCTGCGTGGTGCTTAGTTGCTGGCTGGGGTTAAACCACGACAGTAGCTGAGACAGTTTCTCTTGAGGAAGGGGCCACTGGTCAACCCACACTGGCTGCTGGGTCTTCCAATTCATGGCTATGGCTGATGGGTATTGGCCAGCGGCCCATACAAAAAATGCGGATTAGTGTTTAACTGTGGGTCAGAAACTATGCGAAGCGATAGGCCCTGCATAGCCTCTCTCCCTAACAGGGGTAAAGGAAGTCCCTTTAAAATAAAAGGTTTGATAACAGTCGATTGACTCTCTCCTTTTATCTGAATCTGAATTGGCAAGAGGCTTTTTTGGGTACCATGACTTCCACCGACCCCTGTTACTGAGATGCTGGTCTTGTCCAACGGCCATGTTATGGGCCAGACTTCCTGTGGGATTACTGTGACGTCGGCCCCAGAGTCTAAAAGGACTCTAATTTGACATACGGTCTGTCCCCATCACTCACATACTGGCTGCAATATACAGTCAAGGGTAGGTCGTCTCAACATATCTAATACCAAATGGGCCATAGGAGTATCTTCAGGAATATACATTGGTATTTCAGTGAGGGGATCTATAGTAGCTTGTATCGTGTCATTTGTTTCAGTGTGTATGTCCGGAATAATATTGACTCCCCATTTGTGAGCTCCATCACCCACTAAGATTCCACCCGCACTCCTTCCCAATCCTCCTCCCTTCAATGTTACCGTTGTTCGTTGCTCTACCCACACCCCTGTAGTGGTTTTTAAAGCCTGTCGGTGGTCATCTTCCAGGGCAGGGGTTCGTCCTTTCGTTGTCCAATCGTCGGTGACTCTTGGCACTCCACTGGATACACTTGGTGGGACGGATTGTTCCCCGGCAGTCCCTCCCACCCCGTGCTGGGACTGCCCCTGTAGTTTCCTGGTTGTTCCCTGTTCCGTGTCATGCAACATTGTTTTGCTAGATGTCCTACTTTTCCACAGCGAAAACAACTCTTTTGTTCTGAATTTAAAGTCCTTCCCTGATTAGCTTTGGACATCAAAGGACACTGGCTTCTGACATGGCCACATCCCCCACAGCCAAAACAGGAAATGTTTTTCCCTGGGCCGTTGTTTGTTCAATTGTGCAATACAGCTGCAACCTCTGCAACCACAGGTGCCGCTGCGGTTTGAGCCTCTGCTTCCAATACTCGTTTAATCATATCTGCTACTGAGGTTTTCGCTGGCAACTGCATTAAAATTTGCTTTGTTTGGTCATTTGCTTGAGTGCGAGCTAGCTCGTTTAACCTTGTCCGGTATATCCGCTACCTCAACCGCCTTTTGCAAACGTTTTAAAAAAATCCTGATATGGTTCATTAATTCTCTGAACAACCTTTGTATACGGTATGCTTTTCTTTTCAAACTTCCCGATTTTTGCAAACGCATTCCTAGCACAAGTTGAAGAAGCTACTATCACCCGACCTTGCAATCCAGCCTGATTCTGAGGGGCCTTATGCTGTCCGGTCCCTACTAACTGCTCCATAGTGACTCCTGCTAAATTGTGTCCTGGAGTGAGAGCATCTAACACAACTGCTTCTGCTTCCTCCTTAAATGCCTGCTCCCAAAGGCACGTCAAAAGTGCCATGAGTGCTGCACGCGCCAACTGTCTCAAGTCAAATGGTAACAACGGCTGAGCATAAATCACATCTAGCAGAGCTTGCGTCCTTGGGCCATTCAATCCATCGTCTCTACAACTTATCTGCCATTCTTTCACCAACTTATAGTCTAATGGTTGCCATCTCGGTCCATCGGGAGTAATTAACAACGGGCACACTAACGCTCCCCTTCATCTGAAGGTTTGAAATCAACACCCTCTAAGATACACTTTTTTGCTATTAATTTCCAATCCGTAAACAGTGGAGGTTGTGCTGCACGAACTACAACACCTTGAGCATGCTGCACTGTCTGTTCAATATTTGCTGCTAAATTTCTAAATTTCGCCAAAACGTCCGCTACCTCTGTGCTCTGATTCTGTCCCGGTCTCGACACAACCTCCTCATCCGAGTCTGGCAATGGAACTGCGTCCGCTTGTAACTTCCCTCTAACACGACTTTCTTTTTCATTCGGATCTACCTCCATCAAAGACAACGGTGGTGCACTAGGACCCGTGATTATACCACTCGCTGGCGGTGGGACCGCCACCGCCATCCGCACCGCTACCGGCGGGACATGATCAGGCACGTCCCCCGCCTCATGCGAAAACAACCCTGGCGGGGGAAGGGGTGGATATCCAAAAGGAAGATCCCCTGCTTGCCCGTGAGAAATTGGAAACGCCAATGCATCCAAAATACCCTCCGCCTTTCCCAGCCTCTCTCCCTTTGCCTCCGACACTTCCCCCGACACCTCCTGTTCACTTTCATCTTCCTTATCACCTTGTAAATCTACCGAATCGACCTCTTCTGCTCCTAACGCCGCTGTAGCCGCCAGCCAAACCTCCTTCGCCTCCCTCCCTTTCCTCAACACTGTCAACACTGAACCCAGAGCCGCGAGCTTATCTGCAGCTCCTTTTTTCCCACTCAGACGCTCTACCACTAACTCCTCGCGCGCAGCCTGCAGCCGCGACGCATCAAATAACTCTCCCGGCTTTACTATGAAGCCCTGTTGCATCATCCACTGGATGAGATTCGTGACTGGAGCCGTATGCACTCCACAGTCCACCTCCCTGCATACCACCTTTAATAACTGAATAATCACTCCGATGGATGCCATCGTCACCGGCAGGGTCACCCCAAAGGCTATCTTCTATCTGCCTGGCCAGTCAAAACACTCGAGCACTGCGCGCATCTCGCACACTCAGCGCCTGCAATCACGTCGGGGTCACCACTTGCCGCGCTTTCCCGTCGCGACAATCTAGGAGAAATGACGCATCGCTAGGGACTCACCCTGGGGAGAAACGGACCAACACAGATACTGTGGATCAAGCGATTTCTCCGTTTATTGCTACGTAACACTTGGTTATATACCATAGCTATGCGCAAGCCATCTACTGATTGGTTAACATGTGCTGTTCACGCGCATAAGGCAATAGTTTGATAGGGTAAGGTCTTCTGATCATGCGAATGATTCCTCCTGTCTGTGTCTTGCCTGGTGTCCTGTTTTTCCGTCACGTAGACCTGACTTCGTTTTACTTTTTGTGCTTGCTTCATCAAATTTGTAGCAACAGTTGTCCTTCACAGCATTCTTGAAGTCTGCTGCTTGCAGAGGCCTCTGGCTCACAGATTGAACAGTCCCATTGTGTCTCTTGTTCACTATGTGTCTATTCTTCTAATTATCCCACAGTATTGGCTAGAAGTTGACTGTATTTCTCTCTAGCAGCCATGAATGGCCAATGCAACAATTAGTCATAAAGAGGGGGTTGATCCTTATGAAGGATGTCTTCCTGATGGATTATTATTTAAAATGGGGAATACAAAGATGTGTAGACACTGTTTGGAGATGGGAAAGAATCTTTTAGATTTGAACAAGCTGGTCTTGAAGTTTGAAGTTGGCACATATTCATAGCGTTTGAACTTCAGAATATTTGGTTGCTTAGAAAAGTTGGGTATCTGCAGCCTGTAGTGAAGATTGAGAACTGTTAACAGAAAAATACTGTCATAGGTCTCTGTTTGCTTTTCTACTCATTAAAATGGGAAAGGAATAGTATTTGCATTGGCACTTTGAAACTGTTTCTCAAATGCAACAAATACATTATGGTTTAGAATTTATGAATTTTGTATTGCTATCAGCACACTGCAGACCACATCAGCTGTTGTGCTGGCTATTGCCCAGTCATGTAATGAGGCCACCCATGTCATAAAGAGTTCAAGCTCTAGTCAAAAAAAAAATCTCAAGAGCAGAGGAAAAATTCATACTTTTCACTCCCATTTTGCTAATGAGGAGTGACCCACAGAAAGATTAGCACTCGTGGGGGGTTCCGCTTAACACTGTGCAGTCCCTCCTGCTCAGATGTGGTCAGCACAGGGCAACGTTTAATGGGAGGAATGCTAATACACTCCTAAATTATGGAAAGGAAAATTATTAGAGATCTATGTAAGGACATAGTAGGAATGTGTAGGGATAAAATCAGAAGGGCTAAGATGTGAAGTGGATCTAGTGACTTGCAGGGTCATAAAAGACAAGGAGAGACGCTTCTACACCTATGCTAAAAGGAAGGCAATGAAACCATGGCATCATTGCTGAGTTAGGAAGAACAGCTAATAACTGATGATGCAAAAGATAGATGAAGTAATTTGGGCTTCTAACTTTGTGAAAAAGATTAATTTTGACCAGATGCTAAATACAATTAAGTTTTCAAAGGAGAAAATAGTCATCAGGAATAAGGAAAGAAGAGGCAGAACAAAATGTTTGATAACTTGCATGCATGCCAACCTCTGAAAAATCAGCAAGAAATTATCTGGATGGTTTGGAGTATTTGGGGGAGATGTGAAAATACTGTTACCGCAGACTAATAAATATTTACAGAGAATTTCAAGTATAGTATAATGTTACAGTATGTGTAAAATTGCCTAGACCTATGGCCCATAGCTTTGTTCCTTTTGTTAAGGACCTTTTTTAAAGAAAAAAATAATTAAGCAAACCTTCAAAAATAATTTTTTTTTTACATTCTCTCCATGGGGTTCTTCACACTCTCTTAAAAAGTTACCTTTCCCTCTGAGCAAAGCTTGCAGTATTTCTGCTTTGAGTTTTCTGTCATTATGCAGTCCAAATAAAATTCTTCTGTGAAAAAGTTCTTTCAGATGGAGCTTTACTGCCAAGAAAAAGAGTATAATTTTCACTATCCTCTTGGTGATTTGAGCAGCAGAAAGGTTGTTCTGAAGTGCATAAAACCTGCTCTTTGTGGTGGGTAATTTTGCACCCTCTTGTGGCCACGAGGCTTCTTTTTTAGTCCCAAATGCCCTGAAGTAGATAAAACACATTGCTGCAAGAAGTAAAATGTTCAGATGCTGAAAGTCATCTGTATGCCCTCTCCCTATAATCAAGTTATCCACATCTGTTTCTAAAAGGGTATGTTCAAATAACTCTGTGTTTTAATGAACTTTTTCCTTACATAGTGCTCCCTACAAGTGCTGAAAAAAACCCCAACCCAAACCTCACCTGTGACAGTTTATGCTTAATAGCTACCATAGGCAGACTGGAGTCCTACAGTACTTTCTTGTCACCTTTGACAGGCTTTGTAGTATCACAGAAAAACAGCCCATGGGAATTACAAAAACGAGCTGTGGTTTTGTGTCTGCATCTTCAGACATCTTTCTTTCTTCTGTTGGGACAAGCCCTCTGAGAGGAGAAACTGCTTCAATACTGGGACAATTTATGTATTCTTTCTAAGGCAGGCATCAACAAGAGGTAGTGAAGGTCTGCATACCTCAGTGGTTGTCCATGTTTTTTCCCAACTAAATCACAGAACTGCTTGAAACTTTGTGCATGTGCTGTCCATACGTGGAAAGAAACTTCTCTCAAATGTCCATCGGCATCCTCTGGAAGAGAACCTGATATGCAGTTGTGGATTGTAGATGCATTTCAATCAAGACCCCTTATATCTCTCTTAAGTCCAGTTTTTACATTGAACAATTTATCTTTCCTCCTCTGAGAAGCAACCGAAGACAGGGTTACCCATGCTGGCAAGTAACCCTCAGCCTTTGTTTCTTCTGTGACTTTAAGAATTCATTTGGAAATGAATTCTGCAGTTTCACTAGGAAATGTAGCAAAAAGTGTAGGCTTTTCACTAGTGTCAGGAAGGTGTCTAAACTCCTTTTACAGTCAATACAGTGAGTGGAGTTGAGAAAGTGATTCAGCCCACCGAGTGTGGGTAGTGTTTTTGGGATTGAGTCAGCGGACTCCAAGCCGTGTCCTGACTGGCTCTCCATGGGCTGTAATGGGAGCTCAGACACCTGCCTCACATGTAGATACCTGCATTGTAGAAACTCAAATCCAGGAAGGCTGGATTGTAGCCTGTATTTCTATGCAGAAAACTATTGTCATGATTTTTTTTTTCCTATATAGGAGTTATATCCTATAGAATATAACTTTTCTCCTGTGAGTCTTGCAGCAGCCATCAGAATAGTATTGAATTTTCTTGTTCTAAGGTATTAGCCAAATTGCATCTTATTAAAATTGGAAAATTTAATATGTTTCACATATTGAATGTTTAATGTTTGTTAATATAGCTTAATGTTCTTATGAGACATGGGAGAGAGAGATGGGTTCTCTGCAGGGAGAACCAAGGGCTCCTCTTTCTGAAGGCATAGGATCTTAACTGAGGCCAGCCCCTAAAAACTGAGGGTAAGTTTTCACATAAACTAGTGGTTATATTTCAGAAGACAAAGGCATTGGGAAACATCCCAGAGGACTTGCAGAAGAAAAACATGTTTCAAAAAGCAGAATAAAGAGAACTTGGGGACCTACACTCTTCTAACCCATACCTTGGAACTGGAAAGAAAGCAAGTAAACATGTAAGGGTGATATACATGGGTAAGGAAAGAAAAAAAAGGATTTTGAAAATTTCTCAAGACTAATTTTTTCTTTGAATGACCTACAGAGAAAGCAGTAGATATGATATATGTGGAATTTTAATGATTCTGTAACTCATATGTGATACTTCCATAAGCATCCTATGAGGAAAATGAAACCCTGAAAATGTTGGTTCGTTCTACTGTTCAATCCATCTCTTTGGTGTCATATAGCAGTGGGATCTAGATGATTCCTATGATGCTATTAAAAGTCACATGGTTGTTAGGTTTAGGATATATGATTTGTAAAGCCTTAGCACAACCCTGAAAGAAAATTATTTTGAACTTTTGTTCAAATCCCCAGTCAAGACAAAGGACCTCAAAAGACCATTTTGCTCAAGATGGGATGAGGCACTGTGTGTAGCAACACATGATGCCACTGGAGTGTAGTTCTCCTGCCTTTCACATAAAAACAAGATGGTGATATACTGGAGGTGATAGACAAGAATGGAGGATGTACATTGGACAGAAGCAGTCACATCCCCCTTCTCCTTGTCCCCCTGCTTTTAATGAAAAGAATGTGAGAAGAGCAGCATATCTTTTTGTGCCCCCCGCCTTAGACCAAATTTTGTCATGTCAGTTGTGTTCTGCTGAGCTCCAGTTCTCATGCGCTTCTTGCACAAACAGTGCTACCTATTCCCCAGGTTACATCAGTAGCCTCTTCATCTGACTGATTAAGCCCTCCTGTCTTTAATTCCTGCTGACTTTTACTAACCATTCTATTTAATGACTTCAGGTGGACGTTTTTTGCTTTCTCTGGTACATGCCTCTGAACATGTGAAATCTCTTGCTTCATGCTGTTGTGGGTAATATAGCATTTTCAGCCAAGTTGTCAGATACTGGCAGGAATCCCGGGGGCAGAGTAGCTCCAGGCTCTGTGCTTGTGCTGAGCACAACCAGGAAGAAGAGTTGCTGGTGTGGAGGTCCGGCCTCTTACACTAACAGTGGACCTATTATTTCAGATAGGATATGTATCTTTGGAGGATCTAGTGTTCCTCATGGCTCATATTTCTGGATGCACTGCAAGAACCCAAACAAAAATAAACACTTCCCGAAGATGTTTTTAGTATACCAATTGCAGTAGTTTAATACTATGTAAAAATACTGCAGGAATAGAAGATTTTTGAAAAATAACATACTGCTGTAGAGGCCAGGAGTTTTGTTATGGATTCATGACTGCCTACATCTGCAAAAAAGTCTCTCTTCTTTTTAACTGTTGTTCAAAGGACTGAGAACAGCCCCTGGCTCCAAACTGAACAGCCCAGGATGTGGCATCTGTTCTCCAAAGTTCCCTAAACAAGAAGTAGCCCAGATATTTCCCTAAGTTTGAGAAGATTATATTGTTGTTATATGAATCTTGACTGCCACTGCAACTGCAATTATAGCAGAAGAATGTTTATGTATCCTTGGGTTTTATTGTTTTGTTTTTGTTTTTTTGAAGAACTTTATTCTGATGGAACTGCTCAGGACTTTGCAAACAATATAGAGTGATGTTTCTGTCTTAGTTTGCTCATTCCTGATGATATAGATTTCAGACTACTAATTCAGTTTTATGTTAGCATAATTTTATTGTCTAATAGTTACTTCTTTGAAGAAACAAAAGTGATTTTGAAGAACAGAGAAAAAAATACATTATTTTATTACTACTTGGGTCTCCAGCAGGATCAGACAAGAAATGCTGTGAATATACAGAACAAGAGCAGTTTCTATCCCAAATACATCATCATCTGTGGGAAAGGAAGGACTATTAGCCTACTATTTAGAGATGGGAAACTAAGGTGCAAAATGATAACTTTTCCTGTTATGCTACAGCTGTGATTATAGTTACTTGTATTCAACATGATTGTTTGTGTTCAGTTCTTTCAGATTTGAGCATGAGAAATATTGGCATATATGTAACACCTTTCAACTACCTGAACCAAAAGCTTTATACTTAGAAACTATTGTCCGTCCTTTGGTGAGACAGAGACAGCTATTGGAATCCAAGCCAATCCAATCCAGTGAAGACCAAAACTCTTTGGTCGCTGGTCAATGGACCAGTAAAGGAACTACTCAGGCACAGCCTTGAAGATATAAGCCTCAGATTTGTCACTGATAAAGAGAGAAAACATGATTATTGTGAGTGTTGTTGGATATTTGAGGGGGCTTGTGGGCCTATGCAAAGCTGATTATGAGATATCAGAAAGGGTTTATGGGATTATGTAAAATTTATTACAAGAAGTTTAAGGGAAGGGGACAGATCAGGGTGGATGGGTGAGGAACATTCATGAGGCAATTGAGAGAAGGAGGGATAAAAAGGGCTGGCTGGACTGAGCCCTGTGCCTGACCACCACATCTATCTTATCTTCTTATTAAATCCTTTCCTGAATCATTCTTTCTTTGTAATCTTGCTTTGCTGTGTGTGAGAACTGTGAGGTCTAAGTGCCAGCAGCTGGAGAAGGGGCTGTGGGTCCCAGGGCCTGGGGGTTTAGCTGTCAGCAACTGGAGAGACCAGCTTGTATATGAGAGACCTAAATGCCAGTGACTGGAAAAACCTGAGTGTGTTAATATTTGCATGGTGAATTTAATCCTGTATGCATATGTTTGCCAGCAAACTTTGAACTGGACTAGCTGGAGGAGATCTGCCTCTGGAAAGACTTGATGTCTAAGTTGGTGGCTGGGTAAGGGTCCTGGGGTCTAGGCATGTATGTTTGGTGGACTGAGAGCCTGTGCTGATATCTGAGGGATTGGTGGGTGTGGGGTGCCTGTGAGATGAGTGTGTGCATCTGTTTCACTAGTGAGCATCAAGCTGGGTTAGCTGGTGGGTAGGAAGAGACCTGCATATGAGGTGAGGGGGGCCAGGTTCAGGCATGGACATTAGGTGGACTCAGGGGCTGTGCCGACATCTAAGGGATCTGTGGATGTGCTTGTGAACCTGGAGAGCAAAGGCATGTGTGTTCTCTCTAGTGAGCTTCAATCCTCACCAGCTGGAGAGGAGGGATAGGACTGAGCCATTGGTGCCTGTATATGAGCACTGTTGGTGTTTGTGGGGATGGTGGCAAAGGCCGTGCCCTCTGTGGCAGTCTGCGTGGCAGCCGGTCAGTGTCCTCTGTGTGTGTGTGTGTCTGGGATACACTCTCAGCCCCACAACTGGCCGACCCTGCAAGCATCTATTTGAAGACTACTTTGTCATTGACTGGCATTCCTGAAGGATCTAAGTATATGGTATCAAAGGCATGGACTTAATTAAATGACTGTCTTAAAACAGGGACCATGTGGTATCCTGCTTCCCTTGACTGCAGTGACATCTGCTCTGCTGACAATAAAAGAAAAAAAATAGCCATGTCAAAGGTCATGTGCTATTTCCATGAGTTACAGAAAACATGCTTTCCTAAAACTCTCACAGGACCAAATGTAATGACTCATTGTCTCTGTTTATCCCTTAATTACAAAGCTCTTATTTGGGGGTCTCAATTTTATGACGACAGATTTCACTGGCATCACTTTCATAATGACTCTGCTCCATAGCATGTTTGGGCCCAAGCATGGGATTAGGCTGAGACCAAAAATGTACCTTGGGGTTTCCGGTGGTGGAAACCCCCAGCATTTACAGCTCCAGCACCTACTGTCTCATAGCCAAGGAGAAAATGGGTGGAAAATTCTGGGGAAACTGCTGCACGTGCCAAGCAGGAGAAGCAATAAAACTGTAATGTTTAAGGCAGAACTAGGTGATGTATGTTGTGGTACAGCCAGAACCACATAAAGCAAAAGACCGCTTTCAGGTACATATTCCATCATCACGCGATTCCCACAGTGCTGCTGGACACAGGCTCTTGAAAATAATACTGGTTTACTCTGTGTAATTTGGAAGTCAGAAGGAATTGTAATTATCCACTTGAATGACGCCCAGCCTTTAGCTGAAACTTGCTAATAAAATAACCTTGTTTTTCTGACTGCCTCTAGTTACACCCTAATATGTGCTCCTATCTGTCGCAGAGCCATGATTAATAGTTTTGGTGGTGATATTGCTTCTGTGATAGGAGGTCCTGCCAACCCAAAGAGAAGCTAATCTCGAGAGGCATGGCACAAAAGGTGAAGCTGCTCTAGGAGTGCTGGGAAAGTTCATCAGAGGGGATGAAGGAGCAGCTCTGATGGCCCTGAAAATATGCTCAGTAAGCCTGCTGAGGCTGCTCGGAGAAAGTACAAAAATGGTGTTTGAAATAAGAAGGAAAAGGAAAAATTGCAAGAGCAATTGAGAGAAGATGCAGAGAGAGAACGCTTTCCCTCTTAGTTTCACCCCTGATCAGTACGAAGATTAGGAGAGACAAAAGAGTTTTGAACAGGTCTGAGTCATCTCTTCTAATTTGGGGATGAAATATTGTTCTGCAGAGTACTCTCTCCTCTTCAGGGTATGGGACTGAGTCTGCCTAACTGAGGTAGCTGTAGGCCTTGCAGAGAAAATTGTGATTGCATTAAGTCTATGTACTGCCATAATAGAAGCAGAAGGAGATGTGTTTGGTAGTTGCTGAGCCTGCAGACACCCACTTTTGATAATTTGGGTTTCAAAGGTGGCATCTATTACCATTGAATAATTAAAGTGTTATCCTAATTAATCTGGACCTACAGATCATAGTGTCTCTGAAATACTTTTTTTCCATTAATTAGTGATTTTAACAGTGTGGTTAGGTACGACAAAGGCTGCCTTTCCCTGACATGGGATACGCTCTAGCTTCTTCTAATGTGATTTTCCAAAAGAAAATCAAATCTCATTCTCCTTCTTTAAATCTTCATTTAGACAATCATTCTTTGTGAAAATGTACTAAGAGGAGTTTCTTAAGTACTTAAGTAAAGACTGCAGAAAGAAATAATTGACACACGTTCAACCCTAGGAGCTGGAGATGCCTCTTTTCTACCAGCCTTTTAACCAACCCTGTGTGGGTTGCCCAACACATAGGCCACAGATGAGCAATAAAGATTTCCTGGCAAGTCAGTAGACAATCCTAGCTCACAACTTGCTTTTTCTGTACTGTTCAGGACAGCATCACCTAATGAGGACTTGTGCTAATCTATCAATTTTTTTTTTTATGTTAAGAAGCCTCAGCACATTTTGATCCCTGACATAATTTATTCCTCCTGTGCAAGGGAATGACTCAGGTTCTTCTAGCTGTTGTGGCTGACTTAAAATATATTACTCACTTTGCATGAAAAATAATGCTGGAGGCGTATGATTCCATAATGGCTGCTCTGCTGCCATTTTGTGGTCTTTGGCTCACTCCCATTATAAATCTTGTATTTTTAAGGTATTTCTAACTCACTCATTGACAATTGCATCAACCTAACATTCAACATTCAGGATGTTGGTTAGAAAAATTACCCAGGAGTTTAAAAAGATGAAGATGCCTTGGTCAAAGGTAAGCTCTCCTGAGACATAATATTTCTTCTCAGAGCTACCCAAGTTCACATGAAAAGCCTTGGGGAGGAAGGCAAGATCAGAAACCCCACAGCTGTTTGATGTAGTTTGAGGGTCTAGGTAACCTCCTACGCTAGACACCCTATATACATAATAAGATTGTGCCTGGCCCAAATAGCTTATAACCCAAAGAAAGAGAGGCACAAACTGATGAAAGAGGTTGGGGAAAACTGAGTTTTGTGGGTACCAGGCCAAACCCTTCCTGCCCAACTGCAGAATCGTTCTTATAACCTGGAGCAATTCCAGGTGCTTGTGTCTTTTTGCGATCATTCTGTTGGTATACAAATAGTGAATTAATGGTCCTTAATCCCTGTTACAAGAAAGGCTTAGTATAAGTGGTCCTAACAGGTTTAAGTAGGACTAGCACAGTTTGAGGTAAGTGAATAATGAACAGGTGGGGGGTTTTGTTTGTTTGGTTTTTTTAACTGAGTTTATCTATAAGAAATATGCTCAGTAAGGTGACTTGGTGTTTCATGTTTACTGGACAGCAAAATCAGTCTGCATTCTGGATCTTTAAGGATGTATGTAAAACTGACTTAAGTCAGTCAAAGCCCGTTTACACAAAACTCAGTCTGGCAGTACAGTGTAAGGTGGGACAGATGATAAGTGCGTTGGCATTAGGAACCTCACAGTTTGCTAAGAAGTTGTTCTAGATAAGGAAAAGGAAATGTCTTCAGGGGTATCATATTCAAATGCATATGAGCAGAGAAGTGCTGGAAGAAGAGCGCAGGAGAGGCATGTCAACACTGGGCAGCTAGGAGAGGACCCTGGCTGGCCCCACCAGAGCAGCACAGGGTACCTTGCCTGGCTTGCTCAGCACAATGGGTTGCATCAGTAACACAGATACTGCTTTTCTTTCCTGTCAGGCCATGGTTTTATTTTTTTTTTTCACTTAGCTTCAGCACAGAAGCTATTAATGAATGTGTCATGCTGGTAGGGCTGCTTCATTATCTGGGCTCCAGGCAATCCAGCCTGGACACCAGATCCTACCAGACTGCATCATGTGGAATTTCTATGCGTTGTTTAATTAATACAACAAATACAAATGACAAATTAGGTGGAGATACTGAACCTGGACTTTGCATGGGGATTTTTCAGCCCATAACACTAACATCAGAACAGTTTTATATTCTTTCTCCCTGTTACAGTGATTGGGAGATGATATCTGAAAGTGCTACAAGGAGCAGAAAGAGGTGTAATAAAAGCATCAATTTAGGTTTAAAACATCTTCTGTACCTAAGTGGAAGATGCAAGATGACACTAAGTAATTTTTAGGCCTATTACCTTATTACAGGTGACACAGGTGCATTCAGACAAATCTGTATGAGCAGAAAAGCAGTATTTAGAGAATAAGGGGAATCAAGTGCTTAGTAGTTTTTTTGACAGGCCTTTGTGATGAACAGGGGATAAAAAAAAAAGCTGCATAATGAGACTTTGGAACATGTACTACAACTGCAATCAATACACAGATTTTAGCGAGATGATGAAATTGTTGCACTTTCTTGGTGTCTTGTTCTTGTAAAACTAGATGTTACTTCCACAAATTTGAGGCTTGGAAGCACTGTGAGAACAGTAAGTAGTGCTGTCTGCTTTCTTGATACAATCAATTTTCTATGTTTTTTTTGTTGTTTTTTTTTTTTTAAATATACTTAAAATTCATGCCAGAGAGAAGAAGAATGAGAGGTGATGTTTTTTCTTTCTACCCTCAACAGCGTCACCATTGCAGCTTGGTACTGGGAAGCTTTCAAAAGATATCCTAATCCCCTGAAATGGGAAAGGGAAACCCTGTCCTCCCCCAACAAAGCCAGTGCATAGACATCATAGCTTAGACAGAAAAACTCTAACCTCCTTTGCTAAAATGTTCTGGTTAAAGTGTGTTACTGAAATGGTTATGAAAGTTCCAGGTAGCTGTGAAGGGCAGCAGTGCTGGAGCTGGTCCCTCTGCAGCCAGCGAGCAGGTAGTCTCCCTAGAAACGTGTCCTTTCCTCCTCTTCAGCAAGGCCACCTCCAGACCTTGGCAAGGGATCAGCTCCTTCATAGTCGAAGGAACCCGCTCCAGGTATTGGCAAACTGGCATGGGTGGTGTGATGTCCCTCCACTCTTCTTTCCTAGGGACAGCAGCATCTGAAAGCTATGTAAGAGACTGATTATTCCTAAATCAACTTCTGAATCCTGTGTAGGGAAGGCAGCTGCACTCCATGGAAATGTCCCTGCAAACACTGTAGTGAAGTTGGGCAAAAGGAGGAAATCGCCGATACAGCAATGAGTGCTAGAAAGCATGTGTCTGAAGTCACAACTGAGGCTGATCTCCACTCTTGCTAGAAAATCAAAGGGAAGATAGGAAAGGTTAAGGGATAGAAAAGAAAAAAGGAGAAAATATTCAGGCCAAAACAAGTGAGGGATGACACTGATTTGCATCAGTAGAGATTACAGGCCTTTTTTAACTAAATGGACTTTCCTGAGTTAAAGAATTGCATCAATTCATCTTGAAATGACACTTGACAAGGGGCAAAGTATCTATTATAATCTCATTTAATAAACTGTTCGTCCCACTTAAATATGCCTTCTATCTATCTGCTTTATCCACTGGAACTATGTGCTTTAGCAATTCATTAACCTCCCTTCTAATTACGTGGATGTAGGCAGCACTTTGTTATGACCCAGCAGAACTGCAACACAAGAAATTTTGTTCTGTTGCTCAAAGTACTTGTTCATTTCCGAAAAGGGGCACAGAAAGGTCAGAGGAATGTAGCTGTTTGTACCCTCCCTTGGATTTACTGGAATAATTACTTCCTTGTTCAGAATTAGTCATTACTTCAGTGTGGATTTTATTACAGGTCAAAGACACACTTGTGGAAGCAAAACCAAATCTCCTACTAAAATAAAAAGTAACAGATAACATCAGATACAGTATTTCTACTTCAAGGAAAATATAAGTACTTCATTAAAGATGTTCTCAGAGGAAATAAGCTGGCTTGGAAGAGCTCTGAACTTCGGGGACATTTGCTCAATGTGGAGCTAAGTTCAAACTTCACAGCACTGGAGATATATTATATTTTTTCTGAAGGGAATGTGGTGGGCTCAGAGGATGAGAATGCTGATAAGTGCAAGAGAGCTTCTAGGCTGCAGTTTCTCCCAGTGCAGTTTACTTTCCAGTTTAGACTGGAGTCCAACACTTACTGCTTTTAAGGAGGAAACAAGAATCTTTTCCAGGGCAGTTTTGGGGCTGACTGCTGTCATGGAGATAGTTTGTTTGAAATGCCCAGTGCTTAGAGGTGAGTTCATGCTGTCTGGCACAAGCATTTTGCAAAGCTTTGGAGACAGCTATTTCCCAGCTTTAGTATTAACTATTTCAGCTTAAACGATGTATAGGCAGATTTGAATCCACTCATTTCAGAGTCTGGAAAGTGGCTCATACCACATGTATCATGTGGCAACAATGTTCAAAGGCTGCTAATGCACCAGGAGAACCAAATCTTGGAAGGAAAATGGGGAACTTTCAATACTCTCAGGAGAAACACTAGGAAAATCTCCCAGGCGTTTTTCCATCCTGTTCTGTTTTGTTATTCGTATGGATTCTCTCACTCCAGGAAGGGTGTCCCAGGTGTTGACAGCTGGGGGACAGGCCTATGGCTTCTAAGAAGTGCACTGTCACCTCACTTAGCACGTGAAAAGGATGCCTGCAAATGTGTGTGCTCAAATTGCAGCAAAGATTAGAGCATGGACCATCCTTCTGCTCCTTGCCGCACAGTGTCAAGTGCCACAGGGGTCCTGGTCCATTACTGGTGTTTTTACGTATTACGTCTGTCACCAGAATAGACAGTTAAAATAAGAAAGAGCTCCTCTGGTAGTACACGGGCTATCAGATGCAAATAATAAAATGTGACTGCTGGTTGAAGCAGCTGTCTCAGCAGCGCTCCTGTTCTCCACACAGCCCTGCATTTTGTGAATGAGGAGAGAGGTTTGAGGGAAAGCTGGTACTATCCTGCATCTAGCACAAAAAGAGGGTCAGGTAGAAAGCTCTGCACAAAAGTCTGGAATAGAAGAAAGGGTGGGAGCAGTAGGAAAGCAGTGCTGAGCTCTGGTGAGAGAGGGCTGAGGACAAAAGTAGGTCTATCTTTGCAGACTTGCTCTGAACAGATACAAACATAGTGCTGCCTCTGCTCTGGACTGGGTACTGGATAGCTGTGATGAGCATGGTGCTAGGCTGGTAACACTGCTGGGAGGTGATAGCTATGGCTGCAGGCTCAATGTCCTGTTAACCACAATGGCAGAGCTAGCTCACAGCTGTCTCTCTGTGGACAACATGCAGGTACACCCAAGGAAACTTTCCCATTGGGTGAATGTCTAAGCTGTGTAGAGACCTTCATGGCTCGTACTTCACTCACTGGAGTGTAAATAACATCACTGAATTGCCTTTACTACCTCTTCCCTTAACAAAGATTCTAGCTTGAGGATATCCCCTGTTGCAATTCTTTACTGTAATGTAACTCCTTTGGCACTTCTCTGACTGAATCAGTCTGTATTGGGCAAGTAACTAGGACTTTCTGAGGAGGAAAGCTGGTTGCTTGGGTAGAACAAGGCCACCATCCATCCACAGATACAACGGACTGTTTCCAGGGTGAACCCTAAGTGTTATTTTAGAGCTAGTCCCCATCCTCCAGATGTTCAAAACCATACATATGTTAATATTTGATACCCCTTCATTAATGGTCATTGTTGCACGTAACCTACATATTTTGAGGAAGTGTTGCTGTCAATATCTTCACATAAAATTCTGAGGACCATGCATGCTCTGCTCAGTAAATAGGGGAAGAGAAAACGGGGGAAGAGCTGATGCTGCTGGCTATTTTACATCAAAGGTGCCTGAAGGCAAAAGAGGCATGAAGTGAGGGGCGTAAGGCATCTCAACCAGCCCTTGCTGCATGTGTGTTGAGGTAAATAACTGCACAAGAAGCAGGACCATTATTGAAAAGCCTTGGGCTTCCATCTGGTATTTCATTCAGGTATTTCATTCAGGTTTTTCTGAGATGAGAGGGGCCACATGCTGCTGTGAACAGACAGAAAATGAGTGCTCAACATGAACCTTGTCACTTTGTGGTGGACTGTGGCAAGCCCTGGGGTTCACTGTTGTAGAGTAGTGGCATACACAGTACAAAATCTGACATTAATTAAATAATGAATTTGAAGGAGTAATGGACATGGATTTCTCTTCCAGTGTTTCACAGTTAGATCTTGTCAGCCCAGAAACTGGGACATTTATTATTCAAGAGTACCTGCCATTGCATTTGGATTCAGCCTGATGAAGTGTTTTTGTTATAATGGGGAGGCCTAAGAGCTGAGCAGGAAGACCACAAAGTTACTTCTACGACTAGTTCTCTTGCAGGAATCACCTGTGTAGACAGAAAGTCTCTTTCATGTTTAATGCCATGTAAAGTGCTGTGTACAGCAACTTGCTTAACTGAACGAGTAATATGAAAGTGATATAATAATACAAAAGTAATATAAAATCTCTTGAGACATTCATGACAAGAATACCATCTTTTTGTCTCAGTGTATTTCAGAGTGCCCTAGGGGAACCTTTTTTCCAGGAGAAAAGCTGACTTATGAATTTTCCTACTATATCTAATTGTAAACAGATATTCCCATAACAGAAAATTGAGCTGCCTCAAGAGTGTCTTTATCTCCTAAAATTGGATACCCACTCATGGGGGATGTGTGGCCTTGCTGCCAGCTCATGTACTCAGTGATTCTCTTTTGATTTTAGATCTGGTACTCTCCTGAGATAATAGATGGCTCTGTGGGGCTTACCAATATAGGTATGGAATAAGATAAGTATGTGGTAACCAACTAAATGGGTAATAAAAATATAACAGCTTGGAGTTTCAAACCCCTGTTTTCAAAGAATTGGTGGAAAGGGTTAAATATGCTTGTAAGTATACCTATTGTGAGGCTTTTTCTGGCTGCATGCCAAGTGGCAGGCAGTCCCTTTGGATGCATAAGGGCAAATGATGGCACGGTTAATGCTCTGGAAACCTCTGGAACATCTGGACTTCCAGCAAGGATTAAACAAAGGTAACACTGAATTAGCTGTGTCTGTGTGTTCAGATATTCAATGTGTACACAGAAACTCTCAGCTCACAGGTGTTACTGGGGACCATTCATAATCTTTCTAAGCAGGAATTACTTATCAGAGAGAATAGCATAGCAGGCAAATTTCAAATATGTTGAGTGTGGGAAATGTCTATGAACTTTACAGAGTTAAGGATATTCTCCTTCTCTCCTACATCTTTCTCAGATTTCTGCCTCCTCTTTGTACTCTTGGTACTGAGGAAGGGGTTTGTTGTTGAAATTTTTGCAGTTCACCCTGGAACTGTCCTTGTCCTTGCTGTTTGTTCCTTTCCTTCTCACGTCCTTCCTGTGCCTGTGGATCATACAACTCTCCAACCAACTTGTTCCTGCATAATGCCCTGTGAGATGTGGGTTTTGGCTACTCCCTGTCCCATGCTTGTTATTGTGGTCAGAGTCCTCACATATGAGGTATTGCCTACAGCCCCAGAAAGCAGGACAAAATACAAACTCATGAGAAGAGCTGAGCTGCAAGTCTTGATGCTGAAGGAGATGGTGGGTTCAGGAAAAGTACCTATGTGATGGTACATTTCTGACTTCACTACATGTGAATTACTGCAGTCTTGGAAACAAAACCCCTCAAGGTGCCTTATTTGCACCAGGCACCTGGAGATGTTGAGATGCTGTGCTGAGCAGGCTGGAAGATGAGGCACAGAGCTGGGGCCAGGAGCTGCATGGTGTATTTGAACCTATTCATGGATGAATGTATGATAGTCATCCCTCCACATCCTAAGCATTATAATGGAGAGAGAGTGAAGAGTTCCCCTTCCTCTCCTTTGAAACAAGCTTCTGCCAGGGCAGATGATCCCTCTTCTCCTTCTTCACTGTCCAGCCCTTACAGTCCTGCCTCCTGCCTTACCTATAGGTGTGGGGATCTTCTGTGCTCGCCCCCAGGAATTTGTTAGGTTCTACATTTGTTGTAAAGCCTAACCACAATGAACACAAAGACCCAGCAAGTATCAGAGTGGCAGTACTACATGGAGCAACCAGTAACGTCAGCAGTGCCAACGGAGCTCCAGACCTGCTCCCTGTGATTGTTAGAGGAGAACGATCAGCCCCAGACTGGTGAACCCTACTGAAGAGTCAGTGGAACCATCCCCTCCCCAGAAGGCCCAGCAGGTGAGTGAGCACCTACAGGGGTGTGGGACTCACAGGGTGCTACAGGGGAAAAGCATTTGGGGATGTTGTACAGCTTCTTATGAGGTGTCTTCAGGGGGTTGTGGGCATGTACAAGAATTATTATGGTATATTTAGGGGAAGGATCAAAGGTGGTTCTGCAGCAGGAACAAGTGCGAAGGAAAAGGGGATGAAAGGGGCTGGCCCTGGGGAACAGCTGGCTCATCACTTGTCTGACCGAGCCCTGCATCTGATCACCCACAGCCAGCCCTACAGTCTTACTAAATATTCATATGTAATGATGTAAATAATTATTACTACTAATAATACTAATTATTCTTACATTCTTTCCATCCACCTTCTGTGTGGGTACACCCTCTGTTCTGAGCCTGCATGAGAGACCACCAGCAACCTTCAAGCCAGACTAGTGGGCAGCAGCATGAGAGCCAAGTGCCGGCAACTGGACCTGGACCACGAACCTCAGGGACTGGAGGGTGCTGGTACCAGCACCTGGGGAAACCAGGCCTGAGGCCAGCTCTGGCACAGACTGAGTAGCTAATGCCAGCCACCGGAGAGACCCCTTTTCCATGTGTGAGTATGTATTTCACTAGCAAACATCGATCTTGATCAGCCAGAGAGGAACAGTACCTGTCACCCATGCTGTTCACGTCTGTGTGACTGTGCAGGTTTAGGCACAGTGTAAAGGCACTGCTCTGTGCCCACCAGTGGCTGGCCGTGTGTGTGTGCGCGCACCTCCTGGTAACATGTCCTCAGCCTTGCTGCAGGTTGGAGTTGGGAGCAAGGAGATGCAGCTTCTTTTCCACTTGAGGGCTAACTGCAAGTCCAATAAAAGACTTTATCCGTGCCACGACATTACCCGGCAGCATTACCATTTGCCTATATGCCAGGCTGATCGGAGAGATGTAAGATTCTAGCTGCTGCTTAAGAAATGCAAAACCAGATTCAGGGCAAATAAACCATCAGTTGTGATGTTTTAAAATATCCTATTGAAAGAACAGTGAAAGTACACAAAGAGTTTGCAGCATAGCCTGTAGTTTATTTTTCGAAAGGCCTCTTCATTCAGCAGAGGCATGTCAGGATAAATTCCCAAGTCACCTGGACTCAATGCTTGCATATTCTTGCTTGCATATTCATAATCTGCTAACAGGGTAGGACATTGATGTTACGCCTGAATTAAACACACCTGGGGCTGCTCTCTTGCATCAGGCCAGCAGGTCTGGGGCCACCTTCACCATATTTTTCTGTCTCTTCCGCCCTTTGGGAGCAGGACTGGGGCAGACAGCCTGTGCACTGAGAGGCTGCTGGAAGTGGGTTTCCCTGACCATGACCTGATGGGCATGTAAGGGTCTCTGCCGCTCTCCCTGTGAGACCCTGAAAAGGGCAGGCTTTGCCTCTTCTGCTCCCTATTTTCTCACAGAAACCACTGTCTGCTCACTCCTTGGCCTTTTATTGTTCTTTCTTTGGGTCCTCACCTCCCCCAGGGATGGTACAGGGCATCATCTACACAGGTGGGAATTCCCTAAGGTCTCTCTCCTCTTACGACTCCCATCTGCAGTAGTATTAATGCTGATGTCTTACACTTGCCGCATCTCTATTGAGTTGCAGTTAAATATCATTTATGATGAATGGCAGGCAATGCTTCTCCTCCTTTAATGCATGGGGGTCTGTTAATGGGGGGACTTCAAGTGCACCTGCTAACAGAATACAAGGCATCGGGTGGCCCATTTGGAGGGCAGGTCTTGTGTTGATGCCACACAGCCCTCAGCTGCCATGTCCTCATCCACCGCATCGCAAATTCACTTTGGAAGGAGCCGATGGACTAATTTACCATGTCAAAGCTAATGTTGCGAAATCCTTGGGTATATCAATGTTTCAAAGCACAGTCATAAATGTCAGCAACTTCAGCGATGGAATGAGTTACAGCAAAATTATGGCTTAACCTGTCATGAAGAGAAGCTTCTGCAAAATTAGTAATCCTGCCTGTGTTTTGCAATGTATGTCTTTGGCTGAGGTCACATTGAGAAGTCACTGCTGAGTATTTAACAGAAAAAATGGTATACAACCTGGTGCTTACAAACTAATCCTTAATTTTTGCTTGTTCTTTGAACATTCATTTATTTTTTCCGTTTTACTGTCTTTCCTTCTGCAAGGTTACCCTTGCTGTATGAATGTCCTTGTGACATGCTTCTGTCTTTGAGCATTAACGTCACAGATATGGGGCTTCGTCTCGCTGTGACTCTGTTCCTGTCTGTAAAACAACCCAGCTCACCTCAGAAGACCACACAAAAAGTCCTTGGTCCTCCCTTTATCAGTGTCACCCAGTCCATTAATGACATGCTAATTGAAAGGTCTTCACTTATGGCCTAACCCTGCTCAGTAAGGTCAGGATTAAATGTAAGGATTTCCTTAACCAAGCTCCTCAGGGCTAATTCCTTTCCTCTGGCGAAAGGACTTGTGAAATGGGATTCAAGCTTGATGTCTCAGATGTGGGAAAAAAGTCCCAGCACTTATCTCCAACAGCTTTTTCCTCCAAGAGCTCAAGTCCTTCTCAAGTCCCTTCTGAAGGCATAAGGGGCCCCTTTGTTTTTGTGCTAGCTCTCTGCACGGATGCAAACCATCACCTCAGGAGATGCTAAATTGACTGGTTTGCCAAAGTGGAAATCTGCTTCTGCTTCAGAAAATGGGGTATCATTTGGGGGGGAATTTGGGAATGAATAGGAGGTGCCATCCTTGTGACTCACTCTTTCAGGAAAAACGCGAAGTAGGGTAAAGATTGTATAGCAGCAACAGGGAATAAATAGGTATGTTTTGCATAGCTGTTATCCAGGGAGACAGGGCTAGAGCAAACATATTCAGTGATAAGTCTCTTTTTTTTTTTTGCCTCATTGCTGGGTGTAAAAATCACTGCTCTAAGCTTGAGCAGGCAGGATGTGCATATGTGCAGCCTATCTAATGCTTTGAAATGCATTGGACTTTCTGCACATGTACAAATTGACTGTGCAGTCACAGTTAACCCAGTCCACCTAAGTGCAGCTGTGTAGTGCATGCGATCAACCCACTATTCACATGTTCTTATCAAATAAATCCTAGAAAGAAATACGGTAAAATTGGGAAAGGACTGTGTTTCAGAAGCAGTGATACTAAGGAAGATGTTCCAGGGATATTATGCATCAGTTCAGTGAAAAAGAAAGGAAAAAAATACCATGTGTTCATCAGTAAGAACAAGAGAAATTCCTTTCAGAAGTGTCTCACTGACTCTCTAAGAAAGACAAAATGGTCTGCGCCCTGATGAATCTTGTTGAGTAGCACCAAAACACATGAGAACAACGTAAGTTTCCACTACAAGCTATTGTCTGCTGTGTATGGACTGACTCAAATTTCAACTGACAGAGAAATACAGAAAACAGCCTTATGAGAATTAACAGTCATCAGGGAAATGCTAAACAATAATAACAACAAGTTAAAAACAACATTAGAATGTTTTATTAGGCAAAAAAGACAAACCAAATAATAATTTCAAACCTTTTCTAAATAAATAAAATTTAATTTAATCAGCTGTAGCATCCCAATGCCTGAGAGAATATTAAAGCAAAGTCTGAAATGTTTAAATGCTCTGCCTTCACTTTCAGAGCATCAAAACTATCGCACTTCCAAAGTCTAAAAAATGGACTGCAATAAGAAACTGGTAAAAGCTGGGAGTTCAAGAGAAATCCTGGAAAAGCACATGCACTATACTAAAACTAACATTGTGCGGTTGCAACATCAAATTTTATGGCTACCTGGATTTGAGCATTTAAAATCCTGTGTCCCCTGAAATCTGCAAACTGGCTTAAAATTGTGCCTTTTATAAAGGTGGAGTTGTTCTTCTTTGCTTCCTATTTTCTAAGCCTTCACAGCTGGGTTATATCTTTGTGCTTTTCTGATTGTTAAAATATTTTCTTTTTCTAAATGAGGACCAGAATTCTAACTTTAGCACATGCTTCTAGGATCTCAGGCCTGAAGAACTATATCAAATATCCTGAGATCTGCAAGAAGAAAAGGTTCACATTGGTGAATCCTTTGTACTCTTCCCCAGTCTAGTAGGACTACTTGCAGATTATGCTGTTACACTGGTTATGCTATGTAGCCTCTAGTCAATGCTCTTAGTTAAGAGTAGAATACGACTTCTTACTATCTTAGCTTATACAACGGCTCCAAAGCAATGGTGCAACATCGGAAGTTAACCTGTACGTTCCAAGACCCCAATCTACTGCCCTCACCCACAGGTTGAGCCTTCTCACTACAACTCATCCTTACATGCGTTTGGTACCGCTTTTTACTTTTCAATGTCTAAATGAAGTCAATCAACTCACCTGCTGCTCACCAGACCTTTAGAAAACATGGATGAACTCAAAATCTAGGAGAAAGAAGCTGGCAGGGGCTGGAGGAAACTCACTGTTTCCTTCATGTCTGCACTCACTCCCAGTGACTCACTAACAGAACATACATGTAAGGCAATTGGGCACTGATGATAAAAGGGAGAAAAAAATAGAGACATAAAGGTCTGGATTAAAAAATAATGAAAACTAGAGTTGGATAAAACTGCTCACTTTGATAAAAAAACCTGCCAAGTCTATAACTTTATGTCCAGGTGGAGAGATGGCTTAGATCCCGTTTCTAGCCCTGCAGAGTTATAAACCCTAAGCTTCTTACAGAGGCTGAACAGTCTGTTTTTCCCCTTTCTGGATTCAGGCCAGTATAACTTTGGAGGCAAAGAAGGAAACTTTTCTCTGTCAGTATTTAAAACAGTGGCTGGCTGAAGCCACTCAGATGCCTGGAACGTGAAGGCTAGCCCACGAGGAAACACACTGACAAGTGCAGGTGCAATGTTCTTTTTCTCTGCAATTTCTCACACAGATGACACCGCAGATATGCACTATCTAAACATCTAAAACATACATGCACCACGAATTAGGAGAAATGGGCGGACAAGATGCAGTTAGCTACTACTTCGCTACAGCACTCTGAAAGTGTTTGTGTAGAAATAAGCCTCCTGGTTCAATACAGCAAAGCAAAAATAAGTCTGATGGTAGCTCACTTCAGCCTTTTATTATATTTTTCCTTGTTACGTGTTTGCCAGCATTAAACAACAATGTGACGTATCAAAACTGTATTCAAAAGAGTATTTTCTTTCACTGTCTGGTTTCTCAAGTGTCTTACAAAGCAAATTATAGAGCTAGCATTACTTTCCAAGGCTTGACACTCCCAAAGAAAATATTCAACGATCTTAAACATAGTCTCAGTGCACATCATCAGTTAGAATCTTCCTGACTCTCAATTCTGATGCAACTTAGTCTAGGTTGTTGGTTTTTTTCCCCCCCCAGGATAAGTGGTGTCACTATAGCATATTAAAGAGACATCACTGTATAGATTTTAAAATTTGTTTTCTTAAATAAATTGTAACATGATTTTGTATTTATTTGGTTTTGTTATCTTATGAAGAGCTTTGAAATAGAAATACAGTCATGTATTCATATTATTATTATTATTATTATTATAATTTCTTGCTATACTTATTTTGGTATGATCAGATAAAGCTTTCTATTCTTGTCCAATAGTAAAATTTTATTTTTAGAGAAAAGCTGAAAAACCAGAATGCCAACTACTCCTCCTCCTTTTCCCTTGTCCATACACACACAAAAAAACTAGAAACAAGATTTTAAAGCAAATTTTTTTTAATTTTTGGAACCTAGCATGGGATTTTTGAATGTTTGCCATGCATACTGTACATAATCTGCCTAGACCCATGCAGGCAGGGGGCATGTTAGGTTTTATTCTATTCTTTTTACACAGAAGAATTCTTATAGGGGAAATAAAAATGAGGAAATATGCTTGGGATATCTGAGGATACAGAAACTGCAGAACAGTATTAAAGCAAGCACCTGAGTAGAACCAGTAGTCTGCCTGTCTGTCTGCACATCCAGAGTGTGTTCACTGCAGACTGTGCCAAAGTAACGGAAGAAGTCATATGTAGTAATGTGTACACTACACTTTTGCAGATATAGAAACATAGAATCATAGGGCCAGGCCCCTCAATGCATTTTGCAATATTTTTGTGATTTTTTTTTTATTATCATGTCTCCTTTTACCCTCACCTGCCTGTGCTACATTGGTTACCTGTAGTGATCACATTTCAGAATAACTGTGGGGAACAGAAGTTTTACATGTTTACAACACACACACACAGATATTTCTATTACCCGAAAGATTTGTCAGCCCAGACGTTAGAACCAAAGGAGCTCTTCATATTTCGAACACAGAAAAATAGTCCTAATCAAAACCGGAAATCTACCAAGTGGTCAAAACTTCAAGTACACTTTGACAGTAATGTCTCAGCACAGCTTTTACATGTGGATCTCTTGGAAGTCTATTATTTCATACCATCCTCATTTAAATATCTCAGTAACATTTCTTTTCAGTTGAGCTAGTATCAGCTGGGAGCGACCTGAACCTTTCTTTCAAGCAGTGACTGCTGGTAAGATTTTAAGCAAGAGTTAAGATTTGAGTTTGACGTGGCAATGACATGTTTCAATTCATATGTGCTAATTACTATTCATCTTGCTAATGTATGATTTGAAATAGACCCATGATTTCATGATACTAATGAAGGAATTCTAAAAAGAGGGGAGAAAAAGCCTTCTTCTGTGATAAATTAGGAGACTGAGAGTTTATTTGTTGAGGGGTTGGTTCCTGCTCTTTACTTCAAACACCCCGTGGTCCTTTAGTTGTAAACTTCTTGCAGCATAGCTGATGAGACCTGGAAATCACCTGATGCTTTCTGCCAGATTCAAAACTGATGTCTTGGCTTTTTGCTGTGCCAAAATATATTCACATCATTTGTGAAACACTGAAGTATAAAGAAGATTAAATAGAATCAATATTGAACAACAGTCTTCCAAAAAGTACTACCATGTTTTCTGCTACATAATCCAAACCGTTCTGTAACTTACAAGCTACAGACATTTTCCACATGGAGTAAGTAAGTAAATATATAATGAAAGACAAATTTATGCATATCTTCTACAGTATTCAACCTCTGCTCAATATTTTGGGGACTAAGATTCACACACATGAAGTGTGCTAGAAAAGCTGCCAAGCCTTGCATTTCCATATCGGGAAATGTCATTTCTGCAGGAGAGCAGGCTCTCGATTAGTGTAGACAGTCACGCGCCCTCTTGCAGTAATGTCTAATACTAAACTTTTATCTTTAAATGAACTGTAGGGCTTTGTGCTGCTAAATAAAGGAACACATTTACCCACACTACAACCTGATGTAGTTTCAAAAAAACTGTCCTGATTTACACCAGTTGACAGTACATCCTACACAATCTGTGACATCTGAGAGTAGTAAGTGAGGTGGTAACTATAAAAAACTCCCCAAGCTCCAGTAATTTACCTTGTGCCATTTACGCAATTCAATACTGCTTATCACTCCTAATTACTGTGGGTGATAAATCATTGTATTCTAAACAGAATTAGTGTCTGTTTAAACTCTCTTCATCAAAATTTAGACAAAAATCAAATAACCTGGGGTCACACTCTGCATGTGGTTACAGACTGTAGAAAAATAAGTCATGCAAGAGTGCATCTCCTAAGTCACCACTATCGGCACGACTACACACCACAGTCCTGGCTATGTTAGAAGCAAAGTGCTTTGCACATACTAAAACATTTGCTTCTGAGCAGGACTGATTGGCCAGAGATGAGCACCCTGTTAATGCAGTTCTCTTTGTTCAGAATTAAGTCAAAAGGCCATAGGTGATTCTGCATGGTAATAATGTACAAGCACACCCATCGTGTGAGCCAATTGTTTTATTTTGTCTGAATGAGAGGAAAGGAATACTGTCATAGCTGTAGTTTTGCCTTCTGATTTTCCTCAATGACACTTACATTAAAAGAAACATCAGAGACCCATCTTCATAAAAGCAGTGTACAACAGATTGTGTTTGTTTGTTGGCTCTTGGACCGGTCTTCTACTTCCTGCCATTTCTAGATGGGCTTTTTTGATCCATGGAGGGAAGGAAAGGGAGAACGGTGTCTGTAACTGCACTGCTTCATGCATTCATTTCTGAAGTGTAAACTCATCAAAGCTAACAACTAAATCCATCCTAAGGAATGGAAACGTGAGGCTCCCATCTCACCCTGAAGTGAGGATCCTCTAAAAGAGCCTTAAATATGCAGCTGCAACTTACAGAACACAGCCCCAAAGAAACCAGCATTTAATTTATCCTGTATTAGAGAAAAGGAGTGTATACTGAAGGATATTATATGAAATACTCACATGTAACCTTGAAACCTACTTAAGTCATTGTTTGGCTTCTCGCATTCAATGACACTGGTGAACTTCAAGGGGTCAAATTCTGAGTCCTGGAATAATAAAAGTGTTAATTACTTAGGGCAAAGACTTGAAAATTATAGCCAAAATCAGTTTCTTTTCTAGCTTTCATAATGTATTAAGGTCCATTTTTTTTCAAAGGCAATTAAATGAATGACACTGTCCACTGGCACTGAAAATCAAAGGGACCTGGGCACCAAAATTCCTTAGATACCTTCCAAAATCTCCCTTACAAGGATGACTTTTCTGTTCTGCAAATGGAAGAATGTGAGTTTCTAAAAGCATTAGATAAAAGATGCCGAGCCGAGAAGTCAAATGAATTTGGTCTGGAGTGGAAAAATGAAAGTTAGCTGGGAAGGCTCAAAATATTCAATAGTATCACTATACTTCATGTTCAGTGAAGCTACTGAAATTCTAGGACAACATAAGTCAATACACTGCCAATTATGAAATAGCTAATATGAGCTTTTGAAATATGAGCAAGCCTTAATTGCTTTATGCCAACACAGATAAATTAATCTACTGCAGTAAATTACACACATATAGCAGAATAACTTTTTCCTAATTAACACTTAAAAACCTTCTTGGTTCTCTAGCTCATTAGTCTGAAGCTGGTATTTTTGCTGACTATGTATGTTTGCCTGTAGTTAGGACCTTGTTGTGTCTGAGGAAAAACATCCCATCACAGCATAATTACTTGATTTTGTTAAATAAAAATCAAGGCTCTCCCTCCTTTGTCAGACCAAACAAACTGTGCACTGAAGTCAGAGATACCCAGTCCTGGTACTGCTAAGAAGGCTGTTTGTCTCCATCAATGAGGACTACCTTTAGAAAACTGCTTTGCACACCATTTGAATGAAAGAACCAATTGTGAATTATCATATTATTAAGTTTCAGTGCTGCAAATGTTATGTTTTATAATGGTTTTGCTGAGCAGCTGTAGACTCCAACCACTACTTTTTAGAACACACTATGGGAATAGCCAACTGAGAATCAGTAACCAAAGGACAGACACAATCTTATTGCCAGCTTCTCTGAAACACACAGGTGTGTCTGTTTTTTTTATACTGACTCTACTCAGAAGAGGTGAAAGAAACTAGATTTTAAATAAGAGATAAAAGAAACTAGGGGATATGTCAGCATCACCATCAACGCCCTCCTTCATTTTTCTGCCAGTTACACCTGGAAGAAAGACAGACTTACAGTATATAGGAGACAATTCAAACCACCCACACCTGACACTTTTGGGAACCTTTCCTGTATTTTTGAGAAACAAGAGATGATAAAGAGGACTGCAAAGAGGGGCTGTCACTTAGAGACAGCTACAGCCCACTGGAGGAAAAAAATCAGTTTTATATGCAGAATTCAGCTTGTAAACAAGGGGGGAGAAAAAGGACTACAGCAAAGGACAGCTCCGAGCAAAGAAGATTGCTATGCTGAGAATCAGACTCCCTAAATTAGGTCAAATTTGGCAGTCAAGTGCCTGAGCCTCAGCAAGAAACCCAGATGATCTCAGCACCAAATACTGTTGGTATTTAAGCTCATTAGATATTTCTCCTGGTTAGCCTTAAACTTCTCTAGGCGACTGAAGTTTGATGCTGGGAATTCTTGGACGTACTCAGTTCTTCAGAAGCACCTAAGACATCATTAGGCTGTAGAATGGGGCAGATACGGTAAAGCCACACGGTCACCCCCTTTGACCCTCGTTCCTCAGCTGCTCACTTCAGACAGGCACAGACACCAGCAGTCACAAGGAAGGAATCACTGGCTAGAACAGACATCACGAAGCTTTCTGGCCTTGGCATCTGAAATCTGTTACTACAGCTCCTAAACTATACACACTCTGCCTGTGTCCTTGCCTCCAGCAGTCAAAGGTTCACGTTACAGAGACACTACACTAGTAGCCAGTGCTACCTGGCAGCTGGCTTTACTTAAGCTTGTTGGAGAAGGTGAAGTTCTCCCAAGTCATGCCAAAACTTGTTGTGCTGGGAAACCTTGTGCTGTCTACGGAACACCTGCTCTGCTGCCTCAGAACATGATCATTTTCTTCCTTGCCCTGGTATGTTCCTTGGCAAAAAAAAAAAAAAAAAAGTACAGGGAAAATAATCTGTGAACATTGTTCAAGGTGTTTTGATAATATACTGTCTGTCTGCCCAAGGATTGTGCTAAAGAAGAGTCACCACTGTAGCTTGAATTGCATTTGTAAATTGGAGGGAAAAGACTGGAAAGGGAAACATTACTTGCCTTTTTATTATAACATACTATATATAATACAGTTAATTTAGCACAAATTTTCATTCAGTGGTCTTAAAAAAAGAAAAGAAAGAAATCTTAACATCTTTGATGAATGCCCCTGAGGGAACCCTAGAGACACCTAATAATAAACTCCATTGTAATCAAATGCAGGTTTTCTATGGCTGCTGAACTCAGCAGAGAGAGCATGGTTTCTAGTGCTGTACAGACACATTAACTTCTAGAGCAATTCGAAGTTTGCAGACTGAATCCCATTTCTGCTAAGAAAGCCTGCCAGTAAAGCCAGCGACTTTACAATTAAGAAAAAAATCTACTTAAAATCTAGAGCTAAAGTCTTCGCAAAAAAGAAAGATCTTGTCAAATAAGAGAGGACTAAACCTACCCAACCTCCCCATCACTACCATGCAACATAGTCTTTCTCGCTCCTTCGTTTTTTGGATTCTTTTCATTTATGACTCAGTTTTGGAACTAAAAGTCCTTTATTGTTGAAGCTAACCGTCTGTGTATTTGTGTTCTGTTACAATTAACTTGAAATATGTGATTATGGTCTTTAACCAGATAATATCTGGGAGGAGAGAAAATCCAATTAGAATAGTAGTTTATGTAAGGAAATGAAGCTGCTGAATTCTGATTTATGGCAAAAGCTCTTTGGTTTATTAATAAATCAAATAACTCCATCTCTTTCCAGTAAAAAGGAAGAGTAGATACACACTGTATATTACAGCTGATGACACTGTTTTGATGTGAAAATGTCTTTTGGTAAATGAATGAACAAATATGTTAAACACTGCCTGCGTGTAACTGCTTTCAGTGGTTATAAAGAAGCACAAAGTTAACATAAGATTTCACAATGATCAAAGTTTTGTTCCTTTTTATGCTGATACCTAACTTCCGCAGCAAATGAAACATAAACTGTGATGTTGGTCTCATGTAACATGTTTAGCTGCAGCCAAATAGATGTTCAAGCCCAAAGTGTTGCTTTTACAGTGCATAAATCGTGATTTGTGCTGTTTTCTGGGTAAAAGTCCATGAAAAAATTACATTCTCCACTACTCCCTTTAATTTTTCTCTTACAGTGAATTTCTGCATCACTGTTAAGACACAGAAAACACGATCAAAATATAGTCAAAAATAGCACTTACCCAGACCTTTGTGCAGCAGTTATCTGATGTGCCTGATTTTCAGTGTCTTACTTTCCCCATACAGAACTGCTGGGCATTAAAGCTGTCCCAGCCTCAAGAGGGATTAAAAGCTCCATGCCTAGACAGACTGCAATCTCTGTTAGGCTTTCCAGTGCCTAATTTCCCTGAAAACTTGACTTATTTGGTGCTCTCATGGTCTCCCAGCGCACATCAACAAGGCCAGGTCACTCACAAAAAGCAGCTGGAGGCATTTTTTTTTTTATTTTCTGAAGTTATGTGTCATATTTATCACAAGGTGCCTCTGCATGTGTCCCAAACCTGTGCCTTGTGCACCACTAACTTTAACAAATGACCTTCTGGTTGATACAAACCTGGGAGAGATTCACTGATTGCAAATAAGTTCCCCACAGTATTTCACAAAACTGTTGGATGGCAAAGGCCAGGACTAAATTCTGTTCACTTCAGTCAAATTTTTCTGTTAAACAACCTGTTCCTTTGCTACAGTGTACATTTACCTGCAAAATACCTTGCTTATGCTTAAGGCAGATGTCTTGCTACGACGTAGTGCCTAATTTGGAGCACAGACTGGTCATTGTAAGAGACATTACAGAAAAACTGTGCTTGAAAGGATACTTGAAGGTCACTTGGAGAAACAAGAAATCTAAAAGAAGGGCCAGAAATTATTTTACTAGTTTCAGTGAGTGCTGACTTTGAAAAAAGTCAACATGAGCACCACATATGTCAAAGTCTAAGCAAAGTCAAGCACATTCAATTATTTTAACAAATAAAAAGAAACAGCAACCATAACTCACAAGTTTTTACTTCTGCATTAACACTCTAAGGCTGCACACAATCATATTGCCACTTGTGCTTCTCTCCCTTCAGGCCAATCAATCTTGAATTCTCTTTGAAACAGTGAAAGAGCACCAGTATGAGATATGGATGATATTTAGCAGTCAAGAAATGCAGATTTGCTTCCATGAGGCTGAAAATAGAACTAAATCCTTGTTTCCCTTTGTCTTGAACAAATGGGACTAGTGTAAACCCCTCTGCCCATGCTATTCACACTATCTTAGCACTTGCAGTCTCTAAAAGATTAGGGCTTTCATTCTTTTCCTAATGTTAGGTCTTGCCCCTGCTTTTTTGACACAGTAAGCATGGATATAAGCATGATCCATATGGGCGCCAGTTTGGTTCTCTGCTGGTCTTTCAGATGGATGCCGTTCTTCCTGTTGGGTTTGAATTTCACATCACCATCACGGTATCACAGCAATGCCACTCTGCAACAAGGCTCCCATGTTGTACTGTCTGCACACTGGCAATAGAATGCAAGTTACTTCAGAGAGTAAAACCACAAAATTTATCTCATTGCCTTTGCTCTGGAGAATGTAGGCAATGGTTGGATGGTTGGTAAACACTGCCTGAAAAAACCGAATGACCACAGACCTGCACACAGGGGATGAGAAGGTAAAACTGGTGGCATGACTTATCCAGTGCTGCCTGGCCTATCAAGACACCAGGAACCTGTTGCTGTGACCACCATGGCACAATAAGGTTCTTTTTCAGTGGGTAAGTCATAACAAGGTCTTAAAAGATGTGAAACCTCTGTTTCAGTCATTTCTTCCCATATGGTTTGAGAGTTTCAGAAATACAGAAATAAAGAAGTACATCACTTTGTCAACCATGAATGCATAGAAACATTCAGGTATATCCCCACATCGGGGTTGCTCACACCCTGCATTCAGAAGCCTTCAGTGACTAAATGTTATCCACTTCACCCTAGCGATAAGAATTCTTTCTTACCAATATAATATTAGAAACAGGTCTTGAAGGTTTCTGCATGTGTGAAATGATACACAAGAAACATCGGAGGAGTGAAGACTACTTCTTGCTTCACTCTTCTGCCATATCATGTCATAACAAAATGAAAAAAAGAAAAAAAAAAAACAAGAGAAAAAAAAAGAAGGGATTTAATTCAATCATAAGAAACTGACTTTCCTCAAATACCTGACTTCACATTTTCATTTTGCCAAAATAGCCTTAGTTCACTGCCTTCCTCTGAAAAAACTGCTGACTTTTTAGGAACTCATAGGTATTTCTGAAAGGTTGAAACTTATAAAATGACACACAGTGATACTTATATTAGGTATTTTATGTACTCGGTGATTCCATAGAATGTTTTTCATTTCTTCAGGAGTCTTCTTGCTAGGAAAATGTTTAACATCCTATCCATAAATCCTACTTCTTCCAATTTTTTAAAACTTCAGGAAATTCATTCTTACTCTAAATGCAGCAATGAGAAGGCTTATTTTCCTTATGTAAGCAGACTTAGTCAGATTGCAAACACCTGCTAAATATGGATTCCTTCAAAGCTGAATTTCAAATTAAAGTTAAATTGCAGATGTAAAGGGTTTTGTGGCTAGGCTTTAACAATGCTCTACCTATTAAACCTGATAATGAGTTTCACTTAAAACAATAACTTAGGTCTCCAGTAATTGGACTGTGTCTCTGGTGGAAGCACAAATGTACACAGGAGAAGAAAACATAATGGAAAGGTGTTTTCTTTAAAATTTTTCTTGAAATAAACTACTGTCCCTTATCTCTAAGGTGACGATAGATGTATCACCATCTGAAAAACTTATATCCTAAAAAGGCAAAGCGTTGAGGGGCAAAAATGTTACAATGCTTCTACAGAGTTGGAAACCAACAGGTAGAGGGATGAAGGAACTATAGAGATCTGTCAAAAAAAAGAAGACTGAATTTAGCTCTCTCCAACATGACTTTGGAGCTTAAGCTGCAAGATTATTCTGAATCTCTACAGTGAAATGCCAACCTTTTTGACTCTGCTGGCAACCTCATGAAACTGTCATAGTTCAGGAAGCAAAGCATGCTGCTCTGCCAGATGAGTTAGTCTGACAATTACAGTGTTCAAACAACATATTCCCCTTCATTAAATGCGTGTCGTATGGGTGATTTAATGGCCTGCTAGTGATATTAATAATGCATAGTTATTAACATGTTTTCATTTATTCATCTGCCCTACTTTACTGCTGCAGAAACCTGAGTTTCATGTTCAGTCCTTCCTTCCAATAGGACAGCATGAGTATCCCAGGCTGCCCTTAGGTGACAGGGACAGTTACTCGCTTATCGCATTGTGTTTACTGGCTACGCTGGGGATTTTATCCAGACTTCTCCCTGCCGTACAATTGCTGGATGAAGGCTCTGGGATTTGTTTCGGCATGTATGTCTGGAGGAAACAAAAAGGGAGAACTGGAGTCATGGGGACAACTCAGAGGAAATATTTAATAGACAAAACCCTGCCTCAGCCAGAAAAATAACTTTCCAGTTTAAAAGCTTTTAAGTGCAATAAGAACGCATCCTCCTAATGCATTGGTCCATCCTATTATTCCTTTATATAGCAGTACCCTGCATTTACCATAGAAAATGAAACTGACCTTTTATTAATGTGCAACTGGAATTGCATATCGATTTTATGTATCCAAAGCATGCAGACTGTTTGTATATGAAAAGAGTGAAATGTTTTAATGTATAAACTGCATTAGTCTCTCTGGCAGAATTTATCTGTGCAACTAATTCACAAGTAAAGGAAGAAACAGTTTGATCTATGCTATTTAGAAACTAAACAGATCCAGCCATACATCAGAGTTTAATAGCTTTGTTTTCCACACTGACAACTACTACTATAATTGGATTTTTTTCAGTACTGTTTGTTTAAATGGAACAGAGATGTTCAGTATTCAGAAACACTGGAACAGCTGAACAAGCCAAATACATGTTAGGGGGCTGATCTTCCTCTGGCTGACCTAAGTAAAAGTTTTCCCCTTTGTAGAAAATAATAGGAGGGAACAGCGCAATACCCAGCCTGCAGGAAAAGAAATGTGTTTCTTGCAATACCTAGGAAGACCTCACTAATTCTATGACAGCCAGCTGAAGAAACTGCTGTTAGTCAGTCAATCATGGGACAAAAATACAAAAAAAAAAAAAAAAAAAAAAAGTTAGCAACGCTGAAAATACGCATATGCAAGTTCTAATGTCCCTTGGGATGATGGCCATCCTTAGCAAAGCACTGAAAATTACAGTGGTATGAGTGAATTCGTTCGTGGACTATAGTAGCGCTGGAGAGTGGTAAGGGAACAGAGTATGTCAAGGCTGAAATATGGACCCAAGCCTGGACAATTAAAAAAGTGGTATCTGCCTGCTCCAAAAGTCAGCCACTGAAATAAGTGAATGGGTTCATATTCTGTAAGAACCAACCTCAGCATTGGCTCAGTGCTTTAAATAAACCACAAACCAAGCCTCTCAAGGCCTCACAAAACTCTGCATACAACCCGCACTGCTCCTCCAGAGGCTTTTCGCTTCATGCGCACAGACACGTGGTAAGATGCAACCCTCCCCACTCTCCAGTGCTTTCTCCTTTCTGGAGAGATTTCTAGCAGTCTTTCGGCTGCATTTTGTAACTGCTGGCAGAAAACTTCACTTGATTAGTGGCAGTAACATTGCACAGTCATTTTAATTTGGTAGCACAACAGCTCAGGTCAGCTTCTGAATATACCTTAGCCTGCTCCTGCTCTAGTCCAGGCTGCTGGCCAGTCTGACTTCTTGTGGGATGAAGTTCTGCCAGAAGAAATGGGAATGGGAAGACCTAAGACCCTTCAACCAGAAAAGGGAAACGCCAAGCACCTCTCTTACACCATCCCACAAACACAAACCAGAACATCAGAGTCCTGACAGGAGAGAGAGTGGCTGGTAATGAAAGGTTTTCCTTATGAATGGTAAAACCTAACGGTAGCAGCTGTAGTCTCGGGATGCAGTAAAACACAGCAAAGCTTGATGAGCCCACCTCAATGTGAAGATGGGGAATCTGGAATCTGGATAAAACCAGCTTTACCTTGCAAGGCATTACGTTACATTTAAGAAACATTTCTAGGATGTGAGGGAAACTTGTAACATACAGCAAACCACCCAAGGAACTGAGAGACTCCAGCCACTGCCAGCTGCAGGAGAGCACAGAGGGAGAGCAGCAGTCCTAATGAAAAGGCACCTTTTATTCTATATACTACTGGGCAGCATTCATATCAGCATGATCACAGGTTTGTCAGCCTTTCCACATGCATCTCCAGCGTGAGAAGGCTATATAACCAAGTAAAAACTCCCCGAGCTGGACACTCACACACCGTCTTCACTTGGAATTGTATCTCGAATCAACATCCACCATCACGTGCCTGCCCTACTAAGGCTTCTAAGGCAAACGCGGCATTTGTCTGCACCTTCTCCGCTTAAGCCCAGCTGTTTCTGTACTTCCCTTGTAGCTTTGTGGAGAGGGTGGAGGGGCAGCTGTGAAGGTTAACAGTCAGTCTGAGGTCAGAAGGGCTGTGGTTGGCGTGCACGGTGCATGGGGGAAGTTGTGATGGCTGCAGAACACTTTGGCTAAGAGCTTCGCTCTCAGGTCTGTCGATTCTCATCTACTACCTATTTTACTAAACAGTTCCTTTTCAATCAGCAGGCTAAAGACTCCGGTGGCAAAGTGAAAAACATCTTTTAAAAAGCTCAAGGAATTCAAGGGTGATTTTTTTCAGACACCAGATGATTGCATAGATCTTATGAAAAGAAATTCATGATGGCCTTGCCACTTCCAAAACTGGACAGCAGAGCTGGGAAATGGGCTGAGGGGGACGAACACATATTGTTGAGGTAGGGATTGAAGTTTGCTTCCCTGTTCCACGCTCTAGCCAGCCTCATGCTTCAGGCACGCACAATGGTTACAAAGTTCCTGCATAGTCTTGTCTTCAGTAATCTGTATGCTTTGTTCAGTTAAGTGTAGAATTAAAACATAGACGAATATGACCTGTTGAATCAGGACACAGAACAGCAGAGTCTACTACTCTTGTGCAGGCTTCCCTCACCAGCTTTATTATCCTCTTGGGCAGATGTCATCTACCTGGGATTTCTGCAAGGCCTTTGATACGTTCCTCCACAACATTCTTGCCGCTAAATCAGGGAGATACGAGTTTGGTGGATGGACTGTTAGATGGATAAGGAATTGGCTGGATGGCCATGTCCAAAGAGTTACAGTCAATGGTTTGATGTCCAACTGGAAAACAGTAATGAGTGGTGTCCCTCAAGGGTCTGTACTGGGACCAGTACTATTCATGAGTGATGTAGACAGTGGGATTGAGTGCACCCTCAGCAAGTCTGCAGATGACACCAAACTGAGTGATGCAGTTGATACACTTGAGGGAAGGGATGCCATCCAGGGGGACCCTGAGACAGTCTTGAAGAATGGACCTATGTGAACTTCATGAAGTTCAACAAGCCCAAATGCAAGGTCCTGTACTTGGGTCCGGGCAATCCCCAGTATCAATACAGACTGGGGGATGAATGGATTGAGAGCAGCCCTGTGGAGTAGGACTTGGGGATACCGGTGGATGAAAAATTGGATATGTGCCCGCAATGTGCGCTTGCAGCCCAGACAGCCAACCGTATCCTGGGCTGTATCAAAAGAACCATGGCCAGTAGATTGAGGAAGGTGATTCTCCCCCTCTACTCTGCTCTTGCGAGACCCCACCTGGAGTACTGTATCCAGCCCTGGGGTCCCTGGTATAAGAAAGATATGGACTTGGTTAGAATGGGTCCAGAGGAGGGTCATGAAAATGATCTGAGGGCTGTAACACCTCTCCTGTGAAGAAAGGTTGAGAGAGTTGAGGTTCAGCCTGGAGAAGAGAAGGCTCCGGGAAGACCTTCTAGCAGCCTTCCAGTACCTAAAGGGGGCCTACAGGAAACCTGGAGAGGGACTTTTTACCAAGGCCTGCACTGACAGGACAAGGGGCAACAGTCTTAAACTGAAAGAGAGTAGATTTAGATTGGATATAAGGATTAATTTTTTACTATGAGGGTGGTAAGACACTTGAACAGGTTGCCCAGAAAAGTTGTTGATGCCCCATCACTGAAGTGTTCAAAGTCAGGTTGGATGGGGCTTTCAACACCCTGATCTAATGAAAGGTGTCCCTGCCTATGGCAGGTGTGTTGGATTAGATGGTCTTTAAAGGTTCCCTTCCATTCTATTCTATGATTACATGATTCTTATGCAAATATTCATTATTATAAGCATTCAATAAATATGAGATGTGGAAGTGCAACCAATGAGAACAAATGTCAGCAATAAGACCAACAGGGAGAACATCATTTAATAAAATAGTTTGTGTAATTTTTCTTCCATGTCATTATCAGTTATCTACTTTAAACAAAGACAGCTGAAACAGCTTTTGGTGGAGCACCAGGAGATACTCCATTGCTTTTTGTTTCTTAACAGCTGACATGACCCACTTCCATGTAGTTAATAGCCGTACAAAGTCATTTTTATCCCCTCCTGTTACACTGCAGCAGCCTGTAAGTTAGATCCCTGTGATCTCAGCCATGCAGGCCACATTGCTATACAGGTATAGGAGAATACTTAGCCATCTGGGGCATGGTTTTGAATCTGGTATTTAATCAAGTCAGGCCAAAAATATAATGAGCAAACAAGCTTGGAAAAGTTAAGTAGAGGCTGGTAAATGCTTATGACAAATTATATGTGCTTTCTAACCATGCTGTATCTTAAACTTCAAATTCTCTTTCTCTTAGAAGCCAAAAGGCTAAGTGTTTCCTGCTTTGATGTAAACCAGCCCATTTGTCATTAAGAAAGCTGAATTAGTGTATTAGCACTGTTGTCTATAAATCTACATGGACTACTGATGTTTTTAATTCAAAACCAAATGGAAGTATAAGGGCTATAGTTCTGTGTGGATAACAGTATCTTCTCCAGACACGTACCTACAGGACAATCATAGCTTTCTCTCTCACAAGCACATACACATATGTGAAGTGTCTGACCATCACAGAGCCATAGCAGAACTTGAAAGTATGAATCCGAGTATAACCAATGAATGGAAATTTTCATGAGTTTATTGAAATAACAGTTTTGAGACATACAGGCAGCCACTTCCCATGTAAGTAACATTTTAATGCAAATTTCTACTGGCTTCCATGGCCTTCCTTATCAGTACTAAAATGTGTAAAAGACTTGGAGGGGAGCAGGTGGAGAAAAGAGAAGTGGGATGAGGGTTCACATCCTGGATGCTGAGATAAATACAGGAGTTCCTCATTCTGATGCTCTGCGTTTTCTGGCAGAAAAGCAGACCCCTTCTCTACCTCAGTGCTCCCAAAGCAAAGTGAGACCATACCATCATAGCTGGGGTTACACGTGGCTTAATACTGTGAACCCTCCCACTCTGGAAAAGAAGGCCCTTACATCCTTTCCTAACCACTGATACTGCCAACTGGGGTTATGGTATCAGAGACAAGTGTAGTGTGACGTGTTTCCAGCTCAGAAATCCTGGTCCTGAAATCAGTTGTTCTCAGCATTATATTACAAAACCTCATTTCTGAGAACAGATATTCCAGATATTTTCTGTTCCCAGCTGACAGGCCAATGTATGGCTAAGGAATAAACAGTTCCAGAAATAAACTTTTGTTCAGTAAAACTGAATTAGGCTAGGAGATCAGAAAAGTCATGACAAAAAAAAAGAAAAAAAATTAATTGGAAAATCCCTTCTTAACTTGCTTTAAATGTAAATGTTTACTTCTCTGTAACAGGAAAGCAGTATAGCATTTTTTTTTTCTCTACAGACCTGAAATGCTCTCTTGTTTTCTAATGCATTTCAGAAAAACAGCACAACGGAAAGATGCTGGACTATTGATACAGAGAATGAAATGTCCTGCCTGTCTAGAGGTCAGACACAGCACAAGCCCTGGCATAATACATTTCCTTACATGGATTTACCACTGTTCCACTGGTGCTGGAAGGATTACCCTAGGGATGGGAGGTCCTTCACAGCCAAGACATTCAAACTTAGATTCATCAATTTAGCCCCTTTAATCTATATTTAAACACAAAACCAAACAGCCAAAGCCAATGGCAAAAGTCAAGTACTCAGCACTCTTCAGAACTGGACCCCTTCTCTGTCCCTTCCCACCTCCCCGCCCCCACGCTTAGATTAAGATAACCAAAATTTTCTCTTACAGTTATTCAAATTCTTTGTCCCTCTAATGAAGCTCTCTCGACAGTCAAACTTGCGGCCTGGACACCTGCACAATGGAAACTAGAAAGAGTTTATAACCTTGCTTAAAGCTGACCAAGGAGGAAGTGAACCCTCATTCTTGAGTTTTTTATTTCCACGTATCTCCCAGTGTGAGACTGCTGACTAAATGCCATGGTAAAATGATAGAGTGAAAAATTGTTTTCAGCCTTTCTTTAGGACTTCTAGCTCACATAAGAGTTTGCCACAGCACTGACTTGGGTCCTGCTCTGCACCAGGCTGTTCTGCACGCAGCTTCTGTATGTTTGTTTCTCTGTTAGAGAGACAGTAGTTGCTTCCTCTTTAAATAGACATGTCCATGGTTTCTACACAAGTCATCTCTGAATGTGGTACTATCCACAAAAGATACAACAATATAGGTGTAGAGCTTTTTGTAATGATTCAACGCTCATCAAAGAAATCTACTGAATGTTCAAGGCATGACCTCAGACAAAGGTCTTCACAGGGTGTGATGAGCTTGCATTTTGCACTGACAAACACAAGTCTTCTTACAGAAGACTTGTTTTGCTAAAATCTTCAGTATAGTAAAAAGAAATCAAAAATAATAATTGTATTAAATAATTACTTAATGTCTTTGGGAAAGACTTTACAGGAATTGCAAAAGTATGTGACAACAAGCAGGCCCTTGGAACTGAATACACTAGCCCATCCATTTCAACCTGGCAACTGGGTCTACATCAAGTCATGGATTTCAGAGCTGCTAACTGAAAAGTGGAAAGGACCATTCCAAGTACTCTTGACAACTTACACAGCTGTCAAGGTCCAGGGGAATGGGCTTTGGATTCATTACTCCAGGACTGAAAGGGCTCCCACCTCATGGACAGTGGAACAAAAGTCTCCCCTTAAGCTGAAATTGGGAAGGTTATGACTGAATTTTATGTTTTGTTTGTAGCAATTATGGTAGCGATGAGCCAAGTTTGGCAAATACCAAAATGGAACCAAAATCTACACCTCATTCTAGCACAAAATATCACTCAGATACTACATAAGAATGATTGCTGGGTTCGTACTTAAATACCAGGACATTCAGAAAGCAGAGTACCTTTAGCTGGTGTTCACCTTCCTTCCTGGATTAATTGGACTGAACCCGGCATTTGGGAAAAGGATCCACGGGGTAAATTTCTAGTGTTAAATGTAACCATATTAATAACACCCAATATGTCCTTCCCGTGCATACAAGATGAAAGTAGAGGTGCTTTCATGGGAATGTACCCAAAATGTAACTAAACCACTAGTCTTAATCTTACTTCAATAGTAAAAACCTTTACATAAATGAATTACACTGGTTTACCAGTCCCTAATGGGACAGGATGGTCCTGGTTGTGCGGGAACTGAGCCTTGAAAAGTGTTACCATTAGGTTGGATAGGAGAATGTACGTTGGGAGCCGTCGTTCCCAATATGACAATAACTGACAAACTACATAAACAGAGCGGATGGGTGAAAAACTTTCTCAAACGAACCAGGAGAGTTCATAATCCCATTGCAGATTGTTCCTTAGGATTCCATAGTTTTGTCAGATGGTTTCTTCCTTGAATTGGAGTTAGTGAATTGGAGAAGGCAATTTTAAATATATCAGCTGCGATAGAAAACATTGAAAATGTCACGTTTTCCTCATCGCGACAGTCTAGGAGAAACGACGCATTTCCAGGGACTCGCCCTGGGGAGAAAACGGACCAACACTGATACTGTGGATCAAGTGATTTCTCCGTTTATTTACCATAAACATGCGCAAGCCATCTACTGATTGGTTAACATGTGCTGTTCATGTGCCTAAAGCAATAGTTTGATTGGGTAAGGTCTTCTGATCATGCGAATGATTCCTCCTGTCTGTGTCTTGCCTGGTGTCCTGTTTTCCGTCATGTAGACCTGACTTCGTTTTACTTTTTGTGCTTGCTTCATCAAATTTGTAGCAACAGTTGTTCTTCACAGCATTCTTGAAGTCTGCTGCATGCAGAGGCCTCTGGCTCACAGATTGAACAGTCCCATTGTGTCTCTTGTTCACTATGTGTCTATTTTTCTAATTATCCCACAGAAAACAGAACCATTGATGCTATATAGGCACTACAAATTGAAGTATCTCGCTTATCCCAGGTAGTGTTGCAAAACCAAATGGCTCTTGACTTATGACTAGCTTCATAGGGAGGTGTTTGCACAATATAAGCTGCTGTATATATGTGAGTCAAAGCGGCAGAACTTTTACAAATTTAGCAGAAATTTAGGAACAAACAAAAGCTTTGTATCAAGATACAAAGGATGATACGTCCTGGGGATTTGAAGAGTTATGGCATAAACTTACGTCATGGCTACCAAATTGAACATGGCTAAAGAATTTGTTTGTTACAATCTGTGTGTGCATCTTAGCCTGTATAATGATTCGATGCTGTAGTTGTAGTCAATTATGTATGAAAATTAAGTTTAAATGTTGAGGCTTTGGATTTGTAGGTCCAAAGTCTCAATAAAAGGGTGTGGGTTGATGCCTTGAGTAAAGGCTGGAGTTAAAAGACTCCATTGTATTTTAATTTGTGCTTGCTTAAGCAACTTTGAAACTTGTAACATATAAGAAAACCTTGATGTTTGTAACAGTATGCACAAATAGATAAGAAGCCTTAAGTTTTGCTGAGCTTTGTGAATAAAACCTGCCAGGACCAGCAAATGGGGAAGAAGAGATGAACCATCTGAGATGACCTGCACTGCGTGTGCCTTGAGAGAGAGTTCAATTAGCGGATGCCAAAAAATGTCCACCAGAGGGTTTTGAGGACCCCAAAAGACCACCAACCCATTTAATAGTGCAAGCCCCCGAAAGGGCGGAAACTATGTAAATAATTTCTGGGAAATACCATGAATATGTATGACAATTCTGGGAAATTTAATGAATGAATGTGTATATATTAGACCAACAGGAGATTTGCTTGCTGTAGGCAACAGTATGCACCATAGGCGGAACTATCCCCCGTGCATCCAGCGCTGCAATAAAGAATGCCTGCTTTCTAAAACTCCAAAATCAAGCCTTGGAGAGTTTCTTCAACCAGCTTTTTTGGTTATGCACCCCTACCTCTGACTGGCAGGACAGAAGAGAAGATCACTCGGGCACCTGTCCCTTTCATTCGTGCCCCCAAGACTCTCAAGTCCTGCTTGACCTTGCCTGGGTTTTGCTTTACCATGTCCTGGTGCCCGCATGGAAAAGGAGCAGGGGATAGCAGTCTGTGCTTCGAACCAGTGTGGCAGCCTCCCTGTGACATCCTGGAGCACTCCTGGGCGGTCAGCACCACAGGACCCTCCTATTTCTTCTTGCAAAGTCTAAGCTCCTCCTCTCTTGCTCGCTCCTCCTCCCCCATACAGCGTAGCCTGCTGATTGCTGCCCTCCTCCTGCAGCTCCTCCACTTGCTGAGGGACTCCACCAGCTGTGGCACACCTTGGGCGGGTGGAGGGTCAGGAGGGGGGGTGCGGTCTTTGCAGCCTTCCACCTGGGCAGCAGCTTCCCTGGTAGGAAGCTTTGTCAGGGTGGCCACCCCCAGCTAGCCTGGCCAGGCAGCTGCCGAGCACAGCCTTCGCCTGCTCTCTGCCAGCATGCTGCTAATTCTCTGGCGACCTCGGGCTGCTGGGCAGGCTTGCATGGCCACCAGCCAGCTTGGGGTGGCCGTTGGGGCCGCAGCCTGAGGCGGTGGGTGAGCAGTGCGGGCAGCAGCCCCGCCGCTGACAGGGTGCACTGCCCTTCCCATGCTAATGGCCGCTTCTGCCAGCTGGCGCTCCTCGGGGGCGGGTTCTTTGCGCCTTCCCACCCTGTGCGAGCGACCGCCGGGGAGCACCGGCACCCCCCGGCTCTTGCCTGCTGCCTGAGGGTGCTGGGGGGCCCGAATCCCCCTCAGACAGCTGGCGGGGACCTCGCAAGCCTCGCCGTCCTCCATCTGCAGAGGTAGGGGAAATGGCCGCCTCATGGCTGTGCGGCAGAAGGTACTGAGTGGCACCCCCCAGCCTGGGCAGGAGCCAGAGGCAGCGCTGTCCTCTGGGGGGCACCTGGTCCCGGAGTGCCAGGGCAAGGTGCCTGGAAATTAGGGAGAGTTGTCCACAGGCTTTTTTCCAGAAGGAGCATGGTTCTCCTCTGTGTGTCACTCTGGTCAGTGACAACGTTTCATTCATGTTGTTCTCCTTGGCTTGTTTTTCCTTTGTTGTGAGTGAAATATTTGGGATTGCTTCAGGGATTACTGGGCCACAGCAGGGTGAAGAAGAGAGATAAAAGATGTCCCAGAAGCCACGGAGGGAGGGGGCTGAGCCCCGGGCAGGAGCAGCTGTCAGTCAGAGAGCAGCAGGTTGCTGCTGGGGAGGTTTCACCAAGCAAGGAAGTGTGGGGTTTTGCCAGTTGACTCATGTCCTTTTCATTTCTTCCTGGTACAGAAGCCCCGTGAATTGTTGTGAAAGTGCTAAGTGTTGTCTGCCAGTATGAAAAGTAGCGATTTCTTTCCTAATTACCACAGTGGCTGGCCAGATGCGTGAGTGTTACAAAATCCAGGAATCGTATTTTAAAAACTATGTCCCAGAATGTTAAAACCCACACTGTTTGTCTTTAGTTCTTGGTGGAGACATATGCCATGACAGACAATGTGAAAACCCGCTTTGATTTGGAGAAAGGGTGTTATGAAACAGTATTCAAAGAGCTACACAGATTATTTCACGCAGGACTTGTGCATGTTTCTGCCATGTCTCTGGTGGCCCTTCCTGGCATCTGCTAGGCTGTTACCAACCGTGAACTCCAGGAAATCCACATTTTGACATCTGTCTTGGGAATGTAGGAGTCAGGGCATGAAATGCCCACATGTGACTGTTCTTGAACTTTAGAGGAGTTAAGGTCTGGATGCCCACAATGTGATGCCATCCCTTTCCTTAATGAGCTGACAACCCGGAGCGGAACACCCCTGGTACCTGTTGAGTTGTGGGTGTACTTTTCGGTGGGGGATCGTCATGAGTTTGTGGTATTGCAGGGAGGTACTTTTGAGCCTGGATACACCTAGAATATATTTTTGATATGTGCAAACAAGCAAACAAAACCTCATGGGGTGGCAGTGGAGTGATGAAACTGAACAGGTTCTCTCTCTTCTTGTTGAGGGTGGTCTTGTTTTTTTTCTCCATATAATGGAATACAGAAAAATGGGCTCAAGCCCTGACCTGGGCCCTCAGCAGTGATACCAGTCTTCCCTCTGAACAGAACTGGTTCATTGATGTCCACAAAATTGCAAATTAATGGGACTGCAATTAAGAAGCAACAGCGCTAAAGGTTGGTGTGACTTGTGCAGTAGAAAAGATGCTCCTTTTCTAGGTGGTGGAAAGCATGTTCTGCTTTCCCTGACTCCCACATGGCCCCTTTGTTTTCAGCAGGCTTCCCACCAACGCCTCTGCAAGCCAGTTCTTAGGTGCAACCGAAAGCAGAATTTTCTCTTTATTATTCCCACACCACAGAGGCAATTCTGCTTTCAGTGAGCTGAATGGAAATTTGTGAGTAAAGATGATGTTTAGATTCGTCTGCAGTGCCACGGTAGAGTTCATGCGGCCCTGCCCATCTTCAGTAAACGTCAGCTTTGTGTTGTGGTTTTCACTGGAATGACATCTACTGAATTGGAGAAGACCCATGGGAGAGAATAAACTGATGACAGAAGTTTTGAACGATGGGCTTGGGAACCGTAGATGTGCATGTTTGTAGAGTACATCTCTTTCAATCTCCTGAGAGGATTTTTTCCTCTCATAACTTGAGTAGGGTGGAAATCTTTTCAGTCTGGTGGATTTGATATTTTTAACTTCACTTTTTATTGTGTTGTGAAAAAAAATGAACACAGTCTTACCATTTACATCCCACAGTGTTACCCACTGGTCAGAAATGTCTGAGGCTTTCACATCTATTCCGTACCTTTGCTAACTGTGCCAGTCTTGATCTGGTTGAATGAGAGCAGCTATGGCGAATAACATTCTCGACTTCCCCATCTCCTCACTCTGGTTTTCCTCTTTCTCAGGCATATGCTTTCTAGAGAGTGCATATAAGGGTAAGAGATTACTAGAGTCCTTTCTTATTCCTAAAGGCATCTGAAAATTCTGTTAGGAGTCACTTGCTGTAAAATCATCTCCTGAAGCCATCACAGAAATATCTAAGATTTTATAGAAATCCTTTTGAGGCTCAGGAAGGTATGATTCTTTTCTTATGCTCAGTTTAACAAAAGTCTCTGCAGCCTTGGTCTTATATCTTCTTTAATGCTACATTTGAGGACTAGTGGTTCTCCCAAGCAGGGCGCCCTGCTGTTGAATTAGCCAGGCACAGCACAGAACCCTTGGTCTGGCCACAGTGAATACTTTTTTGGATAGGCTTAGACCAGCATGGTGAGTTTATGTTATTTCAAGGATTTGCTACAACATCTGTGCCTTTTTTGACCCAATACTGCAAGCCTTTTAAAGCCATACACTTTTTTTTCTTCTTCCCCTCCAATGAACCAATCTGAGACTCTGTAGAGCACAGGATTATTGCACTATAATAAAAGGTATTAATATAGCGGCAAAGCAATCTTCCTTGCTGGAATACCTACCTAGCCTTCCTACCACAACAACATTGTTTCATAATGTGTGTACTGGAATGAATGAATATGAATATTTGCTAACTGCAGGTATTTTTACCATGCTGATCCCTCTAATATTGAGGCAGATGTAACAATAGTCACCTGTGTACTTCTATGAGTCTGTGCAATGTTTAGTTTGTTAATGGACTGGAGAGTGATTTCTGATGATGATTCATGCATTATTGGAAGGGGTAAAAGTGGATGTGGAAATGTCAGGAGAGGCTGGGAGCTTAAGTTTATAAATAATGGTAGCATCTGACAGTTCATCCAGTCTCAGGGGAAACTGTTTGGGAACAGTGCTAAGCACTGGATCTCAGTGAATGGTCAGAGTAGGGTGGGAGAAGGCACCATGGCTTTATTCAGATCTTCCCTTCAGTTGACTTAAGTAAGGGCAGATGAAAAACCTCTTGTAAAGAAGCACTTTTGCATCTTCCTCCAGACTTTGAGGGGTTTTGCCTTTTTATTTATACAAATGTACAGTCTTTAAAGTATTTTCCCCTGGAAAAGTATATCAATCTATGTGTTTCTCACTTAATGAAGTGTGTTAACATTAACTATTACATAAAGAAGCTCTATTGTATCAGAACGACTAGACGAATATTGTTACAGAACTGTATGGAAGTGGTGGTATAATTTAACTATGATTGCTCAGACAATCGTAGCAGGTTATTTTTATCAAAAGAATTGGTGCTGACTTGGAGTTGCTAACACTTACGCAAGCTCATTTTATGAAGCATAAAAGCATGGGTAAAACAAGTGTGTTAAAGTTGGTGGTAGGATGGGATTCAATGTGAGCCTTACATGCCAGGTGAGATTTCATAAATCAGACAACCAAGTAGATGGCTTCCTTGTGAACTGGTATGCATCTGGGATTAATTTAGGGACTACTGCCATTGGGATTAACTTCGGGACTAATGCCATTGCACAGTTGTGGCCTGAGTGTACATTTCCCTTAAAGACATTTTTAAATAGGAAGCTGAGGTTTCAACTCAATTTGTACAAGTCCCTGTTTCCTCTGAGAAATACTAAGTGTTCATTGTAAAACTAAAAGATGCCCAAGCTGAAAGAGCCTTAGCTTTCAAACAAAATCAGTGTTTTCAATGGGAAACATCCATAGACTCTTTAAAGATGTTTTTGTAGAGCCCTTCACACATCCTCCACAAAACCATTCCTTTTTTTTCTAAACAAACAGCTCTATTGGCAGTGTAATTTCTTCGACTGCCAAAACACGGTTTTGAAATGGAATTGCTAAACTGCTGTGCAACTTTGGGCAAGGCATCTTTAATTTACTTTCTGCAAATTCCAACAAAGTGGGAAAAACTATTTCTTTTTCTCTGTTCATGTTCTTAATGAGAATAGCATAGTTCAGCTGGAAGGGACCTACAATGATCATCTAGTCTAACTGCCTGACCACTTCAGGGCTGACCTGAAGTTCAAGCATGGTATTGTCCGACAGGCATGGGGCATCAACCGCCTCTCCAGGAAGCCTGTTCCTGGGTTTGACCACCCTCTTGGTAAAGAAATGTTTCCTCATGTCAAATCTGAGCCTCCCCTGATGCAGGTTTGAACCATTAATTAAATACCTCTACTGTGAGTCACTTGAAATTTGTCCTTTCATTTAGACATCATCCTATTATCTAGAGCTATGAAATAGATAGTGACTTGGCAGTGTCACAGGGGCATACAGGCGGCTGTCTGTATTCTGTTACTTGATGTTCAGTGTTTGAAGTCAAGGCCTGAAGTTGTGAGCTTGGTTCAGTAAAGTGTATGCTTCTTCCTCAAGACTTGACCTGGTGTCCCTGAGGAAAACAGATTGTTTCTGCTGACTCACAAAGGACTTGAAGTCTGGCCTGTTACATTTTTAGTGTCCACCTGCACAAGGGGGCTGGTTTCACAGTGATAGAACTTGATGTATAACCACATCGTAATTGGTGACTATATATAAGGGCTATATCGGAGTGACAAGCCAGTATTTAAAAACCACAAGAGCTGCTGAACTGAGCCAGACTAAAGCATGTGCAGTCCAGTGGCCTGTCTCAGGTGGTGGCCAGAAGTGCAGGGTGATCAGCTTATTTTTTAGAGCCTTATGATGGGGAACGTGCCTCTTGGATTAGATGATAAAGGCCAGGGCCAGATGTGTTCCATTCTTCTTCTGGGAAGAGATAACTTTTCCAGGCTCAAAAAGAGTAGGGAGTGGAGAGAAAAGAAAAGCAGTGTCTCAGGGAAAGTACTGAAGTAAGAAGCTTCTGCAGATTTTCACTCAAATTTCCTTCATATTCCGGTCTGCCCTAGTGGGACTGGGGTATCTGGGCATCCTATGACAGCAATTGCTTATGGAGCAATATAGGAAATGGCACAAACACTTGATTTTTGTTCTGCATCCCTGCTTCTAGGTGGGGAGCATGGCCTCTCAGCTATGCAGGAATGTACCTGGGTCTTTGTACAAGGGAAGTATAACTAAAAAAGGGTAAGGGGTGCAGTGTAAGAGAGAGACAAAGGTGCTTGGGCTCATCCAGTGATGGTTGTACTTCCACTCAAGTTCAGGGGAGCACAATGAACAGTGGAGGAGTGGGTGAAGAAGCTCAAAGACAGAGGATTGCTGGTGGGCAATGGTGTGCCAGTCAGGAGAATGTCTTGCTACTGCATCTGGTACCACTTCCCTGTGTCTGGTCACTATGCTATTGTGTATATGATGTATTTACTAATGGAAGTGAGCTGGAAGTCACGGTAGCCCACATGGGCAGAATCCTGTCCTAAAAATCCCTGTTCTCATGGTTTATTATTTCCATGCACCTGTCTTGGTCCAGGTTGTGCACTGAATCTAAGCCTTACAGATGTATAGTTACCCTCAGGAGAAAGATGTGAGTTGGTTTGCTTTAATGGGCAATCTGTTAGAGCTACCAGAAATAAGAAATCTCAGCTAAATGTAGAAAATCAGCCCAGACATTTCCAGGTTAAAAAAAACCCCAAAAAACTCATATTTCAGAAGCCAGAAGTTAAGGTAGCTTCATCATCTCCCAGTGGAGAAGTTTTATATACCTATATAGTTCCTCTCCCATTGTCTCCTGATTGACAACTTTTCTGATAGCCATTTTCAGGCTCTTAGCAGGCAATTATAGGTCTATCACACGCTGTTGGTGACTGGGTGTGCCAGAGGCATATGTATGTGTGTATGGCCAGGGAGGCGAAGGGGCTGTGCTCTTTGTACTCTGAAGACTGGCATGGCAGAGGTTGGGAGTGAGAGCAGCCTGGAGCTTGTGTGACCAGAGCCATTTGTTCTGTGAACTGGGAGAGCTGGAGGATATGTATTCAACAGAACATATGTTGATAGTTTGAATAGATCACACAAGATTGCGTCTCGGTTTTGAGGTTAGGAATATGTTTAACGTGGGTCTTGGTGCAAGGAAGGTGGTTTTGGTCCAGGCAGTTGCTGGTGGTTGCTCCTATTTTCCTTCATCTCCACAACCCAACATCAGGGCCCCTCCAGTCTTTAGGTGCCAATAGGGCCAGAGTTTGCAAGTTCAGTGTTTGTATCTCTGCCTCTAAATGAAATTTGGCTGATGCTCAGTAGGGTATTGAATAATTTTGCCTCTTTTCATACACATATTTTGCACATGTTTGTTACAATTCCCCTGAGTTCACCTTGCCCTTCTGAAAGCATTTCTGTGGCTGTTGATGAGACACAGAAGCTCTGAAATCTGTGCATGGAATCAGAGACCCTTCAGAATGAGGCAGCAACCATCTTCAGTTGTCTGAGGGAACAAAGTGTTTTCTTTTCCACTGCAGAAGCAACTTTCCCATCACAGATGCAAATAACCTACAGTGTAAGGATCCTTTCATAAGGAAAAGGAATCATCAGTTGTGTCCGGTGTTCCTCTCCCAGCTAATGAAGAAGGACAATGTTTGGTGTACAGTGTCGTTGCCAGGCAAACAGCAGCACCAAAAAGCCATTAGGATTATTTCAGGAAATGCTGGGTGGTGTATGCCTCTTCGTTATTACTTGTAAGTGAAGATTGCAGTTTCCTGCCTTCCAGAAGTATTTTGAAACACAGCTCTTTTTTCGAATGTGTTTTGTGATCTTCAGGGTATATCCAAGGACACATTGTGACGGTCTGACAAATTATAGTCAATGTCTCAAACATTCATTAAAGAACTTTGGTGGAGAAAACAGCCTCTGTAAAACCACTGGAGTTCTGTGAACAGGACGATGCGGTCGGAGGAGAGGGCCCCACAGAGGGTGGGACCACACTTCTCCAAAGCAGCAATTCCTTATCTTAAGTGACCAGGAGAAGGAGCACAGTGTATGCACCTGGAGGAGGAGGCCCCACATAAGATGGGACTGTGCTTCTATCTTAAGTGGTCATGCCAGCAGGAAAAGAGAGGCAACTCCACAATGAACCACCCCCCCAGAGCTCACCAACTGATTCCAGAGAACCCTGGGAATAGGAACTGCGCATGTCAAGACCATCGACTAACACACTGTAAAAGCAGGGAGAACAAGTTCTCAGCATGCGCCCTCTGGAACTGGATCTCTATGCTGGCTGGACCAACACTGGACCCAGGACTGGTGAAACCCTTTTCTTCTCTCTCTCTTTCTCTCTCTCCCTCTTTTCCTTCTCTCTTTTCCACAGTCCCTACACCTCATCCTTTTAAACATAAACGGTTGACCAAGTCTGAGACTAGGAGTGGATCTAGCTGCCCCTGGGCTCCTCTTTGAGAAGAAGTCCAGAAAGCAAGGAGGTCTGCTCTGAACCTCGTGACTCAGCAGGAGGGCTCTCCTGATACATTTCATGTTCCTTTTTCCATTTCTTTTTCTACACCTCCCTTTGATAGCATAGGTCCATACATTTCATGTGATTTGTTCAAACTTTTATGGTTTTAATATTTTGTACCTTCTATGAAAACTGGTTTGCTGCTAGGTGACTGTGCAAGTGAGATTTGATAAATGATATATATTAACACTATGGTTGAAACAATGGACAAAGGGTAACCGGGGAGATAATTACCAAGTCTAGTCAAGTGATTAACTAGTAATTATTCATAAGTTTTGCAGTTCTTTGCTCTTATGACTAGATGTTCCTGTATGCTAGATGAGAACATGTTGAGACTGAACACATATGATTGAAACTGCATTAAGCTTCAAGATCAAAGAACAAGGACAAGAATAAAGACTTCAGGGACAGCCAGCAAGAACTTCAAATGGGCCGGTGGTCGCAAAAGCAGCCCTTCAACTCAAATGGATCCTTTACTGCGCATGATCTGATGTAGGCAGTACTATGATAATCAGTTGCAATCATTTTTATGTATATGTATACTAATCTGATTAATATGCAATTAGTTATTCTATATAACCTGTTAAAGCTGTGGCATGCACGCTAGGTGGAATTATCCCCCATGCATCCAGTGCTGCAATAAAGAATGCCTGCTTTCTAAAACTCCAAAATGAGTCTTAGAGAGTTTCTTCGACTGGCTTTTCAGTATCACCTCTTCTCAAACAGCGGCTTAATGACATGTTGCAGGGTTCATATTGATAAGTTCACTTGTACTTGGGCAAGGTTAGCTAGGTTGAATAAATGTTGATTGTTGTTTGAACTCCCCTGGTGTCGTTTCACCTTAATTCTGACAAAGGAAATCCACGAACCTGAGTCGCTCCAACTTTGGGATGCGACACACATATTGTGCCTTTTCCATCTGTGTAATTGATTTATTGCTTAATTTTAGTAACTAATTAGAATCTTAAGTCCAGAGAGACAGTCAAGTTATCCAATATTTTTTATCAGCAAGAGGTTGCTGCATATTCTTGTAACTTTGTGACCCTACCAATTTGTTTCATAGGTGTGTTTATACTGCCTGTACTGTTGATGTTTACAGCACAAGCACTTCAAATCATATTAAGTTGCTGGTGTTTCCTGCGTGGTACTGGGATTCAACATTCTAGAAAACTCTTTGGGTGACTGACTCTGGAGGGGCCTGAGTAATCTCTGGCTTAGTAATGTGCACACTGGCTGCACAGTTCCTGTGCTTGCAATTTATGTAGCGCTGGATAAAAACTCTCAGAAGCAGAATTTGCTTCTTTATGAGGCATTATTCATTTGGTCTGAGACCTTTCTGATGTCCTTATTGGACTCAAAATCCCCCAAGAATAGGTTTTCTTATGAGGAACCTTAGCTTCTAAATGAATGGGTCAGAAAGCCACCAGGAAAGCCTTCCTTGGGTACTATTGTGCTTCAGATCCCTGTGTGGGATTGACCTTGTTTAGGCATTTTGTTAATGACTGTGACACAGAAAAAAGGAAGGTGCTGATAATTGCTGCTGAGGACACAAACTGTTGCCAGTACAGGGGGGGAGCTGAATATCTCACAGTAAGATCCATGTGACTTAGAGGATGGGGCTAATAGCAAGGGCTGAAATTAAGTAGTATGTAGTGAAAGATCATGTGGGTGGGGACTTAATAATGAAAGCTTCTGCTATGATCTGAGAGTCTGTTAATTGTATGAGGGGGGTGTCACAGCACACAACTAATGTGTGACCAGGTGAGAATAAGGCCTCTTAATGTTTGCATAGGGTACCTGTAAGGAAATGAATTGACACTGGAGAGGTTTGATAAAGATGGGGAGGGGATATGAAGATACCTATTTGTAAGAGACTGAATTGTTATCTCGAGCTGTTTGCCTCAAAGGTTGTTAGGTGTGAGGGACTGGACTGTCATCTCGAGGAACTGTTTATCTCGAGCCCTTTGTCTCTGAGATGGCCTGTTTAAGCAGGACACGCCTCTGTCCATAAGGACCATTACCAGGCCATTGAGGCATCCAGGGGAGGAAACAGGGCTGGAGCTTATAAGATACTGGCTTCTGGTGTCGATCAGGCGAAGGTCCTGTGATAGAAGAAACCTGCAGCGCATGACATCATCAAAGTATGCCCTATAAGAACCCATAGAGACAAGCCGTGGGGCTCCCCACGACCAAAGAATTGAAGATTGAGGACCAACGGGATGCCGCTGGATGCATGGTGGTGACCATCCTTGCAACTCCCATCACCGACTGCTTGCTTGAGGACCAACGGGACGCCGCTGGATCCATGGGGGTCACTACCCTAGCAATCCTGTCCCGACCGCTTGCTTAATTTCTACCTTTTCTTCCATTCTATCCTATCGCCACTATTTTTCACTTTTGATACTTTTGATAATAAAAGCTTTTCTGGGTATATGGCATTTGACCTCGTTTGTGTCTTAATCTTGCTCTTGGGATCATATCAAAACCTTCCCTGACATTGTATCGGGGCACTATTCTGTAAGGCAAAACTAGATGATGATGGTGTGTTTAGTCCACAAAATGATGGTGGAAGGGAGGCATTCAGTTTTTCTGTGGCCAAGTCAGAGGAGGATTAAGCACCAGAAAAAAGAAATACTTCAGCTTAAAGAGATTGCTGGTGCAAGAACAAATTGATATAAATTGACACAAATTAAATGATAGGACATAAGGGGTACTGCAGTCAGGTCCTGTCAAAATCTCATAAGATGGGTAAGCACAAAAAAGAAGCTACTCCTAAGATTGAGCTTAATAAGTTTATAAAACATCTAATGGCATTATAGTCTTTGAGAGCAAAAACCACTGGAGTTTCCAGAGATGATCTTGCTTTGATTTGCCTGTAAAAAGTAGATGGGCACTGTTGTCTCAGCAGTTGCAGTACTATCTTTTATTCTCCTAAGTTTAAAGGAGAAGATTACGAGGAGATGATATGTTAGGTCAATTCAAAGATTTTTTTACAGGAATGCTGTTAAAAATATGTGGCATTGAAGGGGAAAAGAAAGAAAAGAAAAAGAAATCCTAGAGAAGAGTTTATTCAGATTGTAGGTTCAATGTAAATTTATCTACGTATCTGTGTTCTCACCTTATCTAATGTACTTTTCCAAATGTTATTGATTTGTTATTAGTTAGAATTAATCATATTCAATTTTAATAGGAATATAGAATTATAAGAAATATTTTAGCAAAATTATATATATATTGCATTTTACACATTTAACCAACAACCAACAGCTACTGTGAAATCCCCTGTATAGCCCTGTATCAAGGCTGGAGAAATTGGCTAAAATCATCTAGTAGGAACATTTAGAACTTAGATAACAAGCATATTGTTGCAAATATTTTGATAAAGAAATTAAAATCTAATTATATAAAAGAGTTTGGTTTGATTAAAAAGTAGAAAATTGTGAAGCATAGGTATGGGAGTGTTAAGTTTGAAATGTTGTTATAGGAACTTAGGAACTTTAGAAAATGTACTATGTGTAACTATAAGAATTCAAGTATTGTCTGAAATCAGTTAACCACAGAAACTTTGACAAAGATTTGTTGGTTTGTAGTGTTTTGTTTTAGGAAACTAAGGAAACCGTTATGGACACCAGTTTGCTGCTTGGAAACCCCTTATCCTTCCCACCTCGATCTAATTATCGAGGATTCCAATCAGTAGAGTTAAGTGAGATTAACCAATGATTGTTTTAGTATAAGAATATTGATAAGGTGGTGTGACTGAGGGCCAATCACTAGAAATGTTAAATTCAAGAATTAACATTGAATGTACTTTTATGTAAATCTAATACCTGATGGCGAAAATCGTACTGCGCAGAATCACATAAGAGAGGTCAACTATTGGACAAAGTGAGGAAGACTATGGAAGACCACCAGAGGGCTTCTGAAGACCACCAGAAACCTTCACTGCGCCTGCGTAAAGGACATTAACATATGCTAATAACTTCCCAGAAATCTGTTGAATATGCATAACATTTCTTGGAAATCTAATGAATATGTATGAATAAGTTTAATATAAGGTGTATGATTTTGGTGTTCAGGTGTGCGTGGTTTGTGAGAGGACTCACCTGCGTACCCGGCCATCAATAAAGAAGTGTCTGCTTATCTACACTAAATTGGTGTTGATAAGTTCTTTATTCTGAGTGTTTGGCAACACTAACACTGACAAATTTACTAGCAGCATGAAATATACAGTTAGGCTGACCTGCCCTTTGACTGATTAAAAAAAGAGAAGTCTCCTTGAAAGTATGTGTTTACTGGTGGCTAAAAAATACCTGACTTTCTTTTTTCAGACTTTCAGCTGCTTGATGGCAAAATATAGATGATGTGCTGTTTTCTGTCAGTCTTGGTAAGTCAATACTACGAAGTGGTATATTTTTTTTGCATTGTACTAGAAGTTTGACAAAGGATCTTTGAAAGCTAAATTGGCTGAGGGGGCGTACTGGTGAAATTGGTGAAATAGATACCTCCAGTAGAAAAAAGTTGGCAAGCTGTAGGAAATAGTTCAACAGGGCAGACCTTAAAAAATGAAGCCTGCCAGTGAAGTAGGCATGCAGTGGACTCACATACGAGTGATCCATGTTAATCAAAGAACTGATCATGCCTATGAAGATATTTTTATAATTGCAGTGAGAGGCTCTTGAGATTTCCAGGCAGTTATGATACACCATAATACTTTTGAAATGGAAGGAATTTGGCTAACCCTTGTATTTTGTTGTCTACTTGGACAAGAGAGCACAAACAGCCTGTGAATGTTTTGCTCTAATGGGGTCATTACACGATGATGTCTTCTGCTTGTCATGGCTGTCTTTCTGAAGGAACAGAAGTTACTCAAAAGCTACGTGCATGTTGCTATACCCTTCACCAATATTTAGTTGCTTGCAGGTTAGCATGGAAAATAACTTCAACTGTGCCTGGTTTAGTATTAAAAAAAATAATAAAAAAAATGCTGGGTTGGAAACTGAAGAAGGTCCCACTCACTTAGGAGAATGAAGTAAATATCTGCAGTTTTCACGCTGATAGTCTCATCTAATCAGAGATGAAAATCAGCCTAGACTTCAGCATACAAGGGTAAAGTGTGGCTGGAGAATAAGAGTATCTGAAGAGACAGCGGTACAGGAAATCTTTGGAAATACCAGAAATCGTCTTCTGTGGGGGTTGTGACTTGCTGTCTCAGAGATTCAGCTTCTTTCTCTAGCTTCATTAATTCATACCTGCTTTCTCCCAAAAGCTTATTACTATTAATAAACTCGAATAAACACAGGGTGGAGAAGATTTCAGGCCATCTGGAGAAAAAGTCTTTTCTCATTTACATGTATCACATAGGTAGGTCTGAGTTCTTTGTGTCTCCAAAGACTCCTGTAAGACAACTGTAGGATATATATTCAGAATTCCCACAGTAAAACTGCATCAAGTAAAATCCTCTAAGATTTTCACACAGAGCAAATGCAGAAATGCTCTTTGCCTCTGAATCCTTCCCCTTTCATTGCAGGGCTAAACAAACCTGAGATCTCACCTATGCACACTCCTCCTTGGTCCCAGACAATTCCCAGGCAGCAGTTAGCTCACTGGTGTCAGGAAACTTGCTAGTAATGTGGGTTCAGCATCCCCAGTACTTTCTGTCCTGCTCATTGCTTTGCTGTTCCATCTGCACCTTTGCTCCACGTGGCTGTATGCCAGATGGAAGGGCATGACTCAGTATATGACACCATCTGATGTTTGGAAGACACTGACAACCGAAAACAAACCTAAGCAGCCTGGAATTGGAAGATGCTTATTTTTGAGGGGCTTGACAAGACCTGTTGTGTTGGATGCTGTGAGTCTAGGACCTGAGCTGCCCAAACACAGATGGTGGGTGGAGTGCTCCGAAACTCTTGTTGCAACATCAGCTGGAGGTGGCACAAAGGTGAGACCTTGTGTGTACCTGAAGCCCCTGGTGACCAGGGAGTGCCATCTGCCACCAGAGTGGGGGAAATACTCAAAAGTAGAGAATAGTGCAGTTAAAAGGCCCTCAGCAGGCTCTTTCCTCATTGATCTAATAGTCCACTTGATGTTCCAACTTAGACATCAGTGCATGTTATGAATTTGCCTGGCCTCTGCTGCAATACGGAGAGATACCTAGGACCCCAGAAGGCACCAGTCTGGCAGGCGATCTCTCAGCCTACCCCTGTGCAAACCGTCATCACTGAGTTAAAGACAAAGCCTGGCCACTTGACCTTTGCCTATTGGCTATAAGCAGTGTTTTCTGGCATGGTTTTTGATCTCACTGGGTTCAACTCTTGATCCCTGCCCCATGGAGGATGCTGCTGCCTCTCCTTCACCACACCACTGCCTCAAGCAGAGCCAAATTTGACTCTGAAACAATGAACTGCTCTGGACCTGCCTAACTCTGCACAGTCACTCTGGTGCCTCTGCACTCAGTGTCCCGGGAGGGCTTATTTGTTTGGGGTTTGTGCTGCAGGTACCTGTGATGGACTCAGGCCAAGGAAGGGTGTCTTGTAGGAGCCAGGAAACCTCAGGGCAGCCGCTTGGGCTAGCCTGGCCAGTTCCCCAGGCTGATGGAGAGGCACCACTGGCAAAATGAGGCAGGGATTTTTTAGAGTCGCTCTGTTCATTCATGATACTGAGTGCTGGAGCCACCTTAATCAACATGTTAAGATTGGAGAGCAAGTAGGGAAAGCTGGAGTGACACTGGGTATGTATCTTAAGTAAAGCCAAACTTAAACTTACAACCTTAAGACTTGTCAGAAGAATTAAATTTCATCAACAGTCTTTTCTGGCTTCAAAAAGTCCATTATAGTTTAGTTGACATTATCTTGCGAGGAAGCTGTAAGTCTCAGTTCTGGTCATATTTTGCATCCTTTTGTGGGCTTTCATAGCTTGATTGGTCTTGTATCTAGAAAACAGCATTTTTAAAGAAAGCAAAGAATTGGCAAGGTTTCTGTGTGCACCTATAATATGCTCTCCTCCATATGTGCCTATCAGTGCTGTTCCTCATGATTAGTCTAGCTGCAAAAAACAAAAAGCCATGGGTGGTAATTCCTCTCCTTGATAACTCTTCTTTTTTTTTCAGCTGTAGTTTAATATTGTGAGAACCCCAAAGAGCCATTTGTGCTCTTGACTAACTGCATACTGGCTGGGTCACAGAAATGTTGAGAGCTATGGCAGTATGAATCTGAGGCAGAAAAAAACAGGATTTTTATTCTAGGTGATATCTATATGCAATTCCAAATGTCAAAGGATTCCTTTGCACAGATTGTTAAATTTAATTTGATTTGCTATTAAATTTGCTCTGGGCTTCCAAAGTTGCTAGTGCATTTCCTTTTATAGGTGGAATAATCTTGCTTTTTTCTTTCTGCATACATTAATGCAAACAGGAAAAAAGACATTGTATTTAGGATGTGGAATAAGGACCAATATAAAATAGAATTTGTAAGGATGACTGCGATCCTGTATTTCTATGTACTGTTAATGGCTGGTGCTTGAATGTTGGGCAATTACACGATTCATTTATTATGTGGGACAAGACAATGTTTGCAGGTGCCTGTGGTGTGCCCTCCTGACTCTGAAAGTCAAACTGAACCAGACAAACAGACAAACATGCAAAAAGTAATATATTTGGTGGCATTAAAAAAAGTATTATGCATCTACATGTATATATCCAGCTGCCGTTACTGTAAACAGTCTTCTCTCCCTTATATGCATGAGAATTGCTGTTATCCTTAATCTTACTGTAACATTTAAATTTGAATGCTTTTTCTTTCTATTTTCTCCTTCCAGTTGCAAATGAGACAGATGACAAAAATGCATGACCGCTTTCACGATTTGCCAGTAAGTAGTGTTTTTTATTTTAACTGGTTGATTTCTATATCTACTGTAGAAATAAACACATTTAATAAGTCTTTTAACCTCATACTATGTCCACCCTGTTCTTAGAGTTCATTTACAGTACTAAACTGAGAAACCATAGTACTTAGTTGGAAAAGTCCCTTACAGAAACTCAGTCTTACTGAACAGAGTTGATGCAAATCTGAAAGAATGGAAGGCATTCTGGCCTTACTATTGTTTCAAACATAGAAGGTTATAACAATGTGTCACAAAGCCAGGTGAAGTTGACTACGGTGGCTACAAAGAGATTTGGTCAAGCCTTAGTGTACGAAAAAATGTAATTAAACCATACTGATAACTCCTCCATCACCTTTTGCTTCACACAGCAAGGTTAGGAACAAAAGGTATGGCTTGGGATTTGAAATAAGTGACCCAACTTTGCAGAGAGCAAAGGGATGCATCTGGTAATGTACCACCAACTGACCATGACTTTGACCATATGAATTATTAAAAACACACGTGACAAAATACGTAGGAATGAGGAGGAGGATAGGAAATCCTGTTCATAGTGCATGCAGTTTCATGTTGATTTGTGACCACTTCACAAGACGTTTAAGACAACCAGCAAAAATAAGGCTGCCATCACCTGTCATAGCAGCAGATATTGCTGCTTCTAACAGGGTAGTTTCTCACAATGTATTCTCAGGAGATGTGGGATAAGAACTCTTCCATTTGGTTTCTTCTTATGTACTTACTTGTACTGCAACGAAAAGTCAACCTTCATCCATGTGTGAGGTCTGCTATTTGCTTCTTCACTTTTCTCTACTGGATAATTAAGTCTGAATGCTGGGAAAATACTTGAAAATCTTCCCTGTTGAGTCTATTACAAAAATTAGTTGCTGACTTCAGAAATGCCCCATTTATCAGAATATTTTTTTTTATTTTGCATATTGATAAAAAGCCCATGGAGAATGACTGCTAGCAGAGTTGGCACGTCTTACTACTTTGCAGTCCAGTAAGATTAATGCTTGCTGCACCTCTGCTGAGAGAAGTCTCTTAACTGAAATAACCCCTATTTCAGTACTTAGCTGCTCTTCTTGGGATCTGCTAACTCACTGTTTGGGGTTTTTGTGTTGCGGGGGAAGGGCTGCAGGGCTGGCTCCTGTGCGAAGCTGCTGGAAGCTTCCCCGGCTCCAAGCCGGAACCGCTTCTGGCCCAGGCCGAGCCTGTCAGCGACGGTGGTAGTGCCTCTGGGAGAACAGAGTTCAGAGGGGAAATCTGCGGTGAGTTGGGGGATTGGAATGGGGGAGGAACCCCTCTGCGGATACTGAGATCAGTGAAGGAGGGGGAGCGGGGAGAAGGGGATGCCCCCGCAGCCTGTGGTGAGACGGCAGGCTGTCCCCCCACAGTCCATGGAGGGGAGCGGGGGAGCAGAGGCGCCCCATGATGGCTGGGACTCCATGGAAAAGCCTGCGCTGGAGCAGGCTGTGACTGAAGGACTGCACCCTGTGGAAGGCACCCACGCTGGAGCAGTTTGTGAGGAACTGCAGCCCGTGGAAAGGACTCACCTTGGAGAAGTTCGTGAAGGGCTGTCTCCCGTGGGAGACACCCCATGGCGGAGCAGGGCCTGAGTGCGGAGTCCTCCTCCCCTGAGGAGGAAGGAGCAGCAGAGACAAGGTGTGGCGAGCTGACCCCAACCCCCATTGCCGGGGAGAGGAGGGAGAGAGAACGGGGAGGGGGGTTGAGCCGGGCAGGAGGGAGGGATGGGGGGAAGGCATTCTAAGATCTGGGTTTACTTCTCAATAACCTTGTTTTGATTTGATTGGTAGTAAGTTAAATTGACTTTGTTTCTTCCCCAAGTTGAGCCTGTCTTTTGCCCATGACCATAACTGGTGAGTGATCCCTCCCTGTCCTTGTCTCGATGCATGAGCCTGCCTTTATATTTTCTCCTCATCCCACCTGGGCTGGGGGGGTGGGGTGGTGAGCGAGCATCTGTGTGGTGCTTTGTTACAGGATGGGCTCAAAGCATGACCCTCACCCATGCATGTTCTGTAATTCTTGAAAGTTAGAATGTGACACAGGTGTTCAGTGTGGTAGTATCACTGGGATTTTCAGAAGTGCCTAATTTATTCAGAAGACACCTGGAAATTTTTGAAAATGTGAAACAGATACTTAAATTTTATGAACTGTAAGTCATGATTTCTGTTCTGCAGAGGTGGGGAGGAGATCTGATTGAAGGATGCTAATTGTACTTTGTCAGTGGAACTAGACTTACAGATGAGGATGGGTTCTTTGAATGACATGCAAGAGGCACCTGGTGACACTTCTAAATAAATGTAAAAAGATCATCCATAGAAATATTTTGGCATTTGAATGTCTACTGGGAAAAGTTGAAATTTCAACAGAAAAGAAGGATAGTTTTTTGATACTAGTCCTTCAGTGATATCTTAAATCTGTAATTTAAGCACTAAGAAACTCAACGATTAATATTGTATTGATTTGGTACTTTGGTTTTTGGTTAGTTCTTTGGCTTAAAATACAGTCACATCAATACATGCTAAGCTATAAGTTAAGTATAATGTGGAAAGAATGTGTTTTATTGAGATGTGAAAACTCCCTGTTCTGTAACCAAATCTTTTTATGGGAAGGATTATGGTCTTGTATTTGGAATGACCTGAAAGTCAGTGCTTATTTCTACTTGGAGGTTTATTTTGGGTTTTCAGGCTTAATCCCGAACTGGTGGTGATGCAAAGGTGAAAAGATAACAGAGCATCTTTGTTTTCTAGACAGCTGAGAGGCTGGACAGTAAGCCTATGAATTTATTTTGCTTACTTTCTGGTTTTGCAGGGTCTAAATGACAAAACTGCTTATGGAGCACCATTACCGGTGGGCTGACCGGCAACCTCAAGGAAAGGCCGAAGCTGATCATCATCAGTGACCCTAGACCTCCTGAAGAAATCTTAGCAGATGAACTACCACCAGTGGAGAGTCCTGAGGCATTGGTGAAAACATCTTTCAGTTCTGATGGATATGAGTTTACTTTGTTCATCCTTGAGAGGATATCTTTTTAAGATTAAGTCTGCAGTGTGGGTTTGGTGGGAGAAATCATTACCAAAGGATTCCACAATGCTGCGTATCTGTACTGAACAACAGTGAAAAAAGAGGTCCATAAATAATATTGACTGGACTTGTCCTTTACTTCTCAGACCTCATTAGCCTTCCTAAAAGATGATGAACTAGACAGATATAAAGTCTGTAACTAGTCAAAATGGTCGGCAAAGACAGCTCATTATATGAAGATGTCTTTGAAAGTTGGCACTGTTTAATTTGAAAGTGGTTTAGTGATGAAGACTTGCAGTTTAGGTCAGATGATGTGCTTTATTGATGCAAGAAAGAGCTAACCCTTTTTCTGTTGATGTGATGTCTTGAGAACTGTCTAGCATTAATTTGTTCTACCAAGGAGAAGGATTCTGGCCAGGGGCTTGCAAGCGATTGCTGCTGTTGTAAGTGTGTGATAGATCTATTGCTGGGTTTTTCTCTCTCTTATTTAATCATGTGGATGTACAGTTGTCAGATGTTTCTTGGAGGCATGTTTTCTGAAAATAATTTTCTCAAAGTGAGGTAAACTAGAGAAGCCGTGTGATCTTTGACCAATATGTGAAAATCGGCACACCCAGCAAAAGCGAAATGAGTGGCAGAATTTATTTTTTCCAAGTGTTTTTTCGAGCCTTTTTGTTGTTGTTGTTGAAAAACTATGCTCTACTTTTCTTATAGTAAACATGCATGTAATTTTGATTATACCTCAGTCTGTCAAACTTATTTCAATCTTTCTATAATCATTATTTTGAAGGCACTTAAGTTTCAGTCATTATATTAGGTGGTAGTTTCAGGTGTCTTGTTTATACTGCTTGACATTTAAAACCACGTTACCATATAGTGAGTTTGTCAGTCTATATAAATGAATCCTGTAATTCCATAGGGCATTCTCAGTCTTTAATATTTCCATTGAAATTACTCAGGACAAGTGTTTCAGAACCTGGATCCTCCTTTTATGGTGAGCCGTGGTATTTGATGGCTTTTAAACACTTTATGTGTCTGATATTTAAAACGTATAATTTTAAGACATCTCTTTCTCAGCTTTCACTTCTCATAACAAATTCTGGGTATCTGCAATCCTTACATTGCCATTGTCAAGATAATTTCAACCTTTTTATATGTCAAAATAATGTCACAGCATTTCAAATGGCATGATTTGATTATGTCAGTAGGGGTGACTCTTGGAAGAAGTGAGCTTGTATATAGCATGAAGAGTTTGAAAATGTAATTAAGCAAAATAGTTTTGCTAATGCAGTTTAAATGGCTTTATAAACATTACAGAACCTTTGTATTTCACCAGTATAGCAATTACTGTACAATGTGGCATTTTTGGAGGCTTTTATAGATGGGAATCCAAACAAATTGTTGTTACACAGTAAATTTTAATTGTCTAGTTTCATAAAGAAAGGAAGCCCCGTGTGTGCTTGAGCTGTGCAGGGGAGTGGAAGATAGGAGATTACATTGCAATTAACTGTCTAAAGACATAAGAAAATAAACCACTGTGGTTTTATTCAGTTTGGAATCTTGTTGATATTATGGTGTAATATGGGGCTTAGGAGGCAGTAGCATCTTTTGTATGATGGGCTGCATGTTTGATTCATCAAGGTCTTCTGTGGGTCATGATCTTCAAGTGCTTCCATGACAGAGTTTGACTGGTGCATCTGAGGGTAAGTGATTGCCTGGCAAGCATGGGCTTTCCTTGTTTCTTGTTTACTAGACACTAGTGGAAGTTTGCTACCCTGTTACCTTTTGGGGAATGAAATGTTCTTACCAAGTTATCCAGTTCAACATGTCTTAATTAGGAATCTGATGGCTGAATCTCAGGGGCTGCATGGGGCCATGTTGGGCTTGTATGAACTGATTTTGCAGAGAGAAAAACCAGGCCTTGCTTTTGAATGTGACTGCTACAAACTGTAAAAGGCAGCAACTCCCTTACTAGTTCTGATTCACTGCTGTTAGAGCGGTGTATGGCGAACCTATCCCTTTCATGCATAGCTAAAAAGAGAATGCCTCTCCAGTGTCAAATGAGTCACACTTGCTTGTGATTTCATATCTTTTTATGTGAATACATATAAGCAGCATGAAATCCCAGCTGCCACCTCTTGTATTACATCTTGTTTTCTACTGTGCAGTACTTATTGTTCTGTAGCTTGGAAAATTAGGAAGAGATCTATATTTGATTTTGTTCAGCTTCTAGATATGAGCTTGAAACGCATTTAAACATGAAAGGAGGAATGTGACCATTTCAATCATTTCAGTTGTACTTTTCCTGCAGTAATAATCCATCTTTAAGATGTAAAGCAAAACCCAAATGAAACCGACCCCCTCTCTATAGCCTGCATAAGTCTAGTGCATGATCTCTCCCTAATGAAAAAGTGTTCTGATGGGTCTTGATTTTCTTATACAATTATTTTACTATCTCTTCTCAGAAGATACCAAGAACAAGCACAAGATTGGTCTGAACAAGGCTGATTACCTTTCTAAAGAGAGAATTGAAAGAGTTTGTAGTATCATCTTGTTTGCAGTATTGCAGTGGGAGAGCAGTTGTAAGTAATTTCGTGTCTTGACTAGTTATACTACTCCAGTGCTTAAAATATAGATTTAAAATCCATTCTCACTGGCATTTAGTCTATTTGTCTAATAAAGGCAGGGGAGGCCCCGGTTTGAATTACGTTTGAAAATACAGTGGAATGTAGAGAATGGTGGATTATCCCCTTTTGACAAGGGAAAAAAGTAATATTAGACACATAGAAGTGATTAGCTTCTTGGCCCACACTTTATGCAACAAACCCGATATATCCACTATCTTTCTTTGCACAAAATATGCAAGTTCACAATTACAGGAGCTGTGATCACTTTCTTTTTGAAGAGCTGTGCGTGGATCAGCATCCATGTTTGTACAATCGTTGGCAGTGGCTCTGGACTGATGCCACTGTGGACTCTTAGGTGGTTGGTGTACGGCCAGGGCTGCGTGATCTCACTATTGACTGGAGATGTCAGTGATTGCTGACACTGAAGTCTGTAACTTGGAAACTCTCTTCCCAGATCTGCTTTTTGATCTGCTTGGTCCCTGTAAAGAGTAGTGGTGCTATTGGTCTTGGTAAGAATTAACAATGGTAATTACTGAGCTCTTCAGGAGACTGTGTAATAAGTTTACAGCCTGCTTTAGCTTCTGCATGCAGCTCCCTGGCAGCGCTACCCAAGCAGGCATTTTGATAATGCTGGGCTGGCACCCAGCAGGGGGAGCAGAGAAACCAGAGACAGGTTTGGGTGCTGTTCTCCCAATACCACCTAGAAGTTTGTGGAAGTGCTTTATATTGGAGGATACAAGAGAAACTGCTGCATTTGTCCCTAGACTGCTGCCTGGAGTGAACCAAGTCACCAGGGTGGCACTGCTCCAGCTGAAAACTTGATGTGTCCAAGATGTCATAATTTCTCCTAGACTTGTTTGGTTTTGATGTACGGGAGAGACGGGCTGTTATTTTGAGTCCAGAGACCTGGGACACTGCATTGGGGTATATGACTGTGGTGGTGCTTCTGGGATGTAATGGCCGTGCTGGATCTTGTGGCAGGAGAGATACCATGGTACAATGTGACTGAGACATCCAGGGAAGAGTGGAGGTGCTCATCTGAGACAAAATGTTCAGTGCAATCTCCCATCCTGTTTCAGGGCCTGTGTGACAGCTGAAGTTGGTCTGGAATCGTGGAGTAGTCCAGCTGGCTCTATCTAGCATGTGGGAGCTTGGGGCAGGAGTGATTCCAAAGTGATCAATCAGGGTAGCAGGCAGCCAAACAGTCATCAGATGAGGCAAAGACCCTCTATCCTGTACCAGACAAGCCTTACTGGATACCTACGTAGCTATGCTGAACTAGGAAGTGATACATATCATCTGTTACTGAGGCTGTATGTCCTGGGAACCAGAAAGGCAGATTCAGTTCCTTCAAGGTCAGAGTGTTTTTTAGCTCAAGGCTTGCATGTGTTCTTAATTGCTGTCACCTTTCAAAATACTTGCAGCTTTTAGCTTGAGACTGGTAACACCCCTGCTTACCTTAATAGCTGCTTTTCCTATGTCAGCTGCAAAGTTTCTTTATCTTTCCAAGGATGGTTTGCTTTGCTTTCCTTATCTGCTTCTGTTCTGCTTTGGAAGTCTTAAATTGCGCTGGCAGCTAATCTTCCTGTATTTCTGGTTCAGTTGTGAGTGATGTAAACTCTTGCTCATGCCAGCTACTGGCCATTTGATATACAGGACAGAGGTGATACTACTGTGCTCCAAATGCAAAAACTTCAGTCACAGCACCACATGCTGGGAGTCAGCCCACAAGCCTCAGTCGTTGTGGGTCAAGGTGGCATCAGTGGGAATAATGGGTATAAGACAGCCTTCCCCCTACCTTGCCTGAGTCCTAGCAAGAGCCCATCTACAGTCATGTGGTGGAGAGGGACCTGCAGGACTCCTTTACCACCTCTCATGTTTTGACACTCTCTGGGCAGCACCAAAGCTCGGTTGTAGCTACCTAAGCTAGTATGTGAGGTCTGAAAATCAGAGAGGGAGGTGATGCTGTGCAGGAGAGCTGTGACCATCACTGCAGAAGAACAGGAGTTGAGGGCTAGTTGTGGGGTAGAATAAAGCCCGCTTTCGCTCCCAGGTCTCAGTATTTCTTTATTGCCTTTTTTATTTGGATTTTCTTCTTGTTTTTTTTAAAGGACACACAAAAATGAGAGATGAATCTCACTTGCCCTAACTTGTTAAAAAAAAAAAAAAGACATTTTCTCATTGTTTTTTATACCCATCTACTGCAGATTCAGGTCTCGCTAAACATTAGAATGTAAGCAGTCTCTCTGAAAACCACCCTTCTCAACATCTTTCTCAATCCAGACTTGTTATAAGGCACTTTACTTGCATTAAACTTAAATTCATTGATGTTGTATTCAAACCTGTTGCTTCTTCCTGTTATTTATTGGTACTCATTATGAGAAGGGAAAAGTGTTCTGTTCATTAAGGAAATGGCTCCCCTATCATTTGTCTCTCTTCTCTCTTCTTTTAATTGTGCCTCCCTTCTAGGTGCATGTCATGCTTTGTGAGAGCTATGCACTCATTTCTTGGTAGATTGAGATTCATGAGTCTGAGGGGGAATGATCAGAGGAGAAAGATTTATCCCAGTTACTGTTCAAAGGCTGCATTCTGTCTCTTTCTCTCTTTGTGTATATCCACACGCGTCCAGGACGAAGGTGTTTTTTCAGGCAGTTGAAAGAGAAATGGACTTCTCTGTCTTTTGGTTTGGGTGTTTTTTTGGTATTACAGTCTTCTTGTTCTTCATAGGATAGTTGTATTATTGATGACAAGCAAAGCCAGAGATTCTGTCCCTGTAAACATCAGACACATCAAAAGACCCAAGTTGAGAAATTCAGAGGGACTGTGGGTGTCCTAACAGAGCTGTGCCTCTGAAAGGCAGGGAAGAAATCCATTTCTAAAATGGGAATGAGAGTTTGAGCGGAAGCTCCATGGATAAGCGAAGTCATGGTAGCAAAGAAGTCCTGCTTTGAGGTCTACCTAATGCCTGTCCTTGACCACACTTCTCTGCCTGATGTATGTCACCTGAATCTTGTACTATAATAAACTGTGAGCATTTGTTTTGCAGCTGTGCAAGGCTGGCAGTTCTGGCTTTGTAAGCATGCAGATCAGCCCCAGATCAGGTCTCAGTACCCCCACCACACACAGAGGGCAAACATATTTTTAAATCCAGATGTGGTATGCCTCTACAACTACATGAGTGTCAAATATCCGTGTGGCACTCATGTGGGTATACAAGGCTGTTTCAGGGGCTGTGCTTAGTTGATTGTCTTACTGAAGTTGCTAGCCCAGTCTTCCTTGCAGGTTTTCAGAAGAAACTGTATATGTGCAGGGAGTTATATATAGGAAAAGACATGAATTTAAGGATAGCCTTTATTCTGATAAGGAAGTGTTTAATAATGCACTATTTAGTTGTCTCCACCACTAGAGATTAAAAGCCTCTACATACTAATATCAAACTGGGATGCGTTGCAATTCCCATTGACATAATTTTTAGCATGTTTTCCTAAGGAAAACTGGCTATCCTTTTCTGAAGGAAATTGCTGTATATCTCTCAGTCAGCCTTCCTGTTAACTTCTTAAACATAGCTGAACTTGATCAGTAGCTTAACAGAATGGTAGACATCTCAAAGGTATTTAGTTCCTCTCTGTTTTGTGAAAACTGACAGTAGGATAAAAAAGGGTCCCAGTGAAGGAATGGATAGGAGAGAGAGAAGCTGACTTCCCAGAGCTGCTGTCTGGCTGACCAGTGCTAACATACTCTCTAGCTAATCAGCACATCTATAGCTGTAAACGAGGTGCCACATGTGACCACACAAGCAGGCAGGGCAATATTTGGTGGAAAAGCCCAAGGAGAACAGAGCAGTAGGAGACACAGCAGGTCACAGAATGTGTTGCTATGGGGAAGGTAGGAAAGATGTAAAGTACAAGTGCATAAGAAACCAGTCACAGCTTGTGCTGCAGCTTTGAGTACTCTAAGTGATGCTAATGAAAGTTATTGTCACTACTGTTATGCTATAAATCGTGTCTAATCACCCTGGTGGAGTGGACCACATATCTTATTTGGGTAGATTAAGTGAATTCTATGCCATGACACCCTCACCTCTTGCCATGTGGTGACGTGGTCTTTCTGTGCACATGCAGAGGTCGAGGGTTTCCTGATGTGAACTGACTGTCATGGCGTGTCACCTAATAGGGAGGAGCAGCTGGGTGTTCAGGCAAAATAGCACTGGAAAGGGGCTGGTGGCTACCTGGCCTATTCCTCCAGCCTACAGCCTGTCCTTGAAGGGCACTTGGGAGGAGGGGAGGGGAATGTGGGCTCTGGAAGAGATTTATTGTCCTGGCAGTCTGTGCATGTCCTGTGCACCATAAGTTGCTCATCCTGTTATTGAATTAAGACTGTCACAGTGTATATTTCATTCCCAATGAGAAAATGGGATAGTGGCTTTCTTACTCTTCGCAGTCAGAGAGAGTGTGATGAGCTGAGCTAAGTGTCTTTGACTGATGAATTGCTGAAGCTTTGAGTTCTTTAATTTGCATAAGCAAGAAGCATTAAAAAGGTACTCAGAGGAAATTCCTATACTGTGATGCTTTCCTAAAGGATGTGGTAAAATATTCTCCAGATCCAGTCTAGTCAGGGACAGATTTGGTTTGGTTTTGAGACCACAAAACCTGCAAGTAAGGGTTGAGGAATATTTTGAACTGAATAACAACAATAGCAATCATGAAATTACCCAAAATAATCTTAAGGCTGATGGATAAGAGCTTAATCTTTGCTAATGTCCTGCATTTTTTCTTAATGTGAAGAGATTTGAAGGAGGAGGAAAAAGGGATACTTAGTTCCATTTAATTGAGTATGACAATTAAATGATCTGGAGAGAAAACTGTGTTCTGTCTTGGGACAACACTGGCCGTTTATGCATTGAAATACAAATTTGAGATTTGTTTTTTTCATGAAACCCAAGAGAGAATCTATGCTAAACATTTACCTGGGACACATTGGAAATCCCCATACCTGTTGCAGATGTCACGCATCCAATGGATTGAGTTGTTGATTCCCATGGGAATGCTATGAATACCAGGCTATGGGTTGCTTGGAGTGCCCTGTTTGCATCCCCTGCTCTGTGTATCTCTCTTTTGACCCTGTGCTTTCTGATGAAGGTTTCGCCTGTTTTGCCTCCCCATGCAGAATGATTTTTGGTAACTGCTGTATTTTGCTGGAAATTCTTTTGCCAGAAATTCTCAGTCCAGCCTACCAGTGGCTTTGCAGATAGATAGCAACATCTAGGTAAGTAAAGCTGCTGTGAACTGTCAACACCCCTTACCCACCTAACTTGCTAATGGCTGTTCTTTATCTGGTTTTTGCATGTTAAGCTGCCAGCTGGCAATTTCTAGAAACTCTTTTATGTCATAGAAAGGTCTCATTTGGAAATTATCACACTACCCATCTGAGTACTCAGCACGTGCTGATGTCAGAGCCACTGTGTCTGTAGTTTGCAGATTGGGACATTTATCTTTAGTTCTAATAATTTTTGGATCTGAATCTGCTGAAGTGTTCACAGCAAGACTGCTAAAACTATCATGTGTTACTTGGTTTCCATGTGAACTTTATAAATAGATCTAAACTTTATAAATTGACTCAGGTTGTTTTGAAACTGGGTCTATAGTTTAAATTTGCTGTCAGTGCTGCTCTTACTCTGGCAAAAAGCAATCTTGTATCTTCCTTTGGTGGAAAGGCTTTCATTCTGAGGTGTGGAAATTGACGCAGGAATGTGGGCTTTGGGTCCACATTTTTGCCCAGGGCTTCCTTCTGTTATGTATGTACCTTTGATCTGTCTCTTCTTTCATGTGAGCACTTGCAGTTCTTGTCAGAGCAAATTTTCTCTCAGCTCAGCTGAGAAAGGGCTAGACCTGAAGTTCTGTTTCTTTTAAATGGGTGGTACTGAAGAGCGTTTATCGTAAAAAGGAAAACTATCAGAAGCTTTTCCTTCCTCTTAAATGATGTGCGCAAGCAGCATTTAGATCAGTGTGAGCATCTGTAGTTGCAGTTTCTAAGATGAAGGTAACATTTCTCTTTCCAGTACTTAGAACCTCAAGATTGACTTTTGTCATATAATTTTCACCAATAGTATCTGCTCCTGAATCAAAAAGATGCTTGTTATCCTACCTGCTGCTTGTAGAAGTTACAATTAATTCTGCCCTAATTCCAAACAGTATTATTCATAATAAAGTAATACTCAGATTCATTCTGAAGATGTTGGGAAAATTGGATTCCTCTTATGGCACTGTACCTCCTTGTGAGGGTTTCTTTGCTTCCTAAATAGTTTTAAAGTTGCTCATAACATAATTATCTGCAATGTCTGCAGTACTTGAGTAAAAGAATTACAGAGTGTAGTAGTGTAAATGGAGTGGGACAAATTTGGTGTAAATTGGCATAAAACTCAGTTGACTTCTGTGGAGTTACACTGATTTACTGCAGCCGAGTGTGTGGCTTGGTATTTCAAAACAGTGCTGGTGCACTGAAATGTGCATATTTGTTGACGAATGTTACAAAACCGATAAACTTTGTTGAATCATGAGTGATGCTGTTGAATAATATGTTAATCAAAGTGGCCTGGGCTAGATACAGCAAATTTCCATCTGAGGAATGCCCACTGGCTTTCACAAAAACTCCATGAAGCTTACAGACTTTGAATCAGTACGGCCTTTAACAGTTTACCTTTTTTCTCCACTGCTTTAATATTGATTCTAATGTAGCCAAGGCACTTTCTGAGCACCTGAGGATGATGTTGGCAAGCCATGACCTCACATGTAGGTTTTCTTTGTGTTGCTTGGGCTTTACATATTTGCTCATTGCATTGGTTCTCAGAAAAAAAATGTACTTAGTGCTTTTTCGCTTTATAATTCATTATAGAATATAAATAATTGTGTTATCCTGACATATCAGCTCTTCTGCTAGCAAACTGTCTTGATTTCTTACAAAAATTGCTGGCTGCTATCAACAGAATACAGGCTCCTTAGTTTTGCGCTGCAGCAGAGTATCAGCTGTATTGCTCTCTTTTTTTCAAACTCATTTCATTTTTTTCTGAAGTGAGGTTAAACTCAGATTTGTCATCTTCTATACGTCATTCTTTTTGAAGCAGTTGTACATTAATCAATGAAAATTTAATAATAGCACAAATTGATTCAATGTATTTTACACGGATCAATTTCCGCCCCGCTCCCCCGTCCCCCAGCATGGCTGTGTTATGACTTATACAGCTATGGTTTATGCTGTTTAACTTTAATGACCTGGATGATGGGGCACAGCGCACCCTGTGGTTGGTAGACCAGGTGGGTGTGCTGCCATCCAGAGGGAACTCCACAGGCTGGAGAACTGGGCTGACAGGAACATCATGCAGTTCAGCAAGGGGAAGCACAAAGTCCTGCACCATGGCAGGGAAAAACCCCATGCACCAGTATGTGCTGGTGGCTGACTGACTGGAAAGCAGCTTTGCTGAGAAGAAGCTTGGGGTCCTGGTGGACAACAACTTAGACCATGAGCCAGCAATGTGTTCTTGCAGCAAAGGCGGCGACCAACAGCATCCTGGGTGGTGTTAGGAAGAGCGTCACCAGCAAGTCCATTTTCCGCTCTGCTCAGCACTGGTGAGGCCACATGTGGAGTGCTACTGGAAAAAGTCCAGCAAAGGACCATGAAGAATATGAAGAGACTGGAGCATCTGACATAGAAGGGGAGGCCAGGAGAGCTGGGACTGTTCAGCCTGGAGGAGAGAAGGCTTGGGGGAAGCTTATCACCTGATAGAAGGGAGCACACAAGATGGGGCCAGACTATTCTCAGTAGTGCCCAGTGACAGGACAAGAGGAAGAAGGCAAAAATGGAAATACAGGAAATACCATTCAAACATAAGAAAAAGCTCTTTTTAAAAAAAAAAAAAGGTTTTGGGGTTGGGGTTTTTTTGTTTGTTTTTGTTTTTTTTTTACTGTGAGGGGTAGTCAGACACTGGCAGAGGTTGTCCAGAGAGGTTGTGGAGTTTCTATCCTCGGAGATACTCAGAACATGATTGGACAGAGTCCTGGGCAACGTGCTGTAGCTGACACTGCTTTGAGCAAGTGGGTTGGACTAGATGATCTCCAGAGGCCCCCTCCAGCCTCAGCATTTCTGTGATTTTGTAGTGGGAACAGCGAAGCTGAATTATCGGCCTGTGAGTAAAATCCTAGCATCTGATCTGCATTGCAGATCTGTTGTCTGCATTGCAGATTTTTGTTGCATCATCTGCACACGTCTGCTGCATGGAACTCCCTCTAACATCAGTATGAAGTAGAGGTCTGCAGTGGAGATTGACAGCTGGGATTTTTCTCCAGAGTGTTTCCCTATCTGTTTGAGACAAACCAGGATAACATATTTTAACTTTTTTCCTCTGTAAACCAAGTGTTTTGCGAGTTGAGTCCTCCATAGAGAAGTTTATTAAAAGTCAAGCTTCATCTCCCAGTCATCGAAAGAAAGTGGCACTGAATTCACAGCTCAGATGATAGGAAAGAAGAAACTCATGTAACAAGATACTAATACAGGTCCTCAAATGTAATTTAAATTTGTCTGAACAAGTTTCCTCTAAGAAGGGAGGGGAAGTGCAAATGACAGACACAACTTCCATAAAGAAGTAGTGAAAACTTTTTTATCAGTTCATTGCGAGTTGGGTAATGGTCTTAGTGAGATTATCTGTAGCCTTAGAAAGCATTAGTTCATTTCCAGGGTCAGCCAAATGCTTTGATCTGTTTTGAATTGAAGCCTGGTAACAGAGGTTACTGCTTGTTGCTTCTGCAGAAGCATTTCTGAGAGTCCTGCTGAGCTTTCTCAAGGTCTTAAAAAATATTGCTTAAATATTGATCTTTGCAGAGATACTAGACTAAGGTGTCATCTATTGTCATCCAGTACTCTCTACTAATGTTGATTTCAACAGAGAACTTCGCCTACATGGGAAATTTTCTAGTGTATTTCCTCCAGCACTGAGATAAGATGAAGTGATAGGAAAGCAAATAAGCCCGTTCTCTCATTAATCTTTCAATTGCTGAATCTGTGTGTCTCTTGATGTGCAAAACGTGATTATACTTTTCTTTTGTCTTGTCAAAGGTAAAGTCATCTTAATGACACTTCTCTGTCCACAGACACTTTATTGGGAACTATCTGTTAAATACTTTCAGTAGCTGGCTTCTAAAATTCTCTATTTTTGTTTGGTTTTGTTGGCCCAGGCATGGCCTCAGATGTGAGACCAAATTCTCTGCCAGTTCTATCCATCCAGTTTTATCAGAGTACCTGCCTTTAGCAGGGCTGTACCAGTATATGCCTAAGGCAGCTAAGACGTCACAAGCTGAATGGCATTAGCTAATTGAATGCAATTCAGATAGAGAGCAAGGTAATCAGTCAACCAGTTCTCTGTTCTTTTCCAAGTGTCTTCATACTTCTGTGGGAATTTCAAGGAATCTGGTGATAGAAACAAAGCACCAAAAGCTAACTTGACTCAAAATTTCAAACGGGTAGCGTGAACAGCAGCCATCTGTGCCTTTTTTTTGAACAGGAGATATTTTCTGGGGAGAAGGTGAAAGACACAGGCTTACTATGTGACCACATTGAGATAAACACTGGCTTTGTTGAACTGTGAGACAAAATGCTGGCTTTTAAGGGCCAGGTATGTGCAACTTTCAGAGTAAGTCCTCATGGCTGTAGCTCTGGCTAGACAACTGCATTCATGTTCATGCTGTTTGATGTCACCAGTACAGAAAGGCTGAGTGCTGCGAGGGATACTTGCTATTCCACAGCACCTGACTACGGTCTGCCTAGTCTTGGCAAGCATTTGTGCTGTACTTGACTTCTCTGTAACCACGTGGACCCCAGGGCCACCTCACTGTTACCTTTGTAAGTGGCTCTGCCCTGTGTCCTCCTTGGCTGTTCTCTAGTGATCATGGAGGGATTATTGTTTAGTGGGATGTTACCAGCAAGACAGGAAAGGCAGGAGGGGTTCAGCTCTTTTGTGAGGGACAGCCAGAGCTGCAGGTAAGAGAGCTGAGGTGACCCACAGTGACCTCCTCATGGTCGTGGATAGCCAGCTGGTTCACATGCAGGAGTCTAGTTCCTGTGCCAGTTTTATGTTGTGTGTGGGATTTTGTATTGGTTTGGGGTTTTTTTGGGGGTTTTGGGTTTGGTTTTTTTCCAATTCTTACTGAACCAAGGCCTGTCACCTCAGGCTGTTTCTGGCAGAGTGACACCAGCATCTCTCGGTAGGACTGGATTTGCAGGACTGGGCTGTGGGCTAAATGAGCTGGCAGAAAGTCTGGAGTAGTGCCAGGTCTGGGACGAGCTGCCCAGTCCAGAAGGAGAGGGTGGTGGCCATCATCCTCTGGCTGCACCAAATCATTACCTTGTGGCCTTCCTCACTTGGCACCAGCCTGTTCAATGTCAGCATTGGAGTGTGCAGGTGTATGAAACTACAGCCATCTGGCTTGTCCTCGACTTAGCAATGAAACTTGCTTTTTTTTTTTTGCGACATAACAGTTGCTTTCTGACAGAAGGCCATACTTGGCTGGGCTGGGAATCATAGAATCATAGAATCATTTAGGTTGGAAAAGACCTTGAAGATCATCGAGTCCAACCATCAACTATGCCCACTAAACCATGTCCTGAAGTACCCCGTCCACTCGCTTTTTGAATACCTCCAGGGATGGTGACTCAACCACTTCCCTGGGCAGCCTATTCCAATGTTTGACAACCCTCTCAGTAAAAAATTTTTTCCTAATATCTAACCTAAATCTCCCTTGCCTCAACTTGAGGCCATTTCCTCTTGTCCTATCTCCAGCCACCTGACAGAAGAGACCAACACCCACCTCACTACAATGTCCATGGGTTCCCTGTTGTGCAGTATCTAGTGGAGGATAGTGTCCATTTGTGTGGCACTTACCATTTTCCTGGGATGACTGCCATAAGCATTTCATTTATGTTATTGTTGCTGATCAAGTCTACGATTTCTGAGTGTTTTAGGGCTTTTGTCTGGCCCAGACTTGTAAGTGGTCAAGTCCCAGGTGTTAGTTTAGTCTTGTGAAGCCCAGTGGCAGCTACCTGATCAGAAACCTCCTTGCTTGGTGCTCCTGTTGAGATGATATTATGACTGGTTATTGCATCTAGTTTTCTGGGTCACACTGGCTATAACATCATGCCGACCTGGCCATGTAAATACAGTGTTTTGGGCTATGCCTCTTCTCCAGGTGTACATTGACTAGTGATGCTTCAGGTGGCTTGCATCCAGAAGATGCATCCAAACTACATATGAGTGCCAACTGGAAAGTGCATCAAAAGCCTACTATTTTCAAAGTGTTACTGCTTGTTGAACAAAGGCTGGTGCCTTGCTGCAGCCTAGGCAGCATGGACATGTGGCCAACTTAGCCTGCAAAGTGGCTTTGAGAAGATAGTTTCAATAGAACCAATGGAGAGTTTAGAGACGATCGCTGAGTTCATTTTATACCTATTTCCTGAAATTTCTTCTTCTCAGATTTACTCTTCTTGGTCATATATTCTTAAAATAAAACTCTTCTTTATGAAAAAAAAAAAAATATCTGGCTCTGTAGTTTCCAGGCAGCATGGACTATACAATGAAATAACCCAACTGTATATTTAGAAGCATACAAGTAAATGTCTTGTAGCTAAACTTAATATAAAGGTACAGCTAATTGAAACTAGTATGTTAACACTGAGAATAATGCTGTACTTATTTCCCCTTTCACAAGGTAGGAAATAGACTTCAGTTAAATGAAATTGCAGTGAAAATAATTATTATTTTGTTGTATTTCTGAGGAAGAAAGTAAACCTTGGAAATTTCTTAGATGATTTTGGAACTTTCTTCTATTATGGGTGTTCTTTGAACTTTAAAACATTTTCATCAGAATTTTTGGATGCCTGTAAAAATAATAATAATGTAGGAGACTAGCAATATTAGATAATTAAATCAATATCACTGTTAAAACACAGTATGAAAATGTACACTGCAGAGCAGCATGAAAAAAATGCAGAGAAACATGGTAATGCATGATTTTCAGAATAATTTGCTTTGTGGTTTTTACATCCCTGTTTAGTGGTTTGTCATAGTCCTTACCAAACAGTCATGTAAGGAACCAGCTTTGCAAAGGACCTTCCTTGCAACAGTCTCCTTGGGATACCTAGTTTTTGACAGCAAAAATGGGAATGCCATGGAAAGGAAAATGAGGAATGAGAGTAGATGGATGGTATTCTGTGTGTGTGTGCATGTGTAGGCAGGAAGAGCCCTGGACCATTTCATGAATGTCAGACCAGGATCCTGCTGAGAGATGCTGGTGGTCCTGCAGGATAACTCAGCCCTGGATTGTCTTCCTTCTTCAAGTGCTCTGTCTGTGAGAAGCCTGAAAAGGTGGCATATGTTGGAAAAGCAGGGCGTGTGGTACCAAGTACCTGCTTTTTTTTTTTACCTTGATAGGAGAAGAAGAATTTTGGCCTGTCACAGACTGAGGCCTGCTTTCCTCTCTAGTGTCAGCAAGTGGAAATTTTGCTCCTTCCAGGGCAATATCCTAGGTTGAGACCTACGAACATGCTGCAACAACTCAGCCAGGTGGGAAGCCTGAAACCATACTGAGGGACAAAACTTAGCTGCTAGAAGAAGCATTAGAAACTGGCAGTGAAATTTGTCATGAACAGGTCCAGTGAGGAACCAGCTATGTTGTGCTCATCTCTGAGGAGATGCAAAACCCACAGCTGAATATTAAGCAAAAACAGGAAAAAAAAGAAGGAAGAAAAAAAAAAACAAACCAGCATCATTTGGAGGAAAGCACGTATTTTTCACTCTCACGTAGAATACAAGAAGTTGTTGTCGTTACCTTTTTGATACGAGTAGTTCATGCTGCTACAGGAGAATCACAATTAAAACCGGTGACAGTGTCAGGGTAGCGTCCATGGTAGGAGGCAGTGCATTGCCCGCTCTCTCTTTTGGCTTGCAGAGCCTTGCTCCTCACTGAGGGAGGCAGGCTGCCACACTGCTCTGGGCACGGAGGTGGGTGATTTTGATGCTGAAGGTCATGCCCAGCTCCTCTTTCATGTGCCACAGGTCTGTGACTAGCTGATGAGTGTAGCTGTACATTATGATTATGCAATGGGAGATAAGAGGGCTGTTTTGCTGTGGCCTTACAAAAGCAATGGACAAGAGGACCCAATGACAGAGGAGTGAGAGCTCTGATAAGCCAGACCTCTACGCAGTGTCTAATTGTAGTGTTTATCTGACCAGTGGGTAACTAGAAGTGTTGTCAAATGAAAGATAAAACCCAAAACCTATGCATTGTGACCGTCCTTTTATCATTAGTTGCAAGTAAATATGGGGATAGAGATCCAAGAAGTCCATTCTTGTTTCCCCGTTGTTCAGTTCAAGAGTGAAATCAGGAATAACTTTAAGTGAGAGTCAAATGGACTCCAAGCCTGTAGAAGAAACTAAATACAGGGACAGAGACTCTGACCTTGTCTAATCAGTTTATGAACTTATTACTTGCATCTATTTAATTTAATTCAGTAACTGATGTGTGCAGCATTCCCTTTCTAGTGCAGCAGCAGGAAATCATGAATAGAATAGCTGTTGTTTTCTTCCTTCACTTCCTATAGATGAACATCTGAAGTAAAGCAGAGGGGCATCTTTCCACACTGCCCTTCTCTGTATTTCTCTTTCTTCAGCCTGTTTCCATTGTACTTTAATTTTGTGCAGAAGTGATGGCTTGCCATGACACCTGACTGACAGTTGTTGTCTCATTTGGCCCTTGTCACGGCAGGAGGAGGCGTACTGTGATTGCTTTACTCACCATGTTAGGCTATCAACCAGCATTTGTTGATCACTTACGTGCTTGCAAATTTGAAGTTGTCATTCTTTCCATTTGCCACAGTTGTCTTTCTTTCTTCTTTTTCTTTCTTTTTTTTTTTTTTAAAGCTTCTGGCACAGGACACAGCCCTTGCTATACTTTAAGTAATCCTCTCTGCACCCTTCCCAAAATTCATCATGGCTATTATTCAAGAAAGCAAAGGAGGGGTCAATGAACTACACTGAGACAGAAACAGTTAAGTCCTGTCAGTTTATATTTAATGGATGGCATTTTTAAAAATTCCTAATGAAATACCGCAACCTTTTCTCATTTCAATTGTTGGAAATAGTTTTGCTGTAGTCCAATGTAAATTTACTGTTCTCAGGCAAGAGAGGAGCCCTGTTTGTGGGAGAATTGTGTGGGTGCTGTAACACATAGAGCTTCCAGCTCACTTTCTTGTTATTCAGATGCCAGAGTCTGTGATCATTTGTATACAGCAAGTTGCCTATATTTGTGTTTCACATTTTTGTGGCACTTGCAAGATACCTACTGCTATGTATTACTCTCGTATTTTGCCACTAGTATGAGATTGTTGCTGCTGAGCTGATTCATCCTTGTGGAGAGTGAAGTTATATATGTAAAAAGTAAATTATTTGGCATGTGCTTGACTTACTACACTGACTTTTTATGATGTTGTGAGTAAAATCAGAGTGTTTGTCCTCATCTTCAGTGATCTGGATTGGCTGTAGATCAAGCTGCAAACGAAGGCTGTGGTCAACAGCCTTCTGGACAGTGGAGCTTTTTCTACAAGTGTACCAGTCTGTATGGAAAATGGAAATAACTTCAGCTTTCACGACTTTTCTGCATTTTAATGGAAACTTAGTATTCTGAACAAATCCTGTGTGCAAAGGTGACTGGGTTAAAATCTAAGAGTGACCCCTAGGCAAACAAGAACAAGTGGAAGTTTGACAGAAGCTGGTCCAAATTCATGCAAACATTTTGACTAGTTAGCACAATTTTTTTTTTTTATAAACTTGAGGAGATCTTCCTGGCCTCGTTAAGGTATCTTTCAAGGTTGTTAGTTCCTGCAACAGAGAGCTTTCCGTAGTCATCCTGAGACCTTTCAAGCATGGGATGTTTGGCTGAGCAATATTAATTGAGGAGTGAGGACTTTTTGGAGTCTGCTATTAATAGATGAGTACTAATAAGGTGATTCAGGAGAATTTAATATTTTATTAGGTTGGGGGGGGGGGAAGATATAAAAGAGGTGTAGGAGGGGAAAATATTCCTCAGGTAAATCATTCTGATTTAGATAAATGGTTCTCATTCCACCTCTCAAAATGTGGATTAAATATTCAGAACAAGTAAATGTGAAGTAATGGACAAAACCTGACATCCACCTGCTGCATCATTTCTACCTCTTAATGAACAGTAAATGATGCAGCTGCTTTGCCACACTGGGTGTATTTAGCTACAGAAATGGGGAGATGGCAATAGAGAGCTGTGATGAGGCTGTGGTAGGTATCTGTTTTTAACAAAGGCTGCCAAATGTCAATGTGTAATTTATGATTATTTCAATAAAGACTGCTTTTAGATCGAATACAGAGGGAAAACAGGCATGTCATGAGTGGCAGATTTATGCCTGAAGTCCTGTATTTTTAAGAATATAAGTGAACTTTGAGAACAAGTAATTCTTAAACTATATTTTACTCTGTCCACTGTAAGTTAGGAGTAAGTGGGTGCATATCAAACTGATAAAGGAGAAGTCACATGCTGTTATCTGATTTTACTGAATGAACCTAATCTATAGCATCTCTCTTGGTTCTTCTAAAGACAATATAGTGCTCTTTTTCTCATCTGCATGGAGATGCTGTTGCATTTTTGTTTTCCTTGATGGCAATTGTGTTGCCTAGTTGACAGCTTAAGAAAATTTCTCCTCTAAGCAAATCACCTGCAGTTTGCCAAGGGCAGGACTGAGGTTTGTGTGGGAAACCATCTTAATTGTTGTTCATTGCTGATTTTTTTTGATGTCAGAGGTCTTTGCTGTGCTGGAGGTCTCAACTTCAGATCAAAGTGACAATTAGAGCAGTCAAAAATTCCCTCCTCCTTTTTAGGTTCTTTGCATGTTGATGCAGCTCCCCAGATATTTTCCAGAGGCAGTGAGGTGGGTTGACCCTGGCTGGATGCTAGGTGCCCACCAAAGCTGTTCTGTCACTCCCCCCTCCTCAGCTGGACAGGGGAGAAAAAATATAGCAAAGGGCTCATGGGTCGAGATAAGGACAGGACAGATCACTCACCAATTACCATCACAGGTAAAACAAACTCAGCTTGGGAAAATTAACTCAATTTATTACAAATCAACCAGAGTAGGGTAATGAGAAATAAAACCAAATCTCAAAACACCTTCCCTCCACCCCTTCCTTCTTCCCAGGCACAACTTCACTCCTGGATTCTCTACCTAACCCCCCACAGTGGCGCAGGGGGACGGGGAATGAGGTTTACGGTCAGTTCATCACACGGTTATCTCTGTGGCTTCATCCTCTTCAGGGACAGGTCATCACATTCTTCCCCTGCTCCAGTGTGGGGTCTCTCCCACAAGAGACACTCCTTCATGAACTTCTCCAACGTGGGTCCTTCCCACGGGCTGCAGTTTTTCACAAACTGCTCCAGCATAGGTCCCTTCTGTGGCATGCAGTCCATCAGAAGCACACTGCTCCAGCGTAGGTCCCCCACGGGGTCACAAGTCCTGCCAGAAAACCTGCTCCGTGGGCTCCTCTCTCCACAGATCCGCATGTCCTGCCAGGAATGTGCTCCAGTGTGGGCTTCCCACAGGGTCACAACCTCCTTCGGGCACCCATCTGCTCTGGCGTGGGGTCCTCCACAGGCTGCAGGTGGATGTCTGCTCCACCACGGACCTCCATGGGCTGCAGGGGGACAACCTGCCTCACCATGATCTTCACCACGGTCTGCAGGGGTATCTGCTCCGGTGCCTGGAGCATCTCCTCCCCCTTTTTCTTCACTGACCTGGGGGTCTGCAGGGTTGTTTCTCTTACATGTTCTCACTCCTCTCTCCGGCTGCCATTTCTGTGCTTCCTGCAACTTTTTTCTTCTTAAATATGTTATCCCAGAGGTGCTACCACTATTGCTGATTAGCTTGGCCTTGGCCAGCGGTGGGTCTGTCTTAGAGCCAGCTGGTATTGGCTCTGTTGGACATAGGGGAAGCTTCAAGCAGCTTCTCACTGAAGCCACCCCTGTAATCCCCCCCGCTACCAAAACCTTGCCACATAAACCCAATACAGGCAGCCAGCCATACAATTTGCTGGAAAAGCAGTAAGGTAACCTTCAAGGTGCTTTCTACGTTGCTTGTCTTTTCAGAGATATGAGAAGGGATTTGATCACGGGGAAAAGAAAGCAGACTAGAAGCAGAGAGTACGTGTAATTTTTGTATAGCTTTTTTTCAGTACCACATTTCTATAACAGGACAGGATGGTGTGTCAAAGACAGGGCAGATAAAATGTTAGTACATAAACTTCCTAATTTGTCTTTACTTCCTGTACAAATAAACCATGAACATGCATGAACACAGCTAATGTTGATGAATGATAAAACTGCGTAGCATGGAGGCAGCAGTGTTTTGGGATTACCATATTCCCCAGTGGATATCTGCAAGTGCTGCAAAAGAAAGAAACAACATGGAGAAAATGTAAGATGTGACTGATGCGCGATTATCCCATGTGCTGCAGAGGAGAGACAGTCTGTGACTTCTGTGTCCAGAGTGACTGTTTATTAAGGAGAAAATGTACAATTTTTTTTGTGTATCCTGTAAGTGGCTTGGATTACTTGGTTTTGCATGCTCACAGCAGCGTAATTCCTCTGGGAATGTCCACCCAAGGAGAACCGACGTGGATGTGCAGAGCTCTGAGGTGTCCTGAGAGTTGTGGAGTAGCAGGGCTGCAAGGCAGCAGGAGCATTTCTTTGCTCCCACATGATGCAGAGGCTGCATGCAGAAACATAATACCAAATTATAGAGCTTTGTGGGTCCCAAGCAGTGTGAAAAATCTGTCCTTTGTCCTTTTAGGCAATAGTGGGATGGAGGAAGACATCTCCATAACCATATCTGGTCTATGGGTTTTCCGTGTAGCAATGAAAGGAGGACCTTGGTGTTTTTTAAATCAGCATTTTCTACTTGTGTGTTTTTCCATCCAGCCTGAATTATCAGTCATACTAAAGCATCTTTTTAACTTCCCTGGCAATGGAAAAGAGTCTACACTGGCACATATTGCATTGTACCCACCTCAGGAACATTGTGCTTGGTGAAAGACCTGTGGTGTAAATGAGCATCAGACTGGTGGATTTACAGGTGAGGAATGTTTTGGACTTGCACGTACAACTGGACTGCTATAAAACTTTGAGATGTTTTAAAACTCAAAAAATGTTTTTAAAACCTGAAATCAGTTGTTTGTTTTGAGTGGGCCCATGTTTAGAGATGGAAATATTGAGTACAGTGTAAAACAGTTGGAATTACAGAAATGAAGGATCTCACCCAACTGGCTTACCAGTGGTAGAGATGTAAGGATAAAAATGAAACAAATTGCAAATTAACCTATTAACACTTTGTTGTACGTGTGACATAGACAAATCACTGATCTACCTGTGCTGATTCACATTTCTCTATTATTCATGTACAAAACCTCATACTCTCCAGAGTGTGTGAAAGATGGTCAGCCTTTCAAGACATATCACTGTGAAATCTTTGTATTAATCACAGGGCAATAACTTGAAATAACATTCAGGGTAGGTGAAAACAGCATTGGACTCACTCTAGTCTTTCTGTTGTCATCTTCACTTCTGGAAATAAACTAAAACTATAAGGTGCGTTGCAGTGAAGCTTACAACCAGTTGAGTGAGTAGGTGTATACTTGTTTTCTCACATTGAGATACGTTTCTTCAGCTATGAAATAAATAACTGATCATTTTAAATGAACACATGCATATGTATTTTATAATCTGAGATATGTAGTTACAGGACAGTAAGACCCAGGCTGGTCGATAGCAGTGTAACGATAATATACAGCAGGTTTTTCCAATAGCTCAGCTAACTTTATGACTAGAAAACTTGCTTCCAACAATTACAAACTGAGATTCAGGAGAATAAAAGTCATCAGTACAGTGTGAAGTATTTTCAATGGTAAACTGTGTGCATGTGTTTTTCCTTTGGAGGCAGGGCTACGAACCGTACAGAAACACGCAACCATACTTGAAGAGCTGTTGGCATTTACTACTTTCTGGTAATTTCTTCTGGAAAAACAAACAAAAGACCCATCAAGCCAAAACACACCCTAAGGGCAGTACACTTGTATTTGTCAGGTGTGTACAAGTGGAGAAGGACTGTAAAGTCCTCAGCTCAGAGGAGTCCTCTTAGCTGCAGCTTTTTGAAAAAAGTTAATAAAAGCTGCATTTCTTGCTCTTGAGAAGAGTACTGTCCAGTTTCAGAAGGGAAATCCTCTTCCATTTTCTCACTTTTCACACAGTAAATTCACTGTATCACATGAATCTTAGTCTTGTGCTTGTCTATACTGTGGAGAGAGGATGCAGCATCCATCCTGGAAGCACCAGATGAGACTGTTTTACCCACCTCGTTAGCCTTTGCACAGACAAGCACTGGGGATCTGTGCTTTCTTAGAGATGGAAGATCAGATGGCGTTCGTCCTTGGCAAGCCTCTTTCCGAAATGTCAAACGTCCGACCACTTGTCCCACAAGGAATGTGCCAGCCCTGAAAGCTGTTGCTGGTCTTCACCTTCCCTTGGCAGCCTATTCACAGGCACAACAGCACTGGGGATCTGTGCTTTCCCAGAGATGTAATATCTCATGGTGGTCGTTCTCAGCAGAGCCTGTATCTGAAAGGCAAACGTCTGGCTCCTTCTCCCACAAATAAGGAGACAGCCCTGAAAGTTGTTGCTGGTCTTCACCTTCCCTTGGCAGCCTATTCACAAGGCACAACAGTACTAATAATCTGTGCTTGCCCAGAGATGGAAGATGTCATGGCACTTGTCCTCAGCTCAGCATCTTTCCGAAACGGCAAACGTCTGGCTCCTTCACCCTGAAGCACACTGCCAGCCCTGAAAGCTGTAGCTGGTCTTCACCTTCCCTTGGTGGCCTATTCACAGGCACAACAGTACTAGGGATCTGTGCTTGCCCAGAGATGGAAGATCTCATGGCGCTCGTCCTCGGCACAACCTCTTTACGAAATGTAAATGTCCAAGACCTTCTCCCACAAGGAATGTGCCAGCCCTGAAAGCTGTTGCTGGTCTTCACCTTCCCTTGGCAGCCAATTCACAGGCAAAACAGCACTGGGGATCTGTGCTTTCCCAGAGATGTAATATCTCATGGTGCTCGTTCTCGGCAGAGCCTGTTTATGAAAAGACAAACATACGGCTCCTTGTCCCAAAAGGAAGGAGACAGCTCTAAAAGCTGATGCTAGTCTTCACCTTCCCTTGGCAGCCTATTGACAGGGCTAACAGCACTGGCGATCTGTGCTTTCCCAGAGGTAGAAAATCTCATGTCGCTCGTTCTCGGCAGAGCCTCTTTCCAAAACAGCAAGCATCCGGCTCCTTCTCCCAAAAAGAATGTGCCAGCCCTGACAGCTGTTCATGCTGTTCACCTTCCCTTGGCAGGGTATTCACAGGCACAACAGCATAGGGGATCTGTGCTTTCTTAGAGATGGAAGATGTCATGTCGCTCGTCCTTGGCACAGCCTCTTTCCAAAATGTAAAATATCTGGCTCCTTCTCCCTGAAGCACGCTGACAGCCCTGAAAGATGTTGCTGGTCTTCACCTTCCCTTGGCGGCCAATTCACAGGAACAACAGCACTGGGGATCTGTGCTTTGCCAGAGATGTCATATCTCATGGTGCTCGTTCTCGGCAGAGCCTGTTTCCGAAAAGGCAAACTTCTGTCTCCTTCTCCCACAAGGAATGTGCCAGCCCAGAAAGCTGTTGCTGGTCTTCACCTTCCCTTGGTAGCCCACACACAGGAACAACAGCACTGGGGATAAGTGCTTTCCCAGAGATGTCATATGTCATGGTGCTCGTTCACGACAGAGCCTGTTTCCGAAAAGGCAAACGTCCGGCTCCTTCTCCCACAAGGAATGTGCCAGCCATGAAAGCTGTTGTTGGTATTCACCTTCCCTGGTGGCCTGCTAACAGGAACAACAGCACTGGGGACCTGTGCTTTCCCAGAGATGTCATATCTCATGGTGCTTGCTCTCGGCAGAGCCTGTTTCCGAAAGGCAAAAGTCCGGCTCCTACTCCCACAAGAAATGTGCCAGCACTGAAAGCTGTTGCTGGTCTTCACCTTCCCTTGGCATCCTACTAACAGACACAACAGCAGTGGGGATCTGTGATTTCCCAGAGATGTCATATCTCATGGTGCTCGTTCTTGGAACGGCCTGTTTCCGAGAAAGCAAACGTCTGGCTCCTTCTCCCACAAGGTATGTGCGAGTCCTGAAAGCTGTTGCTGGTCTTCACCTTCCCTTGGCGTCCTACTCACAGGAACAACAGCACTGGGGATCTGTGCTTTCCCAGAGATGTCATATCTCATGGTGCTCGTTCTTGGCAGAGCCTGTTTCCGAAAAGGCAAACGTCCGGCTCCTTCTCCCACAAGGAATGTGCCAGCCCTGAAAGCTGTTGCTGGTCTTCACCTTCCCTTGGCGTCCTACTCACAGGAACAACAGCACTGGGGATCTGTGCTTTCCCAGCGATGTCATATCTCATGGTGCTCATTCTCGGCAGAGCCTGTTTACGAAAAGTCAACCGTTTGGCTCCCTCTCCCACAAGGAATATGCCAGCCCTGAAAGCTGTTGCTGGTCTTCACCTTCCCTTGGAGTCCTACTCACAGGCAGAACAGCACTCGGGTTCTGTGCTTTCCCAGAGATGTCATATCTCATGGTGCTCAGTCTCAGCACTGCCTGTTTCCGAAAAGGCAAACGTCTGGTATTCCTCCTACGAGGAAGGAGAGAGCCCTGAAAGCTGTTGGTGGTCTTCAACTTCCCTTGGAGGCCTACTCACAGGCACAACAGCACTGGGGATCTTTGCTTTCCCACAGATGTCATATCTCATGGTGCTCGTTCTCGGCAGAGCCTCTTTCCGAAAAGGCAAACGACTGGCTCCTTCTCCCACAAGGAATGTGCGAGCCCTGAAAGCTGTTGCTGGTCTTCACCTTCCCTTGGTCGCCTATTCACAGGAACAACAGCACTTGGGATCTGTGCTTTCCCACAGATGTCATATCTCATGGTGCTCATTCTCAACAGTACCTGTTTCTGAAAAGGCAAACGTCTGGCTATTCCTCCTACGAGGAAGGAGACAGCCCTGAAAGCTGTTGATGGTCTTCACCTTCCCTTGGCATCGTACTCACAGGCACAACGGCACTGGGGATCTGTGCTTTCCCAGAGATGTCATATCTCATGGTGCTTGATCTCGGCAGAGCCTGTTTCCGAAAAGGCAAACGTCTGGCTATACTTTCTAGAAGAAATGTGCCCGCCCTGAAAGCTGTTGCTGGTCTTCACCTTCCCTTGGTGGCCTACTCACAGAAACAACATCACTTCGGATCTGTGCTTTCCCAGAGATGTCATATCTCATGGTGCTCATTCTCGGCAGAGCCTGTTTACGAAAAGTCAACCGTTTGGCTCCTTTTCCCACATGGAATATGCCAGCCCTGAAAGCTGTTGCTGGTCTTCACCTTTCCTTGTCGTCCTACTCACAGGCAGAACAGCACTCGGGTTCTGTGCTTTCCCAGAGATGTCATATCTCATGGTGCTCAGTCTCAGCACTGCCTGTTTCCGAAAAGGCAAACGTCTGGTATTCCTCCTACGAGGAAGGAGACAGCCCTGAAAGCTGTTGCTGGTCTTCACCTTCCCTTGGCGACCTACTGACAGGAACAACAGCACTGGGGATCTGTGCTTTCCCAGAGATGTCATACCTCATGGTGCTCGTTCTCGGCAGAGCCTCTTTCCGAAAAGGCAAACGTCTGGCTATTTTTCCCACAAGGAATATGCCAGCCCTGAAAGCTGTTGCTGATCTTAACCATGCCTTGGCGTCCTACTCACAGACACAACAGCACTGGGGTTCTGTGCTTTCCCAGAGATGTCATATCTCATGGTGCTCATTCTCAAATTTCCTGTTTCTGAAAAGGCAAACGTCTGGCTATAATTTCTACAAGAAATGTGCCAGCCCTGAAAGCTTTTGCTGCTCTTCACCTTCCCTGGGTCGCCTATTCACAGGAACAACAGCACTTGGGATCTGTGCTTTCCCAGAGATGTCATATCTCATGGTGCTCGTTCTCGGCAGAGCCTGTTTCCGAAAAGGCAAACGTGTGGTTCCTTCTCCCACAATGAACGTTTCAGCCTTGAGAGTTGTTGCTAGTCTTCACCTTCCCTTGGCGGCCTACTCACAGGAACAATAGCACTGGGGATCTGTGCTTTGCCAGAGATGTCATATCTCATGGTGCTCGTTGTCGGCAGAGCCTGTTTCCGAAAAGGCAAACGTCCGGCTCATTCTCCCACAAGGAATGTGCCAGCCCTGAAAGCTGTTGCTGGTGTTCAACTTCTCTTGGTCGTCTATTCACAGGAACAACAGCACTTGGGATCTGTGCTTTTCCAGAGATGTTATATCTCATGGTGCTCGTTGTCGGCAGAGCCTGTTTCCGAAAAGGCAAATGCCCGGCTCCTTCTCCCAGAAGGAATATGCCAGCCCTGAAAGCTGTTGCTGGTCTTCACCTTCCCTTGGCATCCTACTCACAGGCACAACAGCACTGGGGATCTGTGCTTTCCCAGCGATGTCATATCTCATGGTGCTCTTTCTCGGCAGGGCCTGTTTCCGAAAAGGCAAACGTCCGGCTCCTTCTCCCACAAGGAATGTGCCAGCCCTGAAAGCTGTTGCTGGTCTTCACCTTCCCTTGGTGTCCTACTCACAGGCACAACAGTACTGGGGATCTGTGCTTTCCCAGAGATGTCATCTCTCATGGTGCTCGTTCTCGGCAGAGCCTGTTTCCGAAAAGGCAAACGTCTGGCTATTCCTCCTACGAGGAAGGAGATGCCCTGAAAGCTGTTGCTGGTCTTCACCTTCTCTTGGCGTCCTACTCACAGGAACAACAGGACTGGGGATCTGTGCTTTCCCAGAGATGTCATCTCTCATGGTGCTCGTTCTTGGCAGAGCCTGTTTCCGAAAAGGCAAACGACTGGCTATTCCTCCCACAAGGAATGTGCCCGCCCTGAAAGCTGTTGCTGGTCTTCACCTTCTCTTGGTAGCCCACACACAGGAACAATAGCACTAGGTATAAGTGCTTTCCCAGAGATGTCATATCTCATGGTGCTCGTTCTCGGCAGAGCATCTTTCCGAAAAGGCAAAGGACTGGCTCCTTCTCCCACAAGGAATGTCCAGCCCTGAAAGCTGTTGCAGGTGTGTACCTTCCCTTGGCGACCTACTGACAGGCGCAACAGCACTGGGGATCTGTGCTTTCCCAGATATGTCATCTCTCATGGTGCTCGTTCTCGGCAGAGTCTGTTTCCGAAAAGGCAAACGTCTGGCTATTCCTCCCACAAGGAATGTGCGAGCCCTGAATGCTGTTGCTGGTCTTCACCTTCCCTTGGCATCCTAGTCACAGGCACAACAGCACTGGGGATCTCTGCTTTCCCAGAGATGTCATATCTCATGGTGCTCATTCTCAACAGTTCCTGTTTCTGAAAAGGCAAACGTCTGGCTATTCTTCCTAGGAGGAAGGGAGGAAGGAGACAGCCCTGAAAGGTGTTGCTGGTCTTCACCTTCCGTTGTCGACCTACTCACAGGAACAACAGCACTGGGGATCTGTGCTTTCCCAGAGATGTCATCTCTCATGGTGCTCGTTCTCGGCAGAGCCTCTTTCCGAAAAGGCAAACGTGTGGCTATTCCTTTTACGAGGAAGGAGACAGCCCTGAAAGTTGTTGCTGGTCTTCAGCTTCCCTTGGTAGCCCGCACACAGGAACAACAGCACTAGGGATAAGTGCTTTCCCAGAGATGTCATATGTCATGGTGCTCGTTCTCAGCAGGGCCTGTTTCCGAAAAGGCAAACGTCTGGCTATACCTCCTACAAGGAAAGAGAGAGCCCTAAAAGCTGTCGCTGGTCTTCACCTTCCCTTGGCGAGCTACTCACAGGAAAAACAGCACTGGGGTTGTGTGCTTTCCCAGAGATGTCATATCTCATGGTGCTGGTTCTCGGCAGAGCCTGTTTCCGAAAAGGCAAACGTCTGGCTATTCCTCCTACGAGGAAGGAGCCAGCCCTGAAAGCTGTTGCTGCTCTGCACCTTTCCTTGGCGGCCTATTCACAGGCACAACAGCACTAGGGATCTGTGCTTTCCCAGACATGTCATATCTCATGGTGCTCGTTCTCGGCAGAGCCTGTTTCCGAAAAGGCAAACGTCTGGCTATTCTTCCCATAAGGAATATGCCAGCCCTGAAAGCTGTTGCTGGTCTTCACCTTCCCTTGGCGTCCTACTCACAGGAACAACAGGACTGGCGTTCTGTCCTTTCCCAGAGATGTCATATGTCATGGTGCTCATTCTCAACAGTGCCTGTTTCTGAAAAGGCAAACGTCTGGCTATTCCTCCTACGAGGAAGGAGACAGCCCTGAAAGCTGTTGCTGGTCTTCACCTTCCCTTGGCGACCTACTCACAGGAACAATAGCTCTGGGGATCTGTGCTTTCCCAGAGATGTCATATGTCATGGTGCACGTTCTCGGCAGAGCCTGTTTCTGAAAAGGCAATCGTCTGGCTCCTTCTCCCACAAGGATCGTTCTAGCCATGAGAGTTGTTGCTGATCTTCACCTTCCCTTGGCGACCTACTCACAGGAACAACAGCACTGGGGATCTGTGCTTTCCCAGAGATGTCATATCTCATGGTGCTCGTTCTCGGCAGAGCCTATTTCCGAAAAGGCAAACGTCTGGCTATTCCTCGCACAAGAATGTGCAAGCCCTGAAAGCTGTTTCTGGTCTTCAACTTCCCTTGGTAGTCCACACACAGGAGCAACAGCACTAGGGATAAGTGCTTTCCCAGTGATGTCATATGTCATGGTGCTCGTTCTCGGCAAAGCCTGTTTCCGAAAAGGCAAACGTCTGGCTATTCCTCCTACGAGGAAGGAGACAGCCCTGAAAGCTGTTGCTGGTCTTCACCTTCCCTTGGCGACCTACTCACAGGAACAACAGCACTGGGGATCTGTGCTTTTCCAGAGATTTCATTTCTCATGGTGCTCGTTCTCGGCAGAGCCTGTTTCCGAAAAGGCAATCGTCTGGCTATTCCTCCCACAAGGAATGTGCCAACCCTGAAAGCTGTTGCTGGTCTTCACCTTCCCATGGTAGCCCACACACAGGAATAACAGCACTAGGGACAAGTGCTTTCCCAGAGATGTCATATCTCATGGTGCTCGTTCTCGGCAGAGCCTGTTTCCGAAAAGGCAAACAACAGGCTCCTTCACCCACAAGGAATGTGCCAGCCCTGAAAGATGTTGCTGGTGATTAACTTCCATTGGTAGCCTCCACAGAGGAAAAACAGCACTGGGGATCTGTGCTTTCCCAGTGATGTCATAACTCATGGTGCTTCTCCTTGGCAGATCCTATTTCCGAAAAGGCAAACGTCTGGCTATTCCTCCCACAAGGAATGTGCCAGCCCTGAAAGCTGTTGCTGATCTTCACCTTCCTTTGGTAGCCCACACACAGGAACAACAGCACTAGGCAGAAGTGCTTTCCCAGAGATGTCATATCTCATGGTGCTCGTTCTCGGCAGAGCTTATTTCCGTAAAGGCAAACGTCTGGCTATTACTCCTACTAGGAATGTGCCAGCCTTGAAAGATGTTGCTAGATTTCACCTTGCCTTGGTAGCCTAGACACAGGAAAAACAGCACTAGGTTCTGTGCTTTCCCAGAGATGTCATATCTAATGGTGCTCGTTCTCGGCAGAGCCTGTTTCCGAAAAGGCAAACGTCTGGCTATTCATTTTACGAGGAGGGAGACAGCCCTGAAAGATGTAGCTGATCTTCACCTTCCTTTGGCGACCTACTGACAGGAACAACAGCACTGGGGATCTGTGCTTTCCCAGAGATGTCATATCTCATGGTGCTCGTTCTCGGCAGAGCCTGTTTCCGAAAAGGCAAACGTCTGGCTATTCCTCCTACGAGGAAGGAGACAGCCCTGAAAGCTGTTGCTGGTCTTCACCTTCCCTTGGCGTCCTACTCACAGGAACAACAGCACTGGGGATCTGTGCTTTCCCAGAGATGTCATCTCTCATGGTGCTCGTTCTCGGCAGAGTCTGTTTCCGAAAAGCAGACGTCTGGCTATTCCTCCCACAAGGAATGTGCAAGCCCTGAAAGCTGTTGCTGGTCTTCACCTTCCCTTGGTAGCCCACACACAGGCACAACAGCACTAGGGATAAGTGCTTTCCCAGAGATGTCATATCTCATGGTGCTCGTTCTTGGCAGAGCTTCTTTCCGAAAAGGCAAACGACTGGCTCCTGCTCCCACAAGGAATGTGCCAGCCCTGAAAGCTGTTGCTGGTGTTTAACTTCCCTTGCTGACCTACTCACAGGCACAACAGCACTGGGGATTTGTGCTTTCCTAGAGATGTCATATCTCATGGTGCTCGGTCTCGGCAGAGCCTGTTTCCGAAAAGGCAAACGTCTGGCTATTCCTCCTACGAGGAAGGAGACAGCCCTGAAAGCTGTTGCTGGTGTTCACCTTCCTTTGGCGTCCTACTCACAGGAACAACAGCACTGGGGATCTGTGCTTTCCCAGAGATGTCATGTCATGGTGCTCGTTCTCAGCTGAGCCTATTTCCGTAAAGGCAAACGTCTGGCTATTACTCCTACTAGGAATGTGCCAGCCTTGAAAGCTATTGCTAGATTTCACCTTCCCTTGGTAGCCTACACACAGTAACAACAGAACTAGGGATAAGTGCTTTCCCAGAGATGTCATATGTCATGGTGTTCGTTCTCGGCAGAGCCTGTTTGCGAAAAGATAAACGTCTGGCTATTCCTTTTACGAGGAAGGAGACAGCCCTGAAAGCTGTAGCAGATCTTCACCTTCCTTTGGCGACCTACTCTCTGGAAAAACAGCACTGGGGATCTGTGCTTTCCCAGACATGTCATATCTCATGGTGCTCGTTCTCGGCAGAGTCTGTTTCCGAAAAGGCAGACGTCTGGCTATTCCTCCCACAAGGAATGTGCAAGCCCTGAAAGCTGTTGCTAGATTTCACCTTACCTTGGTATCCTACACACAGGAACAACAGCACTGGGGATCTGTGCTTTCCCAGAGATGTCATATCTCATGGTGCTCGTTCTCGGCAGATCCTCTTTCCGAAAAGGCAATCGACTGGCTATTCCTCCTACAAGGAAGGAGACAGCCCTGAAAGCTGTTGCTGGTCTTCACCTTCCCTTGGCAACCTACTCACATGAACAACAGCACTGGTGATCTGTGCTTTCCCAGAGATGTCATATCTCATGGTGCTCGGTCTCGGCAGAGCATCTTTTCGAAAAGGCAAACGTCTGGCTATTCCTTTTACGAGGAAGGAGACAGCCCTGAAAGCTGTAGCTGATCTTTACCTTCCTTTCGCGACCTACTCACAGGCACAACCACACTGGGGATCTTTGCTTTCCCAGAGATGTCATATCTCATGGTGCTCGTTCTCGTCAGAGCCTCTTTCCGAAAAGGCAGACGTCTGGCTATTCCTCCTATGAGGAATGTGCCAGCCCTGAAAGCTGTTGCTGGTCTTCTCCTTCCCTTGGCGACCTACTGACAGGAACAACAGCACTGGGGATCTGTGCTTTCCCAGAGATTTCATATCTCATGGTGTTCGTTCTCGGCAGAGCCTGTTTCCGAAAACGCAAACGTCTGGCTATTCCTCCCACAAGGAATGTGCAAGCCCTGTAAGCTGTTGCTGGTCTTCAACTTCCCTTGGTAGCCCACACACAGGAACAACAGCACTAGGGATAAGTGCTTTCCAAGAGATGTCATATCTCATGGTGCTCTTTCTCGGCAGAGCCTCTTTCCGAAAAGGCAAACGACTGGCTATTCCTTATACGAGGAAGGAGACAGCCCTGAAAGCTGTTGCTGGTCTTCACCTTCCCTTGGCGACCTACTCACAGGCACAACAGCACTGGGGATCTGTGCTTTCCCAGAGATGTCATATCTCATGGTGCTCGTTCTCGGCAGAGCCTGTTTCCGAAAAGGCAAACGTCTGGCTATTCCTCAAACAAGGAAGGAGACAGCCCTGAAAGCTGTTGCTGGTCTTCACCTTCCCTTGGCGTCATACTGACAGGAACAACAGGAATGGGGATCTGTGCTTTCCCAGAGATGTCATATCTCATGGTGCTCGTTCTCGGCAGAGGCTCTTTCCGAAAAGGCAAACTTCTGGCTATTACTCCTACTAGGAATGTGAGAACCTTGAAAGCTGTTGCTAGATTTCAGCTTCCCTTGGTAGCCTACACACAGGAAAAACAGCACTAGGTCCTGAGCTTTCCCAGAGATTTCATATCTCATGGTGCTCGTTCTCGGCAGAGCCTGTTTGTGAAAAGGCAAAAGCCTGGCTATTCCTCCTATGAGGAAGGAGACAGCCCTGAAAGCTGTTGCTGGTCTTCACCTTCCCTTGGTGACCTACTTACAGGAACAACAGCACTGGGGATCTGTGCTTTCCCAGAGATGTCATATCTCATGGTGCTCGTTCTCGGCAGAGCCTGTTTCCGAAAAGGCAAACGTCTGGCTATTACTCCTAGTAGGAATGTTCCAGCCTTGAAAGCTGTTGCTAGATTTCACATTCCCTTGGTAGCCTACACACAGGAACAACAGCACTAGGTTCTGTGCTTTCCCAGAGATGTCATATCTCATGGTGCTCGTTCTCGGCAGAGCCTGTTTCCGAAAAGGCAAACGTCTGGCTATTCCTCCCACAAGGAAGGAGACAGCCCTGAAAGCTGTTGCTGTTGTTTACCTTCCCTTGGCGACATACTCACAATAGCAACAGCACTAGGGATAAGTGCTTTCCCAGAGATGTCATATCTCATGGTGCTCGTCCTCGGCAGAGCCTGTTTCCGAAAAGGCAAACGTCTGGCTATTCCTCCTACGAGGAAGGAGACAGCCCTGAAAGCTGTTGCTGGTGTTTACCTTCCCTTGCCGACCTACTCACGGGCACAACAGCACTGGGGATCTGTGCTTTCCCAGAGATGTCATAGCTCATGGTGCTCGTTCTCGGCAGAGCCTATTTCCGAAAAGGCAAACGACTGGCTCATTCTCCCACAAGGAATGTGCCAGCCCTCAAAGCTGTTGCTGGTCTTCACCTTCCCTTGGTAGCCCACACACAGGAATAACAGCACTGGGGATCTGTGCTTTCCCAGAGATGTCATATCTCATGGTGCTCGTTCTCGGCAGAGCCTGTTTCCGAAAAGGCAAACGACTGGCTCCAACTCCCAAAATGAATGTGCCAGCCCTGAAAGCTGTTGCTGGTCTTCATGTTTTCTTGGAGTCCTACTCACAAGAACAACAGCACTAGGGATAAGTGCTTTCCCAGAGATGTCATATCTCATGGTGCTCGTTTACGGCAGAGCCTGTTTCCGAAAAGGCAAACGTCTGGCTATTCCTCCCACAAGGAATGTGCAAGCCCTGAAAGCTGTTGCGGGTCTTCGCCTTCCCTTGGCGACCTACTCACAGGAACAACAGCACTGGGGATCTGTGCTTTCCCAGAGATGTCATATCTCATGGTGCTTGTTCTCGGCAGAGCCTGTTTCCGAAAAGGCAAACGTCTGGCTATTCCTCCTACGAGGAAGGAGACAGCCCTGAAAGCTGTTGCTGGTCTTCATCTTCCCTTGGTGACCTACTGACAGGAACAACAGCACTGGGGATCTGTGCTTTCCCAGAGATGTCATATCTCATGGTGCTCGTTCTCGGCAGAGCCTGTTTCCGAAAAGGCAAACGTCTGGCTATTCCTTTTACGAGGAAGGAGACAGCCCTGAAAGCTGTTGCTGGTCTTCACCTTCCCTTGGCGACCTACTCACAGGAACAACAGCACTGGGGATCTGTGCTTTCCCAGAGTTTTCATATCTCATGGTGCTCGTTCTCGGCAGAGCCTGTTTCCGAAAAGGCAAACGACTGGCTATTCCTCCCACAAGGAATGTGCAAGCCCTGAAAGCTGTTGCTGGTCTTCGCCTTCCCTTGGCGACCTACTCACAGGAACAACAGCACTGGGGATCTGTGCTTTCCCAGAGATTTCATATCTAATGGTGCTCGTTCTCGGCAGAGGCTCTATCCGAAAAGGCAATCGTCTGGCTATTCCTCCCACAAGGAATGTGCAAGCCCTGTAAGGTGTTGCTGGTCTTCACCTTCCCTTGGTAGCCCACACACAGGAACAACAGCACTAGGCATAAGTGCTTTCCCAGAGATGTCATATCTCATGGTGCTCGTTCACGGCAGAGCCTGTTTCCGAAAAGGCAAACGACTGGCTCCTTCTCCCACAAGGAATGTGCCAGCCCTGAAAGCTGTTGCTGGTGTTTACCTTCCCTTGGCGACCTACTGACAGGCACAACAGCACTGGGGATCTGTGCTTTCCCAGAGATGTCATATCTCATGGTGCTCTTTCTCGGCAGAGCCTGCTTCCGAAAAGGCAAACGTCTGGCTATTCCTTTTACGAGGAAGAAGACAGCCCTGAAAGCTGTTGCTGGTCTTCACCTTCCTTTGGCGACCTACTCACAGGAGCAACAGCACTGGGGATCTGTGCTTTCCCAGAGATGTCATATCTCATGGTGCTCTTTCTCGGCAGAGCCTGCTTCTGAAAATGCAAACGTCTGGCTATTCCTCATACGAGGAATGTGCCAGCCCTGTAAGCTGTTGCTGGTCTTCACCTTCCCTTGGTGACCTACTGACAGGAACAACAGCACTGGGGATCTGTGCTTTCCCAGAGATGTCATATCTCATGGTGCTCGTTCTCGGCAGAGCCTCTTTCCGAAAAGGCAAACGTCTGGCTATTTCTTTTACGAGGAAGGAGACAGCCCTGAAAGCTGTTGCTGGTCTTCACCTTCCTTTGGCGACCTACTCACAGGAGCAACAGCACTGGGGATCTGTGCTTTCCCAGAGATGTCATATCTCATTGTGCTCTTTCTCGGCAGAGCCTATTTCCGTAAAGGCAAACGTCTGGCTATTCCTCCTACGAGGAAGGAGACAGACCTGAAAGCTGTTGCTGGTCTTCACCTTCCCTTGGCGTCCTACTCACAGGAACAACAGCACTGGGGATCTGTGCTTTCCCAGAGATGTCATATCTCATGGTGCTCGTTCTCGGCAGAGCCTGTTTCCGAAAAGGCAAACGACTGGCTATTCCTCCCACAAGGAAGGAGACAGCCCTGAAAGCTGTTGTTGGTCTTCACCTTCCCTTGGCGTCCTACTCACAGGAACAACAGCACTGGGGATCTGTGCTTTCCCAGAGATGTCATATCTCATGGTGCTCGTTCTCGGCAGAGCCTGTTTCCGAAAAGGCAAACGACTGGCTCCTTCTCCCACAAGGAATGTGCCAGCCCTTAAAGCTGTTGATGGTGTTTACCTTCCCATGGCGACCTACTCACAGGAACAACAGCACTGGGGATCTGTGCTTTCCCAGAGATGTCATATCTCATGGTGCTCGTCCTCGGCAGAGCCTGTTTCCGAAAAGGCAAACGTCTGGCTATTCCTCCTACGAGGAAGGAGACAGCCCTGAAAGCTGTTGCTGGTCTTCACCTTCCCTTGGCGTCCTACTCACAGGAACAACAGGAGTGGGGATCTGTGCTTTCCCAGAGATGTCATATCTCATGGTGCTCGTTCTCGGCAGAGCCTGTTTCCGAAAAGGCAAAAGTCTGGCTATTTCTTTTACGAGGAAGGAGACAGCCCTGAAAGCTGTTGCTGGTCTTCACCTTCCCTTGGTGACCTACTGACAGGAAAAACAGCACTGGGGATCTGTGCTTTCCCAGAGATGTCATATCTCATGGTGCTCGTTCTCGGCAGAGCCTCTTTCCGAAAAGGCAAACGTCTGGCTATTCCTCCTACGAGGAAGGAGACAGCCCTGAAAGCTGTTGCTGGTCTTCACCTTCCCTTGGCGTCCTACTCACAGGAACAACAGCACTGGGGATCTGTGCTTTCCCAGAGATGTCATATCTCATGGTGCTCGTTCTCGGCAGAGCCTGTTTCCGAAAAGGCAAACGACTGGCTATTCCTCCCACAAGGAAGGAGACAGCCCTGAAAGCTGTTGCTGGTCTTCACCTTCCCTTGGCGTCCTACTCACAGGAACAACAGCACTAGGTTCTGTGCTTTCCCAGAGATGTCATATCTCATGGTGCTCGTTCTCGGCAGAGCCTGTTTCCGAAAAGGCAAACGACTGGCTCCTTCTCCCACAAGGAATGTGCCAGCCCTTAAAGCTGTTGATGGTGTTTACCTTCCCATGGCGACCTACTCACAGGAACAACAGCACTGGGGATCTGTGCTTTCCCAGAGATGTCATATCTCATGGTGCTCGTCCTCGGCAGAGCCTGTTTCCGAAAAGGCAAACGTCTGGCTATTCCTCCTACGAGGAAGGAGACAGCCCTGAAAGCTGTTGCTGGTCTTCACCTTCCCTTGGTGACCTACTGACAGGAACAACAGCACTGGGGATCTGTGCTTTCCCAGAGATGTCATATCTCATGGTGCTCGTTCTCGGCAGAGCCTGCTTCCGAAAAGGCAAAAGTCTGGCTATTTCTTTTACGAGGAAGGAGACAGCCCTGAAAGCTGTTGCTGGTTTTCACCTTTCTTTGGCGACCTACTCACAGGAGCAAAAGCACTAGGGATCTGTGCTTTCCCAGAGATGTCATATCTCATGGTGCTCGTTCTCGGCAGAGCCTGTTTCCGAAAAGGCAAACGTCTGGCTATTTCTTTTACGAGGAAGGAGACAGCCCTGAAAGCTGTTGCTGGTCTTCACCTTCCTTTGGCGACCTACTCACAGGAGCAAAAGCACTGGGGATCTGTGCTTTCCCAGAGATGTCATATCTCATGGTGCTCGTTCTCGGCAGAGCCGGTTTCCGAAAAGGCAAACGTCTGGCTATTCCTTTTACGAGGAAGGAGACAGCCCTGAAAGCTGTTGCTGGTCTTCACCTTCCCTTGGCGTCCTACTCACAGGAACAACAGCACTGGGGATCTGTGCTTTCCCAGAGATGTCATATCTCATGGTGCTCGTTCTCAGCAGAGCCTGTTTCCGAAAAGGCAAACGTCTGGCTATTACTCCTACTAGGAATGTGCCAACCTTGAAAGCTGTTGCTAGATTACACATTCCCTTGGTAGCCTATACACAGGAACAACAGCACTAGGTTCTGTGCTTTCCCAGAGATGTCATATCTCATGGTGCTCGTTCTCGGCAGAGCCTGTTTCCGAAAAGGCAAACGTCTGGCTATTCCTCCTACGAGGAAGGAGACAGCCCTGAAAGCTGTTGCTGGTCTTCACCTTCCCTTGGTGACCTACTGACAGGAACAACAGCACTGGGGATCTGTGCTTTCCCAGAGAAGTCATATCTCATGGTGCTCTTTCTCGGCAGAGCCTGTTTCCGAAAAGGCAAACGTCTGGCTATTCCTCCTACGAGGAAGGAGACAGCCCTGAAAGCTGTTGCTGGTCTTCACCTTCCCTTGGCGACCTACTCACAGGAACAACAGCACTGGGGATCTGTGCTTTCCCAGAGATGTCATATCTCATGGTGCTCGTTCTCGGCAGAGCCTCTTTCCGAAAAGGCAAACGTCTGGCTATTCCTCCTACGAGGAATGTGCCAGCCCTGAAAGCTATTGCTGGTCTTCACCTTCCCTTGGTGACCTACTCACAGGCACAACAGCACTGGGGATCTGTGCTTTCCCAGAGATGTCATATCTCATGGTGCTCGTTCTCGGCAGAGCCTCTTTCCGAAAAGGCAAACGTCTGGCTATTCCTTTTACGAGGAAGGAGACAGCCCTGAAAGCTGTTGCTGGTCTTCACCTTCCCTTGGCGACCTACTCACAGGCACAACAGCACTGGGGATCTGTGCTTTCCCAGAGATTTCATATCTCATGGTGCTCGTTCTCGGCAGAGCATCTTTCCGAAAAGGCAAACGTCTGGCTATTCCTCCCACAAGGAATGTGCCGGCCATGAAAGCTGTTGCGGGTCTTCGCCTTCCCTTGGCGACCTACTCACAGGAACAACAGCACTGGGGATCTGTGCTTTCCCAGAGATGTCATATCTCATGGTGCTCGTTCTCGGCAGAGCCTGTTTCCGAAAAGGCAAACGTTTGGCTATTCCTCATACGAGGAAGGAGACAGCCCTGAAAGCTGTTGCTGGTCTTCACCTTCCCTTGGCGTCCTACTCACATGAACAACAGCACTGGGGATCTGTGCTTTCCCAGAGATGTCATATCTCACGGTGCTCGTTCTCGGCAGAGCCTGTTTCCGAAAAGGCAAACGTCTGGCTATTCCTCCTACGAGGAAGGAGACAGCCCTGAAAGCTGTTGCTGGTCTTCACCTTCCCTTGGTGACCTACTGACAGGAAGAACAGCACTGGGGATCTGTGCTTTCCCAGAGATGTCATATCTCATGGTGCTCTTTCTCGGCAGAGCCTCTTTCCGAAAAGGCAAACGTCTGGCTATTTCTTTTACGAGGAAGGAGACAGCCCTGAAAGCTGTTGCTGGTCTTCACCTTCCTTTGGCGACCTACTCACAGGAGCAACAGCACTGGGGATCTGTGCTTTCCCAGAGATGTCATATCTCATGGTGCTCTTTCTCGGCAGAGCCTATTTCCGTAAAGGCAAACTTCTGGCTATTCCTCCTACGAGGAAGGAGACAGCCCTGAAAGCTGTTGCTGGTCTGCACCTTCCCTTGGCATCTTACTCACAGGCACAACAGCACTGGGGATCTGTGCTTTCCCAGAGATGTCATATCTCATGGTGCTCGTTCTCGGCAGAGCCTGTTTCCGAAAAGGCAAACGACTGGCTATTCCTCCCACAAGGAAGGAGACAGCCCTGAAAGCTGTTGCTGGTCTTCACCTTCCCTTGGCGTCCTACTCACAGGAACAACAGCACTGGGGATCTGTGCTTTCCCAGAGATGTCATATCTCATGGTGCTCGTTCTCGGCAGAGCCTGTTTCCGAAAAGGCAAACGACTGGCTCCTTCTCCCACAAGGAATGTGCCAGCCCTTAAAGCTGTTGATGGTGTTTACCTTCCCATGGCGACCTACTCACAGGAACAACAGCACTGGGGATCTGTGCTTTCCCAGAGATGTCATATCTCATGGTGCTTGTTCTCGGCAGAGCCTGTTTCCGAAAAGGCAAATGTCTGGCTATTCCTCCTACGAGGAAGGAGACAGCCCTGAAAGCTGTTGCTGGTCTTCACCTTCCCTTGGCGACCTACTCACAGGAACAACAGCACTGGGGATCTGTGCTTTCCCAGAGTTTTCATATCTCATGGTGCTCGTTCTCGGCAGAGCCTGTTTCCGAAAAGGCAAACGACTGGCTATTCCTCCCACAAGGAATGTGCAAGCCCAGAAAGCTGTTGCTGGTCTTCGCCTTCCCTTGGCGACCTACTCACAGGAACAACAGCACTGGGGATCTGTGCTTTCCCAGAGATTTCATATCTAATGGTGCTCGTTCTCGGCAGAGGCTCTATCCGAAAAGGCAATCGTCTGGCTATTCCTCCCACAAGGAATGTGCAAGCCCTGTAAGGTGTTGCTGGTCTTCACCTTCCCTTGGTAGCCCACACACAGGAACAACAGCACTAGGCATAAGTGCTTTCCCAGAGATGTCATATCTCATGGTGCTCGTTCACGGCAGAGCCTGTTTCCGAAAAGGCAAACGACTGGCTCCTTCTCCCACAAGGAATGTGCCAGCCCTGAAAGCTGTTGCTGGTGTTTACCTTCCCTTGGCGACCTACTGACAGGCACAACAGCACTGGGGATCTGTGCTTTCCCAGAGATGTCATATCTCATGGTGCTCTTTCTCGGCAGAGCCTGCTTCCGAAAAGGCAAACGTCTGGCTATTCCTTTTACGAGGAAGAAGACAGCCCTGAAAGCTGTTGCTGGTCTTCACCTTCCTTTGGCGACCTACTCACAGGAGCAACAGCACTGGGGATCTGTGCTTTCCCAGAGATGTCATATCTCATGGTGCTCTTTCTCGGCAGAGCCTGCTTCTGAAAATGCAAACGTCTGGCTATTCCTCATATGAGGAATGTGCCAGCCCTGAAAGCTGTTGCTGGTCTTCACCTTCCCTTGGTGACCTACTGACAGGAACAACAGCACTGGGGATCTGTGCTTTCCCAGAGATGTCATATCTCATGGTGCTCGTTCTCGGCAGAGCCTCTTTCCGAAAAGGCAAACGTCTGGCTATTCCTTTTACGAGGAAGGAGACAGCCCTGAAAGCTGTTGCTGGTCTTCACCTTCCCTTGGCGACCTACTCACAGGCACAACAGCACTGGGGATCTGTGCTTTCCCAGAGATGTCATATCTCATGGTGCTCGTTCTCGTCAGAGCCTCTTTCCGAAAAGGCAAACGTCTGGCTATTCCTCCCACAAGGAATGTGCAAGCCCTGAAAGCTGTTGCGGGTCTTCGCCTTCCCTTGGCGACCTACTCACAGGAACAACAGCACTGGGGATCTGTGCTTTCCCAGAGATTTCATATCTAATGCTGCTCGTTCTCGGCAGAGGCTCTTTCCGAAAAGGCAAACGTCTGGCTATTCCTCCCACAAGGAATGTGCAAGCCCTGTAAGGTGTTGCTGGTCTTCACCTTCCCTTGGTAGCCCACACACAGGAACAACAGCACTAGGCATAAGTGCTTTCCCAGAGATGTCATATCTCATGGTGCTCGTTCTCGGCAGAACCTGTTTCCGAAAAGGCAGACGTCTGGCTATTCCTCCTACGTGGAATGTGCCAGCCCTGAAAGCTGTTGCTGGTCTTCACCTTCCCTTGGTGACCTACTGAAAAGAACAACAGCACTGGGGATCTGTGCTTTCCCAGAGATGTCATATCTCATGGTGCTCTTTATCGGCAGAGCCTCTTTCCGAAAAGGCAAACGTCTGGCTATTCCTTTTACGAGGAAGGAGACAGCCCTTAAAGCTGTTGCTGGTCTTCACCTTCCCTTGGCGTCCTACTCACAGGCACAACAGCACTGGGGATCTGTGCTTTCCCAGAGATGTCATATCTCATGGTGCTCGTTCACGGCAGAGCCTGTTTCCGAAAAGGCAAACGACTGGCTCCTTCTCCCACAAGGAATGTGCCAGCCCTGAAAGCTGTTGCTGGTGTTTACCTTCCCTTGGCGACCTACTGACAGGCACAACAGCACTGGGGATCTGTGCTTTCCCAGAGATGTCATATCTCATGGTGCTCGTTCTCGGCAGAGCCTGCTTCCGAAAAGGCAAACGTCTGGCTATTCCTTTTACGAGGAAGAAGACAGCCCTGAAAGCTGTTGCTGGTCTTCACCTTCCTTTGGCGACCTACTCACAGGAGCAACAGCACTGGGGATCTGTGCTTTCCCACAGATGTCATATCTCATGGTGCTCGTTCTCGGCAGAGCCTGTTTCCGAAAAGGCAAACGTCTGGGTATTACTCCCACTAGGAATGTGCCAACCTTGAAAGCTATTGCTAGATTTCACCTTCCCTTGGTAGCCTACACACAGGAACAAGAGTACTAGGTCCTGTGCTTTCCCAGAGATGTCATATCTCATGGTGCTCGTTCTTGGCAGAGCCTGTTTCCGAAAAGGCAAATGTCTGGCTATACCTTCTACGAGGAAGGAGACAGCCCTGAAAGCTGGTGCTGGTGTTCACCTTCCCTTGGTGACCTACTGACAGGAACAACAGGAGTGGGGATCTGTGCTTTCCCAGAGATGTCATATCTCATGGTGCTCGTTCTCGGCAGAGCCTGTTTCCGAAAAGGCAAACATCTGGCTATTCCTTCTACGAGGAAGGAAACAGCCCTGAAAGCTGTTGCTGGTCTTCACCTTCCCTTGACGTCGTACTCACAGGCACAACAGCACTGGGGATCTGTGCTTTCCCAGAGATGTCATATCTCATGGTGCTCGTTCTCGGCAGAGCCTGTTTCCGAAAAGGCAAACGACTGGCTGTTCCTCCGACAAGGAAGGAGACAGCCCTGAAAGCTGTTGCTGGTCTTCACCTTCCCTTGGCGTCCTATTCACAGGAACAACAGGACTGGGGATCTGTGCTTTCCAAGTGATGTCATATCTCATGGTGCTCGTTCTCGGCAGAGCCTCTTTTCGAAAGGTAAACATCGGCTATTCCTTTTACGAGGAAAGAGACAGCCCTGAAAGCTGTAGCTGATCTTCACCTTCCTTTGGCATCCTACTCACAGCAACAACAGCACTGGGGATCTGTGCTTTCCCAGAGATGTCATATCTCATGGTGCTCGTTCTCGGCAGAGCCTCTTTCCGAAAATGCAAACGTCTGGCTATTCCTTTTACGAGGAAGGAGACAGCCCTGAAAGCTGTTGCTGGTCTTCACCTTCCCTTGGCGACCTACTCACAGGAACAACAGCACTGGGGATCTGTGCTTTCCCAGAGTTTTGCATATGTCATGGTGCTCGTTCTCGGCAGAGCCTGTTTCCGAAAAGGCAAACGACTGGCTATTCCTCCCACAAGGAATGTGTAAGCCCTGAAAGCTGTTGCTGGTCTTCGCCTTCCCTTGGCGACCTACTCACAGGAACAACAGCACTGGGGATCTGTGCTTTCCCAGAGATTTCATATCTAATGGTGCTCGTTCTCGGCAGAGGCTCTATCCGAAAAGGCAATCGTCTGGCTATTCCTCCCACAAGGAATGTGCAAGCCCTGTAAGGTGTTGCTGGTCTTCACCTTCCCTTGGTAGCCCACACACAGGAACAACAGCACTAGGCATAAGTGCTTTCCGAGAGATGTCATATCTCATGGTGCTCGTTCACGGCAGAGCCTGTTTCCGAAAAGTCAAACGACTGGCTCCTTCTCCCACAAGGAATGTGCCAGCCCTGAAAGCTGTTGCTGGTGTTTACCTTCCCTTGGCGACCTACTGACAGGCACAACAGCACTGGGGATCTGTGCTTTCCCAGAGATGTCATATCTCATGGTGCTCTTTCTCGGCAGAGCCTGCTTCCGAAAAGGCAAACGTCTGGCTATTCCTCATACGAGGAATGTGCCAGCCCTGAAAGCTGTTGCTGGTCTTCACCTTCCCTTGGCATCCTACTCACAGGCACAACAGCACTGGGGATCTGTGCTTTCCCAGAGATGTCATATCTCATCGTGCTCGTTCTCGGCAGAGCCTGTTTCCGAAAAGGCAAACGTCTGGGTATTACTCCCACTAGGAATGTGCCAACCTTGAAAGCTATTGCTAGATTTCACCTTCCCTTGGTAGCCTACACACAGGAACAAGAGTACTAGGTCCTGTGCTTTCCCAGAGATGTCATATCTCATGGTGCTCGTTCTCGGCAGAGCCTGTTTCCGAAAAGGCAAACGACTGGCTATTCCTTCTACGAGGAAGGAGACAGCCCTGAAAGCTGTTGCTGGTCTTCACCTGCCCTTGGCATCCTAGTCACAGGCACAACAGCACTGGGGATCTGTGCTTTCCCAGAGATGTCATATCTCATCGTGCTCGTTCTCGGCAGAGCCTCTTTTCGAAAGGTAAACGTCGGCTATTCCTTTTACGAGGAAAGAGACAGCCCTGAAAGCTGTAGCTGATCTTCACCTTCCTTTGGCGTCCTACTGACAGGCACAACAGCACTGGGGATCTGTGCTTTCCCAGAGATGTCATATCTCATGGTGCTCGTTCTCAGCAGAGCCTGTTTCCGAAAAGGCAAACGTCTGGCTATTCCTCCCACAAGGAATGTGCAAGCCCTGAAAGCTGTTGCTGGTGTTTACCTTCCCTTGGCAACCTACTCACAGGAACAACAGCACTAGGGATAAGTGCTTTCCCAGAGATGTCATATCTCATGGTGCTCGTTCTCGGCAGAGCCTCTTTCCGAAAAGGCAAACGACTAGGTATTCCTTTTACGAGGTAGGAGATAGCCCTGAAAGCTGTAGCTGATCTTCACCTTCCTTTGGCGACCTACTCACAGGCACAACAGCACTGGGGATCTGTGCTTTCCCAGAGATGTCATATCTCATGGTGCTCGTTCTCGGCAGAGCCTATTTCCGAAAAGGGAAACGTCTGGCTATTCCTCCTACGAGGAAGGAGACAGCCCTGAAAGCTGTTGCTGGTCTTCACCTTCCCTTGGCGACCTACTCACAGGAGCAACAGCACTAGGGATAAGTGCTTTCCCAGAGATGTCATATCTCATGGTGCTCGTTCTCGGCAGAGCCTCTTTCCGAAAAGGCAAACGTCTGGCTATTCCTCCCACAAGGAATGTGCAAGCCCTGAAAGCTGTTGCTGGTCTTCAACTTCCCTTGGTAGCCCACACACAGGAAAAACAGCACTGGGGATCTGTGCTTTCCCAGAGATGTCATATCTCATGGTGCTTGTTCTCGGCAGAGCCTCTTTCCGAAAATGCAAACGTCTGGCTATTCCTTTTACGAGGAAGGAGACAGCCCTGAAAGCTGTTGCTGGTCTTCACCTTCCCTTGGTGACCTACTCACAGGAGCAACAGCACTAGGGATAAGTGCTTTCCCAGAGATGTCATATCTCATGGTGCTCGTTCTCGGCAGAGCCTGTTTCCGAAAAGGCAAACGTCTGGCTATTCCTCCCTCAAGGAATGTGCAAGCCCTGAAAGCTCTTGCTGGTCTTCACCTTCCCTTGGTAGCCCACACACAGGAACAACAGCACTGGGGATCTGTGCTTTCCCAGAGATGTCATATCTCATGGTGCTCGTTCTCGGCAGAGCCTGTTTCCGAAAAAGCAAACGTCTGGCTTTTCCTCCTACGAGGAAGGAGACAGCCCTGAAAGCTGTTGCTGGTCTTCACCTTCCCTTGGCGTCCTACTCACAGGAACAACAGGACTTGGGATCTGTGCTTTCCCAGAGATGTCATATCTCATGGTGCTTGTTCTCAGCAGAGCCTGTTTCCGAAAAGGCAAACGTCTGGTATTACTCCTACTAGTAATGTGCCAACCTTGAAAGTTGTTGCTACATTTCACTTTCCCTTGGTAGCCTAAACACAGGAACAACAGCACTATGTCCTGTGCTTTCCCAGCATGTTATATCTCATGGTGCTCATTCTCGGCAGAGCCTGCTTCCGAAAAGGCAAACGTCTGGCTATTCCTTTTACGAGGAAGGAGACAGCCCTGAAAGCTGTTGCTGGTCTTCACCTTCCCTTGGTGACCTACTGACAGGAACAACAGCAGTGGGGATCTGTGCTTTCCCACAAATGTCATATCTCATGGTGCTCGTTCACGGCAGAGCCTGTTTCCGAAAAGGCAAACGACTGGCTATTCCTCCTACGAGGAAGGAGACAGCCCTGAAAGCTGTTGCTGGTCTTCACCTTCCCGTGGTAGCCCACACACAGGAACAACAGCACTAGGGATAAGTGCTTTCCCAGAGATGTCATATCTCATGGTGCTCGGCCTCGGCAGAGCCTGTTTCCGAAAAGGCAAACGACCGGCTCCTTCTCCCACAAGGAATGTGCCAGCCCTGAAAGCTGTTGCTGGTCTTCACCTTCCCTTGGTAGCCCACACACAGGAACAACAGTACTAGGGATCTGTGCTTTCCCAGAGATGTCATATCTCATGGTGCTCGTTCTCCGTAGAGCATCTTTCCGAAAAGACAAACGTCCTGCTATTCCTGCTACGAGGAATGTGCCAGCCCTGAAAGCTGTTGCTGGTCTTCACCTTCCCTTGGTGACCTACTCACACAGGCACAACAGCACTGGGGATCTGTGCTTTCCCAGAGATGTCATATCTCATGGTGCTCGTCCTCGGCAGAGCCTGTTTCCGAAAAGGCAAACGTCTGGCTATTCCTCCTACGAGGAAGGAGACAGCCCTGAAAGCTGTTGCTGGTGTTTACCTTCCCTTGCCGACCTACTCACAGGCACAACAGCACTGGGGATCTGTGCTTTCCCAGAGATGTCATATCTCATGGTGCTCGTTCTCGGCAGAGCCTATTTCCGAAAAGGCAAACGACTGGCTCATTCTCCCACAAGGAATGTGCCAGCCCTCAAAGCTGTTGCTGTTGTTTACCTTCCCCTGGTAGCCTAGAAACAGGCGCAACAGCACTAGGGATCTGTGCTTACCCAGAGATGTCATATGTCATGGTGCTCGTTCTCGGCAGAGCCTCTTTCCGAAAAGGCAAACGACTGGCTCCTTTTCCCACAAGGAATGTGCCAGCCCTGAAAGCTCTTGCTGGTCTTCACCTTGCCTTGGTAGCCCACACACAGGAACAACAGCACTGGGGATCTGTGCTTTCCCAGAGATGTCATATCTCATGGTGCTCGTTCTCGGCAGAGCCTCTTTCCGAAAAGGCAAACGACTGGCTATTCCGCCCACAAGGAATGTGCCAGCCCTGAAAGCTGTTGCTGGTCTTCACCTTCCCTTGGCATCCTACTCACAGGCACAACAGCACTGGGGATCTGTGCTTTCCCAGAGGTGTCATATGTCATGGTGCTCGTTCTCGGCAGAGCCTGTTTCCGAAAAATCAAACGTCTGGCTATTCCTTTTACGAGGAATGTGCCAGCCCTGAAAGCTGTTGCTGTTGTTTACCTTCCCTTGGTGACATAATCACAATAGCAACAGCACTAGGGATAAGTGCTTTCCCAGAGATGTCATATCTCATGGTGCTCGGTCTCGGCAGAGCCTGTTTCCGAAAAGGCAAACGACTGGCTCCTCCCACAAGGAATGTGCCAGCCCTGAAAGCTGTTGATAGATTTCACCTTCCCTTGGTAGCCTACACAAAGGAACAACAGCACTAGGAGTAAGTGTTTTCCCAGAGATGTCATATCTCATGGTGCTCGTTCTCGGCAGAGCCTGTTTCCGAAAAGGCAAACGACTGGCTCCTTCTCCCACAAGGAATGTGCCAGCCCTTAAAGCTGTTGCTGGTGTTTACCTTCCCTTGGCGACCTACTCACAGGAACAACAGCACTGGGGATCTGTGCTTTCCCAGAGATGTCATATCTCATGGTGCTCGTTCTCGGCAGAGCCTCTTTCCGAAAAGGCAAACGTCTGGCTATTCCTCCTACGAGGAAGGAGACAGCCCTGAAAGCTGTTGCTGGTCTTCACCTTCTTTTGGCGACCTACTCACAGGAGCAAAAGCACTGGGGATCTGTGCTTTCCCAGAGATGTCATATCTCATGGTGCTCGTTCTTGGCAGAGCCTGTTTCCGAAAAGGCAAACGACTGGCTATTCCTCCCACAAGGAAGGAGACAGCCCTGAAAGCTGTTGCTGGTCTTCACCTTCCCTTGGCGTCCTACTCACAGGAACAACAGCACTGGGGATCTGTGCTTTCCCAGAGATGTCATATCTCATGGTGCTCGTTCTCGGCAGAGCCTGTTTCCGAAAAGGCAAACGATTGGCTCCTTCTCCCACAAGGAATGTGCCAGCCCTTAAAGCTGTTGATGGTGTTTACCTTCCCATGGCGACCTACTCACAGGAACAACAGCACTGGGGATCTGTGCTTTCCCAGAGATGTCATATCTCATGGTGCTCGTTCTCGGCAGAGCCTGTTTCCGAAAAGGCAAACGTCTGGCTATTCCTCCTACGAGGAAGGAGACAGCCCTGAAAGCTGTTGCTGGTCTTCATCTTCCCTTGGTGACCTACTGACAGGAACAACAGCACTGGGGATCTGTGCTTTCCCAGAGATGTCATATCTCATGGTGCTCGTTCTCGGCAGAGCCTGTTTCCGAAAAGGCAAACGTCTGGCTATTCCTTTTACGAGGAAGGAGACAGCCCTGAAAGCTGTTGCTGGTCTTCACCTTCCCTTGGCGACCTACTCACAGGAACAACAGCACTGGGGATCTGTGCTTTCCCAGAATTTTGCATATGTCATGGTGCTCGTTCTCGGCAGAGCCTGTTTCCGAAAAGGCAAACGACTGGCTATTCCTCCCACAAGGTATGTGCAAGTCCTGAAAGCTGTTGCTGGTCTTCGCCTTCCCTTGGCGACCTACTCACAGGAACAACAGCACTGGGGATCTGTGCTTTCCCAGAGATTTCATATCTAATGGTGCTCGTTCTCGGCAGAGGCTCTATCCGAAAAGGCAATCGTCTGGCTATTCCTCCCACAAGGAATGTGCAAGCCCTGTAAGGTGTTGCTGGTCTTCACCTTCCCTTGGTAGCCCACACACAGGAACAACAGCACTAGGCATAAGTGCTTTCCCAGAGATGTCATATCTCATGGTGCTCGTTCACGGCAGAGCCTGTTTCCGAAAAGTCAAACGACTGGCTCCTTCTCCCACAAGGAATGTGCCAGCCCTTAAAGCTGTTGCTGGTGTTTACCTTCCCTTGGCGACCTACTGACAGGCACAACAGCACTGGGGATCTGTGCTTACCCAGAGATGTCATATCTCATGGTGCTCTTTCTCGGCAGAGCCTGCTTCCGAAAAGGCAAACGTCTGGCTATTCCTTTTACGAGGAAGAAGACAGCCCTGAAAGCTGTTGCTGGTCTTCACCTTCCTTTGGCGACCTACTCACAGGAGAAACACCACTGGGGATCTGTGCTTTCCCAGAGATGTCATATCTCATGGTGCTCTTTATCGGCAGAGCCTGCTTCCGAAAATGCAAACGTCTGGCTATTCCTCATACGAGGAATGTGCCAGCCCTGAAAGCTGTTGCTGGTCTTCACCTTCCCTTGGCATCCTACTCACAGGCACAACAGCACTGGGGATCTGTGCTTTCCCAGAGATGTCATATCTCATCGTGCTCGTTCTCGGCAGAGCCTGTTTCCGAAAAGGCAAACGTCTGGGTATTACTCCTACTAGGAATGTGCCAACCTTGAAAGCTATTGCTAGATTTCACCTTCCCTTGGTAGCCTACACACAGGAACAATAGTACTAGGTCCTGTGCTTTCCCAGAGATGTCATATCTCATGGTGCTCTTTCTCGGCAGAGCCTTTTTCCGAAAAGGCAAACGTCTGGCTATTCCTTTTACGAGGAAGGAGACAGCTCTGTAAGCTGTTGCTGGTCTTCACCTTCTTCTTTCGACCTACTCACAGGAGCAACAGCACTAGGGATAAGTGCTTTCCCAGAGATGTCATATCTCATGGTGCTCGTTCTCGGAAGAGCCTCTTTCCGAAAAGGCAAACGACCGGCTCCTTCTCCCACAAGGAATGTGCAAGCCCTGAAAGCTGTTGCTGGTCTTCACCTTCCCTTGGTAGCCCACACACAGGAATAACAGCACTAGGGATCTTTGCTTTCCCAGAGATGTCATATCTCATGGTGCTCGTTCTCGGCAGAGCCTGTTTCCGAAAAGGCAAACGACTGGCTATTCCTCCTACTAGGAAGGAGACAGCCCTGGAAGCTTTTGCTGGTGTTTACCTTCCCTTGGTGACCTACTCACAGGCACAACAGCACTGGGGATCTGTGCTTTCCCAGAGATGTCATATCTCATGGTGCACGTTCTCGGCAGAGCCTCTTTCCGAAAAGGCAAACGTCTGGCTATTCCCCCTACGAGAAATGTGCCAGCCCTGAAAGCTGTTGCTGGTCTTCACCTTCCCTTGGTGACCTACTCACAGGCACAACAGCACTGGGGATAAGTGCTTTCCCAGAGATGTCATATCTCATGGTGCTCGTTCTCGGCAGAGCCTGCCTCCTAAAAAGCAAATGACTGGCTCCTTCTCCCACAAGAAATGTGCCAGCCCTGAAAGCTGATGCTGGTCTTCACCTTCCCGTGGTAGCCCACACACAGGAACAACAGCACTGGGGATCTGTGCTTTCCCAGAGATGTCATATCTCATGGTGCTCGTTCTCGGCAGAGCCTGTTTCCGAAAAGGCAAACGACTGCCTCCTTCTCCCACAAGGAATGTGCCAGCTGTGAAAGCTGTTGCTTGTCTTCACCTTCCCTTGGTGACCTACTCACACGCACAACAGCACTGGGGATCTGTGCTTTCCCAGAGATGTCATTTCTCATGGTGCTCGTTCTCGGCAGAGCCTGTTTCCGAAAAGGCAAACGACTGGCTCCTTCTCCCACAAGGAATGTGCCAGCCCTGAAAGCTGATGCTGGTCTTCACCTTTCCTTGGCGACCTACTCACAGGCACAACAGCACTAGGGATAAGTGCTTTCCCAGAGATGACATATCTCATGGTGCTCGTTCACGGCAGAGCCTGTTTCCGAAAAGGCAAAATTCTGGCTATTCCTCCTACTAGGAAGGAGACAGCCCTGAAAGCTGTTGCTGATGTTTACCTTCCCTTGCCGACCTACTCACAGGCACAACAGCACTGGGGATCTGTGCTTTCCCAGAGATGTCATATCTCATGGTGCTCGTTCTCGGCAGAGCCTGTTTCCGAAAAGGCAAACGACTGGCTCATTCTCCCACAAGGAATGTGCCAGCCCTGAAAGCTGTTGCTGGTCTTCACCTTCCCTTGGTAGCCCACACACAGGAACAACAGCACTGGGGATCTGTGCTTTCCCAGAGATGTCATATCTCATGGTGCTCGTTCTCGGCAGAGCCTCTTTCCGAAAAGGCAAACGACTGGCTCATTATCCCACAAGGAATGTGCCAGCCCTGAAAGCTGTTGCTTGTCTTCACCTTCACTTGGTGACCTACTCACACGCACAACAGCACTGGGGATCTGTGCTTTCCCAGAGATGTCATATCTCATGGTGCTCGTTCTCGGCAGAGCCTATTTCCGAAAAGGCAAACTTCTGGCTATTCCTCCTACGAGGAAGGAGACAGCCCTGAAAGCTGTTGCTGGTCTGCACCTTCCCTTGGCATCCTATTCACAGGCACAACAGCACTGGGGATCTGTGCTTTCCCAGAGATGTCATATCTCATGGTGCTCGTTCTCGGCAGAGCCTGTTTCCGAAAAGGCAAACGACTGGCTATTCCTCCCACAAGGAAGGAGACAGCCCTGAAAGCTGTTGCGGGTCTTCACCTTCCCTTGGCGTCCTACTCACAGGAACAACAGCACTGGGGATCTGTGCTTTCCCAGAGATGTCATATCTCATGGTGCTCGTTCTCGGCAGAGCCTGTTTCCGAAAAGGCAAACGACTGGCTCCTTCTCCCACAAGGAATGTGCCAGCCCTTAAAGCTGTTGATGGTGTTTACCTTCCCATGGCGACCTACTCAGAGGAGCAACAGCACTGGGGATCTGTGCTTTCCCAGAGATGTCATATCTCATGGTGCTTGTTCTCGGCAGAGCCTGTTTCCGAAAAGGCAAACTTCTGGCTATTCCTCCTACGAGGAAGGAGACAGCCCTGAAAGCTGTTGCTGGTCTTCACCTTCCCTTGGTGACCTACTGACAGGAACAACAGCACTGGGGATCTGTGCTTTCCCAGAGATGTCATATCTCATGGTGCTCGTTCTCGGCAGAGCCTGTTTCCGAAAAGGCAAACGACTGGCTATTCCTTTTACGAGGAAGGAGACAGCCCTGAAAGCTGTTGCTGGTCTTCACCTTCCCTTGGCGTCCTACTCACAGGAACAACAGCACTGGGGATCTGTGCTTTCCCAGAGATTTCATATCTAATGGTGCTCGTTCTCGGCAGAGGCTCTATCCGAAAAGGCAATCGTCTGGCTATTCCTCCCACAAGGAATGTGCAAGCCCTGTAAGGTGTTGCTGGTCTTCACCTTCCCTTGGTAGCCCACACACAGGAACAACAGCACTAGGCATAAGTGCTTTCCCAGAGATGTCATATCTCATGGTGCTCGTTCACGGCAGAGCCTGTTTCCGAAAAGTCAAACGACTGGCTCCTTCTCCCACAAGGAATGTGCCAGCCCTGAAAGCTGTTGCTGGTGTTTACCTTCCCTTGGCGACCTACTGACAGGCACAACAGCACTGGGGATCTGTGCTTTCCCAGAGATGTCATATCTCATGGTGCTCGTTCTCGGCAGAGCCTTTTTCCGAAAAGGCAAACGTCTGGCTATTCCTTTTACGAGGAAGGAGACAGCTCTGTAAGCTGTTGCTGGTCTTCACCTTCTTCTTTCGACCTACTCACAGGAGCAACAGCACTAGGGATAAGTGCTTTCCCAGAGATGTCATATCTCATGGTGCTCGTTCTCGGCAGAGCCTGTTTCCGAAAAAGCAAACGTCTGTCTATTCCTCCTACGAGGAAGGAGACAGCCCTGAAAGCTGTTGCTGGTCTTCACCTTCCCTTGGCGTCCTACTCACAGGAACTACAGGACTTGGGATCTGTGCTTTCCCAGAGATGTCATATCTCATGGTGCTTGTTCTCAGCAGAGCCTGTTTCCGAAAAGGCAAACGTCTGGTATTACTCCTACTAGTAATGTGCCAACCTTGAAAGTTGTTGCTACATTTCACTTTCCCTTGGTAGCCTAAACACAGGAACAACAGCACTATGTCCTGTGCTTTCCCAGCATGTTATATCTCATGGTGCTCATTCTCGGCAGAGCCTGCTTCCGAAAAGGCAAACGTCTGGCTATTCCTTTTACGAGGAAGGAGACAGCCCTGAAAGCTGTTGCTGGTCTTCACCTTCCCTTGGTGACCTACTGACAGGAACAACAGCACTGGGGATCTGTGCTTTCCCAGAGATGTCATATCTCATGGTGCTCGTTCTCGGCAGAGCCTGTTTCCGAAAAGGCAAACGTCTGGCTATTCCTTTTACGAGGAAGGAGACAGCCCTGAAAGCTGTTGCTGGTCTTCACCTTCCCTTGGCGACCTACTCACAGGAGCAACAGCACTAGGGATAAGTGCTGTCCCAGAGATGTCATATCTCATGGTGCTCGTTCTCGGCAGAGCCTGTTTCCGAAAAGGCAAAAGTCTGGCTATTCCTCCTACGAGGAATGTGCCAGCCCTAAAAGCTGTTGCTGGTCTTCACCTTCCCTTGGCGTCCTACTCACAGGAACAACAGCACTGGGGATCTGTGCTTTCCCAGAGATGTCATATCTCATGGTGCTCGTTCTCGGCAGAGCCTTTTTCCGAAAAGGCAAATGTCTGGCTATTCCTCCTACGAGGAAGGAGACAGCCCTGAAAGTTGTTCCTGGTCTTCACCTTCCCTTGGTGACCTACTGACAGGAACAACAGCAATGGGGATCTGTGCTTTCCCAGAGATGTCATATCTCATGGTGCTCGTTCTCGGCAGAGCCTGTTTCCGAAAAGGCAAACGTCTGGCTATTCCTCCCACAAGGAATGTGCAAGCCCTGAAAGCTGTTGCTGGTCTTCACCTTCCCTTGGTGACCTACTGACAGGAACAACAGCACTGGGGATCTGTGCTTTCCCAGAGATGTCATATCTCATGGTGCTCGTTCTCGGCAGAGCCTCTTTCCGAAAAGGCAAATAACTGGCTATTCCTTTTACGAGGAATGAGACAGCCCTGAAAGCTGTAGGTGATGTTCACCTTCCTTTGGCGTCCTACTGACAGGCACAACAGCACTGGGGATCTGTGCTTTCCCAGAGATGTCATATCTCATGGTGCTCGTTCTCGGCAGAGCCTGTTTCCGAAAAGGCAAACGTCTGGCTATTCCTCCCACAAGGAATGTGCAAGCCCTGAAAGCTGTTGCTGGTGTTTACCTTCCCTTGGCGACCTACTCACAGGAACAACAGCACTAGGGATAAGTGCTTTCCCAGAGATGTCATATCTCATGGTGCTCGTTCTAGGCAGAGCCTCTTTCCGAAAAGGCAAACGACTAGGTATTCCTTTTACGAGGTAGGAGATAGCCCTGAAAGCTGTAGCTGGTCTTCACCTTCCCTTGGCGACCTACTCACAGGAACAACAGCACTGGGGATCTGTGCTTTCCCAGAGTTTTCATATCTCATGGTGCTCGTTCTCGGCAGAGCCTGTTTCCGAAAAGGCAAACGACTGGGTATTCCTCCCACAAGGAATGTGCAAGCCCTGAAAGCTGTTGCTGGTCTTCGCCTTCCCTTGGCGACCTACTCACAGGAACAACAGCACTGGGGATCTGTGCTTTCCCAGAGATGTCATATCTAATGGTGCTCGTTCTCGGCAGAGGCTCTATCCGAAAAGGCAATCGTCTGGCTATTCCTCCCACAAGGAATGTGCAAGCCCTGTAAGGTGTTGCTGGTCTTCACCTTCCCTTGGTAGCCCACACACAGGAACAACAGCACTAGGCATAAGTGCTTTCCCAGAGATGTCATATCTCATGGTGCTCGTTCACGGCAGAGCCTGTTTCCGAAAAGTCAAACGACTGGCTCCTTCTCCCACAAGGAATGTGCCAGCCCTGAAAGCTGTTGCTGGTGTTTACCTTCCCTTGGCGACCTACTGACAGGCACAACAGCACTGGGGATCTGTGCTTTCCCAGAGATGTCATATCTCATGGTGCTCTTTCTCGGCAGAGCCTGTTTCCGAAAAGGCAAACGACTGGCTATTCCTCCTACGAGGAAGGAGACAGCCCTGAAAGCTGTTGCTGGTCTTCACCTTCCCGTGGTAGCCCACACACAGGAACAACAGCACTAGGGATAAGTGCTTTCCCAGAGATGTCATATGTCATGGTGCTCGTTCTCGGCAGAGCCTGTTTCCGAAAAGGCAAACGACCGGCTCCTTCTCCCACAAGGAATGTGTAAGCCCTGAAAGCTGTTGCTGGTCTTCACCTTCCCTTGGTAGCCCACACACAGGAACAACAGTACTAGGGATCTGTGCTTTCCCAGAGATGTCATATCTCATGGTGCTCGTTCTCCGTAGAGCATCTTTCCGAAAAGACAAACGTCTGGCTATTCCTGCTACGAGGAATGTGCCAGCCCTGAAAGCTGTTGCTGGTCTTCACCTTCCCTTGGTGACCTACTCACACAGGCACAACAGCACTGGGGATCTGTGCTTTCCCAGAGATGTCATATCTCATGGTGCTCGTCCTCGGCAGAGCCTGTTTCCGAAAAGGCAAACGTCTGGCTATTCCTCCTACGAGGAAGGAGACAGCCCTGAAAGCTGTTGCTGGTGTTTACCTTCCCTTGCCGACCTACTCACAGGAACAACAGCACTGGGGATCTGTGCTTTCCCAGAGATGTCATATCTCATGGTGCTCGTTCTCGGCAGAGCCTATTTCCGAAAAGGCAAACGACTGGCTCATTCTCCCACAAGGAATGTGCCAGCCCTCAAAGCTGTTGCTGTTGTTTACCTTCCCTTGGTAGCCTAGAAACAGGCGCAACAGCACTAGGGATCTGTGCTTACCCAGAGATGTCATATGTCATGGTGCTCGTTCTCGGCAGAGCCTGTTTCCGAAAAGGCAAACGACTGGCTCCTTTTCCCACAAGGAATGTGCCAGCCCTGAAAGCTCTTGCTGGTCTTCACCTTGCCTTGGTAGCCCACACACAGGAACAACAGCACTGGGGATCTGTGCTTTCCCAGAGATGTCATATCTCATGGTGCTTGTTCTCGGCAGAGCCTGTTTCTGAAAAGGCAATCGACTGGCTCCAACTCCCAAAATGAATGTGCCAGCCCTGAAACCTGTTGCTTGTCTTCACCTTCACTTGGTAGCCTACACACAGGCACAACAGCACTAGGGATAAGTGCTTTCCCAGAGATGTCATATCTCATGGTGCTCGTTCTCAGCAGAGCCTGTTTCCGAAAAGGCAAACGACTGGCTATTCCGCCCACAAGGAAGGAGACAGCCCTGAAAGCTGTTGCTGGTCTTCACCTTCCCTTGGCATCCCACTCACAGGCACAACAGCACTGGGGATCTGTGCTTTCCCAGAGGTGTCATATGTCATGGTGCTCGTTCTCGGCAGAGCCTGTTTCCGAAAAATCAAACGTCTGGCTATTCCTTTTACGAGGAATGTGCCAGCCCTGAAAGCTGTTGCTGTTGTTTACCTTCCCTTGGTGACATAAGCACAATAGCAACAGCACTAGGGATAAGTGCTTTCCCAGAGATGTCATATCTCATGGTGCTCGGTCTCGGCAGAGCCTGTTTCTGAAAAGGCAAACGACTGGCTCCTCCCACAAGGAATGTGCCAGCCCTGAAAGCTGTTGATAGATTTCACCTTCCCTTGGTAGCCTACACAAAGGAACAACAGCACTAGGAGTAAGTGTTTTCCCAGAGATGTCATATCTCATGGTGCTCGTTCTCGGCAGAGCCTGTTTCCGAAAAGGCAAACGTCTGGCTATTCCTCCTACTGGGAAGGAGACAGCCCTGAAACCTGATGCCCGTCTTCACCTTCCCGTGGTAGCACACACACAGGAACAACAGTACTAGGGATCTGTGCTTTCCCAGAGATGTCATATCTCATGGTGCTCGTTCTCCGTATAGCATCTTTCCGAAAAGGCAAACGTCTGGCTATTCCTCCTACGAGGAAGTAGACAGCCCTGAAAGCTGTTGCTGGTCTTCACCTTCCCTTGGCGTCCTACTCACAGGCACAACAGCACTGGGGATCTGTGCTTTCCCAGAGGTGTCATATGTCATGGTGCTCGTTCTCGGCAGAGCCTGTTTCCGAAAAGGCAAACGACCGGCTCCTTCTCCCACAAGGAATGTGTAAGCCCTGAAAGCTGTTGCTGGTCTTCACCTTCCCTTGGTAGCCCACACACAGGAACAACAGTACTAGGGATCTGTGCTTTCCCAGAGATGTCATATCTCATGGTGCTCGTTCTCCGTAGAGCATCTTTCCGAAAAGACAAACGTCTGGCTATTCCTGCTACGAGGAATGTGCCAGCCCTGAAAGCTGTTGCTGGTCTTCACCTTCCCTTGGTGACCTACTCACACAGGCACAACAGCACTGGGGATCTGTGCTTTCCCAGAGATGTCATATCTCATGGTGCTCGTCCTCGGCAGAGCCTGTTTCCGAAAAGGCAAACGTCTGGCTATTCCTCCTACGAGGAAGGAGACAGCCCTGAAAGCTGTTGCTGGTGTTTACCTTCCCTTGCCGACCTACTCACAGGCACAACAGCACTGGGGATCTGTGCTTTCCCAGAGATGTCATATCTCATGGTGCTCGTTCTCGGCAGAGCCTATTTCCGAAAAGGCAAACGACTGGCTCATTCTCCCACAAGGAATGTGCCAGCCCTCAAAGCTGTTGCTGTTGTTTACCTTCCCTTGGTAGCCTAGAAACAGGCGCAACAGCACTAGGGATCTGTGCTTACCCAGAGATGTCATATGTCATGGTGCTCGTTCTCGGCAGAGCCTGTTTCCGAAAAGGCAAACGACTGGCTCCTTTTCCCACAAGGAATGTGCCAGCCCTGAAAGCTCTTGCTGGTCTTCACCTTGCCTTGGTAGCCCACACACAGGAACAACAGCACTGGGGATCTGTGCTTTCCCAGAGATGTCATATCTCATGGTGCTTGTTCTCGGCAGAGCCTGTTTCTGAAAAGGCAATCGACTGGCTCCAACTCCCAAAATGAATGTGCCAGCCCTGAAACCTGTTGCTTGTCTTCACCTTCACTTGGTAGCCTACACACAGGCACAACAGCACTAGGGATAAGTGCTTTCCCAGAGATGTCATATCTCATGGTGCTCGTTCTCAGCAGAGCCTGTTTCCGAAAAGGCAAACGACTGGCTATTCCGCCCACAAGGAAGGAGACAGCCCTGAAAGCTGTTGCTGGTCTTCACCTTCCCTTGGCATCCCACTCACAGGCACAACAGCACTGGGGATCTGTGCTTTCCCAGAGGTGTCATATGTCATGGTGCTCGTTCTCGGCAGAGCCTGTTTCCGAAAAATCAAACGTCTGGCTATTCCTTTTACGAGGAATGTGCCAGCCCTGAAAGCTGTTGCTGTTGTTTACCTTCCCTTGGTGACATAAGCACAATAGCAACAGCACTAGGGATAAGTGCTTTCCCAGAGATGTCATATCTCATGGTGCTCGGTCTCGGCAGAGCCTGTTTCTGAAAAGGCAAACGACTGGCTCCTCCCACAAGGAATGTGCCAGCCCTGAAAGCTGTTGATAGATTTCACCTTCCCTTGGTAGCCTACACAAAGGAACAACAGCACTAGGAGTAAGTGTTTTCCCAGAGATGTCATATCTCATGGTGCTCGTTCTCGGCAGAGCCTGTTTCCGAAAAGGCAAACGTCTGGCTATTCCTCCTACTGGGAAGGAGACAGCCCTGAAACCTGATGCCCGTCTTCACCTTCCCGTGGTAGCACACACACAGGAACAACAGTACTAGGGATCTGTGCTTTCCCAGAGATGTCATATCTCATGGTGCTCGTTCTCCGTATAGCATCTTTCCGAAAAGGCAAACGTCTGGCTATTCCTCCTACGAGGAAGTAGACAGCCCTGAAAGCTGTTGCTGGTCTTCACCTTCCCTTGGCGTCCTACTCACAGGCACAACAGCACTGGGGATCTGTGCTTTCCCAGAGGTGTCATATGTCATGGTGCTCGTTCTCGGCAGAGCCTGTTTCCGAAAAGGCAAACGTCTGGCTATTCCGCCCACAAGGAAGGAGACAGCCCTGAAAGCTGTTGCTGGTCTTCACCTTCCCTTGGCGTCCTACTCACAGGAACAACAGCACTAGGGATAAGTGCTTTCCCAGAGATGTCATATCTCATGGTGCTTGTTCTCGGCAGAGCCTGTTTCCGAAAAGGCAAACGTCTGGCTATTCCTCCTAGGAGGAAGGAGACAGCCCTTAAAGCTGTTGCTGGTCTTCACCTTCCCTTGGTGACCTACTCACAGGAACAACAGCACTGGGGATCTGTGCTTTCCCAGAGATGTCATATCTCATGGTGCTCGTTCTCGGCAGAGCCTGTTTCCGAAAAGGCAAACGTCTGGCTATTCCTCCCTCAAGGAATGTGCAAGCCCTGAAAGCTGTTGCTGGTGTTTACCTTCCCTTGGCGACCTACTCACAGGAACAACAGCACTAGGGATAAGTGCTTTCCCAGAGATGTCATATCTCATGGTGCTCGTTCTAGGCAGAGCCTGTTTCCGAAAAGGCAAACGACTAGCTATTCCTTTTACGAGGTAGGAGACAGCCCTGAAAGCTGTAGCTGATCTTCACCTTCCTGTGGCGACCTACTCACAGGCACAACAGCACTAGGGATAAGTGCTTTCCCAGAGATGTCATATCTCATGGTGCTCGTTCTCGGCAGAGCCTGTTTCCGAAAAGGCAAACGTCTGGCTATTCCTCCTACGAGAAATGTGCCAGCCCTGAAAGCTGTTGCGTGTCTTCACCTTCCCTTGGTGACCTACTCACAGGCACAACAGCACTGGGGATCTGTGCTTTCCCAGAGATGTCATATCTCATGGTGCTCGTTCTCGGCAGAGCCTCTTTCCGAAAAGGCAAACGACCGGCGCCTTCTCCCACAAGGAATGTGCCAGTCCTGAAAGCTGTTGATAGATTTCACCTTCCCTTGGTAGCCTACACAAAGGAACAACAGCACTAGGGATAAGTGCTTTCCCAGAGATGTCATATGTCATGGTGCTCGGTCTCGGCAGAGCCTGTTTCCGAAAAGGCACACGTCTGGCTATTCCTCCCACAAGGAAGGAGACAGCCCTGAAAGCTGTTGCTGGTCTTCACCTTACCTTGGTAGCCTACACACAGGAACAACAGCACTGGGGATCTGTGCTTTCCCAGAGATGTCATATCTCATGGTGCTCGTTCTCGGCAGAGCCTATTTCCGTAAAGGCAAACTTCTGGCTATTCCTCCTACGAGGAAGGAGCCAACCCTGAAAGCTGTTGCTGGTCTTCACCTTCCCTTGGCGTCCTACTCACAGGAACAACAGCACTGGGGATCTGTGCTTTCCCAGAGATGTCATATCTCATGGTGCTCGTTCTCGGCAGAGCCTGTTTCCGAAAAGGCAAACGACTGGCTCCTTCTCCCACAAGGAATGTGCCAGCCCTTAAAGCTGTTGATGGTGTTTACCTTCCCATGGCGACCTACTCACAGGAACAACAGCACTGGGGATCTGTGCTTTCCCAGAGATGTCATATCTCATGGTGCTCGTTCTCGGCAGAGCCTGTTTCCGAAAAGGCAAACGTCTGGCTATTCCTCCTACGAGGAAGGAGACAGCCCTGAAAGCTGTTGCTGGTCTTCATCTTCCCTTGGTGACCTACTGACACGAACAACAGCACTGGGGATCTGTGCTTTCCCAGAGATGTCATATCTCATGGTGCTCGTTCTCGGCAGAGCCTCTTTCCGAAAAGGCAAACGTTTGGCTATTCCTTTTACGAGGAAGGAGACAGCCCTGAAAGCTGTTGCTGGTCTTCACCTTCCCTTGGTGACCTACTCACAGGAACAACAGCACTGGGGATCTGTGCTTTCCCAGAGTTTTCATATCTCATGGTGCTCGTTCTCGGCAGAGCCTGTTTCCGAAAAGGCAAACGACTGGCTATTCCTCCCACAAGGAATGTGCAAGCCCTGAAAGCTGTTGCTGGTCTTCGCCTTCCCTTGGCGACCTACTCACAGGAACAACAGCACTGGGGATCTGTGCTTTCCCAGAGATTTCATATCTAATGGTGCTCGTTCTCGGCAGAGGCTCTATCCGAAAAGGCAATCGTCTGGCTATTCCTCCCACAAGGAATGTGCAAGCCCTGTAAGGTGTTGCTGGTCTTCACCTTCCCTTGGTAGCCCACACACAGGAACAACAGCACTAGGCATAAGTGCTTTCCCAGAGATGTCATATCTCATGGTGCTCGTTCACGGCAGAGCCTGTTTCCGAAAAGTCAAACGACTGGCTCCTTCTCCCACAAGGAATGTGCCAGCCCTGAAAGCTGTTGCTGGTGTTTACCTTCCCTTGGCGACCTACTGACAGGCACAACAGCACTGGGGATCTGTGCTTTCCCAGAGATGTCATATCTCATGGTGCTCTTTCTCGGCAGAGCCTACTTCCGAAAAGGCAAACGTCTGGCTATTCCTTTTACGAGGAAGAAGACAGCCCTGAAAGCTGTTGCTGGTCTTCACCTTCCTTTGGCGACCTACTCACAGGAGAAACACCACTGGGGATCTGTGCTTTCCCAGAGATGTCATATCTCATGGTGCTCGTTCTCGGAAGAGCCTGTTTCCGAAAAGGCAAACGACCGGCTCCTTCTCCCACAAGGAATGTGCAAGTCCTGAAAGCTGTTGCTGGTCTTCACCTTCCCTTGGTAGCCCACACACAGGAATAACAGCACTAGGGATCTTTGCTTTCCCAGAGATGTCATATCTCATGGTGCTCGTTCTCGGCAGAGCCTGTTTCCGAAAAGGCAAACGACTGGCTATTCCTCCTACTAGGAAGGAGACAGCCCTGGAAGCTTTTGCTGGTGTTTACCTTCCCTTGGTGACCTACTCACAGGCACAACAGCACTGGGGATCTGTGCTTTCCCAGAGATGTCATATCTCATGGTGCACGTTCTCGGCAGAGCCTCTTTCCGAAAAGGCAAACGTCTGGCTATTCCCCCTACGAGAAATGTGCCAGCCCTGAAAGCTGTTGCTGGTCTTCACCTACCCTTGGTGACCTACTCACAGGCACAACAGCACTGGGGATAAGTGCTTTCCCAGAGATGTCATATCTCATGGTGCTCGTTCTCGGCAGAGCCTGTTTCCGAAAAGGCAGACGACTGGCTATTCCTCCTACGAGGAAGGAGACAGCCCTGAAAGCTGATGCTGGTCTTCACCTTCCCGTGGTAGCCCACACACAGGAACAACAGCACTAGGGATAAGTGCTTTCCCAGAGATGTCATATCTCATGGTGCTCGTTCTCGGCAGAGCCTGCTTCCGAAAAAGCAAATGACTGGCTCCTTCTCCCACAAGAAATGTGCCAGCCCTGAAAGCTGTTGCTGGTCTTCACCTTCCCGTGGTAGCCCACACACAGGAACAACAGCACTGGGGATCTGTGCTTTCCCAGAGATGTCATATCTCATGGTGCTCGTTCTCGGCAGAGCCTGTTTCCGAAAAGGCAAACGACTGCCTCCTTCTCCCACAAGGAATGTGCCAGCCGTGAAAGCTGTTGCTTGTCTTCACCTTCCCTTGGTGACCTACTCACACGCACAACAGCACTGGGGATCTGTGCTTTCCCAGAGATGTCATATCTCATGGTGCTCGTTCTCGGCAGAGCCTGTTTCCGAAAAGGCAAACGACTGGCTCCTTCTCCCACAAGGAATGTGCCAGCCCTGAAAGCTGATGCTGGTCTTCACCTTTCCTTGGCGACCTACTCACAGGCACAACAGCACTAGGGATAAGTGCTTTCCCAGAGATGTCATATCTCATGGTGCTCGTTCACGGCAGAGCCTGTTTCCGCAAAGGCAAAATTCTGGCTATTCCTCCTACTAGGAAGGAGACAGCCCTGAAAGCTGTTGCTGATGTTTACCTTCCCTTGCCGACCTACTCACAGGAACAACAGCACTGGGGATCTGTGCTTTCCCAGAGATGTCATATCTCATGGTGCTCGTTCTAGGCAGAGCCTCTTTCCGAAAAGGCAAACGACTGGCTCATTATCCCACAAGGAATGTGCCAGCCCTGAAAGCTGTTGCTTGTCTTCACCTTCACTTGGTGACCTACTCACACGCACAACAGCACTGGGGATCTGTGCTTTCCCAGAGATGTCATATCTCATGGTGCTCGTTCTCGGCAGAGCCTATTTCCGAAAAGGCAAACTTCTGGCTATTCCTCCTACGAGGAAGGAGACAGCCCTGAAAGCTGTTGCTGGTCTGCACCTTCCCTTGGCATCCTACTCACAGGCACAACAGCACTGGGGATCTGTGCTTTCCCAGAGATGTCATATCTCATGGTGCTCGTTCTCGGCAGAGCCTGTTTCCGAAAAGGCAAACGACTGGCTATTCCTCCCACAAGGAAGGAGACAGCCCTGAAAGCTGTTGCTGGTCTTCACCTTCCCTTGGCGTCCTACTCACAGGAACAACAGCACTGGGGATCTGTGCTTTCCCAGAGATGTCATATCTCATGGTGCTCGTTCTTGGCAGAGCCTGTTTCCGAAAAGGCAAACGACTGGCTCCTTCTCCCACAAGGAATGTGCCAGCCCTTCAAGCTGTTGATGGTGTTTACCTTCCCATGGCGACCTACTCAGAGGAGCAACAGCACTGGGGATCTGTGCTTTCCCAGAGATGTCATATCTCATGGTGCTTGTTCTCGGCAGAGCCTGTTTCCGAAAAGGCAAACTTCTGGCTATTCCTCCTACGAGGAAGGAGACAGCCCTGAAAGCTGTTCCTGGTCTTCACCTTCCCTTGGTGACCTACTGACAGGAACAACAGCACTGGGGATCTGTGCTTTCCCAGAGATGTCATATCTCATGGTGCTCGTTCTCGGCAGAGCCTGTTTCCGAAAAGGCAAACGACTGGCTATTCCTTTTACGAGGAAGGAGACAGCCCTGAAAGCTGTTGCTGGTCTTCACCTTCCCTTGGCGTCCTACTCACAGGCACAACAGCACTGGGGATCTGTGCTTTCCCAGAGATGTCATATCTCATGGTGCTCGTTCTCGGCAGAGCCTGTTTCCGAAAAGGCAAACGACTGGCTCCTTCTCCCACAAGGAATGTGCCAGCCCTTAAAGCTGTTGATGGTGTTTACCTTCCCATGGCGACCTACTCACAGGAACAACAGCACTGGGGATCTGTGCTTTCCCAGAGATGTCATATCTCATGGTGCTCGTTCTCGGCAGAGCCTGTTTCCGAAAAGGCAAACGTCTGGCTATTCCTCCTACGAGGAAGGAGACAGCCCTGAAAGCTGTTGCTGGTGTTTACCTTCCCTTGGCGACCTACTCACAGGAACAACAGCACTGGGGATCTCTGCTTTCCCAGAGATGTCATATCTCATGGTGCTCGTTCTCGGCAGAGCCTGTTTCCGAAAAGGCAAACGACTGGGTATTCCTCCCACAAGGAATGTGCAAGCCCTAAAAGCTGTTGCTGGTCTTCGCCTTCCCTTGGCGACCTACTCACAGGAACAACAGCACTGGGGATCTGTGCTTTCCCAGAGATTTCATATCTAATGGTGCTCGTTCTCGGCAGAGGCTCTATCTGAAAAGGCAATCGTCTGGCTATTCCTCCCACAAGGAATGTGCAAGCCCTGTAAGGTGTTGCTGGTCTTCACCTTCCCTTGGTAGCCCACACACAGGAACAACAGCACTAGGCATAAGTGCTTTCCCAGAGATGTCATATCTCATGGTGCTCGTTCACGGCAGAGCCTGTTTCCGAAAAGTCAAACGACTGGCTCCTTCTCCCACAAGGAATGTGCCAGCCCTGAAAGCTGTTGCTGGTGTTTACCTTCCCTTGGCGACCTACTGACAGGCACAACAGCACTGGGGATCTGTGCTTTCCCAGAGATGTCATATCTCATGGTGCTCTTTCTCGGCAGAGCCTGCTTCCGAAAAGGCAAACGTCTGGCTATTCCTTTTACGAGGAAGAAGACAGCCCTGAAAGCTGTTGCTGGTCTTCACCTTCCTTTGGCGACCTACTCACAGGAGAAACACCACTGGGGATCTGTGCTTTCCCAGAGATGTCATATCTCATGGTGCTCTTTATCGGCAGAGCCTGCTTCCGAAAATGCAAACGTCTGGCTATTCCTCATACGAGGAATGTGCCAGCCCTGAAAGCTGTTGCTGGTCTTCACCTTCCCTTGGCATCCTACTCACAGGCACAACAGCACTGGGGATCTGTGCTTTCCCAGAGATGTCATATCTCATCGTGCTCGTTCTCGGCAGAGCCTGTTTCCGAAAAGGCAAACGTCTGGGTATTACTCCTACTAGGAATGTGCCAACCTTGAAAGCTATTGCTAGATTTCACCTTCCCTTGGTAGCCTACACACAGGAACAAGAGTACTAGGTCCTGTGCTTTCCCAGAGATGTCATATCTCATGGTGCTCTTTCTCGGCAGAGCCTTTTTCCGAAAAGGCAAACGTCTGGCTATTCCTTTTACGAGGAAGGAGACAGCTCTGTAAGCTGTTGCTGGTCTTCACCTTCTTCTTTCGACCTACTCACAGGAGCAACAGCACTAGGGATAAGTGCTTTCCCAGAGATGTCATATCTCATGGTGCTCGTTCTCGGCAGAGCCTGTTTCCGAAAAAGCAAACGTCTGGCTATTCCTCCTACGAGGAAGGAGACAGCCCTGAAAGCTGTTGCTGGTCTTCACCTTCCCTTGGCGTCCTACTCACAGGAACTACAGGACTTGGGATCTGTGCTTTCCCAGAGATGTCATATCTCATGGTGCTTGTTCTCAGCAGAGCCTGTTTCCGAAAAGGCAAACGTCTGGTATTACTCCTACTAGTAATGTGCCAACCTTGAAAGTTGTTGCTACATTTCACTTTCCCTTGGTAGCCTAAACACAGGAACAACAGCACTATGTCCTGTGCTTTCCCAGCATGTTATATCTCATGGTGCTCATTCTCGGCAGAGCCTGCTTCCGAAAATGCAAACGTCTGGCTATTCCTTTTACGAGGAAGGAGACAGCCCTGAAAGCTGTTGCTGGTCTTCACCTTCCCTTGGTGACCTACTGACAGGAACAACAGCACTGGGGATCTGTGCTTTCCCAGAGATGTCATATCTCATGGTGCTCGTTCTCGGCAGAGCCTGTTTCCGAAAAGGCAAACGTCTGGCTATTCCTTTTACGAGGAAGGAGACAGCCCTGAAAGCTGTTGCTGGTCTTCACCTTCCCTTGGCGACCTACTCACAGGAGCAACAGCACTAGGGATAAGTGCTGTCCCAGAGATGTCATATCTCATGGTGCTCGTTCTCGGCAGAGCCTGTTTCCGAAAAGGCAAAAGTCTGGCTATTCCTCCTACGAGGAATGTGCCAGCCCTGAAAGCTGTTGCTGGTCTTCACCTTCCCTTGGCGTCCTACTCACAGGAACAACAGCACTGGGGATCTGTGCTTTCCCAGAGATGTCATATCTCATGGTGCTCGTTCTCGGCAGAGCCTGTTTCCGAAAAGGCAAATGTCTGGCTATTCCTCCTACGAGGAAGGAGACAGCCCTGAAAGTTGTTCCTGGTCTTCACCTTCCCTTGGTGACCTACTGACAGGAACAACAGCAATGGGGATCTGTGCTTTCCCAGAGATGTCATATCTCATGGTGCTCGTTCTCGGCAGAGCCTGTTTCCGAAAAGGCAAACGTCTGGCTATTCCTCCCACAAGGAATGTGCAAGCCCTGAAAGCTGTTGCTGGTCTTCACCTTCCCTTGGTGACCTACTGACAGGAACAACAGCACTGGGGATCTGTGCTTTCCCAGAGATGTCATATCTCATGGTGCTCGTTCTTGGCAGAGCCTCTTTCCGAAAAGGCAAATAACTGGCTATTCCTTTTACGAGGAATGAGACAGCCCTGAAAGCTGTAGGTGATGTTCACCTTCCTTTGGCGTCCTACTGACAGGCACAACAGCACTGGGGATCTGTGCTTTCCCAGAGATGTCATATCTCATGGTGCTCGTTCTCGGCAGAGCCTGTTTCCGAAAAGGCAAACGTCTGGCTATTCCTCCCACAAGGAATGTGCAAGCCCTGAAAGCTGTTGCTGGTGTTTACCTTCCCTTGGCGACCTACTCACAGGAACAACAGCACTAGGGATAAGTGCTTTCCCAGAGATGTCATATCTCATGGTGCTCGTTCTAGGCAGAGCCTCTTTCCGAAAAGGCAAACGACTAGGTATTCCTTTTACGAGGTAGGAGATAGCCCTGAAAGCTGTAGCTGGTCTTCACCTTCCCTTGGCGACCTACTCACAGGAACAACAGCACTGGGGATCTGTGCTTTCCCAGAGATGTCATATCTCATGGTGCTCGTTCTCGGCAGAGCCTGTTTCCGAAAAGGCAAACGACTGGGTATTCCTCCCACAAGGAATGTGCAAGCCCTGAAAGCTCTTGCTGGTCTTCGCCTTCCCTTGGCGACCTACTCACAGGAACAACAGCACTGGGGATCTGTGCTTTCCCAGAGATTTCATATCTAATGGTGCTCGTTCTCGGCAGAGGCTCTATCCGAAAAGGCAATCGTCTGGCTATTCCTCCCACAAGGAATGTGCAAGCCCTGTAAGGTGTTGCTGGTCTTCACCTTCCCTTGGTAGCCCACACACAGGAACAACAGCACTAGGCATAAGTGCTTTCCCAGAGATGTCATATCTCATGGTGCTCGTTCACGGCAGAGCCTGTTTCCGAAAAGTCAAACGACTGGCTCCTTCTCCCACAAGGAATGTGCCAGCCCTGAAAGCTGTTGCTGGTGTTTACCTTCCCTTGGCGACCTACTGACAGGCACAACAGCACTGGGGATCTGTGCTTTCCCAGAGATGTCATATCTCATGGTGCTCTTTCTCGGCAGAGCCTGTTTCCGAAAAGGCAAACGACTGGCTATTCCTCCTACGAGGAAGGAGACAGCCCTGAAAGCTGTTGCTGGTCTTCACCTTCCCGTGGTAGCCCACACACAGGAACAACAGCACTAGGGATAAGTGCTTTCCCAGAGATGTCATATGTCATGGTGCTCGTTCTCGGCAGAGCCTGTTTCCGAAAAGGCAAACGACCGGCTCCTTCTCCCACAAGGAATGTGCAAGCCCTGAAAGCTGTTGCTGGTCTTCACCTTCCCTTGGTAGTCCACACAGAGGAACAACAGTACTAGGGATCTGTGCTTTCCCAGAGATGTCATATCTCATGGTGCTCGTTCTCCGTAGAGCATCTTTCCGAAAAGACAAACGTCTGGCTATTCCTGCTACGAGGAATGTGCCATCCCTGAAAGCTGTTGCTGGTCTTCACCTTCCCTTGGTGACCTACTCACACAGGCACAACAGCACTGGGGATCTATGCTTTCCCAGAGATGTCATATCTCATGGTGCTCGTCCTCGGCAGAGCCTGTTTCCGAAAAGGCAAACGTCTGGCTATTCCTCCTACGAGGAAGGAGACAGCCCTGAAAGCTGTTGCTGGTGTTTACCTTCCCTTGCCGACCTACTCACAGGCACAACAGCACTGGGGATCTGTGCTTTCCCAGAGATGTCATATCTCATGGTGCTCGTTCTCGGCAGAGCCTATTTCCGAAAAGGCAAACGACTGGCTCATTCTCCCACAAGGAATGTGCCAGCCCTCAAAGCTGTTGCTGTTGTTTACCTTCCCTTGGTAGCCTAGAAACAGGCGCAACAGCACTAGGGATCTGTGCTTACCCAGAGATGTCATATGTCATGGTGCTCGTTCTCGGCAGAGCCTGTTTCCGAAAAGGCAAACGACTGGCTCCTTTTCCCACAAGGAATGTGCCAGCCCTGAAAGCTCTTGCTGGTCTTCACCTTGCCTTGGTAGCCCACACACAGGAACAACAGCACTGGGGATCTGTGCTTTCCCAGAGATGTCATATCTCATGGTGCTTGTTCTTGGCAGAGCCTGTTTCTGAAAAGGCAATCGACTGGCTCCAACTCCCAAAATGAATGTGCCAGCCCTGAAACCTGTTGCTTGTCTTCACCTTCACTTGGTAGCCTACACACAGGCACAACAGCACTAGGGATAAGTGCTTTCCCAGAGATGTCATATCTCATGGTGCTCGTTCTCAGCAGAGCCTGTTTCCGAAAAGGCAAACGACTGGCTATTCCGCCCACAAGGAAGGAGACAGCCCTGAAAGCTGTTGCTGGTCTTCACCTTCCCTTGGCATCCCACTCACAGGCACAACAGCACTGGGGATCTGTGCTTTCCCAGAGGTGTCATATGTCATGGTGCTCGTTCTCGGCAGAGCCTGTTTCCGAAAAATCAAACGTCTGGCTATTCCTTTTACGAGGAATGTGCCAGCCCTGAAAGCTGTTGCTGTTGTTTACCTTCCCTTGGTGACATAAGCACAATAGCAACAGCACTAGGGATAAGTGCTTTCCCAGAGATGTCATATCTCATGGTGCTCGGTCTCGGCAGAGCCTGTTTCCGAAAAGGCAAACGACTGGCTCCTCCCACAAGGAATGTGCCAGCCCTGAAAGCTGTTGATAGATTTCACCTTGCCTTGGTAGCCTACACAAAGGAACAACAGCACTAGGAGTAAGTGTTTTCCCAGAGATGTCATATCTCATGGTGCTCGTTCTCGGCAGAGCCTGTTTCCGAAAAGGCAAACGTCTGGCTATTCCTCCTACTGGGAAGGAGACAGCCCTGAAACCTGATGCCCGTCTTCACCTTCCCGTGGTAGCACACACACAGGAACAACAGCACTAGGGATCTGTGCTTTCCCAGAGATGTCATATCTCATGGTGCTCGTTCTCCGTATAGCATCTTTCCGAAAAGGCAAACGTCTGGCTATTCCTCCTACGAGGAAGTAGACAGCCCTGAAAGCTGTTGCTGGTCTTCACCTTCCCTTGGCGTCCTACTCACAGGCACAACAGCACTGGGGATCTGTGCTTTCCCAGAGGTGTCATATGTCATGGTGCTCGTTCTCGGCAGAGCCTGTTTCCGAAAAGGCAAAAGTCTGGCTATTCCGCCCACAAGGAAGGAGACAGCCCTGAAAGCTGTTGCTGGTCTTCACCTTCCCTTGGCGTCCTACTCACAGGAACAACAGCACTAGGGATAAGTGCTTTCCCAGAGATGTCATATCTCATGGTGCTTGTTCTCGGCAGAGCCTGTTTCCGAAAAGGCAAACGTCTGGCTATTCCTCCTACGAGGAAGGAGACAGCCCTGAAAGCTGTTGCTGGTCTTCACCTTCCCTTGGTGACCTACTGACAGGAACAACAGCACTGGGGATCTCTGCTTTCCCAGAGATGTCATATCTCATGGTGCTCGTTCTCGGCAGAGCCTGTTTCCGAAAAGGCAAACGTCTGGCTATTCCTCCTTCAAGGAATGTGCAAGCCCTGAAAGCTGTTGCTGGTGTTTACCTTCCCTTGGCGACCTACTCACAGGAACAACAGCACTAGGGATAAGTGCTTTCCCAGAGATGTCATATCTCATGGTGCTCGTTCTAGGCAGAGCCTGTTTCCGAAAAGGCAAACGACTAGCTATTCCTTTTACGAGGTAGGAGACATCCCTGAAAGCTGTAGCTGATATTCACCTTCCTGTGGCGACCTACTCACAGGCACAACAGCACTAGGGATAAGTGCTTTCCCAGAGATGTCATATCTCATGGTGCTCGTTCTCGGCAGAGCCTGTTTCCGAAAAGGCAAACGTCTGGCTATTCCTCCTACGAGAAATGTGCCAGCCCTGAAAGCTGTTGCTTGTCTTCACCTTCCCTTGGTGACCTACTCACAGGCACAACAGCACTGGGGATCTGTGCTTTCCCAGAGATGTCATATCTCATGGTGCTCGTTCTCGGCAGAGCCTGTTTCCGAAAAGGCAAACGACCGGCGCCTTCTCCCACAAGGAATGTGCCAGTCCTGAAAGCTGTTGATAGATTTCACCTTCCCTTGGTAGCCTACACAAAGGAACAACAGCACTAGGGATAAGTGCTTTCCCAGAGATGTCATATGTCATGGTGCTCGGTCTCGGCAGAGCCTGTTTCCGAAAAGGCACACGTCTGGCTATTCCTCCCACAAGGAAGGAGACAGCCCTGAAAGCTGTTGCTGGTCTTCACCTTACCTTGGTAGCCTACACACAGGAACAACAGCACTGGGGATCTGTGCTTTCCCAGAGATGTCATATCTCATGCTGCTCGTCCTCGGCAGAGCCTGTTTCCGAAAAGGCAAACGACTGTCTCATTCTCCCACAAGAAATGTGCCAGCCCTCAGAGCTGTTGCTGTTGTTTACCTTCCCTTGGTAGCCTACACACAGGCAGAACAGCACTGGGGATCTGTGCTTTCCCAGAGATGTCATATCTCATGGTTCTCGTTCTCGGCAGAGCCTGTTTTCTAAAAGGCAAACGACCGGCGCCATCTCCCACAAGGAATGTGCCAGCCCTGAAAGCTGTTGCTGGTCCTGACCTTCCCATAGTAGCCCACACACAGGAACAACAGTACTAGGGATCTGTTCTTTCCCAGAGATGTCATATGTCATGGTGCTCGTTCTCGGCAGAGCCTCTTTCCGAAAAGGCAAACGTCTGGCTATTCCGCCCACAAGGAAGGAGACAGCACTGGAAGCTGTTGCTGGTGTTTACCTTCCCGTGGTGACCTACTCACAGGCACAACAGCACTAGGGATAAGTGCTTTCCCAGAGATGTCATATCTCATGGTGCTCGTTCTCGGCAGAGCCTCTTTCCGAAAAGGCAAACGTCTGGCTATTCCTTTTACGAGGAAGGAGACAACCCTGAAAGCTGTAGGTGATCTTCACCTTCCTTTGGTAGCCTACACACAGGAACAACAGCACTGGGGATCTGTGCTTTCCCAGAGATGTCATATCTCATGGTGCTCGTTCTCGGCAGAGCCTGTTTTCTAAAAGGCAAACGTCTGGCTATTCCTCCCACAAGGAATGTGCCAACCCTGAAAGCTGTTGCTGGTCTTCACCTTCCCTTGGTAGCCCACACACAGGAACAACAGCACTAGGCATAAGTGCTTTCCCAGAGATGTCATATTACATTGTGCTCGTTCAGGACACAGCCTGTTTCCGAAAAGGCAAACGACTGGCTCCAACTCCCACAATGAATGTGCCAGCCCTGAAAGCTGTTGCTGGTCTTCACCTTCCCTTGGCATCCTACTCACAGGCACAACAGCACTGGGGATCTGTGCTTTCCCAGAGATGTCATATGTCATGGTGCTCGTTCTCGGCAGAGCCTATTTCCGAAAAGGCAAACGACTGGCTCATTCTCCCACAAGAAATGTGCCAGCCCTGAAAGCTGTTGCTTGTCTTCACCTTCCCTTGGTGACCTACTCACAGGCACAACAGCACTGGGGATCTGTGCTTTCCCAGAGATGTCATATCTCATGGTGCTCGTTCTCGGCAGAGCCTGTTTCCGAAAAGGCAAACGACTGGCTCCTTCTCCCACAAGGAATGTGCCAGCCCTGAAAGCTGTTGCTTGTCTTCACCTTCACTTGGTGACCTACTCACACGCACAACAGCACTGGGGATCTGTGCTTTCCCAGAGATGTCATATCTCATGGTGCTCGGTCTCGGCAGAGCCTGTTTCCGAAAAGGCAAACGACTGGCTCCTTCTCCCACAAGGAATGTGCCAGCCCTGAAAGCTTTTGCTGGTCTTCACCTTCCCTTGGCGTCCTACACACAGGAACAACAGCACTGGGGATCTGTGCTTTCCCACAAATGTCATATCTCATGGTGCTCGTTCACGGCAGAGCCTGTTTCCGAAAAGGCAAACGACTGGCTATTCCTCCTACGAGGAAGGAGACAGCCCTGAAAGCTGTTGCTGGTCTTCACCTTCCCGTGGTAGCCCACACACAGGAACAACAGCACTAGGGATAAGTGCTTTCCCAGAAATGTCATATCTCATGGTGCTCGTTCTCGGCAGAGCCTGTTTCCGAAAAGGCAAACGACCGGCATCTTCTCCCACAAGGAATGTGCCAGCCCTGAAAGCTGTTGCTGGTCTTCACCTTCCCTTGGTAGCCCACACACAGGAACAACAGTACTAGGGATCTGTGCTTTCCCAGAGATGTCATATCTCATGGTGCTCGTTCTCCGTAGAGCATCTTTCCGAAAAGACAAACGTCTGGCTATTCCTGCTACGAGGAATGTGCCAGCCCTGAAAGCTGTTGCTGGTCTTCACCTTCCCTTGGTGACCTACTCACACAGGCACAACAGCACTGGGGATCTGTGCTTTCCCAGAGATGTCATATCTCATGGTGCTCGTCCTCGGCAGAGCCTGTTTCCGAAAAGGCAAACGTCTGGCTATTCCTCCTACGAGGAAGGAGACAGCCCTGAAAGCTGTTGCTGTTGTTTACCTTCCCTTGGTAGCCTAGAAACAGGCGCAACAGCACTAGGGATCTGTGCTTACCCAGAGATGTCATATGTCATGGTGCTCGTTCTCGGCAGAGCCTCTTTCCGAAAAGGCAAACGACTGGCTCCTTTTCCCACAAGGAATGTGCCAGCCCTGAAAGCTCTTGCTGGTCTTTACCTTCCCTTGGTAGCCAACACACAGGAATAAGAGCACTAGGGATATGTGCTTTCCCAGAGATGTCATATCTCATGGTGCTCGTTCTCCGTAGAGCATCTTTCCAAAAAGGCAAACTTCTGGGTATTCCTGCTACGAGGAATGTGCCAGCCCTGAAAGCTGTTGCTGGTCTTCACCTTCCCTTGGTAGCCCACACACAGGAACAACAGCACTGGGGATCTGTGCTTTCCCAGAGATGTCATATCTCATGGTGCTCGTTCTCGGCAGAGCCTGTTTCCGAAAAGGCAAACGACTGGCTCCAACTCCCAAAATGAATGTGCCAGCCCTGAAACCTGTTGCTTGTCTTCACCTTCACTTGGTAGCCTACACACAGGCACAACAGCACTAGGGATAAGTGCTTTCCCAGAGATGTCATATCTCATGGTGCTCGTTCTCGGCAGAGCCTGTTTCCGAAAAGGCAAACGACTGGCTCCTTCTCCCACAAGGAATGTGCCAGCCCTGAAAGCTGTTGCTGGTCTTCACCTTCCCTTGGCATCCTACACACAGGAACAACAGCACTAGGGATAAGTGCTTTCCCAGAGATGTCATATCTCATGGTGCTCGGTCTCGGCAGAGCCTGTTTCCTAAAAATCAAACGTCTGGCTATTCCTTTTACGAGGAATGTGCCAGCCCTGAAAGCTGTTGCTGTTGTTTACCTTCCCTTGGTGACATAATCACAATAGCAACAGCACCAGGGATAAGTGCTTTCCCAGAGATGTCATATCTGATGGTGCTCGGTCTCGGCAGAGCCTGTTTCCGAAAAGGCAAACGACTGGCTCCTCCCACAAGGAATGTGCCAGCCCTGAAAGCTGTTGATAGATTTCACCTTCCCTTGGTAGCCTACACAAAGGAACAACAGCACTAGGAGTAAGTGTTTTCCCAGAGATGTCATATCTCATGGTGCTCGTTCTCGGCAGAGCCTGTTTCCGAAAAGGCAAATGTCTGGCTATTCCTCCTACTGGGAAGGAGACAGCCCTGAAACCTGATGCCGGTCTTCACCTTCCCGTGGTAGCACACACACAGGAACAACAGTACTAGGGATCTGTGCTTTCCCAGAGATGTCATATCTCATGGTGTTCGTTCTCGGCAGAGCCTATTTCCGAAAAGGCAAACGACTGGCTCATTCTCCCATAAGAAATGTGCCAGCCCTCAAAGCTGTTGCTGTTGTTTACCTTCCCTTGGTAGCCTACACACAGCCGCAACAGCACTAGGGATAAGTGCTTTCCCAGAGATGTCATATCTCATGGTGCTCGTTCTCGGCAGAGCCTGTTTCCGAAAAGGCAAACGACCGGCTCCTTCTCCCACAAGGAATGTGCAAGCCCTGAAAGCTGTTGCTGGTCTTCACCTTCCCTTGGTAGCCCACACACAGGAATAACAGCACTAGGGATCTTTGCTTTCCCAGATATGTCATATCTCATGGTGCTCGTTCTCGGCAGAGCCTGTTTCCGAAAAGGCAAACGACTGGCTCCTTCTCCCACAAGGAATGTGCCAGCCCTGAAAGCTGTTGCTGGTCTTCACCTTCCCTTGGTGACCTACTCACAGGCACAACAGCACTGGGGATAAGTGCTTTCCCAGAGATGTCATATCTCATGGTGCTCGTTCTCGGCAGAGCCTGTTTCCGAAAAGGCAGACGACTGGCAATTCCTCCTACGAGGAAGGAGACAGCCCTGAAAGCTGATGCTGGTCTTCACCTTCCCGTGGTAGCCCACACACAGGAACAACAGCACTAGGGATAAGTGCTTTCCCAGAGATGTCATATCTCATGGTGCTCGTTCTCGGCAGAGCCTGCTTCCGAAAAGGCAAATGACTGGCTCCTTCTCCCACAAGAAATGTGCCAGCCCTGAAAGCTGTTGCTGGTCTTCACCTTCCCGTGGTAGCCCACACACAGGAACAACATCACTGGGGATCTATGCTTTCCCAGAGATGACATATCTCATGGTGCTCGTTCACGGCAGAGCCTGTTTCCGCAAAGGCAAAATTCTGGCTATTCCTCCTACTTGGAAGGAGACAGCCCTGAAAGCTGTTGCTGATTTTTACCTTCCCTTGCCGACCTACTCACAGGCACAACAGCACTGGGGATCTGTGCTTTCCCAGAGGTGTCATATCTCATGGTGCTCGTTCTCGGCAGAGCCTCTTTCCGAAAAGGCAAACGTCTGGCTATTCCTTTTACGAGGAAGGAGACAACCCTGAAAGCTGTAGGTGATCTTCACCTTCCTTTGGTAGCCTACACACAGGAACAACAGCACTGGGGATCTGTGCTTTCCCAGAGATGTCATATCTCATGGTGCTCGTTCTCGGCAGAGACTGTTTTCTAAAAGGCAAACGTCTGGCTATTCCTCCCACAAGGAATGTGCCAACCCTGAAAGCTGTTGCTGGTCTTCACCTTCCCTTGGTAGCCCACACACAGGAACAACAGCACTAGGCATAAGTGCTTTCCCAGAGATGTCATATTACATTGTGCTCGTTCAGGACACAGCCTGTTTCCGAAAAGGCAAACGACTGGCTCCAACTCCCACAATGAATGTGCCAGCCCTGAAAGCTGTTGCTGGTCTTCACCTTCCCTTGGCATCCTACTCACAGGCACAACAGCACTGGGGATCTGTGCTTTCCCAGAGATGTCATATGTCATGGTGCTCGTTCTCGGCAGAGCCTATTTCCGAAAAGGCAAACGACTGGCTCATTCTCCCACAAGAAATGTGCCAGCCCTGAAAGCTGTTGCTTGTCTTCACCTTCCCTTGGTGACCTACTCACAGGCACAACAGCACTGGGGATCTGTGCTTTCCCAGAGATGTCATATCTCATGGTGCTCGTTCTCGGCAGAGCCTGTTTCCGAAAAGGCAAACGACTGGCTCCTTCTCCCACAAGGAATGTGCCAGCCCTGAAAGCTGTTGCTTGTCTTCACCTTCACTTGGTGACCTACTCACACGCACAACAGCACTGGGGATCTGTGCTTTCCCAGAGATGTCATATCTCATGGTGCTCGGTCTCGGCAGAGCCTGTTTCCGAAAAGGCAAACGACTGGCTCCTTCTCCCACAAGGAATGTGCCAGCCCTGAAAGCTGTTGCTGGTCTTCACCTTCCCTTGGCGTCCTACACACAGGAACAACAGCACTGGGGATCTGTGCTTTCCCACAAATGTCATATCTCATGGTGCTCGTTCACGGCAGAGCCTGTTTCCGAAAAGGCAAACGACTGGCTATTCCTCCTACGAGGAAGGAGACAGCCCTGAAAGCTGTTGCTGGTCTTCACCTTCCCGTGGTAGCCCACACACAGGAACAACAGCACTAGGGATAAGTGCTTTCCCAGAAATGTCATATCTCATGGTGCTCGGCCTCGGCAGAGCCTGTTTCCGAAAAGGCAAACGACCGGCATCTTCTCCCACAAGGAATGTGCAAGCCCTGAAAGCTGTTGCTGGTCTTCACCTTCCCTTGGTAGACCACACACAGGAACAACAGTACTAGGGATCTGTGCTTTCCCAGAGATGTCATATCTCATGGTGCTCGTTCTCCGTAGAGCATCTTTCCGAAAAGACAAACGTCTGGCTATTCCTGCTACGAGGAATGTGCCAGCCCTGAAAGCTGTTGCTGGTCTTCACCTTCACTTGGTGACCTACTCACACAGGCACAACAGCACTGGGGATCTGTGCTTTCCCAGAGATGTCATATCTCATCGTGCTCGTTCTCGGCAGAGCCTGTTTCCGAAAAGGCAAACGTCTGGCTATTCCTCCTACGAGGAAGGAGACAGCCCTGAAAGCTGTTGCTGTTGTTTACCTTCCCTTGGTAGCCTAGAAACAGGCGCAACAGCACTAGGGATCTGTGCTTACCCAGAGATGTCATACGTCATGGTGCTCGTTCTCGGCAGAGCCTATTTCCGAAAAGGCAAACGACTGGATCCTTTTCCCACAAGGAATGTGCCAGCCCTGAAAGCTCTTGCTGGTCTTCACCTTCCCTTGGTAGCCAACACACAGGAATAAGAGCACTAGGGATATGTGCTTTCCCAGAGATGTCATATCTCATGGTGCTCGTTCTCCGTAGAGCATCTTTCCAAAAAGGCAAACTTCTGGGTATTCCTGCTACGAGGAATGTGCCAGCCCTGAAAGCTGTTGCTGGTCTTCACCTTCCCTTGGTAGCCCACACACAGGAACAACAGCACTGGGGATCTGTGCTTTCCCAGAGATGTCATATCTCATGGTGCTCGTTCTCGGCAGAGCCTGTTTCCGAAAAGGCAAACGACTGGCTCCAACTCCCAAAATGAATGTGCCAGCCCTGAAACCTGTTGCTTGTCTTCACCTTCACTTGGTAGCCTACACACAGGCACAACAGCACTAGGGATAAGTGCTTTCCCAGAGATGTCATATCTCATGGTGCTCGTTCTCGGCAGAGCCTGTTTCCGAAAAGGCAAACGACTGGCTCCTTCTCCCACAAGGAATGTGCCAGCCCTGAAAGCTGTTGCTGGTCTTCACCTTCCCTTGGCATCCTACACACAGGAACAACAGCACTAGGGATAAGTGCTTTCCCAGAGATGTCATATCTCATGGTGCTCGGTCTCGGCAGAGCCTGTTTCCTAAAAATCAAACGTCTGGCTATTCCTTTTACGAGGAATGTGCCAGCCCTGAAAGCTGTTGCTGTTGTTTACCTTCCCTTGGTGACATAATCACAATAGCAACAGCACTAGGGATAAGTGCTTTCCCAGAGATGTCATATCTCATGGTGCTCGGTCTCGGCAGAGCCTGTTTCCGAAAAGGCAAACGACTGGCTCCTCCCACAAGGAATGTGCCAGCCCTGAAAGCTGTTGATAGATTTCACCTTCCCTTGGTAGCCTACACAAAGGAACAACAGCACTAGGAGTAAGTGTTTTCCCAGAGATGTCATATCTCATGGTGCTCGTTCTCGGCAGAGCCTGTTTCCGAAAAGGCAAATGTCTGGCTATTCCTCCTACTGGGAAGGAGACAGCCCTGAAACCTGATGCCGGTCTTCACCTTCCCGTGGTAGCACACACACAGGAACAACAGTACTAGGGATCTGTGCTTTCCCAGAGATGTCATATCTCATGGTGCTCGTTCTCCGTATAGCATCGTTCCGAAAAGGCAAACGTCTGGCTATTCCTCCTACGAGAAATGTGCCAGCCCTGAAAGCTGTTGCTTGTCTTCACCTTCCCTTGGTGACCTACTCACAGGCACAACAGCACTGGGGATCTGTGCTTTCCCAGAGATGTCATATCTCATGGTGCTCGTTCTCGGCAGAGCCTCTTTCCGAAAAGGCAAACGACCGGCGCCTTCTCCCACAAGGAATGTGCCAGTCCTGAAAGCTGTTGATAGATTTCACCTTCCCTTGGTAGCCTACACAAAGGAACAACAGCACTAGGGATAAGTGCTTTCCCAGAGATGTCATATGTCATGGTGCTCGGTCTCGGCAGAGCCTGCTTCCGAAAAGGCAAACGACTGGCTCCTTCTCCCACAAGGAATGTGCCAGTCCTGAAAGCTGTTGCTGGTCTTCACCTTCCCTTGGTGACCTACTCACAGGCACAACAGCACTGGGGATAAGTGCTTTCCCAGAGATGTCATATCTCATGGTGCTCGTTCTCGGCAGAGCCTGCTTCCGAAAAGGCAAACGACTGCCTCCTTCTCCCACAAGGAATGTGCCAGCCGTGAAAGCTGTTGCTTGTCTTCACCTTCCCTTGGTGACCTACTCACACGCACAACAGCACTGGGGATCTGTGCTTTCCCAGAGATGTCATATCTCATGGTGCTCGTTCTCGGCAGAGCCTGTTTCCGAAAAGGCAAACGACTGGCTCCTTCTCCCACAAGGAATGTGCCAGCCCTGAAAGCTGATGCTGGTCTTCACCTTTCCTTGGCGACCTACTCACAGGCACAACAGCACTAGGGATAAGTGCTTTCCCAGAGATGACATATCTCATGGTGCTCGTTCACGGCAGAGCCTGTTTCCGCAAAGGCAAAATTCTGGCTATTCCTCGTACTAGGAAGGAGACAGCCCTGAAAGCTGTTGCTGATGTTTACCTTCCCTTGCCGACCTACTGACAGGCACAACAGCACTGGGGATCTGTGCTTTCCCAGAGATGTCATATCTCATGGTGCTCGTTCTCGGCAGAGCCTGTTTCCGAAAAGGCAAACGACTGGCTCATTCTCCCACAAGGAATGTGCCAGCCCTGAAAGCTGTTGCTGGTCTTCACCTTCCCTTGGTAGCCCACACACAGGAACAACAGCACTGGGGATCTGTGCTTTCCCAGAGATGTCATATCTCATGGTGCTCGTTCTCGGCAGAGCCTATTTCCGAAAAGGCAAACGACTGGCTCACTCTCCCACAAGAAATGTGCCAGCCATCAAAGCTGTTGCTGTTTTTTACCTTCCCTTGGTAGCCTACACACAGGCGCAACAGCACTAGGGATAAGTGCTTTCCCAGAGATGTCATATCTCATGGTGCTCGTTCTCGGCAGAGCCTGTTTCCGAAAAGGCAAACGACTGGCTCCTTCTCCCACAAGGAATGTACCAGCCCTGAAAGCTGTTGCTGGTCTTCACCTTCCCTTGGCGTCCTACACACAGGCACAACAGCACTGGGGATCTGTGCTTTCCCACAAATGTCATATCTCATGGTGCTCGTTCACGGCAGAGCCTCTTTCCGAAAAGGCAAACGACTGGCTATTCCTCCTACGAGGAATGTGCCAGCCCTGAAAGCTGTTGCTGGTCTTCACCTTCCCGTGGTAGCCCACACACAGGAACAACAGCACTAGGGATAAGTGCTTTCCCAGAGATGTCATATCTCATGGTGCTCGTTCTCCGTAGAGCATCTTTCCGAAAAGGCAAACGTCTGGCTATTCCTCCTACGAGGAAGGAGACAGCCCTGAAAGCTGTTGCTGGTGTTTACCTTCCCTTGCTGACCTACTCACAGGCACAACAGCACTGGGGATCTGTGCTTTCCCAGAGATGTCATATCTCATGGTGCTCGTTCTCGGCAGAGCCTATTTCCGAAATGGCAAACGACTGGCTCATTCTCCCACAAGGAATGTGCCAGCCCTCAAAGCTGTTGCTGTTGTTTACCTTCCCTTGGTAGCCTACACACAAGCACAACAGCACTGGGGATCTGTGCTTTCCCAGAGATGTCATATCTCATTGTGCTCGGTCTCGGCAGAGCCTGTTTCCGAAATGGCAAACAACCGGCGCCTTCTCCCACAAGGAATGTGCCAGCCCTGAAAGCTGTTGCTGGTCCTGACCTTCCCATAGTAGCCCACACACAGGAACAACAGTACTAGGGATCTGTTCTTTCCCAGAGATGTCATATGTCATGGTGCTCGTTCTCGGCAGAGCCTGTTTCCGAAAAGGCAAACGTCTGGTTATTCTGCCCACAAGGAAGGAGACAGCACTGGAAGCTGTTGCTGGTGTTTACCTTCCCTTGGTGACCTACTCACAGGCACAACAGCACTAGGGATAAGTGCTTTCCCAGAGATGTCATATCTCATGGTGCTCGGTCTCGGCAGAGCCTCTTTCTGAAAAGGCAAACGACTGGCTCATCCCACAAGGAATGTGCCAGCCCTGAAAGCTGTTGATAGATTTCACCTTCCCTTGGTAGCCTACACAAAGGAACAACAGCACTAGGGGTAAGTGTTTTCCCAGAGATGTCATATCTCATGGTGCTCGTTCTCGGCAGAGCCTATTTCTGAAAAGGCAAACGTCTGGCTATTCCCCCTACGAGAAATGTGCCAGCCCTGAAAGCTATTGCTGGTCTTCACCTTCTCTTCGTGACCTACTCACAGGCACAACAGCACTGGGGATAAGTGCTTACCCAGAGATGTCATATCTCATGGTGCTCGTTCACGGCAGAGCCTGTTTCCGAAAAGGCAGACGACTGGCTATTCCTCCTACGAGGAAGGAGACAGCCCTGAAAGCTGATGCTGGTCTTCACCTTCCCGTGGTAGCCCACACACAGGAACAACAGCACTAGGGATCTGTGGTTTCCCAGAGATGTCATATCTCATGGTGCTCGTTCTCGGCAGAGCCTGCTTCCGAAAAGGCAAACGACTGGCTCCTACTCCCACAAGAAATGTGCCAGCCCTGAAAGCTGTTGCTTGTCTTCACCTTTCCTTGGTGACCTACTCACAGGCACAACAGCACTGGGGATAAGTGCTTTCCCAGAGATGTCATATCTCATGGTGCTCGTTCTCCGTAGAGCATCTTTCCGAAAAGGCAAACGACTGGCTCCTCCCACAAGGAATGTGCCAGCCCTGAAAGCTGTTGATAGATTTCACCTTCCCTTGGTAGCATACACAAAGGAACAACAGCACTAGGGGTAAGTGTTTTCCCAGAGATGTCATATGTCATGGTGCTCGTTCTCGGCAGAGCCTCTTTCCGAAAAGGCAAACATCTGGCTATTCCCCCTACGAGAAATGTGCCAGTCCTGAAAGCTCTTGCTGGTCTTCACCTTCCCTTGGTAGCCCACACATAGGAATAACAGAACTAGGGATCTGTGCTTTCCCAGAGATGTCATATCTCATGGTGCTCGTTCTCCGTAGAGCATCTTTCCGAAAAGGCACACGTCTGGCTCTTCCTGCTACGAGGAATGTGCCAGCCCTGAAAGCTGTTGCTGGTCTTCACCTTCCCTTGGTAGCCCACACACAGGAACAACAGCACTGGGGATCTGTGCTTTCCCAGAGATGTCATATCTCATGGTGCTTGTTCTCGGCAGAGCCTGTTTCCGAAAAGGCAAACGACTGGCTCCAACTCCCAAAATGAATGTGCCAGCCCTGAAAGCTGTTGCTGGTCTTCACCTTCCCTTGGTAGCCCACACACAGGAACAACAGCACTGGGGATCTGTGCTTTCCCAGAGATGTCATATCTCATGGTGCTCGTTCTCGGCAGAGCCTGTTTCCGAAAAGGCAAACGACTGGCTCCAACTCCCACAATGAATGTGCCAGCCCTGAAAGCTGTTGCTGGTCTTCACCTTCCCTTGGCATCCTACTCACGGGCACAACAGCACTGGGGATCTCTGCTTTCCCAGAGATGTCATATGTCATGGTGCTCGTTCTCGGCAGAGCCTATTTCCGAAAAGGAAAACGACTGGCTCATTCTCCCACAAGAAATGTGCCAGCCCTCAAAGCTGTTGCTGTTGTTTACCTTCCCTTGGTAGCCTACACACAGGCGCAACAGCACTAGGGATAAGTGCTTTCCCAGAGATGTCATATCTCATGGTGCTCGTTCTCGGCAGAGCCTGTTTCCGAAAAGGCAAACGACCGGCTCCTTCTCCCACAAGGAATGTGCAAGCCCTGAAAGCTGTTGCTGGTCTTCACCTTCCCTTGGTAGCCCACACACAGGAACAACAGTACTAGGGATCTGTGCTTTCCCAGAGATGTCATATCTCATGGTGCTCGTTCTCCGTAGAGCATCTTTCCGAAAAGGCAAACGTCTGGTTATTCCTGCTACGAGGAATGTGCCAGCCCTGAAAGCTGTTGCTGGTCTTCACCTTCCCTTGGTGACCTACTCACACAGGCACAACAGCACTGGGGATCTGTGCTTTCCCAGAGATGTCATATCTCATGGTGCTCGTCCTCGGCAGAGCCTGTTTCCGAAAAGGCAAACGTCTGGCTATTCCTCCTACGAGGAAGGAGACAGCCCTGAAAGCTGTTGCTGGTGTTTACCTTCCCTTGCTGACCTACTCACAGGCAGAACAGCACTGGGGATCTGAGCTTTCCCAGAGATGTCATATCTCATGGTGCTCGTTCTCGGCAGAGCCTGTTTCCGAAAAGGCAAACGACCGGCGCCTTCTCCCACAAGGAATGTGCCAGCCCTGAAAGCTGTTGCTGGTCCTGACCTTCCCATAGTAGCCCACACACAGGAACAACAGTACTAGGGATCTGTTCTTTCCCAGAGATGTCATATGTCATGGTGCTCGTCCTCGGCAGAGCCTGTTTCCGAAAAGGAAAACGAACGGCGCCTTCTCCCACAAGGAATGTGCCAGCCCTCAAAGCTGTTGCTGTTGTTTAGCTTCCCTTGGTAGCCTACACAAAGGAACAACAGCACTAGGGATAAGTGCTTTCCCAGAGATGTCATATGTCATGGTGCTCGTTCTTGGCACAGCCTGTTTCCAAAAAAGGCAAACGACTGGCTCCTTCTCCCACAAGGAATGTGCCAGCCCTGAAAGCTGTTTCTGGTCTTCACCTTCCCTTGGTAGCCCACACACAGGAACAACAGCACTGGGGATCTGTGCTTTCCCAGAAATGTCATATCTCATGGTGCTCGTTCACGGCAGAGCCTGTTTCCGCAAAGGCAAACATCTGGCTATTCCTCCTACGAGGAAGGAGACAGCCCTGAAAGCTGTTGCTGGTCTTCACCTTCCCATGGTAGCCCACACACAGGAACAACAGCACTAGGGATAAGTGCTTTCCCAGAGATGTCATATCTCATGGTGCTCGTTCTTGGCAGAACCTGATTCCGAAAAGGCAAACGACTGGCTATTCTTTTACGAGGAATGTGCCAGCCCTGAAAGCTGTTGCTGTTGTTTACCTTCCCTTGGCGACATACTCACAATAGCAACAGCACTAGGGATAAGTGCTTACCCAGAGATGTCATATGTCATGGTGCTCGTTCTCGGCAGAGCCTGTTTCCGAAAAGGCAAACGTCTGGCTATTCCTGCCACAAGGAAGGAGACAGCCCTGAAAGCTGTTGCTGTTGTTTACCTTCCCTTGGCGACATACTCACAATAGCAACAGCACTAGGGATCTGTGGTTTCCCAGAGATGTCATATCTCATGGTGCTCGTCCTCGGCAGAGCCTGTTTCCGAAAAGGCAAACGTCTGGCTATTCCTCCTACGAGGAAGGAGACAGCCCTGAAAGCTGTTGCTGGTGTTTACCTTCCCTTGCCGACCTACTGACAGGCACAACAGCACTGGGGATCTGTGCTTTCCCAGAGATGTCATATCTCATGGTGCTCGGTCTCGGCAGAGCCTATTTCCGAAAAGGCAAACGACTGGCTCATTCTCCCACAAGGAATGTGCCAGCCCTCAAAGCTGTTGCTGGTCTTCAACTTCCCTTGGTAGCCCACACACAGGAATAACAGCACTGGGGATCTGTGCTTTCCCAGAGATGTCATATGTCATGGTGCTCGTTCTCGGCAGAGCCTGTTTCTGAAAAGGCAAACGACCGGCGCCTTCTCCCACAAGGAATGTGCCAGCCCTGAAAGCTGTTGCTGTTGTTTACCTTCCCTTGGTAGCCTACACAGAGGCGCAACAGCACTGGGGATCTGTGCTTTCCCAGAGATGTCATATCTCATGGTGCTCGTTCTTGGCAGAGCCTGTTTCCGAAAAGGCAAACGACTGGCTCCAACTCCCACAAGGAATGTGCCAGCCCTGAAAGCTGTTGCTGGTCTTCACCTTCCCTTGGCATCCTAGTCACAGGCACAACAGCACTGGGGATCTGTGCTTTCCCAGAAATGTCATATCTCATGGTGCTCGTTCTCGGCAGAGCCTGTTGCCGAAAAGGCAAACGTCTGGCTATTCCTCCAACTCCCACAATGAATGTGCCAGCCCTGAAAGCTGTTGCTGGTCTTCACCTTCCCTTGGTAGCCCACACACAGGAACAACAGCACTGGGGATCTGTGCTTTCCCAGAGATGTCATATCTCATGGTGCTCGTTCTCGGCAGAGCCTGTTTCCGAAAAGGCAAACGACTGGCTCCAACTCCCAAAATGAATGTGCCAGCCCTGAAAGCTGTTGCTGGTCTTCACCTTCCCTTGGTAGCCCACACACAGGAACAACAGCACTGGGGATCTGTGCTTTCCCAGAGATGTCATATCTCATGGTGCTCGTTCTCGGCAGAGCCTGTTTCCGAAAAGGCAAACGACTGGCTCCAACTCCCACAATGAATGTGCCAGCCCTGAAAGCTGTTGCTGGTCTGCACCTTCCCTTGGCGTCCTACTCACAGGAACAACAGCACTGCGGATCTGTGGTTTCCCAGAGATGTCATATCTCATGGTGCTCGTTCTCGGCAGAGCCTGTTTCCGAAAAGGCAAACGACTGGCTCCAACTCCCACAATGAATGTGCCAGCCCTGAAAGCTGTTGCTGGTCTTCACCTTCCCTTGGCGTCCTACTCACAGGCACAACAGCACTGGGGATCTGTGCTTTCCCAGAGATGTCATATCTCATGGTGCTCGTTCTCGGCAGAGCCTGTTTCCGAAAAGGCAAACGACTGGCTCATTCTCCCACAAGAAATGTGCCAGCCCTCAAAGCTGTTGCTGTTGTTTACCTTCCCTTGGTAGCCTACACACAGGCGCAACAGCACTAGGGATAAGTGCTTTCCCAGAGATGTCATATGTCATGGTGCTCGTTCTCGGCAGAGCCTGTTTCTGAAAAGGCAAACGACTGGCTCCTTCTCCCACAAGGAATGTGCCAGCCCTGAAAGCTGTTGCTGGTCTTCACCTTCCCTTGGTAGCCCACACACAGGAACAACAGCACTGGGGATCTGTGCTTTCCCAGAGATGTCATATCTCATGGTGCTTGTTCTCGGCAGAGCCTGTTTCCGAAAAGGCAAATGACTGGCTCCAACTCCCAAAATGAATGTGCCAGCCCTGAAAGCTGTTGCTGGTCTTCACCTTCCCTTGGTAGCCCACACACAGGAACAACAGCACTGGGGATCTGTGCTTTCCAACAAATGTCATATCTCATGGTGCTCGTTCTCGGCAGAGCCTATTTCCGAAGGGCAAACGACTGGCTCCAACTCCCACAATGAATGTGCCAGCCCTGAAAGCTGTTGCTGGTCTTCACCTTCCCTTGGCGTCCTAGTCACAGGCACAACAGCACTGGGGATCTGTGGTTTCCCAGAGATGTCATATCTCATGGTGCTCGTTCTCGGCAGAGCCTGTTTCCGAAAAGGCAAACGACTGGCTCCAACTCCCACAATGAATGTGCCAGCCCTGAAAGCTGTTGCTGGTGTTTACCTTCCCTTGGTAGCCCACACACAGGAACAACAGCACTGGGGATCTGTGCTTTCCCAGAGATGTCATATCTCATGGTGCTCGTTCTCGGCAGAGCCTCTTTCCGAAAAGGCAAATGACTGGCTCTAACTCCCACAATGAATGTGCCAGCCCTGAAAGCTGTTGCTGGTCTTCACCTTCCCTTGGCGTCCTACTCACAGGCACAACAGCACTGGAGATCTGTGCTTTCCCAGAGATGTCATATCTCATGGTGCTCGTTCTCGGCAGAGCCTATTTCCGAAAAGGCAAACGACTTTCTCATTCTCCCACAAGAAAAGTGCCAGCCCTCAAAGCTGTTGCTGTTGTTTACCTTCCCTTGTAGCCTACACACAGGCGCAACAGCACTAGGGATAAGTGCTTTCCCAGAGATGTCATATCTCATGGTGCTCGTTCTCGGCAGAGCCTGTTTCCGAAAAGGCAAACGTCTGGCTATTCCTCCTACGAGGAAGGAGACAGCCCTGAAAGCTGTTGCAGGTGTTTACCTTCCCTTGGTGATCTACACACAGGAACAACAGCACTAGGGATAAGTGCTTTCCCAGAGATGTCATATCTCATGGTGCTCGGTCTCGGCAGAGCCTGTTTCCGAAAAGGCAAACGACTGGCTCCTTCTCCCACAAGGAATGTGCCAGCCCTGAAAGCTGTTGATAGATTTCACCTTCCCTTGGTAGCCTACACAAAGGAACAACAGCACTTTGGATAAGTGCTTTCCCAGAGATGTCATATCTCATGGTGCTCGTTCTCGGCAGAGCCTGTTTCCGAAAAGGCACACGTCTGGCTATTCCTCCCACAAGGAAGGAGACAGCCCTGAAAGCTGTTGCTGGTCTTCACCTTCCCTTGGCGTCCTACACACAGGCACAACAGCACTGGGGATCTGTGCTTTCCCAGAGATGTCATATCTCATGGTGCTCGTTCTCGGCAGAGCCTGTTTCCGAAAAGGCAAACGTCTGGCTATTCCTCCTACGAGGAAGGAGACAGCCCTGAAAGCTGTTGCTGGTCTTCACCTTCCCTTGGCGTCCTACTCACAGGCACAACAGCACTGGAGATCTGTGCTTTCCCAGAGATGTCATATCTCATGGTGCTCGTTCTCGGCAGAGCCTATTTCCGAAAAGGCAAACGACTTTCTCATTCTTCCACAAGAAAAGTGCCAGCCCTCAAAGCTGTTGCTGTTGTTTACCTTCCCTTGTAGCCTACACACAGGCGCAACAGCACTAGGGATAAGTGCTTTCCCAGAGATGTCATATCTCATGGTGCTCGTTCTCGGCAGAGCCTGTTTCCGAAAAGGCAAACGTCTGGCTATTCCTCCTACGAGGAAGGAGACAGCCCTGAAAGCTGTTGCAGGTGTTTACCTTCCCTTGGTGAGCTACACACAGGAACAACAGCACTAGGGATAAGTGCTTTCCCAGAGATGTCATATCTCATGGTGCTCGTTCTCGGCAGAGCCTGTTTCCGAAAAGGCAAACGACTGGCTCCTTCTCCCACAAGGAATGTGCCAGCCCTGAAAGCTGTTGATAGATTTCACCTTCCCTTGGTAGCCTACACAAAGGAACAACAGCACTAGGGATAAGTGCTTTCCCAGAGATGTCATATCTCATGGTGCTCGTTCTCGGCAGAGCCTGTTTCCGAAAAGGCACACGTCTGGCTATTCCTCCCACAAGGAAGGAGACAGCCCTGAAAGCTGTTGCTGGTCTTCACCTTCCCTTGGCGTCCTACACACAGGCACAACAGCACTGGGGATCTGTGCTTTCCCAGAGATGTCATATCTCATGGTGCTCGGTCTCGGCAGAGCCTGTTTCCGAAAAGGCAAACGTCTGGCTATTCCTCCTACGAGGAAGGAGACAGCCCTGAAAGCTGTTGCTGGTGTTTACCTTCCCTTGCTGACCTACTCACAGGCACAACAGCACTGGGGATCTGTGCTTTCCCAGAGATGTCATATCTCATGGTGCTCGTTCTCGGCAGAGCCTGTTTCCGAAAAGGCAAACGACTGGCTCCAACTCCCACAATGAATGTGCCAGCCCTGAAAGCTGTTGCTGGTCTTCACCTTCCCTTGGCGTCCTACTCACAGGCACAACAGCACTGGGGATCTGTGCTTTCCCAGAGATGTCATATCTCATGGTGCTCGTTCTCGGCAGAGCCTATTTCCGAAAAGGCAAACGAATTTCTCATTCTCCCACAAGAAACATGCCAGCCCTCAAAGCTGTTGCTGTTGTTTACCTTCCCTTGGTAGCCTACACACAGGCGCAACAGCACTAGGGATAAGTGCTTTTACAGAGATGTCATATCTCATGGTGCTCGTTCTCGGCAGAGCCTGTTTCCGAAAAGGCAAACGACTGGCTCCTTCTCCCACAATGAATGCGCCAGCCCTGAAAACTGTTGCTTGTCTTCACCTTCCCTTGGTGACCTACTCACAGGCACAACAGCACTGGGGATCTGTGCTTTCCCACAAATGTCATATCTCATGGTGCTCGTTCTTGGCAGAGCCTGTTTCCGCAAAGGCAAACGTCTGGCTATTCCTCCTACGAGGAAGGAGACAGCCCTGAAAGCTGTTGCTGGTCTTCACCTTCCCGTGGTAGCCCACACACAGGCACAACAGCACTGGGGATCTGTGCTTTCCCAGAGATGTCATATCTCATGGTGCTCGTGCTCGGCAGAGCCTGTTTCCGAAAAGGCAAACGTCTGGCTATTCCTCCTACGAGGAAGGAGACAGCCCTGAAAGCTGTTGCTGGTGTTTACCTTCCCTTGCTGACCTACTCACAGGCACAACAGCACTGGGGATCTGTGCTTTCCCAGAGATGTCATATCTCATGGTGCTCGGTCTCGGCAGAGCCTGTTTCCGAAAAGGCAAACGACTGGCTCCAACTCCCACAATGAATGTGCCAGCCCTGAAAGCTGTTGCTGGTCTTCACCTTCCCTTGGCGTCCTACTCACAGGCACAACAGCACTGGGGATCTGTGCTTTCCCAGAGATGTCATATCTCATGGTGCTCGTTCTCGGCAGAGCCTGTTTCCGAAAAGGCACACGTCTGGCTATTCCTCCCACAAGGAAGGAGACAGCCCTGAAAGCTGTTGCTGGTCTTCACCTTCCCTTGGCGTCCTACACACAGGCACAACAGCACTGGGGATCTGTGCTTTCCCAGAGATGTCATATCTCATGGTGCTCGTTCTCGGCAGAGCCTGTTTCCGAAAAGGCAAACGACTGGCTCCAACTCCCACAATGAATGTGCCAGCCCTGAAAGCTGTTGCTGGTCTTCACCTTCCCTTGGCGTCCTACTCACAGGCACAACAGCACTGGGGATCTGTGCTTTCCCAGAGATGTCATATCTCATGGTGCTCGTTCTCGGCAGAGCCTATTTCCGAAAAGGCAAACGAATTTCTCATTCTCCCACAAGAAACATGCCAGCCCTCAAAGCTGTTGCTGTTGTTTACCTTCCCTTGGTAGCCTAGACACAGGCGCAACAGCACTAGGGATAAGTGCTTTTACAGAGATGTCATATCTCATGGTGCTCGTTCTCGGCAGAGCCTGTTTCCGAAAAGGCAAACGACTGGCTCCTTCTCCCACAATGAATGCGCCAGCCCTGAAAACTGTTGCTTGTCTTCACCTTCCCTTGGTGACCTACTCACAGGCACAACAGCACTGGGGATCTGTGCTTTCCCACAAATGTCATATCTCATGGTGCTCGTTCTTGGCAGAGCCTGTTTCCGCAAAGGCAAACGTCTGGCTATTCCTCCTACGAGGAAGGAGACAGCCCTGAAAGCTGTTGCTGGTGTTTACCTTCCCTTGGTAGCCTACACACAGGCACAACAGCACTGGGGATCTGTGCTTTCCCAGAGATGTCATATCTCATGGTGCTCGGTCTCGGCAGAGCCTGTTTCCGAAAAGGCAAACGACTGGCTCCTTCTCCCTCAAGGAATGTGCCAGCCCTGAAAGCTGTTGCTGGTCTTCACCTTCCCTTGGCGTCCTACTCACAGGCACAACAGCACTGGGGATCTGTGCTTTCCCAGAGATGTCATATCTCATGGTGCTCGTTCTCGGCAGAGCCTGTTTCCGAAAAGGCACACGTCTGGCTATTCCTCCCACAAGGAAGGAGACAGCCCTGAAAGCTGTTGCTGGTCTTCACCTTCCCTTGGCGTCCTACACACAGGCACAACAGCACTGGGGATCTGTGCTTTCCCAGAGATGTCATATCTCATGGTGCTCGTCCTCGGCAGAGCCTGTTTCCGCAAAGGCAAACGTCTGGCTATTCTTCCTACGAGGAAGGAGACAGCCCTGAAAGCTGTTGTTGGTCTTCACCTTCCCGTGGTAGCCCACACACAGGAACAACAGCACTGGGGATCTGTGCTTTCCCAGAGATGTCATATCTCATGGTGCTCGTTCTCGGCAGAGCCTGTTTCCGAAAAGGCAAACGTCTGGCTATTCCTCCTACGAGGAAGGAGACAGCCCTGAAAGCTGTTGCTGGTCTTCACCTTCCCTTGGCGTCCTACTCACAGGCACAACAGCACTGGAGATCTGTGCTTTCCCAGAGATGTCATATCTCATGGTGCTCGTTCTCGGCAGAGCCTATTTCCGAAAAGGCAAACGACTTTCTCATTCTCCCACAAGAAAAGTGCCAGCCCTCAAAGCTGTTGCTGTTGTTTACCTTCCCTTGTAGCCTACACACAGGCGCAACAGCACTAGGGATAAGTGCTTTCCCAGAGATGTCATATCTCATGGTGCTCGTTCTCGGCAGAGCCTGTTTCCGAAAAGGCAAACGTCTGGCTATTCCTCCTACGAGGAAGGAGACAGCCCTGAAAGCTGTTGCAGGTGTTTACCTTCCCTTGGTGATCTACACACAGGAACAACAGCACTAGGGATAAGTGCTTTCCCAGAGATGTCATATCTCATGGTGCTCGGTCTCGGCAGAGCCTGTTTCCGAAAAGGCAAACGACTGGCTCCTTCTCCCACAAGGAATGTGCCAGCCCTGAAAGCTGTTGATAGATTTCACCTTCCCTTGGTAGCCTACACAAAGGAACAACAGCACTTTGGATAAGTGCTTTCCCAGAGATGTCATATCTCATGGTGCTCGTTCTCGGCAGAGCCTGTTTCCGAAAAGGCACACGTCTGGCTATTCCTCCCACAAGGAAGGAGACAGCCCTGAAAGCTGTTGCTGGTCTTCACCTTCCCTTGGCGTCCTACACACAGGCACAACAGCACTGGGGATCTGTGCTTTCCCAGAGATGTCATATCTCATGGTGCTCGTTCTCGGCAGAGCCTGTTTCCGAAAAGGCAAACGTCTGGCTATTCCTCCTACGAGGAAGGAGACAGCCCTGAAAGCTGTTGCTGGTGTTTACCTTCCCTTGCTGACCTACTCACAGGCACAACAGCACTGGGGATCTGTGCTTTCCCAGAGATGTCATATCTCATGGTGCTCGGTCTCGGCAGAGCCTGTTTCCGAAAAGGCAAACGACTGGCTCCAACTCCCACAATGAATGTGCCAGCCCTGAAAGCTGTTGCTGGTCTTCACCTTCCCTTGGCGTCCTACTCACAGGCACAACAGCACTGGGGATCTGTGCTTTCCCAGAGATGTCATATCTCATGGTGCTCGTTCTCGGCAGAGCCTATTTCCGAAAAGGCAAACGAATTTCTCATTCTCCCACAAGAAACATGCCAGCCCTCAAAGCTGTTGCTGTTGTTTACCTTCCCTTGGTAGCCTACACACAGGCGCAACAGCACTAGGGATAAGTGCTTTTACAGAGATGTCATATCTCATGGTGCTCGTTCTCGGCAGAGCCTGTTTCCGAAAAGGCAAACGACTGGCTCCTTCTCCCACAATGAATGCGCCAGCCCTGAAAACTGTTGCTTGTCTTCACCTTCCCTTGGTGACCTACTCACAGGCACAACAGCACTGGGGATCTGTGCTTTCCCACAAATGTCATATCTCATGGTGCTCGTTCTTGGCAGAGCCTGTTTCCGCAAAGGCAAACGTCTGGCTATTCCTCCTACGAGGAAGGAGACAGCCCTGAAAGCTGTTGCTGGTCTTCACCTTCCCGTGGTAGCCCACACACAGGCACAACAGCACTGGGGATCTGTGCTTTCCCAGAGATGTCATATCTCATGGTGCTCGTGCTCGGCAGAGCCTGTTTCCGAAAAGGCAAACGTCTGGCTATTCCTCCTACGAGGAAGGAGACAGCCCTGAAAGCTGTTGCTGGTGTTTACCTTCCCTTGCTGACCTACTCACAGGCACAACAGCACTGGGGATCTGTGCTTTCCCAGAGATGTCATATCTCATGGTGCTCGGTCTCGGCAGAGCCTGTTTCCGAAAAGGCAAACGACTGGCTCCAACTCCCACAATGAATGTGCCAGCCCTGAAAGCTATTGCTGGTCTTCACCTTCCCTTGGCGTCCTACTCACAGGCACAACAGCACTGGGGATCTGTGCTTTCCCAGAGATGTCATATCTCATGGTGCTCGTTCTCGGCAGAGCCTGTTTCCGAAAAGGCACACGTCTGGCTATTCCTCCCACAAGGAAGGAGACAGCCCTGAAAGCTGTTGCTGGTCTTCACCTTCCCTTGGCGTCCTACACACAGGCACAACAGCACTGCGGATCTGTGCTTTCCCAGAGATGTCATATCTCATGGTGCTCGTTCTCGGCAGAGCCTGTTTCCGAAAAGGGAAACGTCTGGCTATTCCTCCTACGAGGAAGGAGACAGCCCTGAAAGCTGTTGCTGGTGTTTACCTTCCCTTGCTGACCTACTCACAGGCACAACAGCACTGGGGATCTGTGCTTTCCCAGAGATGTCATATCTCATGGTGCTCGGTCTCGGCAGAGTCTGTTTCTGAAAAGGCAAACGACTGGCTCCAACTCCCACAATGAATGTGCCAGCCCTGAAAGCTGTTGCTGGTCTTCACCTTCCCTTGGCGTCCTACTCACAGGCACAACAGCACTGGGGATCTGTGCTTTCCCAGAGATGTTATATCTCATGGTGCTCGTTCTCGGCAGAGCCTATTTCCGAAAAGGCAAACGAATTTCTCATTCTCCCACAAGAAACATGCCAGCCCTCAAAGCTGTTGCTGTTGTTTACCTTCCCTTGGTAGCCTACACACAGGCGCAACAGCACTAGGGATAAGTGCTTTCCCAGAGATGTCATATCTCATGGTGCTCGTTCTCGGCAGAGCCTGTTTCCGAAAAGGCACACGTCTGGCTATTCCTCCCACAAGGAAGGAGACAGCCCTGAAAGCTGTTGCTGGTCTTCACCTTCCCTTGGCGTCCTACACACAGGCACAACAGCACTGGGGATCTGTGCTTTCCCAGAGATGTCATATCTCATGGTGCTCGTCCTCGGCAGAGCCTGTTTCCGAAAAAGCAAACGTCTGGCTATTCCTTTTACGAGGAATGTGCCAGCCCTGAAAGCTGTTGCTGTTGTTGACCTTCCCTTGGTGACATACTCACAATAGCAACAGCACTAGGGATAAGTGCTTTCCCAGAGATGTCATATCTCATGGTGCTCATCCTCGGCAGAGCCTGTTTCTGAAAAGGCAAACGTCTGGCTATTCCTGCTACGAGGAATGTGCCAGCCCTGAAAGCTGTTGCTGGTCTTCACCTTCCCTTGGTGACCTACTCACAGGCACAACAGCACTGGGGATCTGTGCTTTCCCAGAGATGTCATATCTCATGGTGCTCGTTCTCGGCAGAGCCGGTTTCCGAAAAGGCAAACGACCGGCTCCTTCTCCCACAAGAAATGTGCCAGCCCTGAAAGCTGTTGATAGATTTCACCTTCCCTTGGTAGCCTACACAAAGGAACAACAGCACTAGGGATAAGTGCTTTCCCAGAGATGTCATATCTCATGGTGCTCGTCCTCGGCAGAGCCTGTTTCCGAAAAGGCAAACGACTGGCTCCAACTCCCAAAATGAATGTGCCAGCCCTGAAAGCTGTTGCTGGTGTTTACCTTCCCTTGGTAGCCCACACACAGGAACAACAGCACTGGGGATCTGTGCTTTCCCAGAGATGTCATATCTCATGGTGCTCGTTCTCGGCAGAGCCTGTTTCCGAAAAGGCAAACGACTGGCTCCAACTCCCACAATGAATGTGCCAGCCCTGAAAGCTGTTGCTGGTGTTTACCTTCCCTTGGTAGCCCACACACAGGAACAACAGCACTGGGGATCTGTGCTTTCCCAGAGATGTCATATCTCATGGTGCTCGTTCTCGGCAGAGCCTCTTTCCGAAAAGGCAAATGACTGGCTCCAACTCCCACAATGAATGTGCCAGCCCTGAAAGCTGTTGCTGGTCTTCACCTTCCCTTGGCGTCCTAGTCACAGGCACAACAGCACTGGGGATCTGTGCTTTCCCAGAGATGTCATATCTCATGGTGCTCGTTCTCGGCAGAGCCTATTTCCGAAAAGGCAAACGACTGGCTCATTCTCCCACAAGAAATGTGCCAGCCCTCAAAGCTGTTGCTGTTGTTTACCTTCCCTTGGTAGCCTACACACAGGCGCAACAGCACTAGGGATAAGTGCTTTCCCAGAGATGTCATATCTCATGGTGCTCGTTCTCGGCAGAGCCTGTTTCCGAAAAGGCAAACGACTGGCTCATTCTCCCACAAGGAATGTGCCAGCCCTGAAAGCTGTTGCTGATCCTGACCTTCCTATAGTAGTCCACACACAGGAACAACAGTACTAGGGATCTGTTCTTTCCCAGAGATGTCATATGTCATGGTGCACGTTCTCGGCAGAGCCTGTTTCCGAAAAGGCAAACGTCTGGCTATTCCTCCTACGAGGAAGGAGACAGCACTGGAAGCTGTTGCAGGTGTTTACCTTCCCTTGGTGACCTACACACAGGAACAACAGCACTAGGGATAAGTGCTTTCCCAGAGATGTCATATCTCATGGTGCTCGGTCTCGGCAGAGCCTGTTTCCGAAAAGGCAAACGACTGGCTCCTTCTCCCACAAGGAATGTGCCAGCCCTGAAAGCTGTTGATAGATTTCACCTTCCCTTGGTAGCCTACACAAAGGAACAACAGCACTAGGGATAAGTGCTTTCCCAGAGATGTCATATCTCATGGTGCTCGTTCTCGGCAGAGCCTGTTTCCGAAAAGGCACACGTCTGGCTATTCCTCCCACAAGGAAGGAGACAGCCCTGAAAGCTGTTGCTGGTCTTCACCTTCCCTTGGCGTCCTACACACAGGCACAACAGCACTGGGGATCTGTGCTTTCCCAGAGATGTCATATCTCATGGTGCTCGTTCTCGGCAGAGCCTGTTTCCGAAAAGGCAAACGTCTGGCTATTCCTCCTACGAGGAAGGAGACAGCCCTGGAAGCTGTTGCTGGTGTTTACCTTCCCTTGGTGACCTACTCACAGGCACAACAGCACTGGGGATCTGTGCTTTCCCAGAGATGTCATATCTCATGGTGCTTGTTCTCGGCAGAGCCTGTTTCCGCAAAGGCAAACGTCTGGCTCCTTCTCCCACAAGGAATGTGCCAGCCCTGAAAGCTGTTGCTGGTCCTGACCTTCCCATAGTAGCCCACACACAGGAACAACAGTACTAGGGATCTGTTCTTTCCCAGAGATGTCATATGTCATGGTTCACGTTCTCGGCAGAGCCTGTTTCCGAAACGGCAAACGTCTGGCTATTCCTCCTACGAGGAAGGAGACAGCACTGGAAGCTGTTGCTGATTTTTACCTTTCCGTGGTAGCCTACACACAGGCACAACAGCACTGGGGATCTGTGCTTTCCCAGAGATGTCATATCTCATGGTGCTCGTTCACGGCAGAGCCTGTTTCCGAAAAGGCAAACGACTGGCTCATTCTCCCACAATGAATGTGCCACCCCTCAAAGCTGTTGCTGTTGTTTACCTTCCCTTGGTAGCCTACACACAGGCACAACAGTACTGGGGATCTGTGCTTTCCCAGAGATGTCATATCTCATGGTGCTCGGTCTCGGCAGAGCCTGTTTCCGAAAAAGCAAACGTCTGGCTATTCCTTTTACGAGGAATGTGCCAGCCCTGAAAGCTGTTGCTGTTGTTGACCTTCCCTTGGTGACATACTCACAATAGCAACAGCACTAGGGATAAGTGCTTTCCCAGAGATGTCATATGTCATGGTGGTCGTCCTCGGCAGAGCCTGTTTCCGAAAAGGCAAACGTCTGGCTATTCCTCCTACGAGGAAGGAGACAGCCCTGAAAGCTGTTGCTGGTGTTTACCTTCCCTTGCCGACCTACTCACAGGCACAACAGCACTGGGGATCTGTGCTTTCCCAGAGATGTCATATATCATGGTGCTCGTTCTCGGCAGAGCCTGTTTCCGAAAAGGCAAACGACTGGCTCCAACTCCCACAATGAATTTGCCAGCCCTGAAAGCTGTTGCTGGTCTTCACCTTCCCTTGGTACCCACACACAGGAACAACAGCACTGGGGATCTCTGCTTTCCCAGAGATGTCATATCTCATGGTGCTTGTTCTCGGCAGAGCCTCTTTCCGAAAAGGCAAATGACTGGCTCCAACTCCCAAAATGAATGTGCCAGCCCTGAAAGCTGTTGCTGGTGTTTACCTTCCCTTGGTAGCCCACACACAGGAACAACAGCACTGGGGATCTGTGCTTTCCCAGAGATGTCATATCTCATGGTGCTCATTCTCGGCAGAGCCTGTTTCCGAAAAGGCAAACGACTGGCTCCAACTCCCACAATGAATGTGCCAGCCCTGAAAGCTGTTGCTGGTGTTTACCTTCCCTTGGTAGCCCACACACAGGAACAACAGCACTGGGGATCTGTGCTTTCCCAGAGATGTCATATCTCATGGTGCTCGTTCTCGGCAGAGCCTATTTCCGAAAAGGCAAACGACTTTCTCATTCTCCCACAAGAAATGTGCCAGCCCTCAAAGCTGTTGCTGTTGTTTACCTTCCCTTGGTAGCCTACACACAGGCGCAACAGCACTAGGGATAAGTGCTTTCCCAGAGATGTCATATCTCATGGTGCTCGTTCTCGGAAGAGCCTGTTTCCGAAAAGGCAAACGACTGGCTCATTCTCCCACAAGGAATGTGCCAGCCCTGAAAGCTGTTGGTGGTCCTGACCTTCCCATAGTAGCCCACACACAGGAACAACAGTACTAGGGATCTGTTCTTTCCCAGAGATGTCATATGTCATGGTGCTCGTTCTCGGCAGAGCCTGTTTCCGAAAAGGCAAACGTCTGGCTATTCCTCCTACGAGGAAGGAGACAGCACTGGAAGCTGTTGCAGGTGTTTACCTTCCCTTGGTGACCTACACACAGGAACAACAGCACTAGGGATAAGTGCTTTCCCAGAGATGTCATATCTCATGGTGCTCGGTCTCGGCAGAGCCTGTTTCCGAAAAGGCAAACGACTGTCTCCTTCTCCCACAAGGAATGTGCCAGCCCTGAAAGCTGTTGATAGATTTCACCTTCCCGTGGTAGCCTACACAAAGGAACAACAGCACTAGGGATAAGTGCTTTCCCAGAGATGTCATATCTCATGGTGCTCGTTCTCGGCAGAGCCTGTTTCCGAAAAGGCACACGTCTGGCTATTCCTCCCACAAGGAAGGAGACAGCCCTGAAAGCTGTTGCTGGTCTTCACCTTCCCTTGGCGTCCTACACACAGGCACAACAGCACTGGGGATCTGTGCTTTCCCAGAGATGTCATATCTCATGGTGCTCGTTCTCGGCAGAGCCTGTTTCCGAAAAGGCAAACGTCTGGCTATTCCTCCTACGAGGAAGGAGACAGCCCTGAAAGCTGTTGCTGGTCTTCACCTTCCCTTGGCGTCCTACTCACAGGCACAACAGCACTGGGGATCTGTGCTTTCCCAGAGATGTCATATCTCATGGTGCTCGTTCTCGGCAGAGCCTATTTCCGAAAAGGCAAACGAATTTCTCATTCTCCCACAAGAAACGTGCCAGCCCTCAAAGCTGTTGCTGTTGTTTACCTTCCCTTGGTGACCTACTCACAGGCACAACAGCACTGGGGATCTGTGCTTTCCCAGAGATGTCATATCTCATGGTGCTTGTTCTCGGCAGAGCCTGTTTCCGCAAAGGCAAACGTCTGGCTCCTTCTCCCACAAGGAATGTGCCAGCCCTGAAAGCTGTTGCTGGTCCTGACCTTCCCATAGTAGCCCACACACAGGAACAACAGTACTAGGGATCTGTTCTTTCCCAGAGATGTCATATGTCATGGTTCACGTTCTCGGCAGAGCCTGTTTCCGAAACGGCAAACGTCTGGCTATTCCTCCTACGAGGAAGGAGACAGCACTGGAAGCTGTTGCTGATTTTTACCTTTCCGTGGTAGCCTACACACAGGCACAACAGCACTGGGGATCTGTGCTTTCCCAGAGATGTCATATCTCATGGTGCTCGTTCACGGCAGAGCCTGTTTCCGAAAAGGCAAACGACTGGCTCATTCTCCCACAATGAATGTGCCACCCCTCAAAGCTGTTGCTGTTGTTTACCTTCCCTTGGTAGCCTACACACAGGCACAACAGTACTGGGGATCTGTGCTTTCCCAGAGATGTCATATCTCATGGTGCTCGGTCTCGGCAGAGCCTGTTTCCGAAAAAGCAAACGTCTGGCTATTCCTTTTACGAGGAATGTGCCAGCCCTGAAAGCTGTTGCTGTTGTTGACCTTCCCTTGGTGACATACTCACAATAGCAACAGCACTAGGGATAAGTGCTTTCCCAGAGATGTCATATGTCATGGTGGTCGTCCTCGGCAGAGCCTGTTTCCGAAAAGGCAAACGTCTGGCTATTCCTCCTACGAGGAAGGAGACAGCCCTGAAAGCTGTTGCTGGTGTTTACCTTCCCTTGCCGACCTACTCACAGGCACAACAGCACTGGGGATCTGTGCTTTCCCAGAGATGTCATATATCATGGTGCTCGTTCTCGGCAGAGCCTGTTTCCGAAAAGGCAAACGACTGGCTCCAACTCCCACAATGAATTTGCCAGCCCTGAAAGCTGTTGCTGGTCTTCACCTTCCCTTGGTACCCACACACAGGAACAACAGCACTGGGGATCTCTGCTTTCCCAGAGATGTCATATCTCATGGTGCTTGTTCTCGGCAGAGCCTCTTTCCGAAAAGGCAAATGACTGGCTCCAACTCCCAAAATGAATGTGCCAGCCCTGAAAGCTGTTGCTGGTGTTTACCTTCCCTTGGTAGCCCACACACAGGAACAACAGCACTGGGGATCTGTGCTTTCCCAGAGATGTCATATCTCATGGTGCTCATTCTCGGCAGAGCCTGTTTCCGAAAAGGCAAACGACTGGCTCCAACTCCCACAATGAATGTGCCAGCCCTGAAAGCTGTTGCTGGTGTTTACCTTCCCTTGGTAGCCCACACACAGGAACAACAGCACTGGGGATCTGTGCTTTCCCAGAGATGTCATATCTCATGGTGCTCGTTCTCGGCAGAGCCTATTTCCGAAAAGGCAAACGACTTTCTCATTCTCCCACAAGAAATGTGCCAGCCCTCAAAGCTGTTGCTGTTGTTTACCTTCCCTTGGTAGCCTACACACAGGCGCAACAGCACTAGGGATAAGTGCTTTCCCAGAGATGTCATATCTCATGGTGCTCGTTCTCGGCAGAGCCTGTTTCCGAAAAGGCAAACGACTGGCTCATTCTCCCACAAGGAATGTGCCAGCCCTGAAAGCTGTTGGTGGTCCTGACCTTCCCATAGTAGCCCACACACAGGAACAACAGTACTAGGGATCTGTTCTTTCCCAGAGATGTCATATGTCATGGTGCTCGTTCTCGGCAGAGCCTGTTTCCGAAAAGGCAAACGTCTGGCTATTCCTCCTACGAGGAAGGAGACAGCACTGGAAGCTGTTGCAGGTGTTTACCTTCCCTTGGTGACCTACACACAGGAACAACAGCACTAGGGATAAGTGCTTTCCCAGAGATGTCATATCTCATGGTGCTCGGTCTCGGCAGAGCCTGTTTCCGAAAAGGCAAACGACTGTCTCCTTCTCCCACAAGGAATGTGCCAGCCCTGAAAGCTGTTGATAGATTTCACCTTCCCGTGGTAGCCTACACAAAGGAACAACAGCACTAGGGATAAGTGCTTTCCCAGAGATGTCATATCTCATGGTGCTCGTTCTCGGCAGAGCCTGTTTCCGAAAAGGCACACGTCTGGCTATTCCTCCCACAAGGAAGGAGACAGCCCTGAAAGCTGTTGCTGGTCTTCACCTTCCCTTGGCGTCCTACACACAGGCACAACAGCACTGGGGATCTGTGCTTTCCCAGAGATGTCATATCTCATGGTGCTCGTTCTCGGCAGAGCCTGTTTCCGAAAAGGCAAACGTCTGGCTATTCCTCCTACGAGGAAGGAGACAGCCCTGAAAGCTGTTGCTGGTCTTCACCTTCCCTTGGCGTCCTACTCACAGGCACAACAGCACTGGGGATCTGTGCTTTCCCAGAGATGTCATATCTCATGGTGCTCGTTCTCGGCAGAGCCTATTTCCGAAAAGGCAAACGAATTTCTCATTCTCCCACAAGAAACGTGCCAGCCCTCAAAGCTGTTGCTGTTGTTTACCTTCCCTTGGTGACCTACTCACAGGCACAACAGCACTGGGGATCTGTGCTTTCCCAGAGATGTCATATCTCATGGTGCTTGTTCTCGGCAGAGCCTGTTTCCGCAAAGGCAAACGTCTGGCTCCTTCTCCCACAAGGAATGTGCCAGCCCTGAAAGCTGTTGCTGGTCCTGACCTTCCCATAGTAGCCCACACACAGGAACAACAGTACTAGGGATCTGTTCTTTCCCAGAGATGTCATATGTCATGGTTCACGTTCTCGGCAGAGCCTGTTTCCGAAACGGCAAACGTCTGGCTATTCCTCCTACGAGGAAGGAGACAGCACTGGAAGCTGTTGCTGGTGTTTACCTTCCCTTGGTGACCTACTCATAGGCACAACAGCACTGGGGATCTGTGCTTTCCCAGAGATGTCATATCTCATGGTGCTCGTTCTCGGCAGAGCCTATTTCCGAAAAGGCAAACGACTGGCTCATTCTCACACAAGGAATGTGCCAGCCCTCAAAGCTGTTGCTGATGTTTACCTTTCCGTGGTAGCCTACACACAGGCACAACAGCACTGGGGATCTGTGCTTTCCCAGAGATGTCATATCTCATGATGCTCGTTCACGGCAGACCCTGTTTCCGAAAAGGCAAACGACTGGCTCATTCTCCCACAAGGAATGTGCCACCCCTCAAAGCTGTTGCTGTTGTTTACCTTCCCTTGGTAGCCTACACACAGGCACAACAGTACTGGGGATCTGTGCTTTCCCAGAGATGTAATATGTCATGGTGCTCGGTCTCGGCAGAGCCTGTTTCCGAAAAGGCACACGTCTGGCTATTCCTCCCACAAGGAAGGAGACAGCCCTGAAAGCTGTTGCTGGTCTTCACCTTCCCTTGGCGTCCTACTCACAGGAACAACAGCACTGGGGATCTGTGCTTTCCCAGAGATGTCATATCTCATGGTGCTCGTCCTCGGCAGAGCCTGTTTCCGAAAAGGCAAACGTCTGGCTATTCCTTCTACGAGGAAGGAGACAGCCCTGAAAGCTGTTGCTGGTGTTTACCTTCCCTTGCTGACCTACTCACAGGCACAACAGCACTGGGGATCTGTGCTTTCCCAGAGATGTCATATCTCATGGTGCTCGTTCTCGGCAGAGCCTATTTCCGAAAAGGCAAACGACTGGCTATTCCTGCTACGAGGAATGTGCCAGCCCTGAAAGCTGTTGCTGGTGTTTACCTTCCCTTGGTAGCCCACACACAGGAACAACAGCACTGGGGATCTGTGCTTTCCCAGAGATGTCATATCTCAGGGTGCTCGTCCTCGGCAGAGCCTGTTTCCGAAAAGGCAAACGTCTGGCTATTCCTCCTACGAGGAAGGAGACAGCCCTGAAAGCTGTTGCTGGTGTTTACCTTCCCTTGCCGACCTACTCACAGGCACAACAGCACTGGGGATCTGTGCTTTCCCAGAGATTTCATATCTCATGGTGCTCGTTCTCGGCAGAGACTGTTTCCGAAAAGGCAAACGACTGGCTCCAACTCCCACAATGAATGTGCCAGCCCTGAAAGCTGTTGCTGGTCTTCACCTTCCCTTGGCGTCCTACTCACAGGCACAACAGCACTGGGGATCTGTGCTTTCCTAGAGATGTCATATCTCATGGTGCTTGTTCTCAGCAGAGCCTATTTCCGACAAGGCAAACGACTGGCTCATTCTCCCACAAGAAATGTGCCAGCCCTCAAAGCTGTTGCTGTTGTTTACCTTCCCTTGGTAGCCTACACACAGGCGCAACAGCACTAGGGATAAGTGCTTTCCCAGAGATGTCATATCTCATGGTGCTCGTTCTCGGCAGAGCCTGTTTCCGAAAAGGCAAACGACTGGCTCATTCTCCCACAAGGAATGTGCCAGCCCTGAAAGCTGTTGCTGATCCTGACCTTCCTATAGTAGTCCACACACAGGAACAACAGTACTAGGGATCTGTTCTTTCCCAGAGATGTCATATGTCATGGTGCTCGTTCTCGGCAGAGCCTGTTTCCGAAAAGGCAAACGTCTGGCTATTCCTCCTACGAGGAAGGAGACAGCCCTGAAAGCTGTTGCAGGTGTTTACCTTCCCTTGGTGATCTACACACAGGAACAACAGCACTAGGGATAAGTGCTTTCCCAGAGATGTCATATCTCATGGTGCTCGGTCTCGGCAGAGCCTGTTTCCGAAAAGGCAAACGACTGGCTCCTTCTCCCACAAGGAATGTGCCAGCCCTGAAAGCTGTTGATAGATTTCACCTTCCCTTGGTAGCCTACACAAAGGAACAACAGCACTAGGGATAAGTGCTTTCCCAGAGATGTCATATCTCATGGTGCTCGTTCTCGGCAGAGCCTGTTTCCGAAAAGGCACACGTCTGGCTATTCCTCCCACAAGGAAGGAGACAGCCCTGAAAGCTGTTGCTGGTGTTTACCTTCCCTTGGTGACCTACTCACAGGCACAACAGCACTGGGGATCTGTGCTTTCCCAGAGATGTCATATCTCATGGTGCTTGTTCTCGGCAGAGCCTGTTTCCGCAAAGGCAAACGTCTGGCTCCTTCTCCCACAAGGAATGTGCCAGCCCTGAAAGCTGTTGCTGGTCCTGACCTTCCCATAGTAGCCCACACACAGGAACAACAGTACTAGGGATCTGTTCTTTCCCAGAGATGTCATATGTCATGGTTCACGTTCTCGGCAGAGCCTGTTTCCGAAACGGCAAACGTCTGGCTATTCCTCCTACGAGGAAGGAGACAGCACTGGAAGCTGTTGCTGGTGTTTACCTTCCCTTGGTGACCTACTCATAGGCACAACAGCACTGGGGATCTGTGCTTTCCCAGAGATGTCATATCTCATGGTGCTCGTTCTCGGCAGAGCCTATTTCCGAAAAGGCAAACGACTGGCTCATTCTCACACAAGGAATGTGCCAGCCCTCAAAGCTGTTGCTGATGTTTACCTTTCCGTGGTAGCCTACACACAGGCACAACAGCACTGGGGATCTGTGCTTTCCCAGAGATGTCATATCTCATGATGCTCGTTCACGGCAGAGCCTGTTTCCGAAAAGGCAAACGACTGGCTCATTCTCCCACAAGGAATGTGCCACCCCTCAAAGCTGTTGCTGTTGTTTACCTTCCCTTGGTAGCCTACACACAGGCACAACAGTACTGGGGATCTGTGCTTTCCCAGAGATGTAATATGTCATGGTGCTCGGTCTCGGCAGAGCCTGTTTCCGAAAAAGCAAACGTCTGGCTATTCCTTTTACGAGGAATGTGCCAGCCCTGAAAGCTGTTGCTGGTCTTCACCTTCCCTTGGCGTCCTACTCACAGGAACAACAGCACTGGGGATCTGTGCTTTCCCAGAGATGTCATATCTCATGGTGCTCGGTCTCGGCAGAGCCTGTTTCCGAAAAGGCAAACGTCTGGCTATTCCTCCTACGAGGAAGGAGACAGCCCTGAAAGCTGTTGCTGGTGTTTACCTTCCCTTGCCGACCTTCTCACAGGCACAACAGCACTGGGGATCTGTGCTTTCCCAGAGATGTCATATCTCATGGTGCTCGTTCTCGGCAGAGCCTATTTCCGAAAAGGCAAACGACTGGCTATTCCTGCTACGAGGAATGTGCCAGCCCTGAAAGCTGTTGCTGGTCTTCACCTTCCCGTGGTAGCCCACACACAGGAACAACAGCACTAGGGATCTGTGCTTTCCCAGAGATGTCATATCTCATGGTGCTCGTTCTCCGTAGAGCATCTTTCCGAAAAGGCAAACGTCTGGCTATTCCTGCTACGAGGAATGTGCCAGCCCTGAAAGCTGTTGCTGGTGTTTACCTTCCCTTGGTAGCCCACACACAGGAACAACAGCACTGGGGATCTGTGCTTTCCCAGAGATGTCATATCTCATGGTGCTCGTTCTCGGCAGAGACTGTTTCCGAAAAGGCAAACGACTGGCTCCAACTCCCACAATGAATGTGCCAGCCCTGAAAGCTGTTGCTGGTCTTCACCTTCCCTTGGCGTCCTACTCACAGGCACAACAGCACTGGGGATCTGTGCTTTCCTAGAGATGTCATATCTCATGGTGCTTGTTCTCAGCAGAGCCTATTTCCGACAAGGCAAACGACTGGCACATTCTCCCACAAGAAATGTGCCAGCCCTCAAAGCTGTTGCTGTTGTTTACCTTCCCTTGGTAGCCTACACACAGGCGCAACAGCACTAGGGATAAGTGCTTTCCCAGAGATGTCATATCTCATGGTGCTCGTTCTCGGCAGAGCCTGTTTCCGAAAAGGCAAACTACTGGCTCATTCTCCCACAAGGAATGTGCCAGCCCTGAAAGCTGTTGCTGATCCTGACCTTCCTATAGTAGTCCACACACAGGAACAACAGTACTAGGGATCTGTTCTTTCCCAGAGATGTCATATGTCATGGTGCACGTTCTCGGCAGAGCCTGTTTCCGAAAAGGCAAACGTCTGGCTATTCCTCCTACGAGGAAGGAGACAGCACTGGAAGCTGTTGCAGGTGTTTACCTTCCCTTGCTGACCTACTCACAGGCACAACAGCACTGGGGATCTGTGCTTTCCCAGAGATGTCATATCTCATGGTGCTCGGTCTCGGCAGAGCCTGTTTCCGAAAAGGCAAACGACTGGCTCCAAATCCCACAATGAATGTGCCAGCCCTGAAAGCTGTTGCTGGTCTTCACCTTCCCTTGGCGTCCTACTCACAGGCACAACAGCACTGGGGATCTGTGCTTTCCTAGAGATGTCATATCTCATGGTGCTTGTTCTCAGCAGAGCCTATTTCCGACAAGGCAAACGACTGGCTCCTTCTCCCACAAGGAATGTGCCAGCCCTGAAAGCTGTTGATAGATTTCACCTTCCCTTGGTAGCCTACACAAAGGAACAACAGCACTAGGGATAAGTGCTTTCCCAGAGATGTCATATCTCATGGTGCTCGTTCTCGGCAGAGCCTGTTTCCGAAAAGGCACACGTCTGGCTATTCCTCCCACAAGGAAGGAGACAGCCCTGAAAGCTGTTGCTGGTCTTCACCTTCCCTTGGCGTCCTACACACAGGCACAACAGCACTGGGGATCTGTGCTTTCCCAGAGATGTCATATCTCATGGTGCTCGTTCTCGGCAGAGCCTGTTTCCGAAAAGGCAAACGTCTGGCTATTCCTCCTACGAGGAAGGAGACAGCCCTGGAAGCTGTTGCTGGTGTTTACCTTCCCTTGGTGGCCTACACACAGGCACAACAGCACTGGGGATCTGTGCTTTCCCAGAGATGTCATATCTCATGGTGCTTGTTCTCGGCAGAGCCTGTTTCCGCAAAGGCAAACGTCTGGCTCCTTCTCCCACAAGGAATGTGCCAGCCCTGAAAGCTGTTGCTGGTCCTGACCTTCCCATAGTAGCCCACACACAGGAACAACAGTACTAGGGATCTGTTCTTTCCCAGAGATGTCATATGTCATGGTTCACGTTCTCGGCAGAGCCTGTTTCCGAAACGGCAAACGTCTGGCTATTCCTCCTACGAGGAAGGAGACAGCACTGGAAGCTGTTGCTGGTGTTTACCTTCCCTTGGTGACCTACTCATAGGCACAACAGCACTGGGGATCTGTGCTTTCCCAGAGATGTCATATCTCATGGTGCTCGTTCTCGGCAGAGCCTATTTCCGAAAAGGCAAACGACTGGCTCATTCTCACACAAGGAATGTGCCAGCCCTCAAAGCTGTTGCTGATGTTTACCTTTCCGTGGTAGCCTACACACAGGCACAACAGCACTGGGGATCTGTGCTTTCCCAGAGATGTCATATCTCATGATGCTCGTTCACGGCAGAGCCTGTTTCCGAAAAGGCAAACGACTGGCTCATTCTCCCACAAGGAATGTGCCACCCCTCAAAGCTGTTGCTGTTGTTTACCTTCCCTTGGTAGCCTACACACAGGCACAACAGTACTGGGGATCTGTGCTTTCCCAGAGATGTAATATGTCATGGTGCTCGGTCTCGGCAGAGCCTGTTTCCGAAAAGGCACACGTCTGGCTATTCCTCCCACAAGGAAGGAGACAGCCCTGAAAGCTGTTGCTGGTCTTCACCTTCCCTTGGCGTCCTACTCACAGGAACAACAGCACTGGGGATCTGTGCTTTCCCAGAGATGTCATATCTCATGGTGCTCGTCCTCGGCAGAGCCTGTTTCCGAAAAGGCAAACGTCTGGCTATTCCTCCTACGAGGAAGGAGACAGCCCTGAAAGCTGTTGCTGGTGTTTACCTTCCCTTGCCGACCTACTCACAGGCACAACAGCACTGGGGATCTGTGCTTTCCCAGAGATGTCATATCTCATGGTGCTCGTTCTCGGCAGAGCCTATTTCCGAAAAGGCAAACGACTGGCTATTCCTGCTACGAGGAATGTGCCAGCCCTGAAAGCTGTTGCTGGTCTTCACCTTCCCGTGGTAGCCCACACACAGGAACAACAGCACTAGGGATCTGTGCTTTCCCAGAGATGTCATATCTCATGGTGCTCGTTCTCCGTAGAGCATCTTTCCGAAAAGGCAAACGTCTGGCTATTCCTGCTACGAGGAATGTGCCAGCCCTGAAAGCTGTTGCTGGTGTTTACCTTCCCTTGGTAGCCCACACACAGGAACAACAGCACTGGGGATCTGTGCTTTCCCAGAGATGTCATATCTCATGGTGCTCGTCCTCGGCAGAGCCTGTTTCCGAAAAGGCAAACGTCTGGCTATTCCTCCTACGAGGAAGGAGACAGCCCTGAAAGCTGTTGCTGGTGTTTACCTTCCCTTGCCGACCTACTCACAGGCACAACAGCACTGGGGATCTGTGCTTTCCCAGAGATGTCATATCTCATGGTGCTCGTTCTCGGCAGAGACTGTTTCCGAAAAGGCAAACGACTGGCTCCAACTCCCACAATGAATGTGCCAGCCCTGAAAGCTGTTGCTGGTCTTCACCTTCCCTTGGCGTCCTACTCACAGGCACAACAGCACTGGGGATCTGTGCTTTCCTAGAGATGTCATATCTCATGGTGCTTGTTCTCAGCAGAGCCTATTTCCGACAAGGCAAACGACTGGCTCATTCTCCCACAAGAAATGTGCCAGCCCTCAAAGCTGTTGCTGTTGTTTACCTTCCCTTGGTAGCCTACACACAGGCGCAACAGCACTAGGGATAAGTGCTTTCCCAGAGATGTCATATCTCATGGTGCTCGTTCTCGGCAGAGCCTGTTTCCGAAAAGGCAAACTACTGGCTCATTCTCCCACAAGGAATGTGCCAGCCCTGAAAGCTGTTGATGGTCCTGACCTTCCTATAGTAGTCCACACACAGGAACAACAGTACTAGGGATCTGTTCTTTCCCAGAGATGTCATATGTCATGGTGCACGTTCTCGGCAGACCCTGTTTCCGAAAAGGCAAACGTCTGGCTATTCCTCCTACGAGGAAGGAGACAGCACTGGAAGCTGTTGCAGGTGTTTACCTTCCCTTGCTGACCTACTCACAGGCACAACAGCACTGGGGATCTGTGCTTTCCCAGAGATGTCATATCTCATGGTGCTCGGTCTCGGCAGAGCCTGTTTCCGAAAAGGCAAACGACTGGCTCCAAATCCCACAATGAATGTGCCAGCCCTGAAAGCTGTTGCTGGTCTTCACCTTCCCTTGGCGTCCTACTCACAGGCACAACAGCACTGGGGATCTGTGCTTTCCTAGAGATGTCATATCTCATGGTGCTTGTTCTCAGGAGAGCCTATTTCCGACAAGGCAAACGACTGGCTCATTCTCCCACAAGAAATGTGCCAGCCCTCAAAGCTGTTGCTGTTGTTTACCTTCCCTTGGTAGCCTACACACAGGCGCAACAGCACTAGGGATAAGTGCTTTCCCAGAGATGTCATATCTCATGGTGCTCGTTCTCGGCAGAGCCTGTTTCCGAAAAGGCAAACTACTGGCTCATTCTCCCACAAGGAATGTGCCAGCCCTGAAAGCTGTTGCTGATCCTGACCTTCCTATAGTAGTCCACACACAGGAACAACAGTACTAGGGATCTGTTCTTTCCCAGAGATGTCATATGTCATGGTGCACGTTCTCGGCAGAGCCTGTTTCCGAAAAGGCAAACGTCTGGCTATTCCTCCTACGAGGAAGGAGACAGCACTGGAAGCTGTTGCAGGTGTTTACCTTCCCTTGCTGACCTACTCACAGGCACAACAGCACTGGGGATCTGTGCTTTCCCAGAGATGTCATATCTCATGGTGCTTGTTCTCAGCAGAGCCTATTTCCGAAAAGGCAAACGACTGGCTCATTCTCACACAAGGAATGTGCCAGCCCTCAAAGCTGTTGCTGATGTTTACCTTTCCGTGGTAGCCTACACACAGGCACAACAGCACTGGGGATCTGTGCTTTCCCAGAGATGTCATATCTCATGATGCTCGTTCACGGCAGAGCCTGTTTCCGAAAAGGCAAACGACTGGCTCATTCTCCCACAAGGAATGTGCCACCCCTCAAAGCTGTTGCTGTTGTTTACCTTCCCTTGGTAGCCTACACACAGGCACAACAGTACTGGGGATCTGTGCTTTCCCAGAGATGTAATATGTCATGGTGCTCGGTCTCGGCAGAGCCTGTTTCCGAAAAGGCACACGTCTGGCTATTCCTCCCACAAGGAAGGAGACAGCCCTGAAAGCTGTTGCTGGTCTTCACCTTCCCTTGGCGTCCTACTCACAGGAACAACAGCACTGGGGATCTGTGCTTTCCCAGAGATGTCATATCTCATGGTGCTCGTTCTCGGCAGAGCCTGTTTCCGAAAAGGCAAATGACTGGCTCCTTCTCCCACAAGGAATGTGCCAGCCCTGAAAGCTGTTGATAGATTTCACCTTCCCTTGGCGTCCTACACACAGGAAGAACAGCACTGGGGATCTGTGCTTTCCCAGAGATGTCATATCTCATGGTGCTCGTTCTCGGCAGAGCCTGTTTCCGCAAAGGCAAACGACCGGCTCCTTCTCCCACAAGGAATGTGCAAGCCCTGAAAGCTGTTGCTGGTCTTCACCTTCCCTTGGTAGCCCAGAAATAGGAACAATAGTACTAGGGATCTGTGCTTTCCCAGAGATGTCATATCTCATGGTGCTCGTTCTCCGTAGAGCATCTTTCCGAAAAGGCAAAAGTCTGGCTATTCCTGCTACGAGGAATGTGCAAGCCCTGGAAGCTGTTGCTGGTGTTTACCTTCCCTTGGTGACCTACTCACAGGCACAACAGCACTGGGGATCTGTGCTTTCCCAGAGATGTCATATCTCATGGTGCTCGTTCTCGGCAGAGCCTGTTTCCGAAAAGGCAAACGACTGGCTCCTTCTCCCACAATGAATGCGCCAGCCCTGAAAACTGTTGCTCGTCTTCACCTTCCCTTGGCGTCCTAGTCACAGGCACAACAGCACTGGGGATCTGTGCTTTCCCACAAATGTCATATCTCATGGTGCTCGTTCTTGGCAGAGCCTGTTTCCGCAAAGGCAAACGTCTGGCTATTCCTCCTACGAGGAAGGAGACAGCCCTGAAAGCTTTTGCTGGTCTTCACCTTACCGTGGTAGCCCACACACAGGAACAACAGCACTGGGGATCTGTGCTTTCCCAGAGATGTCATATCTCATGGTGCTCGGTCTCGGCAGAGCCTGTTTCCGAAAAAGCAAACGTCTGGCTATTCCTGCTACGAGGAATGTTCCAGCCCTGAAAGCTGTTGCTGTTGTTGACCTTCCCTTGGCGACATACTCACAATAGCAACAGCACTAGGGATAAGTGCTTTCCCAGAGATGTCATATCTCATGGTGCTCATCCTCGGCAGAGCCTGTTTCCGAAAAGGCAAACGTCTGGCTATTCCTCCTACGAGGAAGGAGACAGCCCTGAAAGCTGTTGCTGGTGTTTACCTTCCCTTGGTGACCTACTCACAGGCACAACAGCACTGGGGATCTGAGCTTTCCCAGAGATGTCATATCTCATGGTGCTCGTTCTCGGCAGAGCCGGTTTCCGAAAAGGCAAACGACCGGCGCCTTCTCCCACAAGAAATGTGCCAGCCCTGAAAGCTGTTGATAGATTTCACCTTCCCTTGGTAGCCTACACAAAGGAACAACAGCACTAGGGATAAGTGCTTTCCCAGAGATGTCATATGTCATGGTTCTCGGTCTCGGCAGAGCCTGTTTCCGAAAAGGCACACGTCTGGCTATTCCTCCCACAAGGAAGGAGAAAGCCCTGAAAGCTGTTGCTGGTGTTTACCTTCCCTTGCTGACCTACTCACAGGAACAACAGCACTGGGGATCTGTGCTTTCCCAGAGATGTCATATCTCATGGTGCTCATTCTCGGCAGAGCCTATTTCGGATAAGGCAAACGACTGGCTATTCCTGCTACGAGGAATGAGCCAGCCCTGCAAGCTGTTGCTGGTCTTCACCTTCCCTTGGTAGCCCACACACAGGAACAACAGCACTGGGGATCTGTGCTTTCCCAGAGATGTCATATCTCATGGTGCTCGGTCTCGGCAGAGCCTGTTTCCGAAAAGGCAAACGACTGGCTCATTCTCACACAAGGAATGTGCCAGCCCTCAAAGCTGTTGCTGATGTTTACCTTTCCGTGGTAGCCTACACACAGGCACAACAGCACTGGGGATCTGTGCTTTCCCAGAGATGTCATATCTCATGATGCTCGTTCACGGCAGAGCCTGTTTCCGAAAAGGCAAACGACTGGCTCATTCTCCCACAAGGAATGTGCCACCCCTCAAAGCTGTTGCTGTTGTTTACCTTCCCTTGGTAGCCTACACACAGGCACAACAGTACTGGGGATCTGTGCTTTCCCAGAGATGTAATATGTCATGGTGCTCGGTCTCGGCAGAGCCTGTTTCCGAAAAGGCACACGTCTGGCTATTCCTCCCACAAGGAAGGAGACAGCCCTGAAAGCTGTTGCTGGTCTTCACCTTCCCTTGGCGTCCTACTCACAGGAACAACAGCACTGGGGATCTGTGCTTTCCCAGAGATGTCATATCTCATGGTGCTCGTCCTCGGCAGAGCCTGTTTCCGAAAAGGCAAACGTCTGGCTATTCCTCCTACGAGGAAGGAGACAGCCCTGAAAGCTGTTGCTGGTGTTTACCTTCCCTTGCCGACCTACTCACAGGCACAACAGCACTGGGGATCTGTGCTTTCCCAGAGATGTCATATCTCATGGTGCTCGTTCTCGGCAGAGCCTATTTCCGAAAAGGCAAACGACTGGCTATTCCTGCTACGAGGAATGTGCCAGCCCTGAAAGCTGTTGCTGGTCTTCACCTTCCCGTGGTAGCCCACACACAGGAACAACAGCACTAGGGATCTGTGCTTTCCCAGAGATGTCATATCTCATGGTGCTCGTTCTCCGTAGAGCATCTTTCCGAAAAGGCAAACGTCTGGCTATTCCTGCTACGAGGAATGTGCCAGCCCTGAAAGCTGTTGCTGGTGTTTACCTTCCCTTGGTAGCCCACACACAGGAACAACAGCACTGGGGATCTGTGCTTTCCCAGAGATGTCATATCTCATGGTGCTCGTCCTCGGCAGAGCCTGTTTCCGAAAAGGCAAACGTCTGGCTATTCCTCCTACGAGGAAGGAGACAGCCCTGAAAGCTGTTGCTGGTGTTTACCTTCCCTTGCCGACCTACTCACAGGCACAACAGCACTGGGGATCTGTGCTTTCCCAGAGATGTCATATCTCATGGTGCTCGTTCTCGGCAGAGACTGTTTCCGAAAAGGCAAACGACTGGCTCCAACTCCCACAATGAATGTGCCAGCCCTGAAAGCTGTTGCTGGTCTTCACCTTCCCTTGGCGTCCTACTCACAGGCACAACAGCACTGGGGATCTGTGCTTTCCTAGAGATGTCATATCTCATGGTGCTTGTTCTCAGCAGAGCCTATTTCCGACAAGGCAAACGACTGGCTCATTCTCCCACAAGAAATGTGCCAGCCCTCAAAGCTGTTGCTGTTGTTTACCTTCCCTTGGTAGCCTACACACAGGCGCAACAGCACTAGGGATAAGTGCTTTCCCAGAGATGTCATATCTCATGGTGCTCGTTCTCGGCAGAGCCTGTTTCCGAAAAGGCAAACTACTGGCTCATTCTCCCACAAGGAATGTGCCAGCCCTGAAAGCTGTTGCTGATCCTGACCTTCCTATAGTAGTCCACACACAGGAACAACAGTACTAGGGATCTGTTCTTTCCCAGAGATGTCATATGTCATGGTGCACGTTCTCGGCAGAGCCTGTTTCCGAAAAGGCAAACGTCTGGCTATTCCTCCTACGAGGAAGGAGACAGCACTGGAAGCTGTTGCAGGTGTTTACCTTCCCTTGCTGACCTACTCACAGGCACAACAGCACTGGGGATCTGTGCTTTCCCAGAGATGTCATATCTCATGGTGCTCGGTCTCGGCAGAGCCTGTTTCCGAAAAGGCAAACGACTGGCTCCAAATCCCACAATGAATGTGCCAGCCCTGAAAGCTGTTGCTGGTCTTCACCTTCCCTTGGCGTCCTACTCACAGGCACAACAGCACTGGGGATCTGTGCTTTCCTAGAGATGTCATATCTCATGGTGCTTGTTCTCAGGAGAGCCTATTTCCGACAAGGCAAACGACTGGCTCATTCTCCCACAAGAAATGTGCCAGCCCTCAAAGCTGTTGCTGTTGTTTACCTTCCCTTGGTAGCCTACACACAGGCGCAACAGCACTAGGGATAAGTGCTTTCCCAGAGATGTCATATCTCATGGTGCTCGTTCTCGGCAGAGCCTGTTTCCGAAAAGGCAAACTACTGGCTCATTCTCCCACAAGGAATGTGCCAGCCCTGAAAGCTGTTGCTGATCCTGACCTTCCTATATTAGTCCACACACAGGAACAACAGTACTAGGGATCTGTTCTTTCCCAGAGATGTCATATGTCATGGTGCACGTTCTCGGCAGAGCCTGTTTCCGAAAAGGCAAACGTCTGGCTATTCCTCCTACGAGGAAGGAGACAGCACTGGAAGCTGTTGCAGGTGTTTACCTTCCCTTGCTGACCTACTCACAGGCACAACAGCACTGGGGATCTGTGCTTTCCCAGAGATGTCATATCTCATGGTGCTCGGTCTCGGCAGAGCCTGTTTCCGAAAAGGCAAACGACTGGCTCCAACTCCCACAATGAATGTGCCAGCCCTGAAAGCTGTTGCTGGTCTTCACCTTCCCTTGGCGTCCTACTCACAGGCACAACAGCACTGGGGATCTGTGCTTTCCTAGAGATGTCATATCTCATGGTGCTTGTTCTCAGCAGAGCCTATTTCCGAAAAGGCAAACGACTGGCTCATTCTCACACAAGGAATGTGCCAGCCCTCAAAGCTGTTGCTGATGTTTACCTTTCCGTGGTAGCCTACACACAGGCACAACAGCACTGGGGATCTGTGCTTTCCCAGAGATGTCATATCTCATGATGCTCGTTCACGGCAGAGCCTGTTTCCGAAAAGGCAAACGACTGGCTCATTCTCCCACAAGGAATGTGCCACCCCTCAAAGCTGTTGCTGTTGTTTACCTTCCCTTGGTAGCCTACACACAGGCACAACAGTACTGGGGATCTGTGCTTTCCCAGAGATGTAATATGTCATGGTGCTCGGTCTCGGCAGAGCCTGTTTCCGAAAAGGCACACGTCTGGCTATTCCTCCCACAAGTAAGGAGACAGCCCTGAAAGCTGTTGCTGGTCTTCACCTTCCCTTGGCGTCCTACTCACAGGAACAACAGCACTGGGGATCTGTGCTTTCCCAGAGATGTCATATCTCATGGTGCTCGTTCTCGGCAGAGCCTGTTTCCGAAAAGGCAAATGACTGGCTCCTTCTCCCACAAGGAATGTGCCAGCCCTGAAAGCTGTTGATAGATTTCACCTTCCCTTGGCGTCCTACACACAGGAAGAACAGCACTGGGGATCTGTGCTTTCCCAGAGATGTCATATCTCATGGTGCTCGTTCTCGGCAGAGCCTGTTTCCGCAAAGGCAAACGACCGGCTCCTTCTCCCACAAGGAATGTGCAAGCCCTGAAAGCTGTTGCTGGTCTTCACCTTCCCTTGGTAGCCCAGAAATAGGAACAATAGTACTAGGGATCTGTGCTTTCCCAGAGATGTCATATCTCATGGTGCTCGTTCTCCGTAGAGCATCTTTCCGAAAAGGCAAAAGTCTGGCTATTCCTGCTACGAGGAATGTGCAAGCCCTGGAAGCTGTTGCTGGTGTTTACCTTCCCTTGGTGACCTACTCACAGGCACAACAGCACTGGGGATCTGTGCTTTCCCAGAGATGTCATATCTCATGGTGCTCGGTCTCGGCAGAGCCTGTTTCCGAAAAGGCAAACGACTGGCTCCTTCTCCCACAATGAATGCGCCAGCCCTGAAAACTGTTGCTCGTCTTCACCTTCCCTTGGCGTCCTAGTCACAGGCACAACAGCACTGGGGATCTGTGCTTTCCCACAAATGTCATATCTCATGGTGCTCGTTCTTGGCAGAGCCTGTTTCCGCAAAGGCAAACGTCTGGCTATTCCTCCTACGAGGAAGGAGACAGCCCTGAAAGCTTTTGCTGGTCTTCACCTTACCGTGGTAGCCCACACACAGGAACAACAGCACTGGGGATCTGTGCTTTCCCAGAGATGTCATATCTCATGGTGCTCGGTCTCGGCAGAGCCTGTTTCCGAAAAAGCAAACGTCTGGCTATTCCTGCTACGAGGAATGTTCCAGCCCTGAAAGCTGTTGCTGTTGTTGACCTTCCCTTGGCGACATACTCACAATAGCAACAGCACTAGGGATAAGTGCTTTCCCAGAGATGTCATATCTCATGGTGCTCATCCTCGGCAGAGCCTGTTTCCGAAAAGGCAAACGTCTGGCTATTCCTCCTACGAGGAAGGAGACAGCCCTGAAAGCTGTTGCTGGTGTTTACCTTCCCTTGGTGACCTACTCACAGGAACAACAGCACTGGGGATCTGAGCTTTCCCAGAGATGTCATATCTCATGGTGCTCGTTCTCGGCAGAGCCTCTTTCCGAAAAGGCAAACGACCGGCGCCTTCTCCCACAAGAAATGTGCCAGCCCTGAAAGCTGTTGATAGATTTCACCTTCCCTTGGTAGCCTACACAAAGGAACAACAGCACTAGGGATAAGTGCTTTCCCAGAGATGTCATATGTCATGGTTCTCGGTCTCGGCAGAGCCTGTTTCCGAAAAGGCACACGTCTGGCTATTCCTCCCACAAGGAAGGAGAAAGCCCTGAAAGCTGTTGCTGGTGTTTACCTTCCCTTGCTGACCTACTCACAGGAACAACAGCACTGGGGTTCTGTGCTTTCCCAGAGATGTCATATCTCATGGTGCTCATTCTCGGCAGAGCCTATTTCGGATAAGGCAAACGACTGGCTATTCCTGCTACGAGGAATGCGCCAGCCCTGCAAGCTGTTGCTGGTCTTCACCTTCCCTTGGTAGCCCACACACAGGAACAACAGCACTGGGGATCTGTGCTTTCCCAGAGATGTCATATCTCATGGTGCTCGGTCTCGGCAGAGCCTGTTTCCGAAAAGGCAAACGACTGGCTCATTCTCCCACAATGAATGCGCCAGCCCTGAAAGCTGTTGCTTGTCTTCACCTTCCCTTGGTGACCTACTCACAGGCACAACAGCACTGGGGATCTGTGCTTTCCCAGAGATGTCATATCTCATGGTGCTCGTTCTCGGCAGAGCCTGTTTCCGAAAAGGCAAACGTCTGGCTATTCCTCCTACGAGGAAGGAGACAGCCCTGAAAGCTGTTGCTGGTGTTTACCTTCCCTTGCCGACCTACTCACAGGCACAACAGCACTGGGGATCTGTGCTTTCCCAGAGATGTCATATCTCATGGTGCTCGTTCTCGGCAGAGCCTATTTCCGAAAAGGTAAACGACTGGCTATTCCTCCTACGAGGAAGGAGACAGCACTGAAAGCTGTTGCTTTTCTTCACCTTCCCTTAGTGACCTCCTAACAGGCACAACAGCACTGGGGATCTGTGCTTTCCCAGAGATGTCATATCTCATGGTGCTCGTCCTCGGCAGAGCCTGTTTCCGAAAATGCAAACGTCTGGCTATTCCTCCTACGAGGAAGGAGACAGCACTGGAAGCTGTTGCTGGTCTTCACCTTCCCGTGGTAGCCCACACACAGGAACAACAGCACTAGGGATAAGTGCTTTCCCAGAGATGTCATATCTCATGGTGCTCGGTCTCGGCAGAGCCTGTTTCCGAAACGGCAAACGACTGGCTCCTTCTCCCACAAGGAATGTGCCAGTCCTGAAAGCTGTTGATAGATTACACCTTTCCTTGGTAGCCTACACAAAGGAACAACAGCACTAGGGATAAGTGCTTTCCCAGAGATGTCATATGTCATGGTGGTCGTTCTCGGCAGAGCCTGTTTCCGAAAAGGCACACGTCTGGCTATTCCTCCCACAAGGAAGGAGACAGCCCTGAAAGCTGTTGCTGGTCTTCACCTTCCCTTGGCGTCCTACACACAGGAACAAGAGCACTGGGGATCTGTGCTTTCCCACAAATGTCATATCTCATGGTGCTCGTTCTCGGCAGAGCCTGTTTCCGAAAAGGCAGACGACTGGCTCATTCTCCCACAAGGAATGTGCCAGCCCTCAAAGCTGTTGCAGTTGTTTACCTTCCCTTGGTAGCCTACACACAGGCACAACAGCACTGGGGATCTGTGCTTTCCCAGAGATGTCATATCTCATGGTGCTCGTTCTCGGCAGAGCCTGTTTCCGAAAAGGCAAACGACCGGCGCCTTCTCCCACAAGGAATGTGCCAGCCCTCAAAGCTGTTGCTGGTCCTGACCTTCCCATAGTAGCCCACACACAGGAGCAACAGTACTGGGGATCTGTGCTTTCCCAGAGATGTCATATCTCATGGTGCTCATTCTCGGCAGAGCCTGTTTCCGAAAAGGCAAATGACTGGCTCCTTCTCCCACAAGGAATGTGCCAGCCCTGAAAGCTGTTGATAGATTTCACCTTCCCTTGGCGTCCTACACACAGGAAGAACAGCACTGGGGATCTGTGCTTTCCCAGAGATGTCATATCTCATGGTGCTCGTTCTCGGCAGAGCCTGTTTCCGCAAAGGCAAACGACCGGCTCCTTCTCCCACAAGGAATGTGCAAGCCCTGAAAGCTGTTGCTGGTCTTCACCTTCCCTTGGTAGCCCAGAAATAGGAACAACAGTACTAGGGATCTGTGCTTTCCCAGAGATGTCATATCTCATGGTGCTCGTTCTCCGTAGAGCATCTTTCCGAAAAGGCAAAAGTCTGGCTATTCCTGCTACGAGGAATGTGCAAGCCCTGGAAGCTGTTGCTGGTGTTTACCTTCCCTTGGTGACCTACTCACAGGCACAACAGCACTGGGGATCTGTGCTTTCCCACAAATGTCATATCTCATGGTGCTCGTTCTCGGCAGAGCCTGTTTCCGCAAAGGCAAACGTCTGGCTATTCCTCCCACAAGGAAGGAGACAGCCCTGAACGCTGTTGCTGGTCTTCACCTTCCCATGGCGTCCTACACACAGGAACAACAGCACTGGGGATCTGTGCTTTCCCAGAGATGTCATATCTCATGGTGCTCGTTCTCGGCAGAGCCTGTTTCCGAAAAGGCAAACGACTGGCTCCAACTCCCACAATGAATGTGCCAGCCCTGAAAGCTGTTGCTGGTCTTCACCTTCCCTTGGCGTCCTACTCACAGGCACAACAGCACTGGGATCTGTGCTTTCCCAGAGATTTCATATCTAAAGTTGCTTGTTCTCGGCAGAGCCTGTTTCTGAAAAGGCAAACGACTGGCTCCAACTCCCACAAGGAATGTGCCAGCCCTCAAAGCTGTTGCTGGTCTTCACCTTCTCGTGGTAGCCCACACACAGGAACAAGAGCACTGGGGATCTGTGCTTTCCCAGAGATGTCATATCTCATGGTGCTCGTTCTCGGCAGATCCTGTTTCTGAAAAGGCAAACGACTGGCTCATTCTCCCACAAGGAATGTGCCAGCCCTCAAAGCTGTTGCTGTTGTTTACCTTCCCTTGGTAGCCTACACACAGGCACAACAGCACTGGGGATCTATGCTTTCCCAGAGATGTCATATCTCATGGTGCTCGTTCTCAGCAGAGCCTGTTTCCGAAAAGGCAAACGTCTGGCTATTCCTCCTACGAGGAAGGAGACAGCCCTGGAAGCTGTTGCTGGTGTTTACCTTCCCTTGGTGACCTACTCACAGGCACAACAGCACTGGGGATCTGTGCTTTCCCAGAGGTGTCATATCTCATGGTGCTCGTTCACGGCAGAGCCTGTTTCCGAAAAGGCAAACGACTGGCTATTCCTCCTACGAGGAAGGAGACAGCCCTGAAAGCTGTTGCTGGTCTTCACCTTCCCTTGGTAGCCCACACACAGGAACAACAGCACTAGGGATAAGTGCTTTCCCAGAGATGTCATATCTCATGGTGCTCGGTCTCGGCAGAGCCTGTTTCCGAAAAGGCAAATGACTGGCTCCTTCTCCCACAAGGAATGTGCCAGCCCTGAAAGCTGTTGCTTGTCTTCACCTTCCCTTGGTGACCTACTCACAGGTACAACAGCACTGGGGATCTGTGCTTTCCCAGAGATGTCATATCTCATGGTGCTCGTTCTCGGCAGAGCCTGTTTCCGAAAAGGCAAACGACTGGCTCCAACTCCCACAATGAATGTGCCAGCCCTGAAAGCTGTTGCTGGTCTTCACCTTCCCTTGGCGTCCTACTCACAGGCACAACAGCACTGGGGATCTGTGCTTTCCCAGAGATGTCATATCTAAAGATGCTTGTTCTCGGCAGAGCCTGTTTCCGAAAAGGCAAACGACTGGCTCCTCCTCCCACAAGGAATGTGCCAGCCCTCAAAGCTGTTGCTGGTCTTCACCTTCCCGTGGTAGCCCACACACAGGAACAAGAGCACTGGGGATCTGTGCTTTCCCAGAGATGTCATATCTCATGGTGCTCGATCTCGGCAGATCCTGTTTCTGAAAAGGCAAACGACTGGCTCATTCTCCCACAAGGAATGTGCCAGCCCTCAAAGCTGTTGCTGTTGTTTACCTTCCTTTGGCGTCCTACACACAGGAACAACAGCACTGGGGATCTGTGCTTTCCCAGAGATGTCATATCTCATGGTGCTCGTTCTCAGCAGAGCCTGTTTCCGAAAAGGCAAACGACTGGCTCCAACTCCCACAAGGAATGTGCCAGCCCTGAAAGCTGTTGCTGGTCTTCACCTTCCCTTGGCGTCCTACTCACAGGCACAACAGCACTGGGGATCTGTGCTTTCCCAGAGATGTCATATCTCATGGTGCTCGTTCTCGGCAGAGCCTATTTCCGAAAAGGAAAAAGAATTTCTCATTCTCCCACAAGAAACGTGCCAGCCCTCAAAGCTGTTGCTGTTGTTTACCTTCCCTTGGTAGCCTACACACAGGCGCAACAGCACTAGGGATAAGAGCTTTTACAGAGATGTCATATCTCATGGTGCTCGTTCTCGGCAGAGCCTGTTTCCGAAAAGGCAAACGACTGGCTCCTTCTCCCACAATGAATGCGCCAGCCCTGAAAACTGTTGCTAGTCTTCACCTTCCCTTGGTGACCTACTCACAGGCACAACAGCACTGGGGATCTGTGCTTTCCCACAAATGTCATATCTCATGGTGCTCGTTCTTGGCAGAGCCTGTTTCCGCAAAGGCAAACGTCTGGCTATTCCTCCTACGAGGAAGGAGACAGCCCTGAAAGCTGTTGCTGGTCTTCACCTTCCCGTGGTAGCCCACACACAGGAACAACAGCACTGGGGATCTGTGCTTTCCCAGAGATGTCATATCTCATGGTTCTCGTTCTCGGCAGAGCCTGTTTCCGAAAAGGCACACGTCTGGCTATTCCTCCCACAAGGAAGGAGACAGCCCTGAAAGCTGTTGCTGGTGTTTACCTTCCCTTGCTGACCTACTCACAGGCACAACAGCACTGGGGATCTGTGCTTTCCCAGAGATGTCATATCTCATGGTGCTCATTCTCGGCAGAGCCTATTTCGGATAAGGCAAACGACTGGCTATTCCTGCTACGAGGAATGCGCCAGCCCTGCAAGCTGTTGCTGGTCTTCACCTTCCCTTGGTAGCCCACACACAGGAACAACAGCACTGGGGATCTGTGCTTTCCCAGAGATGTCATATCTCATGGTGCTCGGTCTCGGCAGAGCCTGTTTCCGAAAAGGCAAACGACTGGCTCATTCTCCCACAATGAATGCGCCAGCCCTGAAAGCTGTTGCTTGTCTTCACCATCCCTTGGTGACCTACTCACAGGCACAACAGCACTGGGGATCTGTGCTTTCCCACAAATGTCATATCTCATGGTGCTCGTTCTCGGCAGAGCCTGTTTCCGAAAAGGCAAACGTCTGGCTATTCCTCCTACGAGGAAGGAGACAGCCCTGGAAGCTGTTGCTGGTGTTTACCTTCCCTTGGTGACCTACTCACAGGCACAACAGCACTGGGGATCTGTGCTTTCCCAGAGATGTCATATCTCATGGTGCTCATTCTCGGCAGAGCCTGTTTCCGAAAAGGCAAATGACTGGCTCCTTCTCCCACAAGGAATGTGCCAGCCCTGAAAGCTGTTGATAGATTTCACCTTCCCTTGGCGTCCTACACACAGGAAGAACAGCACTGGGGATCTGTGCTTTCCCAGAGATGTCATATCTCATGGTGCTCGTTCTCGGCAGAGCCTGTTTCCGAAAAGGCAAACGACCGGCTCCTTCTCCCACAAGGAATGTGCAAGCCCTGAAAGCTGTTGCTGGTCTTCACCTTCCCTTGGTAGCCCAGAAATAGGAACAACAGTACTAGGGATCTGTGCTTTCCCAGAGATGTCATATCTCATGGTGCTCGTTCTCCGTAGAGCATCTTTCCGAAAAGGCAAAAGTCTGGCTATTCCTGCTACGAGGAATGTGCAAGCCCTGGAAGCTGTTGCTGGTGTTTACCTTCCCTTGGTGACCTACTCACAGGCACAACAGCACTGGGGATCTGTGCTTTCCCACAAATGTCATATCTCATGGTGCTCGTTCTCGGCAGAGCCTGTTTCCGCAAAGGCAAACGTCTGGCTATTCCTCCCACAAGGAAGGAGACAGCCCTGAACGCTGTTGCTGGTCTTCACCTTCCCATGGCGTCCTACACACAGGAACAACAGCACTGGGGATCTGTGCTTTCCCAGAGATGTCATATCTCATGGTGCTCGTTCTCGGCAGAGCCTGTTTCCGAAAAGGCAAACGACTGGCTCCAACTCCCACAATGAATGTGCCAGCCCTGAAAGCTGTTGCTGGTCTTCACCTTCCCTTGGCGTCCTACTCACAGGCACAACAGCACTGGGATCTGTGCTTTCCCAGAGATTTCATATCTAAAGTTGCTTGTTCTCGGCAGAGCCTGTTTCTGAAAAGGCAAACGACTGGCTCCAACTCCCACAAGGAATGTGCCAGCCCTCAAAGCTGTTGCTGGTCTTCACCTTCTCGTGGTAGCCCACACACAGGAACAAGAGCACTGGGGATCTGTGCTTTCCCAGAGATGTCATATCTCATGGTGCTCGTTCTCGGCAGATCCTGTTTCTGAAAAGGCAAACGACTGGCTCATTCTCCCACAAGGAATGTGCCAGCCCTCAAAGCTGTTGCTGTTGTTTACCTTCCCTTGGTAGCCTACACACAGGCACAACAGCACTGGGGATCTATGCTTTCCCAGAGATGTCATATCTCATGGTGCTCGTTCTCAGCAGAGCCTGTTTCCGAAAAGGCAAACGTCTGGCTATTCCTCCTACGAGGAAGGAGACAGCCCTGGAAGCTGTTGCTGGTGTTTACCTTCCCTTGGTGACCTACTCACAGGCACAACAGCACTGGGGATCTGTGCTTTCCCAGAGGTGTCATATCTCATGGTGCTCGTTCACGGCAGAGCCTGTTTCCGAAAAGGCAAACGACTGGCTATTCCTCCTACGAGGAAGGAGACAGCCCTGAAAGCTGTTGCTGGTCTTCACCTTCCCTTGGTAGCCCACACACAGGAACAACAGCACTAGGGATAAGTGCTTTCCCAGAGATGTCATATCTCATGGTGCTCGGTCTCGGCAGAGCCTGTTTCCGAAAAGGCAAATGACTGGCTCCTTCTCCCACAAGGAATGTGCCAGCCCTGAAAGCTGTTGCTTGTCTTCACCTTCCCTTGGTGACCTACTCACAGGTACAACAGCACTGGGGATCTGTGCTTTCCCAGAGATGTCATATCTCATGGTGCTCGTTCTCGGCAGAGCCTGTTTCCGAAAAGGCAAACGACTGGCTCCAACTCCCACAATGAATGTGCCAGCCCTGAAAGCTGTTGCTGGTCTTCACCTTCCCTTGGCGTCCTACTCACAGGCACAACAGCACTGGGGATCTGTGCTTTCCCAGAGATGTCATATCTAAAGATGCTTGTTCTCGGCAGAGCCTGTTTCCGAAAAGGCAAACGACTGGCTCCTTCTCCCACAAGGAATGTGCCAGCCCTCAAAGCTGTTGCTGGTCTTCACCTTCCCGTGGTAGCCCACACACAGGAACAAGAGCACTGGGGATCTGTGCTTTCCCAGAGATGTCATATCTCATGGTGCTCGATCTCGGCAGATCCTGTTTCTGAAAAGGCAAACGACTGGCTCATTCTCCCACAAGGAATGTGCCAGCCCTCAAAGCTGTTGCTGTTGTTTACCTTCCTTTGGCGTCCTACACACAGGAACAACAGCACTGGGGATCTGTGCTTTCCCAGAGATGTCATATCTCATGGTGCTCGTTCTCAGCAGAGCCTGTTTCCGAAAAGGCAAACGACTGGCTCCAACTCCCACAAGGAATGTGCCAGCCCTGAAAGCTGTTGCTGGTCTTCACCTTCCCTTGGCGTCCTACTCACAGGCACAACAGCACTGGGGATCTGTGCTTTCCCAGAGATGTCATATCTCATGGTGCTCGATCTCGGCAGAGCCTATTTCCGAAAAGGAAAAAGAATTTCTCATTCTCCCACAAGAAACGTGCCAGCCCTCAAAGCTGTTGCTGTTGTTTACCTTCCCTTGGTAGCCTACACACAGGCGCAACAGCACTAGGGATAAGAGCTTTTACAGAGATGTCATATCTCATGGTGCTCGTTCTCGGCAGAGCCTGTTTCCGAAAAGGCAAACGACTGGCTCCTTCTCCCACAATGAATGCGCCAGCCCTGAAAACTGTTGCTAGTCTTCACCTTCCCTTGGTGACCTACTCACAGGCACAACAGCACTGGGGATCTGTGCTTTCCCACAAATGTCATATCTCATGGTGCTCGTTCTTGGCAGAGCCTGTTTCCGCAAAGGCAAACGTCTGGCTATTCCTCCTACGAGGAAGGAGACAGCCCTGAAAGCTGTTGCTGGTCTTCACCTTCCCGTGGTAGCCCACACACAGGAACAACAGCACTGGGGATCTGTGCTTTCCCAGAGATGTCATATCTCATGGTTCTCGTTCTCGGCAGAGCCTGTTTCCGAAAAGGCACACGTCTGGCTATTCCTCCCACAAGGAAGGAGACAGCCCTGAAAGCTGTTGCTGGTGTTTACCTTCCCTTGCCGACCTACTCACAGGCACAACAGCACTGGGGATCTGTGCTTTCCCAGAGATGTCATATCTCATGGTGCTCGTTCTCGGCAGAGCCTATTTCCGAAAAGGTAAACGACTGGCTATTCCTTTTACGAGGAATGTGCCAGCCCTGAAAGCTGTTGCTTTTCTTCACCTTCCCTTAGTGACCTCCTAACAGGCACAACAGCACTGGGGATCTGTGCTTTCCCAGAGATGTCATATCTCATGGTGCTCGTCCTCGGCAGAGCCTGTTTCCGAAAAGGCAAACGTCTGGCTATTCCTCCTACGAGGAAGGAGACAGCACTGGAAGCTGTTGCAGGTGTTTACCTTCCCGTGGTAGCCCACACACAGGAACAACAGCACTAGGGATAAGTGCTTTCCCAGAGATGTCATATCTCATGGTGCTCGTTCTCGGCAGAGCCTGTTTCCGAAAAGGCACACGTCTGGCTATTCCTCCCACAAGGAAGGAGACAGCCCTGAAAGCTGTTGCTGGTCTTCACCTTCCCTTGGCGTCCTACACACAGGAACAACAGCACTGGGGATCTGTGCTTTCCCACAAATGTCATATCTCATGGTGCTCGTTCTCGGCAGAGCCTGTTTCCGAAAAGGCAGACGACTGGCTCATTCTCCCACAAGGAATGTGCCAGCCCTCAAAGCTGTTGCAGTTGTTTACCTTCCCTTGGTAGCCTACACACAGGCACAACAGCACTGGGGATCTGTGCTTTCCCAGAGATGTCATATCTCATGGTGCTCGTTCTCGGCAGAGCCTGTTTCCGAAAAGGCAAACGACCGGCGCCTTCTCCCACAAGGAATGTGCCAGCCCTCAAAGCTGTTGCTGGTCCTGACCTTCCCATAGTAGCCCACACACAGGAGCAACATTACTGGGGATCTGTGCTTTCCCAGAGATGTCATATGTCATGGTGCTCGTTCTCGGCAGAGCCTGTTTCCGAAAAGGCAAACGTCTGGCTATTCCTCCTATGAGGAAGGAGACAGCCCTGGAAGCTGTTGCTGGTGTTTACCTTCCCTTGGTGACCTACTCACAGGCACAACAGCACTGGGGATCTGTGCTTTCCCACAAATGTCATATCTCATGGTGCTCGTTCTCGGCAGAGCCTGTTTCCGCAAAGGCAAACGTCTGGCTATTCCTTCCACAAGGAAGGAGACAGCCCTGAACGCTGTTGCTGGTCTTCACCTTCCCATGGCGTCCTACACACAGGAACAACAGCACTGGGGATCTGTGCTTTCCCAGAGATGTCATATCTCATGGTGCTCGTTCTCGGCAGAGCCTGTTTCCGAAAAGGCAAACGACTGGCTCCAACTCCCACAATGAATGTGCCAGCCCTGAAAGCTGTTGCTGGTCTTCACCTTCCCTTGGCGTCCTACTCACAGGCACAACAGCACTGGGATCTGTGCTTTCCCAGAGATTTCATATCTAAAGTTGCTTGTTCTCGGCAGAGCCTGTTTCTGAAAAGGCAAACGACTGGCTCCAACTCCCACAAGGAATGTGCCAGCCCTCAAAGCTGTTGCTGGTCTTCACCTTCTCGTGGTAGCCCACACACAGGAACAAGAGCACTGGGGATCTGTGCTTTCCCAGAGATGTCATATCTCATGGTGCTCGTTCTCGGCAGATCCTGTTTCTGAAAAGGCAAACGACTGGCTCATTCTCCCACAAGGAATGTGCCAGCCCTCAAAGCTGTTGCTGTTGTTTACCTTCCCTTGGTAGCCTACACACAGGCACAACAGCACTGGGGATCTATGCTTTCCCAGAGATGTCATATCTCATGGTGCTCGTTCTCAGCAGAGCCTGTTTCCGAAAAGGCAAACGTCTGGCTATTCCTCCTACGAGGAAGGAGACAGCCCTGGAAGCTGTTGCTGGTGTTTACCTTCCCTTGGTGACCTACTCACAGGCACAACAGCACTGGGGATCTGTGCTTTCCCAGAGGTGTCATATCTCATGGTGCTCGTTCACGGCAGAGCCTGTTTCCGAAAAGGCAAACGACTGGCTATTCCTCCTACGAGGAAGGAGACAGCCCTGAAAGCTGTTGCTGGTCTTCACCTTCCCTTGGTAGCCCACACACAGGAACAACAGCACTAGAGATAAGTGCTTTCCCAGAGATGTCATATCTCATGGTGCTCGGTCTCGGCAGAGCCTGTTTCCGAAAAGGCAAATGACTGGCTCCTTCTCCCACAAGGAATGTGCCAGCCCTGAAAGCTGTTGCTTGTCTTCACCTTCCCTTGGTGACCTACTCACAGGTACAACAGCACTGGGGATCTGTGCTTTCCCAGAGATGTCATATCTCATGGTGCTCGTTCTCGGCAGAGCCTGTTTCCGAAAAGGCAAACGACTGGCTCCAACTCCCACAATGAATGTGCCAGCCCTGAAAGCTGTTGCTGGTCTTCACCTTCCCTTGGCGTCCTACTCACAGGCACAACAGCACTGGGGATCTGTGCTTTCCCAGAGATGTCATATCTAAAGATGCTTGTTCTCGGCAGAGCCTGTTTCCGAAAAGGCAAACGACTGGCTCCTTCTCCCACAAGGAATGTGCCAGCCCTCAAAGCTGTTGCTGGTCTTCACCTTCCCGTGGTAGCCCACACACAGGAACAAGAGCACTGGGGATCTGTGCTTTCCCAGAGATGTCATATCTCATGGTGCTCGATCTCGGCAGATCCTGTTTCTGAAAAGGCAAACGACTGGCTCATTCTCCCACAAGGAATGTGCCAGCCCTCAAAGCTGTTGCTGTTGTTTACCTTCCCTTGGCGTCCTACACACAGGAACAACAGCACTGGGGATCTGTGCTTTCCCAGAGATGTCATATCTCATGGTGCTCGTTCTCGGCAGAGCCTGTTTCCGAAAAGGCAAACGACTGGCTCCAACTCCCACAATGAATGTGCCAGCCCTGAAAGCTGTTGCTGGTCTTCACCTTCCCTTGGCGTCCTACTCACAGGCACAACAGCACTGGGATCTGTGCTTTCCCAGAGATTTCATATCTAAAGTTGCTTGTTCTCGGCAGAGCCTGTTTCTGAAAAGGCAAACGACTGGCTCCAACTCCCACAAGGAATGTGCCAGCCCTCAAAGCTGTTGCTGGTCTTCACCTTCTCGTGGTAGCCCACACACAGGAACAAGAGCACTGGGGATCTGTGCTTTCCCAGAGATGTCATATCTCATGGTGCTCGTTCTCGGCAGATCCTGTTTCTGAAAAGGCAAACGACTGGCTCATTCTCCCACAAGGAATGTGCCAGCCCTCAAAGCTGTTGCTGTTGTTTACCTTCCCTTGGTAGCCTACACACAGGCACAACAGCACTGGGGATCTATGCTTTCCCAGAGATGTCATATCTCATGGTGCTCGTTCTCAGCAGAGCCTGTTTCCGAAAAGGCAAACGTCTGGCTATTCCTCCTACGAGGAAGGAGACAGCCCTGGAAGCTGTTGCTGGTGTTTACCTTCCCTTGGTGACCTACTCACAGGCACAACAGCACTGGGGATCTGTGCTTTCCCAGAGGTGTCATATCTCATGGTGCTCGTTCACGGCAGAGCCTGTTTCCGAAAAGGCAAACGACTGGCTATTCCTCCTACGAGGAAGGAGACAGCCCTGAAAGCTGTTGCTGGTCTTCACCTTCCCTTGGTAGCCCACACACAGGAACAACAGCACTAGAGATAAGTGCTTTCCCAGAGATGTCATATCTCATGGTGCTCGGTCTCGGCAGAGCCTGTTTCCGAAAAGGCAAATGACTGGCTCCTTCTCCCACAAGGAATGTGCCAGCCCTGAAAGCTGTTGCTTGTCTTCACCTTCCCTTGGTGACCTACTCACAGGTACAACAGCACTGGGGATCTGTGCTTTCCCAGAGATGTCATATCTCATGGTGCTCGTTCTCGGCAGAGCCTGTTTCCGAAAAGGCAAACGACTGGCTCCAACTCCCACAATGAATGTGCCAGCCCTGAAAGCTGTTGCTGGTCTTCACCTTCCCTTGGCGTCCTACTCACAGGCACAACAGCACTGGGGATCTGTGCTTTCCCAGAGATGTCATATCTAAAGATGCTTGTTCTCGGCAGAGCCTGTTTCCGAAAAGGCAAACGACTGGCTCCTTCTCCCACAAGGAATGTGCCAGCCCTCAAAGCTGTTGCTGGTCTTCACCTTCCCGTGGTAGCCCACACACAGGAACAAGAGCACTGGGGATCTGTGCTTTCCCAGAGATGTCATATCTCATGGTGCTCGATCTCGGCAGATCCTGTTTCTGAAAAGGCAAACGACTGGCTCATTCTCCCACAAGGAATGTGCCAGCCCTCAAAGCTGTTGCTGTTGTTTACCTTCCCTTGGCGTCCTACACACAGGAACAACAGCACTGGGGATCTGTGCTTTCCCAGAGATGTCATATCTCATGGTGCTCGTTCTCGGCAGAGCCTATTTCCGAAAAGGCAAACGAATTTCTCATTCTCCCACAAGAAACGTGCCAGCCCTCAAAGCTGTTGCTGTTGTTTACCTTCCCGTGGTAGCCTACACACAGGCGCAACAGCACTAGGGATAAGAGCTTTTACAGAGATGTCATATCTCATGGTGCTCGGTCTCGGCAGAGCCTGTTTCCGAAAAGGCAAACGACTGGCTCCTTCTCCCACAATGAATGCGCCAGCCCTGAAAACTGTTGCTAGTCTTCACCTTCCCTTGGTGACCTACTCACAGGCACAACAGCACTGGGGATCTGTGCTTTCCCACAAATGTCATATCTCATGGTGCTCGTTCTTGGCAGAGCCTGTTTCCGCAAAGGCAAACGTCTGGCTATTCCTCCTACGAGGAAGGAGACAGCCCCGAAAGCTGTTGCTGGTCTTCACCTTCCCGTGGTAGCCCACACACAGGAACAACAGCACTGGGGATCTGTGCTTTCCCAGAGATGTCATATCTCATGGTTCTCGGTCTCGGCAGAGCCTGTTTCCGAAAAGGCACACGTCTGGCTATTCCTCCCACAAGGAAGGAGACAGCCCTGAAAGCTGTTGCTGGTGTTTACCTTCCCTTGCTGACCTACTCACAGGCACAACAGCACTGGGGATCTGTGCTTTCCCAGAGATGTCATATCTCATGGTGCTCATTCTCGGCAGAGCCTATTTCGGATAAGGCAAACGACTGGCTATTCCTGCTACGAGGAATGCGCCAGCCCTGCAAGCTGTTGCTGGTCTTCACCTTCCCTTGGTAGCCCACACACAGGAACAACAGCACTGGGGATCTGTGCTTTCCCAGAGATGTCATATCTCATGGTGCTCGTCCTCGGCAGAGCCTGTTTCCGAAAAGGCAAACGTCTGGCTATTCCTCCTACGAGGAAGGAGACAGCCCTGAAAGCTGTTGCTGGTGTTTACCTTCCCTTGCCGACGTACTCACAGGCACAACAGCACTGGGGATCTGTGCTTTCCCAGAGATGTCATATCTCATGGTGCTCGTTCTCGGCAGAGACTGTTTCCGAAAAGGCAAACGACTGGCTCCAACTCCCACAATGAATGTGCCAGCCCTGAAAGCTGTTGCTGGTCTTCACCTTCCCTTGGCGTCCTACTCACAGGCACAACAGCACTGGGGATCTGTGCTTTCCTAGAGATGTCATATCTCATGGTGCTTGTTCTCAGCAGAGCCTATTTCCGACAAGGCAAACGACTGGCTCATTCTCCCACAAGAAATGTGCCAGCCCTCAAAGCTGTTGCTGTTGTTTACCTTCCCTTGGTAGCCTACACACAGGCGCAACAGCACTAGGGATAAGTGCTTTCCCAGAGATGTCATATCTCATGGTGCTCGTTCTCGGCAGAGCCTGTTTCCGAAAAGGCAAACTACTGGCTCATTCTCCCACAAGGAATGTGCCAGCCCTGAAAGCTGTTGCTGATCCTGACCTTCCTATAGTAGTCCACACACAGGAACAACAGTACTAGGGATCTGTTCTTTCCCAGAGATGTCATATGTCATGGTGCACGTTCTCGGCAGAGCCTGTTTCCGAAAAGGCAAACGTCTGGCTATTCCTCCTACGAGGAAGGAGACAGCACTGGAAGCTGTTGCAGGTGTTTACCTTCCCTTGCTGACCTACTCACAGGCACAACAGCACTGGGGATCTGTGCTTTCCCAGAGATGTCATATCTCATGGTGCTCGGTCTCGGCAGAGCCTGTTTCCGAAAAGGCAAACGACTGGCTCCAACTCCCACAATGAATGTGCCAGCCCTGAAAGCTGTTGCTGGTCTTCACCTTCCCTTGGCGTCCTACTCACAGGCACAACAGCACTGGGGATCTGTGCTTTCCTAGAGATGTCATATCTCATGGTGCTTGTTCTCAGCAGAGCCTATTTCCGACAAGGCAAACGACTGGCTCCTTCTCCCACAAGGAATGTGCCAGCCCTGAAAGCTGTTGCTGATCCTGACCTTCCTATAGTAGTCCACACACAGGAACAACAGTATTAGGGATCTGTTCTTTCCCAGAGATGTCATATCTCATGGTGCTCGTTCTTGGCAGAGCCTGTTTACGCAAAGGCAAACGTCTGGCTATTCCTCCTACGAGGAAGGAGACAGCACTGGAAGCTGTTGCAGGTGTTTACCTTCCCTTGGTGACCCACACACAGGAACAACAGCACTGGGGATCTGTGCTTTCCCAGAGATGTCATATCTCATGGTGCTCGTTCTCGGCAGAGCCTATTTCCGAAAAGGCAAACGACTGGCTCATTCTCACACAAGGAATGTGCCAGCCCTCAAAGCTGTTGCTGATGTTTACCTTTCCGTGGTAGCCTACACACAGGCACAACAGCACTGGGGATCTGTGCTTTCCCAGAGATGTCATATCTCATGATGCTCGTTCACGGCAGAGCCTGTTTCCGAAAAGGCAAACGACTGGCTCATTCTCCCACAAGGAATGTGCCACCCCTCAAAGCTGTTGCTGTTGTTTACCTTCCCTTGGTAGCCTACACACAGGCACAACAGTACTGGGGATCTGTGCTTTCCCAGAGATGTAATATGTCATGGTGCTCGGTCTCGGCAGAGCCTGTTTCCGAAAAGGCACACGTCTGGCTATTCCTCCCACAAGGAAGGAGACAGCCCTGAAAGCTGTTGCTGGTCTTCACCTTCCCTTGGCGTCCTACTCACAGGAACAACAGCACTGGGGATCTGTGCTTTCCCAGAGATGTCATATCTCATGGTGCTCGTTCTCGGCAGAGCCTGTTTCCGAAAAGGCAAATGACTGGCTCCTTCTCCCACAAGGAATGTGCCAGCCCTGAAAGCTGTTGATAGATTTCACCTTCCCTTGGCGTCCTACACACAGGAAGAACAGCACTGGGGATCTGTGCTTTCCCAGAGATGTCATATCTCATGGTGCTCGTTCTCGGCAGAGCCTGTTTCCGCAAAGGCAAACGACCGGCTCCTTCTCCCACAATGAATGTGCAAGCCCTGAAAGCTGTTGCTGGTCTTCACCTTCCCTTGGTAGCCCAGAAATAGGAACAACAGTACTAGGGATCTGTGCTTTCCCAGAGATGTCATATCTCATGGTGCTCGTTCTCCGTAGAGCATCTTTCCGAAAAGGCAAAAGTCTGGCTATTCCTGCTACGAGGAATGTGCAAGCCCTGGAAGCTGTTGCTGGTGTTTACCTTCCCTTGGTGACCTACTCACAGGCACAACAGCACTGGGGATCTGTGCTTTCCCAGAGATGTCATATCTCATGGTGCTCGTTCTCGGCAGAGCCTGTTTCCGAAAAGGCAAACGACTGGCTCCTTCTCCCACAATGAATGCGCCAGCCCTGAAAACTGTTGCTGGTCTTCACCTTCCCTTGGCGTCCTAGTCACAGGCACAACAGCACTGGGGATCTGTGCTTTCCCACAAATGTCATATCTCATGGTGCTCGTTCTTGGCAGAGCCTGTTTCCGCAAAGGCAAACGTCTGGCTATTCCTCCTACGAGGAAGGAGACAGCCCTGAAAGCTGTTGATAGATTTCACCTTCCCTTGGCGTCCTACACACAGGAAGAACAGCACTGGGGATCTGTGCTTTCCCAGAGATGTCATATCTCATGGTGCTCGGTCTCGGCAGAGCCTGTTTCCGAAAAAGCAAACGTCTGGCTATTCCTGCTACGAGGAATGTTCCAGCCCTGAAAGCTGTTGCTGTTGTTGACCTTCCCTTGGCGACATACTCACAAATGCAACAGCACTAAGGATAAGTGCTTTCCCAGAGATGTCATATCTCATGGTGCTCATCCTCGGCAGAGCCTGTTTCCGAAAAGGCAAACGTCTGGCTATTCCTCCTACGAGGAAGGAGACAGCCCTGAAAGCTGTTGCTGGTGTTTACCTTCCCTTGGTGACCTACTCACAGGCACAACAGCACTGGGGATCTGAGCTTTCCCAGAGATGTCATATCTCATGGTGCTCGTTCTCGGCAGAGCCTGTTTCCGAAAAGGCAAACGACCGGCGCCTTCTCCCACAAGAAATGTGCCAGTCCTGAAAGCTGTTGATAGATTTCACCTTCCCTTGGTAGCCTACACAAAGGAACAACAGCACTAGGGATAAGTGCTTTCCCAGAGATGTCATATGTCATGGTTCTCGGTCTCGGCAGAGCCTGTTTCCGAAAAGGCACACGTCTGGCTATTCCTCCCACAAGGAAGGAGACAGCCCTGAAAGCTGTTGCTGGTGTTTACCTTCCCTTGCTGACCTACTCACAGGAACAACAGCACTGGGGATCTGTGCTTTCCCAGAGATGTCATATCTCATGGTGCTCATTCTCGGCAGAGCCTATTTCGGATAAGGCAAACGACTGGCTATTCCTGCTACGAGGAATGCGCCAGCCCTGCAAGCTGTTGCTGGTCTTCACCTTCCCTTGGTAGCCCACACACAGGAACAACAGCACTGGGGATCTGTGCTTTCCCAGAGATGTCATATCTCATGGTGCTCGGTCTCGGCAGAGCCTGTTTCCGAAAAGGCAAACGACTGGCTCATTCTCCCACAATGAATGCGCCAGCCCTGAAAGCTGTTGCTTGTCTTCACCTTCCCTTGGTGACCTACTCACAGGCACAACAGCACTGGGGATCTGTGCTTTCCCAGAGATGTCATATCTCATGGTGCTCGTTCTCGGCAGAGCCTGTTTCCGAAAAGGCAAACGTCTGGCTATTCCTCCTACGAGGAAGGAGACAGCACTGAAAGCTGTTGCTTTTCTTCACCTTCCCTTAGTGACCTCCTAACAGGAACAAGAGCACTGGGGATCTGTGCTTTCCCAGAGATGTCATATCTCATGGTGCTCGTTCTCGGCAGATCCTGTTTCTGAAAAGGCAAACGACTGGCTCATTCTCCCACAAGGAATGTGCCAGCCCTCAAAGCTGTTGCTGTTGTTTACCTTCCCTTGGTAGCCTACACACAGGCACAACAGCACTGGGGATCTATGCTTTCCCAGAGATGTCATATCTCATGGTGCTCGTTCTCAGCAGAGCCTGTTTCCGAAAATGCAAACGTCTGGCTATTCCTCCTACGAGGAAGGAGACAGCACTGGAAGCTGTTGCTGGTCTTCACCTTCCCGTGGTAGCCCACACACAGGAACAACAGCACTAGGGATAAGTGCTTTCCCAGAGATGTCATATCTCATGGTGCTCGGTCTCGGCAGAGCCTGTTTCCGAAACGGCAAACGACTGGCTCCTTCTCCCACAAGGAATGTGCCAGTCCTGAAAGCTGTTGATAGATTTCACCTTCCCTTGGTAGCCTACACAAAGGAACAGCAGCACTAGGGATAAGTGCTTTCCCAGAGATGTCATATGTCATGGTGGTCGTTCTCGGCAGAGCCTGTTTCCGAAAAGGCACACGTCTGGCTATTCCTCCCACAAGGAAGGAGACAGCCCTGAAAGCTGTTGCTGGTCTTCACCTTCCCTTGGCGTCCTACACACAGGAACAAGAGCACTGGGGATCTGTGCTTTCCCACAAATGTCATATCTCATGGTGCTCGTTCTCGGCAGAGCCTGTTTCCGAAAAGGCAGACGACTGGCTCATTCTCCCACAAGGAATGTGCCAGCCCTCAAAGCTGTTGCAGTTGTTTACCTTCCCTTGGTAGCCTACACACAGGCACAACAGCACTGGGGATCTGTGCTTTCCCAGAGATGTCATATCTCATGGTGCTCGTTCTCGGCAGAGCCTGTTTCCGAAAAGGCAAACGACCGGCGCCTTCTCCCACAAGGAATGTGCCAGCCCTCAAAGCTGTTGCTGGTCCTGACCTTCCCATAGTAGCCCACACACAGGAGCAACAGTACTGGGGATCTGTGCTTTCCCAGAGATGTCATATGTCATGGTGCTCGTTCTCGGCAGAGCCTGTTTCCGAAAAGGCAAACGTCTGGCTATTCCTCCTACGAGGAAGGAGACAGCCCTGGAAGCTGTTGCTGGTGTTTACCTTCCCTTGGTGACCTACTCACAGGCACAACAGCACTGGGGATCTGTGCTTTCCCAGAGATGTCATATCTCATGGTGCTCGTTCTCGGCAGAGCCTGTTTCCGAAAAGGCAAACGTCTGGCTATTCCTCCTACGAGGAAGGAGACAGCCCTGAAAGCTGTTGCTGGTCTTCATCTTCCCGTGGTAGCCCACACACAGGAACAACAGCACTGGGGATCTGTGCTTTCCCAGAGATGTCATAGCTCATGGTGCTCGGTCTCGGCAGAGCCTGTTTCCGAAAAGGCAAACGTCTGGCTATTCCTCCTACGAGGAAGGAGACAGCCCTGAAAGCTGTTGCTGGTGTTTACCTTCCCTTGCCGACCTACTCACAGTCACAACAGCACTGGGGATCTGTGCTTTCCCAGAGATGTCATATCTCATGGTGCTCGTTCTCGGCAGAGCCTATTTCCGAAAAGGTAAACGACTGGCTATTCCTTTTACGAGGAATGTGCCAGCCCTGAAAGCTGTTGCTTTTCTTCACCTTCCCTTAGTGACCTCCTAACAGGCACAACAGCACTGGGGATCTGTGCTTTCCCAGAGATGTCATATCTCATGGTGCTCGTCCTCGGCAGAGCCTGTTTCCGAAAAGGCAAACGTCTGGCTATTCCTCCTACGAGGAAGGAGACAGCACTGGAAGCTGTTGCAGGTGTTTACCTTCCCGTGGTAGCCCACACACAGGAACAACAGCACTAGGGATAAGTGCTTTCCCAGAGATGTCATATCTCATGGTGCTCGTTCTCGGCAGAGCCTGTTTCCGAAAAGGCACACGTCTGGCTATTCCTCCCACAAGGAAGGAGACAGCCCTGAAAGCTGTTGCTGGTCTTCACCTTCCCTTGGCGTCCTACACACAGGAACAACAGCACTGGGGATCTGTGCTTTCCCACAAATGTCATATCTCATGGTGCTCGTTCTCGGCAGAGCCTGTTTCCGAAAAGGCAGACGACTGGCTCATTCTCCCACAAGGAATGTGCCAGCCCTCAAAGCTGTTGCAGTTGTTTACCTTCCCTTGGTAGCCTACACACAGGCACAACAGCACTGGGGATCTGTGCTTTCCCAGAGATGTCATATCTCATGGTGCTCGTTCTCGGCAGAGCCTGTTTCCGAAAAGGCAAACGACCGGCGCCTTCTCCCACAAGGAATGTGCCAGCCCTCAAAGCTGTTGCTGGTCCTGACCTTCCCATAGTAGCCCACACACAGGAGCAACATTACTGGGGATCTGTGCTTTCCCAGAGATGTCATATGTCATGGTGCTCGTTCTCGGCAGAGCCTGTTTCCGAAAAGGCAAACGTCTGGCTATTCCTCCTATGAGGAAGGAGACAGCCCTGGAAGCTGTTGCTGGTGTTTACCTTCCCTTGGTGACCTACTCACAGGCACAACAGCACTGGGGATCTGTGCTTTCCCACAAATGTCATATCTCATGGTGCTCGTTCTCGGCAGAGCCTGTTTCCGCAAAGGCAAACGTCTGGCTATTCCTCCCACAAGGAAGGAGACAGCCCTGAACGCTGTTGCTGGTCTTCACCTTCCCATGGCGTCCTACACACAGGAACAACAGCACTGGGGATCTGTGCTTTCCCAGAGATGTCATATCTCATGGTGCTCGTTCTCGGCAGAGCCTGTTTCCGAAAAGGCAAACGACTGGCTCCAACTCCCACAATGAATGTGCCAGCCCTGAAAGCTGTTGCTGGTCTTCACCTTCCCTTGGCGTCCTACTCACAGGCACAACAGCACTGGGATCTGTGCTTTCCCAGAGATTTCATATCTAAAGTTGCTTGTTCTCGGCAGAGCCTGTTTCTGAAAAGGCAAACGACTGGCTCCAACTCCCACAAGGAATGTGCCAGCCCTCAAAGCTGTTGCTGGTCTTCACCTTCTCGTGGTAGCCCACACACAGGAACAAGAGCACTGGGGATCTGTGCTTTCCCAGAGATGTCATATCTCATGGTGCTCGTTCTCGGCAGATCCTGTTTCTGAAAAGGCAAACGACTGGCTCATTCTCCCACAAGGAATGTGCCAGCCCTCAAAGCTGTTGCTGTTGTTTACCTTCCCTTGGTAGCCTACACACAGGCACAACAGCACTGGGGATCTATGCTTTCCCAGAGATGTCATATCTCATGGTGCTCGTTCTCAGCAGAGCCTGTTTCCGAAAAGGCAAACGTCTGGCTATTCCTCCTACGAGGAAGGAGACAGCCCTGGAAGCTGTTGCTGGTGTTTACCTTCCCTTGGTGACCTACTCACAGGCACAACAGCACTGGGGATCTGTGCTTTCCCAGAGGTGTCATATCTCATGGTGCTCGTTCACGGCAGAGCCTGTTTCCGAAAAGGCAAACGACTGGCTATTCCTCCTACGAGGAAGGAGACAGCCCTGAAAGCTGTTGCTGGTCTTCACCTTCCCTTGGTAGCCCACACACAGGAACAACAGCACTAGGGATAAGTGCTTTCCCAGAGATGTCATATCTCATGGTGCTCGGTCTCGGCAGAGCCTGTTTCCGAAAAGGCAAATGACTGGCTCCTTCTCCCACAAGGAATGTGCCAGCCCTGAAAGCTGTTGCTTGTCTTCACCTTCCCTTGGTGACCTACTCACAGGTACAACAGCACTGGGGATCTGTGCTTTCCCAGAGATGTCATATCTCATGGTGCTCGTTCTCGGCAGAGCCTGTTTCCGAAAAGGCAAACGACTGGCTCCAACTCCCACAATGAATGTGCCAGCCCTGAAAGCTGTTGCTGGTCTTCACCTTCCCTTGGCGTCCTACTCACAGGCACAACAGCACTGGGGATCTGTGCTTTCCCAGAGATGTCATATCTAAAGATGCTTGTTCTCGGCAGAGCCTGTTTCCGAAAAGGCAAACGACTGGCTCCTTCTCCCACAAGGAATGTGCCAGCCCTCAAAGCTGTTGCTGGTCTTCACCTTCCCGTGGTAGCCCACACACAGGAACAAGAGCACTGGGGATCTGTGCTTTCCCAGAGATGTCATATCTCATGGTGCTCGATCTCGGCAGATCCTGTTTCTGAAAAGGCAAACGACTGGCTCATTCTCCCACAAGGAATGTGCCAGCCCTCAAAGCTGTTGCTGTTGTTTACCTTCCCTTGGCGTCCTACTCACAGGCACAACAGCACTGGGGATCTGTGCTTTCCCAGAGATGTCATATCTCATGGTGCTCATTCTCGGCAGAGCCTATTTCGGATAAGGCAAACGACTGGCTATTCCTGCTACGAGGAATGCGCCAGCCCTGCAAGCTGTTGCTGGTCTTCACCTTCCCTTGGTAGCCCACACACAGGAACAACAGCACTGGGGATCTGTGCTTTCCCAGAGATGTCATATCTCATGGTGCTCGGTCTCGGCAGAGCCTGTTTCCGAAAAGGCAAACGACTGGCTCATTCTCCCACAATGAATGCGCCAGCCCTGAAAGCTGTTGCTTGTCTTCACCTTCCCTTGGTGACCTACTCACAGGCACAACAGCACTGGGGATCTGTGCTTTCCCACAAATGTCATATCTCATGGTGCTCGTTCTCGGCAGAGCCTGTTTCCGAAAAGGCAAACGTCTGGCTATTCCTCCTACGAGGAAGGAGACAGCCCTGAAAGCTGTTGCTGGTCTTCATCTTCCCATGGTAGCCCACACACAGAAACAACAGCACTGGGGATCTGTGCTTTCCCAGAGATGTCATAGCTCATGGTGCTCGTTCTCGGCAGAGCCTGTTTCCGAAAAGGCAAACGTCTGGCTATTCCTCCTACGAGGAAGGAGACAGCCCTGAAAGCTGTTGCTGGTGTTTACCTTCCCTTGCCGATCTACTCACAGGCACAACAGCAGTGGGGATCTGTGCTTTCCCAGAGATGTCATATCTCATGGTGCTCGTTCTCGGCAGAGCCTATTTCCGAAAAGGCAAACGAATTTCTCATTCTCCCACAAGAAACGTGCCAGCCCTCAAAGCTGTTGCTGTTGTTTACCTTCCCTTGGTAGCCTACACACAGGCGCAACAGCACTAGGGATAAGTGCTTTTACAGAGATGTCATATCTCATGGTGCTCGGTCTCGGCAGAGCCTGTTTCCGAAAAGGCAAACGACTGGCTCCTTCTCCCACAATGAATGCGCCAGCCCTGAAAACTGTTGCTAGTCTTCACCTTCCATTGGTGACCTACTCACAGGCACAACAGCACTGGGGATCTGTGCTTTCCCACAAATGTCATATCTCATGGTGCTCGTTCTTGGCAGAGCCTGTTTCCGCAAAGGCAAACGTCTGGCTATTCCTCCTACGAGGAAGGAGACAGCCCTGAAAGCTGTTGCTGGTCTTCACCTTCCCGTGGTAGCCCACACACAGGAACAACAGCACTGGGGATCTGTGCTTTCCCAGAGATGTCATATCTCATGGTTCTCGGTCTCGGCAGAGCCTGTTTCCGAAAAGGCACACGTCTGGCTATTCCTCCCACAAGGAAGGAGACAGCCCTGAAAGCTGTTGCTGGTGTTTACCTTCCCTTGCTGACCTACTCACAGGCACAACAGCACTGGGGATCTGTGCTTTCCCAGAGATGTCATATCTCATGGTGCTCATTCTCGGCAGAGCCTATTTCGGATAAGGCAAACGACTGGCTATTCCTGCTACGAGGAATGCGCCAGCCCTGCAAGCTGTTGCTGGTCTTCACCTTCCATTGGTAGCCCACACACAGGAACAACAGCACTGGGGATCTGTGCTTTCCCAGAGATGTCATATCTCATGGTGCTCGGTCTCGGCAGAGCCTGTTTCCGAAAAGGCAAACGACTGGCTCATTCTCCCACAATGAATGCGCCAGCCCTGAAAGCTGTTGCTGGTGTTTACCTTCCCTTGCCGACCTACTCACAGGCACAACAGCACTGGGGATCTGTGCTTTCCCACAAATGTCATATCTCATGGTGCTCGTTCTCGGCAGAGCCTGTTTCCGAAAAGGCAAACGTCTGGCTATTCCTCCTACGAGGAAGGAGACAGCCCTGAAAGCTGTTGCTGGTCTTCATCTTCCCATGGTAGCCCACACACAGGAACAACAGCACTGGGGATCTGTGCTTTCCCAGAGATGTCATAGCTCATGGTGCTCGGTCTCGGCAGAGCCTGTTTCCGAAAAGGCAAACGTCTGGCTATTCCTCCTACGAGGAAGGAGACAGCCCTGAAAGCTGTTGCTGGTGTTTACCTTCCCTTGCCGACCTACTCACAGGCACAACAGCACTGGGGATCTGTGCTTTCCCAGAGATGTCATATCTCATGGTGCTCGTTCTCGGCAGAGCCTATTTCCGCAAAGGCAAACGACTGGCTATTCCTTTTACGAGGAATGTGCCAGCCCTGAAAGCTGTTGCTTTTCTTCACCTTCCCTTAGTGACCTCCTAACAGGCACAACAGCACTGGGGATCTGTGCTTTCCCAGAGATGTCATATCTCATGGTGCTCGTCCTCGGCAGAGCCTGTTTCCGAAAAGGCAAACGTCTGGCTATTCCTCCTACGAGGAAGGAGACAGCACTGGAAGCTGTTGCAGGTGTTTACCTTCCCGTGGTAGCCCACACACAGGAACAACAGCACTAGGGATAAGTGCTTTCCCAGAGATGTCATATCTCATGGTGCTCGGTCTCGGCAGAGCCTGTTTCCGAAAAGGCAAACGACTGGCTCCTTCTCCCACAAGGAATGTGCCAGCCCTGAAAGCTGTTGATAGATTTCACCTTCCCTTGGTAGCCTACAGAAGGGAACAACAGCACTAGGGATAAGTGCTTTCCCAGAGATGTCATATCTCATGGTGCTCGTTCTCGGCAGAGCCTGTTTCCGAAAAGGCACACGTCTGGCTATTCCTCCCACAAGGAAGGAGACAGCCCTGAAAGCTGTTGCTGGTCTTCACCTTCCCTTGGCGTCCTACACACAGGAACAACAGCACTGGGGATCTGTGCTTTCCCACAAATGTCATATCTCATGGTGCTCGTTCTCGGCAGAGCCTGTTTCCGAAAAGGCAGACGACTGGCTCATTCTCCCACAAGGAATGTGCCAGCCCTCAAAGCTGTTGCAGTTGTTTACCTTCCCTTGGTAGCCTACACACAGGCACAACAGCACTGGGGATCTGTGCTTTCCCAGAGATGTCATATGTCATGGTGCTCGTTCTCGGCAGAGCCTGTTTCCGAAAAGGCAAACGTCTGGCTATTCCTCCTACGAGGAAGGAGACAGCCCTGGAAGCTGTTGCTGGTGTTTACCTTCCCTTGGTGACCTACTCACAGGCACAACAGCACTGGGGATCTGTGCTTTCCCAGAGATGTCATATCTCATGGTGCTCGTTCTCGGCAGAGCCTGTTTCCGAAAAGGCAAACGACTGGCTCCTTCTCCCACAAGGAATGTGCCAGCCCTGAAAGCTGTTGCTTGTCTTCACCTTCCCTTGGTGACCTACTCACAGGTACAACAGCACTGGGGATCTGTGCTTTCCCACAGATGTCATATCTCATGGTGCTCGTTCTCGGCAGAGCCTGTTTCCGAAAAGGCAAACGACTGGCTCCAACTCCCACAATGAATGTGCAAGCCCTGAAAGCTGTTGCTGGTCTTCACCTTCCCTTGGCGTCCTACTCACAGGCACAACAGCACTGGGGATCTGTGCTTTCCCAGAGATGTCATATCTAAAGATGCTTGTTCTCGGCAGAGCCTGTTTCTGAAAAGGCAATCGACTGGCTCATTCTCCCACAAGGAATGTGCCAGCCCTCAAAGCTGTTGCTGTTGTTTACCTTCCCTTGGTAGCCTACACACAGGCGCAACAGCACTAGGGATAAGTGCTTTTACAGAGATGTCATATCTCATGGTGCTCGGTCTCGGCAGAGCCTGTTTCCGAAAAGGCAAACGACTGGCTCCTTCTCCCACAATGAATGCGCCAGCCCTGAAAACTGTTGCTAGTCTTCACCTTCCCTTGGTGACCTACTCACAGGCACAACAGCACTGGGGATCTGTGCTTTCCCACAAATGTCATATCTCATGGTGCTCGTTCTTGGCAGAGCCTGTTTCCACAAAGGCAAACGTCTGGCTATTCCTCCTACGAGGAAGGAGACAGCCCTGAAAGCTGTTGCTGGTCTTCACCTTCCCGTGGTAGCCCACACACAGGAACAACAGCACTGGGGATCTGTGCTTTCCCAGAGATGTCATATCTCATGGTGCTCGGTCTCGGCAGAGCCTGTTTCCGAAAAGGCAAACGTCTGGCTATTCCTGCTACGAGGAATGTGCCAGCCGTGAAAGCTGTTGCTGTTGTTGACCTTCCCTTGGCGACATACTCACAATAGCAACAGCACTAGGGATAAGTGCTTTCCCAGAGATGTCATATCTCATGGTGCTCATCCTCGGCAGAGCCTGTTTCCGAAAAGGCAAACGTCTGGCTATTCCTCCTACGAGGAAGGAGACAGCCCTGAAAGCTGTTGCTGGTCTTCACCTTCCCTTGGTGACCTACTCACAGGCACAACAGCACTGGGGATCTGAGCTTTCCCAGAGATGTCATATCTCATGGTGCTCGTTCTCGGCAGAGCCGGTTTCCGAAAAGGCAAACGACCGGCTCCTTCTCCCACAAGAAATGTGCCAGCCCTGAAAGCTGTTGATAGATTTCACCTTCCCTTGGTAGCCTACACACAGGAACAACAGCACTGGGGATCTGTGCTTTCCCAGAGATGTCATATCTCATGGTTCTCGGTCTCGGCAGAGCCTGTTTCCGAAAAGGCACACGTCTGGCTATTCCTCCCACAAGGAAGGAGACAGCCCTGAAAGCTGTTGCTGGTGTTTACCTTCCCTTGCTGACCTACTCACAGGCACAACAGCACTGGGGATCTGTGCTTTCCCAGAGATGTCATATCTCATGGTGCTCATTCTCGGCAGAGCCTATTTCGGATAAGGCAAACGACTGGCTATTCCTGCGATGAGGAATGCGCCAGCCCTGCAAGCTGTTGCTGGTCCTCACCTTCCCTTGGTAGCCCACACACAGGAACAACAGCACTGGGGATCTGTGCTTTCCCAGAGATGTCATATCTCATGGTGCTCGGTCTCGGCAAAGCCTGTTTCCGAAACGGCAAACGACTGGCTCATTCTCCCACAATGAATGCGCCAGCCCTGAAAGCTGTTGCTTGTCTTCACCTTCCCTTGGTGACCTACTCACAGGCAAAACAGCACTGGGGATCTGTGCTTTCCCACAAATGTCATATCTCATGGTGCTCGTTCTCGGCAGAGCCTGTTTCCGAAAAGGCAAACGACTGGCTCCTTCTCCCACAATGAATGCGCCAGCCCTGAAAACTGTTGCTAGTCTTCACCTTCCCTTGGTGACCTACTCACAGGCACAACAGCACTGGGGATCTGTGCTTTCCCACAAATGTCATATCTCATGGTGCTCGTTCTTGGCAGAGCCTGTTTCCACAAAGGCAAACGTCTGGCTATTCCTCCTACGAGGAAGGAGACAGCCCTGAAAGCTGTTGCTGGTCTTCACCTTCCCGTGGTAGCCCACACACAGGAACAACAGCACTGGGGATCTGTGCTTTCCCAGAGATGTCATATCTCATGGTGCTCGGTCTCGGCAGAGCCTGTTTCCGAAAAAGCAAACGTCTGGCTATTCCTGCTACGAGGAATGTGCCAGCCGTGAAAGCTGTTGCTGTTGTTGACCTTCCCTTGGCGACATACTCACAATAGCAACAGCACTAGGGATAAGTGCTTTCCCAGAGATGTCATATCTCATGGTGCTCATCCTCGGCAGAGCCTGTTTCCGAAAAGGCAAACGTCTGGCTATTCCTCCTACGAGGAAGGAGACAGCCCTGAAAGCTGTTGCTGGTCTTCACCTTCCCTTGGTGACCTACTCACAGGCACAACAGCACTGGGGATCTGAGCTTTCCCAGAGATGTCATATCTCATGGTGCTCGTTCTCGGCAGAGCCGGTTTCCGAAAAGGCAAACGACCGGCTCCTTCTCCCACAAGAAATGTGCCAGCCCTGAAAGCTGTTGATAGATTTCACCTTCCCTTGGTAGCCTACACACAGGAACAACAGCACTAGGGATAAGTGCTTTCCCAGAGATGTCATATCTCATGGTTCTCGGTCTTGGCAGAGCCTGTTTCCGAAAAGGCACACGTCTGGCTATTCCTCCCACAAGGAAGGAGACAGCCCTGAAAGCTGTTGCTGGTGTTTACCTTCCCTTGCTGACCTACTCACAGGCACAACAGCACTGGGGATCTGTGCTTTCCCAGAGATGTCATATCTCATGGTGCTCATTCTCGGCAGAGCCTATTTCGGATAAGGCAAACGACTGGCTATTCCTGCGATGAGGAATGCGCCAGCCCTGCAAGCTGTTGCTGGTCCTCACCTTCCCTTGGTAGCCCACACACAGGAACAACAGCACTGGGGATCTGTGCTTTCCCAGAGATGTCATATCTCATGGTGCTCGGTCTCGGCAAAGCCTGTTTCCGAAACGGCAAACGACTGGCTCATTCTCCCACAATGAATGCGCCAGCCCTGAAAACTGTTGCTAGTCTTCACCTTCCCTTGGTGACCTACTCACAGGCACAACAGCACTGGGGATCTGTGCTTTCCCACAAATGTCATATCTCATGGTGCTCGTTCTCGGCAGAGCCTGTTTCCGAAAAGGCAAACGACTGGCTCCTTCTCCCACAAGGAATGTGCCAGCCCTGAAAGCTGTTGCTTGTCTTCACCTTCCCTTGGTGACCTACTCACAGGTACAACAGCACTGGGGATCTGTGCTTTCCCACAGATGTCATATCTCATGGTGCTCGTTCTCGGCAGAGCCTGTTTCCGAAAAGGCAAACGACTGGCTCCAACTCTCACAATGAATGTGCAAGCCCTGAAAGCTGTTGCTGGTCTTCACGTTCCCTTGGCGTCCTACTCACAGGCACAACAGCACTGGGGATCTGTGCTTTCCCAGAGATGTCATATCTAAAGATGCTTGTTCTCGGCAGAGCCTGTTTCCGAAAAGGCAAACGACTGGCTCCAACTCCCACAAGGAATGTGCCAGCCCTCAAAGCTGTTGCTGGTCTTCACCTTCCCGTGGTAGCCCACACACAGGAACAAGAGCACTGGGGATCTGTGCTTTCCCAGAGATGTCATATCTCATGGTGCTCGTTCTCGGCAGATCCTGTTTCTGAAAAGGCAAACGACTGGCTCATTCTCCCACAAGGAATGTGCCAGCCCTCAAAGCTGTTGCTGTTGTTTACCTTCCCTTGGTAGCCTACACACAGGCGCAACAGCACTAGGGATAAGTGCTTTTACAGAGATGTCATATCTCATGGTGCTCGGTCTCGGCAGAGCCTGTTTCCGAAAAGGCAAACGACTGGCTCCTTCTCCCACAATGAATGCGCCAGCCCTGAAAACTGTTGCTAGTCTTCACCTTCCCTTGGTGACCTACTCACAGGCACAACAGCACTGGGGATCTGTGCTTTCCCACAAATGTCATATCTCATGGTGCTCGTTCTTGGCAGAGCCTGTTTCCACAAAGGCAAACGTCTGGCTATTCCTCCTACGAGGAAGGAGACAGCCCTGAAAGCTGTTCCTGGTCTTCACCTTCCCGTGGTAGCCCACACACAGGAACAACAGCACTGGGGATCTGTGCTTTCCCAGAGATGTCATATCTCATGGTGCTCGGTCTCGGCAGAGCCTGTTTCCGAAAAAGCAAACGTCTGGCTATTCCTGCTACGAGGAATGTGCCAGCCGTGAAAGCTGTTGCTGTTGTTGACCTTCCCTTGGCGACATACTCACAATAGCAACAGCACTAGGGATAAGTGCTTTCCCAGAGATGTCATATCTCATGGTGCTCATCCTCGGCAGAGCCTGTTTCCGAAAAGGCAAACGACTGGCTATTCCTCCTACGAGGAAGGAGACAGCCCTGAAAGCTGTTGCTGGTCTTCACCTTCCCTTGGTGACCTACTCACAGGCACAACAGCACTGGGGATCTGAGCTTTCCCAGAGATGTCATATCTCATGGTGCTCGTTCTCGGCAGAGCCGGTTTCCGAAAAGGCAAACGACCGGCTCCTTCTCCCACAAGAAATGTGCCAGCCCTGAAAGCTGTTGATAGATTTCACCTTCCCTTGGTAGCCTACACACAGGAACAACAGCACTAGGGATAAGTGCTTTCCCAGAGATGTCATATGTCATGGTTCTCGGTCTCGGCAGAGCCTGTTTCCGAAAAGGCACACGTCTGGCTATTCCTCCCACAAGGAAGGAGACAGCCCTGAAAGCTGTTGCTGGTGTTTACCTTCCCTTGGTGACCTACTCACAGGCACAACAGCACTGGGGATCTGTGCTTTCCCAGAGATGTCATATCTCATGGTGCTCATTCTCGCCAGAGCCTATTTCGGATACGGCAAACGACTGGCTATTCCTGTGACGAGGAATGCGCCAGCCCTGCAAGCTGTTGCTGGTCCTCACCTTCCCTTGGTAGCCCACACACAGGAACAACAGCACTGGGGATCTGTGCTTTCCCAGAGATGTCATATCTCATGGTGCTCGGTCTCGGCAAAGCCTGTTTCCGAAACGGCAAACGACTGGCTCATTCTCCCACAATGAATGCGCCAGCCCTGAAAGCTGTTGCTTGTCTTCACCTTCCCTTGGTGACCTACTCACAGGCACAACAGCACTGGGGATCTGTGCTTTCTCACAAATGTCATATCTCATGGTGCTCGTTCTCGGCAGAGCCTGTTTCCGAAAAGGCAAACGTCTGGCTATTCCTCCTACGAGGAAGGAGACAGCCCTGAAAGCTGTTGCTGGTCTTCATCTTCCTGTGGTAGCCCACACACAGGAACAACAGCACTGGGGATCTGTGCTTTCCCAGAGATGTCATAGCTCATGGTGCTCGGTCTCGGCAGAGCCTGTTTCCGAAAAAGCAAACGTCTGGCTATTCCTTTTACGAGGAATGTGCCAGCCCTGAAAGCTGTTGCTGTTGTTTACCTTCCCTTGGCGACATACTCACAATAGCAACAGCACTAGGGATAAGTGCTTTCCCAGAGATGTCATATCTCATGGTGCTCGTCCTCGGCAGAGCCTGTTTCCGAAAAGGCAAACGTCTGGCTATTCCTCCTACGAGGAAGGAGACAGCCCTGAAAGCTGTTGCTGGTGTTTACCTTCCCTTGGTGACCTACTCACAGGCACAACAGCACTGGGGATCTGTGCTTTCCCAGAGATGTCATATCTCATGGTGCTCGTTCTCGGCAAAGCCTGTTTCCGAAAAGGCAAACGACTGGCTCATTCTCCCACAAGGAATGTGCCACCCCTCAAAGCTGTTGCTGTTGTTTACCTTCCCTTGGTAGCCTACACACAGGCACAACAGTACTGGGGATAAGTGCTTTCCCAGAGATGTCATATCACATGGTGCTCGACCTCGGCAGAGCCTGTTTCCGAAAAGGCAAACGACCGGCGCCTTCTCCCACAAGGAATGTGCCAGCCATGAAAGCTGTTGCTGGTCCTGACCTTCCCATAGTAGCCCACACACAGGAACAACAGCACTAGGGATCTGTGCTTTCCCAGATATGTCATATCTCATGGTGCTCGTTCTCTATAGAGCATCTTTCCGAAAAGGCAAACGTCTGGCTATTCCTGCTACGAGGAATGTGCCAGCTCTGAAAGCTTTTGCTGGTCTTCACCTTCCCTTGGTAGCCCACACACAGGAATAACAGCACTGGGGATCTGTGCTTTCCCAGAGATGTCATATCTCATGGTGCTTGTTCTAGGCAGAGCCTGTTTCCGAAAAGGCAAACGACTGGCTTCAACTCCCACAATGAATGTGCCAGCCCTGAAAGCTGTTGCTGGTCTTCACCTTCCCTTGGTAGCCCACACACAGGAACAACAGCACTGGGGATCTGTGCTTTCCCAGAGATGTCATATCTCATGGTGCTCGTTCTCGGCAGAGCCTGTTTCCGAAAAGGCAAACGACTGGCTCCAACTCCCACAATGAATGTGCCAGCCCTGAAAGCTGTTGCTGGTCTTCACCTTCCCTTGGAATCCTACTCACAGGCACAACAGCACTGGGGATCTGTGCTTTCCCAGAGATGTCATATCTCATGGTGCTCGTTCTCGGCAGAGCCTGTTTCCGAAAAGGCAAACGACTGGCTCATTCTCCCACAAGAAATGTGCCAGCCCTCAAAGCTGTTGCTGTTGTTTACCTTCCCTTGGTAGCCTACACACAGGCGCAACAGCACTAGGGATAAGTGCTTTCCCAGAGATGTCATATCTCATGGTGCTCGTTCACGACAGAGCCTGTTTCCGAAAAGGCAAACGACTGGCTCCTTCTCCCACAAGGAATGTGCCAGCCATGAAAGCTGTTGCTGGTCCTGACCTTCCCATAGTAGCCCACACACAGGAACAACAGTACTAGGGATCTGTTCTTTCCCAGAGATGTCATATGTCATGGTGCTCGGTCTCGGCAGAGCCTGTTTCCGAAAAGGCAAACGTCTGGCTATTCCTCCTACGAGGAAGGAGACAGCCCTGGAAGCTGTTGCTGGTGTTTACCTTCCCTTGCTGACCTACTCTCAGGCACAACAGCACTGGGGATCTGTGCTTTCCCAGAGATGTCATATCTCATGGTGCTCGTTCTCGGCAGAGCCTGTTTCCGAAAAGGCAAACGACTGGCTATTCCTCCTACGAGGAAGGAGACAGCCCTGAAAGCTGTTGCTGGTCTTCACCTTCCCTTGGTAGCCCACACACAGGAACAACAGCACTAGGGATAAGTGCTTTCCCAGAGATATCATATCTCATGGTGCTCGGTCTCGGCAGAGCCTGTTTCCGAAAAGGCAAACGACTGGCTCCTTCTCCCACAAGGAATGTGCCAGCCCTGAAAGCTGTTGCTGGTGTTTACGTTTCCTTGGCGACCTACTCACAGGAACAACAGCACTGGGGATCTGTGCTTTCCCAGAGATGTCATATCTCATGGTGCTCGAACTCGGCAGAGCCTGTTTCCGAAAAGGCAAACGACCGGCTCCTTCTCCCACAAGGAATGTGCAAGCCCTGAAAGCTGTTGCTGGTCTTCACCTTCCCTTGGTAGCCCACACACAGGAACAACAGTACTAGGAATCTGTGCTTTCCCAGAGATGTCATATCTCATGGTGCTCGTTCTCGGCAGAGCCGGTTTCCGAAAAGGCAAACGTCTGGCTATTCCTGCTACGAGGAATGTGCCAGCCCTGAAAGCTGTTGCTGGTCTTCACCTTCCCTTGGTGACCTACTCACAGGCACAACAGCACTGGGGATCTGTGCTTTCCCAGAGATGTCATATCTCATGGTGCTCGTTCTCGGCAGAGCCGGTTTCAGAAAAGGCAAACGACCGGCTCCTTCTCCCACAAGAAATGTGCCAGCACTGAAAGCTGTTGATAGATTTCACCTTCCCTTGGTAGCCTACACAAATGAACAAGAGCACTAGGGATAAGTGCTTTCCCAGAGATGTCATATCTCATGGTGCTCGTCCTCGGCAGAGCCTGTTTCCGAAAAGGCAAACGTCTGGCTATTCCTCCTACGAGGAAGGAGACAGCCCTGAAAGCTGTTGCTGGTGTTTACCTTCCCTTGCTGACCTACTCACAGGCACAACAGCACTGGGGATCTGTGCTTTCCCAGAGATGTCATATCTCATGGTGCTCGTTCTCGGCAGAGCCTGTTTCCGAAAAGGCAAACGACTGGCTCCTTCTCCCACAAGGAATGTGCCAGCCATGAAAGCTGTTGCTGGTCCTGACCTTCCCATAGTAGCCCACACACAGGAACAACAGTACTAGGGATCTGTTCTTTCCCAGAGATGTCATATGTCATGGTGCTCGTTCTCGGCAGAGCCTGTTTCCGAAACGGCAAACGTCTGGCTATTCCTCCTACGAGGAAGGAGACAGCCCTGGAAGCTGTTGCTGGTGTTTACCTTCCCTTGGTGACCTACTCACAGGCACAACAGCACTGCGGATCTGTGCTTTCCCAGAGATGTCATATCTCATGGTGCTTGTTCTCGGCAGAGCCTGTTTCCGCAAAGGCAAACGTCTGGCTCCTTCTCCCACAAGGAATGTGCCAGCCCTGAAAGCTGTTGATGGTCCTGACCTTCCCATAGTAGCCCACACACAGGAACAACAGTACTAGGGATCTGTTCTTTCCCAGAGATGTCATATGTCATGGTTCACGTTCTCGGCAGAGCCTGTTTCCGAAACGGCAAACGTCTGCCTATTCCTCCTACGAGGAAGGAGACAGCCCTGGAAGCTGTTGCTGGTGTTTACCTTCCCTTGCTGACCTACTCTCAGGCACAACAGCACTGGGGATCTGTGCTTTCCCAGAGATGTCATATCTCATGGTGCTCGTTCTCGGCAGAGCCTGTTTCCGAAAAGGCAAACGACTGGCTATTCCTCCTACGAGGAAGGAGACAGCCCTGAAAGCTGTTGCTGGTCTTCACCTTCCCTTGGTAGCCCACACACAGGAACAACAGCACTAGGGATAAGTGCTTTCCCAGAGATATCATATCTCATGGTGCTCGGTCTCGGCAGAGCCTGTTTCCGAAAAGGCAAACGACTGGCTCCTTCTCCCACAAGGAATGTGCCAGCCCTGAAAGCTGTTGCTGGTGTTTACGTTTCCTTGGCGACCTACTCACAGGAACAACAGCACTGGGGATCTGTGCTTTCCCAGAGATGTCATATCTCATGGTGCTCGAACTCGGCAGAGCCTGTTTCCGAAAAGGCAAACGACCGGCTCCTTCTCCCACAAGGAATGTGCAAGCCCTGAAAGCTGTTGCTGGTCTTCACCTTCCCTTGGTAGCCCACACACAGGAACAACAGTACTAGGAATCTGTGCTTTCCCAGAGATGTCATATCTCATGGTGCTCGTTCTCGGCAGAGCCGGTTTCCGAAAAGGCAAACGTCTGGCTATTCCTGCTACGAGGAATGTGCCAGCCCTGAAAGCTGTTGCTGGTCTTCACCTTCCCTTGGTGACCTACTCACAGGCACAACAGCACTGGGGATCTGTGCTTTCCCAGAGATGTCATATCTCATGGTGCTCGTTCTCGGCAGAGCCGGTTTCAGAAAAGGCAAACGACCGGCTCCTTCTCCCACAAGAAATGTGCCAGCACTGAAAGCTGTTGATAGATTTCACCTTCCCTTGGTAGCCTACACAAATGAACAAGAGCACTAGGGATAAGTGCTTTCCCAGAGATGTCATATCTCATGGTGCTCGTCCTCGGCAGAGCCTGTTTCCGAAAAGGCAAACGTCTGGCTATTCCTCCTACGAGGAAGGAGACAGCCCTGAAAGCTGTTGCTGGTGTTTACCTTCCCTTGCTGACCTACTCACAGGCACAACAGCACTGGGGATCTGTGCTTTCCCAGAGATGTCATATCTCATGGTGCTCGTTCTCGGCAGAGCCTGTTTCCGAAAAGGCAAACGACTGGCTCCTTCTCCCACAAGGAATGTGCCAGCCATGAAAGCTGTTGCTGGTCCTGACCTTCCCATAGTAGCCCACACACAGGAACAACAGTACTAGGGATCTGTTCTTTCCCAGAGATGTCATATGTCATGGTGCTCGTTCTCGGCAGAGCCTGTTTCCGAAACGGCAAACGTCTGGCTATTCCTCCTACGAGGAAGGAGACAGCCCTGGAAGCTGTTGCTGGTGTTTACCTTCCCTTGGTGACCTACTCACAGGCACAACAGCACTGCGGATCTGTGCTTTCCCAGAGATGTCATATCTCATGGTGCTTGTTCTCGGCAGAGCCTGTTTCCGCAAAGGCAAACGTCTGGCTCCTTCTCCCACAAGGAATGTGCCAGCCCTGAAAGCTGTTGATGGTCCTGACCTTCCCATAGTAGCCCACACACAGGAACAACAGTACTAGGGATCTGTTCTTTCCCAGAGATGTCATATGTCATGGTTCACGTTCTCGGCAGAGCCTGTTTCCGAAACGGCAAACGTCTGCCTATTCCTCCTACGAGGAAGGAGACAGCACTGGAAGCTGTTGCTGGAGTTTACCTTCCCTTGGTGACCTACTCATAGGCACAACAGCACTGGGGATCTGTGCTTTCCCAGAGATGTCATATCTCATGGTGCTCGTTCTCGGCAGAGACTATTTCCGAAAAGGCAAACGACTGGCTCATTCTCACACAAGGAATGTGCCAGCCCTCAAAGCTGTTGCTGATGTTTACATTTCCGTGTAGCCTACACACAGGCACAACAGCACTGGGGATCTGTGCTTTCCCAGAGATGTCATATCTCATGGTGCTCGTTCACGGCAGAGCCTGTTTCCGAAAAGGCAAACGACTGGCTCATTCTCCCACAAGGAATGTGCCACCCCTCAAAGCTGTTGCTGTTGTTTACCTTCCCTTGGTAGCCTACACACAGGCACAACAGTACTGGGGATCTGTGCTTTCCCAGAGATGTAATATGTCATGGTGCTCGGTCTCGGCAGAGCCTGTTTCCGAAAAGGCACACGTCTGGCTATTCCTCCCACAAGGAAGGAGACAGCCCTGAAAGCTGTTGCTGGTCTTCACCTTCCCTTGGCGTCCTATCTCACAGGAACAACAGCACTGGGGATCTGTGCTTTCCCAGAGATGTCATATCTCATGGTGCTTGTCCTCGGCAGAGGCTGTTTCCGAAAAGGCAAATGGCTGGCTATTCCTCCTACGAGGAAGGAGACAGCCCTGAAAGCTGTTGCTGGTGTTTACCTTCCCTTGCCGACCTACTCACAGGCACAACAGCACTGGGGATCTGTGCTTTCCCAGAGATGTCATATCTCATGGTGCTCGTTCTCGGCAGAGACTGTTTCCGAAAAAGCAAACGACTGGCTCCAACTCCCACAATGAATGTGCCAGCCCTGAAAGCTGTTGCTGGTATTCACCTTCCCTTGGCGTCCTACTCACAGGCACAACAGCACTGGGGATCTGTGCTTTCCCAGAGATGTCATATCTCATGGTGCTTGTTCTCAGCAGAGCCTATTTCCGACAAGGCAAACTACTGGCTCATTCTCCCACAAGAAATGTGCCAGCCCTCAAAGCTGTTGCTGTTGTTTACCTTCCCTTGGTAGCCTACACACAGGCGCAACAGCACTAGGGATAAGTGCTTTCCCAGAGATGTCATATCTCATCGTGCTCGTTCTCGGCAGAGCCTGTTTCCGAAAAGGCAAACGACTGGCTCCTACTCCCACAAGGAATGTGCCAGCCCTGAAAGCTGTTGATAGATTTCACCTTCCCTTGGTAGCCTACAGAAAGGAACAACAGCACTAGGGATAAGTGCTTTCCCAGAGATGTCATATCTCATGGTGCTCGTTCTCGGCAGAGCCTGTTTCCGAAAAGGCACACGTCTGGCTATTCCTCCCAAAAGGAAGGAGACAGCCCTGAAAGCTGTTGCTGGTCTTCACCTTCCCTTGGCGTCCTACACACAGGCGCAACAGCACTAGGGATCTGTGCTTTCCCAGAGATGTCATATCTCATGGTGCTCGTTCTCGGCAGAGCCTGTTTCCGAAAAGGCAGACGACTGGCTCCTTCTCCCACAAGGAATGTGCCAGCCCTGAAAGCTGTTGATGGTCCTGACCTTCCCATAGTAGCCCACACACAGGAACAACAGTACTAGGGATCTGTTCTTTCCCAGAGATGTCATATGTCATGGTTCACGTTCTCGGCAGAGCCTGTTTCCGAAACGGCAAACGTCTGCCTATTCCTCCTACGAGGAAGGAGACAGCACTGGAAGCTGTTGCTGGAGTTTACCTTCCCTTGGTGACCTACTCATAGGCACAACAGCACTGGGGATCTGTGCTTTCCCAGAGATGTCATATCTCATGGTGCTCGTTCTCGGCAGAGACTATTTCCGAAAAGGCAAACGACTGGCTCATTCTCACACAAGGAATGTGCCAGCCCTCAAAGCTGTTGCTGATGTTTACATTTCCGTGTAGCCTACACACAGGCACAACAGCACTGGGGATCTGTGCTTTCCCAGAGATGTCATATCTCATGGTGCTCGTTCACGGCAGAGCCTGTTTCCGAAAAGGCAAACGTCTGGCTATTCCTCCTACGAGGAAGGAGACAGCCCTGTAAGCTGTTGCTGGTGTTTACCTTCCCTTGGTGACCTACTCCCAGGCACAACAGCACTGGGGATCTGTGCTTTCCCAGAGATGTCATATCTCATGGTGCTCGTTCTCGGCAGAGCCTGTTTCCGAAAAGACATACGACCGGCTCCTTCTCCCACAAGGAATGTGCCAGCCCTGAAAGCGGTTGCTGGTCTTCACCTTCCCTTGGTAGCCCACACACAGGAATAACAGCACTAGGGATCTGTGCTTTCCCAGAGATGTCATATCTCATGGTGCTCGTCCTCGGCAGAGCCTGTTTCCGAAAAGGCAAACGTCTGGCTATTCCTCCTACGAGGAAGGAGACAGCCCTGAAAGCTGTTGCTGGTCTTCACCTTCCCGTGGTAGCCCACACACAGGAACAACAGCACTAGGGATAAGTGCTTTCCCAGAGATGTCATATCTCATGGTGCTCGTTCTCGGCAGAGCCTGTTTCCGAAAAGGCAAACGTCTGGCTATTCATCCTGCGAGGAAGGAGACAGCCCTGAAAGCTGTTGCTGGTCTTCACCTTCCCGTGGTAGCCCACACACAGGAACAACAGCACTAGGGATAAGTGCTTTCCCAGAGATGTCATATCTCATGGTGCTCGTTCACGACAGAGCCTGTTTCCGAAAAGACATACGACTGGCTCCTTCTCCCACAAGGAATGTGCCAGCCCTGAAAGCTGTTGCTGGTCCTGACCTTCCCATAGTAGCCCATACACAGGAACAACAGCACTAGGGATCTGTGCTTTCCCACAAATGTCATGTGTCATGGTGCTCGGTCTCGGCAGAGCCTGTTTCCGAAAAGGCAAACGTCTGGCTATTCCTCCTACGAGGAAGGAGACAGCCATGAAAGCTGTTGCTGGTCTTCACCTTCCCGTGGTAGCCCACACACAGGAACAACAGCACTAGGGATAAGTGCTTTCCCAGAGATGTCATATCTCATGGTGATCGTCCTCGGCAGAGCCTGTTTCCGAAAAGGCAAACGTCTGGCTATTCCTGCTACGAGGAATGTGCAAGCCCTGAAAGCTGTTGCTGGTCTTCACCTTCCCGTGGTAGCCCACACACAGGAACAACAGCACTAGGGATAAGTGCTTACCCAGAGATGTCATATCTCATGGTGCTCGTTCTCGGCAGAGCCTGTTTCCGAAAAGACATACGACCGGCTCCTTCTCCCACAAGGAATGTGCCAGCCCTGAAAGCGGTTGCTGGTCTTCACCTTCCCTTGGTAGCCCACACACAGGAATAACAGCACTAGGGATCTGTGCTTTCCCAGAGATGTCATATCTCATGGTGCTCGTCCTCGGCAGAGCCTGTTTCCGAAAAGGCAAACGTCTGGCTATTCCTCCTACGAGGAAGGAGACAGCCCTGAAAGCTGTTGCTGGTCTTCACCTTCCCGTGGTAGCCCACACACAGGAACAACAGCACTAGGGATAAGTGCTTTCCCAGAGATGTCATATCTCATGGTGCTCGTTCACGACAGAGCCTGTTTCTGAAAAGACATACGACTGGCTCCTTCTCCCACAAGGAATGTGCCAGCCCTGAAAGCTGTTGCTGGTCCTGACCTTCCCATAGTAGCCCATACACAGGAACAACAGTACTGGGGATCTGTGCTTTCCCACAAATGTCATGTGTCATGGTGCTCGGTCTCGGCAGAGCCTGTTTCCGAAAAGGCAAACGACTGGCTCCTTCTCCCTCAAGGAATGTGCCAGCCCTGAAAGCTGTTGCTGGTCTTCACCTTCCCGTGGTAGCCCACACACAGGAACAACAGCACTAGGGATAAGTGCTTTCCCAGAGATGTCATATCTCATGGTGCTCGTTCTCGGCAGAGCCTGTTTCCGAAAAGGCAAACGTCTGGCTATTCATCCTACGAGGAAGGAGAGAGCCATGAAACCTGTTGCTGGTCTTCACCTTCCCGTGGTAGCCCACACACAGGAACAACAGCACTAGGGATAAGTGCTTTCCCAGAGATGTCATATCTCATGGTGCTCGTTCACGACAGAGCCTGTTTCCGAAAAGACATACGACTGGCTCCTTCTCCCACAAGGAATGTGCCAGCCCTGAAAGCTGTTGCTGGTCCTGACCTTCCCATAGTAGCCCATACACAGGAACAACAGTACTGGGGATCTGTGCTTTCCCACAAATGTCATGTGTCATGGTGCTCGGTCTCGGCAGAGCCTGTTTCCGAAAAGGCAAACGTCTGGCTATTCCTCCTACGAGGAAGGAGACAGCCATGAAAGCTGTTGCTGGTCTTCACCTTCCCGTGGTAGCCCACACACAGGAACAACAGCACTAGGGATAAGTGCTTTCCCAGAGATGTCATATCTCATGGTGATCGTCCTCGGCAGAGCCTGTTTCCGAAAAGGCAAACGTCTGGCTATTCCTGCTACGAGGAATGTGCAAGCCCTGAAAGCTGTTGCTGGTCTTCACCTTCCCGTGGTAGCCCACACACAGGAACAACAGCACTAGGGATAAGTGCTTTCCCAGAGATGTCATATCTCATGGTGCTCGTTCACGACAGAGCCTGTTTCTGAAAAGACATACGACTGGCTCCTTCTCCCACAAGGAATGTGCCAGCCCTGAAAGCTGTTGCTGGTCCTGACCTTCCCATAGTAGCCCATACACAGGAACAACAGTACTGGGGATCTGTGCTTTCCCACAAATGTCATGTGTCATGGTGCTCGGTCTCGGCAGAGCCTGTTTCCGAAAAGGCAAACGTCTGGCTATTCATCCTACGAGGAAGGAGACAGCCCTGAAAGCTGTTGCTGGTGTTTACCTTCCCTTGGTGACCTACTCACAGGCACAACAGCACTGGGGATCTGTGCTTTCCCAGAGATGTCATATCTCATGGTGCTCGTTCTCGGCAGAGCCTGTTTCCGAAAAGACATACGACCGGCTCCTTCTCCCACAAGGAATGTGCCAGCCCTGAAAGCGGTTGCTGGTCTTCACCTTCCCTTGGTAGCCCACACACAGGAATAACAGCACTAGGGATCTGTGCTTTCCCAGAGATGTCATATCTCATGGTGCTCGTCCTCGGCAGAGCCTGTTTCCGAAAAGGCAAACGTCTGGCTATTCCTCCTACGAGGAAGGAGACAGCCATGAAAGCTGTTGCTGGTCTTCACCTTCCCGTGGTAGCCCACACACAGGAACAACAGCACTAGGGATAAGTGCTTTCCCAGAGATGTCATATCTCATGGTGCTCATTCTCGGCAGAGCCTGTTTCCGAAAAGGCAAATGTCTGGCTATTCCTGCTACGAGGAATGTGCAAGCCCTGAAAGCTGTTGCTGGTCTTCACCTTCCCGTGGTAGCCCACACACAGGAACAACAGCACTAGGGATAAGTGCTTACCCAGAGATGTCATATCTCATGGTGCTCGTTCTCGGCAGAGCCTGTTTCCGAAAAGACATACGACCGGCTCCTTCTCCCACAAGGAATGTGCCAGCCCTGAAAGCGGTTGCTGGTCTTCACCTTCCCTTGGTAGCCCACACACAGGAATAACAGCACTAGGGATCTGTGCTTTCCCAGAGATGTCATATCTCATGGTGCTCGTCCTCGGCAGAGCCTGTTTCCGAAAAGGCAAACGTCTGGCTATTCCTCCTACGAGGAAGGAGACAGCCCTGAAAGCTGTTGCTGGTCTTCACCTTCCCGTGGTAGCCCACACACAGGAACAACAGCACTAGGGATAAGTGCTTTCCCAGAGATGTCATATCTCATGGTGCTCGTTCTCGGCAGAGCCTGTTTCCGAAAAGGCAAACGTCTGGCTATTCATCCTACGAGGAAGGAGACAGCCATGAAACCTGTTGCTGGTCTTCACCTTCCCGTGGTAGCCCACACACAGGAACAACAGCACTAGGGATAAGTGCTTTCCCAGAGATGTCATATCTCATGGTGCTCGTTCACGACAGAGCCTGTTTCCGAAAAGACATACGACTGGCTCCTTCTCCCACAAGGAATGTGCCAGCCCTGAAAGCTGTTGCTGGTCCTGACCTTCCCATAGTAGCCCATACACAGGAACAACAGTACTGGGGATCTGTGCTTTCCCACAAATGTCATGTGTCATGGTGCTCGGTCTCGGCAGAGCCTGTTTCCGAAAAGGCAAACGTCTGGCTATTCCTCCTACGAGGAAGGAGACAGCCCTGAAAGCTGTTGCTGGTCTTCACCTTCCCGTGGTAGCCCACACACAGGAACAACAGCACTAGGGATAAGTGCTTTCCCAGAGATGTCATATCTCATGGTGATCGTCCTCGGCAGAGCCTGTTTCCGAAAAGGCAAACGTCTGGCTATTCCTGCTACGAGGAATGTGCAAGCCCTGAAAGCTGTTGCTGGTCTTCACCTTCCCGTGGTAGCCCACACACAGGAACAACAGCACTAGGGATAAGTGCTTACCCAGAGATGTCATATCTCATGGTGCTCGTTCTCGGCAGAGCCTGTTTCCGAAAAGACATACGACCGGCTCCTTCTCCCACAAGGAATGTGCCAGCCCTGAAAGCGGTTGCTGGTCTTCACCTTCCCTTGGTAGCCCACACACAGGAATAACAGCACTAGGGATCTGTGCTTTCCCAGAGATGTCATATCTCATGGTGCTCGTCCTCGGCAGAGCCTGTTTCCGAAAAGGCAAACGTCTGGCTATTCCTCCTACGAGGAAGGAGACAGCCATGAAAGCTGTTGCTGGTCTTCACCTTCCCGTGGTAGCCCACACACAGGAACAACAGCACTAGGGATAAGTGCTTTCCCAGAGATGTCATATCTCATGGTGCTCGTTCACGACAGAGCCTGTTTCCGAAAAGACATACGACTGGCTCCTTCTCCCACAAGGAATGTGCCAGCCCTGAAAGCTGTTGCTGCTCCTGACCTTCCCATAGTAGCCCATACACAGGAACAACAGCACTGGGGATCTGTGCTTTCCCACAAATGTCATGTGTCATGGTGCTCGGTCTCGGCAGAGCCTGTTTCCGAAAAGGCAAACGTCTGGCTATTCCTCCTACGAGGAAGGAGACAGCCCTGTAAGCTGTTGCTGGTGTTTACCTTCCCTTGGTGACCTACTCCCAGGCACAACAGCACTGGGGATCTGTGCTTTCCCAGAGATGTCATATCTCATGGTGCTCGTTCTCGGCAGAGCCTGTTTCCGAAAAGACATACGACCGGCTCCTTCTCCCACAAGGAATGTGCCAGCCCTGAAAGCGGTTGCTGGTCTTCACCTTCCCTTGGTAGCCCACACACAGGAATAACAGCACTAGGGATCTGTGCTTTCCCAGAGATGTCATATCTCATGGTGCTCGTCCTCGGCAGAGCCTGTTTCCGAAAAGCAAACGTCTGGCTATTCCTCCTACGAGGAAGGAGACAGCCATGAAAGCTGTTGCTGATCTTCACCTTCCCGTGGTAGCCCACACACAGGAACAACAGCACTAGGGATAAGTGCTTTCCCAGAGATGTCATATCTCATGGTGCTCGTCCTCGGCAGAGCCTGTTTCCGAAAAGGCAAACGTCTGGCTATTCCTGCTACGAGGAATGTGCAAGCCCTGAAAGCTGTTGCTGGTCTTCACCTTCCCGTGGTAGCCCACACACAGGAACAACAGCACTAGGGATAAGTGCTTACCCAGAGATGTCATATCTCATGGTGCTCGTTCTCGGCAGAGCCTGTTTCCGAAAAGACATACGACCGGCTCCTTCTCCCACAAGGAATGTGCCAGCCCTGAAAGCGGTTGCTGGTCTTCACCTTCCCTTGGTAGCCCACACACAGGAATAACAGCACTAGGGATCTGTGCTTTCCCAGAGATGTCATATCTCATGGTGCTCGTCCTCGGCAGAGCCTGTTTCCGAAAAGGCAAACGTCTGGCTATTCCTCCTACGAGGAAGGAGACAGCCCTGAAAGCTGTTGCTGGTCTTCACCTTCCCGTGGTAGCCCACACACAGGAACAACAGCACTAGGGATAAGTGCTTTCCCAGAGATGTCATATCTCATGGTGCTCGTTCTCGGCAGAGCCTGTTTCCGAAAAGGCAAACGTCTGGCTATTCATCCTACGAGGAAGGAGACAGCCATGAAAGCTGTTGCTGGTCTTCACCTTCCCGTGGTAGCCCACACACAGGAACAACAGCACTAGGGATAAGTGCTTTCCCAGAGATGTCATATCTCATGGTGCTCGTCCTCGGCAGAGCCTGTTTCCGAAAAGGCAAACGTCTGGCTATTCCTGCTACGAGGAATGTGCAAGCCCTGAAAGCTGTTGCTGGTCTTCACCTTCCCGTGGTAGCCCACACACAGGAACAACAGCACTAGGGATAAGTGCTTACCCAGAGATGTCATATCTCATGGTGCTCGTTCTCGGCAGAGCCTGTTTCCGAAAAGACATACGACCGGCTCCTTATCCCACAAGGAATGTGCCAGCCCTGAAAGCGGTTGCTGGTCTTCACCTTCCCTTGGTAGCCCACACACAGGAATAACAGCACTAGGGATCTGTGCTTTCCCAGAGATGTCATATCTCATGGTGCTCGTCCTCGGCAGAGCCTGTTTCCGAAAAGGCAAACGTCTGGCTATTCCTCCTACGAGGAAGGAGACAGCCCTGAAAGCTGTTACTGGTCTTCACCTTCCCGTGGTAGCCCACACACAGGAACAACAGCACTAGGGATAAGTGCTTTCCCAGAGATGTCATATCTCATGGTGCTCGTTCACGACAGAGCCTGTTTCCGAAAAGACATACGACTGGCTCCTTCTCCCACAAGGAATGTGCCAGCCCTGAAAGCTGTTGCTGGTCCTGACCTTCCCATAGTAGCCCATACACAGGAACAACAGTACTGGGGATCTGTGCTTTCCCACAAATGTCATGTGTCATGGTGCTCGGTCTCGGCAGAGCCTGTTTCCGAAAAGGCAAACGTCTGGCTATTCCTCCTACGAGGAAGGAGACAGCCCTGTAAGCTGTTGCTGGTGTTTACCTTCCCTTGGTGACCTACTGACAGGCACAACAGCACTGGGGATCTGTGCTTTCCCAGAGATGTCATATCTCATGGTGCTCGTCCTCGGCAGAGCCTGTTTCCGAAAAGGCAAACGTCTGGCTATTCCTCCTACGAGGAAGGAGACAGCCCTGAAAGCTGTTGCTGGTCTTCACCTTCCCGTGGTAGCCCACACACAGGAACAACAGCACTAGGGATAAGTGCTTTCCCAGAGATGTCATATCTCATGGTGCTCGTTCTCGGCAGAGCCTGTTTCCGAAAAGGCAAACGTCTGGCTATTCATCCTACGAGGAAGGAGACAGCCCTGAAAGCTGTTGCTGGTCTTCACCTTCCCGTGGTAGCCCACACACAGGAACAACAGCACTAGGGATAAGTGCTTACCCAGAGATGTCATATCTCATGGTGCTCGTTCTCGGCAGAGCCTGTTTCCGAAAAGACATACGACCGGCTCCTTCTCCCACAAGGAATGTGCCAGCCCTGAAAGCGGTTGCTGGTCTTCACCTTCCCTTGGTATCCCACACACAGGAATAACAGCACTAGGGATCTGTGCTTTCCCAGAGATGTCATATCTCATGGTGCTCGTCCTCGGCAGAGCCTGTTTCCGAAAAGGCAAACGTCTGGCTATTCCTCCTACGAGGAAGGAGACAGCCCTGAAAGCTGTTGCTGGTCTTCACCTTCCCGTGGTAGCCCACACACAGGAACAACAGCACTAGGGATAAGTGCTTTCCCAGAGATGTCATATCTCATGGTGCTCGTTCACGACAGAGCCTGTTTCCGAAAAGACATACGACTGGCTCCTTCTCCCACAAGGAATGTGCCAGCCCTGAAAGCTGTTGCTGCTCCTGACCTTCCCATAGTAGCCCATACACAGGAACAACAGTACTGGGGATCTGTGCTTTCCCACAAATGTCATGTGTCATGGTGCTCGGTCTCGGCAGAGCCTGTTTCCGAAAAGGCAAACGTCTGGCTATTCCTCCTACGAGGAAGGAGACAGCCCTGTAAGCTGTTGCTGGTGTTTACCTTCCCTTGGTGACCTACTCACAGGCACAACAGCACTGGGGATCTGTGCTTTCCCAGAGATGTCATATCTCATGGTGCTCGTTCTCGGCAGAGCCTGTTTCCGAAAAGACATACGACCGGCTCCTTCTCCCACAAGGAATGTGCCAGCCCTGAAAGCGGTTGCTGGTCTTCACCTTCCCGTGGTAGCCCACACACAGGAATAACAGCACTAGGGATCTGTGCTTTCCCAGAGATGTCATATCTCATGGTGCTCGTCCTCGGCAGAGCCTGTTTCCGAAAAGCAAACGTCTGGCTATTCCTCCTACGAGGAAGGAGACAGCCATGAAAGCTGTTGCTGATCTTCACCTTCCCGTGGTAGCCCACACACAGGAACAACAGCACTAGGGATAAGTGCTTTCCCAGAGATGTCATATCTCATGGTGCTCGTCCTCGGCAGAGCCTGTTTCCGAAAAGGCAAACGTCTGGCTATTCCTGCTACGAGGAATGTGCAAGCCCTGAAAGCTGTTGCTGGTCTTCACCTTCCCGTGGTAGCCCACACACAGGAACAACAGCACTAGGGATAAGTGCTTACCCAGAGATGTCATATCTCATGGTGCTCGTTCTCGGCAGAGCCTGTTTCCGAAAAGACATACGACCGGCTCCTTCTCCCACAAGGAATGTGCCAGCCCTGAAAGCGGTTGCTGGTCTTCACCTTCCCTTGGTAGCCCACACACAGGAATAACAGCACTAGGGATCTGTGCTTTCCCAGAGATGTCATATCTCATGGTGCTCGTCCTCGGCAGAGCCTGTTTCCGAAAAGGCAAACGTCTGGCTATTCCTCCTACGAGGAAGGAGACAGCCCTGAAAGCTGTTGCTGGTCTTCACCTTCCCGTGGTAGCCCACACACAGGAACAACAGCACTAGGGATAAGTGCTTTCCCAGAGATGTCATATCTCATGGTGCTCGTTCACGACAGAGCCTGTTTCCGAAAAGACATACGACTGGCTCCTTCTCCCACAAGGAATGTGCCAGCCCTCAAAGCTGTTGCTGGTCCTGACCTTCCCATAGTAGCCCATACACAGGAACAACAGTACTGGGGATCTGTGCTTTCCCACAAATGTCATGTGTCATGGTGCTCGGTCTCGGCAGAGCCTGTTTCCGAAAAGGCAAACGTCTGGCTATTCCTCCTACGAGGAAGGAGACAGCCCTGTAAGCTGTTGCTGGTGTTTACCTTCCCTTGGTGACCTACTGACAGGCACAACAGCACTGGGGATCTGTGCTTTCCCAGAGATGTCATATCTCATGGTGCTCGTTCTCGGCAGAGCCTGTTTCCGAAAAGGCAAACGTCTGGCTATTCCTCCTACGAGGAAGGAGACAGCCCTGAAAGCTGTTGCTGGTCTTCACCTTCCCGTGGTAGCCCACACACAGGAACAACAGCACTAGGGATAAGTGCTTTCCCAGAGATGTCATATCTCATGTTGCTCGTTCTCGGCAGAGCCTGTTTCCGAAAAGGCAAACGTCTGGCTATTCCTCCTACGAGGAAGGAGACAGCCCTGAAAGCTGTTGCTGGTCTTCACCTTCCCGTGGTAGCCCACACACAGGAACAACAGCACTAGGGATAAGTGCTTTCCCAGAGATGTCATATCTCATGGTGCTCGTTCACGACAGAGCCTGTTTCCGAAAAGACATACGACTGGCTCCTTCTCCCACAAGGAATGTGCCAGCCCTGAAAGCTGTTGCTGCTCCTGACCTTCCCATAGTAGCCCATACACAGGAACAACAGTACTGGGGATCTGTGCTTTCCCACAAATGTCATGTGTCATGGTGCTCGGTCTCGGCAGAGCCTGTTTCCGAAAAGGCAAACGTCTGGCTATTCCTCCTACGAGGAAGGAGACAGCCCTGAAAGCTGTTGCTGGTCTTCACCTTCCCGTGGTAGCCCACACACAGGAACAACAGCACTAGGGATAAGTGCTTACCCAGAGATGTCATATCTCATGGTGCTCGTTCTCGGCAGAGCCTGTTTCCGAAAAGACATACGACCGGCTCCTTCTCCCACAAGGAATGTGCCAGCCCTGAAAGCGGTTGCTGGTCTTCACCTTCCCTTGGTAGCCCACACACAGGAATAACAGCACTAGGGATCTGTGCTTTCCCAGAGATGTCATATCTCATGGTGCTCGTCCTCGGCAGAGCCTGTTTCCGAAAAGGCAAACGTCTGGCTATTCCTCCTACGAGGAAGGAGACAGCCCTGTAAGCTGTTGCTGGTGTTTACCTTCCCTTGGTGACCTACTGACAGGCACAACAGCACTGGGGATCTGTGCTTTCCCAGAGATGTCATATCTCATGGTGCTCGTTCTCGGCAGAGCCTGTTTCCGAAAAGGCAAACGTCTGGCTATTCCTCCTACGAGGAAGGAGACAGCCCTGAAAGCTGTTGCTGGTCTTCACCTTCCCGTGGTAGCCCACACACAGGAACAACAGCACTAGGGATAAGTGCTTTCCCAGAGATGTCATATCTCATGTTGCTCGTTCTCGGCAGAGCCTGTTTCCGAAAAGGCAAACGTCTGGCTATTCCTCCTACGAGGAAGGAGACAGCCCTGAAAGCTGTTGCTGGTCTTCACCTTCCCTTGGTAGCCCACACACAGGAATAACAGCACTAGGGATCTGTGCTTTCCCAGAGATGTCATATCTCATGGTGCTCGTCCTCGGCAGAGCCTGTTTCCGAAAAGGCAAACGTCTGGCTATTCCTCCTACGAGGAAGGAGACAGCCCTGAAAGCTGTTGCTGGTCTTCACCTTCCCGTGGTAGCCCACACACAGGAACAACAGCACTAGGGATAAGTGCTTTCCCAGAGATGTCATATCTCATGGTGCTCGTTCACGACAGAGCCTGTTTCCGAAAAGACATACGACTGGCTCCTTCTCCCACAAGGAATGTGCCAGCCCTGAAAGCTGTTGCTGCTCCTGACCTTCCCATAGTAGCCCATACACAGGAACAACAGTACTGGGGATCTGTGCTTTCCCACAAATGTCATGTGTCATGGTGCTCGGTCTCGGCAGAGCCTGTTTCCGAAAAGGCAAACGTCTGGCTATTCCTCCTACGAGGAAGGAGACAGCCCTGTAAGCTGTTGCTGGTGTTTACCTTCCCTTGGTGACCTACTCACAGGCACAACAGCACTGGGGATCTGTGCTTTCCCAGAGATGTCATATCTCATGGTGCTCGTTCTCGGCAGAGCCTGTTTCCGAAAAGACATACGACCGGCTCCTTCTCCCACAAGGAATGTGCCAGCCCTGAAAGCGGTTGCTGGTCTTCACCTTCCCGTGGTAGCCCACACACAGGAATAACAGCACTAGGGATCTGTGCTTTCCCAGAGATGTCATATCTCATGGTGCTCGTCCTCGGCAGAGCCTGTTTCCGAAAAGCAAACGTCTGGCTATTCCTCCTACGAGGAAGGAGACAGCCATGAAAGCTGTTGCTGATCTTCACCTTCCCGTGGTAGCCCACACACAGGAACAACAGCACTAGGGATAAGTGCTTTCCCAGAGATGTCATATCTCATGGTGCTCGTCCTCGGCAGAGCCTGTTTCCGAAAAGGCAAACGTCTGGCTATTCCTGCTACGAGGAATGTGCAAGCCCTGAAAGCTGTTGCTGGTCTTCACCTTCCCGTGGTAGCCCACACACAGGAACAACAGCACTAGGGATAAGTGCTTACCCAGAGATGTCATATCTCATGGTGCTCGTTCTCGGCAGAGCCTGTTTCCGAAAAGACATACGACCGGCTCCTTCTCCCACAAGGAATGTGCCAGCCCTGAAAGCGGTTGCTGGTCTTCACCTTCCCTTGGTAGCCCACACACAGGAATAACAGCACTAGGGATCTGTGCTTTCCCAGAGATGTCATATCTCATGGTGCTCGTCCTCGGCAGAGCCTGTTTCCGAAAAGGCAAACGTCTGGCTATTCCTCCTACGAGGAAGGAGACAGCCATGAAAGCTGTTGCTGGTCTTCACCTTCCCGTGGTAGCCCACACACAGGAACAACAGCACTAGGGATAAGTGCTTTCCCAGAGATGTCATATCTCATGGTGCTCGTTCACGACAGAGCCTGTTTCCGAAAAGACATACGACTGGCTCCTTCTCCCACAAGGAATGTGCCAGCCCTCAAAGCTGTTGCTGGTCCTGACCTTCCCATAGTAGCCCATACACAGGAACAACAGTACTGGGGATCTGTGCTTTCCCACAAATGTCATGTGTCATGGTGCTCGGTCTCGGCAGAGCCTGTTTCCGAAAAGGCAAACGTCTGGCTATTCCTCCTACGAGGAAGGAGACAGCCCTGTAAGCTGTTGCTGGTGTTTACCTTCCCTTGGTGACCTACTGACAGGCACAACAGCACTGGGGATCTGTGCTTTCCCAGAGATGTCATATCTCATGGTGCTCGTTCTCGGCAGAGCCTGTTTCCGAAAAGGCAAACGTCTGGCTATTCCTCCTACGAGGAAGGAGACAGCCCTGAAAGCTGTTGCTGGTCTTCACCTTCCCGTGGTAGCCCACACACAGGAACAACAGCACTAGGGATAAGTGCTTTCCCAGAGATGTCATATCTCATGTTGCTCGTTCTCGGCAGAGCCTGTTTCCGAAAAGGCAAACGTCTGGCTATTCCTCCTACGAGGAAGGAGACAGCCCTGAAAGCTGTTGCTGGTCTTCACCTTCCCGTGGTAGCCCACACACAGGAACAACAGCACTAGGGATAAGTGCTTTCCCAGAGATGTCATATCTCATGGTGCTCGTTCACGACAGAGCCTGTTTCCGAAAAGACATACGACTGGCTCCTTCTCCCACAAGGAATGTGCCAGCCCTGAAAGCTGTTGCTGCTCCTGACCTTCCCATAGTAGCCCATACACAGGAACAACAGTACTGGGGATCTGTGCTTTCCCACAAATGTCATGTGTCATGGTGCTCGGTCTCGGCAGAGCCTGTTTCCGAAAAGGCAAACGTCTGGCTATTCCTCCTACGAGGAAGGAGACAGCCCTGAAAGCTGTTGCTGGTCTTCACCTTCCCGTGGTAGCCCACACACAGGAACAACAGCACTAGGGATAAGTGCTTTCCCAGAGATGTCATATCTCATGTTGCTCGTTCTCGGCAGAGCCTGTTTCCGAAAAGGCAAACGTCTGGCTATTCCTCCTACGAGGAAGGAGACAGCCCTGAAAGCTGTTGCTGGTCTTCACCTTCCCGTGGTAGCCCACACACAGGAACAACAGCACTAGGGATAAGTGCTTTCCCAGAGATGTCATATCTCATGGTGCTCGTTCACGACAGAGCCTGTTTCCGAAAAGACATACGACTGGCTCCTTCTCCCACAAGGAATGTGCCAGCCCTGAAAGCTGTTGCTGCTCCTGACCTTCCCATAGTAGCCCATACACAGGAACAACAGTACTGGGGATCTGTGCTTTCCCACAAATGTCATGTGTCATGGTGCTCGGTCTCGGCAGAGCCTGTTTCCGAAAAGGCAAACGTCTGGCTATTCCTCCTACGAGGAAGGAGACAGCCCTGTAAGCTGTTGCTGGTGTTTACCTTCCCTTGGTGACCTACTCACAGGCACAACAGCACTGGGGATCTGTGCTTTCCCAGAGATGTCATATCTCATGGTGCTCGTTCTCGGCAGAGCCTGTTTCCGAAAAGACATACGACCGGCTCCTTCTCCCACAAGGAATGTGCCAGCCCTGAAAGCGGTTGCTGGTCTTCACCTTCCCGTGGTAGCCCACACACAGGAATAACAGCACTAGGGATCTGTGCTTTCCCAGAGATGTCATATCTCATGGTGCTCGTCCTCGGCAGAGCCTGTTTCCGAAAAGCAAACGTCTGGCTATTCCTCCTACGAGGAAGGAGACAGCCATGAAAGCTGTTGCTGATCTTCACCTTCCCGTGGTAGCCCACACACAGGAACAACAGCACTAGGGATAAGTGCTTTCCCAGAGATGTCATATCTCATGGTGCTCGTCCTCGGCAGAGCCTGTTTCCGAAAAGGCAAACGTCTGGCTATTCCTGCTACGAGGAATGTGCAAGCCCTGAAAGCTGTTGCTGGTCTTCACCTTCCCGTGGTAGCCCACACACAGGAACAACAGCACTAGGGATAAGTGCTTACCCAGAGATGTCATATCTCATGGTGCTCGTTCTCGGCAGAGCCTGTTTCCGAAAAGACATACGACCGGCTCCTTCTCCCACAAGGAATGTGCCAGCCCTGAAAGCGGTTGCTGGTCTTCACCTTCCCTTGGTAGCCCACACACAGGAATAACAGCACTAGGGATCTGTGCTTTCCCAGAGATGTCATATCTCATGGTGCTCGTCCTCGGCAGAGCCTGTTTCCGAAAAGGCAAACGTCTGGCTATTCCTCCTACGAGGAAGGAGACAGCCATGAAAGCTGTTGCTGGTCTTCACCTTCCCGTGGTAGCCCACACACAGGAACAACAGCACTAGGGATAAGTGCTTTCCCAGAGATGTCATATCTCATGGTGCTCGTTCACGACAGAGCCTGTTTCCGAAAAGACATACGACTGGCTCCTTCTCCCACAAGGAATGTGCCAGCCCTCAAAGCTGTTGCTGGTCCTGACCTTCCCATAGTAGCCCATACACAGGAACAACAGTACTGGGGATCTGTGCTTTCCCACAAATGTCATGTGTCATGGTGCTCGGTCTCGGCAGAGCCTGTTTCCGAAAAGGCAAACGTCTGGCTATTCCTCCTACGAGGAAGGAGACAGCCCTGTAAGCTGTTGCTGGTGTTTACCTTCCCTTGGTGACCTACTGACAGGCACAACAGCACTGGGGATCTGTGCTTTCCCAGAGATGTCATATCTCATGGTGCTCGTCCTCGGCAGAGCCTGTTTCCGAAAAGGCAAACGTCTGGCTATTCCTCCTACGAGGAAGGAGACAGCCCTGAAAGCTGTTGCTGGTCTTCACCTTCCCGTGGTAGCCCACACACAGGAACAACAGCACTAGGGATAAGTGCTTTCCCAGAGATGTCATATCTCATGGTGCTCGTTCTCGGCAGAGCCTGTTTCCGAAAAGACATACGACCGGCTCCTTCTCCCACAAGGAATGTGCCAGCCCTGAAAGCGGTTGCTGGTCTTCACCTTCCCTTGGTAGCCCACACACAGGAATAACAGCACTAGGGATCTGTGCTTTCCCAGAGATGTCATATCTCATGGTGCTCGTCCTCGGCAGAGCCTGTTTCCGAAAAGGCAAACGTCTGGCTATTCCTCCTACGAGGAAGGAGACAGCCCTGAAAGCTGTTGCTGGTCTTCACCTTCCCGTGGTAGCCCACACACAGGAACAACAGCACTAGGGATAAGTGCTTTCCCAGAGATGTCATATCTCATGGTGCTCGTTCACGACAGAGCCTGTTTCCGAAAAGACATACGACTGGCTCCTTCTCCCACAAGGAATGTGCCAGCCCTCAAAGCTGTTGCTGGTCCTGACCTTCCCATAGTAGCCCATACACAGGAACAACAGTACTGGGGATCTGTGCTTTCCCACAAATGTCATGTGTCATGGTGCTCGGTCTCGGCAGAGCCTGTTTCCGAAAAGGCAAACGTCTGGCTATTCCTCCTACGAGGAAGGAGACAGCCCTGTAAGCTGTTGCTGGTGTTTACCTTCCCTTGGTGACCTACTGACAGGCACAACAGCACTGGGGATCTGTGCTTTCCCAGAGATGTCATATCTCATGTTGCTCGTTCTCGGCAGAGCCTGTTTCCGAAAAGGCAAACGTCTGGCTATTCCTCCTACGAGGAAGGAGACAGCCCTGAAAGCTGTTGCTGGTCTTCACCTTCCCTTGGTAGCCCACACACAGGAATAACAGCACTAGGGATCTGTGCTTTCCCAGAGATGTCATATCTCATGGTGCTCGTCCTCGGCAGAGCCTGTTTCCGAAAAGGCAAACGTCTGGCTATTCCTCCTACGAGGAAGGAGACAGCCCTGAAAGCTGTTGCTGGTCTTCACCTTCCCGTGGTAGCCCACACACAGGAACAACAGCACTAGGGATAAGTGCTTTCCCAGAGATGTCATATCTCATGGTGCTCGTTCACGACAGAGCCTGTTTCCGAAAAGACATACGACTGGCTCCTTCTCCCACAAGGAATGTGCCAGCCCTGAAAGCTGTTGCTGCTCCTGACCTTCCCATAGTAGCCCATACACAGGAACAACAGTACTGGGGATCTGTGCTTTCCCACAAATGTCATGTGTCATGGTGCTCGGTCTCGGCAGAGCCTGTTTCCGAAAAGGCAAACGTCTGGCTATTCCTCCTACGAGGAAGGAGACAGCCCTGTAAGCTGTTGCTGGTGTTTACCTTCCCTTGGTGACCTACTCACAGGCACAACAGCACTGGGGATCTGTGCTTTCCCAGAGATGTCATATCTCATGGTGCTCGTTCTCGGCAGAGCCTGTTTCCGAAAAGACATACGACCGGCTCCTTCTCCCACAAGGAATGTGCCAGCCCTGAAAGCGGTTGCTGGTCTTCACCTTCCCGTGGTAGCCCACACACAGGAATAACAGCACTAGGGATCTGTGCTTTCCCAGAGATGTCATATCTCATGGTGCTCGTCCTCGGCAGAGCCTGTTTCCGAAAAGCAAACGTCTGGCTATTCCTCCTACGAGGAAGGAGACAGCCATGAAAGCTGTTGCTGATCTTCACCTTCCCGTGGTAGCCCACACACAGGAACAACAGCACTAGGGATAAGTGCTTTCCCAGAGATGTCATATCTCATGGTGCTCGTCCTCGGCAGAGCCTGTTTCCGAAAAGGCAAACGTCTGGCTATTCCTGCTACGAGGAATGTGCAAGCCCTGAAAGCTGTTGCTGGTCTTCACCTTCCCGTGGTAGCCCACACACAGGAACAACAGCACTAGGGATAAGTGCTTACCCAGAGATGTCATATCTCATGGTGCTCGTTCTCGGCAGAGCCTGTTTCCGAAAAGACATACGACCGGCTCCTTCTCCCACAAGGAATGTGCCAGCCCTGAAAGCGGTTGCTGGTCTTCACCTTCCCTTGGTAGCCCACACACAGGAATAACAGCACTAGGGATCTGTGCTTTCCCAGAGATGTCATATCTCATGGTGCTCGTCCTCGGCAGAGCCTGTTTCCGAAAAGGCAAACGTCTGGCTATTCCTCCTACGAGGAAGGAGACAGCCATGAAAGCTGTTGCTGGTCTTCACCTTCCCGTGGTAGCCCACACACAGGAACAACAGCACTAGGGATAAGTGCTTTCCCAGAGATGTCATATCTCATGGTGCTCGTTCACGACAGAGCCTGTTTCCGAAAAGACATACGACTGGCTCCTTCTCCCACAAGGAATGTGCCAGCCCTCAAAGCTGTTGCTGGTCCTGAACTTCCCATAGTAGCCCATACACAGGAACAACAGTACTGGGGATCTGTGCTTTCCCACAAATGTCATGTGTCATGGTGCTCGGTCTCGGCAGAGCCTGTTTCCGAAAAGGCAAACGTCTGGCTATTCCTCCTACGAGGAAGGAGACAGCCCTAGAAGCTGTTGCTGGTGTTTACCTTCCCTTGGTGACCTACTGACAGGCACAACAGCACTGGGGATCTGTGCTTTCCCAGAGATGTCATATCTCATGGTGCTCGTTCTCGGCAGAGCCTGTTTCCGAAAAGGCAAACGTCTGGCTATTCCTCCTACGAGGAAGGAGACAGCCCTGAAAGCTGTTGCTGGTCTTCACCTTCCCGTGGTAGCCCACACACAGGAACAACAGCACTAGGGATAAGTGCTTTCCCAGAGATGTCATATCTCATGTTGCTCGTTCTCGGCAGAGCCTGTTTCCGAAAAGGCAAACGTCTGGCTATTCCTCCTACGAGGAAGGAGACAGCCATGAAAGCTGTTGCTGGTCTTCACCTTCCCGTGGTAGCCCACACACAGGAACAACAGCACTAGGGATAAGTGCTTTCCCAGAGATGTCATATCTCATGGTGCTCGTTCACGACAGAGCCTGTTTCCGAAAAGACATACGACTGGCTCCTTCTCCCACAAGGAATGTGCCAGCCCTGAAAGCTGTTGCTGCTCCTGACCTTCCCATAGTAGCCCATACACAGGAACAACAGTACTGGGGATCTGTGCTTTCCCACAAATGTCATGTGTCATGGTGCTCGGTCTCGGCAGAGCCTGTTTCCGAAAAGGCAAACGTCTGGCTATTCCTCCTACGAGGAAGGAGACAGCCCTGAAAGCTGTTGCTGGTCTTCACCTTCCCGTGGTAGCCCACACACAGGAACAACAGCACTAGGGATAAGTGCTTTCCCAGAGATGTCATATCTCATGTTGCTCGTTCTCGGCAGAGCCTGTTTCCGAAAAGGCAAACGTCTGGCTATTCCTCCTACGAGGAAGGAGACAGCCCTGAAAGCTGTTGCTGGTCTTCACCTTCCCGTGGTAGCCCACACACAGGAACAACAGCACTAGGGATAAGTGCTTTCCCAGAGATGTCATATCTCATGGTGCTCGTTCACGACAGAGCCTGTTTCCGAAAAGACATACGACTGGCTCCTTCTCCCACAAGGAATGTGCCAGCCCTGAAAGCTGTTGCTGCTCCTGACCTTCCCATAGTAGCCCATACACAGGAACAACAGTACTGGGGATCTGTGCTTTCCCACAAATGTCATGTGTCATGGTGCTCGGTCTCGGCAGAGCCTGTTTCCGAAAAGGCAAACGTCTGGCTATTCCTCCTACGAGGAAGGAGACAGCCCTGTAAGCTGTTGCTGGTGTTTACCTTCCCTTGGTGACCTACTCACAGGCACAACAGCACTGGGGATCTGTGCTTTCCCAGAGATGTCATATCTCATGGTGCTCGTTCTCGGCAGAGCCTGTTTCCGAAAAGACATACGACCGGCTCCTTCTCCCACAAGGAATGTGCCAGCCCTGAAAGCGGTTGCTGGTCTTCACCTTCCCGTGGTAGCCCACACACAGGAATAACAGCACTAGGGATCTGTGCTTTCCCAGAGATGTCATATCTCATGGTGCTCGTCCTCGGCAGAGCCTGTTTCCGAAAAGCAAACGTCTGGCTATTCCTCCTACGAGGAAGGAGACAGCCATGAAAGCTGTTGCTGATCTTCACCTTCCCGTGGTAGCCCACACACAGGAACAACAGCACTAGGGATAAGTGCTTTCCCAGAGATGTCATATCTCATGGTGCTCGTCCTCGGCAGAGCCTGTTTCCGAAAAGGCAAACGTCTGGCTATTCCTGCTACGAGGAATGTGCAAGCCCTGAAAGCTGTTGCTGGTCTTCACCTTCCCGTGGTAGCCCACACACAGGAACAACAGCACTAGGGATAAGTGCTTACCCAGAGATGTCATATCTCATGGTGCTCGTTCTCGGCAGAGCCTGTTTCCGAAAAGACATACGACCGGCTCCTTCTCCCACAAGGAATGTGCCAGCCCTGAAAGCGGTTGCTGGTCTTCACCTTCCCTTGGTAGCCCACACACAGGAATAACAGCACTAGGGATCTGTGCTTTCCCAGAGATGTCATATCTCATGGTGCTCGTCCTCGGCAGAGCCTGTTTCCGAAAAGGCAAACGTCTGGCTATTCCTGCTACGAGGAATGTGCAAGCCCTGAAAGCTGTTGCTGGTCTTCACCTTCCCGTGGTAGCCCACACACAGGAACAACAGCACTAGGGATAAGTGCTTTCCCAGAGATGTCATATCTCATGGTGCTCGTTCACGACAGAGCCTGTTTCCGAAAAGACATACGACTGGCTCCTTCTCCCACAAGGAATGTGCCAGCCCTGAAAGCTGTTGCTGGTCCTGACCTTCCCATAGTAGCCCATACACAGGAACAACAGTACTGGGGATCTGTGCTTTCCCACAAATGTCATGTGTCATGGTGCTCGGTCTCGGCAGAGCCTGTTTCCGAAAAGGCAAACGTCTGGCTATTCCTCCTACGAGGAAGGAGACAGCCCTGTAAGCTGTTGCTGGTGTTTACCTTCCCTTGGTGACCTACTGACAGGCACAACAGCACTGGGGATCTGTGCTTTCCCAGAGATGTCATATCTCATGGTGCTCGTCCTCGGCAGAGCCTGTTTCCGAAAAGGCAAACGTCTGGCTATTCCTCCTACGAGGAAGGAGACAGCCCTGAAAGCTGTTGCTGGTCTTCACCTTCCCGTGGTAGCCCACACACAGGAACAACAGCACTAGGGATAAGTGCTTTCCCAGAGATGTCATATCTCATGGTGCTCGTTCTCGGCAGAGCCTGTTTCCGAAAAGACATACGACCGGCTCCTTCTCCCACAAGGAATGTGCCAGCCCTGAAAGCGGTTGCTGGTCTTCACCTTCCCTTGGTAGCCCACACACAGGAATAACAGCACTAGGGATCTGTGCTTTCCCAGAGATGTCATATCTCATGGTGCTCGTCCTCGGCAGAGCCTGTTTCCGAAAAGGCAAACGTCTGGCTATTCCTCCTACGAGGAAGGAGACAGCCCTGAAAGCTGTTGCTGGTCTTCACCTTCCCGTGGTAGCCCACACACAGGAACAACAGCACTAGGGATAAGTGCTTTCCCAGAGATGTCATATCTCATGGTGCTCGTTCACGACAGAGCCTGTTTCCGAAAAGACATACGACTGGCTCCTTCTCCCACAAGGAATGTGCCAGCCCTGAAAGCTGTTGCTGCTCCTGACCTTCCCATAGTAGCCCATACACAGGAACAACAGTACTGGGGATCTGTGCTTTCCCACAAATGTCATGTGTCATGGTGCTCGGTCTCGGCAGAGCCTGTTTCCGAAAAGGCAAACGTCTGGCTATTCCTCCTACGAGGAAGGAGACAGCCCTGTAAGCTGTTGCTGGTGTTTACCTTCCCTTGGTGACCTACTCACAGGCACAACAGCACTGGGGATCTGTGCTTTCCCAGAGATGTCATATCTCATGGTGCTCGTTCTCGGCAGAGCCTGTTTCCGAAAAGACATACGACCGGCTCCTTCTCCCACAAGGAATGTGCCAGCCCTGAAAGCGGTTGCTGGTCTTCACCTTCCCGTGGTAGCCCACACACAGGAACAACAGCACTAGGGATAAGTGCTTTCCCAGAGATGTCATATCTCATGGTGCTCGTTCACGACAGAGCCTGTTTCCGAAAAGACATACGACTGGCTCCTTCTCCCACAAGGAATGTGCCAGCCCTCAAAGCTGTTGCTGGTCCTGACCTTCCCATAGTAGCCCATACACAGGAACAACAGTACTGGGGATCTGTGCTTTCCCACAAATGTCATGTGTCATGGTGCTCGGTCTCGGCAGAGCCTGTTTCCGAAAAGGCAAACGTCTGGCTATTCCTCCTACGAGGAAGGAGACAGCCCTGTAAGCTGTTGCTGGTGTTTACCTTCCCTTGGTGACCTACTCACAGGCACAACAGCACTGGGGATCTGTGCTTTCCCAGAGATGTCATATCTCATGGTGCTCGTTCTCGGCAGAGCCTGTTTCCGAAAAGGCAAACGTCTGGCTATTCCTCCTACGAGGAAGGAGACAGCCCTGAAAGCTGTTGCTGGTCTTCACCTTCCCGTGGTAGCCCACACACAGGAACAACAGCACTAGGGATAAGTGCTTTCCCAGAGATGTCATATCTCATGTTGCTCGTTCTCGGCAGAGCCTGTTTCCGAAAAGGCAAACGTCTGGCTATTCATCCTACGAGGAAGGAGACAGCCCTGAAAGCTGTTGCTGGTCTTCACCTTCCCGTGGTAGCCCACACACAGGAACAACAGCACTAGGGATAAGTGCTTTCCCAGAGATGTCATATCTCATGGTGCTCGTTCTCGGCAGAGCCTGTTTCCGAAAAGACATACGACCGGCTCCTTCTCCCACAAGGAATGTGCCAGCCCTGAAAGCGGTTGCTGGTCTTCACCTTCCCTTGGTAGCCCACACACAGGAATAACAGCACTAGGGATCTGTGCTTTCCCAGAGATGTCATATCTCATGGTGCTCGTCCTCGGCAGAGCCTGTTTCCGAAAAGGCAAACGTCTGGCTATTCCTCCTACGAGGAAGGAGACAGCCCTGAAAGCTGTTGCTGGTCTTCACCTTCCCGTGGTAGCCCACACACAGGAACAACAGCACTAGGGATAAGTGCTTTCCCAGAGATGTCATATCTCATGGTGCTCGTTCACGACAGAGCCTGTTTCCGAAAAGACATACGACTGGCTCCTTCTCCCACAAGGAATGTGCCAGCCCTGAAAGCTGTTGCTGCTCCTGACCTTCCCATAGTAGCCCATACACAGGAACAACAGTACTGGGGATCTGTGCTTTCCCACAAATGTCATGTGTCATGGTGCTCGGTCTCGGCAGAGCCTGTTTCCGAAAAGGCAAACGTCTGGCTATTCCTCCTACGAGGAAGGAGACAGCCCTGTAAGCTGTTGCTGGTGTTTACCTTCCCTTGGTGACCTACTCACAGGCACAACAGCACTGGGGATCTGTGCTTTCCCAGAGATGTCATATCTCATGGTGCTCGTTCTCGGCAGAGCCTGTTTCCGAAAAGACATACGACCGGCTCCTTCTCCCACAAGGAATGTGCCAGCCCTGAAAGCGGTTGCTGGTCTTCACCTTCCCGTGGTAGCCCACACACAGGAATAACAGCACTAGGGATCTGTGCTTTCCCAGAGATGTCATATCTCATGGTGCTCGTTCACGGCAGAGCCTGTTTCCGAAAAGCAAACGTCTGGCTATTCCTCCTACGAGGAAGGAGACAGCCATGAAAGCTGTTGCTGATCTTCACCTTCCCGTGGTAGCCCACACACAGGAACAACAGCACTAGGGATAAGTGCTTTCCCAGAGATGTCATATCTCATGGTGCTCGTCCTCGGCAGAGCCTGTTTCCGAAAAGGCAAACGTCTGGCTATTCCTGCTACGAGGAATGTGCAAGCCCTGAAAGCTGTTGCTGGTCTTCACCTTCCCGTGGTAGCCCACACACAGGAACAACAGCACTAGGGATAAGTGCTTACCCAGAGATGTCATATCTCATGGTGCTCGTTCTCGGCAGAGCCTGTTTCCGAAAAGACATACGACCGGCTTCTTCTCCCACAAGGAATGTGCCAGCCCTGAAAGCGGTTGCTGGTCTTCACCTTCCCTTGGTAGCCCACACACAGGAATAACAGCACTAGGGATCTGTGCTTTCCCAGAGATGTCATATCTCATGGTGCTCGTCCTCGGCAGAGCCTGTTTCCGAAAAGGCAAACGTCTGGCTATTCCTCCTACGAGGAAGGAGACAGCCCTGAAAGCTGTTGCTGGTCTTCACCTTCCCGTGGTAGCCCACACACAGGAACAACAGCACTAGGGATAAGTGCTTTCCCAGAGATGTCATATCTCATGTTGCTCGTTCTCGGCAGAGCCTGTTTCCGAAAAGGCAAACGTCTGGCTATTCCTCCTACGAGGAAGGAGACAGCCCTGAAAGCTGTTGCTGGTCTTCACCTTCCCGTGGTAGCCCACACACAGGAACAACAGCACTAGGGATAAGTGCTTTCCCAGAGATGTCATATCTCATGGTGCTCGTTCACGACAGAGCCTGTTTCCGAAAAGACATACGACTGGCTCCTTCTCCCACAAGGAATGTGCCAGCCCTGAAAGCTGTTGCTGCTCCTGACCTTCCCATAGTAGCCCATACACAGGAACAACAGTACTGGGGATCTGTGCTTTCCCACAAATGTCATGTGTCATGGTGCTCGGTCTCGGCAGAGCCTGTTTCCGAAAAGGCAAACGTCTGGCTATTCCTCCTACGAGGAAGGAGACAGCCCTGTAAGCTGTTGCTGGTGTTTACCTTCCCTTGGTGACCTACTCACAGGCACAACAGCACTGGGGATCTGTGCTTTCCCAGAGATGTCATATCTCATGGTGCTCGTTCTCGGCAGAGCCTGTTTCCGAAAAGACATACGACCGGCTCCTTCTCCCACAAGGAATGTGCCAGCCCTGAAAGCGGTTGCTGGTCTTCACCTTCCCGTGGTAGCCCACACACAGGAATAACAGCACTAGGGATCTGTGCTTTCCCAGAGATGTCATATCTCATGGTGCTCGTCCTCGGCAGAGCCTGTTTCCGAAAAGCAAACGTCTGGCTATTCCTCCTACGAGGAAGGAGACAGCCATGAAAGCTGTTGCTGATCTTCACCTTCCCGTGGTAGCCCACACACAGGAACAACAGCACTAGGGATAAGTGCTTTCCCAGAGATGTCATATCTCATGGTGCTCGTCCTCGGCAGAGCCTGTTTCCGAAAAGGCAAACGTCTGGCTATTCCTGCTACGAGGAATGTGCAAGCCCTGAAAGCTGTTGCTGGTCTTCACCTTCCCGTGGTAGCCCACACACAGGAACAACAGCACTAGGGATAAGTGCTTACCCAGAGATGTCATATCTCATGGTGCTCGTTCTCGGCAGAGCCTGTTTCCGAAAAGACATACGACCGGCTCCTTCTCCCACAAGGAATGTGCCAGCCCTGAAAGCGGTTGCTGGTCTTCACCTTCCCTTGGTAGCCCACACACAGGAATAACAGCACTAGGGATCTGTGCTTTCCCAGAGATGTCATATCTCATGGTGCTCGTCCTCGGCAGAGCCTGTTTCCGAAAAGGCAAACGTCTGGCTATTCCTGCTACGAGGAATGTGCAAGCCCTGAAAGCTGTTGCTGGTCTTCACCTTCCCGTGGTAGCCCACACACAGGAACAACAGCACTAGGGATAAGTGCTTTCCCAGAGATGTCATATCTCATGGTGCTCGTTCACGACAGAGCCTGTTTCCGAAAAGACATACGACTGGCTCCTTCTCCCACAAGGAATGTGCCAGCCCTGAAAGCTGTTGCTGGTCCTGACCTTCCCATAGTAGCCCATACACAGGAACAACAGTACTGGGGATCTGTGCTTTCCCACAAATGTCATGTGTCATGGTGCTCGGTCTCGGCAGAGCCTGTTTCCGAAAAGGCAAACGTCTGGCTATTCCTCCTACGAGGAAGGAGACAGCCCTGTAAGCTGTTGCTGGTGTTTACCTTCCCTTGGTGACCTACTGACAGGCACAACAGCACTGGGGATCTGTGCTTTCCCAGAGATGTCATATCTCATGGTGCTCGTCCTCGGCAGAGCCTGTTTCCGAAAAGGCAAACGTCTGGCTATTCCTCCTACGAGGAAGGAGACAGCCCTGAAAGCTGTTGCTGGTCTTCACCTTCCCGTGGTAGCCCACACACAGGAACAACAGCACTAGGGATAAGTGCTTTCCCAGAGATGTCATATCTCATGGTGCTCGTTCTCGGCAGAGCCTGTTTCCGAAAAGACATACGACCGGCTCCTTCTCCCACAAGGAATGTGCCAGCCCTGAAAGCGGTTGCTGGTCTTCACCTTCCCTTGGTAGCCCACACACAGGAATAACAGCACTAGGGATCTGTGCTTTCCCAGAGATGTCATATCTCATGGTGCTCGTCCTCGGCAGAGCCTGTTTCCGAAAAGGCAAACGTCTGGCTATTCCTCCTACGAGGAAGGAGACAGCCCTGAAAGCTGTTGCTGGTCTTCACCTTCCCGTGGTAGCCCACACACAGGAACAACAGCACTAGGGATAAGTGCTTTCCCAGAGATGTCATATCTCATGGTGCTCGTTCACGACAGAGCCTGTTTCCGAAAAGACATACGACTGGCTCCTTCTCCCACAAGGAATGTGCCAGCCCTGAAAGCTGTTGCTGCTCCTGACCTTCCCATAGTAGCCCATACACAGGAACAACAGTACTGGGGATCTGTGCTTTCCCACAAATGTCATGTGTCATGGTGCTCGGTCTCGGCAGAGCCTGTTTCCGAAAAGGCAAACGTCTGGCTATTCCTCCTACGAGGAAGGAGACAGCCCTGTAAGCTGTTGCTGGTGTTTACCTTCCCTTGGTGACCTACTCACAGGCACAACAGCACTGGGGATCTGTGCTTTCCCAGAGATGTCATATCTCATGGTGCTCGTTCTCGGCAGAGCCTGTTTCCGAAAAGACATACGACCGGCTCCTTCTCCCACAAGGAATGTGCCAGCCCTGAAAGCGGTTGCTGGTCTTCACCTTCCCGTGGTAGCCCACACACAGGAATAACAGCACTAGGGATCTGTGCTTTCCCAGAGATGTCATATCTCATGGTGCTCGTCCTCGGCAGAGCCTGTTTCCGAAAAGCAAACGTCTGGCTATTCCTCCTACGAGGAAGGAGACAGCCATGAAAGCTGTTGCTGATCTTCACCTTCCCGTGGTAGCCCACACACAGGAACAACAGCACTAGGGATAAGTGCTTTCCCAGAGATGTCATATCTCATGGTGCTCGTCCTCGGCAGAGCCTGTTTCCGAAAAGGCAAACGTCTGGCTATTCCTGCTACGAGGAATGTGCAAGCCCTGAAAGCTGTTGCTGGTCTTCACCTTCCCGTGGTAGCCCACACACAGGAACAACAGCACTAGGGATAAGTGCTTACCCAGAGATGTCATATCTCATGGTGCTCGTTCTCGGCAGAGCCTGTTTCCGAAAAGACATACGACCGGCTCCTTCTCCCACAAGGAATGTGCCAGCCCTGAAAGCGGTTGCTGGTCTTCACCTTCCCTTGGTAGCCCACACACAGGAATAACAGCACTAGGGATCTGTGCTTTCCCAGAGATGTCATATCTCATGGTGCTCGTCCTCGGCAGAGCCTGTTTCCGAAAAGGCAAACGTCTGGCTATTCCTCCTACGAGGAAGGAGACAGCCCTGAAAGCTGTTGCTGGTCTTCACCTTCCCGTGGTAGCCCACACACAGGAACAACAGCACTAGGGATAAGTGCTTTCCCAGAGATGTCATATCTCATGGTGCTCGTTCACGACAGAGCCTGTTTCCGAAAAGACATACGACTGGCTCCTTCTCCCACAAGGAATGTGCCAGCCCTCAAAGCTGTTGCTGGTCCTGACCTTCCCATAGTAGCCCATACACAGGAACAACAGTACTGGGGATCTGTGCTTTCCCACAAATGTCATGTGTCATGGTGCTCGGTCTCGGCAGAGCCTGTTTCCGAAAAGGCAAACGTCTGGCTATTCCTCCTACGAGGAAGGAGACAGCCCTGTAAGCTGTTGCTGGTGTTTACCTTCCCTTGGTGACCTACTCACAGGCACAACAGCACTGGGGATCTGTGCTTTCCCAGAGATGTCATATCTCATGGTGCTCGTTCTCGGCAGAGCCTGTTTCCGAAAAGGCAAACGTCTGGCTATTCCTCCTACGAGGAAGGAGACAGCCCTGAAAGCTGTTGCTGGTCTTCACCTTCCCGTGGTAGCCCACACACAGGAACAACAGCACTAGGGATAAGTGCTTTCCCAGAGATGTCATATCTCATGTTGCTCGTTCTCGGCAGAGCCTGTTTCCGAAAAGGCAAACGTCTGGCTATTCATCCTACGAGGAAGGAGACAGCCCTGAAAGCTGTTGCTGGTCTTCACCTTCCCGTGGTAGCCCACACACAGGAACAACAGCACTAGGGATAAGTGCTTTCCCAGAGATGTCATATCTCATGGTGCTCGTTCTCGGCAGAGCCTGTTTCCGAAAAGACATACGACCGGCTCCTTCTCCCACAAGGAATGTGCCAGCCCTGAAAGCGGTTGCTGGTCTTCACCTTCCCTTGGTAGCCCACACACAGGAATAACAGCACTAGGGATCTGTGCTTTCCCAGAGATGTCATATCTCATGGTGCTCGTCCTCGGCAGAGCCTGTTTCCGAAAAGGCAAACGTCTGGCTATTCCTCCTACGAGGAAGGAGACAGCCCTGAAAGCTGTTGCTGGTCTTCACCTTCCCGTGGTAGCCCACACACAGGAACAACAGCACTAGGGATAAGTGCTTTCCCAGAGATGTCATATCTCATGGTGCTCGTTCACGACAGAGCCTGTTTCCGAAAAGACATACGACTGGCTCCTTCTCCCACAAGGAATGTGCCAGCCCTGAAAGCTGTTGCTGCTCCTGACCTTCCCATAGTAGCCCATACACAGGAACAACAGTACTGGGGATCTGTGCTTTCCCACAAATGTCATGTGTCATGGTGCTCGGTCTCGGCAGAGCCTGTTTCCGAAAAGGCAAACGTCTGGCTATTCCTCCTACGAGGAAGGAGACAGCCCTGTAAGCTGTTGCTGGTGTTTACCTTCCCTTGGTGACCTACTCACAGGCACAACAGCACTGGGGATCTGTGCTTTCCCAGAGATGTCATATCTCATGGTGCTCGTTCTCGGCAGAGCCTGTTTCCGAAAAGACATACGACCGGCTCCTTCTCCCACAAGGAATGTGCCAGCCCTGAAAGCGGTTGCTGGTCTTCACCTTCCCGTGGTAGCCCACACACAGGAATAACAGCACTAGGGATCTGTGCTTTCCCAGAGATGTCATATCTCATGGTGCTCGTTCACGGCAGAGCCTGTTTCCGAAAAGCAAACGTCTGGCTATTCCTCCTACGAGGAAGGAGACAGCCATGAAAGCTGTTGCTGATCTTCACCTTCCCGTGGTAGCCCACACACAGGAACAACAGCACTAGGGATAAGTGCTTTCCCAGAGATGTCATATCTCATGGTGCTCGTCCTCGGCAGAGCCTGTTTCCGAAAAGGCAAACGTCTGGCTATTCCTGCTACGAGGAATGTGCAAGCCCTGAAAGCTGTTGCTGGTCTTCACCTTCCCGTGGTAGCCCACACACAGGAACAACAGCACTAGGGATAAGTGCTTACCCAGAGATGTCATATCTCATGGTGCTCGTTCTCGGCAGAGCCTGTTTCCGAAAAGACATACGACCGGCTTCTTCTCCCACAAGGAATGTGCCAGCCCTGAAAGCGGTTGCTGGTCTTCACCTTCCCTTGGTAGCCCACACACAGGAATAACAGCACTAGGGATCTGTGCTTTCCCAGAGATGTCATATCTCATGGTGCTCGTCCTCGGCAGAGCCTGTTTCCGAAAAGGCAAACGTCTGGCTATTCCTCCTACGAGGAAGGAGACAGCCCTGAAAGCTGTTGCTGGTCTTCACCTTCCCGTGGTAGCCCACACACAGGAACAACAGCACTAGGGATAAGTGCTTTCCCAGAGATGTCATATCTCATGGTGCTCGTTCACGACAGAGCCTGTTTCCGAAAAGACATACGACTGGCTCCTTCTCCCACAAGGAATGTGCCAGCCCTCAAAGCTGTTGCTGGTCCTGACCTTCCCATAGTAGCCCATACACAGGAACAACAGTACTGGGGATCTGTGCTTTCCCACAAATGTCATGTGTCATGGTGCTCGGTCTCGGCAGAGCCTGTTTCCGAAAAGGCAAACGTCTGGCTATTCCTCCTACGAGGAAGGAGACAGCCCTGTAAGCTGTTGCTGGTGTTTACCTTCCCTTGGTGACCTACTCACAGGCACAACAGCACTGGGGATCTGTGCTTTCCCAGAGATGTCATATCTCATGGTGCTCGTTCTCGGCAGAGCCTGTTTCCGAAAAGGCAAACGTCTGGCTATTCCTCCTACGAGGAAGGAGACAGCCCTGAAAGCTGTTGCTGGTCTTCACCTTCCCGTGGTAGCCCACACACAGGAACAACAGCACTAGGGATAAGTGCTTTCCCAGAGATGTCATATCTCATGTTGCTCGTTCTCGGCAGAGCCTGTTTCCGAAAAGGCAAACGTCTGGCTATTCATCCTACGAGGAAGGAGACAGCCCTGAAAGCTGTTGCTGGTCTTCACCTTCCCGTGGTAGCCCACACACAGGAACAACAGCACTAGGGATAAGTGCTTACCCAGAGATGTCATATCTCATGGTGCTCGTTCTCGGCAGAGCCTGTTTCCGAAAAGACATACGACCGGCTCCTTCTCCCACAAGGAATGTGCCAGCCCTGAAAGCGGTTGCTGGTCTTCACCTTCCCTTGGTAGCCACACACAGGAACAACAGCACTAGGGATCTGTGCTTTCCCAGAGATGTCATATCTCATGGTGCTCGTCCTCGGCAGAGCCTGTTTCCGAAAAGGCAAACGTCTGGCTATTCCTCCTACGAGGAAGGAGACAGCCATGAAAGCTGTTGCTGGTCTTCACCTTCCCGTGGTAGCCCACACACAGGAACAACAGCACTAGGGATAAGTGCTTTCCCAGAGATGTCATATCTCATGGTGCTCGTTCACGACAGAGCCTGTTTCCGAAAAGACATACGACTGGCTCCTTCTCCCACAAGGAATGTGCCAGCCCTGAAAGCTGTTGCTGCTCCTGACCTTCCCATAGTAGCCCATACACAGGAACAACAGTACTGGGGATCTGTGCTTTCCCACAAATGTCATGTGTCATGGTGCTCGGTCTCGGCAGAGCCTGTTTCCGAAAAGGCAAACGTCTGGCTATTCCTCCTACGAGGAAGGAGACAGCCCTGTAAGCTGTTGCTGGTGTTTACCTTCCCTTGGTGACCTACTGACAGGCACAACAGCACTGGGGATCTGTGCTTTCCCAGAGATGTCATATCTCATGGTGCTCGTTCTCGGCAGAGCCTGTTTCCGAAAAGACATACAACCGGCTCCTTCTCCCACAAGGAATGTGCCAGCCCTGAAAGCGGTTGCTGGTCTTCACCTTCCCTTGGTAGCCCACACACAGGAATAACAGCACTAGGGATCTGTGCTTTCCCAGAGATGTCATATCTCATGGTGCTCGTCCTCGGCAGAGCCTGTTTCCGAAAAGGCAAACGTCTGGCTATTCCTCCTACGAGGAAGGAGACAGCCATGAAAGCTGTTGCTGGTCTTCACCTTCCCGTGGTAGCCCACACACAGGAACAACAGCACTAGGGATAAGTGCTTTCCCAGAGATGTCATATCTCACGGTGCTCGTCCTCGGCAGAGCCTGTTTCCGAAAAGGCAAACGTCTGGCTATTCCTGCTACGAGGAATGTGCAAGCCCTGAAAGCTGTTGCTGGTCTTCACCTTCCCGTGGTAGCCCACACACAGGAACAACAGCACTAGGGATAAGTGCTTACCCAGAGATGTCATATCTCATGGTGCTCGTTCTCGGCAGAGCCTGTTTCCGAAAAGACATACGACCGGCTCCTTCTCCCACAAGGAATGTGCCAGCCCTGAAAGCGGTTGCTGGTCTTCACCTTCCCTTGGTAGCCCACACACAGGAATAACAGCACTAGGGATCTGTGCTTTCCCAGAGATGTCATATCTCATGGTGCTCGTCCTCGGCAGAGCCTGTTTCCGAAAAGGCAAACGTCTGGCTATTCCTCCTACGAGGAAGGAGACAGCCATGAAAGCTGTTGCTGGTCTTCACCTTCCCGTGGTAGCCCACACACAGGAACAACAACACTAGGGATAAGTGCTTTCCCAGAGATGTCATATCTCATGGTGCTCGTTCACGACAGAGCCTGTTTCCGAAAAGACATACGACTGGCTCCTTCTCCCACAAGGAATGTGCCAGCCCTGAAAGCTGTTGCTGCTCCTGACCTTCCCATAGTAGCCCATACACAGGAACAACAGTACTGGGGATCTGTGCTTTCCCACAAATGTCATGTGTCATGGTGCTCGGTCTCGGCAGAGCCTGTTTCCGAAAAGGCAAACGACTGGCTCCTTCTCCCTCAAGGAATGTGCCAGCCCTGAAAGCTGTTGCTGGTCTTCACCTTCCCTTGGTAGCCCACACACAGGAACAACAGTACTAGGGATCTGTGCTTTCCCAGAGATGTCATATCTCATGGTGCTAGGTCTCGGCAGAGCCTGTTTCCGAAAAAGCAAACGTCTGGCTATTCCTTTTACGAGGAATGTGCCAGCCCTGAAAGATGTTGCTGTTGTTTACCTTCCCTTGGCGACATACTCACAATAGCAACAGCACTAGGGATAAGTGCTTTCCCAGAGATGTCATATCTCATGGTGCTCGTCCTCGGCAGAGCCTGTTTCCGAAAAGGCAAACGTCTGGCTATTCCTCCCACAAGGAAGGAGACAGCCCTGAAAGCTGTTGCTGGTCTTCACCTTCCCATGGCGTCCTACTCACAGGAACAACAGCACTGCGGATCTGTGCTTTCCCACAAATGTCATATCTCATGGTGGTCGTTCACGGCAGAGCCTGTTTCCGAAAAGGCAAACGACTGGCTCATTCTCCCACAAGTAATGTGCCAGCCCTCAAAGCTGTTGCTGTTGTTTACCTTCCCTTAGTAGCCTACACACAGGCGCAACAGCACTAGGGATCTGTGCTTAACCAGAGATGTCATATGTAATGGTGCTCGTTCTCGGCAGAGCCTGTTTCCGAAAAGACATACGACTGGCTCCTTCTCCCACAAGGAATGTGCCAGCCCTGAAAGCTGTTGCTGGTCTTCACCTTCCCGTGGTAGCCCACACACAGGAACAACAGCACTAGGGATAAGTGCTTACCCAGAGATGTCATATCTCATGGTGCTCGTTCTCGGCAGAGCCTGTTTCCGAAAAGACATACGACCGGCTCCTTCTCCCACAAGGAATGTGCCAGCCCTGAAAGCGGTTGCTGGTCTTCACCTTCCCTTGGTAGCCCACACACAGGAATAACAGCACTAGGGATCTGTGCTTTCCCAGAGATGTCATATCTCATGGTGCTCGTCCTCGGCAGAGCCTGTTTCCGAAAAGGCAAACGTCTGGCTATTCCTCCTACGAGGAAGGAGACAGCCATGAAAGCTGTTGCTGGTCTTCACCTTCCCGTGGTAGCCCACACACAGGAACAACAGCACTAGGGATAAGTGCTTTCCCAGAGATATCATATCTCATGGTGCTCGTTCACGACAGAGCCTGTTTCCGAAAAGACATACGACTGGCTCCTTCTCCCACAAGGAATGTGCCAGCCCTGAAAGCTGTTGCTGGTCCTGACCTTCCCATAGTAGCCCATACACAGGAACAAGAGTACTGGGGATCTGTGCTTTCCCACAAATGTCATGTGTCATGGTGCTCGGTCTCGGCAGAGCCTGTTTCCGAAAAGGCAAACGTCTGGCTATTCCTCCTACGAGGAAGGAGACAGCCCTGTAAGCTGTTGCTGGTGTTTACCTTCCCTTGGTGACCTACTCACAGGCACAACAGCACTGGGGATCTGTGCTTTCCCAGAGATGTCATATCTCATGGTGCTCGTCCTCGGCAGAGCCTGTTTCCGAAAAGACATACGACCGGCTCCTTCTCCCACAAGAAATGTGCCAGCCCTGAAAGCGGTTGCTGGTCTTCACCTTCCCTTGGTAGCCCACACACAGGAATAACAGCACTAGGGATCTGTGCTTTCCCAGAGATGTCATATCTCATGGTGCTCGTCCTCGGCAGAGCCTGTTTCCGAAAAGGCAAACGTCTGGCTATTCCTCCTACGAGGAAGGAGACAGCCATGAAAGCTGTTGCTGGTCTTCACCTTCCCGTGGTAGCCCACACACAGGAACAACAGCACTAGGGATAAGTGCTTTCCCAGAGATGTCATATCTCATGGTGCTAATCCTCGGCAGAGCCTGTTTCCGAAAAGGCAAACGTCTGGCTATTCCTGCTACGAGGAATGTGCAAGCCCTGAAAGCTGTTGCTGGTCTTCACCTTCCCGTGGTAGCCCACACACAGGAACAACAGCACTAGGGATAAGTGCTTACCCAGAGATGTCATATCTCATGGTGCTCGTTCACGACAGAGCCTGTTTCCGAAAAGACATACGACTGGCTCCTTCTCCCACAAGGAATGTGCCAGCCCTGAAAGCTGTTGCTGGTCCTGACCTTCCCATAGTAGCCCATACACAGGAACAACAGTACTGGGGATCTGTGCTTTCCCACAAATGTCATGTGTCATGGTGCTCGGTCTCGGCAGAGCCTGTTTCCGAAAAGGCAAACGTCTGGCTATTCCTCCTACGAGGAAGGAGACAGCCCTGAAAGCTGTTGCTGGTCTTCACCTTCCCGTGGTAGCCCACACACAGGAACAACAGCACTAGGGATAAGTGCTTTCCCAGAGATGTCATATCTCATGGTGCTCGTTCTCGGCAGAGCCTGTTTCCGAAAAGGCAAACGTCTGGCTATTCCTGCTACGAGGAATGTGCAAGCCCTGAAAGCTGTTGCTGGTCTTCACCTTCCCGTGGTAGCCCACACACAGGAACAACAGCACTAGGGATAAGTGCTTACCCAGAGATGTCATATCTCATGGTGCTCGTTCTCGGCAGAGCCTGTTTCCGAAAAGACATACGACCGGCTCCTTCTCCCACAAGGAATGTGCCAGCCCTGAAAGTGGTTGCTGGTCTTCACCTTCCCTTGGTAGCCACACACAGGAATAACAGCACTAGGGATCTGTGCTTTCCCAGAGATGTCATATCTCATGGTGCTCGTCCTCGGCAGAGCCTGTTTCCGAAAAGGCAAACGTCTGGCTATTCCTCCTACGAGGAAGGAGACAGCCATGAAAGCTGTTGCTGGTCTTCACCTTCCCGTGGTAGCCCACACACAGGAACAACAGCACTAGGGATAAGTGCTTTCCCAGAGATGTCATATCTCATGGTGCTCGTTCTCGGCAGAGCCTGTTTCCGAAAAGACATACGACTGGCTCCTTCTCCCACAAGGAATGTGCCAGCCCTGAAAGCTGTTGCTGGTCCTGACCTTCCCATAGTAGCCCATACACAGGAACAACAGTACTGGGGATCTGTGCTTTCCCACAAATGTCATGTGTCATGGTGCTCGGTCTCGGCAGAGCCTGTTTCCGAAAAGGCAAACGTCTGGCTATTCCTCCTACGAGGAAGGAGACAGCCCTGTAAGCTGTTGCTGGTGTTTACCTTCCCTTGGTGACCTACTGACAGGCACAACAGCACTGGGGATCTGTGCTTTCCCAGAGATGTCATATCTCATGGTGCTCGTTCTCGGCAGAGCCTGTTTCCGAAAAGACATACGACCGGCTCCTTCTCCCACAAGGAATGTGCCAGCCCTGAAAGCGGTTGCTGGTCTTCACCTTCCCGTGGTAGCCCACACACAGGAATAACAGCACTAGGGATCTGTGCTTTCCCAGAGATGTCATATCTCATGGTGCTCGTCCTCGGCAGAGCCTGTTTCCGAAAAGGCAAACGTCTGGCTATTCCTCCTACGAGGAAGGAGACAGCCCTGAAAGCTGTTGCTGGTCTTCACCTTCCCGTGGTAGCCCACACACAGGAACAACAGCACTAGGGATAAGTGCTTTCCCAGAGATGTCACATCTCACGGTGCTCGTCCTCGGCAGAGCCTGTTTCCGAAAAGGCAAACGTCTGGCTATTCCTGCTACGAGGAATGTGCAAGCCCTGAAAGCTGTTGCTGGTCTTCACCTTCCCGTGGTAGCCCACACACAGGAACAACAGCACTAGGGATAAGTGCTTACCCAGAGATGTCATATCTCATGGTGCTCGTTCTCGGCAGAGCCTGTTTCCGAAAAGACATACGACTGGCTCCTTCTCCCACAAGGAATGTGCCAGCCCTGAAAGCGGTTGCTGGTCTTCACCTTCCCTTGGTAGCCCACACACAGGAATAACAGCACTAGGGATCTGTGCTTTCCCAGAGATGTCATATCTCATGGTGCTCGTCCTCGGCAGAGCCTGTTTCCGAAAAGGCAAACGTCTGGCTATTCCTCCTACGAGGAAGGAGACAGCCCTGAAAGCTGTTGCTGGTCTTCACCTTCCCGTGGTAGCCCACACACAGGAACAACAGCACTAGGGATAAGTGCTTTCCCAGAGATGTCATATCTCATGGTGCTCGTTCACGACAGAGCCTGTTTCTGAAAAGACATACGACTGGCTCCTTCTCCCACAAGGAATGTGCCAGCCCTGAAAGCTGTTGCTGGTCCTGACCTTCCCATAGTAGCCCATACACAGGAACAACAGTACTGGGGATCTGTGCTTTCCCACAAATGTCATGTGTCATGGTGCTCGGTCTCGGCAGAGCCTGTTTCCGAAAAGGTAAACGTCTGGCTATTCCTCCTACGAGGAAGGAGACAGCCCTGAAAGCTGTTGCTGGTCTTCACCTTCCCGTGGTAGCCCACACACAGGAACAACAGCACTAGGGATAAGTGCTTTCCCAGAGATGTCATATCTCATGGTGCTCGTCCTCGGCAGAGCCTGTTTCCGAAAAGGCAAACGTCTGGCTATTCCTCCTACGAGGAATGTGCAAGCCCTGAAAGCTGTTGCTGGTCTTCACCTTCCCGTGGTAGCCCACACACAGGAATAACAGCACTAGGGATAAGTGCTTACCCAGAGATGTCATATCTCATGGTGCTCGTCCTCGGCAGAGCCTGTTTCCGAAAAGGCAAACGTCTGGCTATTCCTCCTACGAGGAAGGAGACAGCCATGAAAGCTGTTGCTGGTCTTCACCTTCCCGTGGTAGCCCACACACAGGAACAACAGCACTAGGGATAAGTGCTTTCCCAGAGATGTCACATCTCACGGTGCTCGTCCTCGGCAGAGCCTGTTTCCGAAAAGGCAAACGTCTGGCTATTCCTGCTACGAGGAATGTGCAAGCCCTGAAAGCTGTTGCTGGTCTTCACCTTCCCGTGGTAGCCCACACACAGGAACAACAGCACTAGGGATAAGTGCTTACCCAGAGATGTCATATCTCATGGTGCTCGTTCTCGGCAGAGCCTGTTTCCGAAAAGACATACGACCGGCTCCTTCTCCCACAAGGAATGTGCCAGCCCTGAAAGCGGTTGCTGGTCTTCACCTTCCCTTGGTAGCCCACACACAGGAATAACAGCACTAGGGATCTGTGCTTTCCCAGAGATGTCATATCTCATGGTGCTCGTCCTCGGCAGAGCCTGTTTCCGAAAAGGCAAACGTCTGGCTATTCCTCCTACGAGGAAGGAGACAGCCCTGAAAGCTGTTGCTGGTCTTCACCTTCCCGTGGTAGCCCACACACAGGAACAACAGCACTAGGGATAAGTGCTTTCCCAGAGATGTCATATCTCATGGTGCTCGTTCACGACAGAGCCTGTTTCTGAAAAGACATACGACTGGCTCCTTCTCCCACAAGGAATGTGCCAGCCCTGAAAGCTGTTCCTGGTCCTGACCTTCCCATAGTAGCCCATACACAGGAACAACAGTACTGGGGATCTGTGCTTTCCCACAAATGTCATGTGTCATGGTGCTCGGTCTCGGCAGAGCCTGTTTCCGAAAAGGCAAACGACTGGCTCCTTCTCCCTCAAGGAATGTGCCAGCCCTGAAAGCTGTTGCTGGTCTTCACCTTCCCGTGGTAGCCCACACACAGGAACAACAGCACTAGGGATAAGTGCTTTCCCAGAGATGTCATATCTCATGGTGCTCGTTCTCGGCAGAGCCTGTTTCCGAAAAGGCAAACGTCTGGCTATTCATCCTACGAGGAAGGAGACAGCCATGAAAGCTGTTGCTGGTCTTCACCTTCCCGTGGTAGCCCACACACAGGAACAACAGCACTAGGGATAAGTGCTTACCCAGAGATGTCATATCTCATGGTGCTCGTTCTCGGCAGAGCCTGTTTCCGAAAAGACATACGACCGGCTCCTTCTCCCACAAGGAATGTGCCAGCCCTGAAAGTGGTTGCTGGTCTTCACCTTCCCTTGGTAGCCACACACAGGAATAACAGCACTAGGGATCTGTGCTTTCCCAGAGATGTCATATCTCATGGTGCTCGTCCTCGGCAGAGCCTGTTTCCGAAAAGGCAAACGTCTGGCTATTCCTCCTACGAGGAAGGAGACAGCCATGAAAGCTGTTGCTGGTCTTCACCTTCCCGTGGTAGCCCACACACAGGAACAACAGCACTAGGGATAAGTGCTTTCCCAGAGATGTCATATCTCATGGTGCTCGTTCTCGGCAGAGCCTGTTTCCGAAAAGACATACGACTGGCTCCTTCTCCCACAAGGAATGTGCCAGCCCTGAAAGCTGTTGCTGCTCCTGACCTTCCCATAGTAGCCCATACACAGGAACAACAGTACTGGGGATCTGTGCTTTCCCACAAATGTCATGTGTCATGGTGCTCGGTCTCGGCAGAGCCTGTTTCCGAAAAGGCAAACGTCTGGCTATTCCTCCTACGAGGAAGGAGACAGCCCTGTAAGCTGTTGCTGGTGTTTACCTTCCCTTGGTGACCTACTCACAGGCACAACAGCACTGGGGATCTGTGCTTTCCCAGAGATGTCATATCTCATGGTGCTCGTTCTCGGCAGAGCCTGTTTCCGAAAAGACATACGACCGGCTCCTTCTCCCACAAGGAATGTGCCAGCCCTGAAAGCGGTTGCTGGTCTTCACCTTCCCGTGGTAGCCCACACACAGGAATAACAGCACTAGGGATCTGTGCTTTCCCAGAGATGTCATATCTCATGGTGCTCGTCCTCGGCAGAGCCTGTTTCCGAAAAGGCAAACGTCTGGCTATTCCTCCTACGAGGAAGGAGACAGCCCTGAAAGCTGTTGCTGGTCTTCACCTTCCCGTGGTAGCCCACACACAGGAACAACAGCACTAGGGATAAGTGCTTTCCCAGAGATGTCACATCTCACGGTGCTCGTCCTCGGCAGAGCCTGTTTCCGAAAAGGCAAACGTCTGGCTATTCCTGCTACGAGGAATGTGCAAGCCCTGAAAGCTGTTGCTGGTCTTCACCTTCCCGTGGTAGCCCACACACAGGAACAACAGCACTAGGGATAAGTGCTTACCCAGAGATGTCATATCTCATGGTGCTCGTTCTCGGCAGAGCCTGTTTCCGAAAAGACATACGACTGGCTCCTTCTCCCACAAGGAATGTGCCAGCCCTGAAAGCGGTTGCTGGTCTTCACCTTCCCTTGGTAGCCCACACACAGGAATAACAGCACTAGGGATCTGTGCTTTCCCAGAGATGTCATATCTCATGGTGCTCGTCCTCGGCAGAGCCTGTTTCCGAAAAGGCAAACGTCTGGCTATTCCTCCTACGAGGAAGGAGACAGCCCTGAAAGCTGTTGCTGGTCTTCACCTTCCCGTGGTAGCCCACACACAGGAACAACAGCACTAGGGATAAGTGCTTTCCCAGAGATGTCATATCTCATGGTGCTCGTTCACGACAGAGCCTGTTTCTGAAAAGACATACGACTGGCTCCTTCTCCCACAAGGAATGTGCCAGCCCTGAAAGCTGTTGCTGGTCCTGACCTTCCCATAGTAGCCCATACACAGGAACAACAGTACTGGGGATCTGTGCTTTCCCACAAATGTCATGTGTCATGGTGCTCGGTCTCGGCAGAGCCTGTTTCCGAAAAGGTAAACGTCTGGCTATTCCTCCTACGAGGAAGGAGACAGCCATGAAAGCTGTTGCTGGTCTTCACCTTCCCGTGGTAGCCCACACACAGGAACAACAGCACTAGGGATAAGTGCTTTCCCAGAGATGTCATATCTCATGGTGCTCGTCCTCGGCAGAGCCTGTTTCCGAAAAGGCAAACGTCTGGCTATTCCTCCTACGAGGAATGTGCAAGCCCTGAAAGCTGTTGCTGGTCTTCACCTTCCCGTGGTAGCCCACACACAGGAATAACAGCACTAGGGATAAGTGCTTACCCAGAGATGTCATATCTCATGGTGCTCGTCCTCGGCAGAGCCTGTTTCCGAAAAGGCAAACGTCTGGCTATTCCTCCTACGAGGAAGGAGACAGCCATGAAAGCTGTTGCTGGTCTTCACCTTCCCGTGGTAGCCCACACACAGGAACAACAGCACTAGGGATAAGTGCTTTCCCAGAGATGTCACATCTCACGGTGCTCGTCCTCGGCAGAGCCTGTTTCCGAAAAGGCAAACGTCTGGCTATTCCTGCTACGAGGAATGTGCAAGCCCTGAAAGCTGTTGCTGGTCTTCACCTTCCCGTGGTAGCCCACACACAGGAACAACAGCACTAGGGATAAGTGCTTACCCAGAGATGTCATATCTCATGGTGCTCGTTCTCGGCAGAGCCTGTTTCCGAAAAGACATACGACCGGCTCCTTCTCCCACAAGGAATGTGCCAGCCCTGAAAGCGGTTGCTGGTCTTCACCTTCCCTTGGTAGCCCACACACAGGAATAACAGCACTAGGGATCTGTGCTTTCCCAGAGATGTCATATCTCATGGTGCTCGTCCTCGGCAGAGCCTGTTTCCGAAAAGGCAAACGTCTGGCTATTCCTCCTACGAGGAAGGAGACAGCCCTGAAAGCTGTTGCTGGTCTTCACCTTCCCGTGGTAGCCCACACACAGGAACAACAGCACTAGGGATAAGTGCTTTCCCAGAGATGTCATATCTCATGGTGCTCGTTCACGACAGAGCCTGTTTCTGAAAAGACATACGACTGGCTCCTTCTCCCACAAGGAATGTGCCAGCCCTGAAAGCTGTTCCTGGTCCTGACCTTCCCATAGTAGCCCATACACAGGAACAACAGTACTGGGGATCTGTGCTTTCCCACAAATGTCATGTGTCATGGTGCTCGGTCTCGGCAGAGCCTGTTTCCGAAAAGGCAAACGACTGGCTCCTTCTCCCTCAAGGAATGTGCCAGCCCTGAAAGCTGTTGCTGGTCTTCACCTTCCCGTGGTAGCCCACACACAGGAACAACAGCACTAGGGATAAGTGCTTTCCCAGAGATGTCATATCTCATGGTGCTCGTTCTCGGCAGAGCCTGTTTCCGAAAAGGCAAACGTCTGGCTATTCATCCTACGAGGAAGGAGACAGCCATGAAAGCTGTTGCTGGTCTTCACCTTCCCGTGGTAGCCCACACACAGGAACAACAGCACTAGGGATAAGTGCTTTCCCAGAGATGTCATATCTCATGGTGCTCGTTCACGACAGAGCCTGTTTCCGAAAAGACATACGACTGGCTCCTTCTCCCACAAGGAATGTGCCAGCCCTGAAAGCTGTTGCTGGTCCTGACCTTCCCATAGTAGCCCATACACAGGAACAACAGTACTGGGGATCTGTGCTTTCCCACAAATGTCATGTGTCATGGTGCTCGGTCTCGGCAGAGCCTGTTTCCGAAAAGGCAAACGTCTGGCTATTCCTCCTACGAGGAAGGAGACAGCCCTGAAAGCTGTTGCTGGTCTTCACCTTCCCGTGGTAGCCCACACACAGGAACAACAGCACTAGGGATAAGTGCTTTCCCAGAGATGTCATATCTCATGGTGCTCGTCCTCGGCAGAGCCTGTTTCCGAAAAGACATACGACCGGCTCCTTCTCCCACAAGGAATGTGCCAGCCCTGAAAGCGGTTGCTGGTCTTCACCTTCCCTTGGTAGCCCACACACAGGAATAACAGCACTAGGGATCTGTGCTTTCCCAGAGATGTCATATCTCATGGTGCTCGTCCTCGGCAGAGCCTGTTTCCGAAAAGGCAAACGTCTGGCTATTCCTCCTACGAGGAAGGAGACAGCCCTGAAAGCTGTTGCTGGTCTTCACCTTCCCGTGGTAGCCCACACACAGGAACAACAGCACTAGGGATAAGTGCTTTCCCAGAGATGTCATATCTCATGGTGCTCGTTCACGACAGAGCCTGTTTCTGAAAAGACATACGACTGGCTCCTTCTCCCACAAGGAATGTGCCAGCCCTGAAAGCTGTTCCTGGTCCTGACCTTCCCATAGTAGCCCATACACAGGAACAACAGTACTGGGGATCTGTGCTTTCCCACAAATGTCATGTGTCATGGTGCTCGTCCTCGGCAGAGCCTGTTTCCGAAAAGGCAAACGACTGGCTCCTTCTCCCTCAAGGAATGTGCCAGCCCTGAAAGCTGTTGCTGGTCTTCACCTTCCCGTGGTAGCCCACACACAGGAACAACAGCACTAGGGATAAGTGCTTTCCCAGAGATGTCATATCTCATGGTGCTCGTTCTCGGCAGAGCCTGTTTCCGAAAAGGCAAACGTCTGGCTATTCATCCTACGAGGAAGGAGACAGCCATGAAAGCTGTTGCTGGTCTTCACCTTCCCGTGGTAGCCCACACACAGGAACAACAGCACTAGGGATAAGTGCTTTCCCAGAGATGTCATATCTCATGGTGCTCGTTCACGACAGAGCCTGTTTCCGAAAAGACATACGACTGGCTCCTTCTCCCACAAGGAATGTGCCAGCCCTGAAAGCTGTTGCTGGTCCTGACCTTCCCATAGTAGCCCATACACAGGAACAACAGTACTGGGGATCTGTGCTTTCCCACAAATGTCATGTGTCATGGTGCTCGGTCTCGGCAGAGCCTGTTTCCGAAAAGGCAAACGTCTGGCTATTCCTCCTACGAGGAAGGAGACAGCCCTGAAAGCTGTTGCTGGTCTTCACCTTCCCGTGGTAGCCCACACACAGGAACAACAGCACTAGGGATAAGTGCTTTCCCAGAGATGTCATATCTCATGGTGCTCGTCCTCGGCAGAGCCTGTTTCCGAAAAGACATACGACCGGCTCCTTCTCCCACAAGGAATGTGCCAGCCCTGAAAGCGGTTGCTGGTCTTCACCTTCCCTTGGTAGCCCACACACAGGAATAACAGCACTAGGGATCTGTGCTTTCCCAGAGATGTCATATCTCATGGTGCTCGTCCTCGGCAGAGCCTGTTTCCGAAAAGGCAAACGTCTGGCTATTCCTCCTACGAGGAAGGAGACAGCCATGAAAGCTGTTGCTGGTCTTCACCTTCCCGTGGTAGCCCACACACAGGAACAACAGCACTAGGGATAAGTGCTTTCCCAGAGATGTCATATCTCATGGTGCTCGTTCACGACAGAGCCTGTTTCCGAAAAGACATACGACTGGCTCCTTCTCCCACAAGGAATGTGCCAGCCCTGAAAGCTGTTGCTGCTCCTGACCTTCCCATAGTAGCCCATACACAGGAACAACAGTACTGGGGATCTGTGCTTTCCCACAAATGTCATGTGTCATGGTGCTCGGTCTCGGCAGAGCCTGTTTCCGAAAAGGCAAACGTCTGGCTATTCCTCCTACGAGGAAGGAGACAGCCCTGTAAGCTGTTGCTGGTGTTTACCTTCCCTTGGTGACCTACTCACAGGCACAACAGCACTGGGGATCTGTGCTTTCCCAGAGATGTCATATCTCATGGTGCTCGTTCTCGGCAGAGCCTGTTTCCGAAAAGACATACGACCGGCTCCTTCTCCCACAAGGAATGTGCCAGCCCTGAAAGCGGTTGCTGGTCTTCACCTTCCCTTGGTAGCCCACACACAGGAATAACAGCACTAGGGATCTGTGCTTTCCCAGAGATGTCATATCTCATGGTGCTCGTCCTCGGCAGAGCCTGTTTCCGAAAAGGCAAACGTCTGGCTATTCCTCCTACGAGGAAGGAGACAGCCCTGAAAGCTGTTGCTGGTCTTCACCTTCCCGTGGTAGCCCACACACAGGAACAACAGCACTAGGGATAAGTGCTTTCCCAGAGATGTCATATCTCATGGTGCTCATTCTCGGCAGAGCCTGTTTCCGAAAAGGCAAATGTCTGGCTATTCCTGCTACGAGGAATGTGCAAGCCCTGAAAGCTGTTGCTGGTCTTCACCTTCCCGTGGTAGCCCACACACAGGAACAACAGCACTAGGGATAAGTGCTTACCCAGAGATGTCATATCTCATGGTGCTCGTTCTCGGCAGAGCCTGTTTCCGAAAAGACATACGACCGGCTCCTTCTCCCACAAGGAATGTGCCAGCCCTGAAAGCGGTTGCTGGTCTTCACCTTCCCTTGGTAGCCCACACACAGGAATAACAGCACTAGGGATCTGTGCTTTCCCAGAGATGTCATATCTCATGGTGCTCGTCCTCGGCAGAGCCTGTTTCCGAAAAGGCAAACGTCTGGCTATTCCTCCTACGAGGAAGGAGACAGCCCTGAAAGCTGTTGCTGGTCTTCACCTTCCCGTGGTAGCCCACACACAGGAACAACAGCACTAGGGATAAGTGCTTTCCCAGAGATGTCATATCTCATGGTGCTCGTTCTCGGCAGAGCCTGTTTCCGAAAAGGCAAACGTCTGGCTATTCATCCTACGAGGAAGGAGACAGCCATGAAAGCTGTTGCTGGTCTTCACCTTCCCGTGGTAGCCCACACACAGGAACAACAGCACTAGGGATAAGTGCTTTCCCAGAGATGTCATATCTCATGGTGCTCGTTCACGACAGAGCCTGTTTCCGAAAAGACATACGACTGGCTCCTTCTCCCACAAGGAATGTGCCAGCCCTGAAAGCTGTTGCTGGTCCTGACCTTCCCATAGTAGCCCATACACAGGAACAACAGTACTGGGGATCTGTGCTTTCCCACAAATGTCATGTGTCATGGTGCTCGGTCTCGGCAGAGCCTGTTTCCGAAAAGGCAAACGTCTGGCTATTCCTCCTACGAGGAAGGAGACAGCCATGAAAGCTGTTGCTGGTCTTCACCTTCCCGTGGTAGCCCACACACAGGAACAACAGCACTAGGGATAAGTGCTTTCCCAGAGATGTCATATCTCATGGTGCTCGTCCTCGGCAGAGCCTGTTTCCGAAAAGGCAAACGTCTGGCTATTCCTGCTACGAGGAATGTGCAAGCCCTGAAAGCTGTTGCTGGTCTTCACCTTCCCGTGGTAGCCCACACACAGGAACAACAGCACTAGGGATAAGTGCTTACCCAGAGATGTCATATCTCATTGTGCTCGTTCTCGGCAGAGCCTGTTTCCGAAAAGACATACGACCGGCTCCTTCTCCCACAAGGAATGTGCCAGCCCTGAAAGCGGTTGCTGGTCTTCACCTTCCCTTGGTAGCCCACACACAGGAATAACAGCACTAGGGATCTGTGCTTTCCCAGAGATGTCATATCTCATGGTGCTCGTCCTCGGCAGAGCCTGTTTCCGAAAAGGCAAACGTCTGGCTATTCCTCCTACGAGGAAGGAGACAGCCCTGAAAGCTGTTGCTGGTCTTCACCTTCCCGTGGTAGCCCACACACAGGAACAACAGCACTAGGGATAAGTGCTTTCCCAGAGATGTCATATCTCATGGTGCTCGTTCACGACAGAGCCTGTTTCCGAAAAGACATACGACTGGCTCCTTCTCCCACAAGGAATGTGCCAGCCCTGAAAGCTGTTGCTGGTCCTGACCTTCCCATAGTAGCCCATACACAGGAACAACAGTACTGGGGATCTGTGCTTTCCCACAAATGTCATGTGTCATGGTGCTCGGTCTCGGCAGAGCCTGTTTCCGAAAAGGCAAACGTCTGGCTATTCCTCCTACGAGGAAGGAGACAGCCCTGTAAGCTGTTGCTGGTGTTTACCTTCCCTTGGTGACCTACTCACAGGCACAACAGCACTGGGGATCTGTGCTTTCCCAGAGATGTCATATCTCATGGTGCTCGTTCTCGGCAGAGCCTGTTTCCGAAAAGACATACGACCGGCTCCTTCTCCCACAAGGAATGTGCCAGCCCTGAAAGCGGTTGCTGGTCTTCACCTTCCCTTGGTAGCCCACACACAGGAATAACAGCACTAGGGATCTGTGCTTTCCCAGAGATGTCATATCTCATGGTGCTCGTCCTCGGCAGAGCCTGTTTCCGAAAAGGCAAACGTCTGGCTATTCCTCCTACGAGGAAGGAGACAGCCCTGAAAGCTGTTGCTGGTCTTCACCTTCCCGTGGTAGCCCACACACAGGAACAACAGCACTAGGGATAAGTGCTTTCCCAGAGATGTCATATCTCATGGTGCTCATTCTCGGCAGAGCCTGTTTCCGAAAAGGCAAATGTCTGGCTATTCCTCCTACGAGGAATGTGCAAGCCCTGAAAGCTGTTGCTGGTCTTCACCTTCCCGTGGTAGCCCACACACAGGAACAACAGCACTAGGGATAAGTGCTTACCCAGAGATGTCATATCTCATGGTGCTCGTTCTCGGCAGAGCCTGTTTCCGAAAAGACATACGACCGGCTCCTTCTCCCACAAGGAATGTGCCAGCCCTGAAAGCGGTTGCTGGTCTTCACCTTCCCTTGGTAGCCCACACACAGGAATAACAGCACTAGGGATCTGTGCTTTCCCAGAGATGTCATATCTCATGGTGCTCGTCCTCGGCAGAGCCTGTTTCCGAAAAGGCAAACGTCTGGCTATTCCTCCTACGAGGAAGGAGACAGCCCTGAAAGCTGTTGCTGGTCTTCACCTTCCCGTGGTAGCCCACACACAGGAACAACAGCACTAGGGATAAGTGCTTTCCCAGAGATGTCATATCTCATGGTGCTCGTCCTCGGCAGAGCCTGTTTCCGAAAAGGCAAACGTCTGGCTATTCCTGCTACGAGGAATGTGCAAGCCCTGAAAGCTGTTGCTGGTCTTCACCTTCCCGTGGTAGCCCACACACAGGAACAACAGCACTAGGGATAAGTGCTTACCCAGAGATGTCATATCTCATTGTGCTCGTTCTCGGCAGAGCCTGTTTCCGAAAAGACATACGACCGGCTCCTTCTCCCACAAGGAATGTGCCAGCCCTGAAAGTGGTTGCTGGTCTTCACCTTCCCTTGGTAGCCCACACACAGGAATAACAGCACTAGGGATCTGTGCTTTCCCACAAATGTCATGTGTCATGGTGCTCGGTCTCGGCAGAGCCTGTTTCCGAAAAGGCAAACGTCTGGCTATTCCTCCTACGAGGAAGGAGACAGCCATGAAAGCTGTTGCTGGTCTTCACCTTCCCGTGGTAGCCCACACACAGGAACAACAGCACTAGGGATAAGTGCTTTCCCAGAGATGTCATATCTCATGGTGCTCGTTCACGACAGAGCCTGTTTCCGAAAAGACATACGACTGGCTCCTTCTCCCACAAGGAATGTGCCAGCCCTGAAAGCTGTTGCTGGTCCTGACCTTCCCATAGTAGCCCATACACAGGAACAACAGTACTGGGGATCTGTGCTTTCCCACAAATGTCATGTGTCATGGTGCTCGGTCTCGGCAGAGCCTGTTTCCGAAAAGGCAAACGTCTGGCTATTCCTCCTACGAGGAAGGAGACAGCCCTGTAAGCTGTTGCTGGTGTTTACCTTCCCTTGGTGACCTACTCACAGGCACAACAGCACTGGGGATCTGTGCTTTCCCAGAGATGTCATATCTCATGGTGCTCGTTCTCGGCAGAGCCTGTTTCCGAAAAGACATACGACCGGCTCCTTCTCCCACAAGGAATGTGCCAGCCCTGAAAGCGGTTGCTGGTCTTCACCTTCCCTTGGTAGCCCACACACAGGAATAACAGCACTAGGGATCTGTGCTTTCCCAGAGATGTCATATCTCATGGTGCTCGTCCTCGGCAGAGCCTGTTTCCGAAAAGGCAAACGTCTGGCTATTCCTCCTACGAGGAAGGAGACAGCCCTGAAAGCTGTTGCTGGTCTTCACCTTCCCGTGGTAGCCCACACACAGGAACAACAGCACTAGGGATAAGTGCTTTCCCAGAGATGTCATATCTCATGGTGCTCGTCCTCGGCAGAGCCTGTTTCCGAAAAGGCAAACGTCTGGCTATTCATCCTACGAGGAAGGAGACAGCCATGAAAGCTGTTGCTGGTCTTCACCTTCCCGTGGTAGCCCACACACAGGAACAACAGCACTAGGGATAAGTGCTTTCCCAGAGATGTCATATCTCATGGTGCTCGTTCACGACAGAGCCTGTTTCCGAAAAGACATACGACTGGCTCCTTCTCCCACAAGGAATGTGCCAGCCCTGAAAGCTGTTGCTGGTCCTGACCTTCCCATAGTAGCCCATACACAGGAACAACAGTACTGGGGATCTGTGCTTTCCCACAAATGTCATGTGTCATGGTGCTCGGTCTCGGCAGAGCCTGTTTCCGAAAAGGCAAACGTCTGGCTATTCCTCCTACGAGGAAGGAGACAGCCCTGAAAGCTGTTGCTGGTCTTCACCTTCCCGTGGTAGCCCACACACAGGAACAACAGCACTAGGGATAAGTGCTTTCCCAGAGATGTCATATCTCATGGTGCTCGTCCTCGGCAGAGCCTGTTTCCGAAAAGGCAAACGTCTGGCTATTCCTGCTACGAGGAATGTGCAAGCCCTGAAAGCTGTTGCTGGTCTTCACCTTCCCGTGGTAGCCCACACACAGGAACAACAGCACTAGGGATAAGTGCTTACCCAGAGATGTCATATCTCATGGTGCTCGTTCTCGGCAGAGCCTGTTTCCGAAAAGACATACGACCGGCTCCTTCTCCCACAAGGAATGTGCCAGCCCTGAAAGCGGTTGCTGGTCTTCACCTTCCCTTGGTAGCCCACACACAGGAATAACAGCACTAGGGATCTGTGCTTTCCCAGAGATGTCATATCTCATGGTGCTCGTCCTCGGCAGAGCCTGTTTCCGAAAAGGCAAACGTCTGGCTATTCCTCCTACGAGGAAGGAGACAGCCATGAAAGCTGTTGCTGGTCTTCACCTTCCCGTGGTAGCCCACACACAGGAACAACAGCACTAGGGATAAGTGCTTTCCCAGAGATGTCATATCTCATGGTGCTCGTTCACGACAGAGCCTGTTTCCGAAAAGACATACGACTGGCTCCTTCTCCCACAAGGAATGTGCCAGCCCTGAAAGCTGTTGCTGCTCCTGACCTTCCCATAGTAGCCCATACACAGGAACAACAGTACTGGGGATCTGTGCTTTCCCACAAATGTCATGTGTCATGGTGCTCGGTCTCGGCAGAGCCTGTTTCCGAAAAGGCAAACGTCTGGCTATTCCTCCTACGAGGAAGGAGACAGCCCTGTAAGCTGTTGCTGGTGTTTACCTTCCCTTGGTGACCTACTCACAGGCACAACAGCACTGGGGATCTGTGCTTTCCCAGAGATGTCATATCTCATGGTGCTCGTCCTCGGCAGAGCCTGTTTCCGAAAAGGCAAACGTCTGGCTATTCCTGCTACGAGGAATGTGCAAGCCCTGAAAGCTGTTGCTGGTCTTCACCTTCCCGTGGTAGCCCACACACAGGAACAACAGCACTAGGGATAAGTGCTTTCCCAGAGATGTCATATCTCATGGTGCTCGTTCTCGGCAGAGCCTGTTTCCGAAAAGGCAAACGTCTGGCTATTCCTGCTACGAGGAATGTGCCAGCCCTGAAAGCTGTTGCTGGTCTTCACCTTCCCGTGGTAGCTCACACACAGGAACAACAGCACTAGGGATAAGTGCTTACCCAGAGATGTCATATCTCATGGTGCTCGTTCTCGGCAGAGCCTGTTTCCGAAAAGACATACGACCGGCTCCTTCTCCCACAAGGAATGTGCCAGCCCTGAAAGCGGTTGCTGGTCTTCACCTTCCCTTGGTAGCCCACACACAGGAATAACAGCACTAGGGATCTGTGCTTTCCCAGAGATGTCATATCTCATGGTGCTCGTCCTCGGCAGAGCCTGTTTCCGAAAGGGCAAACGTCTGGCTATTCCTCCTACGAGGAAGGAGACAGCCATGAAAGCTGTTGCTGGTCTTCACCTTCCCGTGGTAGCCCACACACAGGAACAACAGCACTAGGGATAAGTGCTTTCCCAGAGATGTCATATCTCATGGTGCTCGTTCTCGGCAGAGCCTGTTTCCGAAAAGGCAAACGTCTGGCTATTCCTGCTACGAGGAAGGAGACAGCCATGAAAGCTGTTGCTGGTCTTCACCTTCCCGTGGTAGCCCACACACAGGAACAACAGCACTAGGGATAAGTGCTTACCCAGAGATGTCATATCTCATGGTGCTCGTTCTCGGCAGAGCCTGTTTCCGAAAAGACATACGACCGGCTCCTTCTCCCACAAGGAATGTGCCAGCCCTGAAAGCGGTTGCTGGTCTTCACCTTCCCTTGGTAGCCCACACACAGGAATAACAGCACTAGGGATCTGTGCTTTCCCAGAGATGTCATATCTCATGGTGCTCGTCCTCGGCAGAGCCTGTTTCCGAAAAGGCAAACGTCTGGCTATTCCTCCTACGAGGAAGGAGACAGCCCTGAAAGCTGTTGCTGGTCTTCACCTTCCCGTGGTAGCCCACACACAGGAACAACAGCACTAGGGATAAGTGCTTTCCCAGAGATGTCATATCTCATGGTGCTCGTTCACGACAGAGCCTGTTTCCGAAAAGACATACGACTGGCTCCTTCTCCCACAAGGAATGTGCCAGCCCTGAAAGCTGTTGCTGGTCCTGACCTTCCCTTGGTAGCCCAGACACAGGAATAACAGCACTAGGGATCTGTGCTTTCCCAGAGATGTCATATCTCATGGTGCTCGTCCTCGGCAGAGCCTGTTTCCGAAAAGGCAAACGTCTGGCTATTCCTCCTACGAGGAAGGAGACAGCCATGAAAGCTGTTGCTGGTCTTCACCTTCCCGTGGTAGCCCACACACAGGAACAACAGCACTAGGGATAAGTGCTTTCCCAGAGATGTCATATCTCATGGTGCTCGTCCTCGGCAGAGCCTGTTTCCGAAAAGGCAAACGTCTGGCTATTCATCCTACGAGGAAGGAGACAGCCCTGAAAGCTGTTGCTGGTCTTCACCTTCCCGTGGTAGCCCACACACAGGAACAACAGCACTAGGGATAAGTGCTTACCCAGAGATGTCATATCTCATGGTGCTCGTTCTCGGCAGAGCCTGTTTCCGAAAAGACATACGACCGGCTCCTTCTCCCACAAGGAATGTGCCAGCCCTGAAAGCAGTTGCTGGTCTTCACCTTCCCTTGGTAGCCACACACAGGAATAACAGCACTAGGGATCTGTGCTTTCCCAGAGATGTCATATCTCATGGTGCTCGTCCTCGGCAGAGCCTGTTTCCGAAAAGGCAAACGTCTGGCTATTCCTCCTACGAGGAAGGAGACAGCCCTGAAAGCTGTTGCTGGTCTTCACCTTCCCGTGGTAGCCCACACACAGGAACAACAGCACTAGGGATAAGTGCTTTCCCAGAGATGTCATATCTCATGGTGCTCGTTCACGACAGAGCCTGTTTCCGAAAAGACATACGACTGGCTCCTTCTCCCACAAGGAATGTGCCAGCCCTGAAAGCTGTTGCTGCTCCTGACCTTCCCATAGTAGCCCATACACAGGAACAACAGTACTGGGGATCTGTGCTTTCCCACAAATGTCATGTGTCATGGTGCTCGGTCTCGGCAGAGCCTGTTTCCGAAAAGGCAAACGTCTGGCTATTCCTCCTACGAGGAAGGAGACAGCCCTGTAAGCTGTTGCTGGTGTTTACCTTCCCTTGGTGACCTACTCACAGGCACAACAGCACTGGGGATCTGTGCTTTCCCAGAGATGTCATATCTCATGGTGCTCGTTCTCGGCAGAGCCTGTTTCCGAAAAGACATACGACCGGCTCCTTCTCCCACAAGGAATGTGCCAGCCCTGAAAGCGGTTGCTGGTCTTCACCTTCCCGTGGTAGCCCACACACAGGAATAACAGCACTAGGGACCTGTGCTTTCCCAGAGATGTCATATCTCATGGTGCTCGTCCTCGGCAGAGCCTGTTTCCGAAAAGGCAAACGTCTGGCTATTCCTCCTACGAGGAAGGAGACAGCCATGAAAGCTGTTGCTGGTCTTCACCTTCCCGTGGTAGCCCACACACAGGAACAACAGCACTAGGGATAAGTGCTTTCCCAGAGATGTCATATCTCATGGTGCTCGTCCTCGGCAGAGCCTGTTTCCGAAAAGGCAAACGTCTGGCTATTCCTGCTACGAGGAATGTGCAAGCCCTGAAAGCTGTTGCTGGTCTTCACCTTCCCGTGGTAGCCCACACACAGGAACAACAGCACTAGGGATAAGTGCTTACCCAGAGATGTCATATCTCATGGTGCTCGTTCTCGGCAGAGCCTGTTTCCGAAAAGACATACGACCGGCTCCTTCTCCCACAAGGAATGTGCCAGCCCTGAAAGCGGTTGCTGGTCTTCACCTTCCCTTGGTAGCCCACACACAGGAATAACAGCACTAGGGATCTGTGCTTTCCCAGAGATGTCATATCTCATGGTGCTCGTCCTCGGCAGAGCCTGTTTCCGAAAAGGCAAACGTCTGGCTATTCCTCCTACGAGGAAGGAGACAGCCCTGAAAGCTGTTGCTGGTCTTCACCTTCCCGTGGTAGCCCACACACAGGAACAACAGCACTAGGGATAAGTGCTTTCCCAGAGATGTCATATCTCATGGTGCTCGTTCTCGGCAGAGCCTGTTTCCGAAAAGGCAAACGTCTGGCTATTCCTGCTACGAGGAAGGAGACAGCCCTGAAAGCTGTTGCTGGTCTTCACCTTCCCGTGGTAGCTCACACACAGGAACAACAGCACTAGGGATAAGTGCTTACCCAGAGATGTCATATCTCATGGTGCTCGTTCTCGGCAGAGCCTGTTTCCGAAAAGACATACGACCGGCTCCTTCTCCCACAAGGAATGTGCCAGCCCTGAAAGCGGTTGCTGGTCTTCACCTTCCCTTGGTAGCCCACACACAGGAATAACAGCACTAGGGATCTGTGCTTTCCCAGAGATGTCATATCTCATGGTGCTCGTCCTCGGCAGAGCCTGTTTCCGAAAAGGCAAACGTCTGGCTATTCCTCCTACGAGGAAGGAGACAGCCCTGAAAGCTGTTGCTGGTCTTCACCTTCCCGTGGTAGCCCACACACAGGAACAACAGCACTAGGGATAAGTGCTTTCCCAGAGATGTCATATCTCATGGTGCTCGTTCTCGGCAGAGCCTGTTTCCGAAAAGGCAAACGTCTGGCTATTCATCCTACGAGGAAGGAGACAGCCATGAAAGCTGTTGCTGGTCTTCACCTTCCCGTGGTAGCCCACACACAGGAACAACAGCACTAGGGATAAGTGCTTTCCCAGAGATGTCATATCTCATGGTGCTCGTTCACGACAGAGCCTGTTTCCGAAAAGACATACGACTGGCTCCTTCTCCCACAAGGAATGTGCCAGCCCTGAAAGCTGTTGCTGGTCCTGACCTTCCCATAGTAGCCCATACACAGGAACAACAGTACTGGGGATCTGTGCTTTCCCACAAATGTCATGTGTCATGGTGCTCGGTCTCGGCAGAGCCTGTTTCCGAAAAGGCAAACGTCTGGCTATTCCTCCTACGAGGAAGGAGACAGCCCTGAAAGCTGTTGCTGGTCTTCACCTTCCCGTGGTAGCCCACACACAGGAACAACAGCACTAGGGATAAGTGCTTTCCCAGAGATGTCATATCTCATGGTGCTCGTCCTCGGCAGAGCCTGTTTCCGAAAAGGCAAACGTCTGGCTATTCCTGCTACGAGGAATGTGCCAGCCCTGAAAGCTGTTGCTGGTCTTCACCTTTCCGTGGTAGCCCACACACAGGAACAACAGCACTAGGGATAAGTGCTTACCCAGAGATGTCATATCTCATGGTGCTCGTTCTCGGCAGAGCCTGTTTCCGAAAAGACATACGACCGGCTCCTTCTCCCACAAGGAATGTGCCAGCCCTGAAAGCGGTTGCTGGTCTTCACCTTCCCTTGGTAGCCCACACACAGGAATAACAGCACTAGGGATCTGTGCTTTCCCAGAGATGTCATATCTCATGGTGCTCGTCCTCGGCAGAGCCTGTTTCCGAAAAGGCAAACGTCTGGCTATTCCTCCTACGAGGAAGGAGACAGCCCTGAAAGCTGTTGCTGGTCTTCACCTTCCCGTGGTAGCCCACACACAGGAACAACAGCACTAGGGATAAGTGCTTTCCCAGAGATGTCATATCTCATGGTGCTCGTTCTCGGCAGAGCCTGTTTCCGAAAAGGCAAACGTCTGGCTATTCCTGCTACGAGGAAGGAGACAGCCCTGAAAGCTGTTGCTGGTCTTCACCTTCCCGTGGTAGCTCACACACAGGAACAACAGCACTAGGGATAAGTGCTTACCCAGAGATGTCATATCTCATGGTGCTCGTTCTCGGCAGAGCCTGTTTCCGAAAAGACATACGACCGGCTCCTTCTCCCACAAGGAATGTGCCAGCCCTGAAAGCGGTTGCTGGTCTTCACCTTCCCTTGGTAGCCCACACACAGGAATAACAGCACTAGGGATCTGTGCTTTCCCAGAGATGTCATATCTCATGGTGCTCGTCCTCGGCAGAGCCTGTTTCCGAAAAGGCAAACGTCTGGCTATTCCTCCTACGAGGAAGGAGACAGCCCTGAAAGCTGTTGCTGGTCTTCACCTTCCCGTGGTAGCCCACACACAGGAACAACAGCACTAGGGATAAGTGCTTTCCCAGAGATGTCATATCTCATGGTGCTCGTTCTCGGCAGAGCCTGTTTCCGAAAAGGCAAACGTCTGGCTATTCATCCTACGAGGAAGGAGACAGCCATGAAAGCTGTTGCTGGTCTTCACCTTCCCGTGGTAGCCCACACACAGGAACAACAGCACTAGGGATAAGTGCTTACCCAGAGATGTCATATCTCATGGTGCTCGTTCACGACAGAGCCTGTTTCCGAAAAGACATACGACTGGCTCTTTCTCCCACAAGGAATGTGCCAGCCCTGAAAGCTGTTGCTGGTCCTGACCTTCCCATAGTAGCCCATACACAGGAACAACAGTACTGGGGATCTGTGCTTTCCCACAAATGTCATGTGTCATGGTGCTCGGTCTCGGCAGAGCCTGTTTCCGAAAAGGCAAACGTCTGGCTATTCCTCCTACGAGGAAGGAGACAGCCCTGAAAGCTGTTGCTGGTCTTCACCTTCCCGTGGTAGCCCACACACAGGAACAACAGCACTAGGGATAAGTGCTTTCCCAGAGATGTCATATCTCATGGTGCTCGTCCTCGGCAGAGCCTGTTTCCGAAAAGGCAAACGTCTGGCTATTCCTGCTACGAGGAATGTGCCAGCCCTGAAAGCTGTTGCTGGTCTTCACCTTCCCGTGGTAGCCCACACACAGGAACAACAGCACTAGGGATAAGTGCTTACCCAGAGATGTCATATCTCATGGTGCTCGTTCTCGGCAGAGCCTGTTTCCGAAAAGACATACGACCGGCTCCTTCTCCCACAAGGAATGTGCCAGCCCTGAAAGCGGTTGCTGGTCTTCACCTTCCCTTGGTAGCCCACACACAGGAATAACAGCACTAGGGATCTGTGCTTTCCCAGAGATGTCATATCTCATGGTGCTCGTCCTCGGCAGAGCCTGTTTCCGAAAAGGCAAACGTCTGGCTATTCCTCCTACGAGGAAGGAGACAGCCCTGAAAGCTGTTGCTGGTCTTCACCTTCCCGTGGTAGCCCACACACAGGAACAACAGCACTAGGGATAAGTGCTTTCCCAGAGATGTCATATCTCATGGTGCTCGTTCTCGGCAGAGCCTGTTTCCGAAAAGGCAAACGTCTGGCTATTCCTGCTACGAGGAAGGAGACAGCCCTGAAAGCTGTTGCTGGTCTTCACCTTCCCGTGGTAGCTCACACACAGGAACAACAGCACTAGGGATAAGTGCTTACCCAGAGATGTCATATCTCATGGTGCTCGTTCTCGGCAGAGCCTGTTTCCGAAAAGACATACGACCGGCTCCTTCTCCCACAAGGAATGTGCCAGCCCTGAAAGCGGTTGCTGGTCTTCACCTTCCCTTGGTAGCCCACACACAGGAATAACAGCACTAGGGATCTGTGCTTTCCCAGAGATGTCATATCTCATGGTGCTCGTCCTCGGCAGAGCCTGTTTCCGAAAAGGCAAACGTCTGGCTATTCCTCCTACGAGGAAGGAGACAGCCCTGAAAGCTGTTGCTGGTCTTCACCTTCCCGTGGTAGCCCACACACAGGAACAACAGCACTAGGGATAAGTGCTTTCCCAGAGATGTCATATCTCATGGTGCTCGTTCTCGGCAGAGCCTGTTTCCGAAAAGGCAAACGTCTGGCTATTCATCCTACGAGGAAGGAGACAGCCATGAAAGCTGTTGCTGGTCTTCACCTTCCCGTGGTAGCCCACACACAGGAACAACAGCACTAGGGATAAGTGCTTACCCAGAGATGTCATATCTCATGGTGCTCGTTCACGACAGAGCCTGTTTCCGAAAAGACATACGACTGGCTCCTTCTCCCACAAGGAATGTGCCAGCCCTGAAAGCTGTTGCTGCTCCTGACCTTCCCATAGTAGCCCATACACAGGAACAACAGTACTGGGGATCTGTGCTTTCCCACAAATGTCATGTGTCATGGTGCTCGGTCTCGGCAGAGCCTGTTTCCGAAAAGGCAAACGTCTGGCTATTCCTCCTACGAGGAAGGAGACAGCCATGAAAGCTGTTGCTGGTCTTCACCTTCCCGTGGTAGCCCACACACAGGAACAACAGCACTAGGGATAAGTGCTTTCCCAGAGATGTCATATCTCATGGTGCTCGTCCTCGGCAGAGCCTGTTTCCGAAAAGGCAAACGTCTGGCTATTCCTGCTACGAGGAATGTGCCAGCCCTGAAAGCTGTTGCTGGTCTTCACCTTCCCGTGGTAGCCCACACACAGGAACAACAGCACTAGGGATAAGTGCTTACCCAGAGATGTCATATCTCATTGTGCTCGTTCTCGGCAGAGCCTGTTTCCGAAAAGACATACGACCGGCTCCTTCTCCCACAAGGAATGTGCCAGCCCTGAAAGCGGTTGCTGGTCTTCACCTTCCCTTGGTAGCCCACACACAGGAATAACAGCACTAGGGATCTGTGCTTTCCCAGAGATGTCATATCTCATGGTGCTCGTCCTCGGCAGAGCCTGTTTCCGAAAAGGCAAACGTCTGGCTATTCCTCCTACGAGGAAGGAGACAGCCATGAAAGCTGTTGCTGGTCTTCACCTTCCCGTGGTAGCCCACACACAGGAACAACAGCACTAGGGATAAGTGCTTTCCCAGAGATGTCATATCTCATGGTGCTCGTTCACGACAGAGCCTGTTTCCGAAAAGACATACGACTGGCTCCTTCTCCCACAAGGAATGTGCCAGCCCTGAAAGCTGTTGCTGCTCCTGACCTTCCCATAGTAGCCCATACACAGGAACAACAGTACTGGGGATCTGTGCTTTCCCACAAATGTCATGTGTCATGGTGCTCGGTCTCGGCAGAGCCTGTTTCCGAAAAGGCAAACGTCTGGCTATTCCTCCTACGAGGAAGGAGACAGCCCTGTAAGCTGTTGCTGGTGTTTACCTTCCCTTGGTGACCTACTCACAGGCACAACAGCACTGGGGATCTGTGCTTTCCCAGAGATGTCATATCTCATGGTGCTCGTTCTCGGCAGAGCCTGTTTCCGAAAAGACATACGACCGGCTCCTTCTCCCACAAGGAATGTGCCAGCCCTGAAAGCGGTTGCTGGTCTTCACCTTCCCTTGGTAGCCCACACACAGGAATAACAGCACTAGGGATCTGTGCTTTCCCAGAGATGTCATATCTCATGGTGCTCGTCCTCGGCAGAGCCTGTTTCCGAAAAGGCAAACGTCTGGCTATTCCTCCTACGAGGAAGGAGACAGCCCTGAAAGCTGTTGCTGGTCTTCACCTTCCCGTGGTAGCCCACACACAGGAACAACAGCACTAGGGATAAGTGCTTTCCCAGAGATGTCATATCTCATGGTGCTCGTCCTCGGCAGAGCCTGTTTCCGAAAAGGCAAACGTCTGGCTATTCATCCTACGAGGAAGGAGACAGCCATGAAAGCTGTTGCTGGTCTTCACCTTCCCGTGGTAGCCCACACACAGGAACAACAGCACTAGGGATAAGTGCTTTCCCAGAGATGTCATATCTCATGGTGCTCGTTCACGACAGAGCCTGTTTCCGAAAAGACATACGACTGGCTCCTTCTCCCACAAGGAATGTGCCAGCCCTGAAAGCTGTTGCTGGTCCTGACCTTCCCATAGTAGCCCATACACAGGAACAACAGTACTGGGGATCTGTGCTTTCCCACAAATGTCATGTGTCATGGTGCTCGGTCTCGGCAGAGCCTGTTTCCGAAAAGGCAAACGTCTGGCTATTCCTCCTACGAGGAAGGAGACAGCCCTGAAAGCTGTTGCTGGTCTTCACCTTCCCGTGGTAGCCCACACACAGGAACAACAGCACTAGGGATAAGTGCTTTCCCAGAGATGTCATATCTCATGGTGCTCGTCCTCGGCAGAGCCTGTTTCCGAAAAGGCAAACGTCTGGCTATTCCTCCTACGAGGAATGTGCAAGCCCTGAAAGCTGTTGCTGGTCTTCACCTTCCCGTGGTAGCCCACACACAGGAACAACAGCACTAGGGATAAGTGCTTACCCAGAGATGTCATATCTCATGGTGCTCGTTCTCGGCAGAGCCTGTTTCCGAAAAGACATACGACCGGCTCCTTCTCCCACAAGGAATGTGCCAGCCCTGAAAGCGGTTGCTGGTCTTCACCTTCCCTTGGTAGCCCACACACAGGAATAACAGCACTAGGGATCTGTGCTTTCCCAGAGATGTCATATCTCATGGTGCTCGTCCTCGGCAGAGCCTGTTTCCGAAAAGGCAAACGTCTGGCTATTCCTCCTACGAGGAAGGAGACAGCCCTGAAAGCTGTTGCTGGTCTTCACCTTCCCGTGGTAGCCCACACACAGGAACAACAGCACTAGGGATAAGTGCTTTCCCAGAGATGTCATATCTCATGGTGCTCGTTCACGACAGAGCCTGTTTCCGAAAAGACATACGACTGGCTCCTTCTCCCACAAGGAATGTGCCAGCCCTGAAAGCTGTTGCTGGTCCTGACCTTCCCATAGTAGCCCATACACAGGAACAACAGTACTGGGGATCTGTGCTTTCCCACAAATGTCATGTGTCATGGTGCTCGGTCTCGGCAGAGCCTGTTTCCGAAAAGGCAAACGTCTGGCTATTCCTCCTACGAGGAAGGAGACAGCCCTGTAAGCTGTTGCTGGTGTTTACCTTCCCTTGGTGACCTACTCACAGGCACAACAGCACTGGGGATCTGTGCTTTCCCAGAGATGTCATATCTCATGGTGCTCGTTCTCGGCAGAGCCTGTTTCCGAAAAGACATACGACCGGCTCCTTCTCCCACAAGGAATGTGCCAGCCCTGAAAGCGGTTGCTGGTCTTCACCTTCCCGTGGTAGCCCACACACAGGAATAACAGCACTAGGGACCTGTGCTTTCCCAGAGATGTCATATCTCATGGTGCTCGTCCTCGGCAGAGCCTGTTTCCGAAAAGGCAAACGTCTGGCTATTCCTCCTACGAGGAAGGAGACAGCCATGAAAGCTGTTGCTGGTCTTCACCTTCCCGTGGTAGCCCACACACAGGAACAACAGCACTAGGGATAAGTGCTTTCCCAGAGATGTCATATCTCATGGTGCTCGTCCTCGGCAGAGCCTGTTTCCGAAAAGGCAAACGTCTGGCTATTCCTGCTACGAGGAATGTGCAAGCCCTGAAAGCTGTTGCTGGTCTTCACCTTCCCGTGGTAGCCCACACACAGGAACAACAGCACTAGGGATAAGTGCTTACCCAGAGATGTCATATCTCATGGTGCTCGTTCTCGGCAGAGCCTGTTTCCGAAAAGACATACGACCGGCTCCTTCTCCCACAAGGAATGTGCCAGCCCTGAAAGCGGTTGCTGGTCTTCACCTTCCCTTGGTAGCCCACACACAGGAATAACAGCACTAGGGATAAGTGCTTTCCCAGAGATGTCATATCTCATGGTGCTCGTCCTCGGCAGAGCCTGTTTCCGAAAAGGCAAACGTCTGGCTATTCCTCCTACGAGGAAGGAGACAGCCCTGAAAGCTGTTGCTGGTCTTCACCTTCCCGTGGTAGCCCACACACAGGAACAACAGCACTAGGGATAAGTGCTTTCCCAGAGATGTCATATCTCATGGTGCTCGTTCTCGGCAGAGCCTGTTTCCGAAAAGGCAAACGTCTGGCTATTCCTGCTACGAGGAAGGAGACAGCCCTGAAAGCTGTTGCTGGTCTTCACCTTCCCGTGGTAGCTCACACACAGGAACAACAGCACTAGGGATAAGTGCTTACCCAGAGATGTCATATCTCATGGTGCTCGTCCTCGGCAGAGCCTGTTTCCGAAAAGGCAAACGTCTGGCTATTCCTGCTACGAGGAAGGAGATAGCCATGAAAGCTGTTGCTGGTCTTCACCTTCCCGTGGTAGCCCACACACAGGAACAACAGCACTAGGGATAAGTGCTTTCCCAGAGATGTCATATCTCATGGTGCTCGTTCTCGGCAGAGCCTGTTTCCGAAAAGGCAAACGTCTGGCTATTCATCCTACGAGGAAGGAGACAGCCATGAAAGCTGTTGCTGGTCTTCACCTTCCCGTGGTAGCCCACACACAGGAACAACAGCACTAGGGATAAGTGCTTTCCCAGAGATGTCATATCTCATGGTGCTCGTTCACGACAGAGCCTGTTTCCGAAAAGACATACGACTGGCTCCTTCTCCCACAAGGAATGTGCCAGCCCTGAAAGCTGTTGCTGGTCCTGACCTTCCCATAGTAGCCCATACACAGGAACAACAGTACTGGGGATCTGTGCTTTCCCACAAATGTCATGTGTCATGGTGCTCGGTCTCGGCAGAGCCTGTTTCCGAAAAGGCAAACGTCTGGCTATTCCTCCTACGAGGAAGGAGACAGCCATGAAAGCTGTTGCTGGTCTTCACCTTCCCGTGGTAGCCCACACACAGGAACAACAGCACTAGGGATAAGTGCTTTCCCAGAGATGTCATATCTCATGGTGCTCGTCCTCGGCAGAGCCTGTTTCCGAAAAGGCAAACGTCTGGCTATTCCTGCTACGAGGAATGTGCAAGCCCTGAAAGCTGTTGCTGGTCTTCACCTTCCCGTGGTAGCCCACACACAGGAACAACAGCACTAGGGATAAGTGCTTTCCCAGAGATGTCATATCTCATGGTGCTCGTTCTCGGCAGAGCCTGTTTCCGAAAAGGCAAACGTCTGGCTATTCCTGCTACGAGGAAGGAGACAGCCCTGAAAGCTGTTGCTGGTCTTCACCTTCCCGTGGTAGCTCACACACAGGAACAACAGCACTAGGGATAAGTGCTTACCCAGAGATGTCATATCTCATGGTGCTCGTTCTCGGCAGAGCCTGTTTCCGAAAAGACATACGACCGGCTCCTTCTCCCACAAGGAATGTGCCAGCCCTGAAAGCGGTTGCTGGTCTTCACCTTCCCTTGGTAGCCCACACACAGGAATAACAGCACTAGGGATCTGTGCTTTCCCAGAGATGTCATATCTCATGGTGCTCGTCCTCGGCAGAGCCTGTTTCCGAAAGGGCAAACGTCTGGCTATTCCTCCTACGAGGAAGGAGACAGCCATGAAAGCTGTTGCTGGTCTTCACCTTCCCGTGGTAGCCCACACACAGGAACAACAGCACTAGGGATAAGTGCTTTCCCAGAGATGTCATATCTCATGGTGCTCGTTCTCGGCAGAGCCTGTTTCCGAAAAGGCAAACGTCTGGCTATTCATCCTACGAGGAAGGAGACAGCCATGAAAGCTGTTGCTGGTCTTCACCTTCCCGTGGTAGCCCACACACAGGAACAACAGCACTAGGGATAAGTGCTTACCCAGAGATGTCATATCTCATGGTGCTCGTTCACGACAGAGCCTGTTTCCGAAAAGACATACGACTGGCTCCTTCTCCCACAAGGAATGTGCCAGCCCTGAAAGCTGTTGCTGGTCCTGACCTTCCCATAGTAGCCCATACACAGGAACAACAGTACTGGGGATCTGTGCTTTCCCACAAATGTCATGTGTCATGGTGCTCGGTCTCGGCAGAGCCTGTTTCCGAAAAGGCAAACGTCTGGCTATTCCTCCTACGAGGAAGGAGACAGCCCTGAAAGCTGTTGCTGGTCTTCACCTTCCCGTGGTAGCCCACACACAGGAACAACAGCACTAGGGATAAGTGCTTTCCCAGAGATGTCATATCTCATGGTGCTCGTCCTCGGCAGAGCCTGTTTCCGAAAAGGCAAACGTCTGGCTATTCATCCTACGAGGAAGGAGACAGCCCTGAAAGCTGTTGCTGGTCTTCACCTTCCCGTGGTAGCCCACACACAGGAACAACAGCACTAGGGATAAGTGCTTACCCAGAGATGTCATATCTCATGGTGCTCGTTCTCGGCAGAGCCTGTTTCCGAAAAGACATACGACCGGCTCCTTCTCCCACAAGGAATGTGCCAGCCCTGAAAGCAGTTGCTGGTCTTCACCTTCCCTTGGTAGCCACACACAGGAATAACAGCACTAGTGATCTGTGCTTTCCCAGAGATGTCATATCTCATGGTGCTCGTCCTCGGCAGAGCCTGTTTCCGAAAAGGCAAACGTCTGGCTATTCCTCCTACGAGGAAGGAGACAGCCCTGAAAGCTGTTGCTGGTCTTCACCTTCCCGTGGTAGCCCACACACAGGAACAACAGCACTAGGGATAAGTGCTTTCCCAGAGATGTCATATCTCATGGTGCTCGTTCACGACAGAGCCTGTTTCCGAAAAGACATACGACTGGCTCCTTCTCCCACAAGGAATGTGCCAGCCCTGAAAGCTGTTGCTGCTCCTGACCTTCCCATAGTAGCCCATACACAGGAACAACAGTACTGGGGATCTGTGCTTTCCCACAAATGTCATGTGTCATGGTGCTCGGTCTCGGCAGAGCCTGTTTCCGAAAAGGCAAACGTCTGGCTATTCCTCCTACGAGGAAGGAGACAGCCCTGTAAGCTGTTGCTGGTGTTTACCTTCCCTTGGTGACCTACTCACAGGCACAACAGCACTGGGGATCTGTGCTTTCCCAGAGATGTCATATCTCATGGTGCTCGTTCTCGGCAGAGCCTGTTTCCGAAAAGACATACGACCGGCTCCTTCTCCCACAAGGAATGTGCCAGCCCTGAAAGCGGTTGCTGGTCTTCACCTTCCCGTGGTAGCCCACACACAGGAATAACAGCACTAGGGACCTGTGCTTTCCCAGAGATGTCATATCTCATGGTGCTCGTCCTCGGCAGAGCCTGTTTCCGAAAAGGCAAACGTCTGGCTATTCCTCCTACGAGGAAGGAGACAGCCATGAAAGCTGTTGCTGGTCTTCACCTTCCCGTGGTAGCCCACACACAGGAACAACAGCACTAGGGATAAGTGCTTTCCCAGAGATGTCATATCTCATGGTGCTCGTCCTCGGCAGAGCCTGTTTCCGAAAAGGCAAACGTCTGGCTATTCATCCTACGAGGAAGGAGACAGCCATGAAAGCTGTTGCTGGTCTTCACCTTCCCGTGGTAGCCCACACACAGGAACAACAGCACTAGGGATAAGTGCTTACCCAGAGATGTCATATCTCATGGTGCTCGTTCTCGGCAGAGCCTGTTTCCGAAAAGACATACGACCGGCTCCTTCTCCCACAAGGAATGTGCCAGCCCTGAAAGCGGTTGCTGGTCTTCACCTTCCCTTGGTAGCCCACACACAGGAATAACAGCACTAGGGATCTGTGCTTTCCCAGAGATGTCATATCTCATGGTGCTCGTCCTCGGCAGAGCCTGTTTCCGAAAAGGCAAACGTCTGGCTATTCCTCCTACGAGGAAGGAGACAGCCCTGAAAGCTGTTGCTGGTCTTCACCTTCCCGTGGTAGCCCACACACAGGAACAACAGCACTAGGGATAAGTGCTTTCCCAGAGATGTCATATCTCATGGTGCTCGTTCTCGGCAGAGCCTGTTTCCGAAAAGGCAAACGTCTGGCTATTCCTGCTACGAGGAAGGAGACAGCCCTGAAAGCTGTTGCTGGTCTTCACCTTCCCGTGGTAGCTCACACACAGGAACAACAGCACTAGGGATAAGTGCTTACCCAGAGATGTCATATCTCATGGTGCTCGTTCTCGGCAGATCCTGTTTCCGAAAAGACATACGACCGGCTCCTTCTCCCACAAGGAATGTGCCAGCCCTGAAAGCGGTTGCTGGTCTTCACCTTCCCTTGGTAGCCCACACACAGGAATAACAGCACTAGGGATCTGTGCTTTCCCAGAGATGTCATATCTCATGGTGCTCGTCCTCGGCAGAGCCTGTTTCCGAAAAGGCAAACGTCTGGCTATTCCTCCTACGAGGAAGGAGACAGCCCTGAAAGCTGTTGCTGGTCTTCACCTTCCCGTGGTAGCCCACACACAGGAACAACAGCACTAGGGATAAGTGCTTTCCCAGAGATGTCATATCTCATGGTGCTCGTCCTCGGCAGAGCCTGTTTCCGAAAAGGCAAACGTCTGGCTATTCATCCTACGAGGAAGGAGACAGCCATGAAAGCTGTTGCTGGTCTTCACCTTCCCGTGGTAGCCCACACACAGGAACAACAGCACTAGGGATAAGTGCTTTCCCAGAGATGTCATATCTCATGGTGCTCGTTCACGACAGAGCCTGTTTCCGAAAAGACATACGACTGGCTCCTTCTCCCACAAGGAATGTGCCAGCCCTGAAAGCTGTTGCTGGTCCTGACCTTCCCATAGTAGCCCATACACAGGAACAACAGTACTGGGGATCTGTGCTTTCCCACAAATGTCATGTGTCATGGTGCTCGGTCTCGGCAGAGCCTGTTTCCGAAAAGGCAAACGTCTGGCTATTCCTCCTACGAGGAAGGAGACAGCCATGAAAGCTGTTGCTGGTCTTCACCTTCCCGTGGTAGCCCACACACAGGAACAACAGCACTAGGGATAAGTGCTTTCCCAGAGATGTCATATCTCATGGTGCTCGTCCTCGGCAGAGCCTGTTTCCGAAAAGGCAAACGTCTGGCTATTCCTGCTACGAGGAATGTGCCAGCCCTGAAAGCTGTTGCTGGTCTTCACCTTCCCGTGGTAGCCCACACACAGGAACAACAGCACTAGGGATAAGTGCTTACCCAGAGATGTCATATCTCATTGTGCTCGTTCTCGGCAGAGCCTGTTTCCGAAAAGACATACGACCGGCTCCTTCTCCCACAAGGAATGTGCCAGCCCTGAAAGCGGTTGCTGGTCTTCACCTTCCCTTGGTAGCCCACACACAGGAATAACAGCACTAGGGATCTGTGCTTTCCCAGAGATGTCATATCTCATGGTGCTCGTCCTCGGCAGAGCCTGTTTCCGAAAAGGCAAACGTCTGGCTATTCCTCCTACGAGGAAGGAGACAGCCATGAAAGCTGTTGCTGGTCTTCACCTTCCCGTGGTAGCCCACACACAGGAACAACAGCACTAGGGATAAGTGCTTTCCCAGAGATGTCATATCTCATGGTGCTCGTTCACGACAGAGCCTGTTTCCGAAAAGACATACGACTGGCTCCTTCTCCCACAAGGAATGTGCCAGCCCTGAAAGCTGTTGCTGGTCCTGACCTTCCCATAGTAGCCCATACACAGGAACAACAGTACTGGGGATCTGTGCTTTCCCACAAATGTCATGTGTCATGGTGCTCGGTCTCGGCAGAGCCTGTTTCCGAAAAAGCAAACGTCTGGCTATTCCTCCTACGAGGAAGGAGACAGCCCTGTAAGCTGTTGCTGGTGTTTACCTTCCCTTGGTGACCTACTCACAGGCACAACAGCACTGGGGATCTGTGCTTTCCCAGAGATGTCATATCTCATGGTGCTCGTTCTCGGCAGAGCCTGTTTCCGAAAAGACATACGACCGGCTCCTTCTCCCACAAGGAATGTGCCAGCCCTGAAAGCGGTTGCTGGTCTTCACCTTCCCGTGGTAGCCCACACACAGGAATAACAGCACTAGGGACCTGTGCTTTCCCAGAGATGTCATATCTCATGGTGCTCGTCCTCGGCAGAGCCTGTTTCCGAAAAGGCAAACGTCTGGCTATTCCTCCTACGAGGAAGGAGACAGCCATGAAAGCTGTTGCTGGTCTTCACCTTCCCGTGGTAGCCCACACACAGGAACAACAGCACTAGGGATAAGTGCTTTCCCAGAGATGTCATATCTCATGGTGCTCGTCCTCGGCAGAGCCTGTTTCCGAAAAGGCAAACGTCTGCCTATTCCTGCTACGAGGAATGTGCAAGCCCTGAAAGCTGTTGCTGGTCTTCACCTTCCCGTGGTAGCCCACACACAGGAACAACAGCACTAGGGATAAGTGCTTACCCAGAGATGTCATATCTCATGGTGCTCGTTCTCGGCAGAGCCTGTTTCCGAAAAGACATACGACCGGCTCCTTCTCCCACAAGGAATGTGCCAGCCCTGAAAGCGGTTGCTGGTCTTCACCTTCCCTTGGTAGCCCACACACAGGAATAACAGCACTAGGGATCTGTGCTTTCCCAGAGATGTCATATCTCATGGTGCTCGTCCTCGGCAGAGCCTGTTTCCGAAAAGGCAAACGTCTGGCTATTCCTCCTACGAGGAAGGAGACAGCCCTGAAAGCTGTTGCTGGTCTTCACCTTCCCGTGGTAGCCCACACACAGGAACAACAGCACTAGGGATAAGTGCTTTCCCAGAGATGTCATATCTCATGGTGCTCGTTCTCGGCAGAGCCTGTTTCCGAAAAGGCAAACGTCTGGCTATTCCTGCTACGAGGAAGGAGACAGCCCTGAAAGCTGTTGCTGGTCTTCACCTTCCCGTGGTAGCTCACACACAGGAACAACAGCACTAGGGATAAGTGCTTACCCAGAGATGTCATATCTCATGGTGCTCGTTCTCGGCAGAGCCTGTTTCCGAAAAGACATACGACCGGCTCCTTCTCCCACAAGGAATGTGCCAGCCCTGAAAGCGGTTGCTGGTCTTCACCTTCCCTTGGTAGCCCACACACAGGAATAACAGCACTAGGGATCTGTGCTTTCCCAGAGATGTCATATCTCATGGTGCTCGTCCTCGGCAGAGCCTGTTTCCGAAAAGGCAAACGTCTGGCTATTCCTCCTACGAGGAAGGAGACAGCCCTGAAAGCTGTTGCTGGTCTTCACCTTCCCGTGGTAGCCCACACACAGGAACAACAGCACTAGGGATAAGTGCTTTCCCAGAGATGTCATATCTCATGGTGCTCGTCCTCGGCAGAGCCTGTTTCCGAAAAGGCAAACGTCTGGCTATTCATCCTACGAGGAAGGAGACAGCCATGAAAGCTGTTGCTGGTCTTCACCTTCCCGTGGTAGCCCACACACAGGAACAACAGCACTAGGGATAAGTGCTTTCCCAGAGATGTCATATCTCATGGTGCTCGTTCACGACAGAGCCTGTTTCCGAAAAGACATACGACTGGCTCCTTCTCCCACAAGGAATGTGCCAGCCCTGAAAGCTGTTGCTGGTCCTGACCTTCCCATAGTAGCCCATACACAGGAACAACAGTACTGGGGATCTGTGCTTTCCCACAAATGTCATGTGTCATGGTGCTCGGTCTCGGCAGAGCCTGTTTCCGAAAAGGCAAACGTCTGGCTATTCCTCCTACGAGGAAGGAGACAGCCATGAAAGCTGTTGCTGGTCTTCACCTTCCCGTGGTAGCCCACACACAGGAACAACAGCACTAGGGATAAGTGCTTTCCCAGAGATGTCATATCTCATGGTGCTCGTCCTCGGCAGAGCCTGTTTCCGAAAAGGCAAACGTCTGGCTATTCCTCCTACGAGGAAGGAGACAGCCCTGAAAGCTGTTGCTGGTCTTCACCTTCCCGTGGTAGCCCACACACAGGAACAACAGCACTAGGGATAAGTGCTTACCCAGAGATGTCATATCTCATTGTGCTCGTTCTCGGCAGAGCCTGTTTCCGAAAAGACATACGACCGGCTCCTTCTCCCACAAGGAATGTGCCAGCCCTGAAAGCGGTTGCTGGTCTTCACCTTCCCTTGGTAGCCCACACACAGGAATAACAGCACTAGGGATCTGTGCTTTCCCAGAGATGTCATATCTCATGGTGCTCGTCCTTGGCAGAGCCTGTTTCCGAAAAGGCAAACGTCTGGCTATTCCTCCTACGAGGAAGGAGACAGCCATGAAAGCTGTTGCTGGTCTTCACCTTCCCGTGGTAGCCCACACACAGGAACAACAGCACTAGGGATAAGTGCTTTCCCAGAGATGTCATATCTCATGGTGCTCGTTCACGACAGAGCCTGTTTTCGAAAAGACATACGACTGGCTCCTTCTCCCACAAGGAATGTGCCAGCCCTGAAAGCTGTTGCTGGTCCTGACCTTCCCATAGTAGCCCATACACAGGAACAACAGTACTGGGGATCTGTGCTTTCCCACAAATGTCATGTGTCATGGTGCTCGTTCTCGGCAGAGCCTGTTTCCGAAAAAGCAAACGTCTGGCTATTCCTCCTACGAGGAAGGAGACAGCCCTGTAAGCTGTTGCTGGTGTTTACCTTCCCTTGGTGACCTACTCACAGGCACAACAGCACTGGGGATCTGTGCTTTCCCAGAGATGTCATATCTCATGGTGCTCGTTCTCGGCAGAGCCTGTTTCCGAAAAGACATACGACCGGCTCCTTCTCCCACAAGGAATGTGCCAGCCCTGAAAGCGGTTGCTGGTCTTCACCTTCCCTTGGTAGCCCACACACAGGAATAACAGCACTAGGGATCTGTGCTTTCCCAGAGATGTCATATCTCATGGTGCTCGTCCTCGGCAGAGCCTGTTTCCGAAAAGGCAAACGTCTGGCTATTCCTCCTACGAGGAAGGAGACAGCCCTGAAAGCTGTTGCTGGTCTTCACCTTCCCGTGGTAGCCCACACACAGGAACAACAGCACTAGGGATAAGTGCTTTCCCAGAGATGTCATATCTCATGGTGCTCGTCCTCGGCAGAGCCTGTTTCCGAAAAGGCAAACGTCTGGCTATTCATCCTACGAGGAAGGAGACAGCCATGAAAGCTGTTGCTGGTCTTCACCTTCCCGTGGTAGCCCACACACAGGAACAACAGCACTAGGGATAAGTGCTTTCCCAGAGATGTCATATCTCATGGTGCTCGTTCACGACAGAGCCTGTTTCCGAAAAGACATACGACTGGCTCCTTCTCCCACAAGGAATGTGCCAGCCCTGAAAGCTGTTGCTGGTCCTGACCTTCCCATAGTAGCCCATACACAGGAACAACAGTACTGGGGATCTGTGCTTTCCCACAAATGTCATGTGTCATGGTGCTCGGTCTCGGCAGAGCCTGTTTCCGAAAAGGCAAACGTCTGGCTATTCCTCCTACGAGGAAGGAGACAGCCCTGAAAGCTGTTGCTGGTCTTCACCTTCCCGTGGTAGCCCACACACAGGAACAACAGCACTAGGGATAAGTGCTTTCCCAGAGATGTCATATCTCATAGTGCTCGTCCTCGGCAGAGCCTGTTTCCGAAAAGGCAAACGTCTGGCTATTCCTCCTACGAGGAATGTGCAAGCCCTGAAAGCTGTTGCTGGTCTTCACCTTCCCGTGGTAGCCCACACACAGGAACAACAGCACTAGGGATAAGTGCTTACCCAGAGATGTCATATCTCATGGTGCTCGTTCTCGGCAGAGCCTGTTTCCGAAAAGACATACGACCGGCTCCTTCTCCCACAAGGAATGTGCCAGCCCTGAAAGCGGTTGCTGGTCTTCACCTTCCCTTGGTAGCCCACACACAGGAATAACAGCACTAGGGATCTGTGCTTTCCCAGAGATGTCATATCTCATGGTGCTCGTCCTCGGCAGAGCCTGTTTCCGAAAAGGCAAACGTCTGGCTATTCCTCCTACGAGGAAGGAGACAGCCCTGAAAGCTGTTGCTGGTCTTCACCTTCCCGTGGTAGCCCACACACAGGAACAACAGCACTAGGGATAAGTGCTTTCCCAGAGATGTCATATCTCATGGTGCTCGTTCACGACAGAGCCTGTTTCCGAAAAGACATACGACTGGCTCCTTCTCCCACAAGGAATGTGCCAGCCCTGAAAGCTGTTGCTGGTCCTGACCTTCCCATAGTAGCCCATACACAGGAACAACAGTACTGGGGATCTGTGCTTTCCCACAAATGTCATGTGTCATGGTGCTCGGTCTCGGCAGAGCCTGTTTCCGAAAAGGCAAACGTCTGGCTATTCCTCCTACGAGGAAGGAGACAGCCCTGTAAGCTGTTGCTGGTGTTTACCTTCCCTTGGTGACCTACTGACAGGCACAACAGCACTGGGGATCTGTGCTTTCCCAGAGATGTCATATCTCATGGTGCTCGTTCTCGGCAGAGCCTGTTTCCGAAAAGACATACGACCGGCTCCTTCTCCCACAAGGAATGTGCCAGCCCTGAAAGCGGTTGCTGGTCTTCACCTTCCCGTGGTAGCCCACACACAGGAATAACAGCACTAGGGACCTGTGCTTTCCCAGAGATGTCATATCTCATGGTGCTCGTCCTCGGCAGAGCCTGTTTCCGAAAAGGCAAACGTCTGGCTATTCCTCCTACGAGGAAGGAGACAGCCATGAAAGCTGTTGCTGGTCTTCACCTTCCCGTGGTAGCCCACACACAGGAACAACAGCACTAGGGATAAGTGCTTTCCCAGAGATGTCATATCTCATGGTGCTCGTCCTCGGCAGAGCCTGTTTCCGAAAAGGCAAACGTCTGGCTATTCCTGCTACGAGGAATGTGCCAGCCCTGAAAGCTGTTGCTGGTCTTCACCTTCCCGTGGTAGCCCACACACAGGAACAACAGCACTAGGGATAAGTGCTTACCCAGAGATGTCATATCTCATTGTGCTCGTTCTCGGCAGAGCCTGTTTCCGAAAAGACATACGACCGGCTCCTTCTCCCACAAGGAATGTGCCAGCCCTGAAAGCGGTTGCTGGTCTTCACCTTCCCTTGGTAGCCCACACACAGGAATAACAGCACTAGGGATCTGTGCTTTCCCAGAGATGTCATATCTCATGGTGCTCGTCCTCGGCAGAGCCTGTTTCCGAAAAGGCAAACGTCTGGCTATTCCTCCTACGAGGAAGGAGACAGCCATGAAAGCTGTTGCTGGTCTTCACCTTCCCGTGGTAGCCCACACACAGGAACAACAGCACTAGGGATAAGTGCTTTCCCAGAGATGTCATATCTCATGGTGCTCGTTCACGACAGAGCCTGTTTCCGAAAAGACATACGACTGGCTCCTTCTCCCACAAGGAATGTGCCAGCCCTGAAAGCTGTTGCTGGTCCTGACCTTCCCATAGTAGCCCATACACAGGAACAACAGTACTGGGGATCTGTGCTTTCCCACAAATGTCATGTGTCATGGTGCTCGGTCTCGGCAGAGCCTGTTTCCGAAAAAGCAAACGTCTGGCTATTCCTCCTACGAGGAAGGAGACAGCCCTGTAAGCTGTTGCTGGTGTTTACCTTCCCTTGGTGACCTACTCACAGGCACAACAGCACTGGGGATCTGTGCTTTCCCAGAGATGTCATATCTCATGGTGCTCGTTCTCGGCAGAGCCTGTTTCCGAAAAGACATACGACCGGCTCCTTCTCCCACAAGGAATGTGCCAGCCCTGAAAGCGGTTGCTGGTCTTCACCTTCCCTTGGTAGCCCACACACAGGAATAACAGCACTAGGGATCTGTGCTTTCCCAGAGATGTCATATCTCATGGTGCTCGTCCTCGGCAGAGCCTGTTTCCGAAAAGGCAAACGTCTGGCTATTCCTCCTACGAGGAAGGAGACAGCCCTGAAAGCTGTTGCTGGTCTTCACCTTCCCGTGGTAGCCCACACACAGGAACAACAGCACTAGGGATAAGTGCTTTCCCAGAGATGTCATATCTCATGGTGCTCGTCCTCGGCAGAGCCTGTTTCCGAAAAGGCAAACGTCTGGCTATTCATCCTACGAGGAAGGAGACAGCCATGAAAGCTGTTGCTGGTCTTCACCTTCCCGTGGTAGCCCACACACAGGAACAACAGCACTAGGGATAAGTGCTTTCCCAGAGATGTCATATCTCATGGTGCTCGTTCACGACAGAGCCTGTTTCCGAAAAGACATACGACTGGCTCCTTCTCCCACAAGGAATGTGCCAGCCCTGAAAGCTGTTGCTGGTCCTGACCTTCCCATAGTAGCCCATACACAGGAACAACAGTACTGGGGATCTGTGCTTTCCCACAAATGTCATGTGTCATGGTGCTCGGTCTCGGCAGAGCCTGTTTCCGAAAAGGCAAACGTCTGGCTATTCCTCCTACGAGGAAGGAGACAGCCCTGAAAGCTGTTGCTGGTCTTCACCTTCCCGTGGTAGCCCACACACAGGAACAACAGCACTAGGGATAAGTGCTTTCCCAGAGATGTCATATCTCATGGTGCTCGTCCTCGGCAGAGCCTGTTTCCGAAAAGGCAAACGTCTGGCTATTCCTCCTACGAGGAATGTGCAAGCCCTGAAAGCTGTTGCTGGTCTTCACCTTCCCGTGGTAGCCCACACACAGGAACAACAGCACTAGGGATAAGTGCTTACCCAGAGATGTCATATCTCATGGTGCTCGTTCTCGGCAGAGCCTGTTTCCGAAAAGACATACGACCGGCTCCTTCTCCCACAAGGAATGTGCCAGCCCTGAAAGCGGTTGCTGGTCTTCACCTTCCCTTGGTAGCCCACACACAGGAATAACAGCACTAGGGATCTGTGCTTTCCCAGAGATGTCATATCTCATGGTGCTCGTCCTCGGCAGAGCCTGTTTCCGAAAAGGCAAACGTCTGGCTATTCCTCCTACGAGGAAGGAGACAGCCCTGAAAGCTGTTGCTGGTCTTCACCTTCCCGTGGTAGCCCACACACAGGAACAACAGCACTAGGGATAAGTGCTTTCCCAGAGATGTCATATCTCATGGTGCTCGTTCACGACAGAGCCTGTTTCCGAAAAGACATACGACTGGCTCCTTCTCCCACAAGGAATGTGCCAGCCCTGAAAGCTGTTGCTGGTCCTGACCTTCCCATAGTAGCCCATACACAGGAACAACAGTACTGGGGATCTGTGCTTTCCCACAAATGTCATGTGTCATGGTGCTCGGTCTCGGCAGAGCCTGTTTCCGAAAAGGCAAACGTCTGGCTATTCCTCCTACGAGGAAGGAGACAGCCCTGTAAGCTGTTGCTGGTGTTTACCTTCCCTTGGTGACCTACTCACAGGCACAACAGCACTGGGGATCTGTGCTTTCCCAGAGATGTCATATCTCATGGTGCTCGTTCTCGGCAGAGCCTGTTTCCGAAAAGACATACGACCGGCTCCTTCTCCCACAAGGAATGTGCCAGCCCTGAAAGCGGTTGCTGGTCTTCACCTTCCCGTGGTAGCCCACACACAGGAATAACAGCACTAGGGACCTGTGCTTTCCCAGAGATGTCATATCTCATGGTGCTCGTCCTCGGCAGAGCCTGTTTCCGAAAAGGCAAACGTCTGGCTATTCCTCCTACGAGGAAGGAGACAGCCATGAAAGCTGTTGCTGGTCTTCACCTTCCCGTGGTAGCCCACACACAGGAACAACAGCACTAGGGATAAGTGCTTTCCCAGAGATGTCATATCTCATGGTGCTCGTCCTCGGCAGAGCCTGTTTCCGAAAAGGCAAACGTCTGGCTATTCCTGCTACGAGGAATGTGCAAGGCCTGAAAGCTGTTGCTGGTCTTCACCTTCCCGTGGTAGCCCACACACAGGAACAACAGCACTAGGGATAAGTGCTTACCCAGAGATGTCATATCTCATGGTGCTCGTTCTCGGCAGAGCCTGTTTCCGAAAAGACATACGACCGGCTCCTTCTCCCACAAGGAATGTGCCAGCCCTGAAAGCGGTTGCTGGTCTTCACCTTCCCTTGGTAGCCCACACACAGGAATAACAGCACTAGGGATCTGTGCTTTCCCAGAGATGTCATATCTCATGGTGCTCGTCCTCGGCAGAGCCTGTTTCCGAAAAGGCAAACGTCTGGCTATTCCTCCTACGAGGAAGGAGACAGCCCTGAAAGCTGTTGCTGGTCTTCACCTTCCCGTGGTAGCCCACACACAGGAACAACAGCACTAGGGATAAGTGCTTTCCCAGAGATGTCATATCTCATGGTGCTCGTTCTCGGCAGAGCCTGTTTCCGAAAAGGCAAACGTCTGGCTATTCCTGCTACGAGGAAGGAGACAGCCCTGAAAGCTGTTGCTGGTCTTCACCTTCCCGTGGTAGCTCACACACAGGAACAACAGCACTAGGGATAAGTGCTTACCCAGAGATGTCATATCTCATGGTGCTCGTCCTCGGCAGAGCCTGTTTCCGAAAAGGCAAACGTCTGGCTATTCCTGCTACGAGGAAGGAGACAGCCATGAAAGCTGTTGCTGGTCTTCACCTTCCCGTGGTAGCCCACACACAGGAACAACAGCACTAGGGATAAGTGCTTTCCCAGAGATGTCATATCTCATGGTGCTCGTTCTCGGCAGAGCCTGTTTCCGAAAAGGCAAACGTCTGGCTATTCATCCTACGAGGAAGGAGACAGCCATGAAAGCTGTTGCTGGTCTTCACCTTCCCGTGGTAGCCCACACACAGGAACAACAGCACTAGGGATAAGTGCTTTCCCAGAGATGTCATATCTCATGGTGCTCGTTCACGACAGAGCCTGTTTCCGAAAAGACATACGACTGGCTCCTTCTCCCACAAGGAATGTGCCAGCCCTGAAAGCTGTTGCTGGTCCTGACCTTCCCATAGTAGCCCATACACAGGAACAACAGTACTGGGGATCTGTGCTTTCCCACAAATGTCATGTGTCATGGTGCTCGGTCTCGGCAGAGCCTGTTTCCGAAAAGGCAAACGTCTGGCTATTCCTCCTACGAGGAAGGAGACAGCCATGAAAGCTGTTGCTGGTCTTCACCTTCCCGTGGTAGCCCACACACAGGAACAACAGCACTAGGGATAAGTGCTTTCCCAGAGATGTCATATCTCATGGTGCTCGTCCTCGGCAGAGCCTGTTTCCGAAAAGGCAAACGTCTGGCTATTCCTGCTACGAGGAATGTGCAAGGCCTGAAAGCTGTTGCTGGTCTTCACCTTCCCGTGGTAGCCCACACACAGGAACAACAGCACTAGGGATAAGTGCTTACCCAGAGATGTCATATCTCATGGTGCTCGTTCTCGGCAGAGCCTGTTTCCGAAAAGACATACGACCGGCTCCTTCTCCCACAAGGAATGTGCCAGCCCTGAAAGCGGTTGCTGGTCTTCACCTTCCCTTGGTAGCCCACACACAGGAATAACAGCACTAGGGATCTGTGCTTTCCCAGAGATGTCATATCTCATGGTGCTCGTCCTCGGCAGAGCCTGTTTCCGAAAAGGCAAACGTCTGGCTATTCCTCCTACGAGGAAGGAGACAGCCCTGAAAGCTGTTGCTGGTCTTCACCTTCCCGTGGTAGCCCACACACAGGAACAACAGCACTAGGGATAAGTGCTTTCCCAGAGATGTCATATCTCATGGTGCTCGTTCACGACAGAGCCTGTTTCCGAAAAGACATACGACTGGCTCCTTCTCCCACAAGGAATGTGCCAGCCCTGAAAGCTGTTGCTGGTCCTGACCTTCCCTTGGTAGCCCACACACAGGAATAACAGCACTAGGGATCTGTGCTTTCCCAGAGATGTCATATCTCATGGTGCTCGTCCTCGGCAGAGCCTGTTTCCGAAAAGGCAAACGTCTGGCTATTCCTCCTACGAGGAAGGAGACAGCCATGAAAGCTGTTGCTGGTCTTCACCTTCCCGTGGTAGCCCACACACAGGAACAACAGCACTAGGGATAAGTGCTTTCCCAGAGATGTCATATCTCATGGTGCTCGTCCTCGGCAGAGCCTGTTTCCGAAAAGGCAAACGTCTGGCTATTCATCCTACGAGGAAGGAGACAGCCCTGAAAGCTGTTGCTGGTCTTCACCTTCCCGTGGTAGCCCACACACAGGAACAACAGCACTAGGGATAAGTGCTTACCCAGAGATGTCATATCTCATGGTGCTCGTTCTCGGCAGAGCCTGTTTCCGAAAAGACATACGACCGGCTCCTTCTCCCACAAGGAATGTGCCAGCCCTGAAAGCGGTTGCTGGTCTTCACCTTCCCTTGGTAGCCACACACAGGAATAACAGCACTAGGGATCTGTGCTTTCCCAGAGATGTCATATCTCATGGTGCTCGTCCTCGGCAGAGCCTGTTTCCGAAAAGGCAAACGTCTGGCTATTCCTCCTACGAGGAAGGAGACAGCCCTGAAAGCTGTTGCTGGTCTTCACCTTCCCGTGGTAGCCCACACACAGGAACAACAGCACTAGGGATAAGTGCTTTCCCAGAGATGTCATATCTCATGGTGCTCGTTCACGACAGAGCCTGTTTCCGAAAAGACATACGACTGGCTCCTTCTCCCACAAGGAATGTGCCAGCCCTGAAAGCTGTTGCTGGTCCTGACCTTCCCATAGTAGCCCATACACAGGAACAACAGTACTGGGGATCTGTGCTTTCCCACAAATGTCATGTGTCATGGTGCTCGGTCTCGGCAGAGCCTGTTTCCGAAAAGGCAAACGTCTGGCTATTCCTCCTACGAGGAAGGAGACAGCCCTGTAAGCTGTTGCTGGTGTTTACCTTCCCTTGGTGACCTACTCACAGGCACAACAGCACTGGGGATCTGTGCTTTCCCAGAGATGTCATATCTCATGGTGCTCGTTCTCGGCAGAGCCTGTTTCCGAAAAGACATACGACCGGCTCCTTCTCCCACAAGGAATGTGCCAGCCCTGAAAGCGGTTGCTGGTCTTCACCTTCCCGTGGTAGCCCACACACAGGAATAACAGCACTAGGGACCTGTGCTTTCCCAGAGATGTCATATCTCATGGTGCTCGTCCTCGGCAGAGCCTGTTTCCGAAAAGGCAAACGTCTGGCTATTCCTCCTACGAGGAAGGAGACAGCCATGAAAGCTGTTGCTGGTCTTCACCTTCCCGTGGTAGCCCACACACAGGAACAACAGCACTAGGGATAAGTGCTTTCCCAGAGATGTCATATCTCATGGTGCTCGTCCTCGGCAGAGCCTGTTTCCGAAAAGGCAAACGTCTGGCTATTCCTGCTACGAGGAATGTGCAAGCCCTGAAAGCTGTTGCTGGTCTTCACCTTCCCGTGGTAGCCCACACACAGGAACAACAGCACTAGGGATAAGTGCTTACCCAGAGATGTCATATCTCATGGTGCTCGTTCTCGGCAGAGCCTGTTTCCGAAAAGACATACGACCGGCTCCTTCTCCCACAAGGAATGTGCCAGCCCTGAAAGCGGTTGCTGGTCTTCACCTTCCCTTGGTAGCCCACACACAGGAATAACAGCACTAGGGATCTGTGCTTTCCCAGAGATGTCATATCTCATGGTGCTCGTCCTCGGCAGAGCCTGTTTCCGAAAAGGCAAACGTCTGGCTATTCCTCCTACGAGGAAGGAGACAGCCCTGAAAGCTGTTGCTGGTCTTCACCTTCCCGTGGTAGCCCACACACAGGAACAACAGCACTAGGGATAAGTGCTTTCCCAGAGATGTCATATCTCATGGTGCTCGTTCTCGGCAGAGCCTGTTTCCGAAAAGGCAAACGTCTGGCTATTCCTGCTACGAGGAAGGAGACAGCCCTGAAAGCTGTTGCTGGTCTTCACCTTCCCGTGGTAGCTCACACACAGGAACAACAGCACTAGGGATAAGTGCTTACCCAGAGATGTCATATCTCATGGTGCTCGTCCTCGGCAGAGCCTGTTTCCGAAAAGACATACGACCGGCTCCTTCTCCCACAAGGAATGTGCCAGCCCTGAAAGCGGTTGCTGGTCTTCACCTTCCCTTGGTAGCCCACACACAGGAATAACAGCACTAGGGATCTGTGCTTTCCCAGAGATGTCATATCTCATGGTGCTCGTCCTCGGCAGAGCCTGTTTCCGAAAAGGCAAACGTCTGGCTATTCCTCCTACGAGGAAGGAGACAGCCATGAAAGCTGTTGCTGGTCTTCACCTTCCCGTGGTAGCCCACACACAGGAACAACAGCACTAGGGATAAGTGCTTTCCCAGAGATGTCATATCTCATGGTGCTCATTCTCGGCAGAGCCTGTTTCCGAAAAGGCAAACGTCTGGCTATTCATCCTACGAGGAAGGAGACAGCCATGAAAGCTGTTGCTGGTCTTCACCTTCCCGTGGTAGCCCACACACAGGAACAACAGCACTAGGGATAAGTGCTTTCCCAGAGATGTCATATCTCATGGTGCTCGTTCACGACAGAGCCTGTTTCCGAAAAGACATACGACTGGCTCCTTCTCCCACAAGGAATGTGCCAGCCCTGAAAGCTGTTGCTGGTCCTGACCTTCCCATAGTAGCCCATACACAGGAACAACAGTACTGGGGATCTGTGCTTTCCCACAAATGTCATGTGTCATGGTGCTCGGTCTCGGCAGAGCCTGTTTCCGAAAAGGCAAACGTCTGGCTATTCCTCCTACGAGGAAGGAGACAGCCATGAAAGCTGTTGCTGGTCTTCACCTTCCCGTGGTAGCCCACACACAGGAACAACAGCACTAGGGATAAGTGCTTTCCCAGAGATGTCATATCTCATGGTGCTCGTCCTCGGCAGAGCCTGTTTCCGAAAAGGCAAACGTCTGGCTATTCCTGCTACGAGGAATGTGCCAGCCCTGAAAGCTGTTGCTGGTCCTGACCTTCCCGTGGTAGCCCACACACAGGAACAACAGCACTAGGGATAAGTGCTTACCCAGAGATGTCATATCTCATGGTGCTCGTTCTCGGCAGAGCCTGTTTCCGAAAAGACATACGACCGGCTCCTTCTCCCACAAGGAATGTGCCAGCCCTGAAAGCGGTTGCTGGTCTTCACCTTCCCTTGGTAGCCCACACACAGGAATAACAGCACTAGGGATCTGTGCTTTCCCAGAGATGTCATATCTCATGGTGCTCGTCCTCGGCAGAGCCTGTTTCCGAAAAGGCAAACGTCTGGCTATTCCTCCTACGAGGAAGGAGACAGCCCTGAAAGCTGTTGCTGGTCTTCACCTTCCCGTGGTAGCCCACACACAGGAACAACAGCACTAGGGATAAGTGCTTTCCCAGAGATGTCATATCTCATGGTGCTCGTTCACGACAGAGCCTGTTTCCGAAAAGACATACGACTGGCTCCTTCTCCCACAAGGAATGTGCCAGCCCTGAAAGCTGTTGCTGGTCCTGACCTTCCCATAGTAGCCCATACACAGGAACAACAGTACTGGGGATCTGTGCTTTCCCACAAATGTCATGTGTCATGGTGCTCGGTCTCGGCAGAGCCTGTTTCCGAAAAGGCAAACGTCTGGCTATTCCTCCTACGAGGAAGGAGACAGCCCTGTAAGCTGTTGCTGGTGTTTACCTTCCCTTGGTGACCTACTCACAGGCACAACAGCACTGGGGATCTGTGCTTTCCCAGAGATGTCATATCTCATGGTGCTCGTTCTCGGCAGAGCCTGTTTCCGAAAAGACATACGACCGGCTCCTTCTCCCACAAGGAATGTGCCAGCCCTGAAAGCGGTTGCTGGTCTTCACCTTCCCGTGGTAGCCCACACACAGGAATAACAGCACTAGGGACCTGTGCTTTCCCAGAGATGTCATATCTCATGGTGCTCGTCCTCGGCAGAGCCTGTTTCCGAAAAGGCAAACGTCTGGCTATTCCTCCTACGAGGAAGGAGACAGCCATGAAAGCTGTTGCTGGTCTTCACCTTCCCGTGGTAGCCCACACACAGGAACAACAGCACTAGGGATAAGTGCTTTCCCAGAGATGTCATATCTCATGGTGCTCGTCCTCGGCAGAGCCTGTTTCCGAAAAGGCAAACGTCTGGCTATTCCTGCTACGAGGAATGTGCAAGGCCTGAAAGCTGTTGCTGGTCTTCACCTTCCCGTGGTAGCCCACACACAGGAACAACAGCACTAGGGATAAGTGCTTACCCAGAGATGTCATATCTCATGGTGCTCGTTCTCGGCAGAGCCTGTTTCCGAAAAGACATACGACCGGCTCCTTCTCCCACAAGGAATGTGCCAGCCCTGAAAGCGGTTGCTGGTCTTCACCTTCCCTTGGTAGCCCACACACAGGAATAACAGCACTAGGGATCTGTGCTTTCCCAGAGATGTCATATCTCATGGTGCTCGTCCTCGGCAGAGCCTGTTTCCGAAAAGGCAAACGTCTGGCTATTCCTCCTACGAGGAAGGAGACAGCCCTGAAAGCTGTTGCTGGTCTTCACCTTCCCGTGGTAGCCCACACACAGGAACAACAGCACTAGGGATAAGTGCTTTCCCAGAGATGTCATATCTCATGGTGCTCGTTCTCGGCAGAGCCTGTTTCCGAAAAGGCAAACGTCTGGCTATTCCTGCTACGAGGAAGGAGACAGCCCTGAAAGCTGTTGCTGGTCTTCACCTTCCCGTGGTAGCTCACACACAGGAACAACAGCACTAGGGATAAGTGCTTACCCAGAGATGTCATATCTCATGGTGCTCGTCCTCGGCAGAGCCTGTTTCCGAAAAGGCAAACGTCTGGCTATTCCTGCTACGAGGAAGGAGACAGCCATGAAAGCTGTTGCTGGTCTTCACCTTCCCGTGGTAGCCCACACACAGGAACAACAGCACTAGGGATAAGTGCTTTCCCAGAGATGTCATATCTCATGGTGCTCGTTCTCGGCAGAGCCTGTTTCCGAAAAGGCAAACGTCTGGCTATTCATCCTACGAGGAAGGAGACAGCCATGAAAGCTGTTGCTGGTCTTCACCTTCCCGTGGTAGCCCACACACAGGAACAACAGCACTAGGGATAAGTGCTTTCCCAGAGATGTCATATCTCATGGTGCTCGTTCACGACAGAGCCTGTTTCCGAAAAGACATACGACTGGCTCCTTCTCCCACAAGGAATGTGCCAGCCCTGAAAGCTGTTGCTGGTCCTGACCTTCCCATAGTAGCCCATACACAGGAACAACAGTACTGGGGATCTGTGCTTTCCCACAAATGTCATGTGTCATGGTGCTCGGTCTCGGCAGAGCCTGTTTCCGAAAAGGCAAACGTCTGGCTATTCCTCCTACGAGGAAGGAGACAGCCATGAAAGCTGTTGCTGGTCTTCACCTTCCCGTGGTAGCCCACACACAGGAACAACAGCACTAGGGATAAGTGCTTTCCCAGAGATGTCATATCTCATGGTGCTCGTCCTCGGCAGAGCCTGTTTCCGAAAAGGCAAACGTCTGGCTATTCCTGCTACGAGGAATGTGCAAGGCCTGAAAGCTGTTGCTGGTCTTCACCTTCCCGTGGTAGCCCACACACAGGAACAACAGCACTAGGGATAAGTGCTTACCCAGAGATGTCATATCTCATGGTGCTCGTTCTCGGCAGAGCCTGTTTCCGAAAAGACATACGACCGGCTCCTTCTCCCACAAGGAATGTGCCAGCCCTGAAAGCGGTTGCTGGTCTTCACCTTCCCTTGGTAGCCCACACACAGGAATAACAGCACTAGGGATCTGTGCTTTCCCAGAGATGTCATATCTCATGGTGCTCGTCCTCGGCAGAGCCTGTTTCCGAAAAGGCAAACGTCTGGCTATTCCTCCTACGAGGAAGGAGACAGCCCTGAAAGCTGTTGCTGGTCTTCACCTTCCCGTGGTAGCCCACACACAGGAACAACAGCACTAGGGATAAGTGCTTTCCCAGAGATGTCATATCTCATGGTGCTCGTTCACGACAGAGCCTGTTTCCGAAAAGACATACGACTGGCTCCTTCTCCCACAAGGAATGTGCCAGCCCTGAAAGCTGTTGCTGGTCCTGACCTTCCCTTGGTAGCCCACACACAGGAATAACAGCACTAGGGATCTGTGCTTTCCCAGAGATGTCATATCTCATGGTGCTCGTCCTCGGCAGAGCCTGTTTCCGAAAAGGCAAACGTCTGGCTATTCCTCCTACGAGGAAGGAGACAGCCATGAAAGCTGTTGCTGGTCTTCACCTTCCCGTGGTAGCCCACACACAGGAACAACAGCACTAGGGATAAGTGCTTTCCCAGAGATGTCATATCTCATGGTGCTCGTCCTCGGCAGAGCCTGTTTCCGAAAAGGCAAACGTCTGGCTATTCATCCTACGAGGAAGGAGACAGCCCTGAAAGCTGTTGCTGGTCTTCACCTTCCCGTGGTAGCCCACACACAGGAACAACAGCACTAGGGATAAGTGCTTACCCAGAGATGTCATATCTCATGGTGCTCGTTCTCGGCAGAGCCTGTTTCCGAAAAGACATACGACCGGCTCCTTCTCCCACAAGGAATGTGCCAGCCCTGAAAGCGGTTGCTGGTCTTCACCTTCCCTTGGTAGCCACACACAGGAATAACAGCACTAGGGATCTGTGCTTTCCCAGAGATGTCATATCTCATGGTGCTCGTCCTCGGCAGAGCCTGTTTCTGAAAAGGCAAACGTCTGGCTATTCCTCCTACGAGGAAGGAGACAGCCCTGAAAGCTGTTGCTGGTCTTCACCTTCCCGTGGTAGCCCACACACAGGAACAACAGCACTAGGGATAAGTGCTTTCCCAGAGATGTCATATCTCATGGTGCTCGTTCACGACAGAGCCTGTTTCCGAAAAGACATACGACTGGCTCCTTCTCCCACAAGGAATGTGCCAGCCCTGAAAGCTGTTGCTGGTCCTGACCTTCCCATAGTAGCCCATACACAGGAACAACAGTACTGGGGATCTGTGCTTTCCCACAAATGTCATGTGTCATGGTGCTCGGTCTCGGCAGAGCCTGTTTCCGAAAAGGCAAACGTCTGGCTATTCCTCCTACGAGGAAGGAGACAGCCCTGTAAGCTGTTGCTGGTGTTTACCTTCCCTTGGTGACCTACTCACAGGCACAACAGCACTGGGGATCTGTGCTTTCCCAGAGATGTCATATCTCATGGTGCTCGTTCTCGGCAGAGCCTGTTTCCGAAAAGACATACGACCGGCTCCTTCTCCCACAAGGAATGTGCCAGCCCTGAAAGCGGTTGCTGGTCTTCACCTTCCCGTGGTAGCCCACACACAGGAATAACAGCACTAGGGACCTGTGCTTTCCCAGAGATGTCATATCTCATGGTGCTCGTCCTCGGCAGAGCCTGTTTCCGAAAAGGCAAACGTCTGGCTATTCCTCCTACGAGGAAGGAGACAGCCATGAAAGCTGTTGCTGGTCTTCACCTTCCCGTGGTAGCCCACACACAGGAACAACAGCACTAGGGATAAGTGCTTTCCCAGAGATGTCATATCTCATGGTGCTCGTCCTCGGCAGAGCCTGTTTCCGAAAAGGCAAACGTCTGGCTATTCCTGCTACGAGGAATGTGCAAGCCCTGAAAGCTGTTGCTGGTCTTCACCTTCCCGTGGTAGCCCACACACAGGAACAACAGCACTAGGGATAAGTGCTTACCCAGAGATGTCATATCTCATGGTGCTCGTTCTCGGCAGAGCCTGTTTCCGAAAAGACATACGACCGGCTCCTTCTCCCACAAGGAATGTGCCAGCCCTGAAAGCGGTTGCTGGTCTTCACCTTCCCTTGGTAGCCCACACACAGGAATAACAGCACTAGGGATCTGTGCTTTCCCAGAGATGTCATATCTCATGGTGCTCGTCCTCGGCAGAGCCTGTTTCCGAAAAGGCAAACGTCTGGCTATTCCTCCTACGAGGAAGGAGACAGCCCTGAAAGCTGTTGCTGGTCTTCACCTTCCCGTGGTAGCCCACACACAGGAACAACAGCACTAGGGATAAGTGCTTTCCCAGAGATGTCATATCTCATGGTGCTCGTTCTCGGCAGAGCCTGTTTCCGAAAAGGCAAACGTCTGGCTATTCCTGCTACGAGGAAGGAGACAGCCCTGAAAGCTGTTGCTGGTCTTCACCTTCCCGTGGTAGCTCACACACAGGAACAACAGCACTAGGGATAAGTGCTTACCCAGAGATGTCATATCTCATGGTGCTCGTCCTCGGCAGAGCCTGTTTCCGAAAAGACATACGACCGGCTCCTTCTCCCACAAGGAATGTGCCAGCCCTGAAAGCGGTTGCTGGTCTTCACCTTCCCTTGGTAGCCCACACACAGGAATAACAGCACTAGGGATCTGTGCTTTCCCAGAGATGTCATATCTCATGGTGCTCGTCCTCGGCAGAGCCTGTTTCCGAAAAGGCAAACGTCTGGCTATTCCTCCTACGAGGAAGGAGACAGCCATGAAAGCTGTTGCTGGTCTTCACCTTCCCGTGGTAGCCCACACACAGGAACAACAGCACTAGGGATAAGTGCTTTCCCAGAGATGTCATATCTCATGGTGCTCATTCTCGGCAGAGCCTGTTTCCGAAAAGGCAAACGTCTGGCTATTCATCCTACGAGGAAGGAGACAGCCATGAAAGCTGTTGCTGGTCTTCACCTTCCCGTGGTAGCCCACACACAGGAACAACAGCACTAGGGATAAGTGCTTTCCCAGAGATGTCATATCTCATGGTGCTCGTTCACGACAGAGCCTGTTTCCGAAAAGACATACGACTGGCTCCTTCTCCCACAAGGAATGTGCCAGCCCTGAAAGCTGTTGCTGGTCCTGACCTTCCCATAGTAGCCCATACACAGGAACAACAGTACTGGGGATCTGTGCTTTCCCACAAATGTCATGTGTCATGGTGCTCGGTCTCGGCAGAGCCTGTTTCCGAAAAGGCAAACGTCTGGCTATTCCTCCTACGAGGAAGGAGACAGCCATGAAAGCTGTTGCTGGTCTTCACCTTCCCGTGGTAGCCCACACACAGGAACAACAGCACTAGGGATAAGTGCTTTCCCAGAGATGTCATATCTCATGGTGCTCGTCCTCGGCAGAGCCTGTTTCCGAAAAGGCAAACGTCTGGCTATTCCTGCTACGAGGAATGTGCAAGCCCTGAAAGCTGTTGCTGGTCTTCACCTTCCCGTGGTAGCCCACACACAGGAACAACAGCACTAGGGATAAGTGCTTACCCAGAGATGTCATATCTCATGGTGCTCGTTCTCGGCAGAGCCTGTTTCCGAAAAGACATACGACCGGCTCCTTCTCCCACAAGGAATGTGCCAGCCCTGAAAGCGGTTGCTGGTCTTCACCTTCCCTTGGTAGCCCACACACAGGAATAACAGCACTAGGGATCTGTGCTTTCCCACAAATGTCATGTGTCATGGTGCTCGTCCTCGGCAGAGCCTGTTTCCGAAAAGGCAAACGTCTGGCTATTCCTCCTACGAGGAAGGAGACAGCCCTGTAAGCTGTTGCTGGTGTTTACCTTCCCTTGGTGACCTACTCACAGGCACAACAGCACTGGGGATCTGTGCTTTCCCAGAGATGTCATATCTCATGGTGCTCGTTCTCGGCAGAGCCTGTTTCCGAGAAGACATACGACCGGCTCCTTCTCCCACAAGGAATGTGCCAGCCCTGAAAGCGGTTGCTGGTCTTCACCTTCCCGTGGTAGCCCACACACAGGAATAACAGCACTAGGGATCTGTGCTTTCCCAGAGATGTCATATCTCACGGTGCTCGTCCTCGGCAGAGCCTGTTTCCGAAAAGGCAAACGTCTGGCTATTCCTCCTACGAGGAAGGAGACAGCCATGAAAGCTGTTGCTGGTCTTCACCTTCCCGTGGTAGCCCACACACAGGAACAACAGCACTAGGGATAAGTGCTTTCCCAGAGATGTCATATCTCATGGTGCTCGTTCTCGGCAGAGCCTGTTTCCGAAAAGACATACGACCGGCTCCTTCTCCCACAAGGAATGTGCCAGCCCTGAAAGCGGTTGCTGGTCTTCACCTTCCCTTGGTAGCCCACACACAGGAATAACAGCACTAGGGATCTGTGCTTTCCCAGAGATGTCATATCTCATGGTGCTCGTCCTCGGCAGAGCCTGTTTCCGAAAAGGCAAACGTCTGGCTATTCCTCCTACGAGGAAGGAGACAGCCCTGAAAGCTGTTGCTGGTCTTCACCTTCCCGTGGTAGCCCACACACAGGAACAACAGCACTAGGGATAAGTGCTTTCCCAGAGATGTCATATCTCATGGTGCTCGTTCACGACAGAGCCTGTTTCCGAAAAGACATACGACTGGCTCCTTCTCCCACAAGGAATGTGCCAGCCCTGAAAGCTGTTGCTGGTCCTGACCTTCCCATAGTAGCCCATACACAGGAACAACAGTACTGGGGATCTGTGCTTTCCCACAAATGTCATGTGTCATGGTGCTCGGTCTCGGCAGAGCCTGTTTCCGAAAAGGCAAACGACTGGCTCCTTCTCCCTCAAGGAATGTGCCAGCCCTGAAAGCTGTTGCTGGTCTTCACCTTCCCTTGGTAGCCCACACACAGGAACAACAGTACTAGGGATCTGTGCTTTCCCAGAGATGTCATATCTCATGGTTCTCGTCCTCGGCAGAGCCTGTTACCGCAAAGGCAAACGTCTGGCTATTCCTCCCACAAGGAAGGAGACAGCCCTGAAAGCTGTTGCTGGTCTTCACCTTCCCATGGCGTCCTACTCACAGGAACAACAGCACTGCGGATCTGTGCTTTCCCACAAATGTCATATCTCATGGTGGTCGTTCTCGGCAGAGCCTATTTCCGAAAAGGCAAACGACTGGCTCATTCTCCCACAAGTAATGTGCCACCCCTCAAAGCTGTTGCTGGTCTTCACCTTCCCTTGGTAGCCCACACACAGGAATAACAGCACTAGGGATCTGTGCTTTCCCAGAGATGTCATATCTCATGGTGCTCGTCCTCGGCAGAGCCTGTTTCCGAAAAGACATACGACTGGCTCCTTCTTTCACAAGGAATGTGCCAGCCCTGAAAGCTGTTGCTGGTCCTGACCTTCCCATAGTAGCCCATACACAGGAACAACAGTACTGGGGATCTGTGCTTTCCCACAAATGTCATGTGTCATGGTGCTCGGTATCGGCAGAGCCTGTTTCCGAAAAGGCAAACGTCTGGCTATTCCTCCTACGAGGAAGGAGACAGCCATGAAACCTGTTGCTGGTCTTCACCTTCCCGTGGTAGCCCACACACAGGAACAACAGCACTAGGGATAAGTGCTTTCCCAGAGATGTCATATCTCATGGTGCTAGTCCTCGGCAGAGCCTGTTTCCGAAAAGGCAAACGTCTGGCTATTCCTCCCACAAGGAAGGAGACAGCCCTGAAAGCTGTTGCTGGTCTTCACCTTCCCGTGGTAGCCCACACACAGGAACAACAGCACTAGGGATAAGTGCTTTCCCAGAGATGTCATATCTCATGGTGCTCGTCCTCGGCAGAGCCTGTTTCCGAAAAGGCAAACGTCTGGCTATTCCTGCTACGAGGAATGTGCAAGCCCTGAAAGCTGTTGCTGGTCTTCACCTTCCCGTGGTAGCCCACACACAGGAACAACAGCACTAGGGATAAGTGCTTACCCAGAGATGTCATATCTCATGGTGCTCGTTCTCGGCAGAGCCTGTTTCCGAAAAGACATACGACCGGCTCCTTCTCCCACAAGGAATGTGCCAGCCCTGAAAGCTGTTGCTGCTCCTGACCTTCCCATAGTAGCCCATACACAGGAACAACAGTACTGGGGATCTGTGCTTTCCCACAAATGTCATGTGTCGTGGTGCTCGGTCTCGGCAGAGCCTGTTTCCGAAAAGGCAAACGTCTGGCTATTCCTGCTACGAGGAAGGAGACAGCCCTGTAAGCTGTTGCTGGTGTTTACCTTCCCTTGGTGACCTACTCACAGGCACAACAGCACTGGGGATCTGTGCTTTCCCAGAGATGTCATATCTCATGGTGCTCGTTCTCGGCAGAGCCTGTTTCCGAAAAGACATACGACCGGCTCCTTCTCCCACAAGGAATGTGCCAGCCCTGAAAGCGGTTGCTGGTCTTCACCTTCCCGTGGTAGCCCACACACAGGAATAACAGCACTAGGGACCTGTGCTTTCCCAGAGATGTCATATCTCATGGTGCTCGTCCTCGGCAGAGCCTGTTTCCGAAAAGGCAAACGTCTGGCTATTCCTCCTACGAGGAAGGAGACAGCCATGAAAGCTGTTGCTGGTCTTCACCTTCCCGTGGTAGCCCACACACAGGAACAACAGCACTAGGGATAAGTGCTTTCCCAGAGATGTCATATCTCATGGTGCTCGTCCTCGGCAGAGCCTGTTTCCGAAAAGGCAAACGTCTGGCTATTCCTGCTACGAGGAATGTGCAAGCCCTGAAAGCTGTTGCTGGTCTTCACCTTCCCGTGGTAGCCCACACACAGGAACAACAGCACTAGGGATAAGTGCTTACCCAGAGATGTCATATCTCATGGTGCTCGTTCTCGGCAGAGCCTGTTTCCGAAAAGACATACGACCGGCTCCTTCTCCCACAAAGAATGTGCCAGCCCTGAAAGCGGTTGCTGGTCTTCACCTTCCCTTGGTAGCCCACACACAGGAATAACAGCACTAGGGATCTGTGCTTTCCCAGAGATGTCATATCTCATGGTGCTCGTCCTCGGCAGAGCCTGTTTCCGAAAAGGCAAACGTCTGGCTATTCCTCCTACGAGGAAGGAGACAGCCCTGAAAGCTGTTGCTGGTCTTCACCTTCCCGTGGTAGCCCACACACAGGAACAACAGCACTAGGGATAAGTGCTTTCCCAGAGATGTCATATCTCATGGTGCTCGTTCTCGGCAGAGCCTGTTTCCGAAAAGGCAAACGTCTGGCTATTCCTGCTACGAGGAAGGAGACAGCCCTGAAAGCTGTTGCTGGTCTTCACCTTCCCGTGGTAGCTCACACACAGGAACAACAGCACTAGGGATAAGTGCTTACCCAGAGATGTCATATCTCATGGTGCTCGTTCTCGGCAGAGCCTGTTTCCGAAAAGACATACGACCGGCTCCTTCTCCCACAAGGAATGTGCCAGCCCTGAAAGCGGTTGCTGGTCTTCACCTTCCCTTGGTAGCCCACACACAGGAATAACAGCACTAGGGATCTGTGCTTTCCCAGAGATGTCATATCTCATGGTGCTCGTCCTCGGCAGAGCCTGTTTCCGAAAAGGCAAACGTCTGGCTATTCCTCCTACGAGGAAGGAGACAGCCCTGAAAGCTGTTGCTGGTCTTCACCTTCCCGTGGTAGCCCACACACAGGAACAACAGCACTAGGGATAAGTGCTTTCCCAGAGATGTCATATCTCATGGTGCTCGTTCTCGGCAGAGCCTGTTTCCGAAAAGGCAAACGTCTGGCTATTCATCCTACGAGGAAGGAGACAGCCATGAAAGCTGTTGCTGGTCTTCACCTTCCCGTGGTAGCCCACACACAGGAACAACAGCACTAGGGATAAGTGCTTTCCCAGAGATGTCATATCTCATGGTGCTCGTCCTCGGCAGAGCCTGTTTCCGAAAAGGCAAACGTCTGGCTATTCCTGCTACGAGGAATGTGCAAGGCCTGAAAGCTGTTGCTGGTCTTCACCTTCCCGTGGTAGCCCACACACAGGAACAACAGCACTAGGGATAAGTGCTTACCCAGAGATGTCATATCTCATGGTGCTCGTTCTCGGCAGAGCCTGTTTCCGAAAAGACATACGACCGGCTCCTTCTCCCACAAGGAATGTGCCAGCCCTGAAAGCGGTTGCTGGTCTTCACCTTCCCTTGGTAGCCCACACACAGGAATAACAGCACTAGGGATCTGTGCTTTCCCAGAGATGTCATATCTCATGGTGCTCGTCCTCGGCAGAGCCTGTTTCCGAAAAGGCAAACGTCTGGCTATTCCTCCTACGAGGAAGGAGACAGCCCTGAAAGCTGTTGCTGGTCTTCACCTTCCCGTGGTAGCCCACACACAGGAACAACAGCACTAGGGATAAGTGCTTTCCCAGAGATGTCATATCTCATGGTGCTCGTTCACGACAGAGCCTGTTTCCGAAAAGACATACGACTGGCTCCTTCTCCCACAAGGAATGTGCCAGCCCTGAAAGCTGTTGCTGGTCCTCACCTTCCCTTGGTAGCCCAGACACAGGAATAACAGCACTAGGGATCTGTGCTTTCCCAGAGATGTCATATCTCATGGTGCTCGTCCTCGGCAGAGCCTGTTTCCGAAAAGGCAAACGTCTGGCTATTCCTCCTACGAGGAAGGAGACAGCCATGAAAGCTGTTGCTGGTCTTCACCTTCCCGTGGTAGCCCACACACAGGAAAAACAGCACTAGGGATAAGTGCTTTCCCAGAGATGTCATATCTCATGGTGCTCGTCCTCGGCAGAGCCTGTTTCCGAAAAGTCAAACGTCTGGCTATTCATCCTACGAGGAAGGAGACAGCCCTGAAAGCTGTTGCTGGTCTTCACCTTCCCGTGGTAGCCCACACACAGGAACAACAGCACTAGGGATAAGTGCTTACCCAGAGATGTCATATCTCATGGTGCTCGTTCTCGGCAGAGCCTGTTTCCGAAAAGACATACGACCGGCTCCTTCTCCCACAAGGAATGTGCCAGCCCTGAAAGCTGTTGCTGCTCCTGACCTTCCCATAGTAGCCCATACACAGGAACAACAGTACTGGGGATCTGTGCTTTCCCACAAATGTCATGTGTCATGGTGCTCGGTCTCGGCAGAGCCTGTTTCCGAAAAGGCAAACGTCTGGCTATTCCTCCTACGAGGAAGGAGACAGCCCTGTAAGCTGTTGCTGGTGTTTACCTTCCCTTGGTGACCTACTCACAGGCACAACAGCACTGGGGATCTGTGCTTTCCCAGAGATGTCATATCTCATGGTGCTCGTTCTCGGCAGAGCCTGTTTCCGAGAAGACATACGACCGGCTCCTTCTCCCACAAGGAATGTGCCAGCCCTGAAAGCGGTTGCTGGTCTTCACCTTCCCGTGGTAGCCCACACACAGGAATAACAGCACTAGGGATCTGTGCTTTCCCAGAGATGTCATATCTCATGGTGCTCGTCCTCGGCAGAGCCTGTTTCCGAAAAGGCAAACGTCTGGCTATTCCTCCTACGAGGAAGGAGACAGCCATGAAAGCTGTTGCTGGTCTTCACCTTCCCGTGGTAGCCCACACACAGGAACAACAGCACTAGGGATAAGTGCTTACCCAGAGATGTCATATCTCATGGTGCTCGTTCTCGGCAGAGCCTGTTTCCGAAAAGACATACGACCGGCTCCTTCTCCCACAAGGAATGTGCCAGCCCTGAAAGCAGTTGCTGGTCTTCACCTTCCCTTGGTAGCCCACACACAGGAATAACAGCACTAGGGATCTGTGCTTTCCCAGAGATGTCATATCTCATGGTGCTCGTCCTCGGCAGAGCCTGTTTCCGAAAAGGCAAACGTCTGGCTATTCCTCCTACGAGGAAGGAGACAGCCCTGAAAGCTGTTGCTGGTCTTCACCTTCCCGTGGTAGCCCACACACAGGAACAACAGCACTAGGGATAAGTGCTTTCCCAGAGATGTCATATCTCATGGTGCTCGTTCACGACAGAGCCTGTTTCCGAAAAGACATACGACTGGCTCCTTCTCCCACAAGGAATGTGCCAGCCCTGAAAGCTGTTGCTGGTCCTGACCTTCCCATAGTAGCCCATACACAGGAACAACAGTACTGGGGATCTGTGCTTTCCCACAAATGTCATGTGTCATGGTGCTCGGTCTCGGCAGAGCCTGTTTCCGAAAAGGCAAACGACTGGCTCCTTCTCCCTCAAGGAATGTGCCAGCCCTGAAAGCTGTTGCTGGTCTTCACCTTCCCTTGGTAGCCCACACACAGGAACAACAGTACTAGGGATCTGTGCTTTCCCAGAGATGTCATATCTCATGGTTCTCGTCCTCGGCAGAGCCTGTTTCCGCAAAGGCAAACGTCTGGCTATTCCTCCCACAAGGAAGGAGACAGCCCTGAAAGCTGTTGCTGGTCTTCACCTTCCCATGGCGTCCTACTCACAGGAACAACAGCACTGCGGATCTGTGCTTTCCCACAAATGTCATATCTCATGGTGGTCGTTCTCGGCAGAGCCTATTTCCGAAAAGGCAAACGACTGGCTCATTCTCCCACAAGTAATGTGCCACCCCTCAAAGCTGTTGCTGGTCTTCACCTTCCCTTGGTAGCCCACACACAGGAATAACAGCACTAGGGATCTGTGCTTTCCCAGAGATGTCATATCTCATGGTGCTCGTCCTCGGCAGAGCCTGTTTCCGAAAAGGCAAACGTCTGGCTATTCCTCCTACGAGGAAGGAGACAGCCCTGAAAGCTGTTGCTGGTCTTCACCTTCCCGTGGTAGCCCACACACAGGAACAACAGCACTAGGGATAAGTGCTTTCCCAGAGATGTCATATCTCATGGTGCTCGTCCTCGGCAGAGCCTGTTTCCGAAAAGGCAAACGTCTGGCTATTCATCCTACGAGGAAGGAGACAGCCATGAAAGCTGTTGCTGGTCTTCACCTTCCCGTGGTAGCCCACACACAGGAACAACAGCACTAGGGATAAGTGCTTTCCCAGAGATGTCATATCTCATGGTGCTCGTTCACGACAGAGCCTGTTTCCGAAAAGACATACGACTGGCTCCTTCTCCCACAAGGAATGTGCCAGCCCTGAAAGCTGTTGCTGGTCCTGACCTTCCCATAGTAGCCCATACACAGGAACAACAGTACTGGGGATCTGTGCTTTCCCACAAATGTCATGTGTCATGGTGCTCGGTATCGGCAGAGCCTGTTTCCGAAAAGGCAAACGTCTGGCTATTCCTCCTACGAGGAAGGAGACAGCCATGAAACCTGTTGCTGGTCTTCACCTTCCCGTGGTAGCCCACACACAGGAACAACAGCACTAGGGATAAGTGCTTTCCCAGAGATGTCATATCTCATGGTGCTCGTCCTCGGCAGAGCCTGTTTCCGAAAAGGCAAACGTCTGGCTATTCCTCCTACGAGGAAGGAGACAGCCCTGAAAGCTGTTGCTGGTCTTCACCTTCCCGTGGTAGCCCACACACAGGAACAACAGCACTAGGGATAAGTGCTTACCCAGAGATGTCATATCTCATGGTGCTCGTTCTCGGCAGAGCCTGTTTCCGAAAAGACATATGACCGGCTCCTTCTCCCACAAGGAATGTGCCAGCCCTGAAAGCGGTTGCTGGTCTTCACCTTCCCTTGGTAGCCCACACACAGGAATAACAGCACTAGGGATCTGTGCTTTCCCAGAGATGTCATATCTCATGGTGCTCGTCCTCGGCAGAGCCTGTTTCCGAAAAGGCAAACGTCTGGCTATTCCTCCTACGAGGAAGGAGACAGCCCTGAAAGCTGTTGCTGGTCTTCACCTTCCCGTGGTAGCCCACACACAGGAACAACAGCACTAGGGATAAGTGCTTTCCCAGAGATGTCATATCTCATGGTGCTCGTTCACGACAGAGCCTGTTTCCGAAAAGACATACGACTGGCTCCTTCTCCCACAAGGAATGTGCCAGCCCTGAAAGCTGTTGCTGGTCCTGACCTTCCCATAGTAGCCCATACACAGGAACAACAGTACTGGGGATCTGTGCTTTCCCACAAATGTCATGTGTCATGGTGCTCGGTCTCGGCAGAGCCTGTTTCCAAAAAGGCAAACGTCTGGCTATTCCTCCTACGAGGAAGGAGACAGCCCTGTAAGCTGTTGCTGGTGTTTACCTTCCCTTGGTGACCTACTCACAGGCACAACAGCACTGGGGATCTGTGCTTTCCCAGAGATGTCATATCTCATGGTGCTCGTTCTCGGCAGAGCCTGTTTCCGAAAAGGCAAACGTCTGGCTATTCCTCCTACGAGGAAGGAGACAGCCATGAAAGCTGTTGCTGGTCTTCACCTTCCCGTGGTAGCCCACACACAGGAACAACAGCACTAGGGATAAGTGCTTACCCAGAGATGTCATATCTCATGGTGCTCGTTCTCGGCAGAGCCTGTTTCCGAAAAGACATACGACCGGCTCCTTCTCCCACAAAGAATGTGCCAGCCCTGAAAGCGGTTGCTGGTCTTCACCTTCCCTTGGTAGCCCACACACAGGAATAACAGCACTAGGGATCTGTGCTTTCCCAGAGATGTCATATCTCATGGTGCTCGTCCTCGGCAGAGCCTGTTTCCGAAAAGGCAAACGTCTGGCTATTCCTCCTACGAGGAAGGAGACAGCCCTGAAAGCTGTTGCTGGTCTTCACCTTCCCGTGGTAGCCCACACACAGGAACAACAGCACTAGGGATAAGTGCTTTCCCAGAGATGTCATATCTCATGGTGCTCGTCCTCGGCAGAGCCTGTTTCCGAAAAGGCAAACGTCTGGCTATTCATCCTACGAGGAAGGAGACAGCCATGAAAGCTGTTGCTGGTCTTCACCTTCCCGTGGTAGCCCACACACAGGAACAACAGCACTAGGGATAAGTGCTTTCCCAGAGATGTCATATCTCATGGTGCTCGTTCACGACAGAGCCTGTTTCCGAAAAGACATACGACTGGCTCCTTCTCCCACAAGGAATGTGCCAGCCCTGAAAGCTGTTGCTGGTCCTGACCTTCCCATAGTAGCCCATACACAGGAACAACAGTACTGGGGATCTGTGCTTTCCCACAAATGTCATGTGTCATGGTGTTCGGTCTCGGCAGAGCCTGTTTCCGAAAAGGCAAACGTCTGGCTATTCCTCCTACGAGGAAGGAGACAGCCCTGAAAGCTGTTGCTGGTCTTCACCTTCCCGTGGTAGCCCACACACAGGAACAACAGCACTAGGGATAAGTGCTTTCCCAGAGATGTCATATCTCATGGTGCTCGTCCTCGGCAGAGCCTGTTTCCGAAAAGGCAAACGTCTGGCTATTCATCCTACGAGGAAGGAGACAGCCATGAAAGCTGTTGCTGGTCTTCACCTTCCCGTGGTAGCCCACACACAGGAACAACAGCACTAGGGATAAGTGCTTTCCCAGAGATGTCATATCTCATGGTGCTCGTTCACGACAGAGCCTGTTTCCGAAAAGACATACGACTGGCTCCTTCTCCCACAAGGAATGTGCCAGCCCTGAAAGCTGTTGCTGGTCCTGACCTTCCCATAGTAGCCCATACACAGGAACAACAGTACTGGGGATCTGTGCTTTCCCACAAATGTCATGTGTCATGGTGCTCGGTCTCGGCAGAGCCTGTTTCCGAAAAGGCAAACGTCTGGCTATTCCTCCTACGAGGAAGGAGACAGCCATGAAAGCTGTTGCTGGTCTTCACCTTCCCGTGGTAGCCCACACACAGGAACAACAGCACTAGGGATAAGTGCTTTCCCAGAGATGTCATATCTCATGGTGCTCGTTCACGACAGAGCCTGTTTCCGAAAAGACATACGACTGGCTCCTTCTCCCACAAGGAATGTGCCAGCCCTGAAAGCTGTTGCTGGTCCTGACCTTCCCATAGTAGCCCATACACAGGAACAACAGTACTGGGGATCTGTGCTTTCCCACAAATGTCATGTGTCATGGTGCTCGGTCTCGGCAGAGCCTGTTTCCGAAAAGGCAAACGTCTGGCTATTCCTCCTACGAGGAAGGAGACAGCCCTGTAAGCTGTTGCTGGTGTTTACCTTCCCTTGGTGACCTACTCACAGGCACAACAGCACTGGGGATCTGTGCTTTCCCAGAGATGTCATATCTCATGGTGCTCGTCCTCGACAGAGCCTGTTTCCGAAAAGGCAAACGTCTGGCTATTCCTCCTACGAGGAAGGAGACAGCCCTGAAAGCTGTTGCTGGTCTTCACCTTCCCGTGGTAGCCCACACACAGGAACAACAGCACTAGGGATAAGTGCTTACCCAGAGATGTCATATCTCATGGTGCTCGTTCTCGGCAGAGCCTGTTTCCGAAAAGACATACGACCGGCTCCTTCTCCCACAAGGAATGTGCCAGCCCTGAAAGCTGTTGCTGGTCTTCACCTTCCCTTGGTAGCCCACACACAGGAATAACAGCACTAGGGATCTGTGCTTTCCCAGAGATGTCATATCTCATGGTGCTCGTCCTCGGCAGAGCCTGTTTCCGAAAAGGCAAACGTCTGGCTATTCCTCCTACGAGGAAGGAGACAGCCCTGAAAGCTGTTGCTGGTCTTCACCTTCCCGTGGTAGCCCACACACAGGAACAACAGCACTAGGGATAAGTGCTTTCCCAGAGATGTCATATCTCATGGTGCTCGTTCACGACAGAGCCTGTTTCCGAAAAGACATACGACTGGCTCCTTCTCCCACAAGGAATGTGCCAGCCCTGAAAGCTGTTGCTGGTCCTGACCTTCCCATAGTAGCCCATACACAGGAACAACAGTACTGGGGATCTGTGCTTTCCCACAAATGTCATGTGTCATGGTGCTCGGTCTCGGCAGAGCCTGTTTCCGAAAAGGCAAACGTCTGGCTATTCCTCCTACAAGGAATGTGCCAGCCCTGTAAGCTGTTGCTGGTGTTTACCTTCCCTTGGTGACCTACTCACAGGCACAACAGCACTGGGGATCTGTGCTTTCCCAGAGATGTCATATCTCATGGTGCTCGTTCTCGGCAGAGCCTGTTTCCGAAAAGGCAAACGTCTGGCTATTCCTCCTACGAGGAAGGAGACAGCCATGAAAGCTGTTGCTGGTCTTCACCTTCCCGTGGTAGCCCACACACAGGAACAACAGCACTAGGGATAAGTGCTTTCCCAGAGATGTCATATCTCACGGTGCTCGTCCTCGGCAGAGCCTGTTTCCGAAAAGGCAAACGTCTGGCTATTCCTGCTACGAGGAATGTGCAAGCCCTGAAAGCTGTTGCTGGTCTTCACCTTCCCGTGGTAGCCCACACACAGGAACAACAGCACTAGGGATAAGTGCTTACCCAGAGATGTCATATCTCATGGTGCTCGTTCTCGGCAGAGCCTGTTTCCGAAAAGACATACGACCGGCTCCTTCTCCCACAAAGAATGTGCCAGCCCTGAAAGCGGTTGCTGGTCTTCAACTTCCCTTGGTAGCCCACACACAGGAATAACAGCACTAGGGATCTGTGCTTTCCCAGAGATGTCATATCTCATGGTGCTCGTCCTCGGCAGAGCCTGTTTCCGAAAAGGCAAACGTCTGGCTATTCCTCCTACGAGGAAGGAGACAGCCCTGAAAGCTGTTGCTGGTCTTCACCTTCCCGTGGTAGCCCACACACAGGAACAACAGCACTAGGGATAAGTGCTTTCCCAGAGATGTCATATCTCATGGTGCTCGTCCTCGGCAGAGCCTGTTTCCGAAAAGGCAAACGTCTGGCTATTCATCCTACGAGGAAGGAGACAGCCATGAAAGCTGTTGCTGGTCTTCACCTTCCCGTGGTAGCCCACACACAGGAACAACAGCACTAGGGATAAGTGCTTTCCCAGAGATGTCATATCTCATGGTGCTCGTTCACGACAGAGCCTGTTTCCGAAAAGACATACGACTGGCTCCTTCTCCCACAAGGAATGTGCCAGCCCTGAAAGCTGTTGCTGGTCCTGACCTTCCCATAGTAGCCCATACACAGGAACAACAGTACTGGGGATCTGTGCTTTCCCACAAATGTCATGTGTCATGGTGCTCGGTCTCGGCAGAGCCTGTTTCCGAAAAGGCAAACGTCTGGCTATTCCTCCTACGAGGAAGGAGACAGCCCTGTAAGCTGTTGCTGGTGTTTACCTTCCCTTGGTGACCTACTCACAGGCACAACAGCACTGGGGATCTGTGCTTTCCCAGAGATGTCATATCTCATGGTGCTCGTTCTCGGCAGAGCCTGTTTCCGAAAAGGCAAACGTCTGGCTATTCCTCCTACGAGGAAGGAGACAGCCCTGAAAGCTGTTGCTGGTCTTCACCTTCCCGTGGTAGCCCACACACAGGAACAACAGCACTAGGGATAAGTGCTTTCCCAGAGATGTCATATCTCATGGTGCTCGTTCTCGGCAGAGCCTGTTTCCGAAAAGGCAAACGTCTGGCTATTCATCCTACGAGGAAGGAGACAGCCATGAAAGCTGTTGCTGGTCTTCACCTTCCCGTGGTAGCCCACACACAGGAACAACAGCACTAGGGATAAGTGCTTACCCAGAGATGTCATATCTCATGGTGCTCGTTCTCGGCAGAGCCTGTTTCCGAAAAGACATACGACCGGCTCCTTCTCCCACAAGGAATGTGCCAGCCCTGAAAGCGGTTGCTGGTCTTCACCTTCCCTTGGTAGCCCACACACAGGAATAACAGCACTAGGGATCTGTGCTTTCCCAGAGATGTCATATCTCATGGTGCTCGTCCTCGGCAGAGCCTGTTTCCGAAAAGGCAAACGTCTGGCTATTCCTCCTACGAGGAAGGAGACAGCCATGAAAGCTGTTGCTGGTCTTCACCTTCCCGTGGTAGCCCACACACAGGAACAACAGCACTAGGGATAAGTGCTTTCCCAGAGATGTCATATCTCATGGTGCTCGTTCACGACAGAGCCTGTTTCCGAAAAGACATACGACTGGCTCCTTCTCCCACAAGGAATGTGCCAGCCCTGAAAGCTGTTGCTGGTCCTGACCTTCCCATAGTAGCCCATACACAGGAACAACAGTACTGGGGATCTGTGCTTTCCCACAAATGTCATGTGTCATGGTGCTCGGTCTCGGCAGAGCCTGTTTCCGAAAAGGCAAACGTCTGGCTATTCCTCCTACGAGGAAGGAGACAGCCCTGTAAGCTGTTGCTGGTGTTTACCTTCCCTTGGTGACCTACTCACAGGCACAACAGCACTGGGGATCTGTGCTTTCCCAGAGATGTCATATCTCATGGTGCTCGTTCTCGGCAGAGCCTGTTTCCGAAAAGGCAAACGTCTGGCTATTCCTGCTACGAGGAATGTGCAAGCCCTGAAAGCTGTTGCTGGTCTTCACCTTCCCGTGGTAGCCCACACACAGGAACAACAGCACTAGGGATAAGTGCTTACCCAGAGATGTCATATCTCATGGTGCTCGTTCTCGGCAGAGCCTGTTTCCGAAAAGACATACGACCGGCTCCTTCTCCCACAAAGAATGTGCCAGCCCTGAAAGCGGTTGCTGGTCTTCAACTTCCCTTGGTAGCCCACACACAGGAATAACAGCACTAGGGATCTGTGCTTTCCCAGAGATGTCATATCTCATGGTGCTCGTCCTCGGCAGAGCCTGTTTCCGAAAAGGCAAACGTCTGGCTATTCCTCCTACGAGGAAGGAGACAGCCCTGAAAGCTGTTGCTGGTCTTCACCTTCCCGTGGTAGCCCACACACAGGAACAACAGCACTAGGGATAAGTGCTTTCCCAGAGATGTCATATCTCATGGTGCTCGTTCTCGGCAGAGCCTGTTTCCGAAAAGGCAAACGTCTGGCTATTCATCCTACGAGGAAGGAGACAGCCCTGAAAGCTGTTGCTGGTCTTCACCTTCCCGTGGTAGCCCACACACAGGAACAACAGCACTAGGGATAAGTGCTTACCCAGAGATGTCATATCTCATGGTGCTCGTTCTCGGCAGAGCCTGTTTCCGAAAAGACATACGACCGGCTCCTTCTCCCACAAGGAATGTGCCAGCCCTGAAAGCGGTTGCTGGTCTTCACCTTCCCTTGGTAGCCCACACACAGGAATAACAGCACTAGGGATCTGTGCTTTCCCAGAGATGTCATATCTCATGGTGCTCGTCCTCGGCAGAGCCTGTTTCCGAAAAGGCAAACGTCTGGCTATTCCTCCTACGAGGAAGGAGACAGCCATGAAAGCTGTTGCTGGTCTTCACCTTCCCGTGGTAGCCCACACACAGGAACAACAGCACTAGGGATAAGTGCTTTCCCAGAGATGTCATATCTCATGGTGCTCGTTCACGACAGAGCCTGTTTCCGAAAAGACATACGACTGGCTCCTTCTCCCACAAGGAATGTGCCAGCCCTGAAAGCTGTTGCTGGTCCTGACCTTCCCATAGTAGCCCATACACAGGAACAACAGTACTGGGGATCTGTGCTTTCCCACAAATGTCATGTGTCATGGTGCTCGGTCTCAGCAGAGCCTGTTTCCGAAAAGGCAAACGTCTGGCTATTCCTCCTACGAGGAAGGAGACAGCCCTGTAAGCTGTTGCTGGTGTTTACCTTCCCTTGGTGACCTACTCACAGGCACAACAGCACTGGGGATCTGTGCTTTCCCAGAGATGTCATATCTCATGGTGCTCGTTCTCGGCAGAGCCTGTTTCCGAAAAGGCAAACGTCTGGCTATTCCTGCTACGAGGAATGTGCAAGCCCTGAAAGCTGTTGCTGGTCTTCACCTTCCCGTGGTAGCCCACACACAGGAACAACAGCACTAGGGATAAGTGCTTACCCAGAGATGTCATATCTCATGGTGCTCGTTCTCGGCAGAGCCTGTTTCCGAAAAGACATACGACCGGCTCCTTCTCCCACAAAGAATGTGCCAGCCCTGAAAGCGGTTGCTGGTCTTCAACTTCCCTTGGTAGCCCACACACAGGAATAACAGCACTAGGGATCTGTGCTTTCCCAGAGATGTCATATCTCATGGTGCTCGTCCTCGGCAGAGCCTGTTTCCGAAAAGGCAAACGTCTGGCTATTCCTCCTACGAGGAAGGAGACAGCCCTGAAAGCTGTTGCTGGTCTTCACCTTCCCGTGGTAGCCCACACACAGGAACAACAGCACTAGGGATAAGTGCTTTCCCAGAGATGTCATATCTCATGGTGCTCGTCCTCGGCAGAGCCTGTTTCCGAAAAGGCAAACGTCTGGCTATTCATCCTACGAGGAAGGAGACAGCCATGAAAGCTGTTGCTGGTCTTCACCTTCCCGTGGTAGCCCACACACAGGAACAACAGCACTAGGGATAAGTGCTTTCCCAGAGATGTCATATCTCATGGTGCTCGTTCACGACAGAGCCTGTTTCCGAAAAGACATACGACTGGCTCCTTCTCCCACAAGGAATGTGCCAGCCCTGAAAGCTGTTGCTGGTCCTGACCTTCCCATAGTAGCCCATACACAGGAACAACAGTACTGGGGATCTGTGCTTTCCCACAAATGTCATGTGTCATGGTGCTCGGTCTCGGCAGAGCCTGTTTCCGAAAAGGCAAACGTCTGGCTATTCCTCCTACGAGGAAGGAGACAGCCCTGTAAGCTGTTGCTGGTGTTTACCTTCCCTTGGTGACCTACTCACAGGCACAACAGCACTGGGGATCTGTGCTTTCCCAGAGATGTCATATCTCATGGTGCTCGTTCTCGGCAGAGCCTGTTTCCGAAAAGGCAAACGTCTGGCTATTCCTCCTACGAGGAAGGAGACAGCCCTGAAAGCTGTTGCTGGTCTTCACCTTCCCGTGGTAGCCCACACACAGGAACAACAGCACTAGGGATAAGTGCTTTCCCAGAGATGTCATATCTCATGGTGCTCGTTCTCGGCAGAGCCTGTTTCCGAAAAGGCAAACGTCTGGCTATTCATCCTACGAGGAAGGAGACAGCCCTGAAAGCTGTTGCTGGTCTTCACCTTCCCGTGGTAGCCCACACACAGGAACAACAGCACTAGGGATAAGTGCTTACCCAGAGATGTCATATCTCATGGTGCTCGTTCTCGGCAGAGCCTGTTTCCGAAAAGACATACGACCGGCTCCTTCTCCCACAAGGAATGTGCCAGCCCTGAAAGCGGTTGCTGGTCTTCACCTTCCCTTGGTAGCCCACACACAGGAATAACAGCACTAGGGATCTGTGCTTTCCCAGAGATGCCATATCTCATGGTGCTCGTCCTCGGCAGAGCCTGTTTCCGAAAAGGCAAACGTCTGGCTATTCCTCCTACGAGGAAGGAGACAGCCCTGAAAGCTGTTGCTGGTCTTCACCTTCCCGTGGTAGCCCACACACAGGAACAACAGCACTAGGGATAAGTGCTTTCCCAGAGATGTCATATCTCATGGTGCTCGTCCTCGGCAGAGCCTGTTTCCGAAAAGGCAAACGTCTGGCTATTCATCCTACGAGGAAGGAGACAGCCATGAAAGCTGTTGCTGGTCTTCACCTTCCCGTGGTAGCCCACACACAGGAACAACAGCACTAGGGATAAGTGCTTTCCCAGAGATGTCATATCTCATGGTGCTCGTTCACGACAGAGCCTGTTTCCGAAAAGACATATGACTGGCTCCTTCTCCCACAAGGAATGTGCCAGCCCTGAAAGCTGTTGCTGGTCCTGACCTTCCCATAGTAGCCCATACACAGGAACAACAGTACTGGGGATCTGTGCTTTCCCACAAATGTCATGTGTCATGGTGCTCGGTCTCGGCAGAGCCTGTTTCCGAAAAGGCAAACGTCTGGCTATTCCTCCTACGAGGAAGGAGACAGCCCTGTAAGCTGTTGCTGGTGTTTACCTTCCCTTGGTGACCTACTCACAGGCACAACAGCACTGGGGATCTGTGCTTTCCCAGAGATGTCATATCTCATGGTGCTCGTTCTCGGCAGAGCCTGTTTCCGAAAAGGCAAACGTCTGGCTATTCCTCCTACGAGGAAGGAGACAGCCATAAAAGCTGTTGCTGGTCTTCACCTTCCCGTGGTAGCCCACACACAGGAACAACAGCACTAGGGATAAGTGCTTTCCCAGAGATGTCATATCTCACGGTGCTCGTCCTCGGCAGAGCCTGTTTCCGAAAAGGCAAACATCTGGCTATTCCTGCTACGAGGAATGTGCAAGCCCTGAAAGCTGTTGCTGGTCTTCACCTTCCCGTGGTAGCCCACACACAGGAACAACAGCACTAGGGATAAGTGCTTACCCAGAGATGTCATATCTCATGGTGCTCGTTCTCGGCAGAGCCTGTTTCCGAAAAGACATACGACCGGCTCCTTCTCCCACAAAGAATGTGCCAGCCCTGAAAGCGGTTGCTGGTCTTCACCTTCCCTTGGTAGCCCACACACAGGAATAACAGCACTAGGGATCTGTGCTTTCCCAGAGATGTCATATCTCATGGTGCTCGTCCTCGGCAGAGCCTGTTTCCGAAAAGGCAAACGTCTGGCTATTCCTCCTACGAGGAAGGAGACAGCCCTGAAAGCTGTTGCTGGTCTTCACCTTCCCGTGGTAGCCCACACACAGGAACAACAGCACTAGGGATAAGTGCTTTCCCAGAGATGTCATATCTCATGGTGCTCGTCCTCGGCAGAGCCTGTTTCCGAAAAGGCAAACGTCTGGCTATTCCTCCTACGAGGAAGGAGACAGCCATGAAAGCTGTTGCTGGTCTTCACCTTCCCGTGGTAGCCCACACACAGGAACAACAGCACTAGGGATAAGTGCTTTCCCAGAGATGTCATATCTCATGGTGCTCGTTCACGACAGAGCCTGTTTCCGAAAAGACATACGACTGGCTCCTTCTCCCACAAGGAATGTGCCAGCCCTGAAAGCTGTTGCTGGTCCTGACCTTCCCATAGTAGCCCATACACAGGAACAACAGTACTGGGGATCTGTGCTTTCCCACAAATGTCATGTGTCATGGTGCTCGGTCTCGGCAGAGCCTGTTTCCGAAAAGGCAAACGTCTGGCTATTCCTCCTACGAGGAAGGAGACAGCCCTGAAAGCTGTTGCTGGTCTTCACCTTCCCGTGGTAGCCCACACACAGGAACAACAGCACTAGGGATAAGTGCTTTCCCAGAGATGTCATATCTCATGGTGCTCGTCCTCGGCAGAGCCTGTTTCCGAAAAGACATACGACTGGCTCCTTCTCCCACAAGGAATGTGCCAGCCCTGAAAGCTGTTGCTGGTCCTGACCTTCCCATAGTAGCCCATACACAGGAACAACAGTACTGGGGATCTGTGCTTTCCCACAAATGTCATGTGTCATGGTGCTCGGTCTCGGCAGAGCCTGTTTCCAAAAAGGCAAACGTCTGGCTATTCCTCCTACGAGGAAGGAGACAGCCCTGTAAGCTGTTGCTGGTGTTTACCTTCCCTTGGTGACCTACTCACAGGCACAACAGCACTGGGGATCTGTGCTTTCCCAGAGATGTCATATCTCATGGTGCTCGTTCTCGGCAGAGCCTGTTTCCGAAAAGGCAAACGTCTGGCTATTCCTCCTACGAGGAAGGAGACAGCCCTGAAAGCTGTTGCTGGTCTTCACCTTCCCGTGGTAGCCCACACACAGGAACAACAGCACTAGGGATAAGTGCTTTCCCAGAGATGTCATATCTCATGGTGCTCGTCCTCGGCAGAGCCTGTTTCCGAAAAGACATACGACCGGCTCCTTCTCCCACAAGGAATGTGCCAGCCCTGAAAGCGGTTGCTGGTCTTCACCTTCCCTTGGTAGCCACACACAGGAATAACAGCACTAGGGATCTGTGCTTTCCCAGAGATGTCATATCTCATGGTGCTCGTCCTCGGCAGAGCCTGTTTCCGAAAAGGCAAACGTCTGGCTATTCCTCCTACGAGAAAGGAGACAGCCATGAAAGCTGTTGCTGGTCTTCACCTTCCCGTGGTAGCCCACACACAGGCACAACAGCACTGGGGATCTGTGCTTTCCCAGAGATGTCATATCTCATGGTGCTCGTTCTCGGCAGAGCCTGTTTCCGAAAAGACATACGACTGGCTCCTTCTCCCACAAGGAATGTGCCAGCCCTGAAAGCTGTTGCTGGTCCTGACCTTCCCATAGTAGCCCATACACAGGAACAACAGTACTGGGGATCTGTGCTTTCCCACAAATGTCATGTGTCATGGTGCTCGGTCTCGGCAGAGCCTGTTTCCGAAAAGGCAAACGTCTGGCTATTCCTCCTACGAGGAAGGAGACAGCCCTGAAAGCTGTTGCTGGTGTTTACCTTCCCTTGGTGACCTACTCACAGGCACAACAGCACTGGGGATCTGTGCTTTCCCAGAGATGTCATATCTCATGGTGCTCGTTCTCGGCAGAGCCTGTTTCCGAAAAGACATACGACCGGCTCCTTCTCCCACAAGGAATGTGCCAGCCCTGAAAGCGGTTGCTGGTCTTCACCTTCCCTTGGTAGCCCACACACAGGAATAACAGCACTAGGGATCTGTGCTTTCCCAGAGATGTCATATCACATGGTGCTCGTCCTCGGCAGAGCCTGTTTCCGAAAAGGCAAACGTCTGGCTATTCCTCCTACGAGGAAGGAGACAGCCATGAAAGCTGTTGCTGGTCTTCACCTTCCCGTGGTAGCCCACACACAGGAACAACAGCACTAGGGATAAGTGCTTTCCCAGAGATGTCATATCTCATGGTGCTCGTCCTCGGCAGAGCCTGTTTCCGAAAAGGCAAACGTCTGGCTATTCATCCTACGAGGAAGGAGACAGCCATGAAAGCTGTTGCTGGTCTTCACCTTCCCGTGGTAGCCCACACACAGGAACAACAGCACTAGGGATAAGTGCTTTCCCAGAGATGTCATATCTCATGGTGCTCGTTCACGACAGAGCCTGTTTCCGAAATGACATACGACTGGCTCCTTCTCCCACAAGGAATGTGCCAGCCCTGAAAGCTGTTGCTGGTCCTGACCTTCCCATAGTAGCCCATACACAGGAACAACAGTACTGGGGATCTGTGCTTTCCCACAAATGTCATGTGTCATGGTGCTCGGTCTCGGCAGAGCCTGTTTCCGAAAAGGCAAACGTCTGGCTATTCCTCCTACGAGGAAGGAGACAGCCCTGTAAGCTGTTGCTGGTGTTTACCTTCCCTTGGTGACCTACTCACAGGCACAACAGCACTGGGGATCTGTGCTTTCCCAGAGATGTCATATCTCATGGTGCTCGTTCTCGGCAGAGCCTGTTTCCGAAAAGGCAAACGTCTGGCTATTCCTCCTACGAGGAAGGAGACAGCCCTGAAAGCTGTTGCTGGTCTTCACCTTCCCGTGGTAGCCCACACACAGGAACAACAGCACTAGGGATAAGTGCTTACCCAGAGATGTCATATCTCATGGTGCTCGTCCTCGGCAGAGCCTGTTTCCGAAAAGACATACGACCGGCTCCTTCTCCCACAAGGAATGTGCCAGCCCTGAAAGCGGTTGCTGGTCTTCACCTTCCCTTGGTAGCCCACACACAGGAATAACAGCACTAGGGATCTGTGCTTTCCCAGAGATGTCATATCTCATGGTGCTTGTCCTCGGCAGAGCCTGTTTCCGAAAAGGCAAACGTCTGGCTATTCCTCCTACGAGGAAGGAGACAGCCATGAAAGCTGTTGCTGGTCTTCACCTTCCCATGGTAGCCCACACACAGGAACAACAGCACTAGGGATAAGTGCTTTCCCAGAGATGTCATATCTCATGGTGCTCGTTCACGACAGAGCCTGTTTCCAAAAAGACATACGACTGGCTCCTTCTCCCACAAGGAATGTGCCAGCCCTGAAAGCTGTTGCTGGTCCTGACCTTCCCATAGTAGCCCATACACAGGAACAACAGTACTGGGGATCTGTGCTTTCCCACAAATGTCATGTGTCATGGTGCTCGTCCTCGGCAGAGCCTGTTTCCGAAAAGGCAAACGTCTGGCTATTCCTCCTACGAGGAAGGAGACAGCCATGAAAGCTGTTGCTGGTCTTCACCTTCCCGTGGTAGCCCACACACAGGAACAACAGCACTAGGGATAAGTGCTTTCCCAGAGATGTCATATCTCATGGTGCTCGTCCTCGGCAGAGCCTGTTTCCGAAAAGGCAAACGTCTGGCTATTCCTCCTACGAGGAAGGAGACAGCCATGAAAGCTGTTGCTGGTCTTCACCTTCCCGTGGTAGCCCACACACAGGAACAACAGCACTAGGGATAAGTGCTTTCCCAGAGATGTCATATCTCATGGTGCTCGTTCACGACAGAGCCTGTTTCCGAAAAGACATACGACTGGCTCCTTCTCCCACAAGGAATGTGCCAGCCCTGAAAGCTGTTGCTGGTCCTGACCTTCCCATAGTAGCCCATACACAGGAACAACAGTACTGGGGATCTGTGCTTTCCCACAAATGTCATGTGTCATGGTGCTCGGTCTCGGCAGAGCCTGTTTCCGAAAAGGCAAACGTCTGGCTATTCCTCCTACGAGGAAGGAGACAGCCCTGTAAGCTGTTGCTGGTGTTTACCTTCCCTTGGTGACCTACTCACAGGCACAACAGCACTGGGGATCTGTGCTTTCCCAGAGATGTCATATCTCATGGTGCTCGTTCTCGGCAGAGCCTGTTTCCGAAAAGACATACGACCGGCTCCTTCTCCCACAAGGAATGTGCCAGCCCTGAAAGCGGTTGCTGGTCTTCACCTTCCCTTGGTAGCCCACACACAGGAATAACAGCACTAGGGATAAGTGCTTTCCCAGAGATGTCATATCTCATGGTGCTCGTCCTCGGCAGAGCCTGTTTCCGAAAAGGCAAACGTCTGGCTATTCCTGCTACGAGGAATGTGCAAGCCCTGAAAGCTGTTGCTGGTCTTCACCTTCCCGTGGTAGCCCACACACAGGAACAACAGCACTAGGGATAAGTGCTTACCCAGAGATGTCATATCTCATGGTGCTCGTTCTCGGCAGAGCCTGTTTCCGAAAAGACATACGACCGGCTCCTTCTCCCACAAGGAATGTGCCAGCCCTGAAAGCGGTTGCTGGTCTTCACCTTCCCTTGGTAGCCCACACACAGGAATAACAGCACTAGGGATCTGTGCTTTCCCAGAGATGTCATATCTCATGGTGCTCGTCCTCGGCAGAGCCTGTTTCCGAAAAGGCAAACGTCTGGCTATTCCTCCTACGAGGAAGGAGACAGCCCTGAAAGCTGTTGCTGGTCTTCACCTTCCCGTGGTAGCCCACACACAGGAACAACAGCACTAGGGATAAGTGCTTTCCCAGAGATGTCATATCTCATGGTGCTCGTTCACGACAGAGCCTGTTTCCGAAAAGACATACGACTGGCTCCTTCTCCCACAAGGAATGTGCCAGCCCTGAAAGCTGTTGCTGGTCCTGACCTTCCCATAGTAGCCCATACACAGGAACAACAGTACTGGGGATCTGTGCTTTCCCACAAATGTCATGTGTCATGGTGCTCGGTCTCGGCAGAGCCTGTTTCCGAAAAGGCAAACGTCTGGCTATTCCTCCTACGAGGAAGGAGACAGACATGAAACCTGTTGCTGGTCTTCACCTTCCCGTGGTAGCCCACACACAGGAACAACAGCACTAGGGATAAGTGCTTTCCCAGAGATGTCATATCTCATGGTGCTCGTCCTCGACAGAGCCTGTTTCCGAAAAGGCAAACGTCTGGCTATTCCTCCTACGAGGAAGGAGACAGCCCTGAAAGCTGTTGCTGGTCTTCACCTTCCCGTGGTAGCCCACACACAGGAACAACAGCACTAGGGATAAGTGCTTACCCAGAGATGTCATATCTCATGGTGCTCGTTCTCGGCAGAGCCTGTTTCCGAAAAGACATACGACCGGCTCCTTCTCCCACAAGGAATGTGCCAGCCCTGAAAGCGGTTGCTGGTCTTCACCTTCCCTTGGTAGCCCACACACAGGAATAACAGCACTAGGGATCTGTGCTTTCCCAGAGATGTCATATCTCATGGTGCTCGTCCTCGGCAGAGCCTGTTTCCGAAAAGGCAAACGTCTGGCTATTCCTCCTACGAGGAAGGAGACAGCCATGAAAGCTGTTGCTGGTCTTCACCTTCCCGTGGTAGCCCACACACAGGAACAACAGCACTAGGGATAAGTGCTTTCCCAGAGATGTCATATCTCATGGTGCTCGTTCACGACAGAGCCTGTTTCCGAAAAGACATACGACTGGCTCCTTCTCCCACAAGGAATGTGCCAGCCCTGAAAGCTGTTGCTGGTCCTGACCTTCCCATAGTAGCCCATACACAGGAACAACAGTACTGGGGATCTGTGCTTTCCCACAAATGTCATGTGTCATGGTGCTCGGTCTCGGCAGAGCCTGTTTCCGAAAAGGCAAACGTCTGGCTATTCCTCCTACGAGGAAGGAGACAGCCCTGTAAGCTGTTGCTGGTGTTTACCTTCCCTTGGTGACCTACTCACAGGCACAACAGCACTGGGGATCTGTGCTTTCCCAGAGATGTCATATCTCATGGTGCTCGTTCTCGGCAGAGCCTGTTTCCGAAAAGGCAAACGTCTGGCTATTCCTCCTACGAGGAAGGAGACAGCCATGAAAGCTGTTGCTGGTCTTCACCTTCCCGTGGTAGCCCACACACAGGAACAACAGCACTAGGGATAAGTGCTTTCCCAGAGATGTCATATCTCACGGTGCTCGTCCTCGGCAGAGCCTGTTTCGAAAAGGCAAACGTCTGGCTCTTCCTGCTACGAGGAATGTGCAAGCCCTGAAAGCTGTTGCTGGTCTTCACCTTCCCGTGGTAGCCCACACACAGGAACAACAGCACTAGGGATAAGTGCTTACCCAGAGATGTCATATCTCATGGTGCTCGTTCTCGGCAGAGCCTGTTTCCGAAAAGACATACGACCGGCTCCTTCTCCCACAAAGAATGTGCCAGCCCTGAAAGCGGTTGCTGGTCTTCACCTTCCCTTGGTAGCCCACACACAGGAATAACAGCACTAGGGATCTGTGCTTTCCCAGAGATGTCATATCTCATGGTGCTCGTCCTCGGCAGAGCCTGTTTCCGAAAAGGCAAACGTCTGGCTATTCCTCCTACGAGGAGGGAGACAGCCCTGAAAGCTGTTGCTGGTCTTCACCTTCCCGTGGTAGCCCACACACAGGAACAACAGCACTAGGGATAAGTGCTTTCCCAGAGATGTCATATCTCATGGTGCTCGTCCTCGGCAGAGCCTGTTTCCGAAAAGGCAAACGTCTGGCTATTCCTGCTACGAGGAAGGAGACAGCCCTGAAAGCTGTTGCTGGTCTTCACCTTCCCGTGGTAGCCCACACACAGGAACAACAGCACTAGGGATAAGTGCTTTCCCAGAGATGTCATATCTCATGGTGCTCGTTCACGACAGAGCCTGTTTCCGAAAAGACATACGACTGGCTCCTTCTCCCACAAGGAATGTGCCAGCCCTGAAAGCTGTTGCTGGTCCTGACCTTCCCATAGTAGCCCATACACAGGAACAACAGTACTGGGGATCTGTGCTTTCCCACAAATGTCATGTGTCATGGTGCTCGGTCTCGGCAGAGCCTGTTTCCGAAAAGGCAAACGTCTGGCTATTCCTCCTACGAGGAAGGAGACAGCCCTGTAAGCTGTTGCTGGTGTTTACCTTCCCTTGGTGACCTACTCACAGGCACAACAGCACTGGGGATCTGTGCTTTCCCAGAGATGTCATATCTCATGGTGCTCGTTCTCGGCAGAGCCTGTTTCCGAAAAGGCAAACGTCTGGCTATTCCTCCTACGAGGAAGGAGACAGCCCTGAAAGCTGTTGCTGGTCTTCACCTTCCCGTGGTAGCCCACACACAGGAACAACAGCACTAGGGATAAGTGCTTTCCCAGAGATGTCATATCTCATGGTGCTCGTTCTCGGCAGAGCCTGTTTCCGAAAAGGCAAACGTCTGGCTATTCATCCTACGAGGAAGGAGACAGCCCTGAAAGCTGTTGCTGGTCTTCACCTTCCCGTGGTAGCCCACACACAGGAACAACAGCACTAGGGATAAGTGCTTACCCAGAGATGTCATATCTCATGGTGCTCGTTCTCGGCAGAGCCTGTTTCCGAAAAGACATACGACCGGCTCCTTCTCCCACAAGGAATGTGCCAGCCCTGAAAGCGGTTGCTGGTCTTCACCTTCCCTTGGTAGCCCACACACAGGAATAACAGCACTAGGGATCTGTGCTTTCCCAGAGATGTCATATCTCATGGTGCTCGTCCTCGGCAGAGCCTGTTTCCGAAAAGGCAAACGTCTGGCTATTCCTCCTACGAGGAAGGAGACAGCCCTGAAAGCTGTTGCTGGTCTTCACCTTCCCGTGGTAGCCCACACACAGGAACAACAGCACTAGGGATAAGTGCTTTCCCAGAGATGTCATATCTCATGGTGCTCGTTCACGACAGAGCCTGTTTCCGAAAAGACATACGACTGGCTCCTTCTCCCACAAGGAATGTGCCAGCCCTGAAAGCTGTTGCTGGTCCTGACCTTCCCATAGTAGCCCATACACAGGAACAACAGTACTGGGGATCTGTGCTTTCCCACAAATGTCATGTGTCATGGTGCTCGGTCTCGGCAGAGCCTGTTTCCGAAAAGGCAAACGTCTGGCTATTCCTCCTACGAGGAAGGAGACAGCCCTGTAAGCTGTTGCTGGTGTTTACCTTCCCTTGGTGACCTACTCACAGGCACAACAGCACTGGGGATCTGTGCTTTCCCAGAGATGTCATATCTCATGGTGCTCGTTCTCGGCAGAGCCTGTTTCCGAAAAGGCAAACGTCTGGCTATTCCTCCTACGAGGAAGGAGACAGCCCTGAAAGCTGTTGCTGGTCTTCACCTTCCCGTGGTAGCCCACACACAGGAACAACAGCACTAGGGATAAGTGCTTTCCCAGAGATGTCATATCTCATGGTGCTCGTCCTCGGCAGAGCCTGTTTCCGAAAAGGCAAACGTCTGGCTATTCCTGCTACGAGGAATGTGCAAGCCCTGAAAGCTGTTGCTGGTCTTCACCTTTCCTTGGTAGCCCACACACAGGAACAACAGCACTAGGGATAAGTGCTTACCCAGAGATGTCATATCTCATGGTGCTCGTTCACGACAGAGCCTGTTTCCGAAAAGACATACGACTGGCTCCTTCTCCCACAAGGAATGTGCCAGCCCTGAAAGCTGTTGCTGGTCCTGACCTTCCCATAGTAGCCCATACACAGGAACAACAGTACTGGGGATCTGTGCTTTCCCACAAATGTCATGTGTCATGGTGCTCGGTCTCGGCAGAGCCTGTTTCCGAAAAGGCAAACGTCTGGCTATTCCTCCTACGAGGAAGGAGACAGCCCTGTAAGCTGTTGCTGGTGTTTACCTTCCCTTGGTGACCTACTCACAGGCACAACAACACTGGGGATCTGTGCTTTCCCAGAGATGTCATATCTCATGGTGCTCGTTCTCGGCAGAGCCTGTTTCCGAAAAGACATACGACTGGCTCCTTCTCCCACAAGGAATGTGCCAGCCCTGAAAGCGGTTGCTGGTCTTCACCTTCCCGTGGTAGCCCACACACAGGAATAACAGCACTAGGGATCTGTGCTTTCCCAGAGATGTCATATCTCATGGTGCTCGTCCTCGGCAGAGCCTGTTTCCGAAAAGGCAAACGTCTGGCTATTCCTCCTACGAGGAAGGAGACAGCCATGAAAGCTGTTGCTGGTCTTCACCTTCCCGTGGTAGCCCACACACAGGAACAACAGCACTAGGGATAAGTGCTTTCCCAGAGATGTCATATCTCATGGTGCTCGTTCACGACAGAGCCTGTTTCCGAAAAGACATACGACTGGCTCCTTCTCCCACAAGGAATGTGCCAGCCCTGAAAGCTGTTGCTGGTCCTGACCTTCCCATAGTAGCCCATACACAGGAACAACAGTACTGGGGATCTGTGCTTTCCCACAAATGTCATGTGTCATGGTGCTCGGTCTCGGCAGAGCCTGTTTCCGAAAAGGCAAACGTCTGGCTATTCCTCCTACGAGGAAGGAGACAGCCCTGAAAGCTGTTGCTGGTGTTTACCTTCCCTTGGTGACCTACTCACAGGCACAACAGCACTGGGGATCTGTGCTTTCCCAGAGATGTCATATCTCATGGTGCTCGTTCTCGGCAGAGCCTGTTTCCGAAAAGACATACGACCGGCTCCTTCTCCCACAAGGAATGTGCCAGCCCTGAAAGCGGTTGCTGGTCTTCACCTTCCCTTGGTAGCCCACACACAGGAATAACAGCACTAGGGATCTGTGCTTTCCCAGAGATGTCATATCACATGGTGCTCGTCCTCGGCAGAGCCTGTTTCCGAAAAGGCAAACGTCTGGCTATTCCTCCTACGAGGAAGGAGACAGCCATGAAAGCTGTTGCTGGTCTTCACCTTCCCGTGGTAGCCCACACACAGGAACAACAGCACTAGGGATAAGTGCTTTCCCAGAGATGTCATATCTCATGGTGCTCGTCCTCGGCAGAGCCTGTTTCCGAAAAGGCAAACGTCTGGCTATTCATCCTACGAGGAAGGAGACAGCCATGAAAGCTGTTGCTGGTCTTCACCTTCCCGTGGTAGCCCACACACAGGAACAACAGCACTAGGGATAAGTGCTTTCCCAGAGATGTCATATCTCATGGTGCTCGTTCACGACAGAGCCTGTTTCCGAAATGACATACGACTGGCTCCTTCTCCCACAAGGAATGTGCCAGCCCTGAAAGCTGTTGCTGGTCCTGACCTTCCCATAGTAGCCCATACACAGGAACAACAGTACTGGGGATCTGTGCTTTCCCACAAATGTCATGTGTCATGGTGCTCGGTCTCGGCAGAGCCTGTTTCCGAAAAGGCAAACGTCTGGCTATTCCTCCTACGAGGAAGGAGACAGCCCTGTAAGCTGTTGCTGGTGTTTACCTTCCCTTGGTGACCTACTCACAGGCACAACAGCACTGGGGATCTGTGCTTTCCCAGAGATGTCATATCTCATGGTGCTCGTTCTCGGCAGAGCCTGTTTCCGAAAAGGCAAACGTCTGGCTATTCCTCCTACGAGGAAGGAGACAGCCCTGAAAGCTGTTGCTGGTCTTCACCTTCCCGTGGTAGCCCACACACAGGAACAACAGCACTAGGGATAAGTGCTTACCCAGAGATGTCATATCTCATGGTGCTCGTCCTCGGCAGAGCCTGTTTCCGAAAAGACATACGACCGGCTCCTTCTCCCACAAGGAATGTGCCAGCCCTGAAAGCGGTTGCTGGTCTTCACCTTCCCTTGGTAGCCCACACACAGGAATAACAGCACTAGGGATCTGTGCTTTCCCAGAGATGTCATATCTCATGGTGCTTGTCCTCGGCAGAGCCTGTTTCCGAAAAGGCAAACGTCTGGCTATTCCTCCTACGAGGAAGGAGACAGCCATGAAAGCTGTTGCTGGTCTTCACCTTCCCATGGTAGCCCACACACAGGAACAACAGCACTAGGGATAAGTGCTTTCCCAGAGATGTCATATCTCATGGTGCTCGTTCACGACAGAGCCTGTTTCCAAAAAGACATACGACTGGCTCCTTCTCCCACAAGGAATGTGCCAGCCCTGAAAGCTGTTGCTGGTCCTGACCTTCCCATAGTAGCCCATACACAGGAACAACAGTACTGGGGATCTGTGCTTTCCCACAAATGTCATGTGTCATGGTGCTCGTCCTCGGCAGAGCCTGTTTCCGAAAAGGCAAACGTCTGGCTATTCCTCCTACGAGGAAGGAGACAGCCATGAAAGCTGTTGCTGGTCTTCACCTTCCCGTGGTAGCCCACACACAGGAACAACAGCACTAGGGATAAGTGCTTTCCCAGAGATGTCATATCTCATGGTGCTCGTCCTCGGCAGAGCCTGTTTCCGAAAAGGCAAACGTCTGGCTATTCCTCCTACGAGGAAGGAGACAGCCATGAAAGCTGTTGCTGGTCTTCACCTTCCCGTGGTAGCCCACACACAGGAACAACAGCACTAGGGATAAGTGCTTTCCCAGAGATGTCATATCTCATGGTGCTCGTTCACGACAGAGCCTGTTTCCGAAAAGACATACGACTGGCTCCTTCTCCCACAAGGAATGTGCCAGCCCTGAAAGCTGTTGCTGGTCCTGACCTTCCCATAGTAGCCCATACACAGGAACAACAGTACTGGGGATCTGTGCTTTCCCACAAATGTCATGTGTCATGGTGCTCGGTCTCGGCAGAGCCTGTTTCCGAAAAGGCAAACGTCTGGCTATTCCTCCGACGAGGAAGGAGACAGCCCTGTAAGCTGTTGCTGGTGTTTACCTTCCCTTGGTGACCTACTCACAGGCACAACAGCACTGGGGATCTGTGCTTTCCCAGAGATGTCATATCTCATGGTGCTCGTTCTCGGCAGAGCCTGTTTCCGAAAAGACATACGACCGGCTCCTTCTCCCACAAGGAATGTGCCAGCCCTGAAAGCGGTTGCTGGTCTTCACCTTCCCTTGGTAGCCCACACACAGGAATAACAGCACTAGGGATAAGTGCTTTCCCAGAGATGTCATATCTCATGGTGCTCGTCCTCGGCAGAGCCTGTTTCCGAAAAGGCAAACGTCTGGCTATTCCTGCTACGAGGAATGTGCAAGCCCTGAAAGCTGTTGCTGGTCTTCACCTTCCCGTGGTAGCCCACACACAGGAACAACAGCACTAGGGATAAGTGCTTACCCAGAGATGTCATATCTCATGGTGCTCGTTCTCGGCAGAGCCTGTTTCCGAAAAGACATACGACCGGCTCCTTCTCCCACAAGGAATGTGCCAGCCCTGAAAGCGGTTGCTGGTCTTCACCTTCCCTTGGTAGCCCACACACAGGAATAACAGCACTAGGGATCTGTGCTTTCCCAGAGATGTCATATCTCATGGTGCTCGTCCTCGGCAGAGCCTGTTTCCGAAAAGGCAAACGTCTGGCTATTCCTCCTACGAGGAAGGAGACAGCCCTGAAAGCTGTTGCTGGTCTTCACCTTCCCGTGGTAGCCCACACACAGGAACAACAGCACTAGGGATAAGTGCTTTCCCAGAGATGTCATATCTCATGGTGCTCGTTCACGACAGAGCCTGTTTCCGAAAAGACATACGACTGGCTCCTTCTCCCACAAGGAATGTGCCAGCCCTGAAAGCTGTTGCTGGTCCTGACCTTCCCATAGTAGCCCATACACAGGAACAACAGTACTGGGGATCTGTGCTTTCCCACAAATGTCATGTGTCATGGTGCTCGGTCTCGGCAGAGCCTGTTTCCGAAAAGGCAAACGTCTGGCTATTCCTCCTACGAGGAAGGAGACAGACATGAAACCTGTTGCTGGTCTTCACCTTCCCGTGGTAGCCCACACACAGGAACAACAGCACTAGGGATAAGTGCTTTCCCAGAGATGTCATATCTCATGGTGCTCGTCCTCGACAGAGCCTGTTTCCGAAAAGGCAAACGTCTGGCTATTCCTCCTACGAGGAAGGAGACAGCCCTGAAAGCTGTTGCTGGTCTTCACCTTCCCGTGGTAGCCCACACACAGGAACAACAGCACTAGGGATAAGTGCTTACCCAGAGATGTCATATCTCATGGTGCTCGTTCTCGGCAGAGCCTGTTTCCGAAAAGACATACGACCGGCTCCTTCTCCCACAAGGAATGTGCCAGCCCTGAAAGCGGTTGCTGGTCTTCACCTTCCCTTGGTAGCCCACACACAGGAATAACAGCACTAGGGATCTGTGCTTTCCCAGAGATGTCATATCTCATGGTGCTCGTCCTCGGCAGAGCCTGTTTCCGAAAAGGCAAACGTCTGGCTATTCCTCCTACGAGGAAGGAGACAGCCATGAAAGCTGTTGCTGGTCTTCACCTTCCCGTGGTAGCCCACACACAGGAACAACAGCACTAGGGATAAGTGCTTTCCCAGAGATGTCATATCTCATGGTGCTCGTTCACGACAGAGCCTGTTTCCGAAAAGACATACGACTGGCTCCTTCTCCCACAAGGAATGTGCCAGCCCTGAAAGCTGTTGCTGGTCCTGACCTTCCCATAGTAGCCCATACACAGGAACAACAGTACTGGGGATCTGTGCTTTCCCACAAATGTCATGTGTCATGGTGCTCGGTCTCGGCAGAGCCTGTTTCCGAAAAGGCAAACGTCTGGCTATTCCTCCTACGAGGAAGGAGACAGCCCTGTAAGCTGTTGCTGGTGTTTACCTTCCCTTGGTGACCTACTCACAGGCACAACAGCACTGGGGATCTGTGCTTTCCCAGAGATGTCATATCTCATGGTGCTCGTTCTCGGCAGAGCCTGTTTCCGAAAAGGCAAACGTCTGGCTATTCCTCCTACGAGGAAGGAGACAGCCATGAAAGCTGTTGCTGGTCTTCACCTTCCCGTGGTAGCCCACACACAGGAACAACAGCACTAGGGATAAGTGCTTTCCCAGAGATGTCATATCTCACGGTGCTCGTCCTCGGCAGAGCCTGTTTCGAAAAGGCAAACGTCTGGCTCTTCCTGCTACGAGGAATGTGCAAGCCCTGAAAGCTGTTGCTGGTCTTCACCTTCCCGTGGTAGCCCACACACAGGAACAACAGCACTAGGGATAAGTGCTTACCCAGAGATGTCATATCTCATGGTGCTCGTTCTCGGCAGAGCCTGTTTCCGAAAAGACATACGACCGGCTCCTTCTCCCACAAAGAATGTGCCAGCCCTGAAAGCGGTTGCTGGTCTTCACCTTCCCTTGGTAGCCCACACACAGGAATAACAGCACTAGGGATCTGTGCTTTCCCAGAGATGTCATATCTCATGGTGCTCGTCCTCGGCAGAGCCTGTTTCCGAAAAGGCAAACGTCTGGCTATTCCTCCTACGAGGAGGGAGACAGCCCTGAAAGCTGTTGCTGGTCTTCACCTTCCCGTGGTAGCCCACACACAGGAACAACAGCACTAGGGATAAGTGCTTTCCCAGAGATGTCATATCTCATGGTGCTCGTCCTCGGCAGAGCCTGTTTCCGAAAAGGCAAACGTCTGGCTATTCCTGCTACGAGGAAGGAGACAGCCCTGAAAGCTGTTGCTGGTCTTCACCTTCCCGTGGTAGCCCACACACAGGAACAACAGCACTAGGGATAAGTGCTTTCCCAGAGATGTCATATCTCATGGTGCTCGTTCACGACAGAGCCTGTTTCCGAAAAGACATACGACTGGCTCCTTCTCCCACAAGGAATGTGCCAGCCCTGAAAGCTGTTGCTGGTCCTGACCTTCCCATAGTAGCCCATACACAGGAACAACAGTACTGGGGATCTGTGCTTTCCCACAAATGTCATGTGTCATGGTGCTCGGTCTCGGCAGAGCCTGTTTCCGAAAAGGCAAACGTCTGGCTATTCCTCCTACGAGGAAGGAGACAGCCCTGTAAGCTGTTGCTGGTGTTTACCTTCCCTTGGTGACCTACTCACAGGCACAACAGCACTGGGGATCTGTGCTTTCCCAGAGATGTCATATCTCATGGTGCTCGTTCTCGGCAGAGCCTGTTTCCGAAAAGGCAAACGTCTGGCTATTCCTCCTACGAGGAAGGAGACAGCCCTGAAAGCTGTTGCTGGTCTTCACCTTCCCGTGGTAGCCCACACACAGGAACAACAGCACTAGGGATAAGTGCTTTCCCAGAGATGTCATATCTCATGGTGCTCGTTCTCGGCAGAGCCTGTTTCCGAAAAGGCAAACGTCTGGCTATTCATCCTACGAGGAAGGAGACAGCCCTGAAAGCTGTTGCTGGTCTTCACCTTCCCGTGGTAGCCCACACACAGGAACAACAGCACTAGGGATAAGTGCTTACCCAGAGATGTCATATCTCATGGTGCTCGTTCTCGGCAGAGCCTGTTTCCGAAAAGACATACGACCGGCTCCTTCTCCCACAAGGAATGTGCCAGCCCTGAAAGCGGTTGCTGGTCTTCACCTTCCCTTGGTAGCCCACACACAGGAATAACAGCACTAGGGATCTGTGCTTTCCCAGAGATGTCATATCTCATGGTGCTCGTCCTCGGCAGAGCCTGTTTCCGAAAAGGCAAACGTCTGGCTATTCCTCCTACGAGGAAGGAGACAGCCCTGAAAGCTGTTGCTGGTCTTCACCTTCCCGTGGTAGCCCACACACAGGAACAACAGCACTAGGGATAAGTGCTTTCCCAGAGATGTCATATCTCATGGTGCTCGTTCACGACAGAGCCTGTTTCCGAAAAGACATACGACTGGCTCCTTCTCCCACAAGGAATGTGCCAGCCCTCAAAGCTGTTGCTGGTCCTGACCTTCCCATAGTAGCCCATACACAGGAACAACAGTACTGGGGATCTGTGCTTTCCCACAAATGTCATGTGTCATGGTGCTCGGTCTCGGCAGAGCCTGTTTCCGAAAAGGCAAACGTCTGGCTATTCCTCCTACGAGGAAGGAGACAGCCCTGTAAGCTGTTGCTGGTGTTTACCTTCCCTTGGTGACCTACTCACAGGCACAACAGCACTGGGGATCTGTGCTTTCCCAGAGATGTCATATCTCATGGTGCTCGTTCTCGGCAGAGCCTGTTTCCGAAAAGGCAAACGTCTGGCTATTCCTCCTACGAGGAAGGAGACAGCCCTGAAAGCTGTTGCTGGTCTTCACCTTCCCGTGGTAGCCCACACACAGGAACAACAGCACTAGGGATAAGTGCTTTCCCAGAGATGTCATATCTCATGGTGCTCGTCCTCGGCAGAGCCTGTTTCCGAAAAGGCAAACGTCTGGCTATTCCTGCTACGAGGAATGTGCAAGCCCTGAAAGCTGTTGCTGGTCTTCACCTTTCCTTGGTAGCCCACACACAGGAACAACAGCACTAGGGATAAGTGCTTACCCAGAGATGTCATATCTCATGGTGCTCGTTCACGACAGAGCCTGTTTCCGAAAAGACATACGACTGGCTCCTTCTCCCACAAGGAATGTGCCAGCCCTGAAAGCTGTTGCTGGTCCTGACCTTCCCATAGTAGCCCATACACAGGAACAACAGTACTGGGGATCTGTGCTTTCCCACAAATGTCATGTGTCATGGTGCTCGGTCTCGGCAGAGCCTGTTTCCGAAAAGGCAAACGTCTGGCTATTCCTCCTACGAGGAAGGAGACAGCCCTGTAAGCTGTTGCTGGTGTTTACCTTCCCTTGGTGACCTACTCACAGGCACAACAACACTGGGGATCTGTGCTTTCCCAGAGATGTCATATCTCATGGTGCTCGTTCTCGGCAGAGCCTGTTTCCGAAAAGACATACGACTGGCTCCTTCTCCCACAAGGAATGTGCCAGCCCTGAAAGCGGTTGCTGGTCTTCACCTTCCCGTGGTAGCCCACACACAGGAATAACAGCACTAGGGATCTGTGCTTTCCCAGAGATGTCATATCTCATGGTGCTCGTCCTCGGCAGAGCCTGTTTCCGAAAAGGCAAACGTCTGGCTATTCCTCCTACGAGGAAGGAGACAGCCATGAAAGCTGTTGCTGGTCTTCACCTTCCCGTGGTAGCCCACACACAGGAACAACAGCACTAGGGATAAGTGCTTTCCCAGAGATGTCATATCTCATGGTGCTCGTTCACGACAGAGCCTGTTTCCGAAAAGACATACGACTGGCTCATTCTCCCACAAGGAATGTGCCAGCCCTGAAAGCTGTTGCTGGTCCTGACCTTCCCATAGTAGCCCATACACAGGAACAACAGTACTGGGGATCTGTGCTTTCCCACAAATGTCATGTGTCATGGTGCTCGGTCTCGGCAGAGCCTGTTTCCGAAAAGGCAAACGTCTGGCTATTCCTCCTACGAGGAAGGAGACAGCCCTGTAAGCTGTTGCTGGTGTTTACCTTCCCTTGGTGACCTACTCACAGGCACAACAGCACTGGGGATCTGTGCTTTCCCAGAGATGTCATATCTCATGGTGCTCGTTCTCGGCAGAGCCTGTTTCCGAAAAGGCAAACGTCTGGCTATTCCTCCTACGAGGAAGGAGACAGCCCTGAAAGCTGTTGCTGGTCTTCACCTTCCCGTGGTAGCCCACACACAGGAACAACAGCACTAGGGATAAGTGCTTTCCCAGAGATGTCATATCTCATGGTGCTCGTCCTCGGCAGAGCCTGTTTCCGAAAAGACATACGACTGGCTCCTTCTCCCACAAGGAATGTGCCAGCCCTGAAAGCTGTTGCTGGTCCTGACCTTCCCATAGTAGCCCATACACAGGAACAACAGTACTGGGGATCTGTGCTTTCCCACAAATGTCATATCTCATGGTGCTCGTCCTCGGCAGAGCCTGTTTCCGAAAAGGCAAACGTCTGGCTATTCCTCCTACGAGGAAGGAGACAGCCATGAAAGCTGTTGCTGGTCTTCACCTTCCCGTGGTAGCCCACACACAGGAACAACAGCACTAGGGATAAGTGCTTTCCCAGAGATGTCATATCTCATGGTGCTCGTTCACGACAGAGCCTGTTTCCGAAAAGACATACGACTGGCTCCTTCTCCCACAAGGAATGTGCCAGCCCTGAAAGCTGTTGCTGGTCCTGACCTTCCCATAGTAGCCCATACACAGGAACAACAGTACTGGGGATCTGTGCTTTCCCACAAATGTCATGTGTCATGGTGCTCGGTCTCGGCAGAGCCTGTTTCCGAAAAGGCAAACGTCTGGCTATTCCTCCTACGAGGAAGGAGACAGCCCTGTAAGCTGTTGCTGGTGTTTACCTTCCCTTGGTGACCTACTCACAGGCACAACAGCACTGGGGATCTGTGCTTTCCCAGAGATGTCATATCTCATGGTGCTCGTTCTCGGCAGAGCCTGTTTCCGAAAAGGCAAACGTCTGGCTATTCCTCCTACGAGGAAGGAGACAGCCATGAAAGCTGTTGCTGGTCTTCACCTTCCCGTGGTAGCCCACACACAGGAACAACAGCACTAGGGATAAGTGCTTTCCCAGAGATGTCATATCTCACGGTGCTCGTCCTCGGCAGAGCCTGTTTCGAAAAGGCAAACGTCTGGCTCTTCCTGCTACGAGGAATGTGCAAGCCCTGAAAGCTGTTGCTGGTCTTCACCTTCCCGTGGTAGCCCACACACAGGAACAACAGCACTAGGGATAAGTGCTTACCCAGAGATGTCATATCTCATGGTGCTCGTTCTCGGCAGAGCCTGTTTCCGAAAAGACATACGACCGGCTCCTTCTCCCACAAAGAATGTGCCAGCCCTGAAAGCGGTTGCTGGTCTTCACCTTCCCTTGGTAGCCCACACACAGGAATAACAGCACTAGGGATCTGTGCTTTCCCAGAGATGTCATATCTCATGGTGCTCGTCCTCGGCAGAGCCTGTTTCCGAAAAGGCAAACGTCTGGCTATTCCTCCTACGAGGAGGGAGACAGCCCTGAAAGCTGTTGCTGGTCTTCACCTTCCCGTGGTAGCCCACACACAGGAACAACAGCACTAGGGATAAGTGCTTTCCCAGAGATGTCATATCTCATGGTGCTCGTCCTCGGCAGAGCCTGTTTCCGAAAAGGCAAACGTCTGGCTATTCCTGCTACGAGGAAGGAGACAGCCCTGAAAGCTGTTGCTGGTCTTCACCTTCCCGTGGTAGCCCACACACAGGAACAACAGCACTAGGGATAAGTGCTTTCCCAGAGATGTCATATCTCATGGTGCTCGTTCACGACAGAGCCTGTTTCCGAAAAGACATACGACTGGCTCCTTCTCCCACAAGGAATGTGCCAGCCCTGAAAGCTGTTGCTGGTCCTGACCTTCCCATAGTAGCCCATACACAGGAACAACAGTACTGGGGATCTGTGCTTTCCCACAAATGTCATGTGTCATGGTGCTCGGTCTCGGCAGAGCCTGTTTCCGAAAAGGCAAACGTCTGGCTATTCCTCCTACGAGGAAGGAGACAGCCCTGTAAGCTGTTGCTGGTGTTTACCTTCCCTTGGTGACCTACTCACAGGCACAACAGCACTGGGGATCTGTGCTTTCCCAGAGATGTCATATCTCATGGTGCTCGTTCTCGGCAGAGCCTGTTTCCGAAAAGGCAAACGTCTGGCTATTCCTCCTACGAGGAAGGAGACAGCCCTGAAAGCTGTTGCTGGTCTTCACCTTCCCGTGGTAGCCCACACACAGGAACAACAGCACTAGGGATAAGTGCTTTCCCAGAGATGTCATATCTCATGGTGCTCGTTCTCGGCAGAGCCTGTTTCCGAAAAGGCAAACGTCTGGCTATTCATCCTACGAGGAAGGAGACAGCCCTGAAAGCTGTTGCTGGTCTTCACCTTCCCGTGGTAGCCCACACACAGGAACAACAGCACTAGGGATAAGTGCTTACCCAGAGATGTCATATCTCATGGTGCTCGTTCTCGGCAGAGCCTGTTTCCGAAAAGACATACGACCGGCTCCTTCTCCCACAAGGAATGTGCCAGCCCTGAAAGCGGTTGCTGGTCTTCACCTTCCCTTGGTAGCCCACACACAGGAATAACAGCACTAGGGATCTGTGCTTTCCCAGAGATGTCATATCTCATGGTGCTCGTCCTCGGCAGAGCCTGTTTCCGAAAAGGCAAACGTCTGGCTATTCCTCCTACGAGGAAGGAGACAGCCCTGAAAGCTGTTGCTGGTCTTCACCTTCCCGTGGTAGCCCACACACAGGAACAACAGCACTAGGGATAAGTGCTTTCCCAGAGATGTCATATCTCATGGTGCTCGTTCACGACAGAGCCTGTTTCCGAAAAGACATACGACTGGCTCCTTCTCCCACAAGGAATGTGCCAGCCCTCAAAGCTGTTGCTGGTCCTGACCTTCCCATAGTAGCCCATACACAGGAACAACAGTACTGGGGATCTGTGCTTTCCCACAAATGTCATGTGTCATGGTGCTCGGTCTCGGCAGAGCCTGTTTCCGAAAAGGCAAACGTCTGGCTATTCCTCCTACGAGGAAGGAGACAGCCCTGTAAGCTGTTGCTGGTGTTTACCTTCCCTTGGTGACCTACTCACAGGCACAACAGCACTGGGGATCTGTGCTTTCCCAGAGATGTCATATCTCATGGTGCTCGTTCTCGGCAGAGCCTGTTTCCGAAAAGGCAAACGTCTGGCTATTCCTCCTACGAGGAAGGAGACAGCCCTGAAAGCTGTTGCTGGTCTTCACCTTCCCGTGGTAGCCCACACACAGGAACAACAGCACTAGGGATAAGTGCTTTCCCAGAGATGTCATATCTCATGGTGCTCGTCCTCGGCAGAGCCTGTTTCCGAAAAGGCAAACGTCTGGCTATTCCTGCTACGAGGAATGTGCAAGCCCTGAAAGCTGTTGCTGGTCTTCACCTTTCCTTGGTAGCCCACACACAGGAACAACAGCACTAGGGATAAGTGCTTACCCAGAGATGTCATATCTCATGGTGCTCGTTCACGACAGAGCCTGTTTCCGAAAAGACATACGACTGGCTCCTTCTCCCACAAGGAATGTGCCAGCCCTGAAAGCTGTTGCTGGTCCTGACCTTCCCATAGTAGCCCATACACAGGAACAACAGTACTGGGGATCTGTGCTTTCCCACAAATGTCATGTGTCATGGTGCTCGGTCTCGGCAGAGCCTGTTTCCGAAAAGGCAAACGTCTGGCTATTCCTCCTACGAGGAAGGAGACAGCCCTGTAAGCTGTTGCTGGTGTTTACCTTCCCTTGGTGACCTACTCACAGGCACAACAACACTGGGGATCTGTGCTTTCCCAGAGATGTCATATCTCATGGTGCTCGTTCTCGGCAGAGCCTGTTTCCGAAAAGACATACGACTGGCTCCTTCTCCCACAAGGAATGTGCCAGCCCTGAAAGCGGTTGCTGGTCTTCACCTTCCCGTGGTAGCCCACACACAGGAATAACAGCACTAGGGATCTGTGCTTTCCCAGAGATGTCATATCTCATGGTGCTCGTCCTCGGCAGAGCCTGTTTCCGAAAAGGCAAACGTCTGGCTATTCCTCCTACGAGGAAGGAGACAGCCATGAAAGCTGTTGCTGGTCTTCACCTTCCCGTGGTAGCCCACACACAGGAACAACAGCACTAGGGATAAGTGCTTTCCCAGAGATGTCATATCTCATGGTGCTCGTTCACGACAGAGCCTGTTTCCGAAAAGACATACGACTGGCTCATTCTCCCACAAGGAATGTGCCAGCCCTGAAAGCTGTTGCTGGTCCTGACCTTCCCATAGTAGCCCATACACAGGAACAACAGTACTGGGGATCTGTGCTTTCCCACAAATGTCATGTGTCATGGTGCTCGGTCTCGGCAGAGCCTGTTTCCGAAAAGGCAAACGTCTGGCTATTCCTCCTACGAGGAAGGAGACAGCCCTGTAAGCTGTTGCTGGTGTTTACCTTCCCTTGGTGACCTACTCACAGGCACAACAGCACTGGGGATCTGTGCTTTCCCAGAGATGTCATATCTCATGGTGCTCGTTCTCGGCAGAGCCTGTTTCCGAAAAGGCAAACGTCTGGCTATTCCTCCTACGAGGAAGGAGACAGCCCTGAAAGCTGTTGCTGGTCTTCACCTTCCCGTGGTAGCCCACACACAGGAACAACAGCACTAGGGATAAGTGCTTTCCCAGAGATGTCATATCTCATGGTGCTCGTCCTCGGCAGAGCCTGTTTCCGAAAAGACATACGACTGGCTCCTTCTCCCACAAGGAATGTGCCAGCCCTGAAAGCTGTTGCTGGTCCTGACCTTCCCATAGTAGCCCATACACAGGAACAACAGTACTGGGGATCTGTGCTTTCCCACAAATGTCATATCTCATGGTGCTCGGTCTCGGCAGAGCCTGTTTCCGAAAAGGCAAACGTCTGGCTATTCCTCCTACGAGGAAGGAGACAGCCCTGAAAGCTGTTGCTGGTGTTTACCTTCCCTTGGTGACCTACTCACAGGCACAACAGCACTGGGGATCTGTGCTTTCCCAGAGATGTCATATCTCATGGTGCTCGTTCTCGGCAGAGCCTGTTTCCGAAAAGGCAAACGTCTGGCTATTCCTCCTACGAGGAAGGAGACAGCCCTGAAAGCTGTTGCTGGTCTTCACCTTCCCGTGGTAGCCCACACACAGGAACAACAGCACTAGGGATAAGTGCTTTCCCAGAGATGTCATATCTCATGGTGCTCGTCCTCGGCAGAGCCTGTTTCCGAAAAGACATACGACCGGCTCCTTCTCCCACAAGGAATGTGCCAGCCCTGAAAGCGGTTGCTGGTCTTCACCTTCCCTTGGTAGCCCACACACAGGAATAACAGCACTAGGGATCTGTGCTTTCCCAGAGATGTCATATCTCATGGTGCTCGTCCTCGGCAGAGCCTGTTTCCGAAAAGGCAAACGTCTGGCTATTCCTCCTACGAGGAAGGAGACAGCCATGAAAGCTGTTGCTGGTCTTCACCTTCCCGTGGTAGCCCACACACAGGAACAACAGCACTAGGGATAAGTGCTTTCCCAGAGATGTCATATCTCATGGTGCTCGTCCTCGGCAGAGCCTGTTTCCGAAAAGGCAAACGTCTGGCTATTCCTCCTACGAGGAAGGAGACAGCCATGAAAGCTGTTGCTGGTCTTCACCTTCCCGTGGTAGCCCACACACAGGAACAACAGCACTAGGGATAAGTGCTTTCCCAGAGATGTCATATCTCATGGTGCTCGTTCACGACAGAGCCTGTTTCCGAAAAGACATACGACTGGCTCCTTCTCCCACAAGGAATGTGCCAGCCCTGAAAGCTGTTGCTGGTCCTGACCTTCCCATAGTAGCCCATACACAGGAACAACAGTACTGGGGATCTGTGCTTTCCCACAAATGTCATGTGTCATGGTGCTCGGTCTCGGCAGAGCCTGTTTCCGAAAAGGCAAACGTCTGGCTATTCCTCCTACGAGGAAGGAGACAGCCCTGTAAGCTGTTGCTGGTGTTTACCTTCCCTTGGTGACCTACTCACAGGCACAACAGCACTGGGGATCTGTGCTTTCCCAGAGATGTCATATCTCATGGTGCTCGTTCTCGGCAGAGCCTGTTTCCGAAAAGGCAAACGTCTGGCTATTCCTCCTACGAGGAAGGAGACAGCCCTGAAAGCTGTTGCTGGTCTTCACCTTCCCGTGGTAGCCCACACACAGGAACAACAGCAATAGGGATAAGTGCTTTCCCAGAGATGTCATATCTCATGGTGCTCGTTCTCGGCAGAGCCTGTTTCCGAAAAGGCAAACGTCTGGCTATTCATCCTACGAGGAAGGAGACAGCCCTGAAAGCTGTTGCTGGTCTTCACCTTCCCGTGGTAGCCCACACACAGGAACAACAGCACTAGGGATAAGTGCTTACCCAGAGATGTCATATCTCATGGTGCTCGTCCTCGGCAGAGCCTGTTTCCGAAAAGACATACGACCGGCTCCTTCTCCCACAAGGAATGTGCCAGCCCTGAAAGCGGTTGCTGGTCTTCACCTTCCCTTGGTAGCCCACACACAGGAATAACAGCACTAGGGATCTGTGCTTTCCCAGAGATGTCATATCTCATGGTGCTTGTCCTCGGCAGAGCCTGTTTCCGAAAAGGCAAACGTCTGGCTATTCCTGCTACGAGGAAGGAGACAGCCATGAAAGCTGTTGCTGGTCTTCACCTTCCCGTGGTAGCCCACACACAGGAACAACAGCACTAGGGATAAGTGCTTTCCCAGAGATGTCATATCTCATGGTGCTCGTTCACGACAGAGCCTGTTTCCGAAAAGACATACGACTGGCTCCTTCTCCCACAAGGAATGTGCCAGCCCTGAAAGCTGTTGCTGGTCCTGACCTTCCCATAGTAGCCCATACACAGGAACAACAGTACTGGGGATCTGTGCTTTCCCACAAATGTCATGTGTCATGGTGCTCGTCCTCGGCAGAGCCTGTTTCCGAAAAGGCAAACGTCTGGCTATTCCTCCTACGAGGAAGGAGACAGCCCTGAAAGCTGTTGCTGGTCTTCCCCTTCCCGTGGTAGCCCACACACAGGAACAACAGCACTAGGGATAAGTGCTTTCCCAGAGATGTCATATCTCATGGTGCTCGTCCTCGGCAGAGCCTGTTTCCGAAAAGGCAAACGTCTGGCTATTCATCCTACGAGGAAGGAGACAGCCATGAAAGCTGTTGCTGGTCTTCACCTTCCCGTGGTAGCCCACACACAGGAACAACAGCACTAGGGATAAGTGCTTACCCAGAGATGTCATATCTCATGGTGCTCGTTCACGACAGAGCCTGTTTCCGAAAAGACATACGACTGGCTCCTTCTCCCACAAGGAATGTGCCAGCCCTGAAAGCTGTTGCTGGTCCTGACCTTCCCATAGTAGCCCATACACAGGAACAACAGTACTGGGGATCTGTGCTTTCCCACAAATGTCATGTGTCATGGTGCTCGGTCTCGGCAGAGCCTGTTTCCGAAAAGGCAAACGTCTGGCTATTCCTCCTACGAGGAAGGAGACAGCCCTGTAAGCTGTTGCTGGTGTTTACCTTCCCTTGGTGACCTACTCACAGGCACAACAGCACTGGGGATCTGTGCTTTCCCAGAGATGTCATATCTCATGGTGCTCGTTCTCGGCAGAGCCTGTTTCCGAAAAGACATACGACCGGCTCCTTCTCCCACAAGGAATGTGCCAGCCCTGAAAGCGGTTGCTGGTCTTCACCTTCCCTTGGTAGCCCACACACAGGAATAACAGCACTAGGGATAAGTGCTTTCCCAGAGATGTCATATCTCATGGTGCTCGTCCTCGGCAGAGCCTGTTTCCGAAAAGGCAAACGTCTGGCTATTCCTGCTACGAGGAATGTGCAAGCCCTGAAAGCTGTTGCTGGTCTTCACCTTCCCGTGGTAGCCCACACACAGGAACAACAGCACTAGGGATAAGTGCTTACCCAGAGATGTCATATCTCATGGTGCTCGTTCTCGGCAGAGCCTGTTTCCGAAAAGACATACGACCGGCTCCTTCTCCCACAAGGAATGTGCCAGCCCTGAAAGCGGTTGCTGGTCTTCACCTTCCCTTGGTAGCCCACACACAGGAATAACAGCACTAGGGATCTGTGCTTTCCCAGAGATGTCATATCTCATGGTGCTCGTCCTCGGCAGAGCCTGTTTCCGAAAAGGCAAACGTCTGGCTATTCCTCCTACGAGGAAGGAGACAGCCCTGAAAGCTGTTGCTGGTCTTCACCTTCCCGTGGTAGCCCACACACAGGAACAACAGCACTAGGGATAAGTGCTTTCCCAGAGATGTCATATCTCATGGTTCTCGTTCACGACAGAGCCTGTTTCCGAAAAGACATACGACCGGCTCCTTCTCCCACAAGGAATGTGCCAGCCCTGAAAGCTGTTGCTGGTCCTGACCTTCCCATAGTAGCCCATACACAGGAACAACAGTACTGGGGATCTGTGCTTTCCCACAAATGTCATGTGTCATGGTGCTCGGTCTCGGCAGAGCCTGTTTCCGAAAAGGCAAACGTCTGGCTATTCCTCCTACAAGGAAGGAGACAGCCCTGTAAGCTGTTGCTGGTGTTTACCTTCCCTTGGTGACCTACTCACAGGCACAACAGCACTGGGGATCTGTGCTTTCCCAGAGATGTCATATCTCATGGTGCTCGTTCTCGGCAGAGCCTGTTTCCGAAAAGGCAAACGTCTGGCTATTCCTCCTACGAGGAAGGAGACAGCCCTGAAAGCTGTTGCTGGTCTTCACCTTCCCGTGGTAGCCCACACACAGGAACAACAGCACTAGGGATAAGTGCTTTCCCAGAGATGTCATATCTCACGGTGCTCGTCCTCGGCAGAGCCTGTTTCCGAAAAGGCAAACGTCTGGCTATTCCTGCTACGAGGAATGTGCAAGCCCTGAAAGCTGTTGCTGGTCTTCACCTTCCCGTGGTAGCCCACACACAGGAACAACAGCACTAGGGATAAGTGCTTACCCAGAGATGTCATATCTCATGGTGCTCGTTCTCGGCAGAGCCTGTTTCCGAAAAGACATACGACCGGCTCCTTCTCCCACAAGGAATGTGCCAGCCCTGAAAGCTGTTGCTGGTCTTCACCTTCCCGTGGTAGCCCACACACAGGAACAACAGCACTAGGGATAAGTGCTTTCCCAGAGATGTCATATCTCATGGTGCTCGTCCTCGGCAGAGCCTGTTTCCGAAAAGGCAAACGTCTGGCTATTCCTCCTACGAGGAAGGAGACAGCCATGAAAGCTGTTGCTGGTCTTCACCTTCCCGTGGTAGCCCACACACAGGAACAACAGCACTAGGGATAAGTGCTTTCCCAGAGATGTCATATCTCATGGTGCTCGTTCACGACAGAGCCTGTTTCCGAAAAGACATACGACTGGCTCCTTCTCCCACAAGGAATGTGCCAGCCCTGAAAGCTGTTGCTGGTCCTGACCTTCCCATAGTAGCCCATACACAGGAACAACAGTACTGGGGATCTGTGCTTTCCCACAAATGTCATGTGTCATGGTGCTCGGTCTCGGCAGAGCCTGTTTCCGAAAAGGCAAACGTCTGGCTATTCCTCCTACGAGGAAGGAGACAGCCCTGTAAGCTGTTGCTGGTGTTTACCTTCCCTTGGTGACCTACTCACAGGCACAACAGCACTGGGGATCTGTGCTTTCCCAGAGATGTCATATCTCATGGTGCTCGTTCTCGGCAGAGCCTGTTTCCGAAAAGACATACGACCGGCTCCTTCTCCCACAAGGAATGTGCCAGCCCTGAAAGCGGTTGCTGGTCTTCACCTTCCCTTGGTAGCCCACACACAGGAATAACAGCACTAGGGATAAGTGCTTTCCCAGAGATGTCATATCTCATGGTGCTCGTCCTCGGCAGAGCCTGTTTCCGAAAAGGCAAACGTCTGGCTATTCCTGCTACGAGGAATGTGCAAGCCCTGAAAGCTGTTGCTGGTCTTCACCTTCCCGTGGTAGCCCACACACAGGAACAACAGCACTAGGGATAAGTGCTTACCCAGAGATGTCATATCTCATGGTGCTCGTTCTCGGCAGAGCCTGTTTCCGAAAAGACATACGACCGGCTCCTTCTCCCACAAGGAATGTGCCAGCCCTGAAAGCGGTTGCTGGTCTTCACCTTCCCTTGGTAGCCCACACACAGGAATAACAGCACTAGGGATCTGTGCTTTCCCAGAGATGTCATATCTCATGGTGCTCGTCCTCGGCAGAGCCTGTTTCCGAAAAGGCAAACGTCTGGCTATTCCTCCTACGAGGAAGGAGACAGCCCTGAAAGCTGTTGCTGGTCTTCACCTTCCCGTGGTAGCCCACACACAGGAACAACAGCACTAGGGATAAGTGCTTTCCCAGAGATGTCATATCTCATGGTTCTCGTTCACGACAGAGCCTGTTTCCGAAAAGACATACGACCGGCTCCTTCTCCCACAAGGAATGTGCCAGCCCTGAAAGCTGTTGCTGGTCCTGACCTTCCCATAGTAGCCCATACACAGGAACAACAGTACTGGGGATCTGTGCTTTCCCACAAATGTCATGTGTCATGGTGCTCGGTCTCGGCAGAGCCTGTTTCCGAAAAGGCAAACGTCTGGCTATTCCTCCTACAAGGAAGGAGACAGCCCTGTAAGCTGTTGCTGGTGTTTACCTTCCCTTGGTGACCTACTCACAGGCACAACAGCACTGGGGATCTGTGCTTTCCCAGAGATGTCATATCTCATGGTGCTCGTCCTCGGCAGAGCCTGTTTCCGAAAAGGCAAACGTCTGGCTATTCCTCCTACGAGGAAGGAGACAGCCCTGAAAGCTGTTGCTGGTCTTCACCTTCCCGTGGTAGCCCACACACAGGAACAACAGCACTAGGGATAAGTGCTTTCCCAGAGATGTCATATCTCACGGTGCTCGTCCTCGGCAGAGCCTGTTTCCGAAAAGGCAAACGTCTGGCTATTCCTGCTACGAGGAATGTGCAAGCCCTGAAAGCTGTTGCTGGTCTTCACCTTCCCGTGGTAGCCCACACACAGGAACAACAGCACTAGGGATAAGTGCTTACCCAGAGATGTCATATCTCATGGTGCTCGTTCTCGGCAGAGCCTGTTTCCGAAAAGACATACGACCGGCTCCTTCTCCCACAAGGAATGTGCCAGCCCTGAAAGCTGTTGCTGGTCTTCACCTTCCCGTGGTAGCCCACACACAGGAACAACAGCACTAGGGATAAGTGCTTTCCCAGAGATGTCATATCTCATGGTGCTCGTCCTCGGCAGAGCCTGTTTCCGAAAAGGCAAACGTCTGGCTATTCCTGCTACGAGGAAGGAGACAGCCATGAAAGCTGTTGCTGGTCTTCACCTTCCCGTGGTAGCCCACACACAGGAACAACAGCACTAGGGATAAGTGCTTTCCCAGAGATGTCATATCTCATGGTGCTCGTTCACGACAGAGCCTGTTTCCGAAAAGACATACGACTGGCTCCTTCTCCCACAAGGAATGTGCCAGCCCTGAAAGCTGTTGCTGGTCCTGACCTTCCCATAGTAGCCCATACACAGGAACAACAGTACTGGGGATCTGTGCTTTCCCACAAATGTCATGTGTCATGGTGCTCGGTCTCGGCAGAGCCTGTTTCCGAAAAGGCAAACGTCTGGCTATTCCTCCTACGAGGAAGGAGACAGCCCTGTAAGCTGTTGCTGGTGTTTACCTTCCCTTGGTGACCTACTCACAGGCACAACAGCACTGGGGATCTGTGCTTTCCCAGAGATGTCATATCTCATGGTGCTCGTTCTCGGCAGAGCCTGTTTCCGAAAAGGCAAACGTCTGGCTATTCCTCCTACGAGGAAGGAGACAGCCCTGAAAGCTGTTGCTGGTCTTCACCTTCCCGTGGTAGCCCACACACAGGAACAACAGCACTAGGGATAAGTGCTTTCCCAGAGATGTCATATCTCATGGTGCTCGTTCTCGGCAGAGCCTGTTTCCGAAAAGGCAAACGTCTGGCTATTCATCCTACGAGGAAGGAGACAGCCCTGAAAGCTGTTGCTGGTCTTCACCTTCCCGTGGTAGCCCACACACAGGAACAACAGCACTAGGGATAAGTGCTTACCCAGAGATGTCATATCTCATGGTGCTCGTTCTCGGCAGAGCCTGTTTCCGAAAAGACATACGACCGGCTCCTTCTCCCACAAGGAATGTGCCAGCCCTGAAAGCGGTTGCTGGTCTTCACCTTCCCTTGGTAGCCCACACACAGGAATAACAGCACTAGGGATCTGTGCTTTCCCAGAGATGTCATATCTCATGGTGCTCGTCCTCGGCAGAGCCTGTTTCCGAAAAGGCAAACGTCTGGCTATTCCTCCTACGAGGAAGGAGACAGCCCTGAAAGCTGTTGCTGGTCTTCACCTTCCCGTGGTAGCCCACACACAGGAACAACAGCACTAGGGATAAGTGCTTTCCCAGAGATGTCATATCTCATGGTGCTCGTTCACGACAGTGCCTGTTTCCGAAAAGACATACGACTGGCTCCTTCTCCCACAAGGAATGTGCCAGCCCTGAAAGCTGTTGCTGGTCCTGACCTTCCCATAGTAGCCCATACACAGGAACAACAGTACTGGGGATCTGTGCTTTCCCACAAATGTCATGTGTCATGGTGCTCGGTCTCGGCAGAGCCTGTTTCCGAAAAGGCAAACGTCTGGCTATTCCTCCTACGAGGAAGGAGACAGCCCTGTAAGCTGTTGCTGGTGTTTACCTTCCCTTGGTGACCTACTCACAGGCACAACAGCACTGGGGATCTGTGCTTTCCCAGAGATGTCATATCTCATGGTGCTCGTTCTCGGCAGAGCCTGTTTCCGAAAAGGCAAACGTCTGGCTATTCCTCCTACGAGGAAGGAGACAGCCCTGAAAGCTGTTGCTGGTCTTCACCTTCCCGTGGTAGCCCACACACAGGAACAACAGCACTAGGGATAAGTGCTTTCCCAGAGATGTCATATCTCATGGTGCTCGTTCTTGGCAGAGCCTGTTTCCGAAAAGGCAAACGTCTGGCTATTCCTGCTACTAGGAATGTGCAAGCCCTGAAAGCTGTTGCTGGTCTTCACCTTCCCTTGGTAGCCCACACACAGGAACAACAGCACTAGGGATAAGTGCTTACCCAGAGATGTCATATCTCATGGTGCTCGTTCACGACAGAGCCTGTTTCCGAAAAGACATACGACTGGCTCCTTCTCCCACAAGGAATGTGCCAGCCCTGAAAGCTGTTGCTGGTCCTGACCTTCCCATAGTAGCCCATACACAGGAACAACAGTACTGGGGATCTGTGCTTTCCCACAAATGTCATGTGTCATGGTGCTCGGTCTCGGCAGAGCCTGTTTCCGAAAAGGCAAACGTCTGGCTATTCCTCCTACGAGGAAGGAGACAGCCCTGTAAGCTGTTGCTGGTGTTTACCTTCCCTTGGTGACCTACTCACAGGCACAACAACACTGGAGATCTGTGCTTTCCCAGAGATGTCATATCTCATGGTGCTCGTTCTCGGCAGAGCCTGTTTCCGAAAAGACATACGACCGGCTCCTTCTCCCACAAGGAATGTGCCAGCCCTGAAAGCGGTTGCTGGTCTTCACCTTCCCGTGGTAGCCCACACACAGGAATAACAGCACTAGGGATCTGTGCTTTCCCAGAGATGTCATATCTCATGGTGCTCGTCCTCGGCAGAGCCTGTTTCCGAAAAGGCAAACGTCTGGCTATTCCTCCTACGAGGAAGGAGACAGCCCTGAAAGCTGTTGCTGGTCTTCACCTTCCCGTGGTAGCCCACACACAGGAACAACAGCACTAGGGATAAGTGCTTTCCCAGAGATGTCATATCTCATGGTGCTCGTTCACGACAGAGCCTGTTTCCGAAAAGACATACGACTGGCTCCTTCTCCCACAAGGAATGTGCCAGCCCTGAAAGCTGTTGCTGGTCCTGACCTTCCCATAGTAGCCCATACACAGGAACAACAGTACTGGGGATCTGTGCTTTCCCACAAATGTCATGTGTCATGGTGCTCGGTCTCGGCAGAGCCTGTTTCCGAAAAGGCAAACGTCTGGCTATTCCTCCTACGAGGAAGGAGACAGCCCTGTAAGCTGTTGCTGGTGTTTACCTTCCCTTGGTGACCTACTCACAGGCACAACAGCACTGGGGATCTGTGCTTTCCCAGAGATGTCATATCTCATGGTGCTCGTTCTCGGCAGAGCCTGTTTCCGAAAAGACATACGACCGGCTCCTTCTCCCACAAGGAATGTGCCAGCCCTGAAAGCGGTTGCTGGTCTTCACCTTCCCTTGGTAGCCCACACACAGGAATAACAGCACTAGGGATAAGTGCTTTCCCAGAGATGTCATATCTCATGGTGCTCGTCCTCGGCAGAGCCTGTTTCCGAAAAGGCAAACGTCTGGCTATTCCTGCTACGAGGAATGTGCAAGCCCTGAAAGCTGTTGCTGGTCTTCACCTTCCCGTGGTAGCCCACACACAGGAACAACAGCACTAGGGATAAGTGCTTACCCAGAGATGTCATATCTCATGGTGCTCGTTCTCGGCAGAGCCTGTTTCCGAAAAGACATACGACCGGCTCCTTCTCCCACAAGGAATGTGCCAGCCCTGAAAGCGGTTGCTGGTCTTCACCTTCCCTTGGTAGCCCACACACAGGAATAACAGCACTAGGGATCTGTGCTTTCCCAGAGATGTCATATCTCATGGTGCTCGTCCTCGGCAGAGCCTGTTTCCGAAAAGGCAAACGTCTGGCTATTCCTCCTACGAGGAAGGAGACAGCCCTGAAAGCTGTTGCTGGTCTTCACCTTCCCGTGGTAGCCCACACACAGGAACAACAGCACTAGGGATAAGTGCTTTCCCAGAGATGTCATATCTCATGGTGCTCGTTCACGACAGAGCCTGTTTCCGAAAAGACATACGACTGGCTCCTTCTCCCACAAGGAATGTGCCAGCCCTGAAAGCTGTTGCTGGTCCTGACCTTCCCATAGTAGCCCATACACAGGAACAACAGTACTGGGGATCTGTGCTTTCCCACAAATGTCATGTGTCATGGTGCTCGGTCTCGGCAGAGCCTGTTTCCGAAAAGGCAAACGTCTGGCTATTCCTCCTACGAGGAAGGAGACAGCCCTGTAAGCTGTTGCTGGTGTTTACCTTCCCTTGGTGACCTACTCACAGGCACAACAGCACTGGGGATCTGTGCTTTCCCAGAGATGTCATATCTCATGGTGCTCGTTCTCGGCAGAGCCTGTTTCCGAAAAGACATACGACCGGCTCCTTCTCCCACAAGGAATGTGCCAGCCCTGAAAGCGGTTGCTGGTCTTCACCTTCCCTTGGTAGCCCACACACAGGAATAACAGCACTAGGGATAAGTGCTTTCCCAGAGATGTCATATCTCATGGTGCTCGTCCTCGGCAGAGCCTGTTTCCGAAAAGGCAAACGTCTGGCTATTCCTGCTACGAGGAATGTGCAAGCCCTGAAAGCTGTTGCTGGTCTTCACCTTCCCGTGGTAGCCCACACACAGGAACAACAGCACTAGGGATAAGTGCTTACCCAGAGATGTCATATCTCATGGTGCTCGTTCTCGGCAGAGCCTGTTTCCGAAAAGACATACGACCGGCTCCTTCTCCCACAAGGAATGTGCCAGCCCTGAAAGCGGTTGCTGGTCTTCACCTTCCCGTGGTAGCCCACACACAGGAATAACAGCACTAGGGATCTGTGCTTTCCCAGAGATGTCATATCTCATGGTGCTCGTCCTCGGCAGAGCCTGTTTCCGAAAAGGCAAACGTCTGGCTATTCCTCCTACGAGGAAGGAGACAGCCCTGAAAGCTGTTGCTGGTCTTCACCTTCCCGTGGTAGCCCACACACAGGAACAACAGCACTAGGGATAAGTGCTTTCCCAGAGATGTCATATCTCATGGTGCTCGTTCACGACAGAGCCTGTTTCCGAAAAGACATACGACTGGCTCCTTCTCCCACAAGGAATGTGCCAGCCCTGAAAGCTGTTGCTGGTCCTGACCTTCCCATAGTAGCCCATACACAGGAACAACAGTACTGGGGATCTGTGCTTTCCCACAAATGTCATGTGTCATGGTGCTCGGTCTCGGCAGAGCCTGTTTCCGAAAAGGCAAACGTCTGGCTATTCCTCCTACGAGGAAGGAGACAGCCCTGTAAGCTGTTGCTGGTGTTTACCTTCCCTTGGTGACCTACTCACAGGCACAACAGCACTGGGGATCTGTGCTTTCCCAGAGATGTCATATCTCATGGTGCTCGTTCTCGGCAGAGCCTGTTTCCGAAAAGGCAAACGTCTGGCTATTCCTCCTACGAGGAAGGAGACAGCCCTGAAAGCTGTTGCTGGTCTTCACCTTCCCGTGGTAGCCCACACACAGGAACAACAGCACTAGGGATAAGTGCTTTCCCAGAGATGTCATATCTCATGGTGCTCGTTCTCGGCAGAGCCTGTTTCCGAAAAGGCAAACGTCTGGCTATTCATCCTACGAGGAAGGAGACAGCCCTGAAAGCTGTTGCTGGTCTTCACCTTCCCGTGGTAGCCCACACACAGGAACAACAGCACTAGGGATAAGTGCTTACCCAGAGATGTCATATCTCATGGTGCTCGTTCACGACAGAGCCTGTTTCCGAAAAGACATACGACTGGCTCCTTCTCCCACAAGGAATGTGCCAGCCCTGAAAGCTGTTGCTGGTCCTGACCTTCCCATAGTAGCCCATACACAGGAACAACAGTACTGGGGATCTGTGCTTTCCCACAAATGTCATGTGTCATGGTGCTCGGTCTCGGCAGAGCCTGTTTCCGAAAAGGCAAACGTCTGGCTATTCCTCCTACGAGGAAGGAGACAGCCCTGTAAGCTGTTGCTGGTGTTTACCTTCCCTTGGTGACCTACTCACAGGCACAACAGTACTGGGGATCTGTGCTTTCCCAGAGATGTCATATCTCATGGTGCTCGTTCTCGGCAGAGCCTGTTTCCGAAAAGGCAAACGTCTGGCTATTCCTCCTACGAGGAAGGAGACAGCCCTGAAAGCTGTTGCTGGTCTTCACCTTCCCGTGGTAGCCCACAGAGGAACAACAGCACTAGGGATAAGTGCTTTCCCAGAGATGTCATAACTCATGGTGCTCGTTCTCGGCAGAGCCTGTTTCCGAAAAGGCAAACGTCTGGCTATTCATCCTACGAGGAAGGAGACAGCCCTGAAAGCTGTTGCTGGTCTTCACCTTCCCGTGGTAGCCCACACACAGGAACAACAGCACTAGGGATAAGTGCTTACCCAGAGATGTCATATCTCATGGTGCTCGTCCTCGGCAGAGCCTGTTTCCAAAAAGACATACGACCGGCTCCTTCTCCCACAAGGAATGTGCCAGCCCTGAAAGCGGTTGCTGGTCTTCACCTTCCCGTGGTAGCCCACACACAGGAATAACAGCACTAGGGATCTGTGCTTTCCCAGAGATGTCATATCTCATGGTGCTTGTCCTCGGCAGAGCCTGTTTCCGAAAAGGCAAACGTCTGGCTATTCCTGCTACGAGGAAGGAGACAGCCATGAAAGCTGTTGCTGGTCTTCACCTTCCCGTGGTAGCCCACACACAGGAACAACAGCACTAGGGATAAGTGCTTTCCAAGAGATGTCATATCTCATGGTGCTCGTTCACGACAGAGCCTGTTTCCGAAAAGACATACGACTGGCTCCTTCTCCCACAAGGAATGTGCCAGCCCTGAAAGCTGTTGCTGGTCCTGACCTTCCCATAGTAGCCCATACACAGGCACAACAGTACTGGGGATCTGTGCTTTCCCACAAATGTCATGTGTCATGGTGCTCGGTCTCGGCAGAGCCTGTTTCCGAAAAGGCAAACGTCTGGCTATTCCTCCTACGAGGAAGGAGACAGCCCTGTAAGCTTTTGCTGGTGTTTACCTTCCCTTGGTGACCTACTCACAGGCACAACAGCACTGGGGATCTGTGCTTTCCCAGAGATGTCATATCTCATGGTGCTCGTTCTCGGCAGAGCCTGTTTCCGAAAAGGCAAACGTCTGGCTATTCCTCCTACGAGGAAGGAGACAGCCCTGAAAGCTGTTGCTGGTCTTCACCTTCCCGTGGTAGCCCACACACAGGAACAACAGCACTAGGGATAAGTGCTTTCCCGGAGATGTCATATCTCATGGTGCTCGGTCTCGGCAGAGCCTGTTTCCGAAAAGGCAAACGTCTGGCTATTCATCCTACGAGGAAGGAGACAGCCATGAAAGCTGTTGCTGGTCTTCACCTTCCCGTGGTAGCCCACACACAGGAACAACAGCACTAGGGATAAGTGCTTTCCCAGAGATGTCATATCTCATGGTGCTCGTTCACGACAGAGCCTGTTTCCGAAAAGACATACGACTGGCTCCTTCTCCCACAAGGAATGTGCCAGCCCTGAAAGCTGTTGCTGGTCCTGACCTTCCCATAGTAGCCCATACACAGGAACAACAGTACTGGGGATCTGTGCTTTCCCACAAATGTCATGTGTCATGGTGCTCGGTCTCGGCAGAGCCTGTTTCCGAAAAGGCAAACGTCTGGCTATTCCTCCTACGAGGAAGGAGACAGCCCTGTAAGCTGTTGCTGGTGTTTACCTTCCCTTGTTGACCTACTCACAGGCACAACAGCACTGGGGATCTGTGCTTTCCCAGAGATGTCATATCTCATGGTGCTCGTTCACGACAGAGCCTGTTTCCGAAAAGACATACGACTGGCTCCTTCTCCCACAAGGAATGTGCCAGCCCTGAAAGCTGTTGCTGGTCCTGACCTTCCCATAGTAGCCCATACACAGGAACAACAGTACTGGGGATCTGTGCTTTCCCACAAATGTCATGTGTCATGGTGCTCGGTCTCGGCAGAGCCTGTTTCCGAAAAGGCAAACGTCTGGCTATTCCTCCTACGAGGAAGGAGACAGCCCTGTAAGCTGTTGCTGGTGTTTACCTTCCCTTGGTGACCTACTCACAGGCCCAACAGCACTGGGGATCTGTGCTTTCCCAGAGATGTCATATCTCATGGTGCTCGTTCTCGGCAGAGCCTGTTTCCGAAAAGACATACGACCGGCTCCTTCTCCCACAAGGAATGTGCCAGCCCTGAAAGCGGTTGCTGGTCTTCACCTTCCCTTGGTAGCCCACACACAGGAATAACAGCACTAGGGATCTGTGCTTTCCCAGAGATGTCATATCTCATGGTGCTCGTCCTCGGCAGAGCCTGTTTCCGAAAAGGCAAACGTCTGGCTATTCCTCCTACGAGGAAGGAGACAGCCCTGAAAGCTGTTGCTGGTCTTCACCTTCCCGTGGTAGCCCACACACAGGAACAACAGCACTAGGGATAAGTGCTTTCCAGAGATGTCATATCTCATGGTGCTCGTCCTCGGCAGAGCCTGTTTCCGAAAAGGCAAACGTCTGGCTATTCATCCTACGAGGAAGGAGACAGCCATGAAAGCTGTTGCTGGTCTTCACCTTCCCGTGGTAGCCCACACACAGGAACAACAGCACTAGGGATAAGTGCTTTCCCAGAGATGTCATATCTCATGGTGCTCGTTCACGACAGAGCCTGTTTCCGAAAAGACATACGACTGGCTCCTTCTCCCACAAGGAATGTGCCAGCCCTGAAAGCTGTTGCTGGTCCTGAGCTTCCCATAGTAGCCCATACACAGGAACAACAGTACTGGGGATCTGTGCTTTCCCACAAATGTCATGTGTCATGGTGCTCGGTCTCGGCAGAGCCTGTTTCCGAAAAGGCAAACGTCTGGCTATTCCTCCTACGAGGAAGGAGACAGCCCTGTAAGCTGTTGCTGGTGTATACCTTCCCTTGGTGACCTACTCACAGGCACAACAGCACTGGGGATCTGTGCTTTCCCAGAGATGTCATATCTCATGGTGCTCGTTCTCGGCAGAGCCTGTTTCCGAAAAGGCAAACGTCTGGCTATTCCTCCTACGAGGAAGGAGACAGCCCTGAAAGCTGTTGCTGGTCTTCACCTTCCCGTGGTAGCCCACACACAGGAACAACAGCACTAGGGATAAGTGCTTTCCCAGAGATGTCATATCTCATGGTGCTCGTTCTCGGCAGAGCCTGTTTCCGAAAAGGCAAACGTCTGGCTATTCATCCTACGAGGAAGGAGACAGCCATGAAAGCTGTTGCTGGTCTTCACCTTCCCGTGGTAGCCCACACACAGGAACAACAGCACTAGGGATAAGTGCTTACCCAGAGATGTCATATCTCATGGTGCTCGTCCTCGGCAGAGCCTGTTTCCGAAAAGGCAAATGTCTGGCTATTCCTGCTACGAGGAAGGAGACAGCCCTGAAAGCTGTTGCTGGTCTTCACCTTCCCGTGGTAGCCCACACACAGGAACAACAGCACTAGGGATAAGTGCTTTCCCAGAGATGTCATATCTCATGGTGCTCGTTCACGACAGAGCCTGTTTCCGAAATGACATACGACTGGCTCCTTCTCCCACAAGGAATGTGCCAGCCCTGAAAGCTGTTGCTGGTCCTGACCTTCCCATAGTAGCCCATACACAGGAACAACAGTACTGGGGATCTGTGCTTTCCCACAAATGTCATGTGTCATGGTGCTCGGTCTCGGCAGAGCCTGTTTCCGAAAAGGCAAACGTCTGGCTATTCCTCCTACGAGGAAGGAGACAGCCCTGTAAGCTGTTGCTGGTGTTTACCTTCCCTTGGTGACCTACTCACAGGCACAACAGCACTGGGGATCTGTGCTTTCCCAGAGATGTCATATCTCATGGTGCTCGTTCTCGGCAGAGCCTGTTTCCGAAAAGGCAAACGTCTGGCTATTCCTGCTACGAGGAATGTGCAAGCCCTGAAAGCTGTTGCTGGTCTTCACCTTCCCGTGGTAGCCCACACACAGGAACAACAGCACTAGGGATAAGTGCTTTCCCGGAGATGTCATATCTCATGGTGCTCGTTCTCGGCAGAGCCTGTTTCCGAAAAGGCAAACGTCTGGCTATTCATCCTACGAGGAAGGAGACAGCCATGAAAGCTGTTGCTGGTCTTCACCTTCCCGTGGTAGCCCACACACAGGAACAACAGCACTAGGGATAAGTGCTTACCCAGAGATGTCATATCTCATGGTGCTCGTTCACGACAGAGCCTGTTTCCGAAAAGACATACGACTGGCTCCTTCTCCCACAAGGAATGTGCCAGCCCTGAAAGCTGTTGCTGGTCCTGACCTTCCCATAGTAGCCCATACACAGGAACAACAGTACTGGGGATCTGTGCTTTCCCACAAATGTCATGTGTCATGGTGCTCGGTCTCGGCAGAGCCTGTTTCCGAAAAGGCAAACGTCTGGCTATTCCTCCTACGAGGAAGGAGACAGCCCTGTAAGCTTTTGCTGGTGTTTACCTTCCCTTGGTGACCTACTCACAGGCACAACAGCACTGGGGATCTGTGCTTTCCCAGAGATGTCATATCTCATGGTGCTCGTCCTCGGCAGAGCCTGTTTCCGAAAAGGCAAACGTCTGGCTATTCCTCCTACGAGGAAGGAGACAGCCCTGAAAGCTGTTGCTGGTCTTCACCTTCCCGTGGTAGCCCACACACAGGAACAACAGCACTAGGGATAAGTGCTTTCCCGGAGATGTCATATCTCATGGTGCTCGGTCTCGGCAGAGCCTGTTTCCGAAAAGGCAAACGTCTGGCTATTCATCCTACGAGGAAGGAGACAGCCATGAAAGCTGTTGCTGGTCTTCACCTTCCCGTGGTAGCCCACACACAGGAACAACAGCACTAGGGATAAGTGCTTTCCCAGAGATGTCATATCTCATGGTGCTCGTTCACGACAGAGCCTGTTTCCGAAAAGACATACGACTGGCTCCTTCTCCCACAAGGAATGTGCCAGCCCTGAAAGCTGTTGCTGGTCCTGAGCTTCCCATAGTAGCCCATACACAGGAACAACAGTACTGGGGATCTGTGCTTTCCCACAAATGTCATGTGTCATGGTGCTCGGTCTCGGCAGAGCCTGTTTCCGAAAAGGCAAACGTCTGGCTATTCCTCCTACGAGGAAGGAGACAGCCCTGTAAGCTGTTGCTGGTGTTTACCTTCCCTTGTTGACCTACTCACAGGCACAACAGCACTGGGGATCTGTGCTTTCCCAGAGATGTCATATCTCATGGTGCTCGTTCACGACAGAGCCTGTTTCCGAAAAGACATACGACTGGCTCCTTCTCCCACAAGGAATGTGCCAGCCCTGAAAGCTGTTGCTGGTCCTGACCTTCCCATAGTAGCCCATACACAGGAACAACAGTACTGGGGATCTGTGCTTTCCCACAAATGTCATGTGTCATGGTGCTCGGTCTCGGCAGAGCCTGTTTCCGAAAAGGCAAACGTCTGGCTATTCCTCCTACGAGGAAGGAGACAGCCCTGTAAGCTGTTGCTGGTGTTTACCTTCCCTTGGTGACCTACTCACAGGCACAACAGCACTGGGGATCTGTGCTTTCCCAGAGATGTCATATCTCATGGTGCTCGTTCTCGGCAGAGCCTGTTTCCGAAAAGACATACGACCGGCTCCTTCTCCCACAAGGAATGTGCCAGCCCTGAAAGCGGTTGCTGGTCTTCACCTTCCCTTGGTAGCCCACACACAGGAATAACAGCACTAGGGATCTGTGCTTTCCCAGAGATGTCATATCTCATGGTGCTCGTCCTCGGCAGAGCCTGTTTCCGAAAAGGCAAACGTCTGGCTATTCCTCCTACGAGGAAGGAGACAGCCATGAAAGCTGTTGCTGGTCTTCACCTTCCCGTGGTAGCCCACACACAGGAACAACAGCACTAGGGATAAGTGCTTTCCCAGAGATGTCATATCTCATGGTGCTCGTCCTCGGCAGAGCCTGTTTCCGAAAAGGCAAACGTCTGGCTATTCCTCCTACGAGGAATGTGCAAGCCCTGAAAGCTGTTGCTGGTCTTCACCTTCCCGTGGTAGCCCACACACAGGAACAACAGCACTAGGGATAAGTGCTTACCCAGAGATGTCATATCTCATGGTGCTCGTTCTCGGCAGAGCCTGTTTCCGAAAAGACATACGACCGGCTCCTTCTCCCACAAAGAATGTGCCAGCCCTGAAAGCGGTTGCTGGTCTTCACCTTCCCTTGGTAGCCCACACACAGGAATAACAGAACTAGGGATCTGTGCTTTCCCAGAGATGTCATATCTCATGGTGCTCGTCCTCGGCAGAGCCTGTTTCCGAAAAGGCAAACGTCTGGCTATTCCTCCTACGAGGAAGGAGACAGCCCTGAAAGCTGTTGCTGGTCTTCACCTTCCCGTGGTAGCCCACACACAGGAACAACAGCACTAGGGATAAGTGCTTTCCCAGAGATGTCATATCTCATGGTGCTCGTCCTCGGCAGAGCCTGTTTCCGAAAAGGCAAACGTCTGGCTATTCATCCTACGAGGAAGGAGACAGCCATGAAAGCTGTTGCTGGTCTTCACCTTCCCGTGGTAGCCCACACACAGGAACAACAGCACTAGGGATAAGTGCTTTCCCAGAGATGTCATATCTCATGGTGCTCGTTCACGACAGAGCCTGTTTCCGAAAAGACATACGACTGGCTCCTTCTCCCACAAGGAATGTGCCAGCCCTGAAAGCTGTTGCTGGTCCTGACCTTCCCATAGTAGCCCATACACAGGAACAACAGTACTGGGGATCTGTGCTTTCCCACAAATGTCATGTGTCATGGTGCTCGGTCTCGGCAGAGCCTGTTTCCGAAAAGGCAAACGTCTGGCTATTCCTCCTACGAGGAAGGAGACAGCCCTGTAAGCTGTTGCTGGTGTTTACCTTCCCTTGGTGACCTACTCACAGGCACAACAGCACTGGGGATCTGTGCTTTCCCAGAGATGTCATATCTCATGGTGCTCGTTCTCGGCAGAGCCTGTTTCCGAAAAGGCAAACGTCTGGCTATTCCTCCTACGAGGAAGGAGACAGCCCTGAAAGCTGTTGCTGGTCTTCACCTTCCTGTGGTAGCCCACACACAGGAACAACAGCACTAGGGATAAGTGCTTTCCCAGAGATGTCATATCTCATGGTGCTCGTTCTCGGCAGAGCCTGTTTCCGAAAAGGCAAACGTCTGGCTATTCATCCTACGAGGAAGGAGACAGCCATGAAAGCTGTTGCTGGTCTTCACCTTCCCGTGGTAGCCCACACACAGGAACAACAGCACTAGGGATAAGTGCTTACCCAGAGATGTCATATCTCATGGTGCTCGTCCTCGGCAGAGCCTGTTTCCGAAAAGGCAAACGTCTGGCTATTCCTCCTACGAGGAAGGAGACAGCCCTGAAAGCTGTTGCTGGTCTTCACCTTCCCGTGGTAGCCCACACACAGGAACAACAGCACTAGGGATAAGTGCTTTCCCAGAGATGTCATATCTCATGGTGCTCGTTCACGACAGAGCCTGTTTCCGAAATGACATACGACTGGCTCCTTCTCCCACAAGGAATGTGTCAGCCCTGAAAGCTGTTGCTGGTCCTGACCTTCCCATAGTAGCCCATACACAGGAACAACAGTACTGGGGATCTGTGCTTTCCCACAAATGTCATGTGTCATGGTGCTCGGTCTCGGCAGAGCCTGTTTCCGAAAAGGCAAACGTCTGGCTATTCCTCCTACGAGGAAGGAGACAGCCCTGTAAGCTTTTGCTGGTGTTTACCTTCCCTTGGTGACCTACTCACAGGCACAACAGCACTGGGGATCTGTGCTTTCCCAGAGATGTCATATCTCATGGTGCTCGTTCTCGGCAGAGCCTGTTTCCGAAAAGGCAAACATCTGGCTATTCCTGCTACGAGGAATGTGCAAGCCCTGAAAGCTGTTGCTGGTCTTCACCTTCCCGTGGTAGCCCACACACAGGAACAACAGCACTAGGGATCTGTGCTTTCCCAGAGATGTCATATCTCATGGTGCTCGTCCTCGGCAGAGCCTGTTTCCGAAAAGGCAAACGTCTGGCTATTCCTCCTACGAGGAAGGAGACAGCCATGAAAGCTGTTGCTGGTCTTCACCTTCCCGTGGTAGCCCACACACAGGAACAACAGCACTAGGGATAAGTGCTTACCCAGAGATGTCATATCTCATGGTGCTCGTTCACGACAGAGCCTGTTTCCGAAAAGACATACGACTGGCTCCTTCTCCCACAAGGAATGTGCCAGCCCTGAAAGCTGTTGCTGGTCCTGACCTTCCCATAGTAGCCCATACACAGGAACAACAGTACTGGGGATCTGTGCTTTCCCACAAATGTCATGTGTCATGGTGCTCGGTCTCGGCAGAGCCTGTTTCCGAAAAGGCAAACGTCTGGCTATTCCTCCTACGAGGAAGGAGACAGCCCTGTAAGCTGTTGCTGGTGTTTACCTTCCCTTGTTGACCTACTGACAGGCACAACAGCACTGGGGATCTGTGCTTTCCCAGAGATGTCATATCTCATGGTGCTCGTTCACGACAGAGCCTGTTTCCGAAAAGACATACGACTGGCTCCTTCTCCCACAAGGAATGTGCCAGCCCTGAAAGCTGTTGCTGGTCCTGACCTTCCCATAGTAGCCCATACACAGGAACAACAGTACTGGGGATCTGTGCTTTCCCACAAATGTCATGTGTCATGGTGCTCGGTCTCGGCAGAGCCTGTTTCCGAAAAGGCAAACGTCTGGCTATTCCTCCTACGAGGAAGGAGACAGCCCTGTAAGCTGTTGCTGGTGTTTACCTTCCCTTGGTGACCTACTCACAGGCACAACAGCACTGGGGATCTGTGCTTTCCCAGAGATGTCATATCTCATGGTGCTCGTTCTCGGCAGAGCCTGTTTCCGAAAAGACATACGACCGGCTCCTTCTCCCACAAGGAATGTGCCAGCCCTGAAAGCGGTTGCTGGTCTTCACCTTCCCTTGGTAGCCCACACACAGGAATAACAGCACTAGGGATCTGTGCTTTCCCAGAGATGTCATATCTCATGGTGCTCGTCCTCGGCAGAGCCTGTTTCCGAAAAGGCAAACGTCTGGCTATTCCTCCTACGAGGAAGGAGACAGCCATGAAAGCTGTTGCTGGTCTTCACCTTCCCGTGGTAGCCCACACACAGGAACAACAGCACTAGGGATAAGTGCTTTCCCAGAGATGTCATATCTCATGGTGCTCGTCCTCGGCAGAGCCTGTTTCCGAAAAGGCAAACGTCTGGCTATTCCTGCTACGAGGAATGTGCAAGCCCTGAAAGCTGTTGCTGGTCTTCACCTTCCCGTGGTAGCCCACACACAGGAACAACAGCACTAGGGATAAGTGCTTACCCAGAGATGTCATATCTCATGGTGCTCGTTCTCGGCAGAGCCTGTTTCCGAAAGACATACGACCGGCTCCTTCTCCCACAAAGAATGTGCCAGCCCTGAAAGCGGTTGCTGGTCTTCACCTTCCCTTGGTAGCCCACACACAGGAATAACAGAACTAGGGATCTGTGCTTTCCCAGAGATGTCATATCTCATGGTGCTCGTCCTCGGCAGAGCCTGTTTCCGAAAAGGCAAACGTCTGGCTATTCCTCCTACGAGGAAGGAGACAGCCCTGAAAGCTGTTGCTGGTCTTCACCTTCCCGTGGTAGCCCACACACAGGAACAACAGCACTAGGGATAAGTGCTTTCCCAGAGATGTCATATCTCATGGTGCTCGTCCTCGGCAGAGCCTGTTTCCGAAAAGGCAAACGTCTGGCTATTCCTCCTACGAGGAAGGAGACAGCCATGAAGGCTGTTGCTGGTCTTCACCTTCCCGTGGTAGCCCACACACAGGAACAACAGCACTAGGGATAAGTGCTTTCCCAGAGATGTCATATCTCATGGTGCTCGTTCACGACAGAGCCTGTTTCCGAAAAGACATACGACTGGCTCCTTCTCCCACAAGGAATGTGCCAGCCCTGAAAGCTGTTGCTGGTCCTGACCTTCCCATAGTAGCCCATACACAGGAACAACAGTACTGGGGATCTGTGCTTTCCCACAAATGTCATGTGTCATGGTGCTCGGTCTCGGCAGAGCCTGTTTCCAAAAAGGCAAACGTCTGGCTATTCCTCCTACGAGGAAGGAGACAGCCCTGTAAGCTGTTGCTGGTGTTTACCTTCCCTTGGTGACCTACTCACAGGCACAACAGCACTGGGGATCTGTGCTTTCCCAGAGATGTCATATCTCATGGTGCTCGTTCTCGGCAGAGCCTGTTTCCGAAAAGGCAAACGTCTGGCTATTCCTCCTACGAGGAAGGAGACAGCCCTGAAAGCTGTTGCTGGTCTTCACCTTCCCGTGGTAGCCCACACACAGGAACAACAGCACTAGGGATAAGTGCTTTCCCAGAGATGTCATATCTCATGGTGCTCGGTCTCGGCAGAGCCTGTTTCCGAAAAGGCAAACGTCTGGCTATTCATCCTACGAGGAAGGAGACAGCCATGAAAGCTGTTGCTGGTCTTCACCTTCCCGTGGTAGCCCACACACAGGAACAACAGCACTAGGGATAAGTGCTTACCCAGAGATGTCATATCTCATGGTGCTCGTCCTCGGCAGAGCCTGTTTCCGAAAAGGCAAACGTCTGGCTATTCCTGCTACGAGGAAGGAGACAGCCATGAAAGCTGTTGCTGGTCTTCACCTTCCCGTGGTAGCCCACACACAGGAACAACAGCACTAGGGATAAGTGCTTTCCCAGAGATGTCATATCTCATGGTGCTCGTTCACGACAGAGCCTGTTTCCGAAAAGACATACGACTGGCTCCTTCTCCCACAAGGAATGTGCCAGCCCTGAAAGCTGTTGCTGGTCCTGACCTTCCCATAGTAGCCCATACACAGGAACAACAGTACTGGGGATCTGTGCTTTCCCACAAATGTCATGTGTCATGGTGCTCGGTCTCGGCAGAGCCTGTTTCCGAAAAGGCAAACGTCTGGCTATTCCTCCTACGAGGAAGGAGACAGCCCTGTAAGCTGTTGCTGGTGTTTACCTTCCCTTGGTGACCTACTCACAGGCACAACAGCACTGGGGATCTGTGCTTTCCCAGAGATGTCATATCTCATGGTGCTCGTTCTCGGCAGAGCCTGTTTCCGAAAAGACATACGACCGGCTCCTTCTCCCACAAGGAATGTGCCAGCCCTGAAAGCGGTTGCTGGTCTTCACCTTCCCTTGGTAGCCCACACACAGGAATAACAGCACTAGGGATAAGTGCTTTCCCAGAGATGTCATATCTCATGGTGCTCGTCCTCGGCAGAGCCTGTTTCCGAAAAGGCAAACGTCTGGCTATTCCTGCTACGAGGAATGTGCAAGCCCTGAAAGCTGTTGCTGGTCTTCACCTTCCCGTGGTAGCCCACACACAGGAACAACAGCACTAGGGATAAGTGCTTACCCAGAGATGTCATATCTCATGGTGCTCGTTCTCGGCAGAGCCTGTTTCCGAAAAGACATACGACCGGCTCCTTCTCCCACAAGGAATGTGCCAGCCCTGAAAGCGGTTGCTGGTCTTCACCTTCCCTTGGTAGCCCACACACAGGAATAACAGCACTAGGGATCTGTGCTTTCCCAGAGATGTCATATCTCATGGTGCTCGTCCTCGGCAGAGCCTGTTTCCGAAAAGGCAAACGTCTGGCTATTCCTGCTACGAGGAAGGAGACAGCCATGAAAGCTGTTGCTGGTCTTCACCTTCCCGTGGTAGCCCACACACAGGAACAACAGCACTAGGGATAAGTGCTTTCCCAGAGATGTCATATCTCATGGTGCTCGTTCACGACAGAGCCTGTTTCCGAAATGACATACGACTGGCTCCTTCTCCCACAAGGAATGTGCCAGCCCTGAAAGCTGTTGCTGGTCCTGACCTTCCCATAGTAGCCCATACACAGGAACAACAGTACTGGGGATCTGTGCTTTCCCACAAATGTCATGTGTCATGGTGCTCGGTCTCGGCAGAGCCTGTTTCCGAAAAGGCAAACGTCTGGCTATTCCTCCTACGAGGAAGGAGACAGCCCTGTAAGCTGTTGCTGGTGTTTACCTTCCCTTGGTGACCTACTCACAGGCACAACAGCACTGGGGATCTGTGCTTTCCCAGAGATGTCATATCTCATGGTGCTCGTTCTCGGCAGAGCCTGTTTCCGAAAAGGCAAACGTCTGGCTATTCCTCCTACGAGGAAGGAGACAGCCCTGAAAGCTGTTGCTGGTCTTCACCTTCCCGTGGTAGCCCACACACAGGAACAACAGCACTAGGGATAAGTGCTTTCCCAGAGATGTCATATCTCATGGTGCTCGTCCTCGGCAGAGCCTGTTTCCGAAAAGGCAAACGTCTGGCTATTCATCCTACGAGGAAGGAGACAGCCCTGAAAGCTGTTGCTGGTCTTCACCTTCCCGTGGTAGCCCACACACAGGAACAACAGCACTAGGGATAAGTGCTTACCCAGAGATGTCATATCTCATGGTGCTCGTTCACGACAGAGCCTGTTTCCGAAAAGACATACGACTGGCTCCTTCTCCCACAAGGAATGTGCCAGCCCTGAAAGCTGTTGCTGGTCCTGACCTTCCCATAGTAGCCCATACACAGGAACAACAGTACTGGGGATAAGTGCTTACCCAGAGATGTCATATCTCATGGTGCTCGTTCTCGGCAGAGCCTGTTTCCGAAAAGACATACGACCGGCTCCTTCTCCCACAAGGAATGTGCCAGCCATGAAAGCTGTTGCTGGTCTTCACCTTCCCGTGGTAGCCCACACACAGGAATAACAGCACTAGGGATCTGTGCTTTCCCAGAGATGTCATATCTCATGGTGCTCGTCCTCGGCAGAGCCTGTTTCCGAAAAGGCAAACGTCTGGCTATTCCTCCTACGAGGAAGGAGACAGCCATGAAAGCTGTTGCTGGTCTTCACCTTCCCGTGGTAGCCCACACACAGGAACAACAGCACTAGGGATAAGTGCTTACCCAGAGATGTCATATCTCATGGTGCTCGTCCTCGGCAGAGCCTGTTTCCGAAAAGGCAAACGTCTGGCTATTCCTGCTACGAGGAAGGAGACAGCCATGAAAGCTGTTGCTGGTCTTCACCTTCCCGTGGTAGCCCACACACAGGAACAACAGCACTAGGGATAAGTGCTTTCCCAGAGATGTCATATCTCATGGTGCTCGTTCACGACAGAGCCTGTTTCCGAAATGACATACGACTGGCTCCTTCTCCCACAAGGAATGTGCCAGCCCTGAAAGCTGTTGCTGGTCCTGACCTTCCCATAGTAGCCCATACACAGGAACAACAGTACTGGGGATCTGTGCTTTCCCACAAATGTCATGTGTCATGGTGCTCGGTCTCGGCAGAGCCTGTTTCCGAAAAGGCAAACGTCTGGCTATTCCTCCTACGAGGAAGGAGACAGCCCTGTAAGCTGTTGCTGGTGTTTACCTTCCCTTGGTGACCTACTCACAGGCACAACAGCACTGGGGATCTGTGCTTTCCCAGAGATGTCATATCTCATGGTGCTCGTTCACGACAGAGCCTGTTTCCGAAAAGACATACGACCGGCTCCTTCTCCCACAAGGAATGTGCCAGCCCTGAAAGCGGTTGCTGGTCTTCACCTTCCCTTGGTAGCCCACACACAGGAATAACAGCACTAGGGATAAGTGCTTTCCCAGAGATGTCATATCTCATGGTGCTCGTCCTCGGCAGAGCCTGTTTCCGAAAAGGCAAACGTCTGGCTATTCCTGCTACGAGGAATGTGCAAGCCCTGAAAGCTGTTGCTGGTCTTCACCTTCCCGTGGTAGCCCACACACAGGAACAACAGCACTAGGGATAAGTGCTTACCCAGAGATGTCATATCTCATGGTGCTCGTTCTCGGCAGAGCCTGTTTCCGAAAAGACATACGACCGGCTCCTTCTCCCACAAGGAATGTGCCAGCCCTGAAAGCGGTTGCTGGTCTTCACCTTCCCTTGGTAGCCCACACACAGGAATAACAGCACTAGGGATCTGTGCTTTCCCAGAGATGTCATATCTCATGGTGCTCGTCCTCGGCAGAGCCTGTTTCCGAAAAGGCAAACGTCTGGCTATTCCTCCTACGAGGAAGGAGACAGCCCTGAAAGCTGTTGCTGGTCTTCACCTTCCCGTGGTAGCCCACACACAGGAACAACAGCACTAGGGATAAGTGCTTACCCAGAGATGTCATATCTCATGGTGCTCGTCCTCGGCAGAGCCTGTTTCCGAAAAGGCAAACGTCTGGCTATTCCTGCTACGAGGAATGTGCAAGCCCTGAAAGCTGTTGCTGGTCTTCACCTTCCCGTGGTAGCCCACACACAGGAACAACAGCACTAGGGATAAGTGCTTACCCAGAGATGTCATATCTCATGGTGCTCGTTCTCGGCAGAGCCTGTTTCCGAAAAGACATACGACCGGCTCCTTCTCCCACAAAGAATGTGCCAGCCCTGAAAGCGGTTGCTGGTCTTCACCTTCCCTTGGTAGCCCACACACAGGAATAACAGAACTAGGGATCTGTGCTTTCCCAGAGATGTCATATCTCATGGTGCTCGTCCTCGGCAGAGCCTGTTTCCGAAAAGGCAAACGTCTGGCTATTCCTCCTACGAGGAAGGAGACAGCCCTGAAAGCTGTTGCTGGTCTTCACCTTCCCGTGGTAGCCCACACACAGGAACAACAGCACTAGGGATAAGTGCTTTCCCAGAGATGTCATATCTCATGGTGCTCGTCCTCGGCAGAGCCTGTTTCCGAAAAGGCAAACGTCTGGCTATTCCTCCTACGAGGAAGGAGACAGCCATGAAGGCTGTTGCTGGTCTTCACCTTCCCGTGGTAGCCCACACACAGGAACAACAGCACTAGGGATAAGTGCTTTCCCAGAGATGTCATATCTCATGGTGCTCGTTCACGACAGAGCCTGTTTCCGAAAAGACATACGACTGGCTCCTTCTCCCACAAGGAATGTGCCAGCCCTGAAAGCTGTTGCTGGTCCTGACCTTCCCATAGTAGCCCATACACAGGAACAACAGTACTGGGGATCTGTGCTTTCCCACAAATGTCATGTGTCATGGTGCTCGGTCTCGGCAGAGCCTGTTTCCGAAAAGGCAAACGTCTGGCTATTCCTCCTACGAGGAAGGAGACAGCCCTGTAAGCTGTTGCTGGTGTTTACCTTCCCTTGGTGACCTACTCACAGGCACAACAGCACTGGGGATCTGTGCTTTCCCAGAGATGTCATATCTCATGGTGCTCGTTCTCGGCAGAGCCTGTTTCCGAAAAGGCAAACGTCTGGCTATTCCTCCTACGAGGAAGGAGACAGCCCTGAAAGCTGTTGCTGGTCTTCACCTTCCCGTGGTAGCCCACACACAGGAACAACAGCACTAGGGATAAGTGCTTTCCCAGAGATGTCATATCTCATGGTGCTCGTTCTCGGCAGAGCCTGTTTCCGAAAAGGCAAACGTCTGGCTATTCATCCTACGAGGAAGGAGACAGCCATGAAAGCTGTTGCTGGTCTTCACCTTCCCGTGGTAGCCCACACACAGGAACAACAGCACTAGGGATAAGTGCTTACCCAGAGATGTCATATCTCATGGTGCTCGTCCTCGGCAGAGCCTGTTTCCGAAAAGGCAAACGTCTGGCTATTCCTGCTACGAGGAAGGAGACAGCCCTGAAAGCTGTTGCTGGTCTTCACCTTCCCGTGGTAGCCCACACACAGGAACAACAGCACTAGGGATAAGTGCTTTCCCAGAGATGTCATATCTCATGGTGCTCGTTCACGACAGAGCCTGTTTCCGAAATGACATACGACTGGCTCCTTCTCCCACAAGGAATGTGCCAGCCCTGAAAGCTGTTGCTGGTCCTGACCTTCCCATAGTAGCCCATACACAGGAACAACAGTACTGGGGATCTGTGCTTTCCCACAAATGTCATGTGTCATGGTGCTCGGTCTCGGCAGAGCCTGTTTCCGAAAAGGCAAACGTCTGGCTATTCCTCCTACGAGGAAGGAGACAGCCCTGTAAGCTGTTGCTGGTGTTTACCTTCCCTTGGTGACCTACTCACAGGCACAACAGCACTGGGGATCTGTGCTTTCCCAGAGATGTCATATCTCATGGTGCTCGTTCTCGGCAGAGCCTGTTTCCGAAAAGACATACGACCGGCTCCTTCTCCCACAAGGAATGTGCCAGCCCTGAAAGCGGTTGCTGGTCTTCACCTTCCCTTGGTAGCCCACACACAGGAATAACAGCACTAGGGATAAGTGCTTTCCCAGAGATGTCATATCTCATGGTGCTCGTCCTCGGCAGAGCCTGTTTCCGAAAAGGCAAACGTCTGGCTATTCCTGCTACGAGGAATGTGCAAGCCCTGAAAGCTGTTGCTGGTCTTCACCTTCCCGTGGTAGCCCACACACAGGAACAACAGCACTAGGGATAAGTGCTTACCCAGAGATGTCATATCTCATGGTGCTCGTTCTCGGCAGAGCCTGTTTCCGAAAAGACATACGACCGGCTCCTTCTCCCACAAGGAATGTGCCAGCCCTGAAAGCGGTTGCTGGTCTTCACCTTCCCTTGGTAGCCCACACACAGGAATAACAGCACTAGGGATCTGTGCTTTCCCAGAGATGTCATATCTCATGGTGCTCGTCCTCGGCAGAGCCTGTTTCCGAAAAGGCAAACGTCTGGCTATTCCTGCTACGAGGAAGGAGACAGCCATGAAAGCTGTTGCTGGTCTTCACCTTCCCGTGGTAGCCCACACACAGGAACAACAGCACTAGGGATAAGTGCTTTCCCAGAGATGTCATATCTCATGGTGCTCGTTCACGACAGAGCCTGTTTCCGAAATGACATACGACTGGCTCCTTCTCCCACAAGGAATGTGCCAGCCCTGAAAGCTGTTGCTGGTCCTGACCTTCCCATAGTAGCCCATACACAGGAACAACAGTACTGGGGATCTGTGCTTTCCCACAAATGTCATGTGTCATGGTGCTCGGTCTCGGCAGAGCCTGTTTCCGAAAAGGCAAACGTCTGGCTATTCCTCCTACGAGGAAGGAGACAGCCCTGTAAGCTGTTGCTGGTGTTTACCTTCCCTTGGTGACCTACTCACAGGCACAACAGCACTGGGGATCTGTGCTTTCCCAGAGATGTCATATCTCATGGTGCTCGTTCTCGGCAGAGCCTGTTTCCGAAAAGGCAAACGTCTGGCTATTCCTCCTACGAGGAAGGAGACAGCCCTGAAAGCTGTTGCTGGTCTTCACCTTCCCGTGGTAGCCCACACACAGGAACAACAGCACTAGGGATAAGTGCTTTCCCAGAGATGTCATATCTCATGGTGCTCGTCCTCGGCAGAGCCTGTTTCCGAAAAGGCAAACGTCTGGCTATTCATCCTACGAGGAAGGAGACAGCCCTGAAAGCTGTTGCTGGTCTTCACCTTCCCGTGGTAGCCCACACACAGGAACAACAGCACTAGGGATAAGTGCTTACCCAGAGATGTCATATCTCATGGTGCTCGTTCACGACAGAGCCTGTTTCCGAAAAGACATACGACTGGCTCCTTCTCCCACAAGGAATGTGCCAGCCCTGAAAGCTGTTGCTGGTCCTGACCTTCCCATACTAGCCCATACACAGGAACAACAGTACTGGGGATAAGTGCTTACCCAGAGATGTCATATCTCATGGTGCTCGTTCTCGGCAGAGCCTGTTTCCGAAAAGACATACGACCGGCTCCTTCTCCCACAAGGAATGTGCCAGCCCTGAAAGCAGTTGCTGGTCTTCACCTTCCCTTGGTAGCCCACACACAGGAATAACAGCACTAGGGATCTGTGCTTTCCCAGAGATGTCATATCTCATGGTGCTCGTCCTCGGCAGAGCCTGTTTCCGAAAAGGCAAACGTCTGGCTATTCCTCCTACGAGGAAGGAGACAGCCATGAAAGCTGTTGCTGGTCTTCACCTTCCCGTGGTAGCCCACACACAGGAACAACAGCACTAGGGATAAGTGCTTACCCAGAGATGTCATATCTCATGGTGCTCGTCCTCGGCAGAGCCTGTTTCCGAAAAGGCAAACGTCTGGCTATTCCTGCTACGAGGAAGGAGACAGCCCTGAAAGCTGTTGCTGGTCTTCACCTTCCCGTGGTAGCCCACACACAGGAACAACAGCACTAGGGATAAGTGCTTTCCCAGAGATGTCATATCTCATGGTGCTCGTTCACGACAGAGCCTGTTTCCGAAATGACATACGACTGGCTCCTTCTCCCACAAGGAATGTGCCAGCCCTGAAAGCTGTTGCTGGTCCTGACCTTCCCATAGTAGCCCATACACAGGAACAACAGTACTGGGGATCTGTGCTTTCCCACAAATGTCATGTGTCATGGTGCTCGGTCTCGGCAGAGCCTGTTTCCGAAAAGGCAAACGTCTGGCTATTCCTCCTACGAGGAAGGAGACAGCCCTGTAAGCTGTTGCTGGTGTTTACCTTCCCTTGGTGACCTACTCACAGGCACAACAGCACTGGGGATCTGTGCTTTCCCAGAGATGTCATATCTCATGGTGCTCGTTCTCGGCAGAGCCTGTTTCCGAAAAGACATACGACCGGCTCCTTCTCCCACAAGGAATGTGCCAGCCCTGAAAGCGGTTGCTGGTCTTCACCTTCCCTTGGTAGCCCACACACAGGAATAACAGCACTAGGGATAAGTGCTTTCCCAGAGATGTCATATCTCATGGTGCTCGTCCTCGGCAGAGCCTGTTTCCGAAAAGGCAAACGTCTGGCTATTCCTGCTACGAGGAATGTGCAAGCCCTGAAAGCTGTTGCTGGTCTTCACCTTCCCGTGGTAGCCCACACACAGGAACAACAGCACTAGGGATAAGTGCTTACCCAGAGATGTCATATCTCATGGTGCTCGTTCTCGGCAGAGCCTGTTTCCGAAAAGACATACGACCGGCTCCTTCTCCCACAAGGAATGTGCCAGCCCTGAAAGCGGTTGCTGGTCTTCACCTTCCCTTGGTAGCCCACACACAGGAATAACAGCACTAGGGATCTGTGCTTTCCCAGAGATGTCATATCTCATGGTGCTCGTCCTCGGCAGAGCCTGTTTCCGAAAAGGCAAACGTCTGGCTATTCCTCCTACGAGGAAGGAGACAGCCCTGAAAGCTGTTGCTGGTCTTCACCTTCCCGTGGTAGCCCACACACAGGAACAACAGCACTAGGGATAAGTGCTTTCCCAGAGATGTCATATCTCATGGTGCTCGTCCTCGGCAGAGCCTGTTTCCGAAAAGGCAAACGTCTGGCTATTCCTCCTACGAGGAAGGAGACAGCCATGAAGGCTGTTGCTGGTCTTCACCTTCCCGTGGTAGCCCACACACAGGAACAACAGCACTAGGGATAAGTGCTTTCCCAGAGATGTCATATCTCATGGTGCTCGTTCACGACAGAGCCTGTTTCCGAAAAGACATACGACTGGCTCCTTCTCCCACAAGGAATGTGCCAGCCCTGAAAGCTGTTGCTGGTCCTGACCTTCCCATAGTAGCCCATACACAGGAACAACAGTACTGGGGATCTGTGCTTTCCCACAAATGTCATGTGTCATGGTGCTCGGTCTCGGCAGAGCCTGTTTCCGAAAAGGCAAACGTCTGGCTATTCCTCCTACGAGGAAGGAGACAGCCCTGTAAGCTGTTGCTGGTGTTTACCTTCCCTTGGTGACCTACTCACAGGCACAACAGCACTGGGGATCTGTGCTTTCCCAGAGATGTCATATCTCATGGTGCTCGTTCTCGGCAGAGCCTGTTTCCGAAAAGGCAAACGTCTGGCTATTCCTCCTACGAGGAAGGAGACAGCCCTGAAAGCTGTTGCTGGTCTTCACCTTCCCGTGGTAGCCCACACACAGGAACAACAGCACTAGGGATAAGTGCTTTCCCAGAGATGTCATATCTCATGGTGCTCGTTCTCGGCAGAGCCTGTTTCCGAAAAGGCAAACGTCTGGCTATTCATCCTACGAGGAAGGAGACAGCCATGAAAGCTGTTGCTGGTCTTCACCTTCCCGTGGTAGCCCACACACAGGAACAACAGCACTAGGGATAAGTGCTTACCCAGAGATGTCATATCTCATGGTGCTCGTCCTCGGCAGAGCCTGTTTCCGAAAAGGCAAACGTCTGGCTATTCCTGCTACGAGGAAGGAGACAGCCCTGAAAGCTGTTGCTGGTCTTCACCTTCCCGTGGTAGCCCACACACAGGAACAACAGCACTAGGGATAAGTGCTTTCCCAGAGATGTCATATCTCATGGTGCTCGTTCACGACAGAGCCTGTTTCCGAAATGACATACGACTGGCTCCTTCTCCCACAAGGAATGTGCCAGCCCTGAAAGCTGTTGCTGGTCCTGACCTTCCCATAGTAGCCCATACACAGGAACAACAGTACTGGGGATCTGTGCTTTCCCACAAATGTCATGTGTCATGGTGCTCGGTCTCGGCAGAGCCTGTTTCCGAAAAGGCAAACGTCTGGCTATTCCTCCTACGAGGAAGGAGACAGCCCTGTAAGCTGTTGCTGGTGTTTACCTTCCCTTGGTGACCTACTCACAGGCACAACAGCACTGGGGATCTGTGCTTTCCCAGAGATGTCATATCTCATGGTGCTCGTTCTCGGCAGAGCCTGTTTCCGAAAAGACATACGACCGGCTCCTTCTCCCACAAGGAATGTGCCAGCCCTGAAAGCGGTTGCTGGTCTTCACCTTCCCTTGGTAGCCCACACACAGGAATAACAGCACTAGGGATAAGTGCTTTCCCAGAGATGTCATATCTCATGGTGCTCGTCCTCGGCAGAGCCTGTTTCCGAAAAGGCAAACGTCTGGCTATTCCTGCTACGAGGAATGTGCAAGCCCTGAAAGCTGTTGCTGGTCTTCACCTTCCCGTGGTAGCCCACACACAGGAACAACAGCACTAGGGATAAGTGCTTACCCAGAGATGTCATATCTCATGGTGCTCGTTCTCGGCAGAGCCTGTTTCCGAAAAGACATACGACCGGCTCCTTCTCCCACAAGGAATGTGCCAGCCCTGAAAGCGGTTGCTGGTCTTCACCTTCCCTTGGTAGCCCACACACAGGAATAACAGCACTAGGGATCTGTGCTTTCCCAGAGATGTCATATCTCATGGTGCTCGTCCTCGGCAGAGCCTGTTTCCGAAAAGGCAAACGTCTGGCTATTCCTGCTACGAGGAAGGAGACAGCCCTGAAAGCTGTTGCTGGTCTTCACCTTCCCGTGGTAGCCCACACACAGGAACAACAGCACTAGGGATAAGTGCTTTCCCAGAGATGTCATATCTCATGGTGCTCGTTCACGACAGAGCCTGTTTCCGAAATGACATACGACTGGCTCCTTCTCCCACAAGGAATGTGCCAGCCCTGAAAGCTGTTGCTGGTCCTGACCTTCCCATAGTAGCCCATACACAGGAACAACAGTACTGGGGATCTGTGCTTTCCCACAAATGTCATGTGTCATGGTGCTCGGTCTCGGCAGAGCCTGTTTCCGAAAAGGCAAACGTCTGGCTATTCCTCCTACGAGGAAGGAGACAGCCCTGTAAGCTGTTGCTGGTGTTTACCTTCCCTTGGTGACCTACTCACAGGCACAACAGCACTGGGGATCTGTGCTTTCCCAGAGATGTCATATCTCATGGTGCTCGTTCTCGGCAGAGCCTGTTTCCGAAAAGGCAAACGTCTGGCTATTCCTCCTACGAGGAAGGAGACAGCCCTGAAAGCTGTTGCTGGTCTTCACCTTCCCGTGGTAGCCCACACACAGGAACAACAGCACTAGGGATAAGTGCTTTCCCAGAGATGTCATATCTCATGGTGCTCGTCCTCGGCAGAGCCTGTTTCCGAAAAGGCAAACGTCTGGCTATTCATCCTACGAGGAAGGAGACAGCCCTGAAAGCTGTTGCTGGTCTTCACCTTCCCGTGGTAGCCCACACACAGGAACAACAGCACTAGGGATAAGTGCTTACCCAGAGATGTCATATCTCATGGTGCTCGTTCACGACAGAGCCTGTTTCCGAAAAGACATACGACTGGCTCCTTCTCCCACAAGGAATGTGCCAGCCCTGAAAGCTGTTGCTGGTCCTGACCTTCCCATACTAGCCCATACACAGGAACAACAGTACTGGGGATAAGTGCTTACCCAGAGATGTCATATCTCATGGTGCTCGTTCTCGGCAGAGCCTGTTTCCGAAAAGACATACGACCGGCTCCTTCTCCCACAAGGAATGTGCCAGCCCTGAAAGCAGTTGCTGGTCTTCACCTTCCCTTGGTAGCCCACACACAGGAATAACAGCACTAGGGATCTGTGCTTTCCCAGAGATGTCATATCTCATGGTGCTCGTCCTCGGCAGAGCCTGTTTCCGAAAAGGCAAACGTCTGGCTATTCCTCCTACGAGGAAGGAGACAGCCATGAAAGCTGTTGCTGGTCTTCACCTTCCCGTGGTAGCCCACACACAGGAACAACAGCACTAGGGATAAGTGCTTACCCAGAGATGTCATATCTCATGGTGCTCGTCCTCGGCAGAGCCTGTTTCCGAAAAGGCAAACGTCTGGCTATTCCTGCTACGAGGAAGGAGACAGCCCTGAAAGCTGTTGCTGGTCTTCACCTTCCCGTGGTAGCCCACACACAGGAACAACAGCACTAGGGATAAGTGCTTTCCCAGAGATGTCATATCTCATGGTGCTCGTTCACGACAGAGCCTGTTTCCGAAATGACATACGACTGGCTCCTTCTCCCACAAGGAATGTGCCAGCCCTGAAAGCTGTTGCTGGTCCTGACCTTCCCATAGTAGCCCATACACAGGAACAACAGTACTGGGGATCTGTGCTTTCCCACAAATGTCATGTGTCATGGTGCTCGGTCTCGGCAGAGCCTGTTTCCGAAAAGGCAAACGTCTGGCTATTCCTCCTACGAGGAAGGAGACAGCCCTGTAAGCTGTTGCTGGTGTTTACCTTCCCTTGGTGACCTACTCACAGGCACAACAGCACTGGGGATCTGTGCTTTCCCAGAGATGTCATATCTCATGGTGCTCGTTCTCGGCAGAGCCTGTTTCCGAAAAGACATACGACCGGCTCCTTCTCCCACAAGGAATGTGCCAGCCCTGAAAGCGGTTGCTGGTCTTCACCTTCCCTTGGTAGCCCACACACAGGAATAACAGCACTAGGGATAAGTGCTTTCCCAGAGATGTCATATCTCATGGTGCTCGTCCTCGGCAGAGCCTGTTTCCGAAAAGGCAAACGTCTGGCTATTCCTGCTACGAGGAATGTGCAAGCCCTGAAAGCTGTTGCTGGTCTTCACCTTCCCGTGGTAGCCCACACACAGGAACAACAGCACTAGGGATAAGTGCTTACCCAGAGATGTCATATCTCATGGTGCTCGTTCTCGGCAGAGCCTGTTTCCGAAAAGACATACGACCGGCTCCTTCTCCCACAAGGAATGTGCCAGCCCTGAAAGCGGTTGCTGGTCTTCACCTTCCCTTGGTAGCCCACACACAGGAATAACAGCACTAGGGATCTGTGCTTTCCCAGAGATGTCATATCTCATGGTGCTCGTCCTCGGCAGAGCCTGTTTCCGAAAAGGCAAACGTCTGGCTATTCCTGCTACGAGGAAGGAGACAGCCATGAAAGCTGTTGCTGGTCTTCACCTTCCCGTGGTAGCCCACACACAGGAACAACAGCACTAGGGATAAGTGCTTTCCCAGAGATGTCATATCTCATGGTGCTCGTTCACGACAGAGCCTGTTTCCGAAATGACATACGACTGGCTCCTTCTCCCACAAGGAATGTGCCAGCCCTGAAAGCTGTTGCTGGTCCTGACCTTCCCATAGTAGCCCATACACAGGAACAACAGTACTGGGGATCTGTGCTTTCCCACAAATGTCATGTGTCATGGTGCTCGGTCTCGGCAGAGCCTGTTTCCGAAAAGGCAAACGTCTGGCTATTCCTCCTACGAGGAAGGAGACAGCCCTGTAAGCTGTTGCTGGTGTTTACCTTCCCTTGGTGACCTACTCACAGGCACAACAGCACTGGGGATCTGTGCTTTCCCAGAGATGTCATATCTCATGGTGCTCGTTCTCGGCAGAGCCTGTTTCCGAAAAGGCAAACGTCTGGCTATTCCTCCTACGAGGAAGGAGACAGCCATGAAAGCTGTTGCTGGTCTTCACCTTCCCGTGGTAGCCCACACACAGGAACAACAGCACTAGGGATAAGTGCTTTCCCAGAGATGTCATATCTCATGGTGCTCGTCCTCGGCAGAGCCTGTTTCCGAAAAGGCAAACGTCTGGCTATTCATCCTACGAGGAAGGAGACAGCCCTGAAAGCTGTTGCTGGTCTTCACCTTCCCGTGGTAGCCCACACACAGGAACAACAGCACTAGGGATAAGTGCTTACCCAGAGATGTCATATCTCATGGTGCTCGTTCACGACAGAGCCTGTTTCCGAAAAGACATACGACTGGCTCCTTCTCCCACAAGGAATGTGCCAGCCCTGAAAGCTGTTGCTGGTCCTGACCTTCCCATACTAGCCCATACACAGGAACAACAGTACTGGGGATAAGTGCTTACCCAGAGATGTCATATCTCATGGTGCTCGTTCTCGGCAGAGCCTGTTTCCGAAAAGACATACGACCGGCTCCTTCTCCCACAAGGAATGTGCCAGCCCTGAAAGCAGTTGCTGGTCTTCACCTTCCCTTGGTAGCCCACACACAGGAATAACAGCACTAGGGATCTGTGCTTTCCCAGAGATGTCATATCTCATGGTGCTCGTCCTCGGCAGAGCCTGTTTCCGAAAAGGCAAACGTCTGGCTATTCCTCCTACGAGGAAGGAGACAGCCATGAAAGCTGTTGCTGGTCTTCACCTTCCCGTGGTAGCCCACACACAGGAACAACAGCACTAGGGATAAGTGCTTACCCAGAGATGTCATATCTCATGGTGCTCGTCCTCGGCAGAGCCTGTTTCCGAAAAGGCAAACGTCTGGCTATTCCTGCTACGAGGAAGGAGACAGCCCTGAAAGCTGTTGCTGGTCTTCACCTTCCCGTGGTAGCCCACACACAGGAACAACAGCACTAGGGATAAGTGCTTTCCCAGAGATGTCATATCTCATGGTGCTCGTTCACGACAGAGCCTGTTTCCGAAATGACATACGACTGGCTCCTTCTCCCACAAGGAATGTGCCAGCCCTGAAAGCTGTTGCTGGTCCTGACCTTCCCATAGTAGCCCATACACAGGAACAACAGTACTGGGGATCTGTGCTTTCCCACAAATGTCATGTGTCATGGTGCTCGGTCTCGGCAGAGCCTGTTTCCGAAAAGGCAAACGTCTGGCTATTCCTCCTACGAGGAAGGAGACAGCCCTGTAAGCTGTTGCTGGTGTTTACCTTCCCTTGGTGACCTACTCACAGGCACAACAGCACTGGGGATCTGTGCTTTCCCAGAGATGTCATATCTCATGGTGCTCGTTCACGACAGAGCCTGTTTCCGAAAAGACATACGACCGGCTCCTTCTCCCACAAGGAATGTGCCAGCCCTGAAAGCGGTTGCTGGTCTTCACCTTCCCGTGGTAGCCCACACACAGGAATAACAGCACTAGGGATAAGTGCTTTCCCAGAGATGTCATATCTCATGGTGCTCGTCCTCGGCAGAGCCTGTTTCCGAAAAGGCAAACGTCTGGCTATTCCTGCTACGAGGAATGTGCAAGCCCTGAAAGCTGTTGCTGGTCTTCACCTTCCCGTGGTAGCCCACACACAGGAACAACAGCACTAGGGATAAGTGCTTACCCAGAGATGTCATATCTCATGGTGCTCGTTCTCGGCAGAGCCTGTTTCCGAAAAGACATACGACCGGCTCCTTCTCCCACAAGGAATGTGCCAGCCCTGAAAGCGGTTGCTGGTCTTCACCTTCCCTTGGTAGCCCACACACAGGAATAACAGCACTAGGGATCTGTGCTTTCCCAGAGATGTCATATCTCATGGTGCTCGTCCTCGGCAGAGCCTGTTTCCGAAAAGGCAAACGTCTGGCTATTCCTCCTACGAGGAAGGAGACAGCCCTGAAAGCTGTTGCTGGTCTTCACCTTCCCGTGGTAGCCCACACACAGGAACAACAGCACTAGGGATAAGTGCTTTCCCAGAGATGTCATATCTCATGGTGCTCGTTCACGACAGAGCCTGTTTCCGAAAAGACATACGACTGGCTCCTTCTCCCACAAGGAATGTGCCAGCCCTGAAAGCTGTTGCTGGTCCTGACCTTCCCATAGTAGCCCATACACAGGAACAACAGTACTGGGGATCTGTGCTTTCCCACAAATGTCATGTGTCATGGTGCTCGGTCTCGGCAGAGCCTGTTTCCGAAAAGGCAAACGTCTGGCTATTCCTCCTACGAGGAAGGAGACAGCCCTGTAAGCTGTTGCTGGTGTTTACCTTCCCTTGGTGACCTACTCACAGGCACAACAGCACTAGGGATAAGTGCTTTCCCAGAGATGTCATATCTCATGGTGCTCTTCCTCGGCAGAGCCTGTTTCCGAAAAGGCAAACGTCTGGCTATTCCTGCTACGAGGAATGTGCAAGCCCTGAAAGCTGTTGCTGGTCTTCACCTTCCCGTGGTAGCCCACACACAGGAACAACAGCACTAGGGATAAGTGCTTACCCAGAGATGTCATATCTCATGGTGCTCGTCCTCGGCAGAGCCTGTTTCCGAAAAGACATACGACCGGCTCCTTCTCCCACAAGGAATGTGCCAGCCCTGAAAGCGGTTGCTGGTCTTCACCTTCCCTTGGTAGCCCACACACAGGAATAACAGCACTAGGGATCTGTGCTTTCCCAGAGATGTCATATCTCATGGTGCTCGTCCTCGGCAGAGCCTGTTTCCGAAAAGGCAAACGTCTGGCTATTCCTCCTACGAGGAAGGAGACAGCCCTGAAAGCTGTTGCTGGTCTTCACCTTCCCGTGGTAGCCCACACACAGGAACAACAGCACTAGGGATAAGTGCTTTCCCAGAGATGTCATATCTCATGGTGCTCGTTCACGACAGAGCCTGTTTCCGAAAAGACATACGACTGGCTCCTTCTCCCACAAGGAATGTGCCAGCCCTGAAAGCTGTTGCTGGTCCTGACCTTCCCATAGTAGCCCATACACAGGAACAACAGTACTGGGGATAAGTGCTTACCCAGAGATGTCATATCTCATGGTGCTCGGTCTCGGCAGAGCCTGTTTCCGAAAAGGCAAACGTCTGGCTATTCCTCCTACGAGGAAGGAGACAGCCCTGTAAGCTGTTGCTGGTGTTTACCTTCCCTTGGTGACCTACTCACAGGCACAACAGCACTGGGGATCTGTGCTTTCCCAGAGATGTCATATCTCATGGTGCTCGTTCTCGGCAGAGCCTGTTTCCGAAAAGGCAAACGTCTGGCTATTCCTCCTACGAGGAAGGAGACAGCCCTGAAAGCTGTTGCTGGTCTTCACCTTCCCGTGGTAGCCCACACACAGGAACAACAGCACTAGGGATAAGTGCTTTCCCAGAGATGTCATATCTCATGGTGCTCGTCCTCGGCAGAGCCTGTTTCCGAAAAGGCAAACGTCTGGCTATTCATCCTACGAGGAAGGAGACAGCCCTGAAAGCTGTTGCTGGTCTTCACCTTCCCGTGGTAGCCCACACACAGGAACAACAGCACTAGGGATAAGTGCTTTCCCAGAGATGTCATATCTCATGGTGCTCGTTCACGACAGAGCCTGTTTCCGAAAAGACATACGACTGGCTCCTTCTCCCACAAGGAATGTGCCAGCCCTGAAAGCTGTTGCTGGTCCTGACCTTCCCATAGTAGCCCATACACAGGAACAACAGTACTGGGGATAAGTGCTTACCCAGAGATGTCATATCTCATGGTGCTCGTTCTCGGCAGAGCCTGTTTCCGAAAAGACATACGACCGGCTCCTTCTCCCACAAGGAATGTGCCAGCCCTGAAAGCAGTTGCTGGTCTTCACCTTCCCTTGGTAGCCCACACACAGGAATAACAGCACTAGGGATCTGTGCTTTCCCAGAGATGTCATATCTCATGGTGCTCGTCCTCGGCAGAGCCTGTTTCCGAAAAGGCAAACGTCTGGCTATTCCTCCTACGAGGAAGGAGACAGCCATGAAAGCTGTTGCTGGTCTTCACCTTCCCGTGGTAGCCCACACACAGGAACAACAGCACTAGGGATAAGTGCTTTCCCAGAGATGTCATATCTCATGGTGCTCGTTCACGACAGAGCCTGTTTCCGAAAAGACATACGACTGGCTCCTTCTCCCACAAGGAATGTGCCAGCCCTGAAAGCTGTTGCTGGTCCTGACCTTCCCATAGTAGCCCATACACAGGAACAACAGTACTGGGGATAAGTGCTTACCCAGAGATGTCATATCTCATGGTGCTCGGTCTCGGCAGAGCCTGTTTCCGAAAAGGCAAACGTCTGGCTATTCCTCCTACGAGGAAGGAGACAGCCCTGTAAGCTGTTGCTGGTGTTTACCTTCCCTTGGTGACCTACTCACAGGCACAACAGCACTGGGGATCTGTGCTTTCCCAGAGATGTCATATCTCATGGTGCTCGTTCTCGGCAGAGCCTGTTTCCGAAAAGGCAAACGTCTGGCTATTCCTCCTACGAGGAAGGAGACAGCCCTGAAAGCTGTTGCTGGTCTTCACCTTCCCGTGGTAGCCCACACACAGGAACAACAGCACTAGGGATAAGTGCTTTCCCAGAGATGTCATATCTCATGGTGCTCGTCCTCGGCAGAGCCTGTTTCCGAAAAGGCAAACGTCTGGCTATTCATCCTACGAGGAAGGAGACAGCCCTGAAAGCTGTTGCTGGTCTTCACATTCCCGTGGTAGCCCACACACAGGAACAACAGCACTAGGGATAAGTGCTTTCCCAGAGATGTCATATCTCATGGTGCTCGTTCACGACAGAGCCTGTTTCCGAAAAGACATACGACTGGCTCCTTCTCCCACAAGGAATGTGCCAGCCCTGAAAGCTGTTGCTGGTCCTGACCTTCCCATAGTAGCCCATACACAGGAACAACAGTACTGGGGATAAGTGCTTACCCAGAGATGTCATATCTCATGGTGCTCGTTCTCGGCAGAGCCTGTTTCCGAAAAGACATACGACCGGCTCCTTCTCCCACAAGGAATGTGCCAGCCCTGAAAGCAGTTGCTGGTCTTCACCTTCCCTTGGTAGCCCACACACAGGAATAACAGCACTAGGGAGCTGTGCTTTCCCAGAGATGTCATATCTCATGGTGCTCGTCCTCGGCAGAGCCTGTTTCCGAAAAGGCAAACGTCTGGCTATTCCTCCTACGAGGAAGGAGACAGCCATGAAAGCTGTTGCTGGTCTTCACCTTCCCGTGGTAGCCCACACACAGGAACAACAGCACTAGGGATAAGTGCTTACCCAGAGATGTCATATCTCATGGTGCTCGTCCTCGGCAGAGCCTGTTTCTGAAAAGGCAAACGTCTGGCTATTCCTGCTACGAGGAAGGAGACAGCCATGAAAGCTGTTGCTGGTCTTCACCTTCCCGTGGTAGCCCACACACAGGAACAACAGCACTAGGGATAAGTGCTTTCCCAGAGATGTCATATCTCATGGTGCTCGTTCACGACAGAGCCTGTTTCCGAAATGACATACGACTGGCTCCTTCTCCCACAAGGAATGTGCCAGCCCTGAAAGCTGTTGCTGGTCCTGACCTTCCCATAGTAGCCCATACACAGGAACAACAGTACTGGGGATCTGTGCTTTCCCACAAATGTCATGTGTCATGGTGCTCGGTCTCGGCAGAGCCTGTTTCCGAAAAGGCAAACGTCTGGCTATTCCTCCTACGAGGAAGGAGACAGCCCTGTAAGCTGTTGCTGGTGTTTACCTTCCCTTGGTGACCTACTCACAGGCACAACAGCACTGGGGATCTGTGCTTTCCCAGAGATGTCATATCTCATGGTGCTCGTTCTCGGCAGAGCCTGTTTCCGAAAAGGCAAACGTCTGGCTATTCCTCCTACGAGGAAGGAGACAGCCCTGAAAGCTGTTGCTGGTCTTCACCTTCCCGTGGTAGCCCACACACAGGAACAACAGCACTAGGGATAAGTGCTTTCCCAGAGATGTCATATCTCATGGTGCTCGTCCTCGGCAGAGCCTGTTTCCGAAAAGGCAAACGTCTGGCTATTCATCCTACGAGGAAGGAGACAGCCCTGAAAGCTGTTGCTGGTCTTCACCTTCCCGTGGTAGCCCACACACAGGAACAACAGCACTAGGGATAAGTGCTTACCCAGAGATGTCATATCTCATGGTGCTCGTTCACGACAGAGCCTGTTTCCGAAAAGACATACGACTGGCTCCTTCTCCCACAAGGAATGTGCCAGCCCTGAAAGCTGTTGCTGGTCCTGACCTTCCCATAGTAGCCCATACACAGGAACAACAGTACTGGGGATAAGTGCTTACCCAGAGATGTCATATCTCATGGTGCTCGTTCTCGGCAGAGCCTGTTTCCGAAAAGACATACGACCGGCTCCTTCTCCCACAAGGAATGTGCCAGCCCTGAAAGCAGTTGCTGGTCTTCACCTTCCCTTGGTAGCCCACACACAGGAATAACAGCACTAGGGATCTGTGCTTTCCCAGAGATGTCATATCTCATGGTGCTCGTCCTCGGCAGAGCCTGTTTCCGAAAAGGCAAACGTCTGGCTATTCCTCCTACGAGGAAGGAGACAGCCATGAAAGCTGTTGCTGGTCTTCACCTTCCCGTGGTAGCCCACACACAGGAACAACAGCACTAGGGATAAGTGCTTTCCCAGAGATGTCATATCTCATGGTGCTCGTTCTCGGCAGAGCCTGTTTCTGAAAAGACATACGACCGGCTCCTTCTCCCACAAGGAATGTGCCAGCCCTGAAAGCTGTTGCTGGTCCTGACCTTCCCATAGTAGCCCATACAGAGGAACAACAGTACTGGGGATCTGTGCTTTCCCACAAATGTCATGTGTCATGGTGCTCGGTCTCGGCAGAGCCTGTTTCCGAAAAGGCAAACGTCTGGCTATTCCTCCTACGAGGAAGGAGACAGCCCTGAAAGCTGTTGCTGGTCTTCACCTTCCCGTGGTAGCCCACACACAGGAACAACAGCACTAGGGATAAGTGCTTTCCCAGAGATGTCATATCTCATGGTGCTCGTCCTCGGCAGAGCCTGTTTCCGAAAAGGCAAACGTCTGGCTATTCATCCTACGAGGAAGGAGACAGCCATGAAAGCTGTTGCTGGTCTTCACCTTCCCGTGGTAGCCCACACACAGGAACAACAGCACTAGGGATAAGTGCTTTCCCAGAGATGTCATATCTCATGGTGCTCGTTCACGACAGAGCCTGTTTCCGAAATGACATACGACTGGCTCCTTCTCCCACAAGGAATGTGCCAGCCCTGAAAGCTGTTGCTGGTCCTGACCTTCCCATAGTAGCCCATACACAGGAACAACAGTACTGGGGATAAGTGCTTACCCAGAGATGTCATATCTCATGGTGCTCGTTCTCGGCAGAGCCTGTTTCCGAAAAGACATACGACCGGCTCCTTCTCCCACAAGGAATGTGCCAGCCCTGAAAGCAGTTGCTGGTCTTCACCTTCCCTTGGTAGCCCACACACAGGAATAACAGCACTAGGGATCTGTGCTTTCCCAGAGATGTCATATCTCATGGTGCTCGTCCTCGGCAGAGCCTGTTTCCGAAAAGGCAAACGTCTGGCTATTCCTCCTACGAGGAAGGAGACAGCCATGAAAGCTGTTGCTGGTCTTCACCTTCCCGTGGTAGCCCACACACAGGAACAACAGCACTAGGGATAAGTGCTTACCCAGAGATGTCATATCTCATGGTGCTCGTCCTCGGCAGAGCCTGTTTCCGAAAAGGCAAACGTCTGGCTATTCCTCCTACGAGGAAGGAGACAGCCATGAAAGCTGTTGCTGGTCTTCACCTTCCCGTGGTAGCCCACACACAGGAACAACAGCACTAGGGATAAGTGCTTTCCCAGAGATGTCATATCTCATGGTGCTCGTTCACGACAGAGCCTGTTTCCGAAATGACATACGACTGGCTCCTTCTCCCACAAGGAATGTGCCAGCCCTGAAAGCTGTTGCTGGTCCTGACCTTCCCATAGTAGCCCATACACAGGAACAACAGTACTGGGGATCTGTGCTTTCCCACAAATGTCATGTGTCATGGTGCTCGGTCTCGGCAGAGCCTGTTTCCGAAAAGGCAAACGTCTGGCTATTCCTCCTACGAGGAAGGAGACAGCCCTGTAAGCTGTTGCTGGTGTTTACCTTCCCTTGGTGACCTACTCACAGGCACAACAGCACTGGGGATCTGTGCTTTCCCAGAGATGTCATATCTCATGGTGCTCGTTCTCGGCAGAGCCTGTTTCCGAAAAGACATACGACCGGCTCCTTCTCCCACAAGGAATGTGCCAGCCCTGAAAGCGGTTGCTGGTCTTCACCTTCCCTTGGTAGCCCACACACAGGAATAACAGCACTAGGGATAAGTGCTTTCCCAGAGATGTCATATCTCATGGTGCTCGTCCTCGGCAGAGCCTGTTTCCGAAAAGGCAAACGTCTGGCTATTCCTGCTACGAGGAATGTGCAAGCCCTGAAAGCTGTTGCTGGTCTTCACCTTCCCGTGGTAGCCCACACACAGGAACAACAGCACTAGGGATAAGTGCTTACCCAGAGATGTCATATCTCATGGTGCTCGTTCTCGGCAGAGCCTGTTTCCGAAAAGACATACGACCGGCTCCTTCTCCCACAAGGAATGTGCCAGCCCTGAAAGCGGTTGCTGGTCTTCACCTTCCCTTGGTAGCCCACACACAGGAATAACAGCACTAGGGATCTGTGCTTTCCCAGAGATGTCATATCTCATGGTGCTCGTCCTCGGCAGAGCCTGTTTCCGAAAAGGCAAACGTCTGGCTATTCCTCCTACGAGGAAGGAGACAGCCCTGAAAGCTGTTGCTGGTCTTCACCTTCCCGTGGTAGCCCACACACAGGAACAACAGCACTAGGGATAAGTGCTTTCCCAGAGATGTCATATCTCATGGTGCTCGTTCTCGGCAGAGCCTGTTTCCGAAAAGGCAAACGTCTGGCTATTCATCCTACGAGGAAGGAGACAGCCCTGAAAACTGTTGCTGGTCTTCACCTTCCCGTGGTAGCCCACACACAGGAACAACAGCACTAGGGATAAGTGCTTACCCAGAGATGTCATATCTCATGGTGCTCGTTCACGACAGAGCCTGTTTCCGAAAAGACATACGACTGGCTCCTTCTCCCACAAGGAATGTGCCAGCCCTGAAAGCTGTTGCTGGTCCTGACCTTCCCATAGTAGCCCATACACAGGAACAACAGTACTGGGGATCTGTGCTTTCCCACAAATGTCATGTGTCATGGTGCTCGGTCTCGGCAGAGCCTGTTTCCGAAAAGGCAAACGTCTGGCTATTCCTCCTACGAGGAAGGAGACAGCCCTGTAAGCTGTTGCTGGTGTTTACCTTCCCTTGGTGACCTACTCACAGGCACAACAGTACTGGGGATCTGTGCTTTCCCAGAGATGTCATATCTCATGGTGCTCGTTCTCGGCAGAGCCTGTTTCCGAAAAGGCAAACGTCTGGCTATTCCTCCTACGAGGAAGGAGACAGCCCTGAAAGCTGTTGCTGGTCTTCACCTTCCCGTGGTAGCCCACACACAGGAACAACAGCACTAGGGATAAGTGCTTTCCCAGAGATGTCATAACTCATGGTGCTCGTTCTCGGCAGAGCCTGTTTCCGAAAAGGCAAACGTCTGGCTATTCATCCTACGAGGAAGGAGACAGCCCTGAAAGCTGTTGCTGGTCTTCACCTTCCCGTGGTAGCCCACACACAGGAACAACAGCACTAGGGATAAGTGCTTACCCAGAGATGTCATATCTCATGGTGCTCGTCCTCGGCAGAGCCTGTTTCCAAAAAGACATACGACCGGCTCCTTCTCCCACAAGGAATGTGCCAGCCCTGAAAGCGGTTGCTGGTCTTCACCTTCCCGTGGTAGCCCACACACAGGAATAACAGCACTAGGGATCTGTGCTTTCCCAGAGATGTCATATCTCATGGTGCTTGTCCTCGGCAGAGCCTGTTTCCGAAAAGGCAAACGTCTGGCTATTCCTGCTACGAGGAAGGAGACAGCCATGAAAGCTGTTGCTGGTCTTCACCTTCCCGTGGTAGCCCACACACAGGAACAACAGCACTAGGGATAAGTGCTTTCCCAGAGATGTCATATCTCATGGTGCTCGTTCACGACAGAGCCTGTTTCCGAAAAGACATACGACTGGCTCCTTCTCCCACAAGGAATGTGCCAGCCCTGAAAGCTGTTGCTGGTCCTGACCTTCCCATAGTAGCCCATACACAGGCACAACAGTACTGGGGATCTGTGCTTTCCCACAAATGTCATGTGTCATGGTGCTCGGTCTCGGCAGAGCCTGTTTCCGAAAAGGCAAACGTCTGGCTATTCCTCCTACGAGGAAGGAGACAGCCCTGTAAGCTGTTGCTGGTGTTTACCTTCCCTTGGTGACCTACTCACAGGCACAACAGCACTGGGGATCTGTGCTTTCCCAGAGATGTCATATCTCATGGTGCTCGTTCTCGGCAGAGCCTGTTTCCGAAAAGGCAAACGTCTGGCTATTCCTCCTACGAGGAAGGAGACAGCCCTGAAAGCTGTTGCTGGTCTTCACCTTCCCGTGGTAGCCCACACACAGGAACAACAGCACTAGGGATAAGTGCTTTCCCGGAGATGTCATATCTCATGGTGCTCGGTCTCGGCAGAGCCTGTTTCCGAAAAGGCAAACGTCTGGCTATTCATCCTACGAGGAAGGAGACAGCCATGAAAGCTGTTGCTGGTCTTCACCTTCCCGTGGTAGCCCACACACAGGAACAACAGCACTAGGGATAAGTGCTTTCCCAGAGATGTCATATCTCATGGTGCTCGTTCACGACAGAGCCTGTTTCCGAAAAGACATACGACTGGCTCCTTCTCCCACAAGGAATGTGCCAGCCCTGAAAGCTGTTGCTGGTCCTGACCTTCCCATAGTAGCCCATACACAGGAACAACAGTACTGGGGATCTGTGCTTTCCCACAAATGTCATGTGTCATGGTGCTCGGTCTCGGCAGAGCCTGTTTCCGAAAAGGCAAACGTCTGGCTATTCCTCCTACGAGGAAGGAGACAGCCCTGTAAGCTGTTGCTGGTGTTTACCTTCCCTTGTTGACCTACTCACAGGCACAACAGCACTGGGGATCTGTGCTTTCCCAGAGATGTCATATCTCATGGTGCTCGTTCACGACAGAGCCTGTTTCCGAAAAGACATACGACTGGCTCCTTCTCCCACAAGGAATGTGCCAGCCCTGAAAGCTGTTGCTGGTCCTGACCTTCCCATAGTAGCCCATACACAGGAACAACAGTACTGGGGATCTGTGCTTTCCCACAAATGTCATGTGTCATGGTGCTCGGTCTCGGCAGAGCCTGTTTCCGAAAAGGCAAACGTCTGGCTATTCCTCCTACGAGGAAGGAGACAGCCCTGTAAGCTGTTGCTGGTGTTTACCTTCCCTTGGTGACCTACTCACAGGCCCAACAGCACTGGGGATCTGTGCTTTCCCAGAGATGTCATATCTCATGGTGCTCGTTCTCGGCAGAGCCTGTTTCCGAAAAGACATACGACCGGCTCCTTCTCCCACAAGGAATGTGCCAGCCCTGAAAGCGGTTGCTGGTCTTCACCTTCCCTTGGTAGCCCACACACAGGAATAACAGCACTAGGGATCTGTGCTTTCCCAGAGATGTCATATCTCATGGTGCTCGTCCTCGGCAGAGCCTGTTTCCGAAAAGGCAAACGTCTGGCTATTCCTCCTACGAGGAAGGAGACAGCCCTGAAAGCTGTTGCTGGTCTTCACCTTCCCGTGGTAGCCCACACACAGGAACAACAGCACTAGGGATAAGTGCTTTCCCAGAGATGTCATATCTCATGGTGCTCGTCCTCGGCAGAGCCTGTTTCCGAAAAGGCAAACGTCTGGCTATTCCTCCTACGAGGAATGTGCAAGCCCTGAAAGCTGTTGCTGGTCTTCACCTTCCCGTGGTAGCCCACACACAGGAACAACAGCACTAGGGATAAGTGCTTACCCAGAGATGTCATATCTCATGGTGCTCGTTCTCGGCAGAGCCTGTTTCCGAAAAGACATACGACCGGCTCCTTCTCCCACAAAGAATGTGCCAGCCCTGAAAGCGGTTGCTGGTCTTCACCTTCCCTTGGTAGCCCACACACAGGAATAACAGAACTAGGGATCTGTGCTTTCCCAGAGATGTCATATCTCATGGTGCTCGTCCTCGGCAGAGCCTGTTTCCGAAAAGGCAAACGTCTGGCTATTCCTCCTACGAGGAAGGAGACAGCCCTGAAAGCTGTTGCTGGTCTTCCCCTTCCCGTGGTAGCCCACACACAGGAACAACAGCACTAGGGATAAGTGCTTTCCCAGAGATGTCATATCTCATGGTGCTCGTCCTCGGCAGAGCCTGTTTCCGAAAAGGCAAACGTCTGGCTATTCCTCCTACGAGGAAGGAGACAGCCATGAAAGCTGTTGCTGGTCTTCACCTTCCCGTGGTAGCCCACACACAGGAACAACAGCACTAGGGATAAGTGCTTTCCCAGAGATGTCATATCTCATGGTGCTCGTTCACGACAGAGCCTGTTTCCGAAAAGACATACGACTGGCTCCTTCTCCCACAAGGAATGTGCCAGCCCTGAAAGCTGTTGCTGGTCCTGACCTTCCCATAGTAGCCCATACACAGGAACAACAGTACTGGGGATCTGTGCTTTCCCACAAATGTCATGTGTCATGGTGCTCGGTCTCGGCAGAGCCTGTTTCCGAAAAGGCAAACGTCTGGCTATTCCTCCTACGAGGAAGGAGACAGCCCTGTAAGCTGTTGCTGGTGTTTACCTTCCCTTGGTGACCTACTCACAGGCACAACAGCACTGGGGATCTGTGCTTTCCCAGAGATGTCATATCTCATGGTGCTCGTTCTCGGCAAAGCCTGTTTCCGAAAAGGCAAACGACTGGCTATTCCTCCTACGAGGAAGGAGACAGCCCTGAAAGCTGTTGCTGGTCTTCACCTTCCCGTGGTAGCCCACACACAGGAACAACAGCACTAGGGATAAGTGCTTTCCCGGAGATGTCATATCTCATGGTGCTCGGTCTCGGCAGAGCCTGTTTCCGAAAAGGCAAACGTCTGGCTATTCATCCTACGAGGAAGGAGACAGCCATGAAAGCTGTTGCTGGTCTTCACCTTCCCGTGGTAGCCCACACACAGGAACAACAGCACTAGGGATAAGTGCTTTCCCAGAGATGTCATATCTCATGGTGCTCGTTCACGACAGAGCCTGTTTCCGAAAAGACATACGACTGGCTCCTTCTCCCACAAGGAATGTGCCAGCCCTGAAAGCTGTTGCTGGTCCTGACCTTCCCATAGTAGCCCATACACAGGAACAACAGTACTGGGGATCTGTGCTTTCCCACAAATGTCATGTGTCATGGTGCTCGGTCTCGGCAGAGCCTGTTTCCGAAAAGGCAAACGTCTGGCTATTCCTCCTACGAGGAAGGAGACAGCCCTGTAAGCTGTTGCTGGTGTTTACCTTCCCTTGGTGACCTACTCACAGGCACAACAGCACTGGGGATCTGTGCTTTCCCAGAGATGTCATATCTCATGGTGCTCGTTCACGACAGAGCCTGTTTCCGAAAAGACATACGACTGGCTCCTTCTCCCACAAGGAATGTGCCAGCCCTGAAAGCTGTTGCTGGTCCTGACCTTCCCATAGTAGCCCATACACAGGAACAACAGTACTGGGGATCTGTGCTTTCCCACAAATGTCATGTGTCATGGTGCTCGGTCTCGGCAGAGCCTGTTTCCGAAAAGGCAAACGTCTGGCTATTCCTCCTACGAGGAAGGAGACAGCCCTGTAAGCTGTTGCTGGTGTTTACCTTCCCTTGGTGACCTACTCACAGGCCCAACAGCACTGGGGATCTGTGCTTTCCCAGAGATGTCATATCTCATGGTGCTCGTTCTCGGCAGAGCCTGTTTCCGAAAAGACATACGACCGGCTCCTTCTCCCACAAGGAATGTGCCAGCCCTGAAAGCGGTTGCTGGTCTTCACCTTCCCTTGGTAGCCCACACACAGGAATAACAGCACTAGGGATCTGTGCTTTCCCAGAGATGTCATATCTCATGGTGCTCGTCCTCGGCAGAGCCTGTTTCCGAAAAGGCAAACGTCTGGCTATTCCTCCTACGAGGAAGGAGACAGCCATGAAAGCTGTTGCTGGTCTTCACCTTCCCGTGGTAGCCCACACACAGGAACAACAGCACTAGGGATAAGTGCTTTCCCAGAGATGTCATATCTCATGGTGCTCGTCCTCGGCAGAGCCTGTTTCCGAAAAGGCAAACGTCTGGCTATTCCTCCTACGAGGAATGTGCAAGCCCTGAAAGCTGTTGCTGGTCTTCACCTTCCCGTGGTAGCCCACACACAGGAACAACAGCACTAGGGATAAGTGCTTACCCAGAGATGTCATATCTCATGGTGCTCGTTCTCGGCAGAGCCTGTTTCCGAAAAGACATACGACCGGCTCCTTCTCCCACAAAGAATGTGCCAGCCCTGAAAGCGGTTGCTGGTCTTCACCTTCCCTTGGTAGCCCACACACAGGAATAACAGAACTAGGGATCTGTGCTTTCCCAGAGATGTCATATCTCATGGTGCTCGTCCTCGGCAGAGCCTGTTTCCGAAAAGGCAAACGTCTGGCTATTCCTCCTACGAGGAAGGAGACAGCCCTGAAAGCTGTTGCTGGTCTTCACCTTCCCGTGGTAGCCCACACACAGGAACAACAGCACTAGGGATAAGTGCTTTCCCAGAGATGTCATATCTCACGGTGCTCGTCCTCGGCAGAGCCTGTTTCCGAAAAGGCAAACGTCTGGCTATTCATCCTACGAGGAAGGAGACAGCCATGAAAGCTGTTGCTGGTCTTCACCTTCCCGTGGTAGCCCACACACAGGAACAACAGCACTAGGGATAAGTGCTTTCCCAGAGATGTCATATCTCATGGTGCTCGTTCACGACAGAGCCTGTTTCCGAAAAGACATACGACTGGCTCCTTCTCCCACAAGGAATGTGCCAGCCCTGAAAGCTGTTGCTGGTCCTGAGCTTCCCATAGTAGCCCATACACAGGAACAACAGTACTGGGGATCTGTGCTTTCCCACAAATGTCATGTGTCATGGTGCTCGGTCTCGGCAGAGCCTGTTTCCGAAAAGGCAAACGTCTGGCTATTCCTCCTACGAGGAAGGAGACAGCCCTGTAAGCTGTTGCTGGTGTATACCTTCCCTTGGTGACCTACTCACAGGCACAACAGCACTGGGGATCTGTGCTTTCCCAGAGATGTCATATCTCATGGTGCTCGTTCTCGGCAGAGCCTGTTTCCGAAAAGGCAAACGTCTGGCTATTCCTCCTACGAGGAAGGAGACAGCCCTGAAAGCTGTTGCTGGTCTTCACCTTCCCGTGGTAGCCCACACACAGGAACAACAGCACTAGGGATAAGTGCTTTCCCAGAGATGTCATATCTCATGGTGCTCGTTCTCGGCAGAGCCTGTTTCCGAAAAGGCAAACGTCTGGCTATTCATCCTACGAGGAAGGAGACAGCCATGAAAGCTGTTGCTGGTCTTCACCTTCCCGTGGTAGCCCACACACAGGAACAACAGCACTAGGGATAAGTGCTTACCCAGAGATGTCATATCTCATGGTGCTCGTCCTCGGCAGAGCCTGTTTCCGAAAAGGCAAATGTCTGGCTATTCCTGCTACGAGGAAGGAGACAGCCCTGAAAGCTGTTGCTGGTCTTCACCTTCCCGTGGTAGCCCACACACAGGAACAACAGCACTAGGGATAAGTGCTTTCCCAGAGATGTCATATCTCATGGTGCTCGTTCACGACAGAGCCTGTTTCCGAAATGACATACGACTGGCTCCTTCTCCCACAAGGAATGTGCCAGCCCTGAAAGCTGTTGCTGGTCCTGACCTTCCCATAGTAGCCCATACACAGGAACAACAGTACTGGGGATCTGTGCTTTCCCACAAATGTCATGTGTCATGGTGCTCGGTCTCGGCAGAGCCTGTTTCCGAAAAGGCAAACGTCTGGCTATTCCTCCTACGAGGAAGGAGACAGCCCTGTAAGCTTTTGCTGGTGTTTACCTTCCCTTGGTGACCTACTCACAGGCACAACAGCACTGGGGATCTGTGCTTTCCCAGAGATGTCATATCTCATGGTGCTCGTTCTCGGCAGAGCCTGTTTCCGAAAAGGCAAACGTCTGGCTATTCCTGCTACGAGGAATGTGCAAGCCCTGAAAGCTGTTGCTGGTCTTCACCTTCCCGTGGTAGCCCACACACAGGAACAACAGCACTAGGGATAAGTGCTTTCCCGGAGATGTCATATCTCATGGTGCTCGGTCTCGGCAGAGCCTGTTTCCGAAAAGGCAAACGTCTGGCTATTCATCCTACGAGGAAGGAGACAGCCATGAAAGCTGTTGCTGGTCTTCACCTTCCCGTGGTAGCCCACACACAGGAACAACAGCACTAGGGATAAGTGCTTTCCCAGAGATGTCATATCTCATGGTGCTCGTTCACGACAGAGCCTGTTTCCGAAATGACATACGACTGGCTCCTTCTCCCACAAGGAATGTGCCAGCCCTGAAAGCTGTTGCTGGTCCTGACCTTCCCATAGTAGCCCATACACAGGAACAACAGTACTGGGGATCTGTGCTTTCCCACAAATGTCATGTGTCATGGTGCTCGGTCTCGGCAGAGCCTGTTTCCGAAAAGGCAAACGTCTGGCTATTCCTCCTACGAGGAACGAGACAGCCCTGTAAGCTGTTGCTGGTGTTTACCTTCCCTTGGTGACCTACTCACAGGCACAACAGCACTGGGGATCTGTGCTTTCCCAGAGATGTCATATCTCATGGTGCTCGTTCACGACAGAGCCTGTTTCCGAAAAGACATACGACTGGCTCCTTCTCCCACAAGGAATGTGCCAGCCCTGAAAGCTGTTGCTGGTCCTGACCTTCCCATAGTAGCCCATACACAGGCACAACAGTACTGGGGATCTGTGCTTTCCCACAAATGTCATGTGTCATGGTGCTCGGTCTCGGCAGAGCCTGTTTCCGAAAAGGCAAACGTCTGGCTATTCCTCCTACGAGGAAGGAGACAGCCCTGTAAGCTGTTGCTGGTGTTTACCTTCCCTTGGTGACCTACTCACAGGCACAACAGCACTGGGGATCTGTGCTTTCCCAGAGATGTCATATCTCATGGTGCTCGTTCTCGGCAGAGCCTGTTTCCGAAAAGGCAAACGTCTGGCTATTCCTCCTACGAGGAAGGAGACAGCCCTGAAAGCTGTTGCTGGTCTTCACCTTCCCGTGGTAGCCCACACACAGGAACAACAGCACTAGGGATAAGTGCTTTCCCGGAGATGTCATATCTCATGGTGCTCGGTCTCGGCAGAGCCTGTTTCCGAAAAGGCAAACGTCTGGCTATTCATCCTACGAGGAAGGAGACAGCCATGAAAGCTGTTGCTGGTCTTCACCTTCCCGTGGTAGCCCACACACAGGAACAACAGCACTAGGGATAAGTGCTTTCCCAGAGATGTCATATCTCATGGTGCTCGTTCACGACAGAGCCTGTTTCCGAAAAGACATACGACTGGCTCCTTCTCCCACAAGGAATGTGCCAGCCCTGAAAGCTGTTGCTGGTCCTGACCTTCCCATAGTAGCCCATACACAGGAACAACAGTACTGGGGATCTGTGCTTTCCCACAAATGTCATGTGTCATGGTGCTCGGTCTCGGCAGAGCCTGTTTCCGAAAAGGCAAACGTCTGGCTATTCCTCCTACGAGGAAGGAGACAGCCCTGTAAGCTGTTGCTGGTGTTTACCTTCCCTTGTTGACCTACTCACAGGCACAACAGCACTGGGGATCTGTGCTTTCCCAGAGATGTCATATCTCATGGTGCTCGTTCACGACAGAGCCTGTTTCCGAAAAGACATACGACTGGCTCCTTCTCCCACAAGGAATGTGCCAGCCCTGAAAGCTGTTGCTGGTCCTGACCTTCCCATAGTAGCCCATACACAGGAACAACAGTACTGGGGATCTGTGCTTTCCCACAAATGTCATGTGTCATGGTGCTCGGTCTCGGCAGAGCCTGTTTCCGAAAAGGCAAACGTCTGGCTATTCCTCCTACGAGGAAGGAGACAGCCCTGTAAACTGTTGCTGGTGTTTACCTTCCCTTGGTGACCTACTCACAGGCACAACAGCACTGGGGATCTATGCTTTCCCAGAGATGTCATATCTCATGGTGCTCGTTCTCGGCAGAGCCTGTTTCCGAAAAGACATACGACCGGCTCCTTCTCCCACAAGGAATGTGCCAGCCCTGAAAGCGGTTGCTGGTCTTCACCTTCCCTTGGTAGCCCACACACAGGAATAACAGCACTAGGGATCTGTGCTTTCCCAGAGATGTCATATCTCATGGTGCTCGTCCTCGGCAGAGCCTGTTTCCGAAAAGGCAAACGTCTGGCTATTCCTCCTACGAGGAAGGAGACAGCCATGAAAGCTGTTGCTGGTCTTCACCTTCCCGTGGTAGCCCACACACAGGAACAACAGCACTAGGGATAAGTGCTTTCCCAGAGATGTCATATCTCATGGTGCTCGTCCTCGGCAGAGCCTGTTTCCGAAAAGGCAAACGTCTGGCTATTCCTGCTACGAGGAATGTGCAAGCCCTGAAAGCTGTTGCTGGTCTTCACCTTCCCGTGGTAGCCCACACACAGGAACAACAGCACTAGGGATAAGTGCTTACCCAGAGATGTCATATCTCATGGTGCTCGTTCTCGGCAGAGCCTGTTTCCGAAAAGACATACGACCGGCTCCTTCTCCCACAAAGAATGTGCCAGCCCTGAAAGCGGTTGCTGGTCTTCACCTTCCCTTGGTAGCCCACACACAGGAATAACAGAACTAGGGATCTGTGCTTTCCCAGAGATGTCATATCTCATGGTGCTCGTCCTCGGCAGAGCCTGTTTCCGAAAAGGCAAACGTCTGGCTATTCCTCCTACGAGGAAGGAGACAGCCCTGAAAGCTGTTGCTGGTCTTCACCTTCCCGTGGTAGCCCACACACAGGAACAACAGCACTAGGGATAAGTGCTTTCCCAGAGATGTCATATCTCATGGTGCTCGTCCTCGGCAGAGCCTGTTTCCGAAAAGGCAAACGTCTGGCTATTCATCCTACGAGGAAGGAGACAGCCATGAAAGCTGTTGCTGGTCTTCACCTTCCCGTGGTAGCCCACACACAGGAACAACAGCACTAGGGATAAGTGCTTTCCCAGAGATGTCATATCTCATGGTGCTCGTTCACGACAGAGCCTGTTTCCGAAAAGACATACGACTGGCTCCTTCTCCCACAAGGAATGTGCCAGCCCTGAAAGCTGTTGCTGGTCCTGACCTTCCCATAGTAGCCCATACACAGGAACAACAGTACTGGGGATCTGTGCTTTCCCACAAATGTCATGTGTCATGGTGCTCGGTCTCGGCAGAGCCTGTTTCCGAAAAGGCAAACGTCTGGCTATTCCTCCTACGAGGAAGGAGACAGCCCTGTAAGCTGTTGCTGGTGTTTACCTTCCCTTGGTGACCTACTCACAGGCACAACAGCACTGGGGATCTGTGCTTTCCCAGAGATGTCATATCTCATGGTGCTCGTTCTCGGCAGAGCCTGTTTCCGAAAAGGCAAACGTCTGGCTATTCCTCCTACGAGGAAGGAGACAGCCCTGAAAGCTGTTGCTGGTCTTCACCTTCCTGTGGTAGCCCACACACAGGAACAACAGCACTAGGGATAAGTGCTTTCCCAGAGATGTCATATCTCATGGTGCTCGTTCTCGGCAGAGCCTGTTTCCGAAAAGGCAAACGTCTGGCTATTCATCCTACGAGGAAGGAGACAGCCATGAAAGCTGTTGCTGGTCTTCACCTTCCCGTGGTAGCCCACACACAGGAACAACAGCACTAGGGATAAGTGCTTACCCAGAGATGTCATATCTCATGGTGCTCGTCCTCGGCAGAGCCTGTTTCCGAAAAGGCAAACGTCTGGCTATTCCTGCTACGAGGAAGGAGACAGCCCTGAAAGCTGTTGCTGGTCTTCACCTTCCCGTGGTAGCCCACACACAGGAACAACAGCACTAGGGATAAGTGCTTTCCCAGAGATGTCATATCTCATGGTGCTCGTTCACGACAGAGCCTGTTTCCGAAATGACATACGACTGGCTCCTTCTCCCACAAGGAATGTGCCAGCCCTGAAAGCTGTTGCTGGTCCTGACCTTCCCATAGTAGCCCATACACAGGAACAACAGTACTGGGGATCTGTGCTTTCCCACAAATGTCATGTGTCATGGTGCTCGGTCTCGGCAGAGCCTGTTTCCGAAAAGGCAAACGTCTGGCTATTCCTCCTACGAGGAAGGAGACAGCCCTGTAAGCTTTTGCTGGTGTTTACCTTCCCTTGGTGACCTACTCACAGGCACAACAGCACTGGGGATCTGTGCTTTCCCAGAGATGTCATATCTCATGGTGCTCGTTCTCGGCAGAGCCTGTTTCCGAAAAGGCAAACGTCTGGCTATTCCTGCTACGAGGAATGTGCAAGCCCTGAAAGCTGTTGCTGGTCTTCACCTTCCCGTGGTAGCCCACACACAGGAACAACAGCACTAGGGATCTGTGCTTTCCCAGAGATGTCATATCTCATGGTGCTCGTTCTCGGCAGAGCCTGTTTCCGAAAAGGCAAACGTCTGGCTATTCCTCCTACGAGGAAGGAGACAGCCATGAAAGCTGTTGCTGGTCTTCACCTTCCCGTGGTAGCCCACACACAGGAACAACAGCACTAGGGATAAGTGCTTACCCAGAGATGTCATATCTCATGGTGCTCGTTCACGACAGAGCCTGTTTCCGAAAAGACATACGACTGGCTCCTTCTCCCACAAGGAATGTGCCAGCCCTGAAAGCTGTTGCTGGTCCTGACCTTCCCATAGTAGCCCATACACAGGAACAACAGTACTGGGGATCTGTGCTTTCCCACAAATGTCATGTGTCATGGTGCTCGGTCTCGGCAGAGCCTGTTTCCGAAAAGGCAAACGTCTGGCTATTCCTCCTACGAGGAAGGAGACAGCCCTGTAAGCTGTTGCTGGTGTTTACCTTCCCTTGTTGACCTACTGACAGGCACAACAGCACTGGGGATCTGTGCTTTCCCAGAGATGTCATATCTCATGTTGCTCGTTCACGACAGAGCCTGTTTCCGAAAAGACATACGACTGGCTCCTTCTCCCACAAGGAATGTGCCAGCCCTGAAAGCTGTTGCTGGTCCTGACCTTCCCATAGTAGCCCATACACAGGAACAACAGTACTGGGGATCTGTGCTTTCCCACAAATGTCATGTGTCATGGTGCTCGGTCTCGGCAGAGCCTGTTTCCGAAAAGGCAAACGTCTGGCTATTCCTCCTACGAGGAAGGAGACAGCCCTGTAAGCTGTTGCTGGTGTTTACCTTCCCTTGGTGACCTACTCACAGGCACAACAGCACTGGGGATCTGTGCTTTCCCAGAGATGTCATATCTCATGGTGCTCGTTCTCGGCAGAGCCTGTTTCCGAAAAGACATACGACCGGCTCCTTCTCCCACAAGGAATGTGCCAGCCCTGAAAGCGGTTGCTGGTCTTCACCTTCCCTTGGTAGCCCACACACAGGAATAACAGCACTAGGGATCTGTGCTTTCCCAGAGATGTCATATCTCATGGTGCTCGTCCTCGGCAGAGCCTGTTTCCGAAAAGGCAAACGTCTGGCTATTCCTCCTACGAGGAAGGAGACAGCCATGAAAGCTGTTGCTGGTCTTCACCTTCCCGTGGTAGCCCACACACAGGAACAACAGCACTAGGGATAAGTGCTTTCCCAGAGATGTCATATCTCATGGTGCTCGTCCTCGGCAGAGCCTGTTTCCGAAAAGGCAAACGTCTGGCTATTCCTGCTACGAGGAATGTGCAAGCCCTGAAAGCTGTTGCTGGTCTTCACCTTCCCGTGGTAGCCCACACACAGGAACAACAGCACTAGGGATAAGTGCTTACCCAGAGATGTCATATCTCATGGTGCTCGTTCTCGGCAGAGCCTGTTTCCGAAAAGACATACGACTGGCTCCTTCTCCCACAAAGAATGTGCCAGCCCTGAAAGCGGTTGCTGGTCTTCACCTTCCCTTGGTAGCCCACACACAGGAATAACAGAACTAGGGATCTGTGCTTTCCCAGAGATGTCATATCTCATGGTGCTCGTCCTCGGCAGAGCCTGTTTCCGAAAAGGCAAACGTCTGGCTATTCCTCCTACGAGGAAGGAGACAGCCCTGAAAGCTGTTGCTGGTCTTCACCTTCCCGTGGTAGCCCACACACAGGAACAACAGCACTAGGGATAAGTGCTTTCCCAGAGATGTCATATCTCATGGTGCTCGTCCTCGGCAGAGCCTGTTTCCGAAAAGGCAAACGTCTGGCTATTCCTGCTACGAGGAAGGAGACAGCCATGAAGGCTGTTGCTGGTCTTCACCTTCCCGTGGTAGCCCACACACAGGAACAACAGCACTAGGGATAAGTGCTTTCCCAGAGATGTCATATCTCATGGTGCTCGTTCACGACAGAGCCTGTTTCCGAAATGACATACGACTGGCTCCTTCTCCCACAAGGAATGTGCCAGCCCTGAAAGCTGTTGCTGGTCCTGACCTTCCCATAGTAGCCCATACACAGGAACAACAGTACTGGGGATCTGTGCTTTCCCACAAATGTCATGTGTCATGGTGCTCGGTCTCGGCAGAGCCTGTTTCCGAAAAGGCAAACGTCTGGCTATTCCTCCTACGAGGAAGGAGACAGCCCTGTAAGCTTTTGCTGGTGTTTACCTTCCCTTGGTGACCTACTCACAGGCACAACAGCACTGGGGATCTGTGCTTTCCCAGAGATGTCATATCTCATGGTGCTCGTTCTCGGCAGAGCCTGTTTCCGAAAAGGCAAACGTCTGGCTATTCCTGCTACGAGGAATGTGCAAGCCCTGAAAGCTGTTGCTGGTCTTCACCTTCCCGTGGTAGCCCACACACAGGAACAACAGCACTAGGGATCTGTGCTTTCCCAGAGATGTCATATCTCATGGTGCTCGTCCTCGGCAGAGCCTGTTTCCGAAAAGGCAAACGTCTGGCTATTCCTCCTACGAGGAAGGAGACAGCCATGAAAGCTGTTGCTGGTCTTCACCTTCCCGTGGTAGCCCACACACAGGAACAACAGCACTAGGGATAAGTGCTTACCCAGAGATGTCATATCTCATGGTGCTCGTTCACGACAGAGCCTGTTTCCGAAAAGACATACGACTGGCTCCTTCTCCCACAAGGAATGTGCCAGCCCTGAAAGCTGTTGCTGGTCCTGACCTTCCCATAGTAGCCCATACACAGGAACAACAGTACTGGGGATCTGTGCTTTCCCACAAATGTCATGTGTCATGGTGCTCGGTCTCGGCAGAGCCTGTTTCCGAAAAGGCAAACGTCTGGCTATTCCTCCTACGAGGAAGGAGACAGCCCTGTAAGCTGTTGCTGGTGTTTACCTTCCCTTGGTGACCTACTCACAGGCACAACAGCACTGGGGATCTGTGCTTTCCCAGAGATGTCATATCTCATGGTGCTCGTTCACGACAGAGCCTGTTTCCGAAAAGACATACGACTGGCTCCTTCTCCCACAAGGAATGTGCCAGCCCTGAAAGCTGTTGCTGGTCCTGACCTTCCCATAGTAGCCCATACACAGGAACAACAGTACTGGGGATCTGTGCTTTCCCACAAATGTCATGTGTCATGGTGCTCGGTCTCGGCAGAGCCTGTTTCCGAAAAGGCAAACGTCTGGCTATTCCTCCTACGAGGAAGGAGACAGCCCTGTAAGCTGTTGCTGGTGTTTACCTTCCCTTGGTGACCTACTCACAGGCACAACAGCACTGGGGATCTGTGCTTTCCCAGAGATGTCATATCTCATGGTGCTCGTTCTCGGCAGAGCCTGTTTCCGAAAAGACATACGACCGGCTCCTTCTCCCACAAGGAATGTGCCAGCCCTGAAAGCGGTTGCTGGTCTTCACCTTCCCTTGGTAGCCCACACACAGGAATAACAGCACTAGGGATCTGTGCTTTCCCAGAGATGTCATATCTCATGGTGCTCGTCCTCGGCAGAGCCTGTTTCCGAAAAGGCAAACGTCTGGCTATTCCTCCTACGAGGAAGGAGACAGCCATGAAAGCTGTTGCTGGTCTTCACCTTCCCGTGGTAGCCCACACACAGGAACAACAGCACTAGGGATAAGTGCTTTCCCAGAGATGTCATATCTCATGGTGCTCGTCCTCGGCAGAGCCTGTTTCCGAAAAGGCAAACGTCTGGCTATTCCTGCTACGAGGAATGTGCAAGCCCTGAAAGCTGTTGCTGGTCTTCACCTTCCCGTGGTAGCCCACACACAGGAACAACAGCACTAGGGATAAGTGCTTACCCAGAGATGTCATATCTCATGGTGCTCGTTCTCGGCAGAGCCTGTTTCCGAAAGACATACGACTGGCTCCTTCTCCCACAAAGAATGTGCCAGCCCTGAAAGCGGTTGCTGGTCTTCACCTTCCCTTGGTAGCCCACACACAGGAATAACAGAACTAGGGATCTGTGCTTTCCCAGAGATGTCATATCTCATGGTGCTCGTCCTCGGCAGAGCCTGTTTCCGAAAAGGCAAACGTCTGGCTATTCCTCCTACGAGGAAGGAGACAGCCCTGAAAGCTGTTGCTGGTCTTCACCTTCCCGTGGTAGCCCACACACAGGAACAACAGCACTAGGGATAAGTGCTTTCCCAGAGATGTCATATCTCATGGTGCTCGTCCTCGGCAGAGCCTGTTTCCGAAAAGGCAAACGTCTGGCTATTCCTCCTACGAGGAAGGAGACAGCCATGAAGGCTGTTGCTGGTCTTCACCTTCCCGTGGTAGCCCACACACAGGAACAACAGCACTAGGGATAAGTGCTTTCCCAGAGATGTCATATCTCATGGTGCTCGTTCACGACAGAGCCTGTTTCCGAAAAGACATACGACTGGCTCCTTCTCCCACAAGGAATGTGCCAGCCCTGAAAGCTGTTGCTGGTCCTGACCTTCCCATAGTAGCCCATACACAGGAACAACAGTACTGGGGATCTGTGCTTTCCCACAAATGTCATGTGTCATGGTGCTCGGTCTCGGCAGAGCCTGTTTCCGAAAAGGCAAACGTCTGGCTATTCCTCCTACGAGGAAGGAGACAGCCCTGTAAGCTGTTGCTGGTGTTTACCTTCCCTTGGTGACCTACTCACAGGCACAACAGCACTGGGGATCTGTGCTTTCCCAGAGATGTCATATCTCATGGTGCTCGTTCTCGGCAGAGCCTGTTTCCGAAAAGGCAAACGTCTGGCTATTCCTCCTACGAGGAAGGAGACAGCCCTGAAAGCTGTTGCTGGTCTTCACCTTCCCGTGGTAGCCCACACACAGGAACAACAGCACTAGGGATAAGTGCTTTCCCAGAGATGTCATATCTCATGGTGCTCGTTCTCGGCAGAGCCTGTTTCCGAAAAGGCAAACGTCTGGCTATTCATCCTACGAGGAAGGAGACAGCCATGAAAGCTGTTGCTGGTCTTCACCTTCCCGTGGTAGCCCACACACAGGAACAACAGCACTAGGGATAAGTGCTTACCCAGAGATGTCATATCTCATGGTGCTCGTCCTCGGCAGAGCCTGTTTCCGAAAAGGCAAACGTCTGGCTATTCCTGCTACGAGGAAGGAGACAGCCATGAAAGCTGTTGCTGGTCTTCACCTTCCCGTGGTAGCCCACACACAGGAACAACAGCACTAGGGATAAGTGCTTACCCAGAGATGTCATATCTCATGGTGCTCGTCCTCGGCAGAGCCTGTTTCCGAAAAGGCAAACGTCTGGCTATTCCTGCTACGAGGAAGGAGACAGCCATGAAAGCTGTTGCTGGTCTTCACCTTCCCGTGGTAGCCCACACACAGGAACAACAGCACTAGGGATAAGTGCTTTCCCAGAGATGTCATATCTCATGGTGCTCGTTCACGACAGAGCCTGTTTCCGAAATGACATACGACTGGCTCCTTCTCCCACAAGGAATGTGCCAGCCCTGAAAGCTGTTGCTGGTCCTGACCTTCCCATAGTAGCCCATACACAGGAACAACAGTACTGGGGATCTGTGCTTTCCCACAAATGTCATGTGTCATGGTGCTCGGTCTCGGCAGAGCCTGTTTCCGAAAAGGCAAACGTCTGGCTATTCCTCCTACGAGGAAGGAGACAGCCCTGTAAGCTGTTGCTGGTGTTTACCTTCCCTTGGTGACCTACTCACAGGCACAACAGCACTGGGGATCTGTGCTTTCCCAGAGATGTCATATCTCATGGTGCTCGTTCACGACAGAGCCTGTTTCCGAAAAGACATACGACTGGCTCCTTCTCCCACAAGGAATGTGCCAGCCCTGAAAGCTGTTGCTGGTCCTGACCTTCCCATAGTAGCCCATACACAGGAACAACAGTACTGGGGATCTGTGCTTTCCCACAAATGTCATGTGTCATGGTGCTCGGTCTCGGCAGAGCCTGTTTCCGAAAAGGCAAACGTCTGGCTATTCCTCCTACGAGGAAGGAGACAGCCCTGTAAGCTGTTGCTGGTGTTTACCTTCCCTTGGTGACCTACTCACAGGCACAACAGCACTGGGGATCTGTGCTTTCCCAGAGATGTCATATCTCATGGTGCTCGTTCTCGGCAGAGCCTGTTTCCGAAAAGACATACGACCGGCTCCTTCTCCCACAAGGAATGTGCCAGCCCTGAAAGCGGTTGCTGGTCTTCACCTTCCCTTGGTAGCCCACACACAGGAATAACAGCACTAGGGATCTGTGCTTTCCCAGAGATGTCATATCTCATGGTGCTCGTCCTCGGCAGAGCCTGTTTCCGAAAAGGCAAACGTCTGGCTATTCCTCCTACGAGGAAGGAGACAGCCATGAAAGCTGTTGCTGGTCTTCACCTTCCCGTGGTAGCCCACACACAGGAACAACAGCACTAGGGATAAGTGCTTTCCCAGAGATGTCATATCTCATGGTGCTCGTCCTCGGCAGAGCCTGTTTCCGAAAAGGCAAACGTCTGGCTATTCCTGCTACGAGGAATGTGCAAGCCCTGAAAGCTGTTGCTGGTCTTCACCTTCCCGTGGTAGCCCACACACAGGAACAACAGCACTAGGGATAAGTGCTTACCCAGAGATGTCATATCTCATGGTGCTCGTTCTCGGCAGAGCCTGTTTCCGAAAGACATACGACTGGCTCCTTCTCCCACAAAGAATGTGCCAGCCCTGAAAGCGGTTGCTGGTCTTCACCTTCCCTTGGTAGCCCACACACAGGAATAACAGAACTAGGGATCTGTGCTTTCCCAGAGATGTCATATCTCATGGTGCTCGTCCTCGGCAGAGCCTGTTTCCGAAAAGGCAAACGTCTGGCTATTCCTCCTACGAGGAAGGAGACAGCCCTGAAAGCTGTTGCTGGTCTTCACCTTCCCGTGGTAGCCCACACACAGGAACAACAGCACTAGGGATAAGTGCTTTCCCAGAGATGTCATATCTCATGGTGCTCGTCCTCGGCAGAGCCTGTTTCCGAAAAGGCAAACGTCTGGCTATTCCTCCTACGAGGAAGGAGACAGCCATGAAGGCTGTTGCTGGTCTTCACCTTCCCGTGGTAGCCCACACACAGGAACAACAGCACTAGGGATAAGTGCTTTCCCAGAGATGTCATATCTCATGGTGCTCGTTCACGACAGAGCCTGTTTCCGAAAAGACATACGACTGGCTCCTTCTCCCACAAGGAATGTGCCAGCCCTGAAAGCTGTTGCTGGTCCTGACCTTCCCATAGTAGCCCATACACAGGAACAACAGTACTGGGGATCTGTGCTTTCCCACAAATGTCATGTGTCATGGTGCTCGGTCTCGGCAGAGCCTGTTTCCGAAAAGGCAAACGTCTGGCTATTCCTCCTACGAGGAAGGAGACAGCCCTGTAAGCTGTTGCTGGTGTTTACCTTCCCTTGGTGACCTACTCACAGGCACAACAGCACTGGGGATCTGTGCTTTCCCAGAGATGTCATATCTCATGGTGCTCGTTCTCGGCAGAGCCTGTTTCCGAAAAGGCAAACGTCTGGCTATTCCTCCTACGAGGAAGGAGACAGCCCTGAAAGCTGTTGCTGGTCTTCACCTTCCCGTGGTAGCCCACACACAGGAACAACAGCACTAGGGATAAGTGCTTTCCCAGAGATGTCATATCTCATGGTGCTCGTTCTCGGCAGAGCCTGTTTCCGAAAAGGCAAACGTCTGGCTATTCATCCTACGAGGAAGGAGACAGCCATGAAAGCTGTTGCTGGTCTTCACCTTCCCGTGGTAGCCCACACACAGGAACAACAGCACTAGGGATAAGTGCTTACCCAGAGATGTCATATCTCATGGTGCTCGTCCTCGGCAGAGCCTGTTTCCGAAAAGGCAAACGTCTGGCTATTCCTGCTACGAGGAAGGAGACAGCCATGAAAGCTGTTGCTGGTCTTCACCTTCCCGTGGTAGCCCACACACAGGAACAACAGCACTAGGGATAAGTGCTTTCCCAGAGATGTCATATCTCATGGTGCTCGTTCACGACAGAGCCTGTTTCCGAAATGACATACGACTGGCTCCTTCTCCCACAAGGAATGTGCCAGCCCTGAAAGCTGTTGCTGGTCCTGACCTTCCCATAGTAGCCCATACACAGGAACAACAGTACTGGGGATCTGTGCTTTCCCACAAATGTCATGTGTCATGGTGCTCGGTCTCGGCAGAGCCTGTTTCCGAAAAGGCAAACGTCTGGCTATTCCTCCTACGAGGAAGGAGACAGCCCTGTAAGCTGTTGCTGGTGTTTACCTTCCCTTGGTGACCTACTCACAGGCACAACAGCACTGGGGATCTGTGCTTTCCCAGAGATGTCATATCTCATGGTGCTCGTTCTCGGCAGAGCCTGTTTCCGAAAAGACATACGACCGGCTCCTTCTCCCACAAGGAATGTGCCAGCCCTGAAAGCGGTTGCTGGTCTTCACCTTCCCTTGGTAGCCCACACACAGGAATAACAGCACTAGGGATAAGTGCTTTCCCAGAGATGTCATATCTCATGGTGCTCGTCCTCGGCAGAGCCTGTTTCCGAAAAGGCAAACGTCTGGCTATTCCTGCTACGAGGAATGTGCAAGCCCTGAAAGCTGTTGCTGGTCTTCACCTTCCCGTGGTAGCCCACACACAGGAACAACAGCACTAGGGATAAGTGCTTACCCAGAGATGTCATATCTCATGGTGCTCGTTCTCGGCAGAGCCTGTTTCCGAAAAGACATACGACCGGCTCCTTCTCCCACAAGGAATGTGCCAGCCCTGAAAGCGGTTGCTGGTCTTCACCTTCCCTTGGTAGCCCACACACAGGAATAACAGCACTAGGGATCTGTGCTTTCCCAGAGATGTCATATCTCATGGTGCTCGTCCTCGGCAGAGCCTGTTTCCGAAAAGGCAAACGTCTGGCTATTCCTGCTACGAGGAAGGAGACAGCCATGAAAGCTGTTGCTGGTCTTCACCTTCCCGTGGTAGCCCACACACAGGAACAACAGCACTAGGGATAAGTGCTTTCCCAGAGATGTCATATCTCATGGTGCTCGTTCACGACAGAGCCTGTTTCCGAAATGACATACGACTGGCTCCTTCTCCCACAAGGAATGTGCCAGCCCTGAAAGCTGTTGCTGGTCCTGACCTTCCCATAGTAGCCCATACACAGGAACAACAGTACTGGGGATCTGTGCTTTCCCACAAATGTCATGTGTCATGGTGCTCGGTCTCGGCAGAGCCTGTTTCCGAAAAGGCAAACGTCTGGCTATTCCTCCTACGAGGAAGGAGACAGCCCTGTAAGCTGTTGCTGGTGTTTACCTTCCCTTGGTGACCTACTCACAGGCACAACAGCACTGGGGATCTGTGCTTTCCCAGAGATGTCATATCTCATGGTGCTCGTTCTCGGCAGAGCCTGTTTCCGAAAAGGCAAACGTCTGGCTATTCCTCCTACGAGGAAGGAGACAGCCCTGAAAGCTGTTGCTGGTCTTCACCTTCCCGTGGTAGCCCACACACAGGAACAACAGCACTAGGGATAAGTGCTTTCCCAGAGATGTCATATCTCATGGTGCTCGTCCTCGGCAGAGCCTGTTTCCGAAAAGGCAAACGTCTGGCTATTCATCCTACGAGGAAGGAGACAGCCCTGAAAGCTGTTGCTGGTCTTCACCTTCCCGTGGTAGCCCACACACAGGAACAACAGCACTAGGGATAAGTGCTTACCCAGAGATGTCATATCTCATGGTGCTCGTTCACGACAGAGCCTGTTTCCGAAAAGACATACGACTGGCTCCTTCTCCCACAAGGAATGTGCCAGCCCTGAAAGCTGTTGCTGGTCCTGACCTTCCCATAGTAGCCCATACACAGGAACAACAGTACTGGGGATAAGTGCTTACCCAGAGATGTCATATCTCATGGTGCTCGTTCTCGGCAGAGCCTGTTTCCGAAAAGACATACGACCGGCTCCTTCTCCCACAAGGAATGTGCCAGCCCTGAAAGCAGTTGCTGGTCTTCACCTTCCCTTGGTAGCCCACACACAGGAATAACAGCACTAGGGATCTGTGCTTTCCCAGAGATGTCATATCTCATGGTGCTCGTCCTCGGCAGAGCCTGTTTCCGAAAAGGCAAACGTCTGGCTATTCCTCCTACGAGGAAGGAGACAGCCATGAAAGCTGTTGCTGGTCTTCACCTTCCCGTGGTAGCCCACACACAGGAACAACAGCACTAGGGATAAGTGCTTACCCAGAGATGTCATATCTCATGGTGCTCGTCCTCGGCAGAGCCTGTTTCCGAAAAGGCAAACGTCTGGCTATTCCTGCTACGAGGAAGGAGACAGCCATGAAAGCTGTTGCTGGTCTTCACCTTCCCGTGGTAGCCCACACACAGGAACAACAGCACTAGGGATAAGTGCTTTCCCAGAGATGTCATATCTCATGGTGCTCGTTCACGACAGAGCCTGTTTCCGAAATGACATACGACTGGCTCCTTCTCCCACAAGGAATGTGCCAGCCCTGAAAGCTGTTGCTGGTCCTGACCTTCCCATAGTAGCCCATACACAGGAACAACAGTACTGGGGATCTGTGCTTTCCCACAAATGTCATGTGTCATGGTGCTCGGTCTCGGCAGAGCCTGTTTCCGAAAAGGCAAACGTCTGGCTATTCCTCCTACGAGGAAGGAGACAGCCCTGTAAGCTGTTGCTGGTGTTTACCTTCCCTTGGTGACCTACTCACAGGCACAACAGCACTGGGGATCTGTGCTTTCCCAGAGATGTCATATCTCATGGTGCTCGTTCACGACAGAGCCTGTTTCCGAAAAGACATACGACCGGCTCCTTCTCCCACAAGGAATGTGCCAGCCCTGAAAGCGGTTGCTGGTCTTCACCTTCCCTTGGTAGCCCACACACAGGAATAACAGCACTAGGGATAAGTGCTTTCCCAGAGATGTCATATCTCATGGTGCTCGTCCTCGGCAGAGCCTGTTTCCGAAAAGGCAAACGTCTGGCTATTCCTGCTACGAGGAATGTGCAAGCCCTGAAAGCTGTTGCTGGTCTTCACCTTCCCGTGGTAGCCCACACACAGGAACAACAGCACTAGGGATAAGTGCTTACCCAGAGATGTCATATCTCATGGTGCTCGTTCTCGGCAGAGCCTGTTTCCGAAAAGACATACGACCGGCTCCTTCTCCCACAAGGAATGTGCCAGCCCTGAAAGCGGTTGCTGGTCTTCACCTTCCCTTGGTAGCCCACACACAGGAATAACAGCACTAGGGATCTGTGCTTTCCCAGAGATGTCATATCTCATGGTGCTCGTCCTCGGCAGAGCCTGTTTCCGAAAAGGCAAACGTCTGGCTATTCCTCCTACGAGGAAGGAGACAGCCCTGAAAGCTGTTGCTGGTCTTCACCTTCCCGTGGTAGCCCACACACAGGAACAACAGCACTAGGGATAAGTGCTTTCCCAGAGATGTCATATCTCATGGTGCTCGTTCACGACAGAGCCTGTTTCCGAAAAGACATACGACTGGCTCCTTCTCCCACAAGGAATGTGCCAGCCCTGAAAGCTGTTGCTGGTCCTGACCTTCCCATAGTAGCCCATACACAGGAACAACAGTACTGGGGATCTGTGCTTTCCCACAAATGTCATGTGTCATGGTGCTCGGTCTCGGCAGAGCCTGTTTCCGAAAAGGCAAACGTCTGGCTATTCCTCCTACGAGGAAGGAGACAGCCCTGTAAGCTGTTGCTGGTGTTTACCTTCCCTTGGTGACCTACTCACAGGCACAACAGCACTAGGGATAAGTGCTTTCCCAGAGATGTCATATCTCATGGTGCTCGTCCTCGGCAGAGCCTGTTTCCGAAAAGGCAAACGTCTGGCTATTCCTGCTACGAGGAATGTGCAAGCCCTGAAAGCTGTTGCTGGTCTTCACCTTCCCGTGGTAGCCCACACACAGGAACAACAGCACTAGGGATAAGTGCTTACCCAGAGATGTCATATCTCATGGTGCTCGTTCTCGGCAGAGCCTGTTTCCGAAAAGACATACGACCGGCTCCTTCTCCCACAAGGAATGTGCCAGCCCTGAAAGCGGTTGCTGGTCTTCACCTTCCCTTGGTAGCCCACACACAGGAATAACAGCACTAGGGATCTGTGCTTTCCCAGAGATGTCATATCTCATGGTGCTCGTCCTCGGCAGAGCCTGTTTCCGAAAAGGCAAACGTCTGGCTATTCCTCCTACGAGGAAGGAGACAGCCCTGAAAGCTGTTGCTGGTCTTCACCTTCCCGTGGTAGCCCACACACAGGAACAACAGCACTAGGGATAAGTGCTTTCCCAGAGATGTCATATCTCATGGTGCTCGTTCACGACAGAGCCTGTTTCCGAAAAGACATACGACTGGCTCCTTCTCCCACAAGGAATGTGCCAGCCCTGAAAGCTGTTGCTGGTCCTGACCTTCCCATAGTAGCCCATACACAGGAACAACAGTACTGGGGATAAGTGCTTACCCAGAGATGTCATATCTCATGGTGCTCGGTCTCGGCAGAGCCTGTTTCCGAAAAGGCAAACGTCTGGCTATTCATCCTACGAGGAAGGAGACAGCCCTGTAAGCTGTTGCTGGTGTTTACCTTCCCTTGGTGACCTACTCACAGGCACAACAGCACTGGGGATCTGTGCTTTCCCAGAGATGTCATATCTCATGGTGCTCGTTCTCGGCAGAGCCTGTTTCCGAAAAGGCAAACGTCTGGCTATTCCTCCTACGAGGAAGGAGACAGCCCTGAAAGCTGTTGCTGGTCTTCACCTTCCCGTGGTAGCCCACACACAGGAACAACAGCACTAGGGATAAGTGCTTACCCAGAGATGTCATATCTCATGGTGCTCGTTCACGACAGAGCCTGTTTCCGAAAAGACATACGACTGGCTCCTTCTCCCACAAGGAATGTGCCAGCCCTGAAAGCTGTTGCTGGTCCTGACCTTCCCATAGTAGCCCATACACAGGAACAACAGTACTGGGGATCTGTGCTTTCCCACAAATGTCATGTGTCATGGTGCTCGGTCTCGGCAGAGCCTGTTTCCGAAAAGGCAAACGTCTGGCTATTCCTCCTACGAGGAAGGAGACAGCCCTGTAAGCTGTTGCTGGTGTTTACCTTCCCTTGTTGACCTACTGACAGGCACAACAGCACTGGGGATCTGTGCTTTCCCAGAGATGTCATATCTCATGGTGCTCGTTCACGACAGAGCCTGTTTCCGAAAAGACATACGACTGGCTCCTTCTCCCACAAGGAATGTGCCAGCCCTGAAAGCTGTTGCTGGTCCTGACCTTCCCATAGTAGCCCATACACAGGAACAACAGTACTGGGGATCTGTGCTTTCCCACAAATGTCATGTGTCATGGTGCTCGGTCTCGGCAGAGCCTGTTTCCGAAAAGGCAAACGTCTGGCTATTCCTCCTACGAGGAAGGAGACAGCCCTGTAAGCTGTTGCTGGTGTTTACCTTCCCTTGGTGACCTACTCACAGGCACAACAGCACTGGGGATCTGTGCTTTCCCAGAGATGTCATATCTCATGGTGCTCGTTCTCGGCAGAGCCTGTTTCCGAAAAGACATACGACCGGCTCCTTCTCCCACAAGGAATGTGCCAGCCCTGAAAGCGGTTGCTGGTCTTCACCTTCCCTTGGTAGCCCACACACAGGAATAACAGCACTAGGGATCTGTGCTTTCCCAGAGATGTCATATCTCATGGTGCTCGTCCTCGGCAGAGCCTGTTTCTGAAAAGGCAAACGTCTGGCTATTCATCCTACGAGGAAGGAGACAGCCATGAAAGCTGTTGCTGGTCTTCACCTTCCCGTGGTAGCCCACACACAGGAACAACAGCACTAGGGATAAGTGCTTTCCCAGAGATGTCATATCTCATGGTGCTCGTCCTCGGCAGAGCCTGTTTCCGAAAAGGCAAACGTCTGGCTATTCCTGCTACGAGGAATGTGCAAGCCCTGAAAGCTGTTGCTGGTCTTCACCTTCCCGTGGTAGCCCACACACAGGAACAACAGCACTAGGGATAAGTGCTTACCCAGAGATGTCATATCTCATGGTGCTCGTTCTCGGCAGAGCCTGTTTCCGAAAAGACATACGACCGGCTCCTTCTCCCACAAAGAATGTGCCAGCCCTGAAAGCGGTTGCTGGTCTTCACCTTCCCTTGGTAGCCCACACACAGGAATAACAGAACTAGGGATCTGTGCTTTCCCAGAGATGTCATATCTCATGGTGCTCGTCCTCGGCAGAGCCTGTTTCCGAAAAGGCAAACGTCTGGCTATTCCTCCTACGAGGAAGGAGACAGCCCTGAAAGCTGTTGCTGGTCTTCACCTTCCCGTGGTAGCCCACACACAGGAACAACAGCACTAGGGATAAGTGCTTTCCCAGAGATGTCATATCTCATGGTGCTCGTCCTCGGCAGAGCCTGTTTCCGAAAAGGCAAACGTCTGGCTATTCCTCCTACGAGGAAGGAGACAGCCATGAAGGCTGTTGCTGGTCTTCACCTTCCCGTGGTAGCCCACACACAGGAACAACAGCACTAGGGATAAGTGCTTTCCCAGAGATGTCATATCTCATGGTGCTCGTTCACGACAGAGCCTGTTTCCGAAAAGACATACGACTGGCTCCTTCTCCCACAAGGAATGTGCCAGCCCTGAAAGCTGTTGCTGGTCCTGACCTTCCCATAGTAGCCCATACACAGGAACAACAGTACTGGGGATCTGTGCTTTCCCACAAATGTCATGTGTCATGGTGCTCGGTCTCGGCAGAGCCTGTTTCCGAAAAGGCAAACGTCTGGCTATTCCTCCTACGAGGAAGGAGACAGCCCTGAAAGCTGTTGCTGGTCTTCACCTTCCCGTGGTAGCCCACACACAGGAACAACAGCACTAGGGATAAGTGCTTTCCCAGAGATGTCATATCTCATGGTGCTCGTTCTCGGCAGAGCCTGTTTCCGAAAAGGCAAACGTCTGGCTATTCATCCTACGAGGAAGGAGACAGCCCTGAAAGCTGTTGCTGGTCTTCACCTTCCCGTGGTAGCCCACACACAGGAACAACAGCACTAGGGATAAGTGCTTACCCAGAGATGTCATATCTCATGGTGCTCGTCCTCGGCAGAGCCTGTTTCCGAAAAGGCAAACGTCTGGCTATTCCTGCTACGAGGAAGGAGACAGCCCTGAAAGCTGTTGCTGGTCTTCACCTTCCCGTGGTAGCCCACACACAGGAACAACAGCACTAGGGATAAGTGCTTTCCCAGAGATGTCATATCTCATGGTGCTCGTTCACGACAGAGCCTGTTTCCGAAATGACATACGACTGGCTCCTTCTCCCACAAGGAATGTGCCAGCCCTGAAAGCTGTTGCTGGTCCTGACCTTCCCATAGTAGCCCATACACAGGAACAACAGTACTGGGGATCTGTGCTTTCCCACAAATGTCATGTGTCATGGTGCTCGGTCTCGGCAGAGCCTGTTTCCGAAAAGGCAAACGTCTGGCTATTCCTCCTACGAGGAAGGAGACAGCCCTGTAAGCTGTTGCTGGTGTTTACCTTCCCTTGGTGACCTACTCACAGGCACAACAGCACTGGGGATCTGTGCTTTCCCAGAGATGTCATATCTCATGGTGCTCGTTCTCGGCAGAGCCTGTTTCCGAAAAGACATACGACCGGCTCCTTCTCCCACAAGGAATGTGCCAGCCCTGAAAGCGGTTGCTGGTCTTCACCTTCCCTTGGTAGCCCACACACAGGAATAACAGCACTAGGGATAAGTGCTTTCCCAGAGATGTCATATCTCATGGTGCTCGTCCTCGGCAGAGCCTGTTTCCGAAAAGGCAAACGTCTGGCTATTCCTGCTACGAGGAATGTGCAAGCCCTGAAAGCTGTTGCTGGTCTTCACCTTCCCGTGGTAGCCCACACACAGGAACAACAGCACTAGGGATAAGTGCTTACCCAGAGATGTCATATCTCATGGTGCTCGTTCTCGGCAGAGCCTGTTTCCGAAAAGACATACGACCGGCTCCTTCTCCCACAAGGAATGTGCCAGCCCTGAAAGCGGTTGCTGGTCTTCACCTTCCCTTGGTAGCCCACACACAGGAATAACAGCACTAGGGATCTGTGCTTTCCCAGAGATGTCATATCTCATGGTGCTCGTCCTCGGCAGAGCCTGTTTCCGAAAAGGCAAACGTCTGGCTATTCCTGCTACGAGGAAGGAGACAGCCATGAAAGCTGTTGCTGGTCTTCACCTTCCCGTGGTAGCCCACACACAGGAACAACAGCACTAGGGATAAGTGCTTTCCCAGAGATGTCATATCTCATGGTGCTCGTTCACGACAGAGCCTGTTTCCGAAATGACATACGACTGGCTCCTTCTCCCACAAGGAATGTGCCAGCCCTGAAAGCTGTTGCTGGTCCTGACCTTCCCATAGTAGCCCATACACAGGAACAACAGTACTGGGGATCTGTGCTTTCCCACAAATGTCATGTGTCATGGTGCTCGGTCTCGGCAGAGCCTGTTTCCGAAAAGGCAAACGTCTGGCTATTCCTCCTACGAGGAAGGAGACAGCCCTGTAAGCTGTTGCTGGTGTTTACCTTCCCTTGGTGACCTACTCACAGGCACAACAGCACTGGGGATCTGTGCTTTCCCAGAGATGTCATATCTCATGGTGCTCGTTCTCGGCAGAGCCTGTTTCCGAAAAGGCAAACGTCTGGCTATTCCTCCTACGAGGAAGGAGACAGCCCTGAAAGCTGTTGCTGGTCTTCACCTTCCCGTGGTAGCCCACACACAGGAACAACAGCACTAGGGATAAGTGCTTTCCCAGAGATGTCATATCTCATGGTGCTCGTCCTCGGCAGAGCCTGTTTCCGAAAAGGCAAACGTCTGGCTATTCATCCTACGAGGAAGGAGACAGCCCTGAAAGCTGTTGCTGGTCTTCACCTTCCCGTGGTAGCCCACACACAGGAACAACAGCACTAGGGATAAGTGCTTACCCAGAGATGTCATATCTCATGGTGCTCGTTCACGACAGAGCCTGTTTCCGAAAAGACATACGACTGGCTCCTTCTCCCACAAGGAATGTGCCAGCCCTGAAAGCTGTTGCTGGTCCTGACCTTCCCATACTAGCCCATACACAGGAACAACAGTACTGGGGATAAGTGCTTACCCAGAGATGTCATATCTCATGGTGCTCGTTCTCGGCAGAGCCTGTTTCCGAAAAGACATACGACCGGCTCCTTCTCCCACAAGGAATGTGCCAGCCCTGAAAGCAGTTGCTGGTCTTCACCTTCCCTTGGTAGCCCACACACAGGAATAACAGCACTAGGGATCTGTGCTTTCCCAGAGATGTCATATCTCATGGTGCTCGTCCTCGGCAGAGCCTGTTTCCGAAAAGGCAAACGTCTGGCTATTCCTCCTACGAGGAAGGAGACAGCCATGAAAGCTGTTGCTGGTCTTCACCTTCCCGTGGTAGCCCACACACAGGAACAACAGCACTAGGGATAAGTGCTTACCCAGAGATGTCATATCTCATGGTGCTCGGTCTCGGCAGAGCCTGTTTCCGAAAAGGCAAACGTCTGGCTATTCCTCCTACGAGGAAGGAGACAGCCCTGTAAGCTGTTGCTGGTGTTTACCTTCCCTTGGTGACCTACTCACAGGCACAACAGCACTGGGGATCTGTGCTTTCCCAGAGATGTCATATCTCATGGTGCTCGTTCACGACAGAGCCTGTTTCCGAAAAGACATACGACCGGCTCCTTCTCCCACAAGGAATGTGCCAGCCCTGAAAGCGGTTGCTGGTCTTCACCTTCCCTTGGTAGCCCACACACAGGAATAACAGCACTAGGGATAAGTGCTTTCCCAGAGATGTCATATCTCATGGTGCTCGTCCTCGGCAGAGCCTGTTTCCGAAAAGGCAAACGTCTGGCTATTCCTGCTACGAGGAATGTGCAAGCCCTGAAAGCTGTTGCTGGTCTTCACCTTCCCGTGGTAGCCCACACACAGGAACAACAGCACTAGGGATAAGTGCTTACCCAGAGATGTCATATCTCATGGTGCTCGTTCTCGGCAGAGCCTGTTTCCGAAAAGACATACGACCGGCTCCTTCTCCCACAAGGAATGTGCCAGCCCTGAAAGCGGTTGCTGGTCTTCACCTTCCCTTGGTAGCCCACACACAGGAATAACAGCACTAGGGATCTGTGCTTTCCCAGAGATGTCATATCTCATGGTGCTCGTCCTCGGCAGAGCCTGTTTCCGAAAAGGCAAACGTCTGGCTATTCCTCCTACGAGGAAGGAGACAGCCCTGAAAGCTGTTGCTGGTCTTCACCTTCCCGTGGTAGCCCACACACAGGAACAACAGCACTAGGGATAAGTGCTTTCCCAGAGATGTCATATCTCATGGTGCTCGTTCACGACAGAGCCTGTTTCCGAAAAGACATACGACTGGCTCCTTCTCCCACAAGGAATGTGCCAGCCCTGAAAGCTGTTGCTGGTCCTGACCTTCCCATAGTAGCCCATACACAGGAACAACAGTACTGGGGATCTGTGCTTTCCCACAAATGTCATGTGTCATGGTGCTCGGTCTCGGCAGAGCCTGTTTCCGAAAAGGCAAACGTCTGGCTATTCCTCCTACGAGGAAGGAGACAGCCCTGTAAGCTGTTGCTGGTGTTTACCTTCCCTTGGTGACCTACTCACAGGCACAACAGCACTAGGGATAAGTGCTTTCCCAGAGATGTCATATCTCATGGTGCTCTTCCTCGGCAGAGCCTGTTTCCGAAAAGGCAAACGTCTGGCTATTCCTGCTACGAGGAATGTGCAAGCCCTGAAAGCTGTTGCTGGTCTTCACCTTCCCGTGGTAGCCCACACACAGGAACAACAGCACTAGGGATAAGTGCTTACCCAGAGATGTCATATCTCATGGTGCTCGTCCTCGGCAGAGCCTGTTTCCGAAAAGACATACGACCGGCTCCTTCTCCCACAAGGAATGTGCCAGCCCTGAAAGCGGTTGCTGGTCTTCACCTTCCCTTGGTAGCCCACACACAGGAATAACAGCACTAGGGATCTGTGCTTTCCCAGAGATGTCATATCTCATGGTGCTCGTCCTCGGCAGAGCCTGTTTCCGAAAAGGCAAACGTCTGGCTATTCCTCCTACGAGGAAGGAGACAGCCATGAAAGCTGTTGCTGGTCTTCACCTTCCCGTGGTAGCCCACACACAGGAACAACAGCACTAGGGATAAGTGCTTTCCCAGAGATGTCATATCTCATGGTGCTCGTTCACGACAGAGCCTGTTTCCGAAAAGACATACGACTGGCTCCTTCTCCCACAAGGAATGTGCCAGCCCTGAAAGCTGTTGCTGGTCCTGACCTTCCCATAGTAGCCCATACACAGGAACAACAGTACTGGGGATAAGTGCTTACCCAGAGATGTCATATCTCATGGTGCTCGGTCTCGGCAGAGCCTGTTTCCGAAAAGGCAAACGTCTGGCTATTCCTCCTACGAGGAAGGAGACAGCCCTGTAAGCTGTTGCTGGTGTTTACCTTCCCTTGGTGACCTACTCACAGGCACAACAGCACTGGGGATCTGTGCTTTCCCAGAGATGTCATATCTCATGGTGCTCGTTCTCGGCAGAGCCTGTTTCCGAAAAGGCAAACGTCTGGCTATTCCTCCTACGAGGAAGGAGACAGCCCTGAAAGCTGTTGCTGGTCTTCACCTTCCCGTGGTAGCCCACACACAGGAACAACAGCACTAGGGATAAGTGCTTTCCCAGAGATGTCATATCTCATGGTGCTCGTCCTCGGCAGAGCCTGTTTCCGAAAAGGCAAACGTCTGGCTATTCATCCTACGAGGAAGGAGACAGCCCTGAAAGCTGTTGCTGGTCTTCACCTTCCCGTGGTAGCCCACACACAGGAACAACAGCACTAGGGATAAGTGCTTTCCCAGAGATGTCATATCTCATGGTGCTCGTTCACGACAGAGCCTGTTTCCGAAAAGACATACGACTGGCTCCTTCTCCCACAAGGAATGTGCCAGCCCTGAAAGCTGTTGCTGGTCCTGACCTTCCCATAGTAGCCCATACACAGGAACAACAGTACTGGGGATAAGTGCTTACCCAGAGATGTCATATCTCATGGTGCTCGTTCTCGGCAGAGCCTGTTTCCGAAAAGACATACCACCGGCTCCTTCTCCCACAAGGAATGTGCCAGCCCTGAAAGCAGTTGCTGGTCTTCACCTTCCCTTGGTAGCACACACACAGGAATAACAGCACTAGGGATCTGTGCTTTCCCAGAGATGTCATATCTCATGGTGCTCGTCCTCGGCAGAGCCTGTTTCCGAAAAGGCAAACGTCTGGCTATTCCTCCTACGAGGAAGGAGACAGCCATGAAAGCTGTTGCTGGTCTTCACCTTCCCGTGGTAGCCCACACACAGGAACAACAGCACTAGGGATAAGTGCTTACCCAGAGATGTCATATCTCATGGTGCTCGTCCTCGGCAGAGCCTGTTTCTGAAAAGGCAAACGTCTGGCTATTCCTGCTACGAGGAAGGAGACAGCCATGAAAGCTGTTGCTGGTCTTCACCTTCCCGTGGTAGCCCACACACAGGAACAACAGCACTAGGGATAAGTGCTTTCCCAGAGATGTCATATCTCATGGTGCTCGTTCACGACAGAGCCTGTTTCCGAAATGACATACGACTGGCTCCTTCTCCCACAAGGAATGTGCCAGCCCTGAAAGCTGTTGCTGGTCCTGACCTTCCCATAGTAGCCCATACACAGGAACAACAGTACTGGGGATCTGTGCTTTCCCACAAATGTCATGTGTCATGGTGCTCGGTCTCGGCAGAGCCTGTTTCCGAAAAGGCAAACGTCTGGCTATTCCTCCTACGAGGAAGGAGACAGCCCTGTAAGCTGTTGCTGGTGTTTACCTTCCCTTGGTGACCTACTCACAGGCACAACAGCACTGGGGATCTGTGCTTTCCCAGAGATGTCATATCTCATGGTGCTCGTTCTCGGCAGAGCCTGTTTCCGAAAAGGCAAACGTCTGGCTATTCCTCCTACGAGGAAGGAGACAGCCCTGAAAGCTGTTGCTGGTCTTCACCTTCCCGTGGTAGCCCACACACAGGAACAACAGCACTAGGGATAAGTGCTTTCCCAGAGATGTCATATCTCATGGTGCTCGTCCTCGGCAGAGCCTGTTTCCGAAAAGGCAAACGTCTGGCTATTCATCCTACGAGGAAGGAGACAGCCCTGAAAGCTGTTGCTGGTCTTCACCTTCCCGTGGTAGCCCACACACAGGAACAACAGCACTAGGGATAAGTGCTTACCCAGAGATGTCATATCTCATGGTGCTCGTTCACGACAGAGCCTGTTTCCGAAAAGACATACGACCGGCTCCTTCTCCCACAAGGAATGTGCCAGCCCTGAAAGCTGTTGCTGGTCCTGACCTTCCCATAGTAGCCCATACACAGGAACAACAGTACTGGGGATAAGTGCTTACCCAGAGATGTCATATCTCATGGTGCTCGTTCTCGGCAGAGCCTGTTTCCGAAAAGACATACGACCGGCTCCTTCTCCCACAAGGAATGTGCCAGCCCTGAAAGCAGTTGCTGGTCTTCACCTTCCCTTGGTAGCCCACACACAGGAATAACAGCACTAGGGATCTGTGCTTTCCCAGAGATGTCATATCTCATGGTGCTCGTCCTCGGCAGAGCCTGTTTCCGAAAAGGCAAACGTCTGGCTATTCCTCCTACGAGGAAGGAGACAGCCATGAAAGCTGTTGCTGGTCTTCACCTTCCCGTGGTAGCCCACACACAGGAACAACAGCACTAGGGATAAGTGCTTTCCCAGAGATGTCATATCTCATGGTGCTCGTTCTCGGCAGAGCCTGTTTCCGAAAAGACATACGACCGGCTCCTTCTCCCACAAGGAATGTGCCAGCCCTGAAAGCTGTTGCTGGTCCTGACCTTCCCATAGTAGCCCATACAGAGGAACAACAGTACTGGGGATCTGTGCTTTCCCACAAATGTCATGTGTCATGGTGCTCGGTCTCGGCAGAGCCTGTTTCCGAAAAGGCAAACGTCTGGCTATTCCTCCTACGAGGAAGGAGACAGCCCTGAAAGCTGTTGCTGGTCTTCACCTTCCCGTGGTAGCCCACACACAGGAACAACAGCACTAGGGATAAGTGCTTTCCCAGAGATGTCATATCTCATGGTGCTCGTCCTCGGCAGAGCCTGTTTCCGAAAAGGCAAACGTCTGGCTATTCCTCCTACGAGGAAGGAGACAGCCATGAAAGCTGTTGCTGGTCTTCACCTTCCCGTGGTAGCCCACACACAGGAACAACAGCACTAGGGATAAGTGCTTTCCCAGAGATGTCATATCTCATGGTGCTCGTTCACGACAGAGCCTGTTTCCGAAATGACATACGACTGGCTCCTTCTCCCACAAGGAATGTGCCAGCCCTGAAAGCTGTTGCTGGTCCTGACCTTCCCATAGTAGCCCATACACAGGAACAACAGTACTGGGGATCTGTGCTTTCCCACAAATGTCATGTGTCATGGTGCTCGGTCTCGGCAGAGCCTGTTTCCGAAAAGGCAAACGTCTGGCTATTCCTCCTACGAGGAACGAGACAGCCCTGTAAGCTGTTGCTGGTGTTTACCTTCCCTTGGTGACCTACTCACAGGCACAACAGCACTGGGGATCTGTGCTTTCCCAGAGATGTCATATCTCATGGTGCTCGTTCTCGGCAGAGCCTGTTTCCGAAAAGACATACGACCGGCTCCTTCTCCCACAAGGAATGTGCCAGCCCTGAAAGCGGTTGCTGGTCTTCACCTTCCCTTGGTAGCCCACACACAGGAATAACAGCACTAGGGATCTGTGCTTTCCCAGAGATGTCATATCTCATGGTGCTCGTCCTCGGCAGAGCCTGTTTCCGAAAAGGCAAACGTCTGGCTATTCCTCCTACGAGGAAGGAGACAGCCCTGAAAGCTGTTGCTGGTCTTCACCTTCCCGTGGTAGCCCACACACAGGAACAACAGCACTAGGGATAAGTGCTTTCCCAGAGATGTCATATCTCATGGTGCTCGTTCACGACAGAGCCTGTTTCCGAAAAGACATACGACTGGCTCCTTCTCCCACAAGGAATGTGCCAGCCCTGAAAGCTGTTGCTGGTCCTGACCTTCCCATAGTAGCCCATACACAGGAACAACAGTACTGGGGATCTGTGCTTTCCCACAAATGTCATGTGTCATGGTGCTCGGTCTCGGCAGAGCCTGTTTCCGAAAAGGCAAACGTCTGGCTATTCCTCCTACGAGGAAGGAGACAGCCCTGTAAGCTGTTGCTGGTGTTTACCTTCCCTTGGTGACCTACTCACAGGCACAACAGCACTAGGGATAAGTGCTTTCCCAGAGATGTCATATCTCATGGTGCTCTTCCTCGGCAGAGCCTGTTTCCGAAAAGGCAAACGTCTGGCTATTCCTGCTACGAGGAATGTGCAAGCCCTGAAAGCTGTTGCTGGTCTTCACCTTCCCGTGGTAGCCCACACACAGGAACAACAGCACTAGGGATAAGTGCTTACCCAGAGATGTCATATCTCATGGTGCTCGTCCTCGGCAGAGCCTGTTTCCGAAAAGACATACGACCGGCTCCTTCTCCCACAAGGAATGTGCCAGCCCTGAAAGCGGTTGCTGGTCTTCACCTTCCCTTGGTAGCCCACACACAGGAATAACAGCACTAGGGATCTGTGCTTTCCCAGAGATGTCATATCTCATGGTGCTCGTCCTCGGCAGAGCCTGTTTCCGAAAAGGCAAACGTCTGGCTATTCCTCCTACGAGGAAGGAGACAGCCATGAAAGCTGTTGCTGGTCTTCACCTTCCCGTGGTAGCCCACACACAGGAACAACAGCACTAGGGATAAGTGCTTTCCCAGAGATGTCATATCTCATGGTGCTCGTTCACGACAGAGCCTGTTTCCGAAAAGACATACGACTGGCTCCTTCTCCCACAAGGAATGTGCCAGCCCTGAAAGCTGTTGCTGGTCCTGACCTTCCCATAGTAGCCCATACACAGGAACAACAGTACTGGGGATAAGTGCTTACCCAGAGATGTCATATCTCATGGTGCTCGGTCTCGGCAGAGCCTGTTTCCGAAAAGGCAAACGTCTGGCTATTCCTCCTACGAGGAAGGAGACAGCCCTGTAAGCTGTTGCTGGTGTTTACCTTCCCTTGGTGACCTACTCACAGGCACAACAGCACTGGGGATCTGTGCTTTCCCAGAGATGTCATATCTCATGGTGCTCGTTCTCGGCAGAGCCTGTTTCCGAAAAGGCAAACGTCTGGCTATTCCTCCTACGAGGAAGGAGACAGCCCTGAAAGCTGTTGCTGGTCTTCACCTTCCCGTGGTAGCCCACACACAGGAACAACAGCACTAGGGATAAGTGCTTTCCCAGAGATGTCATATCTCATGGTGCTCGTCCTCGGCAGAGCCTGTTTCCGAAAAGGCAAACGTCTGGCTATTCATCCTACGAGGAAGGAGACAGCCCTGAAAGCTGTTGCTGGTCTTCACCTTCCCGTGGTAGCCCACACACAGGAACAACAGCACTAGGGATAAGTGCTTTCCCAGAGATGTCATATCTCATGGTGCTCGTTCACGACAGAGCCTGTTTCCGAAAAGACATACGACTGGCTCCTTCTCCCACAAGGAATGTGCCAGCCCTGAAAGCTGTTGCTGGTCCTGACCTTCCCATAGTAGCCCATACACAGGAACAACAGTACTGGGGATAAGTGCTTACCCAGAGATGTCATATCTCATGGTGCTCGTTCTCGGCAGAGCCTGTTTCCGAAAAGACATACCACCGGCTCCTTCTCCCACAAGGAATGTGCCAGCCCTGAAAGCAGTTGCTGGTCTTCACCTTCCCTTGGTAGCCCACACACAGGAATAACAGCACTAGGGATCTGTGCTTTCCCAGAGATGTCATATCTCATGGTGCTCGTCCTCGGCAGAGCCTGTTTCCGAAAAGGCAAACGTCTGGCTATTCCTCCTACGAGGAAGGAGACAGCCATGAAAGCTGTTGCTGGTCTTCACCTTCCCGTGGTAGCCCACACACAGGAACAACAGCACTAGGGATAAGTGCTTACCCAGAGATGTCATATCTCATGGTGCTCGTCCTCGGCAGAGCCTGTTTCTGAAAAGGCAAACGTCTGGCTATTCCTGCTACGAGGAAGGAGACAGCCATGAAAGCTGTTGCTGGTCTTCACCTTCCCGTGGTAGCCCACACACAGGAACAACAGCACTAGGGATAAGTGCTTTCCCAGAGATGTCATATCTCATGGTGCTCGTTCACGACAGAGCCTGTTTCCGAAATGACATACGACTGGCTCCTTCTCCCACAAGGAATGTGCCAGCCCTGAAAGCTGTTGCTGGTCCTGACCTTCCCATAGTAGCCCATACACAGGAACAACAGTACTGGGGATCTGTGCTTTCCCACAAATGTCATGTGTCATGGTGCTCGGTCTCGGCAGAGCCTGTTTCCGAAAAGGCAAACGTCTGGCTATTCCTCCTACGAGGAAGGAGACAGCCCTGTAAGCTGTTGCTGGTGTTTACCTTCCCTTGGTGACCTACTCACAGGCACAACAGCACTGGGGATCTGTGCTTTCCCAGAGATGTCATATCTCATGGTGCTCGTTCTCGGCAGAGCCTGTTTCCGAAAAGGCAAACGTCTGGCTATTCCTCCTACGAGGAAGGAGACAGCCCTGAAAGCTGTTGCTGGTCTTCACCTTCCCGTGGTAGCCCACACACAGGAACAACAGCACTAGGGATAAGTGCTTTCCCAGAGATGTCATATCTCATGGTGCTCGTCCTCGGCAGAGCCTGTTTCCGAAAAGGCAAACGTCTGGCTATTCATCCTACGAGGAAGGAGACAGCCCTGAAAGCTGTTGCTGGTCTTCACCTTCCCGTGGTAGCCCACACACAGGAACAACAGCACTAGGGATAAGTGCTTACCCAGAGATGTCATATCTCATGGTGCTCGTTCACGACAGAGCCTGTTTCCGAAAAGACATACGACCGGCTCCTTCTCCCACAAGGAATGTGCCAGCCCTGAAAGCTGTTGCTGGTCCTGACCTTCCCATAGTAGCCCATACACAGGAACAACAGTACTGGGGATAAGTGCTTACCCAGAGATGTCATATCTCATGGTGCTCGTTCTCGGCAGAGCCTGTTTCCGAAAAGACATACGACCGGCTCCTTCTCCCACAAGGAATGTGCCAGCCCTGAAAGCAGTTGCTGGTCTTCACCTTCCCTTGGTAGCCCACACACAGGAATAACAGCACTAGGGATCTGTGCTTTCCCAGAGATGTCATATCTCATGGTGCTCGTCCTCGGCAGAGCCTGTTTCCGAAAAGGCAAACGTCTGGCTATTCCTCCTACGAGGAAGGAGACAGCCATGAAAGCTGTTGCTGGTCTTCACCTTCCCGTGGTAGCCCACACACAGGAACAACAGCACTAGGGATAAGTGCTTTCCCAGAGATGTCATATCTCATGGTGCTCGTTCTCGGCAGAGCCTGTTTCCGAAAAGACATACGACCGGCTCCTTCTCCCACAAGGAATGTGCCAGCCCTGAAAGCTGTTGCTGGTCCTGACCTTCCCATAGTAGCCCATACAGAGGAACAACAGTACTGGGGATCTGTGCTTTCCCACAAATGTCATGTGTCATGGTGCTCGGTCTCGGCAGAGCCTGTTTCCGAAAAGGCAAACGTCTGGCTATTCCTCCTACGAGGAAGGAGACAGCCCTGAAAGCTGTTGCTGGTCTTCACCTTCCCGTGGTAGCCCACACACAGGAACAACAGCACTAGGGATAAGTGCTTTCCCAGAGATGTCATATCTCATGGTGCTCGTCCTCGGCAGAGCCTGTTTCCGAAAAGGCAAACGTCTGGCTATTCATCCTACGAGGAAGGAGACAGCCCTGAAAGCTGTTGCTGGTCTTCACCTTCCCGTGGTAGCCCACACACAGGAACAACAGCACTAGGGATAAGTGCTTTCCCAGAGATGTCATATCTCATGGTGCTCGTTCACGACAGAGCCTGTTTCCGAAATGACATACGACTGGCTCCTTCTCCCACAAGGAATGTGCCAGCCCTGAAAGCTGTTGCTGGTCCTGACCTTCCCATAGTAGCCCATACACAGGAACAACAGTACTGGGGATCTGTGCTTTCCCACAAATGTCATGTGTCATGGTGCTCGGTCTCGGCAGAGCCTGTTTCCGAAAAGGCAAACGTCTGGCTATTCCTCCTACGAGGAACGAGACAGCCCTGTAAGCTGTTGCTGGTGTTTACCTTCCCTTGGTGACCTACTCACAGGCACAACAGCACTGGGGATCTGTGCTTTCCCAGAGATGTCATATCTCATGGTGCTCGTTCTCGGCAGAGCCTGTTTCCGAAAAGACATACGACCGGCTCCTTCTCCCACAAGGAATGTGCCAGCCCTGAAAGCGGTTGCTGGTCTTCACCTTCCCTTGGTAGCCCACACACAGGAATAACAGCACTAGGGATAAGTGCTTTCCCAGAGATGTCATATCTCATGGTGCTCGTCCTCGGCAGAGCCTGTTTCCGAAAAGGCAAACGTCTGGCTATTCCTGCTACGAGGAATGTGCAAGCCCTGAAAGCTGTTGCTGGTCTTCACCTTCCCGTGGTAGCCCACACACAGGAACAACAGCACTAGGGATAAGTGCTTACCCAGAGATGTCATATCTCATGGTGCTCGTTCACGACAGAGCCTGTTTCCGAAAAGACATACGACCGGCTCCTTCTCCCACAAGGAATGTGCCAGCCCTGAAAGCGGTTGCTGGTCTTCACCTTCCCTTGGTAGCCCACACACAGGAATAACAGCACTAGGGATCTGTGCTTTCCCAGAGATGTCATATCTCATGGTGCTCGTCCTCGGCAGAGCCTGTTTCCGAAAAGGCAAACGTCTGGCTATTCCTCCTACGAGGAAGGAGACAGCCCTGAAAGCTGTTGCTGGTCTTCACCTTCCCGTGGTAGCCCACACACAGGAACAACAGCACTAGGGATAAGTGCTTTCCCAGAGATGTCATATCTCATGGTGCTCGTTCACGACAGAGCCTGTTTCCGAAAAGACATACGACTGGCTCCTTCTCCCACAAGGAATGTGCCAGCCCTGAAAGCTGTTGCTGGTCCTGACCTTCCCATAGTAGCCCATACACAGGAACAACAGTACTGGGGATCTGTGCTTTCCCACAAATGTCATGTGTCATGGTGCTCGGTCTCGGCAGAGCCTGTTTCCGAAAAGGCAAACGTCTGGCTATTCCTCCTACGAGGAAGGAGACAGCCCTGTAAGCTGTTGCTGGTGTTTACCTTCCCTTGGTGACCTACTCACAGGCACAACAGCACTGGGGATCTGTGCTTTCCCAGAGATGTCATATCTCATGGTGCTCGTTCTCGGCAGAGCCTGTTTCCGAAAAGGCAAACGTCTGGCTATTCCTCCTACGAGGAAGGAGACAGCCCTGAAAGCTGTTGCTGGTCTTCACCTTCCCGTGGTAGCCCACACACAGGAACAACAGCACTAGGGATAAGTGCTTTCCCAGAGATGTCATATCTCATGGTGCTCGTCCTCGGCAGAGCCTGTTTCCGAAAAGGCAAACGTCTGGCTATTCATCCTACGAGGAAGGAGACAGCCCTGAAAGCTGTTGCTGGTCTTCACCTTCCCGTGGTAGCCCACACACAGGAACAACAGCACTAGGGATAAGTGCTTACCCAGAGATGTCATATCTCATGGTGCTCGTTCACGACAGAGCCTGTTTCCGAAAAGACATACGACTGGCTCCTTCTCCCACAAGGAATGTGCCAGCCCTGAAAGCTGTTGCTGGTCCTGACCTTCCCATAGTAGCCCATACACAGGAACAACAGTACTGGGGATCTGTGCTTTCCCACAAATGTCATGTGTCATGGTGCTTGGTCTCGGCAGAGCCTGTTTCCGAAAAGGCAAACGTCTGGCTATTCCTCCTACGAGGAAGGAGACAGCCCTGTAAGCTGTTGCTGGTGTTTACCTTCCCTTGGTGACCTACTCACAGGCACAACAGCACTGGGGATCTGTGCTTTCCCAGAGATGTCATATCTCATGGTGCTCGTTCTCGGCAGAGCCTGTTTCCGAAAAGGCAAACGTCTGGCTATTCCTCCTACGAGGAAGGAGACAGCCCTGAAAGCTGTTGCTGGTCTTCACCTTCCCGTGGTAGCCCACACACAGGAACAACAGCACTAGGGATAAGTGCTTTCCCAGAGATGTCATATCTCATGGTGCTCGTTCTCGGCAGAGCCTGTTTCCGAAAAGGCAAACGTCTGGCTATTCATCCTATGAGGAAGGAGACAGCCATGAAAGCTGTTGCTGGTCTTCACCTTCCCGTGGTAGCCCACACACAGGAACAACAGCACTAGGGATAAGTGCTTACCCAGAGATGTCATATCTCATGGTGCTCGTTCACGACAGAGCCTGTTTCCGAAAAGACATACGACTGGCTCCTTCTCCCACAAGGAATGTGCCAGCCCTGAAAGCTGTTGCTGGTCCTGACCTTCCCATAGTAGCCCATACACAGGAACAACAGTACTGGGGATCTGTGCTTTCCCACAAATGTCATGTGTCATGGTGCTCGGTCTCGGCAGAGCCTGTTTCCGAAAAGGCAAACGTCTGGCTATTCCTCCTACGAGGAAGGAGACAGCCCTGTAAGATGTTGCTGGTGTTTACCTTCCCTTGGTGACCTACTCACAGGCACAACAGCACTGGGGATCTGTGCTTTCCCAGAGATGTCATATCTCATGGTGCTCGTTCACGACAGAGCCTGTTTCCGAAAAGACATACGACTGGCTCCTTCTCCCACAAGGAATGTGCCAGCCCTGAAAGCTGTTGCTGGTCCTGACCTTCCCATAGTAGCCCATACACAGGAACAACAGTACTGGGGATCTGTGCTTTCCCACAAATGTCATGTGTCATGGTGCTCGGTCTCGGCAGAGCCTGTTTCCGAAAAGGCAAACGTCTGGCTATTCCTCCTACGAGGAAGGAGACAGCCCTGTAAGCTGTTGCTGGTGTTTACCTTCCCTTGGTGACCTACTCACAGGCACAACAGCACTGGGGATCTGTGCTTTCCCAGAGATGTCATATCTCATGGTGCTCGTTCTCGGCAGAGCCTGTTTCCGAAAAGACATACGACCGGCTCCTTCTCCCACAAGGAATGTGCCAGCCCTGAAAGCGGTTGCTGGTCTTCACCTTCCCTTGGTAGCCCACACACAGGAATAACAGCACTAGGGATCTGTGCTTTCCCAGAGATGTCATATCTCATGGTGCTCGTTCTCGGCAGAGCCTGTTTCCGAAAAGGCAAACGTCTGGCTATTCCTGCTACGAGGAATGTGCAAGCCCTGAAAGCTGTTGCTGGTCTTCACCTTCCCGTGGTAGCCCACACACAGGAACAACAGCACTAGGGATAAGTGCTTACCCAGAGATGTCATATCTCATGGTGCTCGTTCTCGGCAGAGCCTGTTTCCGAAAAGACATACGACCGGCTCCTTCTCCCACAAAGAATGTGCCAGCCCTGAAAGCGGTTGCTGGTCTTCACCTTCCCTTGGTAGCCCACACACAGGAATAACAGAACTAGGGATCTGTGCTTTCCCAGAGATGTCATATCTCATGGTGCTCGTCCTCGGCAGAGCCTGTTTCCGAAAAGGCAAACGTCTGGCTATTCCTCCTACGAGGAAGGAGACAGCCCTGAAAGCTGTTGCTGGTCTTCACCTTCCCGTGGTAGCCCACACACAGGAACAACAGCACTAGGGATAAGTGCTTTCCCAGAGATGTCATATCTCATGGTGCTCGTCCTCGGCAGAGCCTGTTTCCGAAAAGGCAAACGTCTGGCTATTCATCCTACGAGGAAGGAGACAGCCATGAAAGCTGTTGCTGGTCTTCACCTTCCCGTGGTAGCCCACACACAGGAACAACAGCACTAGGGATAAGTGCTTTCCCAGAGATGTCATATCTCATGGTGCTCGTTCACGACAGAGCCTGTTTCCGAAAAGACATACGACTGGCTCCTTCTCCCACAAGGAATGTGCCAGCCCTGAAAGCTGTTGCTGGTCCTGACCTTCCCATAGTAGCCCATACACAGGAACAACAGTACTGGGGATCTGTGCTTTCCCACAAATGTCATGTGTCATGGTGCTCGGTCTCGGCAGAGCCTGTTTCCGAAAAGGCAAACGTCTGGCTATTCCTCCTACGAGGAAGGAGACAGCCCTGTAAGCTGTTGCTGGTGTTTACCTTCCCTTGGTGACCTACTCACAGGCACAACAGCACTGGGGATCTGTGCTTTCCCAGAGATGTCATATCTCATGGTGCTCGTTCTCGGCAGAGCCTGTTTCCGAAAAGGCAAACGTCTGGCTATTCCTCCTACGAGGAAGGAGACAGCCCTGAAAGCTGTTGCTGGTCTTCACCTTCCCGTGGTAGCCCACACACAGGAACAACAGCACTAGGGATAAGTGCTTTCCCAGAGATGTCATATCTCATGGTGCTCGTTCTCGGCAGAGCCTGTTTCCGAAAAGGCAAACGTCTGGCTATTCATCCTACGAGGAAGGAGACAGCCATGAAAGCTGTTGCTGGTCTTCACCTTCCCGTGGTAGCCCACACACAGGAACAACAGCACTAGGGATAAGTGCTTTCCCAGAGATGTCATATCTCATGGTGCTCGTTCACGACAGAGCCTGTTTCCGAAATGACATACGACTGGCTCCTTCTCCCACAAGGAATGTGCCAGCCCTGAAAGCTGTTGCTGGTCCTGACCTTCCCATAGTAGCCCATACACAGGAACAACAGTACTGGGGATCTGTGCTTTCCCACAAATGTCATGTGTCATGGTGCTCGGTCTCGGCAGAGCCTGTTTCCGAAAAGGCAAACGTCTGGCTATTCCTCCTACGAGGAAGGAGACAGCCCTGTAAGCTGTTGCTGGTGTTTACCTTCCCTTGGTGACCTACTCACAGGCACAACAGCACTGGGGATCTGTGCTTTCCCAGAGATGTCATATCTCATGGTGCTCGTTCTCGGCAGAGCCTGTTTCCGAAAAGACATACGACCGGCTCCTTCTCCCACAAGGAATGTGCCAGCCCTGAAAGCGGTTGCTGGTCTTCACCTTCCCTTGGTAGCCCACACACAGGAATAACAGCACTAGGGATAAGTGCTTTCCCAGAGATGTCATATCTCATGGTGCTCGTCCTCGGCAGAGCCTGTTTCCGAAAAGGCAAACGTCTGGCTATTCCTGCTACGAGGAATGTGCAAGCCCTGAAAGCTGTTGCTGGTCTTCACCTTCCCGTGGTAGCCCACACACAGGAACAACAGCACTAGGGATAAGTGCTTACCCAGAGATGTCATATCTCATGGTGCTCGTTCTCGGCAGAGCCTGTTTCCGAAAAGACATACGACCGGCTCCTTCTCCCACAAGGAATGTGCCAGCCCTGAAAGCGGTTGCTGGTCTTCACCTTCCCTTGGTAGCCCAAACACAGGAACAACAGTACTGGGGATCTGTGCTTTCCCACAAATGTCATGTGTCATGGTGCTCGGTCTCGGCAGAGCCTGTTTCTGAAAAGGCAAACGTCTGGCTATTCCTCCTAGGAGGAAGGAGACAGCCCTGTAAGCTGTTGCTGGTGTTTACCTTCCCTTGGTGACCTACTCCCAGGCACAACAGCACTGGGGATCTGTGCTTTCCCAGAGATGTCATATCTCATGGTGCTCGTTCTCGGCAGAGCCTGTTTCCGAAAAGGCAAACGTCTGGCTATTCCTCCTACGAGGAAGGAGACAGCCCTGAAAGCTGTTGCTGGTCTTCACCTTCCCGTGGTAGCCCACACACAGGAACAACAGCACTAGGGATAAGTGCTTTCCCAGAGATGTCATATCTCATGGTGCTCGTCCTCGGCAGAGCCTGTTTCCGAAAAGGCAAACGTCTGGCTATTCATCCTACGAGGAAGGAGACAGCCCTGAAAGCTGTTGCTGGTCTTCACCTTCCCGTGGTAGCCCACACACAGGAACAACAGCACTAGGGATAAGTGCTTACCCAGAGATGTCATATCTCATGGTGCTCGTTCACGACAGAGCCTGTTTCCGAAAAGACATACGACTGGCTCCTTCTCCCACAAGGAATGTGCCAGCCCTGAAAGCTGTTGCTGGTCCTGACCTTCCCATAGTAGCCCATACACAGGAACAACAGTACTGGGGATAAGTGCTTACCCAGAGATGTCATATCTCATGGTGCTCGTTCTCGGCAGAGCCTGTTTCCGAAAAGACATACGACCGGCTCCTTCTCCCACAAGGAATGTGCCAGCCCTGAAAGCAGTTGCTGGTCTTCACCTTCCCTTGGTAGCCCACACACAAGAATAACAGCACTAGGGATCTGTGCTTTCCCAGAGATGTCATATCTCATGGTGCTCGTCCTCGGCAGAGGCTGTTTCCGAAAAGGCAAATATCTGGCTATTCATCCTACGAGGAAGGAGACAGCCCTGAAAGCTGTTGCTGGTCTTCACCTTCCCGTGGTAGCCCACACACAGGAACAACAGCACTAGGGATAAGTGCTTTCCCAGAGATGTCATATCTCATGGTGCTCGTTCACGACAGAGCCTGTTTCCGAAAAGACATACGACTGGCTCCTTCTCCCACAAGGAATGTGCCAGCCCTGAAAGCTGTTGCTGGTCCTGACCTTCCCATAGTAGCCCATACACAGGAACAACAGTACTGGGGATCTGTGCTTTCCCACAAATGTCATGTGTCATGGTGCTCGGTCTCGGCAGAGCCTGTTTCCGAAAAGGCAAACGTCTGGCTATTCCTCCTACGAGGAAGGAGACAGCCCTGTAAGCTGTTGCTGGTGTTTACCTTCCCTTGGTGACCTACTCACAGGCACAACAGCACTGGGGATCTGTGCTTTCCCAGAGATGTCATATCTCATGGTGCTCGTTCACGACAGAGCCTGTTTCCGAAAAGACATACGACTGGCTCCTTCTCCCACAAGGAATGTGCCAGCCCTGAAAGCTGTTGCTGGTCCTGACCTTCCCATAGTAGCCCATACACAGGAACAACAGTACTGGGGATCTGTGCTTTCCCACAAATGTCATGTGTCATGGTGCTCGGTCTCGGCAGAGCCTGTTTCCGAAAAGGCAAACGTCTGGCTATTCCTCCTACGAGGAAGGAGACAGCCCTGTAAGCTGTTGCTGGTGTTTACCTTCCCTTGGTGACCTACTCACAGGCACAACAGCACTGGGGATCTGTGCTTTCCCAGAGATGTCATATCTCATGGTGCTCGTTCTCGGCAGAGCCTGTTTCCGAAAAGGCAAACGTCTGGCTATTCCTCCTACGAGGAAGGAGACAGCCCTGAAAGCTGTTGCTGGTCTTCACCTTCCCGTGGTAGCCCACACACAGGAACAACAGCACTAGGGATAAGTGCTTTCCCAGAGATGTCATATCTCATGGTGCTCGTTCTCGGCAGAGCCTGTTTCCGAAAAGGCAAACGTCTGGCTATTCATCCTACGAGGAAGGAGACAGCCCTGAAAGCTGTTGCTGGTCTTCACCTTCCCGTGGTAGCCCACACACAGGAACAACAGCACTAGGGATAAGTGCTTACCCAGAGATGTCATATCTCATGGTGCTCGTCCTCGGCAGAGCCTGTTTCCGAAAAGGCAAACGTCTGGCTATTCCTGCTACGAGGAAGGAGACAGCCATGAAAGCTGTTGCTGGTCTTCACCTTCCCGTGGTAGCCCACACACAGGAACAACAGCACTAGGGATAAGTGCTTTCCCAGAGATGTCATATCTCATGGTGCTCGTTCACGACAGAGCCTGTTTCTGAAATGACATACGACTGGCTCCTTCTCCCACAAGGAATGTGCCAGCCCTGAAAGCTGTTGCTGGTCCTGACCTTCCCATAGTAGCCCATACACAGGAACAACAGTACTGGGGATCTGTGCTTTCCCACAAATGTCATGTGTCATGGTGCTCGGTCTCGGCAGAGCCTGTTTCCGAAAAGGCAAACGTCTGGCTATTCCTCCTACGAGGAAGGAGACAGCCCTGTAAGCTGTTGCTGGTGTTTACCTTCCCTTGGTGACCTACTCACAGGCACAACAGCACTGGGGATCTGTGCTTTCCCAGAGATGTCATATCTCATGGTGCTCGTTCTCGGCAGAGCCTGTTTCCGAAAAGACATACGACCGGCTCCTTCTCCCACAAGGAATGTGCCAGCCCTGAAAGCGGTTGCTGGTCTTCACCTTCCCTTGGTAGCCCACACACAGGAATAACAGCACTAGGGATAAGTGCTTTCCCAGAGATGTCATATCTCATGGTGCTCGTCCTCGGCAGAACCTGTTTCCGAAAAGGCAAACGTCTGGCTATTCCTGCTACGAGGAATGTGCAAGCCCTGAAAGCTGTTGCTGGTCTTCACCTTCCCGTGGTAGCCCACACACAGGAACAACAGCACTAGGGATAAGTGCTTACCCAGAGATGTCATATCTCATGGTGCTCGTTCTCGGCAGAGCCTGTTTCCGAAAAGACATACGACCGGCTCCTTCTCCCACAAGGAATGTGCCAGCCCTGAAAGCTGTTGCTGGTCTTCACCTTCCCTTGGTAGCCCACACACAGGAATAACAGCACTAGGGATCTGTGCTTTCCCAGAGATGTCATATCTCATGGTGCTCGTCCTCGGCAGAGCCTGTTTCCGAAAAGGCAAACGTCTGGCTATTCCTCCTACGAGGAAGGAGACAGCCCTGAAAGCTGTTGCTGGTCTTCACCTTCCCGTGGTAGCCCACACACAGGAACAACAGCACTAGGGATAAGTGCTTTCCCAGAGATGTCATATCTCATGGTGCTCGTTCACGACAGAGCCTGTTTCCGAAAAGGCAAACGTCTGGCTATTCATCCTACGAGGAAGGAGACAGCCCTGAAAGCTGTTGCTGGTCTTCACCTTCCCGTGGTAGCCCACACACAGGAACAACAGCACTAGGGATAAGTGCTTACCCAGAGATGTCATATCTCATGGTGCTCGTTCACGACAGAGCCTGTTTCCGAAAAGACATACGACTGGCTCCTTCTCCCACAAGGAATGTGCCAGCCCTGAAAGCTGTTGCTGGTCCTGACCTTCCCATAGTAGCCCATACACAGGAACAACAGTACTGGGGATAAGTGCTTACCCAGAGATGTCATATCTCATGGTGCTCGTTCTCGGCAGAGCCTGTTTCCGAAAAGACATACGACCGGCTCCTTCTCCCACAAGGAATGTGCCAGCCCTGAAAGCAGTTGCTGGTCTTCACCTTCCCTTGGTAGCCCACACACAGGAATAACAGCACTAGGGATCTGTGCTTTCCCAGAGATGTCATATCTCATGGTGCTCGTCCTCGGCAGAGCCTGTTTCCGAAAAGACATACGACTGGCTCCTTCTCCCACAAGGAATGTGCCAGCCCTGAAAGCTGTTGCTGGTCCTGACCTTCCCATAGTAGCCCATACACAGGAACAACAGTACTGGGGATCTGTGCTTTCCCACAAATGTCATGTGTCATGGTGCTCGGTCTCGGCAGAGCCTGTTTCCGAAAAGGCAAACGTCTGGCTATTCCTCCTACGAGGAAGGAGACAGCCCTGTAAGCTGTTGCTGGTGTTTACCTTCCCTTGGTGACCTACTCACAGGCACAACAACACTGGGGATCTGTGCTTTCCCAGAGATGTCATATCTCATGGTGCTCGTTCTCAGCAGAGCCTGTTTCCGAAAAGTCAAACGTCTGGCTATTCCTCTTACGAGGAAGGAGACAGCCCTGAAAGCTGTTGCTGGTCTTCACCTTCCCGTGGTAGCCCACACACAGGAACAACAGCACTAGGGATAAGTGCTTTCCCAGAGATGTCATATCTCATGGTGCTCGTTCTCGGCAGAGCCTGTTTCCGAAAAGGCAAACGTCTGGCTATTCATCCTACGAGGAAGGAGACAGCCCTGAAAGCTGTTGCTGGTCTTCACCTTCCCGTGGTAGCCCACACACAGGAACAACAGCACTAGGGATAAGTGCTTACCCAGAGATGTCATATCTCATGGTGGTCGTTCTCGGCAGAGCCTGTTTCCGAAAAGACATACGACCGGCTCCTTCTCCCACAAGGAATGTGCCAGCCCTGAAAGCGGTTGCTGGTCTTCACCTTCCCTTGGTAGCCCACACACAGGAATAACAGCACTAGGGATCTGTGCTTTCCCAGAGATGTCATATCTCATGGTGCTCGTCCTCGGCAGAGCCTGTTTCCGAAAAGGCAAACGTCTGGCTATTCATCCTACGAGGAAGGAGACAGCCATGAAAGCTGTTGCTGGTCTTCACCTTCCCGTGGTAGCCCACACACAGGAACAACAGCACTAGGGATAAGTGCTTTCCCAGAGATGTCATATCTCATGGTGCTCGTTCACGACAGAGCCTGTTTCCGAAAAGACATACGACTGGCTCCTTCTCCCACAAGGAATGTGCCAGCCCTGAAAGCTGTTGCTGGTCCTGACCTTCCCATAGTAGCCCATACACAGGAACAACAGTACTGGGGATCTGTGCTTTCCCACAAATGTCATGTGTCATGGTGCTCGGTCTCGGCAGAGCCTGTTTCCGAAAAGGCAAACGTCTGGCTATTCCTCCTACGAGGAAGGAGACAGCCCTGTAAGCTGTTGCTGGTGTTTACCTTCCCTTGGTGACCTACTCACAGGCACAACAGCACTGGGGATCTGTGCTTTCCCAGAGATGTCATATCTCATGGTGCTCGTTCTCGGCAGAGCCTGTTTCCGAAAAGACATACGACCGGCTCCTTCTCCCACAAGGAATGTGCCAGCCCTGAAAGCGGTTGCTGGTCTTCACCTTCCCTTGGTAGCCCACACACAGGAATAACAGCACTAGGGATAAGTGCTTTCCCAGAGATGTCATATCTCATGGTGCTCGTCCTCGGCAGAGCCTGTTTCCGAAAAGGCAAACGTCTGGCTATTCCTCCTACGAGGAAGGAGACAGCCCTGAAAGCTGTTGCTGGTCTTCACCTTCCCGTGGTAGCCCACACACAGGAACAACAGCACTAGGGATAAGTGCTTACCCAGAGATGTCATATCTCATGGTGCTCGTTCACGACAGAGCCTGTTTCCGAAAAGACATACGACTGGCTCCTTCTCCCACAAGGAATGTGCCAGCCCTGAAAGCTGTTGCTGGTCCTGACCTTCCCATAGTAGCCCATACACAGGAACAACAGTACTGGGGATAAGTGCTTACCCAGAGATGTCATATCTCATGGTGCTCGTTCTCGGCAGAGCCTGTTTCCGAAAAGACATACGACCGGCTCCTTCTCCCACAAGGAATGTGCCAGCCCTGAAAGCAGTTGCTGGTCTTCACCTTCCCTTGGTAGCCCACACACAGGAATAACAGCACTAGGGATCTGTGCTTTCCCAGAGATGTCATATCTCATGGTGCTCGTCCTCGGCAGAGCCTGTTTCCGAAAAGGCAAACGTCTGGCTATTCATCCTACGAGGAAGGAGACAGCCCTGAAAGCTGTTGCTGGTCTTCACCTTCCCGTGGTAGCCCACACACAGGAACAACAGCACTAGGGATAAGTGCTTTCCCAGAGATGTCATATCTCATGGTGCTCGATCACGACAGAGCCTGTTTCCGAAAAGACATACGACTGGCTCCTTCTCCCACAAGGAATGTGCCAGCCCTGAAAGCTGTTGCTGGTCCTGACCTTCCCATAGTAGCCCATACACAGGAACAACAGTACTGGGGATCTGTGCTTTCCCACAAATGTCATGTGTCATGGTGCTCGGTCTCGGCAGAGCCTGTTTCCGAAAAGGCAAACGTCTGGCTATTCCTCCTACGAGGAAGGAGACAGCCCTGTAAGCTGTTGCTGGTGTTTACCTTCCCTTGGTGACCTACTCACAGGCACAACAACACTGGGGATCTGTGCTTTCCCAGAGATGTCATATCTCATGGTGCTCGTTCTCGGCAGAGCCTGTTTCCGAAAAGGCAAACGTCTGGCTATTCATCCTACGAGGAAGGAGACAGCCCTGAAAGCGGTTGCTGGTCTTCACCTTCCCTTGGTAGCCCACACACAGGAATAACAGCACTAGGGATCTGTGCTTTCCCAGAGATGTCATATCTCATGGTGCTCGTCCTCGGCAGAGCCTGTTTCCGAAAAGGCAAACGTCTGGCTATTCATCCTACGCGGAAGGAGACAGCCATGAAAGCTGTTGCTGGTCTTCACCTTCCCGTGGTAGCCCACACACAGGAACAACAGCACTAGGGATAAGTGCTTTCCCAGAGATGTCATATCTCATGGGGCTCGTTCACAACAGAGCCTGTTTCCGAAAAGACATACGACTGGCTCCTTCTCCCACAAGGAATGTGCCAGCCCTGAAAGCTGTTGCTGGTCCTGACCTTCCCATAGTAGCCCATACACAGGAACAACAGTACTGGGGATCTGTGCTTTCCCACAAATGTCATGTGTCATGGTGCTCGGTCTCGGCAGAGCCTGTTTCCGAAAAGGCAAACGTCTGGCTATTCCTCCTACGAGGAAGGAGACAGCCCTGTAAGCTGTTGCTGGTGTTTACCTTCCCTTGGTGACCTACTCACAGGCACAACAGCACTGGGGATCTGTGCTTTCCCAGAGATGTCATATCTCATGGTGCTCGTTCTCGGCAGAGCCTGTTTCCGAAAAGACATACGACTGGCTCCTTCTCCCACAAGGAATGTGCCAGCCCTGAAAGCGGTTGCTGGTCTTCACCTTCCCTTGGTAGCCCACACACAGGAATAACAGCACTAGGGATCTGTGCTTTCCCAGAGATGTCATATCTCATGGTGCTCGTCCTCGGCAGAGCCTGTTTCCGAAAAGGCAAACGTCTGGCTATTCCTCCTACGAGGAAGGAGACAGCCATGAAAGCTGTTGCTGGTCTTCACCTTCCCGTGGTAGCCCACACACAGGAACAACAGCACTAGGGATAAGTGCTTTCCCAGAGATGTCATATCTCATGGTGCTCGTCCTCGGCAGAGCCTGTTTCCGAAAAGGCAAACGTCTGGCTATTCCTGCTACGAGGAATGTGCAAGCCCTGAAAGCTGTTGCTGGTCTTCACCTTCCCGTGGTAGCCCACACACAGGAACAACAGCACTAGGGATAAGTGCTTACCCAGAGATGTCATATCTCATGGTGCTCGTTCTCGGCAGAGCCTGTTTCCGAAAAGACATACGACCGGCTCCTTCTCCCACAAGGAATGTGCCAGCCCTGAAAGCGGTTGCTGGTCTTCACCTTCCCTTGGTAGCCACACACAGGAATAACAGCACTAGGGATCTGTGCTTTCCCAGAGATGTCATATCTCATGGTGCTCGTCCTCGGCAGAGCCTGTTTCCGAAAAGGCAAACGTCTGGCTATTCCTCCTACGAGGAAGGAGACAGCCATGAAAGCTGTTGCTGGTCTTCACCTTCCCGTGGTAGCCCACACACAGGAACAACAGCACTAGGGATAAGTGCTTTCCCAGAGATGTCATATCTCATGGTGCTCGTTCACGACAGAGCCTGTTTCCGAAAAGACATACGACTGGCTCCTTCTCCCACAAGGAATGTGCCAGCCCTGAAAGCTGTTGCTGGTCCTGACCTTCCCATAGTAGCCCATACACAGGAACAACAGTACTGGGGATCTGTGCTTTCCCACAAATGTCATGTGTCATGGTGCTCGGTCTCGGCAGAGCCTGTTTCCGAAAAGGCAAACGTCTGGCTATTCCTCCTACGAGGAAGGAGACAGCCCTGTAAGCTGTTGCTGGTGTTTACCTTCCCTTGGTGACCTACTCACAGGCACAACAGCACTGGGGATCTGTGCTTTCCCAGAGATGTCATATCTCATGGTGCTCGTTCTCGGCAGAGCCTGTTTCCGAAAAGACATACGACTGGCTCCTTCTCCCACAAGGAATGTGCCAGCCCTGAAAGCGGTTGCTGGTCTTCACCTTCCCGTGGTAGCCCACACACAGGAATAACAGCACTAGGGATCTGTGCTTTCCCAGAGATGTCATATCTCATGGTGCTCGTCCTCGGCAGAGCCTGTTTCCGAAAAGGCAAACGTCTGGCTATTCCTCCTACGAGGAAGGAGACAGCCCTGAAAGCTGTTGCTGGTCTTCACCTTCCCGTGGTAGCCCACACACAGGAACAACAGCACTAGGGATCTGTGCTTTCCCAGAGATGTCATATCTCATGGTGCTCGTCCTCGGCAGAGCCTGTTTCCGAAAAGGCAAACGTCTGGCTATTCCTGCTACGAGGAATGTGCAAGCCCTGAAAGCTGTTGCTGGTCTTCACCTTCCCGTGGTAGCCCACACACAGGAACAACAGCACTAGGGATAAGTGCTTACCCAGAGATGTCATATCTCATGGTGCTCGTTCTCGGCAGAGCCTGTTTCCGAAAAGACATACGACCGGCTCCTTCTCCCACAAGGAATGTGCCAGCCCTGAAAGCAGTTGCTGGTCTTCACCTTCCCTTGGTAGCCCACACACAGGAATAACAGCACTAGGGATCTGTGCTTTCCCAGAGATGTCATATCTCATGGTGCTCGTCCTCGGCAGAGCCTGTTTCCGAAAAGGCAAACGTCTGGCTATTCCTCCTACGAGGAAGGAGACAGCCCTGAAAGCTGTTGCTGGTCTTCACCTTCCCGTGGTAGCCCACACACAGGAACAACAGCACTAGGGATAAGTGCTTTCCCAGAGATGTCATATCTCATGGTGCTCGTTCACGACAGAGCCTGTTTCCGAAAAGACATACGACTGGCTCCTTCTCCCACAAGGAATGTGCCAGCCCTGAAAGCTGTTGCTGGTCCTGACCTTCCCATAGTAGCCCATACACAGGAACAACAGTACTGGGGATCTGTGCTTTCCCACAAATGTCATGTGTCATGGTGCTCGGTCTCGGCAGAGCCTGTTTCCGAAAAGGCAAACGTCTGGCTATTCCTCCTACGAGGAAGGAGACAGCCCTGTAAGCTGTTGCTGGTGTTTACCTTCCCTTGGTGACCTACTCACAGGCACAACAGCACTGGGGATCTGTGCTTTCCCAGAGATGTCATATCTCATGGTGCTCATTCTCGGCAGAGCCTGTTTCCGAAAAGACATACGACCGGCTCCTTCTCCCACAAGGAATGTGCCAGCCCTGAAAGCGGTTGCTGGTCTTCACCTTCCCGTGGTAGCCCACACACAGGAATAACAGCACTAGGGATCTGTGCTTTCCCAGAGATGTCATATCTCATGGTGCTCGTCCTCGGCAGAGCCTGTTTCCGAAAAGGCAAACGTCTGGCTATTCCTCCTACGAGGAAGGAGACAGCCATGAAAGCTGTTGCTGGTCTTCACCTTCCCGTGGTAGCCCACACACAGGAACAACAGCACTAGGGATAAGTGCTTTCCCAGAGATGTCATATCTCATGGTGCTCATCCTCGGCAGAGCCTGTTTCCGAAAAGGCAAACGTCTGGCTATTCCTGCTACGAGGAATGTGCAAGCCCTGAAAGCTGTTGCTGGTCTTCACCTTCCCGTGGTAGCCCACACACAGGAACAACAGCACTAGGGATAAGTGCTTTCCCACAAATGTCATGTGTCATGGTGCTCGGTCTCGGCAGAGCCTGTTTCCGAAAAGGCAAACGTCTGGCTATTCCTCCTACGAGGAAGGAGACAGCCCTGTAAGCTGTTGCTGGTGTTTACCTTCCCTTGGTGACCTACTCACAGGCACAACAGCACTGGGGATCTGTGCTTTCCCAGAGATGTCATATCTCATGGTGCTCGTTCTCGGCAGAGCCTGTTTCCGAAAAGACATACGACTGGCTCCTTCTCCCACAAGGAATGTGCCAGCCCTGAAAGCGGTTGCTGGTCTTCACCTTCCCTTGGTAGCCCACACACAGGAATAACAGCACTAGGGATCTGTGCTTTCCCAGAGATGTCATATCTCATGGTGCTCGTCCTCGGCAGAGCCTGTTTCCGAAAAGGCAAACGTCTGGCTAATCCTCCTACGAGGAAGGAGACAGCCATGAAAGCTGTTGCTGGTCTTCACCTTCCCGTGGTAGCCCACACACAGGAACAACAGCACTAGGGATAAGTGCTTTCCCAGAGATGTCATATCTCATGGTGCTCGTCCTCGGCAGAGCCTGTTTCCGAAAAGGCAAACGTCTGGCTATTCCTCCTACGAGGAAGGAGACAGCCCTGAAAGCTGTTGCTGGTCTTCACCTTCCCGTGGTAGCCCACACACAGGAACAACAGCACTAGGGATAAGTGCTTACCCAGAGATGTCATATCTCATGGTGCTCGTTCTCGGCAGAGCCTGTTTCCGAAAAGACATACGACCGGCTCCTTCTCCCACAAGGAATGTGCCAGCCCTGAAAGCGGTTGCTGGTCTTCACCTTCCCTTGGTAGCCACACACAGGAATAACAGCACTAGGGATCTGTGCTTTCCCAGAGATGTCATATCTCATGGTGCTCGTCCTCGGCAGAGCCTGTTTCCGAAAAGGCAAACGTCTGGCTATTCCTCCTACGAGGAAGGAGACAGCCATGAAAGCTGTTGCTGGTCTTCACCTTCCCGTGGTAGCCCACACACAGGAACAACAGCACTAGGGATAAGTGCTTTCCCAGAGATGTCATATCTCATGGTGCTCGTTCACGACAGAGCCTGTTTCCGAAAAGACATACGACTGGCTCCTTCTCCCACAAGGAATGTGCCAGCCCTGAAAGCTGTTGCTGGTCCTGACCTTCCCATAGTAGCCCATACACAGGAACAACAGTACTGGGGATCTGTGCTTTCCCACAAATGTCATGTGTCATGGTGCTCGGTCTCGGCAGAGCCTGTTTCCGAAAAGGCAAACGTCTGGCTATTCCTCCTACGAGGAAGGAGACAGCCCTGTAAGCTGTTGCTGGTGTTTACCTTCCCTTGGTGACCTACTCACAGGCACAACAGCACTGGGGATCTGTGCTTTCCCAGAGATGTCATATCTCATGGTGCTCGTTCTCGGCAGAGCCTGTTTCCGAAAAGACATACGACTGGCTCCTTCTCCCACAAGGAATGTGCCAGCCCTGAAAGCGGTTGCTGGTCTTCACCTTCCCGTGGTAGCCCACACACAGGAATAACAGCACTAGGGATCTGTGCTTTCCCAGAGATGTCATATCTCATGGTGCTCGTCCTCGGCAGAGCCTGTTTCCGAAAAGGCAAACGTCTGGCTATTCCTCCTACGAGGAAGGAGACAGCCATGAAAGCTGTTGCTGGTCTTCACCTTCCCGTGGTAGCCCACACACAGGAACAACAGCACTAGGGATCTGTGCTTTCCCAGAGATGTCATATCTCATGGTGCTCGTCCTCGGCAGAGCCTGTTTCCGAAAAGGCAAACGTCTGGCTATTCCTGCTACGAGGAATGTGCAAGCCCTGAAAGCTGTTGCTGGTCTTCACCTTCCCGTGGTAGCCCACACACAGGAACAACAGCACTAGGGATAAGTGCTTACCCAGAGATGTCATATCTCATGGTGCTCGTTCTCGGCAGAGCCTGTTTCCGAAAAGACATACGACCGGCTCCTTCTCCCACAAGGAATGTGCCAGCCCTGAAAGCAGTGGCTGGTCTTCACCTTCCCTTGGTAGCCCACACACAGGAATAACAGCACTAGGGATCTGTGCTTTCCCAGAGATGTCATATCTCATGGTGCTCGTCCTCGGCAGAGCCTGTTTCCGAAAAGGCAAACGTCTGGCTATTCCTCCTACGAGGAAGGAGACAGCCCTGAAAGCTGTTGCTGGTCTTCACCTTCCCGTGGTAGCCCACACACAGGAACAACAGCACTAGGGATAAGTGCTTTCCCAGAGATGTCATATCTCATGGTGCTCGTTCACGACAGAGCCTGTTTCCGAAAAGACATACGACTGGCTCCTTCTCCCACAAGGAATGTGCCAGCCCTGAAAGCTGTTGCTGGTCCTGACCTTCCCATAGTAGCCCATACACAGGAACAACAGTACTGGGGATCTGTGCTTTCCCACAAATGTCATGTGTCATGGTGCTCGGTCTCGGCAGAGCCTGTTTCCGAAAAGGCAAACGTCTGGCTATTCCTCCTACGAGGAAGGAGACAGCCCTGTAAGCTGTTGCTGGTGTTTACCTTCCCTTGGTGACCTACTCACAGGCACAACAGCACTGGGGATCTGTGCTTTCCCAGAGATGTCATATCTCATGGTGCTCATTCTCGGCAGAGCCTGTTTCCGAAAAGACATACGACCGGCTCCTTCTCCCACAAGGAATGTGCCAGCCCTGAAAGCGGTTGCTGGTCTTCACCTTCCCTTGGTAGCCCACACACAGGAATAACAGCACTAGGGATCTGTGCTTTCCCAGAGATGTCATATCTCATGGTGCTCGTCCTCGGCAGAGCCTGTTTCCGAAAAGGCAAACGTCTGGCTATTCCTCCTACGAGGAAGGAGACAGCCATGAAAGCTGTTGCTGGTCTTCACCTTCCCGTGGTAGCCCACACACAGGAACAACAGCACTAGGGATAAGTGCTTTCCCAGAGATGTCATATCTCATGGTGCTCATCCTCGGCAGAGCCTGTTTCCGAAAAGGCAAACGTCTGGCTATTCATGCTACGAGGAATGTGCAAGCCCTGAAAGCTGTTGCTGGTCTTCACCTTCCCGTGGTAGCCCACACACAGGAACAACAGCACTAGGGATAAGTGCTTTCCCACAAATGTCATGTGTCATGGTGCTCGGTCTCGGCAGAGCCTGTTTCCGAAAAGGCAAACGTCTGGCTATTCCTCCTACGAGGAAGGAGACAGCCCTGTAAGCTGTTGCTGGTGTTTACCTTCCCTTGGTGACCTACTCACAGGCACAACAGCACTGGGGATCTGTGCTTTCCCAGAGATGTCATATCTCATGGTGCTCGTTCTCGGCAGAGCCTGTTTCCGAAAAGACATACGACTGGCTCCTTCTCCCACAAGGAATGTGCCAGCCCTGAAAGCGATTGCTGGTCTTCACCTTCCCGTGGTAGCCCACACACAGGAATAACAGCACTAGGGATCTGTGCTTTCCCAGAGATGTCATATCTCATGGTGCTCGTCCTCGGCAGAGCCTGTTTCCGAAAAGGCAAACGTCTGGCTATTCCTCCTACGAGGAAGGAGACAGCCATGAAAGCTGTTGCTGGTCTTCACCTTCCCGTGGTAGCCCACACACAGGAACAACAGCACTAGGGATAAGTGCTTTCCCAGAGATGTCATATCTCATGGTGCTCGTCCTCAGCAGAGCCTGTTTCCGAAAAGGCAAACGTCTGGCTATTCCTGCTACGAGGAATGTGCAAGCCCTGAAAGCTGTTGCTGGTCTTCACCTTCCCGTGGTAGCCCACACACAGGAACAACAGCACTAGGGATAAGTGCTTACCCAGAGATGTCATATCTCATGGTGCTCGTTCTCGGCAGAGCCTGTTTCCGAAAAGACATACGACCGGCTCCTTCTCCCACAAGGAATGTGCCAGCCCTGAAAGCGGTTGCTGGTCTTCACCTTCCCTTGGTAGCCCACACACAGGAATAACAGCACTAGGGATCTGTGCTTTCCCAGAGATGTCATATCTCATGGTGCTCGTCCTCGGCAGAGCCTGTTTCCGAAAAGGCAAACGTCTGGCTATTCATCCTACGAGGAAGGAGACAGCCATGAAAGCTGTTGCTGGTCTTCACCTTCCCGTGGTAGCCCACACACAGGAACAACAGCACTAGGGATAAGTGCTTTCCCAGAGATGTCATATCTCATGGTGCTCGTTCACGACAGAGCCTGTTTCCGAAAAGACATACGACTGGCTCCTTCTCCCACAAGGAATGTGCCAGCCCTGAAAGCTGTTGCTGGTCCTGACCTTCCCATAGTAGCCCATACACAGGAACAACAGTACTGGGGATCTGTGCTTTCCCACAAATGTCATGTGTCATGGTGCTCGGTCTCGGCAGAGCCTGTTTCCGAAAAGGCAAACGTCTGGCTATTCCTCCTACGAGGAAGGAGACAGCCCTGTAAGCTGTTGCTGGTGTTTACCTTCCCTTGGTGACCTACTCACAGGCACAACAGCACTGGGGATCTGTGCTTTCCCAGAGATGTCATATCTCATGGTGCTCGTTCTCGGCAGAGCCTGTTTCCGAAAAGGCAAACGTCTGGCTATTCCTCCTACGAGGAAGGAGACAGCCCTGAAAGCTGTTGCTGGTCTTCACCTTCCCGTGGTAGCCCACACACAGGAACAACAGCACTAGGGATCTGTGCTTTCCCAGAGATGTCATATCTCATGGTGCTCGTTCTCGGCAGTGCCTGTTTCCGAAAAGGCAAACGTCTGGCTATTCCTCCTACGAGGAAGGAGACAGCCCTGAAAGCTGTTGCTGGTCTTCACCTTCCCGTGGTAGCCCACACACAGGAACAACAGCACTAGGGATAAGTGCTTACCCAGAGATGTCATATCTCATGGTGCTCGTTCACGACAGAGCCTGTTTCCGAAAAGACATACGACTGGCTCCTTCTCCCACAAGGAATGTGCCAGCCCTGAAAGCTGTTGCTGGTCCTGACCTTCCCATAGTAGCTCATACACAGGAACAACAGTACTGGGGATCTGTGCTTTCCCACAAATGTCATGTGTCATGGTGCTCGGTCTCGGCAGAGCCTGTTTCCGAAAAGGCAAACGTCTGGCTATTCCTCCTACGAGGAAGGAGACAGCCCTGTAAGCTGTTGCTGGTGTTTACCTTCCCTTGGTGACCTACTCACAGGCACAACAGCACTGGGGATCTGTGCTTTCCCAGAGATGTCATATCTCATGGTGCTCGTTCTCGGCAGAGCCTGTTTCCGAAAAGTCAAACGTCTGGCTATTCCTCCTACGAGGAAGGAGACAGCCCTGAAAGCTGTTGCTGGTCTTCACCTTCCCGTGGTAGCCCACACACAGGAACAACAGCACTAGGGATAAGTGCTTTCCCAGAGATGTCATATCTCATGGTGCTCGTTCTCGGCAGAGCCTGTTTCCGAAAAGGCAAACGTCTGGCTATTCCTCCTACGAGGAAGGAGACAGCCCTGAAAGCTGTTGCTGGTCTTCACCTTCCCGTGGTAGCCCACACACAGGAACAACAGCACTAGGGATAAGTGCTTTCCCAGAGATGTCATATCTCATGGTGCTCGTTCACGACAGAGCCTGTTTCCGAAAAGACATACGACTGGCTCCTTCTCCCACAAGGAATGTGCCAGCCCTGAAAGCTGTTGCTGGTCCTGACCTTCCCATAGTAGCCCATACACAGGAACAACAGTACTGGGGATCTGTGCTTTCCCACAAATGTCATGTGTCATGGTGCTCGGTCTCGGCAGAGCCTGTTTCCGAAAAGGCAAACGTCTGGCTATTCCTCCTACGAGGAAGGAGACAGCCCTGTAAGCTGTTGCTGGTGTTTACCTTCCCTTGGTGACCTACTCACAGGCACAACAGCACTGGGGATCTGTGCTTTCCCAGAGATGTCATATCTCATGGTGCTCGTTCTCGGCAGAGCCTGTTTCCGAAAAGACATACGACCGGCTCCTTCTCCCACAAGGAATGTGCCAGCCCTGAAAGCGGTTGCTGGTCTTCACCTTCCCGTGGTAGCCCAGACACAGGAATAACAGCACTAGGGATCTGTGCTTTCCCAGAGATGTCATATCTCATGGTGCTCGTCCTCGGCAGAGCCTGTTTCCGAAAAGGCAAACGTCTGGCTATTCCTCCTACGAGGAAGGAGACAGCCATGAAAGCTGTTGCTGGTCTTCACCTTCCCGTGGTAGCCCACACACAGGAACAACAGCACTAGGGATAAGTGCTTTCCCAGAGATGTCATATCTCATGGTGCTCGTCCTCGGCAGAGCCTGTTTCCGAAAAGGCAAACGTCTGGCTATTCCTGCTACGAGGAATGTGCAAGCCCTGAAAGCTGTTGCTGGTCTTCACCTTCCCGTGGTAGCCCACACACAGGAACAACAGCAGTAGGGATAAGTGCTTACCCAGAGATGTCATATCTCATGGTGCTCGTTCTCGGCAGAGCCTGTTTCCGAAAAGACATACGACCGGCTCGTTCTCCCACAAGGAATGTGCCAGCCCTGAAAGCGGTTGCTGGTCTTCACCTTCCCTTGGTAGCCACACACAGGAATAACAGCACTAGGGTTCTGTGCTTTCCCAGAGATGTCATATCTCATGGTGCTCGTCCTCGGCAGAGCCTGTTTCCGAAAAGGCAAACGTCTGGCTATTCCTCCTACGAGGAAGGAGACAGCCCTGAAAGCTGTTGCTGGTCTTCACCTTCCCGTGGTAGCCCACACACAGGAACAACAGCACTAGGGATAAGTGCTTTCCCAGAGATGTCATATCTCATGGTGCTCGTTCACGACAGAGCCTGTTTCCGAAAAGGCATACGACTGGCTCCTTCTCCCACAAGGAATGTGCCAGCCCTGAAAGCTGTTGCTGGTCCTGACCTTCCCATAGTAGCCCATACACAGGAACAACAGTACTGGGGATCTGTGCTTTCCCACAAATGTCATGTGTCATGGTGCTCGGTCTCGGCAGAGCCTGTTTCCGAAAAGGCAAACGTCTGGCTATTCCTCCTACGAGGAAGGAGACAGCCCTGTAAGCTGTTGCTGGTGTTTACCTTCCCTTGGTGACCTACTCACAGGCACAACAGCACTGGGGATCTGTGCTTTCCCAGAGATGTCATATCTCATGGTGCTCGTTCTCGGCAGAGCCTGTTTCCGAAAAGACATACGACTGGCTCCTTCTCCCACAAGGAATGTGCCAGCCCTGAAAGCGGTTGCTGGTCTTCACCTTCCCGTGGTAGCCCACACACAGGAATAACAGCACTAGGGATCTGTGCTTTCCCAGAGATGTCATATCTCATGGTGCTCGTTCTCGGCAGAGCCTGTTTCCGAAAAGGCAAAAGTCTGGCTATTCCTCCTACGAGGAAGGAGACAGCCATGAAAGCTGTTGCTGGTCTTCACCTTCCCGTGGTAGCCCACACACAGGAACAACAGCACTAGGGATCTGTGCTTTCCCAGAGATGTCATATCTCATGGTGCTCGTCCTCGGCAGAGCCTGTTTCCGAAAAGGCAAACGTCTGGCTATTCCTCCTACGAGGAAGGAGACAGCCCTGAAAGCTGTTGCTGGTCTTCACCTTCCCGTGGTAGCCCACACACAGGAACAACAGCACTAGGGATAAGTGCTTACGCAGAGATGTCATATCTCATGGTGCTCGTTCTCGGCAGAGCCTGTTTCCAAAAAGACATACGACCGGCTCCTTCTCCCACAAGGAATGTGCCAGCCCTGAAAGCAGTTGCTGGTCTTCACCTTCCCTTGGTAGCCCACACACAGGCACAACAACACTGGGGATCTGTGCTTTCCCAGAGATGTCATATCTCATGGTGCTCGTCCTCGGCAGAGCCTGTTTCCGAAAAGGCAAACGTCTGGCTATTCCTCCTACGAGGAAGGAGACAGCCCTGAAAGCTGTTGCTGGTCTTCACCTTCCCGTGGTAGCCCACACACAGGAACAACAGCACTAGGGATAAGTGCTTACCCAGAGATGTCATATCTCATGGTGCTCGTTCACGACAGAGCCTGTTTCCGAAAAGACATACGACTGGCTCCTTCTCCCACAAGGAATGTGCCAGCCCTGAAAGCTGTTGCTGGTCCTGACCTTCCCATAGTAGCCCATACACAGGAACAACAGTACTGGGGATCTGTGCTTTCCCACAAATATCATATCTCATGGTGCTCGTTCTCGGCAGAGCCTGTTTCCGAAAAGGCAAACGTCTGGCTATTCCTCCTACGAGGAAGGAGACAGCCCTGAAAGCTGTTGCTGGTCTTCACCTTCCCGTGGTAGCCCACACACAGGAACAACAGCACTAGGGATAAGTGCTTTCCCAGAAATGTCATATCTCATGGTGCTCGTTCTCGGCAGAGCCTGTTTCCGAAAAGACATACGACCGGCTCCTTCTCCCACAAGGAATGTGCCAGCCCTGAAAGCGGTTGCTGGTCTTCACCTTCCCTTGGTAGCCCACACACAGGAATAACAGCACTAGGGATCTGTGCTTTCCCAGAGATGTCATATCTCATGGTGCTCGTCCTCGGCAGAGCCTGTTTCCGAAAAGGCAAACGTCTGGCTATTCATCCTACGAGGAAGGAGACAGCCATGAAAGCTGTTGCTGGTCTTCACCTTCCCGTGGTAGCCCACACACAGGAACAACAGCACTAGGGATAAGTGCTTTCCCAGAGATGTCATATCTCATGGTGCTCGTTCACGACAGAGCCTGTTTCCGAAAAGACATACGACTGGCTCCTTCTCCCACAAGGAATGTGCCAGCCCTGAAAGCTGTTGCTGGTCCTGACCTTCCCATAGTAGCCCATACACAGGAACAACAGTACTGGGGATCTGTGCTTTCCCACAAATGTCATGTGTCATGGTGCTCGGTCTCGGCAGAGCCTGTTTCCGAAAAGGCAAACGTCTGGCTATTCCTCCTACGAGGAAGGAGACAGCCCTGTAAGCTGTTGCTGGTGTTTACCTTCCCTTGGTGACCTACTCACAGGCACAACAGCACTGGGGATCTGTGCTTTCCCAGAGATGTCATATCTCATGGTGCTCGTTCTCGGCAGAGCCTGTTTCCGAAAAGGCAAACGTCTGGCTATTCCTCCTACGAGGAAGGAGACAGCCCTGAAAGCTGTTGCTGGTCTTCACCTTCCCGTGGTAGCCCACACACAGGAACAACAGCACTAGGGATCTGTGCTTTCCCAGAGATGTCATATCTCATGGTGCTCGTTCTCGGCAGAGCCTGTTTCCGAAAAGGCAGACGTCTGGCTATTCCTCCTACGAGGAAGGAGACAGCCCTGAAAGCTCTTGCTGGTCTTCACCTTCCCGTGGTAGCCCACACACAGGAACAACAGCACTAGGGATAAGTGCTTACCCAGAGATGTCATATCTCATGGTGCTCGTTCACGACAGAGCCTGTTTCCGAAAAGACATACGACTGGCTCCTTCTCCCACAAGGAATGTGCCAGCCCTGAAAGCTGTTGCTGGTCCTGACCTTCCCATAGTAGCTCATACACAGGAACAACAGTACTGGGGATCTGTGCTTTCCCACAAATGTCATGTGTCATGGTGCTCGGTCTCGGCAGAGCCTGTTTCCGAAAAGGCAAACGTCTGGCTATTCCTCCTACGAGGAAGGAGACAGCCCTGTAAGCTGTTGCTGGTGTTTACCTTCCCTTGGTGACCTACTCACAGGCACAACAGCACTGGGGATCTGTGCTTTCCCAGAGATGTCATATCTCATGGTGCTCGTTCTCGGCAGAGCCTGTTTCCGAAAAGTCAAACGTCTGGCTATTCCTCCTACGAGGAAGGAGACAGCCCTGAAAGCTGTTGCTGGTCTTCACCTTCCCGTGGTAGCCCACACACAGGAACAACAGCACTAGGGATAAGTGCTTTCCCAGAGATGTCATATCTCATGGTGCTCGTTCTCGGCAGAGCCTGTTTCCGAAAAGGCAAACGTCTGGCTATTCCTCCTACGAGGAAGGAGACAGCCCTGAAAGCTGTTGCTGGTCTTCACCTTCCCGTGGTAGCCCACACACAGGAACAACAGCACTAGGGATAAGTGCTTTCCCAGAGATGTCATATCTCATGGTGCTCGTTCACGACAGAGCCTGTTTCCGAAAAGACATACGACTGGCTCCTTCTCCCACAAGGAATGTGCCAGCCCTGAAAGCTGTTGCTGGTCCTGACCTTCCCATAGTAGCCCATACACAGGAACAACAGTACTGGGGATCTGTGCTTTCCCACAAATGTCATGTGTCATGGTGCTCGGTCTCGGCAGAGCCTGTTTCCGAAAAGGCAAACGTCTGGCTATTCCTCCTACGAGGAAGGAGACAGCCCTGTAAGCTGTTGCTGGTGTTTACCTTCCCTTGGTGACCTACTCACAGGCACAACAGCACTGGGGATCTGTGCTTTCCCAGAGATGTCATATCTCATGGTGCTCGTTCTCGGCAGAGCCTGTTTCCGAAAAGACATACGACCGGCTCCTTCTCCCACAAGGAATGTGCCAGCCCTGAAAGCGGTTGCTGGTCTTCACCTTCCCTTGGTAGCCCAGACACAGGAATAACAGCACTAGGGATCTGTGCTTTCCCAGAGATGTCATATCTCATGGTGCTCGTCCTCGGCAGAGCCTGTTTCCGAAAAGGCAAACGTCTGGCTATTCCTCCTACGAGGAAGGAGACAGCCCTGAAAGCTGTTGCTGGTCTTCACCTTCCCGTGGTAGCCCACACACAGGAACAACAGCACTAGGGATAAGTGCTTTCCCAGAGATGTCATATCTCATGGTGCTCGTCCTCGGCAGAGCCTGTTTCCGAAAAGGCAAACGTCTGGCTATTCCTGCTACGAGGAATGTGCAAGCCCTGAAAGCTGTTGCTGGTCTTCACCTTCCCGTGGTAGCCCACACACAGGAACAACAGCAGTAGGGATAAGTGCTTACCCAGAGATGTCATATCTCATGGTGCTCGTTCTCGGCAGAGCCTGTTTCCGAAAAGACATACGACCGGCTCGTTCTCCCACAAGGAATGTGCCAGCCCTGAAAGCGGTTGCTGGTCTTCACCTTCCCTTGGTAGCCACACACAGGAATAACAGCACTAGGGTTCTGTGCTTTCCCAGAGATGTCATATCTCATGGTGCTCGTCCTCGGCAGAGCCTGTTTCCGAAAAGGCAAACGTCTGGCTATTCCTCCTACGAGGAAGGAGACAGCCCTGAAAGCTGTTGCTGGTCTTCACCTTCCCGTGGTAGCCCACACACAGGAACAACAGCACTAGGGATAAGTGCTTTCCCAGAGATGTCATATCTCATGGTGCTCGTTCACGACAGAGCCTGTTTCCGAAAAGGCATACGACTGGCTCCTTCTCCCACAAGGAATGTGCCAGCCCTGAAAGCTGTTGCTGGTCCTGACCTTCCCATAGTAGCCCATACACAGGAACAACAGTACTGGGGATCTGTGCTTTCCCACAAATGTCATGTGTCATGGTGCTCGGTCTCGGCAGAGCCTGTTTCCGAAAAGGCAAACGTCTGGCTATTCCTCCTACGAGGAAGGAGACAGCCCTGTAAGCTGTTGCTGGTGTTTACCTTCCCTTGGTGACCTACTCACAGGCACAACAGCACTGGGGATCTGTGCTTTCCCAGAGATGTCATATCTCATGGTGCTCGTTCTCGGCAGAGCCTGTTTCCGAAAAGACATACGACTGGCTCCTTCTCCCACAAGGAATGTGCCAGCCCTGAAAGCGGTTGCTGGTCTTCACCTTCCCGTGGTAGCCCACACACAGGAATAACAGCACTAGGGATCTGTGCTTTCCCAGAGATGTCATATCTCATGGTGCTCGTTCTCGGCAGAGCCTGTTTCCGAAAAGGCAAACGTCTGGCTATTCCTCCTACGAGGAAGGAGACAGCCATGAAAGCTGTTGCTGGTCTTCACCTTCCCGTGGTAGCCCACACACAGGAACAACAGCACTAGGGATCTGTGCTTTCCCAGAGATGTCATATCTCATGGTGCTCGTCCTCGGCAGAGCCTGTTTCCGAAAAGGCAAACGTCTGGCTATTCCTCCTACGAGGAAGGAGACAGCCCTGAAAGCTGTTGCTGGTCTTCACCTTCCCGTGGTAGCCCACACACAGGAACAACAGCACTAGGGATAAGTGCTTACCCAGAGATGTCATATCTCATGGTGCTCGTTCTCGGCAGAGCCTGTTTCCAAAAAGACATACGACCGGGTCCTTCTCCCACAAGGAATGTGCCAGCCCTGAAAGCAGTTGCTGGTCTTCACCTTCCCTTGGTAGCCCACACACAGGAATAACAGCACTAGGGATCTGTGCTTTCCCAGAGATGTCATATCTCATGGTGCTCGTCCTCGGCAGAGCCTGTTTCCGAAAAGGCAAACGTCTGGCTATTCCTCCTACGAGGAAGGAGACAGCCCTGAAAGCTGTTGCTGGTCTTCACCTTCCCGTGGTAGCCCACACACAGGAACAACAGCACTAGGGATAAGTGCTTACCCAGAGATGTCATATCTCATGGTGCTCGTTCACGACAGAGCCTGTTTCCGAAAAGACATACGACTGGCTCCTTCTCCCACAAGGAATGTGCCAGCCCTGAAAGCTGTTGCTGGTCCTGACCTTCCCATAGTAGCCCATACACAGGAACAACAGTACTGGGGATCTGTGCTTTCCCACAAATATCATATCTCATGGTGCTCGTTCTCGGCAGAGCCTGTTTCCGAAAAGACATACGACTGGCTATTCCTCCTACGAGGAAGGAGACAGCCCTGAAAGCTGTTGCTGGTCTTCACCTTCCCGTGGTAGCCCACACACAGGAACAACAGCACTAGGGATAAGTGCTTTCCCAGAAATGTCATATCTCATGGTGCTCGTTCTCGGCAGAGCCTGTTTCCGAAAAGGCAAACGTCTGGCTATTCCTCCTACGAGGAAGGAGACAGCCCTGAAAGCTGTTGCTGGTCTTCACCTTCCCGTGGTAGCCCACACACAGGAACAACAGCACTAGGGATAAGTGCTTACCCAGAGATGTCATATCTCATGGTGCTCGTTCACGACAGAGCCTGTTTCCGAAAAGACATACGACTGGCTCCTTCTCCCACAAGGAATGTGCCAGCCCTGAAAGCTGTTGCTGGTCCTGACCTTCCCATAGTAGCTCATACACAGGAACAACAGTACTGGGGATCTGTGCTTTCCCACAAATGTCATGTGTCATGGTGCTCGGTCTCGGCAGAGCCTGTTTCCGAAAAGGCAAACGTCTGGCTATTCCTCCTACGAGGAAGGAGACAGCCCTGTAAGCTGTTGCTGGTGTTTACCTTCCCTTGGTGACCTACTCACAGGCACAACAACACTGGGGATCTGTGCTTTCCCAGAGATGTCATATCTCATGGTGCTCGTTCTCGGCAGAGCCTGTTTCCGAAAAGTCAAACGTCTGGCTATTCCTCCTACGAGGAAGGAGACAGCCCTGAAAGCTGTTGCTGGTCTTCACCTTCCCGTGGTAGCCCACACACAGGAACAACAGCACTAGGGATAAGTGCTTTCCCAGAGATGTCATATCTCATGGTGCTCGTTCTCGGCAGAGCCTGTTTCCGAAAAGGCAAACGTCTGGCTATTCATCCTACGAGGAAGGAGACAGCCCTGAAAGCTGTTGCTGGTCTTCACCTTCCCGTGGTAGCCCACACACAGGAACAACAGCACTAGGGATAAGTGCTTACCCAGAGATGTCATATCTCATGGTGCTCGTTCTCGGCAGAGCCTGTTTCCGAAAAGACAGACGACCGGCTCCTTCTCCCACAAGGAATGTGCCAGCCCTGAAAGCGGTTGCTGGTCTTCACCTTCCCTTGGTAGCCCACACACAGGAATAACAGCACTAGGGATCTGTGCTTTCCCAGAGATGTCATATCTCATGGTGCTCGTCCTCGGCAGAGCCTGTTTCCGAAAAGGCAAACGTCTGGCTATTCCTCCTACGAGGAAGGAGACAGCCCTGAAAGCTGTTGCTGGTCTTCACCTTCCCGTGGTAGCCCACACACAGGAACAACAGCACTAGGGATAAGTGCTTTCCCAGAGATGTCATATCTCATGGTGCTCGTTCACGACAGAGCCTGTTTCCGAAAAGGCAAACGTCTGGCTATTCCTCCTACGAGGAAGGAGACAGCCCTGTAAGCTGTTGCTGGTGTTTACCTTCCCTTGGTGACCTACTCACAGGCACAACAGCACTGGGGATCTGTGCTTTCCCAGAGATGTCATATCTCATGGTGCTCGTTCTCGGCAGAGCCTGTTTCCGAAAAGACATACGACCGGCTCCTTCTCCCACAAGGAATGTGCCAGCCCTGAAAGCGGTTGCTGGTCTTCACCTTCCCGTGGTAGACCACACACAGGAATAACAGCACTAGGGATCTGTGCTTTCCCAGAGATGTCATATCTCATGGTGCTCGTCCTCGGCAGAGCCTGTTTCCGAAAAGGCAAACGTCTGGCTATTCCTCCTACGAGGAAGGAGACAGCCATGAAAGCTGTTGCTGGTCTTCACCTTCCCGTGGTAGCCCACACACAGGAACAACAGCACTAGGGATAAGTGCTTTCCCAGAGATGTCATATCTCATGGTGCTCGTCCTCGGCAGAGCCTGTTTCCGAAAAGGCAAACGTCTGGCTATTCCTGCTACGAGGAATGTGCAAGCCCTGAAAGCTGTTGCTGGTCTTCACCTTCCCGTGGTAGCCCACACACAGGAACAACAGCACTAGGGATAAGTGCTTACCCAGAGATGTCATATCTCATGGTGCTCGTTCTCGGCAGAGCCTGTTTCCGAAAAGACATACGACCGGCTCCTTCTCCCACAAGGAATGTGCCAGCCCTGAAAGCGGTTGCTGGTCTTCACCTTCCCTTGGTAGCCACACACAGGAATAACAGCACTAGGGATCTGTGCTTTCCCAGAGATGTCATATCTCATGGTGCTCGTCCTCGGCAGAGCCTGTTTCCGAAAAGGCAAACGTCTGGCTATTCCTCCTACGAGGAAGGAGACAGCCATGAAAGCTGTTGCTGGTCTTCACCTTCCCGTGGTAGCCCACACACAGGAACAACAGCACTAGGGATCTGTGCTTTCCCAGAGATGTCATATCTCATGGTGCTCGTCCTCGGCAGAGCCTGTTTCCGAAAAGGCAAACGTCTGGCTATTCCTCCTACGACGAAGGAGACAGCCCTGAAAGCTGTTGCTGGTCTTCACCTTCCCGTGGTAGCCCACACACAGGAACAACAGCACTAGGGATAAGTGCTTACCCAGAGATGTCATATCTCAGGGTGGTCGTTCTCGGCAGAGCCTGTTTCCGAAAAGACATACGACCGGCTCCTTCTCCCACAAGGAATGTGCCAGCCCTGAAAGCGGTTGCTGGTCTTCACCTTCCCTTGGTAGCCCACACACAGGAATAACAGCACTAGGGATCTGTGCTTTCCCAGAGATGTCATATCTCATGGTGCTCGTCCTCGGCAGAGCCTGTTTCCGAAAAGGCAAACGTCTGGCTATTCCTCCTACGAGGAAGGAGACAGCCCTGAAAGCTGTTGCTGGTCTTCACCTTCCCGTGGTAGCCCACACACAGGAACAACAGCACTAGGGATAAGTGCTTTCCCAGAGATGTCATATCTCATGGTGCTCGTTCACGACAGAGCCTGTTTCCGAAAAGACATACGACCGGCTCCTTCTCCCACAAGGAATGTGCCAGCCCTGAAAGCGGTTGCTGGTCTTCACCTTCCCTTGGTAGCCCAGACACAGGAATAACAGCACTAGGGATCTGTGCTTTCCCAGAGATGTCATATCTCATGGTGCTCGTCCTCGGCAGAGCCTGTTTCCGAAAAGGCAAACGTCTGGCTATTCCTCCTACGAGGAAGGAGACAGCCATGTAAGCTGTTGCTGGTCTTCACCTTCCCGTGGTAGCCCACACACAGGAACAACAGCACTAGGGATAAGTGCTTTCCCAGAGATGTCATATCTCATGGTGCTCGTCCTCGGCAGAGCCTGTTTCCGAAAAGGCAAACGTCTGGCTATTCCTGCTACGAGGAATGTGCAAGCCCTGAAAGCTGTTGCTGGTCTTCACCTTCCCGTGGTAGCCCACACACAGGAACAACAGCACTAGGGATAAGTGCTTACCCAGAGATGTCATATCTCATGGTGCTCGTTCTCGGCAGAGCCTGTTTCCGAAAAGGCAAACGTCTGGCTATTCCTCCTACGAGGAAGGAGACAGCCATGAAAGCTGTTGCTGGTCTTCACCTTCCCGTGGTAGCCCACACACAGGAACAACAGCACTAGGGATAAGTGCTTTCCCAGAGATGTCATATCTCATGGTGCTCGTTCACGACAGAGCCTGTTTCCGAAAAGACATACGACTGGCTCCTTCTCCCACAAGGAATGTGCCAGCCCTGAAAGCTGTTGCTGGTCCTGACCTTCCCATAGTAGCCCATACACAGGAACAACAGTACTGGGGATCTGTGCTTTCCCACAAATGTCATGTGTCATGGTGCTCGGTCTCGGCAGAGCCTGTTTCCGAAAAGGCAAACGTCTGGCTATTCCTCCTACGAGGAAGGAGACAGCCCTGTAAGCTGTTGCTGGTGTTTACCTTCCCTTGGTGACCTACTCACAGGCACAACAGCACTGGGGATCTGTGCTTTCCCAGAGATGTCATATCTCATGGTGCTCGTTCTCGGCAGAGCCTGTTTCCGAAAAGACATACGACTGGCTCCTTCTCCCACAAGGAATGTGCCAGCCCTGAAAGCGGTTGCTGGTCTTCACCTTCCCGTGGTAGCCCACACACAGGAATAACAGCACTAGGGATCTGTGCTTTCCCAGAGATGTCATATCTCATGGTGCTCGTTCTCGGCAGAGCCTGTTTCCGAAAAGGCAAACGTCTGGCTATTCCTCCTACGAGGAAGGAGACAGCCATGAAAGCTGTTGCTGGTCTTCACCTTCCCGTGGTAGCCCACACACAGGAACAACAGCACTAGGGATCTGTGCTTTCCCAGAGATGTCATATCTCATGGTGCTCGTCCTCGGCAGAGCCTGTTTCCGAAAAGGCAAACGTCTGGCTATTCCTGCTACGAGGAATGTGCAAGCCCTGAAAGCTGTTGCTGGTCTTCACCTTCCCGTGGTAGCCCACACACAGGAACAACAGCACTAGGGATAAGTGCTTACCCAGAGATGTCATATCTCATGGTGCTCGTTCTCGGCAGAGCCTGTTTCCGAAAAGACATACGACCGGCTCCTTCTCCCACAAGGAATGTGCCAGCCCTGAAAGCAGTTGCTGGTCTTCACCTTCCCTTGGTAGCCCACACACAGGAATAACAGCACTAGGGATCTGTGCTTTCCCAGAGATGTCATATCTCATGGTGCTCGTCCTCGGCAGAGCCTGTTTCCGAAAAGGCAAACGTCTGGCTATTCCTCCTACGAGGAAGGAGACAGCCCTGAAAGCTGTTGCTGGTCTTCACCTTCCCGTGGTAGCCCACACACAGGAACAACAGCACTAGGGATAAGTGCTTACCCAGAGATGTCATATCTCATGGTGCTCGTTCACGACAGAGCCTGTTTCCGAAAAGACATACGACTGGCTCCTTCTCCCACAAGGAATGTGCCAGCCCTGAAAGCTGTTGCTGGTCCTGACCTTCCCATAGTAGCCCATACACAGGAACAACAGTACTGGGGATCTGTGCTTTCCCACAAATGTCATGTGTCATGGTGCTCGGTCTCGGCAGAGCCTGTTTCCGAAAAGGCAAACGTCTGGCTATTCCTCCTACGAGGAAGGAGACAGCCCTGTAAGCTGTTGCTGGTGTTTACCTTCCCTTGGTGACCTACTCACAGGCACAACAGCACTGGGGATCTGTGCTTTCCCAGAGATGTCATATCTCATGGTGCTCGTTCTCGGCAGAGCCTGTTTCCGAAAAGACAAACGTCTGGCTATTCCTCCTACGAGGAAGGAGACAGCCCTGAAAGCTGTTGCTGGTCTTCACCTTCCCGTGGTAGCCCACACACAGGAACAACAGCACTAGGGATAAGTGCTTACCCAGAGATGTCATATCTCATGGTGCTCGTTCACGACAGAGCCTGTTTCCGAAAAGACATACGACCGGCTCCTTCTCCCACAAGGAATGTGCCAGCCCTGAAAGCGGTTGCTGGTCTTCACCTTCCCGTGGTAGCCCACACACAGGAACAACAGCACTAGGGATAAGTGCTTTCCCAGAGATGTCATATCTCATGGTGCTCGTCCTCGGCAGAGCCTGTTTCCGAAAAGGCAAACGTCTGGCTATTCCTGCTACGAGGAATGTGCAAGCCCTGAAAGCTGTTGCTGGTCTTCACCTTCCCGTGGTAGCCCACACACAGGAACAACAGCACTAGGGATAAGTGCTTACCCAGAGATGTCATATCTCATGGTGCTCGTTCTCGGCAGAGCCTGTTTCCGAAAAGGCAAACGTCTGGCTATTCCTCCTACGAGGAAGGAGACAGCCATGAAAGCTGTTGCTGGTCTTCACCTTCCCGTGGTAGCCCACACACAGGAACAACAGCACTAGGGATAAGTGCTTACCCAGAGATGTCATATCTCATGGTGCTCGTTCACGACAGAGCCTGTTTCCGAAAAGACATACGACTGGCTCCTTCTCCCACAAGGAATGTGCCAGCCCTGAAAGCTGTTGCTGGTCCTGACCTTCCCATAGTAGCCCATACACAGGAACAACAGTACTGGGGATCTGTGCTTTCCCACAAATGTCATGTGTCATGGTGCTCGGTCTCGGCAGAGCCTGTTTCCGAAAAGGCAAACGTCTGGCTATTCCTCCTACGAGGAAGGAGACAGCCCTGTAAGCTGTTGCTGGTGTTTACCTTCCCTTGGTGACCTACTCACAGGCACAACAGCACTGGGGATCTGTGCTTTCCCAGAGATGTCATATCTCATGGTGCTCGTTCTCGGCAGAGCCTGTTTCCGAAAAGACATACGACTGGCTCCTTCTCCCACAAGGAATGTGCCAGCCCTGAAAGCGGTTGCTGGTCTTCACCTTCCCGTGGTAGCCCACACACAGGAATAACAGCACTAGGGATCTGTGCTTTCCCAGAGATGTCATATCTCATGGTGCTCGTTCTCGGCAGAGCCTGTTTCCGAAAAGGCAAACGTCTGGCTATTCCTCCTACGAGGAAGGAGACAGCCATGAAAGCTGTTGCTGGTCTTCACCTTCCCGTGGTAGCCCACACACAGGAACAACAGCACTAGGGATCTGTGCTTTCCCAGAGATGTCATATCTCATGGTGCTCGTCCTCGGCAGAGCCTGTTTCCGAAAAGGCAAACGTCTGGCTATTCCTGCTACGAGGAATGTGCAAGCCCTGAAAGCTGTTGCTGGTCTTCACCTTCCCGTGGTAGCCCACACACAGGAACAACAGCACTAGGGATAAGTGCTTACCCAGAGATGTCATATCTCATGGTGCTCGTTCTCGGCAGAGCCTGTTTCCGAAAAGACATACGACCGGCTCCTTCTCCCACAAGGAATGTGCCAGCCCTGAAAGCAGTTGCTGGTCTTCACCTTCCCTTGGTAGCCCACACACAGGAATAACAGCACTAGGGATCTGTGCTTTCCCAGAGATGTCATATCTCATGGTGCTCGTCCTCGGCAGAGCCTGTTTCCGAAAAGGCAAACGTCTGGCTATTCCTCCTACGAGGAAGGAGACAGCCCTGAAAGCTGTTGCTGGTCTTCACCTTCCCGTGGTAGCCCACACACAGGAACAACAGCACTAGGGATAAGTGCTTACCCAGAGATGTCATATCTCATGGTGCTCGTTCACGACAGAGCCTGTTTCCGAAAAGACATACGACTGGCTCCTTCTCCCACAAGGAATGTGCCAGCCCTGAAAGCTGTTGCTGGTCCTGACCTTCCCATAGTAGCCCATACACAGGAACAACAGTACTGGGGATCTGTGCTTTCCCACAAATGTCATGTGTCATGGTGCTCGGTCTCGGCAGAGCCTGTTTCCGAAAAGGCAAACGTCTGGCTATTCCTCCTACGAGGAAGGAGACAGCCCTGTAAGCTGTTGCTGGTGTTTACCTTCCCTTGGTGACCTACTCACAGGCAAAAAAGCACTGGGGATCTGTGCTTTCCCAGAGATGTCATATCTCATGGTGCTCGTTCTCGGCAGAGCCTGTTTCCGAAAAGGCAAACGTCTGGCTATTCCTCCTACGAGGAAGGAGACAGCCCTGAAAGCTGTTGCTGGTCTTCACCTTCCCGTGGTAGCCCACACACAGGAACAACAGCACTAGGGATAAGTGCTTTCCCAGAAATGTCATATCTCATGGTGCTCGTTCTCGGCAGAGCCTGTTTCCGAAAAGGCAAACGTCTGGCTATTCCTCCTACGAGGAAGGAGACAGCCCTGAAAGCTGTTGCTGGTCTTCACCTTCCCGTGGTAGCCCACACACAGGAACAACAGCACTAGGGATAAGTGCTTACCCAGAGATGTCATATCTCATGGTGCTCGTTCACGACAGAGCCTGTTTCCGAAAAGACATACGACTGGCTCCTTCTCCCACAAGGAATGTGCCAGCACTGAAAGCTGTTGCTGGTCCTGACCTTCTCATAGTAGCTCATACACAGGAACAACAGTACTGGGGATCTGTGCTTTCCCACAAATGTCATGTGTCATGGTGCTCGGTCTCGGCAGAGCCTGTTTCCGAAAAGGCAAACGTCTGGCTATTCCTCCTACGAGGAAGGAGACAGCCCTGTAAGCTGTTGCTGGTGTTTACCTTCCCTTGGTGACCTACTCACAGGCACAACAGCACTGGGGATCTGTGCTTTCCCAGAGATGTCATATCTCATGGTGCTCGTTCTCGGCAGAGCCTGTTTCCGAAAAGACATACGACTGGCTCCTTCTCCCACAAGGAATGTGCCAGCCCTGAAAGCGGTTGCTGGTCTTCACCTTCCCGTGGTAGCCCACACACAGGAATAACAGCACTAGGGATCTGTGCTTTCCCAGAGATGTCATATCTCATGGTGCTCGTTCTCGGCAGAGCCTGTTTCCGAAAAGGCAAACGTCTGGCTATTCCTCCTACGAGGAAGGAGACAGCCCTGAAAGCTGTTGCTGGTCTTCACCTTCCCGTGGTAGCCCACACACAGGAACAACAGCACTAGGGATCTGTGCTTTCCCAGAGATGTCATATCTCATGGTGCTCGTCCTCGGCAGAGCCTGTTTCCGAAAAGGCAAACGTCTGGCTATTCCTCCTACGAGGAATGTGCCAGCCCTGAAAGCAGTTGCTGGTCTTCACCTTCCCTTGGTAGCCCACACACAGGAATAACAGCACTAGGGATCTGTGCTTTCCCAGAGATGTCATATCTCATGGTGCTCGTCCTCGGCAGAGCCTGTTTCCGAAAAGGCAAACGTCTGGCTATTCCTCCTACGAGGAAGGAGACAGCCCTGAAAGCTGTTGCTGGTCTTCACCTTCCCGTGGTAGCCCACACACAGGAACAACAGCACTAGGGATAAGTGCTTTCCCAGAGATGTCATATCTCATGGTGCTCGTTCTCGGCAGAGCCTGTTTCCGAAAAGGCAAACGTCTGGCTATTCATCCTACGAGGAAGGAGACAGCCCTGAAAGCTGTTGCTGGTCTTCACCTTCCCGTGGTAGCCCACACACAGGAACAACAGCACTAGGGATAAGTGCTTTCCCAGAGATGTCATATCTCATGGTGCTCGTTCACGACAGAGCCTGTTTCCGAAAAGACATACGACTGGCTCCTTCTCCCACAAGGAATGTGCCAGCCCTGAAAGCTGTTGCTGGTCCTGACCTTCCCATAGTAGCCCATACACAGGAACAACAGTACTGGGGATCTGTGCTTTCCCACAAATGTCATGTGTCATGGTGCTCGGTCTCGGCAGAGCCTGTTTCCGAAAAGGCAAACGTCTGGCTATTCCTCCTACGAGGAAGGAGACAGCCCTGAAAGCTGTTGCTGGTCTTCACCTTCCCGTGGTAGCCCACACACAGGAACAACAGCACTAGGGATAAGTGCTTTCCCAGAAATGTCGTATCTCGTGGTGCTCGTTCTCGGCAGAGCCTGTTTCCGAAAAGGCAAACGTCTGGCTATTCCTCCTACGAGGAAGGAGACAGCCCTGAAAGCTGTTGCTGGTCTTCACCTTCCCGTGGTAGCCCACACACAGGAACAACAGCACTAGGGATAAGTGCTTACCCAGAGATGTCATATCTCATGGTGCTCGTTCACGACAGAGCCTGTTTCCGAAAAGACATACGACTGGCTCCTTCTCCCACAAGGAATGTGCCAGCACTGAAAGCTGTTGCTGGTCCTGACCTTCTCATAGTAGCTCATACACAGGAACAACAGTACTGGGGATCTGTGCTTTCCCACAAATGTCATGTGTCATGGTGCTCGGTCTCGGCAGAGCCTGTTTCCGAAAAGGCAAACGTCTGGCTATTCCTCCTACGAGGAAGGAGACAGCCCTGAAAGCTGTTGCTGGTGTTTACCTTCCCTTGGTGACCTACTCACAGGCACAACAACACTGGGGATCTGTGCTTTCCCAGAGATGTCATATCTCATGGTGCTCGTTCTCGGCAGAGCCTGTTTCCGAAAAGTCAAACGTCTGGCTATTCCTCCTACGAGGAAGGAGACAGCCCTGAAAGCTGTTGCTGGTCTTCACCTTCCCGTGGTAGCCCACACACAGGAACAACAGCACTAGGGATAAGTGCTTTCCCAGAGATGTCATATCTCATGGTGCTCGTTCTCGGCAGAGCCTGTTTCCGAAAAGGCAAACGTCTGGCTATTCATCCTACGAGGAAGGAGACAGCCCTGAAAGCTGTTGCTGGTCTTCACCTTCCCGTGGTAGCCCACACACAGGAACAACAGCACTAGGGATAAGTGCTTACCCAGAGATGTCATATCTCATGGTGCTCGTTCTCGGCAGAGCCTGTTTCCGAAAAGACATACGACCGGCTCCTTCTCCCACAAGGAATGTGCCAGCCCTGAAAGCGGTTGCTGGTCTTCACCTTCCCTTGGTAGCCCACACACAGGAATAACAGCACTAGGGATCTGTGCTTTCCCAGAGATGTCATATCTCATGGTGCTCGTCCTCGGCAGAGCCTGTTTCCGAAAAGGCAAACGTCTGGCTATTCCTCCTACGAGGAAGGAGACAGCCATGAAAGCTGTTGCTGGTCTTCACCTTCCCGTGGTAGCCCACACACAGGAACAACAGCACTAGGGATAAGTGCTTTCCCAGAGATGTCATATCTCATGGTGCTCGTTCACGACAGAGCCTGTTTCCGAAATGACATACGACTGGCTCCTTCTCCCACAAGGAATGTGCCAGCCCTGAAAGCTGTTGCTGGTCCTGACCTTCCCATAGTAGCCCATACACAGGAACAACAGTACTGGGGATCTGTGCTTTCCCACAAATGTCATGTGTCATGGTGCTCGGTCTCGGCAGAGCCTGTTTCCGAAAAGGCAAACGTCTGGCTATTCCTCCTACGAGGAAGGAGACAGCCCTGTAAGCTGTTGCTGGTGTTTACCTTCCCTTGGTGACCTACTCACAGGCACAACAGCACTGGGGATCTGTGCTTTCCCAGAGATGTCATATCTCATGGTGCTCGTTCTCGGCAGAGCCTGTTTCCGAAAAGACATACGACCGGCTCCTTCTCCCACAAGGAATGTGCCAGCCCTGAAAGCGGTTGCTGGTCTTCACCTTCCCGTGGTAGACCACACACAGGAATAACAGCACTAGGGATCTGTGCTTTCCCAGAGATGTCATATCTCATGGTGCTCGTCCTCGGCAGAGCCTGTTTCCGAAAAGGCAAACGTCTGGCTATTCCTCCTACGAGGAAGGAGACAGCCATGAAAGCTGTTGCTGGTCTTCACCTTCCCGTGGTAGCCCACACACAGGAACAACAGCACTAGGGATAAGTGCTTTCCCAGAGATGTCATATCTCATGGTGCTCGTCCTCGGCAGAGCCTGTTTCCGAAAAGGCAAACGTCTGGCTATTCCTGCTACGAGGAATGTGCAAGCTCTGAAAGCTGTTGCTGGTCTTCACCTTCCCGTGGTAGCCCACACACAGGAACAACAGCACTAGGGATAAGTGCTTACCCAGAGATGTCATATCTCATGGTGCTCGTTCTCGGCAGAGCCTGTTTCCGAAAAGACATACGACCGGCTCCTTCTCCCACAAGGAATGTGCCAGCCCTGAAAGCGGTTGCTGGTCTTCACCTTCCCTTGGTAGCCACACACAGGAATAACAGCACTAGGGATCTGTGCTTTCCCAGAGATGTCATATCTCATGGTGCTCGTCCTCGGCAGAGCCTGTTTCCGAAAAGGCAAACGTCTGGCTATTCCTCCTACGAGGAAGGAGACAGCCATGAAAGCTGTTGCTGGTCTTCACCTTCCCGTGGTAGCCCACACACAGGAACAACAGCACTAGGGATCTGTGCTTTCCCAGAGATGTCATATCTCATGGTGCTCGTTCACGACAGAGCCTGTTTCCGAAAAGGCAAACGTCTGGCTATTCCTGCTACGAGGAATGTGCAAGCCCTGAAAGCTGTTGCTGGTCTTCACCTTCCCGTGGTAGCCCACACACAGGAACAACAGCACTAGGGATAAGTGCTTACCCAGAGATGTCATATCTCATGGTGGTCGTTCTCGGCAGAGCCTGTTTCCGAAAAGACATACGACCGGCTCCTTCTCCCACAAGGAATGTGCCAGCCCTGAAAGCGGTTGCTGGTCTTCACCTTCCCTTGGTAGCCCACACACAGGAATAACAGCACTAGGGATCTGTGCTTTCCCAGAGATGTCATATCTCATGGTGCTCGTCCTCGGCAGAGCCTGTTTCCGAAAAGGCAAACGTCTGGCTATTCCTCCTACGAGGAAGGAGACAGCCCTGAAAGCTGTTGCTGGTCTTCACCTTCCCGTGGTAGCCCACACACAGGAACAACAGCACTAGGGATAAGTGCTTTCCCAGAGATGTCATATCTCATGGTGCTCGTTCACGACAGAGCCTGTTTCCGAAAAGACATACGACTGGCTCCTTCTCCCACAAGGAATGTGCCAGCCCTCAAAGCTGTTGCTGGTCCTGACCTTCCCATAGTAGCCCATACACAGGAACAACAGTACTGGGGATCTGTGCTTTCCCACAAATGTCATGTGTCATGGTGCTCGGTCTCGGCAGAGCCTGTTTCCGAAAAGGCAAACGTCTGGCTATTCCTCCTACGAGGAAGGAGACAGCCCTGTAAGCTGTTGCTGGTGTTTACCTTCCCTTGGTGACCTACTCACAGGCACAACAGCACTGGGGATCTGTGCTTTCCCAGAGATGTCATATCTCATGGTGCTCGTTCTCGGCAGAGCCTGTTTCCGAAAAGTCAAACGTCTGGCTATTCCTCCTACGAGGAAGGAGACAGCCCTGAAAGCTGTTGCTGGTCTTCACCTTCCCGTGGTAGCCCACACACAGGAACAACAGCACTAGGGATAAGTGCTTTCCCAGAGATGTCATATCTCATGGTGCTCGTTCTCGGCAGAGCCTGTTTCCGAAAAGGCAAACGTCTGGCTATTCCTCCTACGAGGAAGGAGACAGCCATGAAAGCTGTTGCTGGTCTTCACCTTCCCGTGGTAGCCCACACACAGGAACAACAGCACTAGGGATAAGTGCTTACCCAGAGATGTCATATCTCATGGTGCTCGTTCACGACAGAGCCTGTTTCCGAAAAGACATACGACTGGCTCCTTCTCCCACAAGGAATGTGCCAGCCCTGAAAGCTGTTGCTGGTCCTGACCTTCCCATAGTAGCTCATACACAGGAACAACAGTACTGGGGATCTGTGCTTTCCCACAAATGTCATGTGTCATGGTGCTCGGTCTCGGCAGAGCCTGTTTCCGAAAAGGCAAACGTCTGGCTATTCCTCCTACGAGGAAGGAGACAGCCCTGTAAGCTGTTGCTGGTCTTCACCTTCCCTTGGTGACCTACTCACAGGCACAACAACACTGGGGATCTGTGCTTTCCCAGAGATGTCATATCTCATGGTGCTCGTTCTCGGCAGAGCCTGTTTCCGAAAAGGCAAACGTCTGGCTATTCCTCCTACGAGGAAGGAGACAGCCCTGAAAGCTGTTGCTGGTCTTCACCTTCCCGTGGTAGCCCACACACAGGAACAACAGCACTAGGGATAAGTGCTTTCCCAGAGATGTCATATCTCATGGTGCTCGTTCTCGGCAGAGCCTGTTTCCGAAAAGGCAAACGTCTGGCTATTCCTCCTACGAGGAAGGAGACAGCCCTGAAAGCTGTTGCTGGTCTTCACCTTCCCGTGGTAGCCCACACACAGGAACAACAGCACTAGGGATAAGTGCTTTCCCAGAGATGTCATATCTCATGGTGCTCGTTCACGACAGAGCCTGTTTCCGAAAAGACATACGACTGGCTCCTTCTCCCACAAGGAATGTGCCAGCCCTGAAAGCTGTTGCTGGTCCTGACCTTCCCATAGTAGCCCATACACAGGAACAACAGTACTGGGGATCTGTGCTTTCCCACAAATGTCATGTGTCATGGTGCTCGGTCTCGGCAGAGCCTGTTTCCGAAAAGGCAAACGTCTGGCTACTCCTCCTACGAGGAAGGAGACAGCCCTGTAAGCTGTTGCTGGTGTTTACCTTCCCTTGGTGACCTACTCACAGGCACAACAGCACTGGGGATCTGTGCTTTCCCAGAGATGTCATATCTCATGGTGCTCGTTCTCGGCAGAGCCTGTTTCCGAAAAGACATACGACCGGCTCCTTCTCCCACAAGGAATGTGCCAGCCCTGAAAGCGGTTGCTGGTCTTCACCTTCCCGTGGTAGCCCACACACAGGAATAACAGCACTAGGGATCTGTGCTTTCCCAGAGATGTCATATCTCATGGTGCTCGTCCTCGGCAGAGCCTGTTTCCGAAAAGGCAAACGTCTGGCTATTCCTCCTACGAGGAAGGAGACAGCCATGAAAGCTGTTGCTGGTCTTCACCTTCCCGTGGTAGCCCACACACAGGAACAACAGCACTAGGGATAAGTGCTTTCCCAGAGATGTCATATCTCATGGTGCTCGTCCTCGGCAGAGCCTGTTTCCGAAAAGGCAAACGTCTGGCTATTCCTGCTACGAGGAATGTGCAAGCCCTGAAAGCTGTTGCTGGTCTTCACCTTCCCGTGGTAGCCCACACACAGGAACAACAGCACTAGGGATAAGTGCTTACCCAGAGATGTCATATCTCATGGTGCTCGTTCTCGGCAGAGCCTGTTTCCGAAAAGACATACGACCGGCTCCTTCTCCCACAAGGAATGTGCCAGCCCTGAAAGCGGTTGCTGGTCTTCACCTTCCCTTGGTAGCCACACACAGGAATAACAGCACTAGGGATCTGTGCTTTCCCAGAGATGTCATATCTCATGGTGCTCGTCCTCGGCAGAGCCTGTTTCCGAAAAGGCAAACGTCTGGCTATTCCTGCTACGAGGAATGTGCAAGCCCTGAAAGCTGTTGCTGGTCTTCACCTTCCCGTGGTAGCCCACACACAGGAACAACAGCACTAGGGATAAGTGCTTACCCAGAGATGTCATATCTCATGGTGCTCGTTCTCGGCAGAGCCTGTTTCCGAAAAGACATACGACCGGCTCCTTCTCCCACAAGGAATGTGCCAGCCCTGAAAGCGGTTGCTGGTCTTCACCTTCCCTTGGTAGCCCACACACAGGAATAACAGCACTAGGGATCTGTGCTTTCCCAGAGATGTCATATCTCATGGTGCTCGTCCTCGGCAGAGCCTGTTTCCGAAAAGGCAAACGTCTGGCTATTCCTCCTACGAGGAAGGAGACAGCCATGAAAGCTGTTGCTGGTCTTCACCTTCCCGTGGTAGCCCACACACAGGAACAACAGCACTAGGGATAAGTGCTTTCCCAGAGATGTCATATCTCATGGTGCTCGTTCACGACAGAGCCTGTTTCCGAAAAGACATACGACTGGATACTTCTCCCACAAGGAATGTGCCAGCCCTGAAAGCTGTTGCTGGTCCTGACCTTCCAATAGTAGCCCATACACAGGCACAACAGCACTGGGGATCTGTGCTTTCCCAGAGATGTCATATCTCATGGTGCTCGTTCTCGGCAGAGCCTGTTTCCGAAAAGACATACGACCGGCTCCTTCTCCCACAAGGAATGTGCCAGCCCTGAAAGCGGTTGCTGGTCTTCACCTTCCCGTGGTAGCCCACACACAGGAATAACAGCACTAGGGATCTGTGCTTTCCCAGAGATGTCATATCTCATGGTGCTCGTCCTCGGCAGAGCCTGTTTCCGAAAAGGCAAACGTCTGGCTATTCCTCCTACGAGGAAGGAGACAGCCCTGAAAGCTGTTGCTGGTCTTCACCTTCCCGTGGTAGCCCACACACAGGAACAACAGCACTAGGGATAAGTGCTTACCCAGAGATGTCATATCTCATGGTGCTCGTTCTCGGCAGAGCCTGTTTCCGAAAAGACATACGACCGGCTCCTTCTCCCACAAGGAATGTGCCAGCCCTGAAAGCGGTTGCTAGTCTTCACCTTCCCTTGGTAGCCACACACAGGAATAACAGCACTAGGGATCTGTGCTTTCCCAGAGATGTCATATCTCATGGTGCTCGTCCTCGGCAGAGCCTGTTTCCGAAAAGGCAAACGTCTGGCTATTCCTCCTACGAGGAAGGAGACAGCCATGAAAGCTGTTGCTGGTCTTCACCTTCCCGTGGTAGCCCACACACAGGAACAACAGCACTAGGGATAAGTGCTTTCCCAGAGATGTCATATCTCATGGTGCTCGTTCACGACAGAGCCTGTTTCCGAAAAGACATACGACTGGCTCCTTCTCCCACAAGGAATGTGCCAGCACTGAAAGCTGTTGCTGGTCCTGACCTTCCCATAGTAGCCCATACACAGGAACAACAGTACTGGGGATCTGTGCTTTCCCACAAATGTCATGTGTCATGGTGCTCGGTCTCGGCAGAGCCTGTTTCCGAAAAGGCAAACGTCTGGCTATTCCTCCTACGAGGAAGGAGACAGCCCTGTAAGCTGTTGCTGGTGTTTACCTTCCCTTGGTGACCTACTCACAGGCACAACAGCACTGGGGATCTGTGCTTTCCCAGAGATGTCATATCTCATGGTGCTCGTTCTCGGCAGAGCCTGTTTCCGAAAAGACATACGACTGGCTCCTTCTCCCACAAGGAATGTGCCAGCCCTGAAAGCGGTTGCTGGTCTTCACCTTCCCTTGGTAGCCCACACACAGGAATAACAGCACTAAGGATCTGTGCTTTCCCAGAGATGTCATATCTCATGGTGCTCGTCCTCGGCAGAGCCTGTTTCCGAAAAGGCAAACGTCTGGCTATTCCTCCTACGAGGAAGGAGACAGCCATGAAAGCTGTTGCTGGTCTTCACCTTCCCGTGGTAGCCCACACACAGGAACAACAGCACTAGGGATCTGTGCTTTCCCAGAGATGTCATATCTCATGGTGCTCGTCCTCGGCAGAGCCTGTTTCCGAAAAGGCAAACGTCTGGCTATTCCTGCTACGAGGAATGTGCAAGCCCTGAAAGCTGTTGCTGGTCTTCACCTTCCCGTGGTAGCCCACACACAGGAACAACAGCACTAGGGATAAGTGCTTTCCCAGAGATGTCATATCTCATGGTGCTCGTTCTCGGCAGAGCCTGTTTCCGAAAAGGCAAACGACCGGCTCCTTCTCCCACAAGGAATGTGCCAGCCCTGAAAGCGGTTGCTGGTCTTCACCTTCCCTTGGTAGCCCACACACAGGAACAACAGCACTAGGGATAAGTGCTTTCCCAGAGATGTCATATCTCATGGTGCTCGTTCTCGGCAGAGCCTGTTTCCGAAAAGACATATGACCGGCTCCTTCTCCCACAAGGAATGTGCCAGCCCTGAAAGCGGTTGCTGGTCTTCACCTTCCCTTGGTAGCCACACACAGGAATAACAGCACTAGGGATCTGTGCTTTCCCAGAGATGTCATATCTCATGGTGCTCGTCCTCGGCAGAGCCTGTTTCCGAAAAGGCAAACGTCTGGCTATTCCTCCTACGAGGAAGGAGACAGCCATGAAAGCTGTTGCTGGTCTTCACCTTCCCGTGGTAGCCCACACACAGGAACAACAGCACTAGGGATAAGTGCTTACCCAGAGATGTCATATCTCATGGTGCTCGTTCACGACAGAGCCTGTTTCCGAAAAGACATACGACTGGCTCCTTCTCCCACAAGGAATGTGCCAGCCCTGAAAGCTGTTGCTGGTCCTGACCTTCCCATAGTAGCCCATACACAGGAACAACAGTACTGGGGATCTGTGCTTTCCCACAAATGTCATGTGTCATGGTGCTCGGTCTCGGCAGAGCCTGTTTCCGAAAAGGCAAACGTCTGGCTATTCCTCCTACGAGGAAGGAGACAGCCCTGAAAGCTGTTGCTGGTGTTTACCTTCCCTTGGTGACCTACTCACAGGCACAACAGCACTGGGGATCTGTGCTTTCCCAGAGATGTCATATCTCATGGTGCTCATTCTCGGCAGAGCCTGTTTCCGAAAAGACATACGACTGGCTCCTTCTCCCACAAGGAATGTGCCAGCCCTGAAAGCGGTTGCTGGTCTTCACCTTCCCGTGGTAGCCCACACACAGGAATAACAGCACTAGGGATCTGTGCTTTCCCAGAGATGTCATATCTCATGGTGCTCGTCCTCGGCAGAGCCTGTTTCCGAAAAGGCAAACGTCTGGCTATTCCTCCTACGAGGAAGGAGACAGCCATGAAAGCTGTTGCTGGTCTTCACCTTCCCGTGGTAGCCCACACACAGGAACAACAGCACTAGGGATCTGTGCTTTCCCAGAGATGTCATATCTCATGGTGCTCGTCCTCGGCAGAGCCTGTTTCCGAAAAGGCAAACGTCTGGCTATTCCTGCTACGAGGAATGTGCAAGCCCTGAAAGCTGTTGCTGGTCTTCACCTTCCCGTGGTAGCCCACACACAGGAACAACAGCACTAGGGATAAGTGCTTTCCCAGAGATGTCATATCTCATGGTGCTCGTTCTCGGCAGAGCCTGTTTCCGAAAAGGCAAACGACCGGCTCCTTCTCCCACAAGGAATGTGCCAGCCCTGAAAGCGGTTGCTGGTCTTCACCTTCCCTTGGTAGCCCACACACAGGAACAACAGCACTAGGGATAAGTGCTTTCCCAGAGATGTCATATCTCATGGTGCTCGTTCTCGGCAGAGCCTGTTTCCGAAAAGACATATGACCGGCTCCTTCTCCCACAAGGAATGTGCCAGCCCTGAAAGCGGTTGCTGGTCTTCACCTTCCCTTGGTAGCCACACACAGGAATAACAGCACTAGGGATCTGTGCTTTCCCAGAGATGTCATATCTCATGGTGCTCGTCCTCGGCAGAGCCTGTTTCCGAAAAGGCAAACGTCTGGCTATTCCTCCTACGAGGAAGGAGACAGCCATGAAAGCTGTTGCTGGTCTTCACCTTCCCGTGGTAGCCCACACACAGGAACAACAGCACTAGGGATAAGTGCTTTCCCAGAGATGTCATATCTCATGGTGCTCGTTCACGACAGAGCCTGTTTCCGAAAAGACATACGACTGGCTCCTTCTCCCACAAGGAATGTGCCAGCCCTGAAAGCTGTTGCTGGTCCTGACCTTCCCATAGTAGCAGATACACAGGAACAACAGTACTGGGGATCTGTGCTTTCCCACAAATGTCATGTGTCATGGTGCTCGGTCTCGGCAGAGCCTGTTTCCGAAAAGGCAAACGTCTGGCTATTCCTCCTACGAGGAAGGAGACAGCCCTGTAAGCTGTTGCTGGTGTTTACCTTCCCTTGGTGACCTACTCACAGGCACAACAGCACTGGGGATCTGTGCTTTCCCAGAGATGTCATATCTCATGGTGCTCGTTCTCGGCAGAGCCTGTTTCCGAAAAGGCAAACGTCTGGCTATTCCTCCTACGAGGAAGGAGACAGCCCTGAAAGCTGTTGCTGGTCTTCACCTTCCCGTGGTAGCCCACACACAGGAACAACAGCACTAGGGATAAGTGCTTTCCCAGAGATGTCATATCTCATGGTGCTCGTTCTCGGCAGAGCCTGTTTCCGAAAAGGCAAACGTCTGGCTATTCCTCCTACGAGGAAGGAGACAGCCCTGAAAGCTGTTGCTGGTCTTCACCTTCCCGTGGTAGCCCACACACAGGAACAACAGCACTAGGGATAAGTGCTTACCCAGAGATGTCATATCTCATGGTGCTCGTTCACGACAGAGCCTGTTTCCGAAAAGACATACGACCGGCTCCTTCTCCCACAAGGAATGTGCCAGCCCTGAAAGCGGTTGCTGGTCTTCACCTTCCCTTGGTAGCCACACACAGGAATAACAGCACTAGGGATCTGTGCTTTCCCAGAGATGTCATATCTCATGGTGCTCGTTCTCGGCAGAGCCTGTTTCCGAAAAGGCAAACGTCTGGCTATTCCTCCTACGAGGAAGGAGACAGCCCTGAAAGCTGTTGCTGGTCTTCACCTTCCCGTGGTAGCCCACACAAAGGAACAACAGCACTAGGGATCTGTGCTTTCCCAGAGATGTCATATCTCATGGTGCTCGTCCTTGGCAGAGCCTGTTTCCGAAAAGGCAAACGTCTGGCTATTCCTCCTACGAGGAATGTGCAAGCCCTGAAAGCTGTTGCTGGTCTTCACCTTCCCGTGGTAGCCCACACACAGGAACAACAGCACTAGGGATAAGTGCTTTCCCAGAGATGTCATATCTCATGGTGCTCGTTCTCGGCAGAGCCTGTTTCCGAAAAGACATACGACCGGCTCCTTCTCCCACAAGGAATGTGCCAGCCCTGAAAGCGGTTGCTGGTCTTCACCTTCCCTTGGTAGCCCACACACAGGAATAACAGCACTAGGGATCTGTGCTTTCCCAGAGATGTCATATCTCATGGTGCTCGTCCTCGGCAGAGCCTGTTTCCGAAAAGGCAAACGTCTGGCTATTCCTGCTACGAGGAAGGAGACAGCCCTGAAAGCTGTTGCTGGTCTTCACCTTCCCGTGGTAGCCCACACACAGGAACAACAGCACTAGGGATAAGTGCTTACCCAGAGATGTCATATCTCATGGTGCTCGTTCTCGGCAGAGCCTGTTTCCGAAAAGACATACGACCGGCTCCTTCTCCCACAAGGAATGTGCCAGCCCTGAAAGCGGTTGCTGGTCTTCACCTTCCCTTGGTAGCCACACACAGGAATAACAGCACTAGGGATCTGTGCTTTCCCAGAGATGTCATATCTCATGGTGCTCGTCCTCGGCAGAGCCTGTTTCCGAAAAGGCAAACGTCTGGCTATTCCTCCTACGAGGAAGGAGACAGCCATGAAAGCTGTTGCTGGTCTTCACCTTCCCGTGGTAGCCCACACACAGGAACAACAGCACTAGGGATAAGTGCTTACCCAGAGATGTCATATCTCATGGTGCTCGTTCTCGGCAGAGCCTGTTTCCGAAAAGACATACGACCGGCTCCTTCTCCCACAAGGAATGTGCCAGCCCTGAAAGCGGTTGCTGGTCTTCACCTTCCCTTGGTAGCCCACACACAGGAACAACAGCACTAGGGATAAGTGCTTTCCCAGAGATGTCATATCTCATGGTGCTCGTTCACGACAGAGCCTGTTTCCGAAAAGACATACGACTGGCTCCTTCTCCCACAAGGAATGTGCCAGCCCTGAAAGCTGTTGCTGGTCCTGACCTTCCCATAGTAGCCCATACACAGGAACAACAGTACTGGGGATCTGTGCTTTCCCACAAATGTCATGTGTCATGGTGCTCGTTCTCGGCAGAGCCTGTTTCCGAAAAGGCAAACGTCTGGCTATTCCTCCTACGAGGAAGGAGACAGCCCTGTAAGCTGTTGCTGGTGTTTACCTTCCCTTGGTGACCTACTCACAGGCACAACAGCACTGGGGATCTGTGCTTTCCCAGAGATGTCATATCTCATGGTGCTCGTCCTCGGCAGAGCCTGTTTCCGAAAAGGCAAACGTCTGGCTATTCCTCCTACGAGGAAGGAGACAGCCCTGAAAGCTGTTGCTGGTCTTCACCTTCCCGTGGTAGCCCACACACAGGAACAACAGCACTAGGGATAAGTGCTTTCCCAGAGATGTCATATCTCATGGTGCTCGTTCTCGGCAGAGCCTGTTTCCGAAAAGGCAAACGTCTGGCTATTCCTCCTACGAGGAAGGAGACAGCCATGAAAGCTGTTGCTGGTCTTCACCTTCCCGTGGTAGCCCACACACAGGAACAACAGCACTAGGGATAAGTGCTTACCCAGAGATGTCATATCTCATGGTGCTCGTTCACGACAGAGCCTGTTTCCGAAAAGACATACGACCGGCTCCTTCTCCCACAAGGAATGTGCCAGCCCTGAAAGCGGTTGCTGGTCTTCACCTTCCCTTGGTAGCCCACACACAGGAATAACAGCACTAGGGATCTGTGCTTTCCCAGAGATGTCATATCTCATGGTGCTCGTCCTCGGCAGAGCCTGTTTCCGAAAAGGCAAACGTCTGGCTATTCCTCCTACGAGGAAGGAGACAGCCCTGAAAGCTGTTGCTGGTCTTCACCTTCCCGTGGTAGCCCACACACAGGAACAACAGCACTAGGGATAAGTGCTTACCCAGAGATGTCATATCTCATGGTGGTCGTTCTCGGCAGAGCCTGTTTCCGAAAAGACATACGACCGGCTCCTTCTCCCACAAGGAATGTGCCAGCCCTGAAAGCGGTTGCTGGTCTTCACCTTCCCTTGGTAGCCACACACAGGAATAACAGCACTAGGGATCTGTGCTTTCCCAGAGATGTCATATCTCATGGTGCTCGTCCTCGGCAGAGCCTGTTTCCGAAAAGGCAAACGTCTGGCTATTCCTCCTACGAGGAAGGAGACAGCCATGAAAGCTGTTGCTGGTCTTCACCTTCCCGTGGTAGCCCACACACAGGAACAACAGCACTAGGGATAAGTGCTTTCCCAGAGATGTCATATCTCATGGTGCTCGTTCACGACAGAGCCTGTTTCCGAAAAGACATACGACTGGCTCCTTCTCCCACAAGGAATGTGCCAGCCCTGAAAGCTGTTGCTGGTCCTGACCTTCCCATAGTAGCCCATACACAGGAACAACAGTACTGGGGATCTGTGCTTTCCCAGAAATGTCATGTGTCATGGCTGCTCGGTCTCGGCAGAGCCTGTTTCCGAAAAGGCAAACGTCTGGCTATTCCTCCTACGAGGAAGGAGACAGCCCTGTAAGCTGTTGCTGGTGTTTACCTTCCCTTGGTGACCTACTCACAGGCACAACAGCACTGGGGATCTGTGCTTTCCCAGAGATGTCATATCTCATGGTGCTCGTTCTCGGCAGAGCCTGTTTCCGAAAGGACATACGACTGGCTCCTTCTCCCACAAGGAATGTGCCAGCCCTGAAAGCGGTTGCTGGTCTTCACCTTCCCGTGGTAGCCCACACACAGGAATAACAGCACTAGGGATCTGTGCTTTCCCAGAGATGTCATATCTCATGGTGCTCGTCCTCGGCAGAGCCTGTTTCCGAAAAGGCAAACGTCTGGCTATTCCTCCTACGAGGAAGGAGACAGCCATGAAAGCTGTTGCTGGTCTTCACCTTCCCGTGGTAGCCCACACACAGGAACAACAGCACTAGGGATCTGTGCTTTCCCAGAGATGTCATATCTCATGGTGCTCGTCCTCGGCAGAGCCTGTTTCCGAAAAGGCAAACGTCTGGCTATTCCTGCTACGAGGAATGTGCAAGCCCTGAAAGCTGTTGCTGGTCTTCACCTTCCCGTGGTAGCCCACACACAGGAACAACAGCACTAGGGATAAGTGCTTACCCAGAGATGTCATATCTCATGGTGCTCGTTCTCGGCAGAGCCTGTTTCCGAAAAGACATACGACCGGCTCCTTCTCCCACAAGGAATGTGCCAGCCCTGAAAGCGGTTGCTGGTCTTCACCTTCCCGTGGTAGCCCACACACAGGAACAACAGCACTAGGGATAAGTGCTTTCCCAGAGATGTCATATCTCATGGTGCTCGTTCACGACAGAGCCTGTTTCCGAAAAGACATACGACTGGCTCCTTCTCCCACAAGGAATGTGCCAGCCCTGAAAGCTGTTGCTGGTCCTGACCTTCCCATAGTAGCCCATACACAGGAACAACAGTACTGGGGATCTGTGCTTTCCCACAAATGTCATGTGTCATGGTGCTCGGTCTCGGCAGAGCCTGTTTCCGAAAAGGCAAACGTCTGGCTATTCCTCCTACGAGGAAGGAGACAGCCCTGTAAGCTGTTGCTGGTGTTTACCTTCCCTTGGTGACCTACTCACAGGCACAACAGCACTGGGGATCTGTGCTTTCCCAGAGATGTCATATCTCATGGTGCTCGTTCTCGGCAGAGCCTGTTTCCGAAAAGGCAAACGTCTGGCTATTCCTCCTACGAGGAAGGAGACAGCCCTGAAAGCTGTTGCTGGTCTTCACCTTCCCGTGGTAGCCCACACACAGGAACAACAGCACTAGGGATAAGTGCTTTCCCAGAGATGTCATATCTCATGGTGCTCGTTCTCGGCAGAGCCTGTTTCCGAAAAGGCAAACGTCTGGCTATTCCTGCTACGAGGAATGTGCAAGCCCTGAAAGCTGTTGCTGGTCTTCACCTTCCCGTGGTAGCCCACACACAGGAACAACAGCACTAGGGATAAGTGCTTACCCAGAGATGTCATATCTCATGGTGCTCGTTCACGACAGAGCCTGTTTCCGAAAAGACATACGACCGGCTCCTTCTCCCACAAGGAATGTGCCAGCCCTGAAAGCGGTTGCTGGTCCTGACCTTCCCATAGTAGCCCATACACAGGAACAACAGTACTGGGGATCTGTGCTTTCCCACAAATGTCATGTGTCATGGTGCTCGGTCTCGGCAGAGCCTGTTTCCGAAAAGGCAAACGTCTGGCTATTCCTCCTACGAGGAAGGAGACAGCCCTGTAAGCTGTTGCTGGTGTTTACCTTCCCTTGGTGACCTACTCACAGGCACAACAGCACTGGGGATCTGTGCTTTCCCAGAGATGTCATATCTCATGGTGCTCGTTCTCGGCAGAGCCTGTTTCCGAAAAGACATACGACCAGCTCCTTCTCCCACAAGGAATGTGCCAGCCCTGAAAGCGGTTGCTGGTCTTCACCTTCCCGTGGTAGCCCACACACAGGAATAACAGCACTAGGGATCTGTGCTTTCCCAGAGATGTCATATATCATGGTGCTCGGTCTCGGCAGAGCCTGTTTCCGAAAAGGCAAACGTCTGGCTATTCCTCCTACGAGGAAGGAGACAGCCATGAAAGCTGTTGCTGGTCTTCACCTTCCCGTGGTAGCGCACACACAGGAACAACAGCACTAGGGATAAGTGCTTTCCCAGAGATGTCATATCTCATGGTGCTCGTCCTCGGCAGAGCCTGTTTCCGAAAAGGCAAACGTCTGGCTATTCCTGCTACGAGGAATGTGCAAGCCCTGAAAGCTGTTGCTGGTCTTCACCTTCCCGTGGTAGCCCACACACAGGAACAACAGCACTAGGGATAAGTGCTTACCCAGAGATGTCATATCTCATGGTGCTCGTTCTCGGCAGAGCCTGTTTCCGAAAAGACATACGACCGGCTCCTTCTCCCACAAGGAATGTGCCAGCCCTGAAAGCGGTTGCTGGTCTTCACCTTCCCTTGGTAGCCACACACAGGAATAACAGCACTAGGGATCTGTGCTTTCCCAGAGATGTCATATCTCATGGTGCTCGTCCTCGGCAGAGCCTGTTTCCGAAAAGGCAAACGTCTGGCTATTCCTCCTACGAGGAAGGAGACAGCCCTGAAAGCTGTTGCTGGTCTTCACCTTCCCGTGGTAGCCCACACACAGGAACAACAGCACTAGGGATAAGTGCTTTCCCAGAGATGTCATATCTCATGGTGCTCGTTCACGACAGAGCCTGTTTCCGAAAAGACATACGACTGGCTCCTTCTCCCACAAGGAATGTGCCAGCCCTGAAAGCTGTTGCTGGTCCTGACCTTCCCATAGTAGCCCATACACAGGAACAACAGTACTGGGGATCTGTGCTTTCCCACAAATGTCATGTGTCATGGTGCTCGGTCTCGGCAGAGCCTGTTTCCGAAAAGGCAAACGTCTGGCTATTCCTCCTACGAGGAAGGAGACAGCCCTGTAAGCTGTTGCTGGTGTTTACCTTCCCTTGGTGACCTACTCACAGGCACAACAGCACTGGGGATCTGTGCTTTCCCAGAGATGTCATATCTCATGGTGCTCGTTCTCGGCAGAGCCTGTTTCCGAAAAGACATACGACTGGCTCCTTCTCCCACAAGGAATGTGCCAGCCCTGAAAGCGGTTGCTGGTCTTCACCTTCCCGTGGTAGCCCACACACAGGAATAACAGCACTAGGGATCTGTGCTTTCCCAGAGATGTCATATCTCATGGTGCTCGTCCTCGGCAGAGCCTGTTTCCGAAAAGGCAAACGTCTGGCTATTCCTCCTACGAGGAAGGAGACAGCCATGAAAGCTGTTGCTGGTCTTCACCTTCCCGTGGTAGCCCACACACAGGAACAACAGCACTAGGGATCTGTGCTTTCCCAGAGATGTCATATCTCATGGTGCTCGTCCTCGGCAGAGCCTGTTTCCGAAAAGGCAAACGTCTGGCTATTCCTGCTACGAGGAATGTGCAAGCCCTGAAAGCTGTTGCTGGTCTTCACCTTCCCGTGGTAGCCCACACACAGGAACAACAGCACTAGGGATAAGTGCTTACCCAGAGATGTCATATCTCATGGTGCTCGTTCTCGGCAGAGCCTGTTTCCGAAAAGACATACGACCGGCTCCTTCTCCCACAAGGAATGTGCCAGCCCTGAAAGCGGTTGCTGGTCTTCACCTTCCCTTGGTAGCCCACACACAGGAACAACAGCACTAGGGATAAGTGCTTTCCCAGAGATGTCATATCTCATGGTGCTCATTCACGACAGAGCCTGTTTCCGAAAAGACATACGACTGGCTCCTTCTCCCACAAGGAATGTGCCAGCCCTGAAAGCTGTTGCTGGTCCTGACCTTCCCATAGTAGCCCATACACAGGAACAACAGTACTGGGGATCTGTGCTTTCCCACAAATGTCATGTGTCATGGTGCTCGGTCTCGGCAGAGCCTGTTTCCGAAAAGGCAAACGTCTGGCTATTCCTCCTACGAGGAAGGAGACAGCCCTGTAAGCTGTTGCTGGTGTTTACCTTCCCTTGGTGACCTACTCACAGGCACAACAGCACTGGGGATCTGTGCTTTCCCAGAGATGTCATATCTCATGGTGCTCGTTCTCGGCAGAGCCTGTTTCCGAAAAGGCAAACGTCTGGCTATTCCTCCTACGAGGAAGGAGACAGCCCTGAAAGCTGTTGCTGGTCTTCACCTTCCCGTGGTAGCCCACACACAGGAACAACAGCACTAGGGATAAGTGCTTTCCCAGAGATGTCATATCTCATGGTGCTCGTTCTCGGCAGAGCCTGTTTCCGAAAAGGCAAACGTCTGGCTATTCCTCCTACGAGGAAGGAGACAGCCCTGAAAGCTGTTGCTGGTCTTCACCTTCCCGTGGTAGCCCACACACAGGAACAACAGCACTAGGGATAAGTGCTTACCCAGAGATGTCATATCTCATGGTGCTCGTTCTCGGCAGAGCCTGTTTCCGAAAAGACATACGACTGGCTCCTTCTCCCACAAGGAATGTGCCAGCCCTGAAAGCTGTTGCTGGTCCTGACCTTCTCATAGTAGCTCATACACAGGAACAACAGTACTGGGGATCTGTGCTTTCCCACAAATGTCATGTGTCATGGTGCTCGGTCTCGGCAGAGCCTGTTTCCGAAAAGGCAAACGTCTGGCTATTCCTCCTACAAGGAAGGAGACAGCCCTCTAAGCTGTTGCTGGTGTTTACCTTCCCTTGGTGACCTACTCACAGGCACAACAACACTGGGGATCTGTGCTTTCCCAGAGATGTCATATCTCATGGTGCTTGTTCTCGGCAGAGCCTGTTTCCGAAAAGACATACGACCGGCTCCTTCTCCCACAAGGAATGTGCCAGCCCTGAAAGCGGTTGCTGGTCTTCACCTTCCCTTGGTAGCCACACACAGGAATAACAGCACTAGGGATCTGTGCTTTCCCAGAGATGTCATATCTCATGGTGCTCGTCCTCGGCAGAGCCTGTTTCCGAAAAGGCAAACGTCTGGCTATTCCTCCTACGAGGAAGGAGACAGCCATGAAAGCTGTTGCTGGTCTTCACCTTCCCGTGGTAGCCCACACACAGGAACAACAGCACTAGGGATAAGTGCTTACCCAGAGATGTCATATCTCATGGTGCTCGTTCTCGGCAGAGCCTGTTTCCGAAAAGACATACGACCGGCTCCTTCTCCCACAAGGAATGTGCCAGCCCTGAAAGCGGTTGCTGGTCTTCACCTTCCCTTGGTAGCCCACACACAGGAACAACAGCACTAGGGATAAGTGCTTTCCCAGAGATGTCATATCTCATGGTGCTCGTTCACGACAGAGCCTGTTTCCGAAAAGACATACGACTGGCTCCTTCTCCCACAAGGAATGTGCCAGCCCTGAAAGCTGTTGCTGGTCCTGACCTTCCCATAGTAGCCCATACACAGGAACAACAGTACTGGGGATCTGTGCTTTCCCACAAATGTCATGTGTCATGGTGCTCGGTCTCGGCAGAGCCTGTTTCCGAAAAGGCAAACGTCTGGCTATTCCTCCTACGAGGAAGGAGACAGCCCTGTAAGCTGTTGCTGGTGTTTACCTTCCCTTGGTGACCTACTCACAGGCACAACAGCACTGGGGATCTGTGCTTTCCCAGAGATGTCATATCTCATGGTGCTCGTTCTCGGCAGAGCCTGTTTCCGAAAAGGCAAACGTCTGGCTATTCCTCCTACGAGGAAGGAGACAGCCCTGAAAGCTGTTGCTGGTCTTCACCTTCCCGTGGTAGCCCACACACAGGAACAACAGCACTAGGGATAAGTGCTTACCCAGAGATGTCATATCTCATGGTGCTCGTTCACGACAGAGCCTGTTTCCGAAAAGACATACGACCGGCTCCTTCTCCCACAAGGAATGTGCCAGCCCTGAAAGCGGTTGCTGGTCTTCACCTTCCCTTGGTAGCCCACACACAGGAATAACAGCACTAGGGATCTGTGCTTTCCCAGAGATGTCATATCTCATGGTGCTCGTCCTCGGCAGAGCCTGTTTCCGAAAAGGCAAACGTCTGGCTATTCCTCCTACGAGGAAGGAGACAGCCCTGAAAGCTGTTGCTGGTCTTCACCTTCCCGTGGTAGCCCACACACAGGAACAACAGCACTAGGGATAAGTGCTTACCCAGAGATGTCATATCTCATGGTGCTCGTTCTCGGCAGAGCCTGTTTCCGAAAAGACATACGACCGGCTCCTTCTCCCACAAGGAATGTGCCAGCCCTGAAAGCGGTTGCTGGTCTTCACCTTCCCTTGGTAGCCACACACAGGAATAACAGCACTAGGGATCTGTGCTTTCCCAGAGATGTCATATCTCATGGTGCTCGTCCTCGGCAGAGCCTGTTTCCGAAAAGGCAAACGTCTGGCTATTCCTCCTACGAGGAAGGAGACAGCCATGAAAGCTGTTGCTGGTCTTCACCTTCCCGTGGTAGCCCACACACAGGAACAACAGCACTAGGGATAAGTGCTTTCCCAGAGATGTCATATCTCATGGTGCTCGTTCACGACAGAGCCTGTTTCCGAAAAGACATACGACTGGCTCCTTCTCCCACAAGGAATGTGCCAGCCCTGAAAGCTGTTGCTGGTCCTGACCTTCCCATAGTAGCCCATACACAGGAACAACAGTACTGGGGATCTGTGCTTTCCCAGAAATGTCATGTGTCATGGCTGCTCGGTCTCGGCAGAGCCTGTTTCCGAAAAGGCAAACGTCTGGCTATTCCTCCTACGAGGAAGGAGACAGCCCTGTAAGCTGTTGCTGGTGTTTACCTTCCCTTGGTGACCTACTCACAGGCACAACAGCACTGGGGATCTGTGCTTTCCCAGAGATGTCATATCTCATGGTGCTCGTTCTCGGCAGAGCCTGTTTCCGAAAGGACATACGACTGGCTCCTTCTCCCACAAGGAATGTGCCAGCCCTGAAAGCGGTTGCTGGTCTTCACCTTCCCGTGGTAGCCCACACACAGGAATAACAGCACTAGGGATCTGTGCTTTCCCAGAGATGTCATATCTCATGGTGCTCGTCCTCGGCAGAGCCTGTTTCCGAAAAGGCAAACGTCTGGCTATTCCTCCTACGAGGAAGGAGACAGCCATGAAAGCTGTTGCTGGTCTTCACCTTCCCGTGGTAGCCCACACACAGGAACAACAGCACTAGGGATCTGTGCTTTCCCAGAGATGTCATATCTCATGGTGCTCGTCCTCGGCAGAGCCTGTTTCCGAAAAGGCAAACGTCTGGCTATTCCTGCTACGAGGAATGTGCAAGCCCTGAAAGCTGTTGCTGGTCTTCACCTTCCCGTGGTAGCCCACACACAGGAACAACAGCACTAGGGATAAGTGCTTACCCAGAGATGTCATATCTCATGGTGCTCGTTCTCGGCAGAGCCTGTTTCCGAAAAGACATACGACCGGCTCCTTCTCCCACAAGGAATGTGCCAGCCCTGAAAGCGGTTGCTGGTCTTCACCTTCCCTTGGTAGCCCACACACAGGAACAACAGCACTAGGGATAAGTGCTTTCCCAGAGATGTCATATCTCATGGTGCTCGTTCACGACAGAGCCTGTTTCCGAAAAGACATACGACTGGCTCCTTCTCCCACAAGGAATGTGCCAGCCCTGAAAGCTGTTGCTGGTCCTGACCTTCCCATAGTAGCCCATACACAGGAACAACAGTACTGGGGATCTGTGCTTTCCCACAAATGTCATGTGTCATGGTGCTCGGTCTCGGCAGAGCCTGTTTCCGAAAAGGCAAACGTCTGGCTATTCCTCCTACGAGGAAGGAGACAGCCCTGTAAGCTGTTGCTGGTGTTTACCTTCCCTTGGTGACCTACTCACAGGCACAACAGCACTGGGGATCTGTGCTTTCCCAGAGATGTCATATCTCATGGTGCTCGTTCTCGGCAGAGCCTGTTTCCGAAAAGGCAAACGTCTGGCTATTCCTCCTACGAGGAAGGAGACAGCCCTGAAAGCTGTTGCTGGTCTTCACCTTCCCGTGGTAGCCCACACACAGGAACAACAGCACTAGGGATAAGTGCTTACCCAGAGATGTCATATCTCATGGTGCTCGTTCACGACAGAGCCTGTTTCCGAAAAGACATACGACCGGCTCCTTCTCCCACAAGGAATGTGCCAGCCCTGAAAGCGGTTGCTGGTCTTCACCTTCCCTTGGTAGCCCACACACAGGAATAACAGCACTAGGGATCTGTGCTTTCCCAGAGATGTCATATCTCATGGTGCTCGTCCTCGGCAGAGCCTGTTTCCGAAAAGGCAAACGTCTGGCTATTCCTCCTACGAGGAAGGAGACAGCCCTGAAAGCTGTTGCTGGTCTTCACCTTCCCGTGGTAGCCCACACACAGGAACAACAGCACTAGGGATAAGTGCTTACCCAGAGATGTCATATCTCATGGTGCTCGTTCTCGGCAGAGCCTGTTTCCGAAAAGACATACGACCGGCTCCTTCTCCCACAAGGAATGTGCCAGCCCTGAAAGCGGTTGCTGGTCTTCACCTTCCCTTGGTAGCCACACACAGGAATAACAGCACTAGGGATCTGTGCTTTCCCAGAGATGTCATATCTCATGGTGCTCGTCCTCGGCAGAGCCTGTTTCCGAAAAGGCAAACGTCTGGCTATTCCTCCTACGAGGAAGGAGACAGCCCTGAAAGCTGTTGCTGGTCTTCACCTTCCCGTGGTAGCCCACACACAGGAACAACAGCACTAGGGATAAGTGCTTTCCCAGAGATGTCATATCTCATGGTGCTCGTTCACGACAGAGCCTGTTTCCGAAAAGACATACGACTGGCTCCTTCTCCCACAAGGAATGTGCCAGCCCTGAAAGCTGTTGCTGGTCCTGACCTTCCCATAGTAGCCCATACACAGGAACAACAGTACTGGGGATCTGTGCTTTCCCAGAAATGTCATGTGTCATGGCTGCTCGGTCTCGGCAGAGCCTGTTTCCGAAAAGGCAAACGTCTGGCTATTCCTCCTACGAGGAAGGAGACAGCCCTGTAAGCTGTTGCTGGTGTTTACCTTCCCTTGGTGACCTACTCACAGGCACAACAGCACTGGGGATCTGTGCTTTCCCAGAGATGTCATATCTCATGGTGCTCGTTCTCGGCAGAGCCTGTTTCCGAAAGGACATACGACTGGCTCCTTCTCCCACAAGGAATGTGCCAGCCCTGAAAGCGGTTGCTGGTCTTCACCTTCCCGTGGTAGCCCACACACAGGAATAACAGCACTAGGGATCTGTGCTTTCCCAGAGATGTCATATCTCATGGTGCTCGTCCTCGGCAGAGCCTGTTTCCGAAAAGGCAAACGTCTGGCTATTCCTCCTACGAGGAAGGAGACAGCCATGAAAGCTGTTGCTGGTCTTCACCTTCCCGTGGTAGCCCACACACAGGAACAACAGCACTAGGGATCTGTGCTTTCCCAGAGATGTCATATCTCATGGTGCTCGTCCTCGGCAGAGCCTGTTTCCGAAAAGGCAAACGTCTGGCTATTCCTGCTACGAGGAATGTGCAAGCCCTGAAAGCTGTTGCTGGTCTTCACCTTCCCGTGGTAGCCCACACACAGGAACAACAGCACTAGGGATAAGTGCTTACCCAGAGATGTCATATCTCATGGTGCTCGTTCTCGGCAGAGCCTGTTTCCGAAAAGACATACGACCGGCTCCTTCTCCCACAAGGAATGTGCCAGCCCTGAAAGCGGTTGCTGGTCTTCACCTTCCCGTGGTAGCCCACACACAGGAACAACAGCACTAGGGATAAGTGCTTTCCCAGAGATGTCATATCTCATGGTGCTCGTTCACGACAGAGCCTGTTTCCGAAAAGACATACGACTGGCTCCTTCTCCCACAAGGAATGTGCCAGCCCTGAAAGCTGTTGCTGGTCCTGACCTTCCCATAGTAGCCCATACACAGGAACAACAGTACTGGGGATCTGTGCTTTCCCACAAATGTCATGTGTCATGGTGCTCGGTCTCGGCAGAGCCTGTTTCCGAAAAGGCAAACGTCTGGCTATTCCTCCTACGAGGAAGGAGACAGCCCTGTAAGCTGTTGCTGGTGTTTACCTTCCCTTGGTGACCTACTCACAGGCACAACAGCACTGGGGATCTGTGCTTTCCCAGAGATGTCATATCTCATGGTGCTCGTTCTCGGCAGAGCCTGTTTCCGAAAAGGCAAACGTCTGGCTATTCCTCCTACGAGGAAGGAGACAGCCCTGAAAGCTGTTGCTGGTCTTCACCTTCCCGTGGTAGCCCACACACAGGAACAACAGCACTAGGGATAAGTGCTTTCCCAGAGATGTCATATCTCATGGTGCTCGTTCTCGGCAGAGCCTGTTTCCGAAAAGGCAAACGTCTGGCTATTCCTGCTACGAGGAATGTGCAAGCCCTGAAAGCTGTTGCTGGTCTTCACCTTCCCGTGGTAGCCCACACACAGGAACAACAGCACTAGGGATAAGTGCTTACCCAGAGATGTCATATCTCATGGTGCTCGTTCACGACAGAGCCTGTTTCCGAAAAGACATACGACCGGCTCCTTCTCCCACAAGGAATGTGCCAGCCCTGAAAGCGGTTGCTGGTCCTGACCTTCCCATAGTAGCCCATACACAGGAACAACAGTACTGGGGATCTGTGCTTTCCCACAAATGTCATGTGTCATGGTGCTCGGTCTCGGCAGAGCCTGTTTCCGAAAAGGCAAACGTCTGGCTATTCCTCCTACGAGGAAGGAGACAGCCCTGTAAGCTGTTGCTGGTGTTTACCTTCCCTTGGTGACCTACTCACAGGCACAACAGCACTGGGGATCTGTGCTTTCCCAGAGATGTCATATCTCATGGTGCTCGTTCTCGGCAGAGCCTGTTTCCGAAAAGACATACGACCAGCTCCTTCTCCCACAAGGAATGTGCCAGCCCTGAAAGCGGTTGCTGGTCTTCACCTTCCCGTGGTAGCCCACACACAGGAATAACAGCACTAGGGATCTGTGCTTTCCCAGAGATGTCATATCTCATGGTGCTCGTCCTCGGCAGAGCCTGTTTCCGAAAAGGCAAACGTCTGGCTATTCCTCCTACGAGGAAGGAGACAGCCATGAAAGCTGTTGCTGGTCTTCACCTTCCCGTGGTAGCGCACACACAGGAACAACAGCACTAGGGATAAGTGCTTTCCCAGAGATGTCATATCTCATGGTGCTCGTCCTCGGCAGAGCCTGTTTCCGAAAAGGCAAACGTCTGGCTATTCCTGCTACGAGGAATGTGCAAGCCCTGAAAGCTGTTGCTGGTCTTCACCTTCCCGTGGTAGCCCACACACAGGAACAACAGCACTAGGGATAAGTGCTTACCCAGAGATGTCATATCTCATGGTGCTCGTTCTCGGCAGAGCCTGTTTCCGAAAAGACATACGACCGGCTCCTTCTCCCACAAGGAATGTGCCAGCCCTGAAAGCGGTTGCTGGTCTTCACCTTCCCTTGGTAGCCACACACAGGAATAACAGCACTAGGGATCTGTGCTTTCCCAGAGATGTCATATCTCATGGTGCTCGTCCTCGGCAGAGCCTGTTTCCGAAAAGGCAAACGTCTGGCTATTCCTCCTACGAGGAAGGAGACAGCCCTGAAAGCTGTTGCTGGTCTTCACCTTCCCGTGGTAGCCCACACACAGGAACAACAGCACTAGGGATAAGTGCTTTCCCAGAGATGTCATATCTCATGGTGCTCGTTCACGACAGAGCCTGTTTCCAAAAAGACATACGACTGGCTCCTTCTCCCACAAGGAATGTGCCAGCCCTGAAAGCTGTTGCTGGTCCTGACCTTCCCATAGTAGCCCATACACAGGAACAACAGTACTGGGGATCTGTGCTTTCCCACAAATGTCATGTGTCATGGTGCTCGGTCTCGGCAGAGCCTGTTTCCGAAAAGGCAAACGTCTGGCTATTCCTCCTACGAGGAAGGAGACAGCCCTGTAAGCTGTTGCTGGTGTTTACCTTCCCTTGGTGACCTACTCACAGGCACAACAGCACTGGGGATCTGTGCTTTCCCAGAGATGTCATATCTCATGGTGCTCGTTCTCGGCAGAGCCTGTTTCCGAAAAGACATACGACTGGCTCCTTCTCCCACAAGGAATGTGCCAGCCCTGAAAGCGGTTGCTGGTCTTCACCTTCCCGTGGTAGCCCACACACAGGAATAACAGCACTAGGGATCTGTGCTTTCCCAGAGATGTCATATCTCATGGTGCTCGTCCTCGGCAGAGCCTGTTTCCGAAAAGGCAAACGTCTGGCTATTCCTCCTACGAGGAAGGAGACAGCCATGAAAGCTGTTGCTGGTCTTCACCTTCCCGTGGTAGCCCACACACAGGAACAACAGCACTAGGGATCTGTGCTTTCCCAGAGATGTCATATCTCATGGTGCTCGTCCTCGGCAGAGCCTGTTTCCGAAAAGGCAAACGTCTGGCTATTCCTGCTACGAGGAATGTGCAAGCCCTGAAAGCTGTTGCTGGTCTTCACCTTCCCGTGGTAGCCCACACACAGGAACAACAGCACTAGGGATAAGTGCTTACCCAGAGATGTCATATCTCATGGTGCTCGTTCTCGGCAGAGCCTGTTTCCGAAAAGACATACGACCGGCTCCTTCTCCCACAAGGAATGTGCCAGCCCTGAAAGCGGTTGCTGGTCTTCACCTTCCCTTGGTAGCCCACACACAGGAACAACAGCACTAGGGATAAGTGCTTTCCCAGAGATGTCATATCTCATGGTGCTCATTCACGACAGAGCCTGTTTCCGAAAAGACATACGACTGGCTCCTTCTCCCACAAGGAATGTGCCAGCCCTGAAAGCTGTTGCTGGTCCTGACCTTCCCATAGTAGCCCATACACAGGAACAACAGTACTGGGGATCTGTGCTTTCCCACAAATGTCATGTGTCATGGTGCTCGGTCTCGGCAGAGCCTGTTTCCGAAAAGGCAAACGTCTGGCTATTCCTCCTACGAGGAAGGAGACAGCCCTGTAAGCTGTTGCTGGTGTTTACCTTCCCTTGGTGACCTACTCACAGGCACAACAGCACTGGGGATCTGTGCTTTCCCAGAGATGTCATATCTCATGGTGCTCGTTCTCGGCAGAGCCTGTTTCCGAAAAGGCAAACGTCTGGCTATTCCTCCTACGAGGAAGGAGACAGCCCTGAAAGCTGTTGCTGGTCTTCACCTTCCCGTGGTAGCCCACACACAGGAACAACAGCACTAGGGATAAGTGCTTTCCCAGAGATGTCATATCTCATGGTGCTCGTTCTCGGCAGAGCCTGTTTCCGAAAAGGCAAACGTCTGGCTATTCCTCCTACGAGGAAGGAGACAGCCCTGAAAGCTGTTGCTGGTCTTCACCTTCCCGTGGTAGCCCACACACAGGAACAACAGCACTAGGGATAAGTGCTTACCCAGAGATGTCATATCTCATGGTGCTCGTTCTCGGCAGAGCCTGTTTCCGAAAAGACATACGACTGGCTCCTTCTCCCACAAGGAATGTGCCAGCCCTGAAAGCTGTTGCTGGTCCTGACCTTCTCATAGTAGCTCATACACAGGAACAACAGTACTGGGGATCTGTGCTTTCCCACAAATGTCATGTGTCATGGTGCTCGGTCTCGGCAGAGCCTGTTTCCGAAAAGGCAAACGTCTGGCTATTCCTCCTACAAGGAAGGAGACAGCCCTCTAAGCTGTTGCTGGTGTTTACCTTCCCTTGGTGACCTACTCACAGGCACAACAACACTGGGGATCTGTGCTTTCCCAGAGATGTCATATCTCATGGTGCTTGTTCTCGGCAGAGCCTGTTTCCGAAAAGACATACGACCGGCTCCTTCTCCCACAAGGAATGTGCCAGCCCTGAAAGCGGTTGCTGGTCTTCACCTTCCCTTGGTAGCCCACACACAGGAATAACAGCACTAGGGATCTGTGCTTTCCCAGAGATGTCATATCTCATGGTGCTCGTCCTCGGCAGAGCCTGTTTCCGAAAAGGCAAACGTCTGGCTATTCCTCCTACGAGGAAGGAGACAGCCCTGAAAGCTGTTGCTGGTCTTCACCTTCCCGTGGTAGCCCACACACAGGAACAACAGCACTAGGGATAAGTGCTTTCCCAGAGATGTCATATCTCATGGTGCTCGTCCTCGGCAGAGCCTGTTTCCGAAAAGGCAAACGTCTGGCTATTCCTGCTACGAGGAAGGAGACAGCCCTGAAAGCTGTTGCTGGTCTTCACCTTCCCGTGGTAGCCCACACACAGGAACAACAGCACTAGGGATAAGTGCTTACCCAGAGATGTCATATCTCATGGTGCTCGTTCTCGGCAGAGCCTGTTTCCGAAAAGACATACGACCGGCTCCTTCTCCCACAAGGAATGTGCCAGCCCTGAAAGCGGTTGCTGGTCTTCACCTTCCCTTGGTAGCCCACACACAGGAATAACAGCACTAGGGATCTGTGCTTTCCCAGAGATGTCATATCTCATGGTGCTCGTCCTCGGCAGAGCCTGTTTCCGAAAAGGCAAACGTCTGGCTATTCCTCCTACGAGGAAGGAGACAGCCCTGAAAGCTGTTGCTGGTCTTCACCTTCCCGTGGTAGCCCACACACAGGAACAACAGCACTAGGGATAAGTGCTTTCCCAGAGATGTCATATCTCATGGTGCTCGTTCACGACAGAGCCTGTTTCCGAAAAGACATACGACTGGCTCCTTCTCCCACAAGGAATGTGCCAGCCCTGAAAGCTGTTGCTGGTCCTGACCTTCCCATAGTAGCCCATACACAGGAACAACAGTACTGGGGATCTGTGCTTTCCCACAAATGTCATGTGTCATGGTGCTCGGTCTCGGCAGAGCCTGTTTCCGAAAAGGCAAACGTCTGGCTATTCCTCCTACGAGGAAGGAGACAGCCCTGTAAGCTGTTGCTGGTGTTTACCTTCCCTTGGTGACCTACTCACAGGCACAACAGCACTGGGGATCTGTGCTTTCCCAGAGATGTCATATCTCATGGTGCTCGTTCTCGGCAGAGCCTGTTTCCGAAAAGGCAAACGTCTGGCTATTCCTCCTACGAGGAAGGAGACAGCCCTGAAAGCTGTTGCTGGTCTTCACCTTCCCGTGGTAGCCCACACACAGGAACAACAGCACTAGGGGTAAGTGCTTACCCAGAGATGTCATATCTCATGGTGCTCGTTCACGACAGAGCCTGTTTCCGAAAAGACATACGACTGGCTCCTTCTCCCACAAGGAATGTGCCAGCCCTGAAAGCTGTTGCTGGTCCTGACCTTCCCATAGTAGCCCATACACAGGAACAACAGTACTGGGGATCTGTGCTTTACTACAAATGTCATGTGTCATGGTGCTCGGTCTCGGCAGAGCCTGTTTCCGAAAAGGCAAACGTCTGGCTATTCCTCCTACGAGGAAGGAGACAGCCCTGTAAGCTGTTGCTGGTGTTTACCTTCCCTTGGTGACCTACTCACAGGCACAACAACACTGGGGATCTGTGCTTTCCCAGAGATGTCATATCTCATGGTGCTCGTTCTCGGCAGAGCCTGTTTCCGAAAAGACATACGACCGGCTCCTTCTCCCACAAGGAATGTGCCAGCCCTGAAAGCGGTTGCTGGTCTTCACCTTCCCGTGGTAGCCCACACACAGGAATAACAGCACTAGGGATCTGTGCTTTCCCAGAGATGTCATATCTCATGGTGCTCGTCCTCGGCAGAGCCTGTTTCCGAAAAGGCAAGCGTCTGGCTATTCGTCTTACGAGGAAGGAGACAGCCATGAAAGCTGTTGCTGGTCTTCACCTTCCCGTGGTAGCCCACACACAGGAACAACAGCACTAGGGATAAGTGCTTTCCCAGAGATGTCATATCTCATGGTACTCGTCCTCGGCAGAGCCTGTTTCCGAAAAGGCAAACGTCTGGCTATTCATCCTACGAGGAAGGAGACAGCCCTGAAAGCTGTTGCTGGTCTTCACCTTCCCGTGGTAGCCCACACACAGGAACAACAGCACTAGGGATAAGTGCTTAACCAGAGATGTCATATCTCATGGTGCTTGGTCTCGACAGAGCCTGTTTCTGAAAAGGCAAACGACTGGCTCCTTCTCCCACAAGGAATGTGCCAGCCCTGAAAGCTGTTGCTGGTGTTTACCTTCACTTGGTAGCCCACACACAGGAATAACAGCACTAGGGATCTGTGCTTTCCCAGAGATGTCATATCTCATGGTGCTTGTTCTCGGCAGAGCCTGTTTCCGAAAAAGCAAACGTCTGGCTATTCCTTTTACGAGGAATGTGCCAGCCCTGAAAGCTGTTGCTGGTCTTTACCTTCCCTTGGCGACATACTCACAATAGCAACAGCACTAGGGATAAGTGCTTTCCCAGAGATGTCATGTCTCATGGTGCTCGGTCTCGGCAGAGCCTGTTTCCGAAAAGGCAAACGACTGGCTCCTTCTCCCACAAGGAATGTGCCAGCCCTGAAAGCTCTTGCTGGTCTTCACCTTCCCTTGGCGTCCTACTCACAGGCACAACAGCACTGGGGATCTGTGCTTTCCCAGAGATGTCATATCTCATGGTGCTCGTTCTCGGCAGAGCCTGTTTCCGATAAGACATACGACCGGCTCCTTCTCCCACAAGGAATGTGCCAGCCCTGAAAGCGGTTGCTGGTCTTCACCTTCCCTTGGTAGCCCACACACAGGAATAACAGCACTAGGGATCTGTGCTTTCCCAGAGATGTCATATCTCATGGTGCTCGTCCTCGGCAGAGCCTGTTTCCGAAAAGGCAAACGTCTGGCTATTCCTCCTACGAGGAAGGAGACAGCCCTGAAAGCTGTTGCTGGTCTTCACCTTCCCGTGGTAGCCCACACACAGGAACAACAGCACTAGGGATAAGTGCTTACCCAGAGATGTCATATCTCATGGTGCTCGTTCACGACAGAGCCTGTTTCCGAAAAGACGTACGACTGGCTCCTTCTCCCACAAGGAATGTGCCAGCCCTGAAAGCTGTTGCTGGTCCTGACCTTCCCATAGTAGCCCATACACAGGAACAACAGTACTGGGGATCTGTGCTTTCCCACAAATGTCATGTGTCATGGTGCTCGGTCTCGGCAGAGCCTGTTTCCGAAAAGGCAAACGTCTGGCTATTCCTCCTACGAGGAAGGAGACAGCCCTGTAAGCTGTTGCTGGTGTTTACCTTCCCTTGGTGACCTACTCACAGGCACAACAACACTGGGGATCTGTGCTTTCCCAGAGATGTCATATCTCATGGTGCTCGTTCTCGGCAGAGCCTGTTTCCGAAAAGACATACGACCGGCTCCTTCTCCCACAAGGAATGTGCCAGCCCTGAAAGCGGTTGCTGGTCTTCACCTTCCCGTGGTAGCCCACACACAGGAATAACAGCACTAGGGATCTGTGCTTTCCCAGAGATGTCATATCTCATGGTGCTCGTCCTCGGCAGAGCCTGTTTCCGAAAAGGCAAACGTCTGGCTATTCCTCCTACGAGGAAGGAGACAGCCCTGAAAGCTGTTGCTGGTCTTCACCTTCCCGTGGTAGCCCACACACCGGAACAACAGCACTAGGGATAAGTGCTTTCCCAGAGATGTCATATCTCATGGTGCTTGGTCTCGGCAGAGCCTGTTTCTGAAAAGGCAAACGACTGGCTTCTTCTCCCACAAGGAATGTGCCAGCCCTGAAAGCTGTTGCTGGTGTTTACCTTCCCTTGGTAGCCCACACACAGGAATAACAGCACTAGGGATCTGTGCTTTCCCAGAGATGTCATATCTCATGGTGCTTGTTCTCGGCAGAGCCTGTTTCCGAAAAAGCAAACGTCTGGCTATTCCTTTTACGAGGAATGTGCCAGCCCTGAAAGCTGTTGCTGGTCTTTACCTTCCCTTGGCGACATACTCACAATAGCAACAGCACTAGGGATAAGTGCTTTCCCAGAGATGTCATGTCTCATGGTGCCCGGTCTCGGCAGAGCCTGTTTCCGAAAAGGCAAACGACTGGCTCCTTCTCCCACAAGGAATGTGCCAGCGCTGAAAGCTGTTGCTGGTCTTCACCTTCCCTTGGCGTCCTACTCACAGGCACAACAGCACTGGGGATCTGTGCTTTCCCAGAGATGTCATATCTCATGGTGCTCGTTCTCGGCAGAGCCTGTTTCCGATAAGACATACGACCGGCTCCTTCTCCCACAAGGAATGTGCCAGCCCTGAAAGCGGTTGCTGGTCTTCACCTTCCCGTGGTAGCCCACACACAGGAATAACAGCACTAGGGATCTGTGCTTTCCCAGAGATGTCATATCTCATGGTGCTCGTCCTCGGCAGAGCCTGTTTCCGAAAAGGCAAACGTCTGGCTATTCCTCCTACGAGGAAGGAGACAGCCCTGAAAGCTGTTGCTGGTCTTCACCTTCCCGTGGTAGCCCACACACAGGAACAACAGCACTAGGTATAAGTGCTTTCCCAGAGATGTCATATCTCATGGTGCTCGTTCACGACAGAGCCTGTTTCCGAAAAGACATACGACTGGCTCCTTCTCCCACAAGGAATGTGCCAGCCCTGAAAGCTGTTGCTGGTCCTGACCTTCCCATAGTAGCCCATACACAGGAACAACAGTACTGGGGATCTGTGCTTTCCCACAAATGTCATGTGTCATGGTGCTCGGTCTCGGCAGAGCCTGTTTCCGAAAAGGCAAACGTCTGGCTATTCCTCCTACGAGGAAGGAGACAGCCCTGTAAGCTGTTGCTGGTGTTTACCTTCCCTTGGTGACCTACTCACAGGCACAACAGCACTGGGGATCTGTGCTTTCCCAGAGATGTCATATCTCATGGTGCTCGTTCTCGGCAGAGCCTGTTTCCGAAAAGGCAAACGTCTGGCTATTCCTCCTACGAGGAAGGAGACAGCCCTGAAAGCTGTTGCTGGTCTTCACCTTCCCGTGGTAGCCCACACACAGGAACAACAGCACTAGGGATAAGTGCTTACCCAGAGATGTCATATCTCATGGTGCTCGTTCACGACAGAGCCTGTTTCTGAAAAGGCAAACGACTGGCTCCTTCTCCCACAAGGAATGTGCCAGCCCTGAAAGCTGTTGCTGGTGTTTACCTTCCCTTGGTAGCCCACACACAGGAATAACAGCACTAGGGATCTGTGCTTTCCCAGAGATGTCATATCTCATGGTGCTTGTTCTCGGCAGAGCCTGTTTCCGAAAAAGCAAACGTCTGGCTATTCCTTTTACGAGGAATGTGCCAGCCCTGAAAGCTGTTGCTGGTCTTTACCTTCCCTTGGCGACATACTCACAATAGCAACAGCACTGGGGATCTGTGCTTTCCCAGAGATGTCATATCTCATGGTGCTCGTTCTCGGCAGAGCCTGTTTCCGAAAAGACATACGACCGGCTCCTTCTCCCACAAGGAATGTGCCAACCCTGAAAGCGGTTGCTGGTCTTCACCTTCCCTTGGTAGCCCACACACAGGAATAACAGCACTAGGGATCTGTGCTTTCCCAGAGATGTCATATCTCATGGTGCTCGTTCTCGGCAGAGCCTGTTTCCGAAAAGGCAAACGTCTGGCTATTCCTCCTACGAGGAAGGAGACAGCCATGAAAGCTGTTGCTGGTCTTCACCTTCCCTTGGTAGCCAACACACAGGAATAACAGCACTGGGGATCTGTGCTTTCCCAGAGATGTCATATCTCATGGTGCTCGCTCACGACAGAGCCTGATTCCGAAAAGGCAAACGACTGGCTCCAACTCCCACAATGAATGTGCCAGCCCTGAAAGCTGTTGCTGGTCTTCACCTTCCCTTGGCGTCCTACTAACAGGAACAACAGAACTGCGGATCTGTGCTTTCCCAGAGATGTCATATCTCATGGTGCTCGGTCTCGGCAGAGCCTGTTTCCGAAAAGTCAAACGTCTGGCTATTCCTCCTACGAGGAAGGAGACAGCCCTGAAAGCTGTTGCTGGTCTTCACCTTCTCTTGGTGACCTACTCACAGGCACAACAGCACTGGGGATCTGTGCTTTCCCAGAGATGTCATATCTCATAGTGCTCGTTCTCCGTAGAGCATCTTTCCGAAAAGGCAAACGTCTGGCTATTCCTGCTACGGGGAATGTGCAAGCCCTGAAAGCTGTTGCTGGTCTTCACCTTCCCTTGGTGACCTAGTCACAGGCACAACAGCACTGGGGATCTGTGCTTTCCCAGAGATGTGATATCTCATGGTGCTCAGTCTCGGCCGAGCCTGTTTCCGAAAAGGCAAAAGTCTGGCTATTCCTCCTACGAGGAAGGAGACAGCCCTGAAAGCTGATGCTGGTCTTCACCTTCCCGTGGTAGCCCACACACAGGCACAACAGCACTGGGGATCTGTGCTTTCCCAGAGATGTCATATCTCATGGTGCTCGTTCTCGGCAGAGCCTGTTTCCGAAAAGGCAAACGACTGGCTCATTCTCCCACAAGGAATGTGCCAGCCCTCAAAGCTGTTGCTGTTGTTTACCTTCCCTTAGTAGCCTAGACACAGGCGCAACAGCACTAGGGATCTGTGCTTACCCAGAGATGTCATATCTCATGGTGCTCGTTCTCGGCAGAGCCTGTTTCTGAAAAGACATACGACCGGCTCCTTCTCCCACAAGGAATGTGCCAGCCCTCAAAGCTGTTGCTGGTCTTCACCTTCCCGTGGTAGCCCACACACAGGAACAACAGCACTAGGGATAAGTGCTTAACCAGAGATGTCATATCTCATGGTGCTCGTTCTCGGCAGAGCCTGTTTCCGAAAAGGCAAACGTCTGGCTATTCCTGCTACGAGGAATGTGCAAGCCCTGAAAGCTGTTGCTGGTCTTCACCTTCCCTTGGTAGCCACACACAGGAATAACAGCACTAGGGATCTGTGCTTTCCCAGAGATGTCATATCTCATGGTGCTCGTCCTCGGCAGAGCCTGTTTCCGAAAAGGCAAACGTCTGGCTATTCCTCCTACGAGGAAGGAGACAGCCATGAAAGCTGTTGCTGGTCTTCACCTTCCCGTGGTAGCCCACACACAGGAACAACAGCACTAGGGATAAGTGCTTTCCCAGAGATGTCATATCTCATGGTGCTCGTTCACGACAGAGCCTGTTTCCGAAAAGACATACGACTGGCTCCTTCTCCCACAAGGAATGTGCCAGCCCTGAAAGCTGTTGCTGGTCCTGACCTTCCCATAGTAGCCCATACACAGGAACAACAGTACTGGGGATCTGTGCTTTCCCACAAATGTCATGTGTCATGGTGCTCGGTCTCGGCAGAGCCTGTTTCCGAAAAGGCAAACGTCTGGCTATTCCTCCTACGAGGAAGGAGACAGCCCTGTAAGCTGTTGCTGGTGTTTACCTTCCCTTGGTGACCTACTCACAGGCACAACAGCACTGGGGATCTGTGCTTTCCCAGAGATGTCATATCTCATGGTGCTCGTCCTCGGCAGAGCCTGTTTCCGAAAAGGCAAACGTCTGGCTATTCCTCCTACGAGGAAGGAGACAGCCCTGAAAGCTGTTGCTGGTCTTCACCTTCCCGTGGTAGCCCACACACAGGAACAACAGCACTAGGGATAAGTGCTTTCCCAGAGATGTCATATCTCATGGTGCTCGTTCACGACAGAGCCTGTTTCCGAAAAGACATACGACTGGCTCCTTCTCCCACAAGGAATGTGCCAGCACTGAAAGCTGTTGCTGGTCCTGACCTTCCCATAGTAGCCCATACACAGGAACAACAGTACTGGGGATCTGTGCTTTCCCACAAATGTCATGTGTCATGGTGCTCGGTCTCGGCAGAGCCTGTTTCCGAAAAGGCAAACGTCTGGCTATTCCTCCTACGAGGAAGGAGACAGCCATGAAAGCTGTTGCTGGTCTTCACCTTCCCGTGGTAGCCCACACACAGGAACAACAGCACTAGGGATAAGTGCTTTCCCAGAGATGTCATATCTCATGGTGCTCGTTCTCGGCAGAGCCTGTTTCCGAAAAGGCAAACGTCTGGCTATTCCTCCTACGAGGAAGGAGACAGCCCTGAAAGCTGTTGCTGGTCTTCACCTTCCCGTGGTAGCCCACACACAGGAACAACAGCACTAGGGATAAGTGCTTACCCAGAGATGTCATATCTCATGGTGCTCGTTCACGATAGAGCCTGTTTCCGAAAAGACATACGACTGGCTCCTTCTCCCACAAGGAATGTGCCAGCCCTGAAAGCTGTTGCTGGTCCTGACCTTCCCATAGTAGCTCATACACAGGAACAACAGTACTGGGGATCTGTGCTTTCCCACAAATGTCATGTGTCATGGTGCTCGGTCTCGGCAGAGCCTGTTTCCGAAAAGGCAAACGTCTGGCTATTCCTCCTACGAGGAAGGAGACAGCCCTCTAAGCTGTTGCTGGTGTTTACCTTCCCTTGGTGACCTACTCACAGGCACAACAACACTGGGGATCTGTGCTTTCCCAGAGATGTCATATCTCATGGTGCTCGTTCTCGGCAGAGCCTGTTTCCGAAAAGACATACGACCGGCTCCTTCTCCCACAAGGAATGTGCCAGCCCTGAAAGCGGTTGCTGGTCTTCACCTTCCCTTGGTAGCCCACACACAGGAATAACAGCACTAGGGATCTGTGCTTTCCCAGAGATGTCATATCTCATGGTGCTCGTCCTCGGCAGAGCCTGTTTCCGAAAAGGCAAACGTCTGGCTATTCCTCCTACGAGGAAGGAGACAGCCCTGAAAGCTGTTGCTGGTCTTCACCTTCCCGTGGTAGCCCACACACAGGAACAACAGCACTAGGGATAAGTGCTTTCCCAGAGATGTCATATCTCATGGTGCTCGTCCTCGGCAGAGCCTGTTTCCGAAAAGGCAAACGTCTGGCTATTCCTCCTACGAGGAAGGAGACAGCCCTGAAAGCTGTTGCTGGTCTTCACCTTCCCGTGGTAGCCCACACACAGGAACAACAGCACTAGGGATAAGTGCTTACCCAGAGATGTCATATCTCATGGTGCTCGTTCTCGGCAGAGCCTGTTTCCGAAAAGACATACGACTGGCTCCTTCTCCCACAAGGAATGTGCCAGCCCTGAAAGCGGTTGCTGGTCTTCACCTTCCCTTGGTAGCCCACACACAGGAATAACAGCACTAGGGATCTGTGCTTTCCCAGAGATGTCATATCTCATGGTGCTCGTCCTCGGCAGAGCCTGTTTCCGAAAAGGCAAACGTCTGGCTATTCCTCCTACGAGGAAGGAGACAGCCCTGAAAGCTGTTGCTGGTCCTGACCTTCCCGTGGTAGCCCACACACAGGAACAACAGCACTAGGGATAAGTGCTTTCCCAGAGATGTCATATCTCATGGTGCTCGTTCACGACAGAGCCTGTTTCCGAAAAGACATACGACTGGCTCCTTCTCCCACAAGGAATGTGCCAGCCCTGAAAGCTGTTGCTGGTCCTGACCTTCCCATAGTAGCCCATACACAGGAACAACAGTACTGGGGATCTGTGCTTTCCCACAAATGTCACGTGTCATGGTGCTCGGTCTCGGCAGAGCCTGTTTCCGAAAAGGCAAACGTCTGGCTATTCCTCCTACGAGGAAGGAGACAGCCCTGTAAGCTGTTGCTGGTGTTTACCTTCCCTTGGTGACCTACTCACAGGCACAACAGCACTGGGGATCTGTGCTTTCCCAGAGATGTCATATCTCATGGTGCTCGTTCTCGGCAGAGCCTGTTTCCGAAAAGGCAAACGTCTGGCTATTCCTCCTACGAGGAAGGAGACAGCCCTGAAAGCTGTTGCTGGTCTTCACCTTCCCGTGGTAGCCCACACACAGGAACAACAGCACTAGGGATAAGTGCTTACCCAGAGATGTCATATCTCATGGTGCTCGTTCACGACAGAGCCTGTTTCCGAAAAGACATACGACTGGCTCCTTCTCCCACAAGGAATGTGCCAGCCCTGAAAGCTGTTGCTGGTCCTGACCTTCCCATAGTAGCCCATACACAGGAACAACAGTACTGGGGATCTGTGCTTTCCCACAAATGTCATGTGTCATGGTGCTCGGTCTCGGCAGAGCCTGTTTCCGAAAAGGCAAACGTCTGGCTATTCCTCCTACGAGGAAGGAGACAGCCCTCTAAGCTGTTGCTGGTGTTTACCTTCCCTTGGTGACCTACTCACAGGCACAACAACACTGGGGATCTGTGCTTTCCCAGAGATGTCATATCTCATGGTGCTCGTTCTCGGCAGAGCCTGTTTCCGAAAAGACATACGACCGGCTCCTTCTCCCACAAGGAATGTGCCAGCCCTGAAAGCGGTTGCTGGTCTTCACCTTCCCGTGGTAGCCCACACACAGGAATAACAGCACTAGGGATCTGTGCTTTCCCAGAGATGTCATATCTCATGGTGCTCGTCCTCGGCAGAGCCTGTTTCCGAAAAGGCAAACGTCTGGCTATTCCTCCTACGAGGAAGGAGACAGCCATGAAAGCTGTTGCTGGTCTTCACCTTCCCGTGGTAGCCCACACACAGGAACAACAGCACTAGGGATAAGTGCTTTCCCAGAGATGTCATATCTCATGGTGCTCGTCCTCGGCAGAGCCTGTTTCCGAAAAGGCAAACGTCTGGCTATTCATCCTACGAGGAAGGAGACAGCCCTGAAAGCTGTTGCTGGTCTTCACCTTCCCGTGGTAGCCCACACACCGGAACAACAGCACTAGGGATAAGTGCTTTCCCAGAGATGTCATATCTCATGGTGCTTGGTCTCGGCAGAGCCTGTTTCTGAAAAGGCAAACGACTGGCTCCTTCTCCCACAAGGAATGTGCCAGCCCTGAAAGCTGTTGCTGGTGTTTACCTTCCCTTGGTAGCCCACACACAGGAATAACAGCACTAGGGATCTGTGCTTTCCCAGAGATGTCATATCTCATGGTGCTTGTTCTCGGCAGAGCCTGTTTCCGAAAAAGCAAACGTCTGGCTATTCCTTTTACGAGGAATGTGCCAGCCCTGAAAGCTGTTGCTGGTCTTTACCTTCCCTTGGCGACATACTCACAATAGCAACAGCACTAGGGATAAGTGCTTTCCCAGAGATGTCATGTCTCATGGTGCCCGGTCTCGGCAGAGCCTGTTTCCGAAAAGGCAAACGACTGGCTCCTTCTCCCACAAGGAATGTGCCAGCCCTGAAAGCTGTTGCTGGTCTTCACCTTCCCTTGGTAGCCCACACACAGGAATAACAGCACTAGGGATCTGTGCTTTCCCAGAGATGTCATATCTCATGGTGCTCGTCCTCGGCAGAGCCTGTTTCCGAAAAGGCAAACGTCTGGCTATTCCTCCTACGAGGAAGGAGACAGCCCTGAAAGCTGTTGCTGGTCTTCACCTTCCCGTGGTAGCCCACACACAGGAACAACAGCACTAGGGATAAGTGCTTACCCAGAGATGTCATATCTCATGGTGCTCGTTCACGACAGAGCTTGTTTCCGAAAAGACATACGACTGGCTCCTTCTCCCACAAGGAATGTGCCAGCCCTGAAAGCTGTTGCTGGTCCTGACCTTCCCATAGTAGCCCATACACAGGAACAACAGTACTGGGGTTCTGTGCTTTCCCACAAATGTCATGTGTCATGGTGCTCGGTCTCGGCAGAGCCTGTTTCCGAAAAGGCAAACGTCTGGCTATTCCTCCTACGAGGAAGGAGACAGCCCTGTAAGCTGTTGCTGGTGTTTACCTTCCCTTGGTGACCTACTCAAAGGCACAACAGCACTGGGGATCTGTGCTTTCCCAGACATGTCATATCTCATGGTGCTCGTTCTCGGCAGAGCCTGTTTCCGAAAAGGCAAACGTCTGGCTATTCCTCCTACGAGGAAGGAGACAGCCCTGAAAGCTGTTGCTGGTCTTCACCTTCCCGTGGTAGCCCACACACAGGAACAACAGCACTAGGGATAAGTGCTTACCCAGAGATGTCATATCTCATGGTGCTCGTTCACGACAGAGCCTGTTTCCGATAAGACATACGACTGGCTCCTTCTCCCACAAGGAATGTGCCAGCCCTGAAAGCTGTTGCTGGTCCTGACCTTCCCATAGTAGCCCATACACAGGAACAACAGTACTGGGGATCTGTGCTTTCCCACAAATGTCATGTGTCATGGTGCTCGGTCTCGGCAGAGCCTGTTTCCGAAAAGGCAAACGTCTGGCTATTCCTCCTACGAGGAAGGAGACAGCCCTGTAAGCTGTTGCTGGTGTTTACCTTCCCTTGGTGACCTACTCACAGGCACAACAACACTGGGGATCTGTGCTTTCCCAGAGATGTCATATCTCATGGTGCTCGTTCTCGGCAGAGCCTGTTTCCGAAAAGGCAAACATCTGGCTATTCCTCCTACGAGGAAGGAGACAGCCCTGAAAGCTGTTGCTGGTCTTCACCTTCCCGTGGTAGCCCACACACAGGAACAACAGCACTAGGGATAAGTGCTTTCCCAGAGATGTCATATCTCATGGTGCTCGTCCTCGGCAGAGCCTGTTTCCGAAAAGGCAAACGTCTGGCTATTCCTCCTACGAGGAAGGAGACAGCCCTGAAAGCTGTTGCTGGTCTTCACCTTCCCGTGGTAGCCCACACACAGGAACAACAGCACTAGGGATAAGTGCTTAACCAGAGATGTCATATCTCATGGTGCTCGTTCTCGGCAGAGCCTGTTTCCGAAAAGACATACGACCGGCTCCTTCTCCCACAAGGAATGTGCCAGCCCTGAAAGCGGTTGCTGGTCTTCACCTTCCCGTGGTAGCCCACACACAGGAATAACAGCACTAGGGATCTGTGCTTTCCCAGAGATGTCATATCTCATGGTGCTCGTCCTCGGCAGAGCCTGTTTCCGAAAAGGCAAACGTCTGGCTATTCCTCCTACGAGGAAGGAGACAGCCCTGAAAGCTGTTGCTGGTCTTCACCTTCCCGTGGTAGCCCACACACAGGAACAACAGCACTAGGGATAAGTGCTTTCCCAGAGATGTCATATCTCATGGTGCTCGTTCACGACAGAGCCTGTTTCCGAAAAGACATACGACTGGCTCCTTCTCCCACAAGGAATGTGCCAGCCCTGAAAGCTGTTGCTGGTCCTGACCTTCCCATAGTAGCCCATACACAGGAACAACAGTACTGGGGATCTGTGCTTTCCCACAAATGTCATGTGTCATGGTGCTCGGTCTCGGCAGAGCCTGTTTCCGAAAAGGCAAACGTCTGGCTATTCCTCCTACGAGGAAGGAGACAGCCCTGTAAGCTGTTGCTGGTGTTTACCTTCCCTTGGTGACCTACTCACAGGCACAACAGCACTGGGGATCTGTGCTTTCCCAGAGATGTCATATCTCATGGTGCTCGTTCTCGGCAGAGCCTGTTTCCGAAAAGGCAAACGTCTGGCTATTCCTCCTACGAGGAAGGAGACAGCCCTGAAAGCTGTTGCTGGTCTTCACCTTCCCGTGGTAGCCCACACACAGGAACAACAGCACTAGGGATAAGTGCTTTCCCAGAGATGTCATATCTCATGGTGCTCGTTCTCGGCAGAGCCTGTTTCCGAAAAGGCAAACGTCTGGCTATTCCTCCTACGAGGAAGGAGACAGCCCTCTAAGCTGTTGCTGGTGTTTACCTTCCCTTGTTGACCTACTCACAGGCACAACAACACTGGGGATCTGTGCTTTCCCAGAGATGTCATATCTCATGGTGCTTGTTCTCGGCAGAGCCTGTTTCCGAAAAGACATACGACCGGCTCCTTCTCCCACAAGGAATGTGCCAGCCCTGAAAGCGGTTGCTGGTCTTCACCTTCCCTTGGTAGCCCACACACAGGAATAACAGCACTAGGGATCTGTGCTTTCCCAGAGATGTCATATCTCATGGTGCTCGTCCTCGGCAGAGTCTGTTTCCGAAAAGGCAAACGTCTGGCTATTCCTCCTACGAGGAAGGAGACAGCCCTGAAAGCTGTTGCTGGTCTTCACCTTCCCGTGGTAGCCCACACACAGGAACAACAGCACTAGGGATAAGTGCTTACCCAGAGATGTCATATCTCATGGGGCTCGTTCTCGGCAGAGCCTGTTTCCGAAAAGACATACGACCGGCTCCTACTCCCACAAGGAATGTGCCAGCCCTGAAAGCGGTTGCTGGTCTTCACCTTCCCTTGGTAGCCCACACACAGGAATAACAGCACTAGGGATCTGTGCTTTCCCAGAGATGTCATATCTCATGGTGCTCGTCCTCGGCAGAGCCTGTTTCCGAAAAGGCAAACGTCTGGCTATTCCTCCTACGAGGAAGGAGACAGCCATGAAAGCTGTTGCTGGTCTTCACCTTCCCGTGGTAGCCCACACACAGGAACAACAGCACTAGGGATAAGTGCTTTCCCAGAGATGTCATATCTCATGGTGCTCGTTCACGACAGAGCCTGTTTCCGAAAAGACATACGACTGGCTCCTTCTCCCACAAGGAATGTGCCAGCCCTGAAAGCTGTTGCTGGTCCTGACCTTCCCATAGTAGCCCATACACAGGAACAACAGTACTGGGGATCTGTGCTTTCCCACAAATGTCATGTGTCATGGTGCTCGGTCTCGGCAGAGCCTGTTTCCGAAAAGGCAAACGTCTGGCTATTCCTCCTACGAGGAAGGAGACAGCCCTGTAAGCTGTTGCTGGTGTTTACCTTCCCTTGGTGACCTACTCACAGGCACAACAGCACTGGGGATCTGTGCTTTCCCAGAGATGTCATATCTCATGGTGCTCGTTCTCGGCAGAGCCTGTTTCCGAAAAGGCAAACGTCTGGCTATTCCTCCTACGAGGAAGGAGACAGCCCTGAAAGCTGATGCTGGTCTTCACCTTCCCGTGGTAGCCCACACACAGGAACAACAGCACTAGGGATAAGTGCTTTCCCAGAGATGTCATATCTCATGGTGCTCGTTCTCGGCAGAGCCTGTTTCCGAAAAGGCAAACGTCTGGCTATTCCTCCTACGAGGAAGGAGACAGCCCTGAAAGCTGTTGCTGGTCTTCACCTTCCCGTGGTAGCCCACACACAGGAACAACAGCACTAGGGATAAGTGCTTACCCAGAGATGTCATATCTCATGGTGCTCGTTCACGACAGAGCCTGTTTCCGAAAAGACATACGACTGGCTCCTTCTCCCACAAGGAATGTGCCAGCCCTGAAAGCTGTTGCTGGTCCTGAACTTCCCATAGTAGCTCATACACAGGAACAACAGTACTGGGGATCTCTGCTTTCCCACAAATGTCATGTGTCATGGTGCTCGGTCTCGGCAGAGCCTGTTTCCGAAAAGGCAAACGTCTGGCTATTCCTCCTACGAGGAAGGAGACAGCCCTCTAAGCTGTTGCTGGTGTTTACCTTCCCTTGGTGACCTACTCACAGGCACAACAACACTGGGGATCTGTGCTTTCCCAGAGATGTCATATCTCATGGTGCTCGTTCTCGGCAGAGCCTGTTTCCGAAAAGACATACGACCGGCTCCTTCTCCCACAAGGAATGTGCCAGCCCTGAAAGCGGTTGCTGGTCTTCACCTTCCCTTGGTAGCCCACACACAGGAATAACAGCACTAGGGATCTGTGCTTTCCCAGAGATGTCATATCTCATGGTGCTCGTCCTCGGCAGAGCCTGTTTCCGAAAAGGCAAACGTCTGGCTATTCCTCCTACGAGGAAGGAGACAGCCCTGAAAGCTGTTGCTGGTCTTCACCTTCCCGTGGTAGCCCACACACAGGAACAACAGCACTAGGGATAAGTGCTTTCCCAGAGATGTCATATCTCATGGTGCTCGTCCTCGGCAGAGCCTGTTTCCGAAAAGGCAAACGTCTGGCTATTCCTCCTACGAGGAAGGAGACAGCCCTGAAAGCTGTTGCTGGTCTTCACCTTCCCGTGGTAGCCCACACACAGGAACAACAGCACTAGGGATAAGTGCTTACCCAGAGATGTCATATCTCATGGTGCTCGTTCTCGGCAGAGCCTGTTTCCGAAAAGACATACGACCGGCTCCTTCTCCCACAAGGAATGTGCCAGCCCTGAAAGCGGTTGCTGGTCTTCACCTTCCCTTGGTAGCCCACACACAGGAATAACAGCACTAGGGATCTGTGCTTTCCCAGAGATGTCATATCTCATGGTGCTCGTCCTCGGCAGAGCCTGTTTCCGAAAAGGCAAACGTCTGGCTATTCCTCCTACGAGGAAGGAGACAGCCCTGAAAGCTGTTGCTGGTCTTCACCTTCCCGTGGTAGCCCACACACAGGAACAACAGCACTAGGGATAAGTGCTTTCCCAGAGATGTCATATCTCATGGTGCTCGTTCACGACAGAGCCTGTTTCCGAAAAGACATACGACTGGCTCCTTCTCCCACAAGGAATGTGCCAGCCCTGAAAGCTGTTGCTGGTCCTGACCTTCCCATAGTAGCCCATACACAGGAACAACAGTACTGGGGATCTGTGCTTTCCCACAAATGTCACGTGTCATGGTGCTCGGTCTCGGCAGAGCCTGTTTCCGAAAAGGCAAACGTCTGGCTATTCCTCCTACGAGGAAGGAGACAGCCCTGTAAGCTGTTGCTGGTGTTTACCTTCCCTTGGTGACCTACTCACAGGCACAACAGCACTGGGGATCTGTGCTTTCCCAGAGATGTCATATCTCATGGTGCTCGTTCTCGGCAGAGCCTGTTTCCGAAAAGGCAAACGTCTGGCTATTCCTCCTACGAGGAAGGAGACAGCCCTGTAAGCTGTTGCTGGTGTTTACCTTCCCTTGGTGACCTACTCACAGGCACAACAACACTGGGGATCTGTGCTTTCCCAGAGATGTCATATCTCATGGTGCTCGTTCTCGGCAGAGCCTGTTTCCGAAAAGACATACGACCGGCTCCTTCTCCCACAAGGAATGTGCCAGCCCTGAAAGCGGTTGCTGGTCTTCACCTTCCCGTGGTAGCCCACACACAGGAATAACAGCACTAGGGATCTGTGCTTTCCCAGAGATGTCATATCTCATGGTGCTCGTCCTCGGCAGAGCCTGTTTCCGAAAAGGCAAACGTCTGGCTATTCCTCCTACGAGGAAGGAGACAGCCATGAAAGCTGTTGCTGGTCTTCACCTTCCCGTGGTAGCCCACACACAGGAACAACAGCACTAGGGATAAGTGCTTTCCCAGAGATGTCATATCTCATGGTGCTCGTCCTCGGCAGAGCCTGTTTCCGAAAAGGCAAACGTCTGGCTATTCCTCCTACGAGGAAGGAGACAGCCCTGAAAGCTGTTGCTGGTCTTCACCTTCCCGTGGTAGCCCACACACAGGAACAACAGCACTAGGGATAAGTGCTTTCCCAGAGATGTCATATCTCATGGTGCTCGTTCTCGGCAGAGCCTGTTTCCGAAAAGGCAAACGTCTGGCTATTCCTCCTACGAGGAAGGAGACAGCCCTGAAAGCTGTTGCTGGTCTTCACCTTCCCGTGGTAGCCCACACACAGGAACAACAGCACTAGGGATAAGTGCTTACCCAGAGATGTCATATCTCATGGTGCTCGTTCACGACAGAGCCTGTTTCCGAAAAGACATACGACTGGCTCCTTCTCCCACAAGGAATGTGCCAGCCCTGAAAGCTGTTGCTGGTCCTGACCTTCCCATAGTAGCTCATACACAGGAACAACAGTACTGGGGATCTGTGCTTTCCCACAGATGTCATGTGTCATGGTGCTCGGTCTCGGCAGAGCCTGTTTCCGAAAAGGCAAACGTCTGGCTATTCCTCCTACGAGGAAGGAGACAGCCCTCTAAGCTGTTGCTGGTGTTTACCTTCCCTTGTTGACCTACTCACAGGCACAACAACACTGGGGATCTGTGCTTTCCCAGAGATGTCATATCTCATGGTGCTTGTTCTCGGCAGAGCCTGTTTCCGAAAAGACATACGACCGGCTCCTTCTCCCACAAGGAATGTGCCAGCCCTGAAAGCGGTTGCTGGTCTTCACCTTCCCTTGGCGACATACTCACAATAGCAACAGCACTAGGGATAAGTGCTTTCCCAGAGATGTCATGTCTCATGGTGCCCGGTCTCGGCAGAGCCTGTTTCCGAAAAGGCAAACGACTGGCTCCTTCTCCCACAAGGAATGTGCCAGCCCTGAAAGCTGTTGCTGGTCTTCACCTTCCCTTAACGTCCTACTCACAGTCACAACAGCACTGGGGATCTGTGCTTTCCCAGAGATGTCATATCTCATGGTGCTCGTCCTCGGCAGAGCCTGTTTCCGAAAAGGCAAACGTCTGGCTATTCCTCCTACGAGGAAGGAGACAGCCATGAAAGCTGTTGCTGGTCTTCACCTTCCCTTGGTAGCCCACACACAGTAATAACAGCACTGGGGATCTGTGCTTTCCCAGAGATGTCATATCTCATGGTGCTCGCTCACGACAGAGCCTGATTCCGAAAAGGCAAACGACTGGCTCCAACTCCCACAATGAATGTGCCAGCCCTGAAAGCTGTTGCTGGTCTTCACCTTCCCTTGGCGTCCTACTAACAGGAACAACAGCACTGCGGATCTGTGCTTTCCCAGAGATGTCATATCTCATGGTGCTCGTTCTCGGCAGAGCCTGTTTCCGAAAAGGCAAACGTCTGGCTATTCCTCCTACGAGGAAGGAGACAGCCCTGAAAGCTGTTGCTGGTCTTCACCTTCTCTTGGTGACCTACTCACAGGCACAACAGCACTGGGGATCTGTGCTTTCCCAGAGATGTCATATCTCATAGTGCTCGTTCTCCGTAGAGCATCTTTCCGAAAAGGCAAACGTCTGGCTATTCCTGCTACGGGGAATGTGCAAGCCCTGAAAGCTGTTGCTGGTCTTCACCTTCCCTTGGTGACCTAGTCACAGGCACAACAGCACTGGGGATCTGTGCTTTCCCAGAGATGTCATATCTCATGGTGCTCAGTCTCGGCCGAGCCTGTTTCCGAAAAGGCAAAAGTCTGGCTATTCCTCCTACGACGAAGGAGACAGCCCTGAAAGCTGATGCTGGTCTTCACCTTCCCGTGGTAGCCCACACACAGGCACAACAGCACTGGGGATCTGTGCTTTCCCAGAGATGTCATATCTCATGGTGCTCGTTCTCGGCAGAGCCTGTTTCCGAAAAGGCAAACGACTGGCTCATTCTCCCACAAGGAATGTGCCAGCCCTCAAAGCTGTTGCTGTTGTTTACCTTCCCGTAGTAGCCTACACACAGGCGCAACAGCACTAGGGATCTGTGCTTACCCAGAGATGTCATATCTCATGGTGCTCGTTCTCGGCAGAGCCTGTTTCCGAAAAGACATACGACTGGCTCCTTCTCCCACAAGGAATGTGCCAGCCCTCAAAGCTGTTGCTGGTCTTCACCTTCCCGTGGTAGCCCACACACAGGCACAACAGCACTAGGGATAAGTGCTTTCCCAGAGATTTCATATCTCATGGTGCTCGTCCTCGGCAGAGCCTGTTTCCGAAAAGGCAAACGTCTGGCTATTCCTGCTACGAGGAATGTGCAAGCCCTGAAAGCTGTTGCTGGTCTTCACCTTCCCGTGGTAGCCCACACACAGGAACAACAGCACTAGGGATAAGTGCTTTCCCAGAGATGTCATATCTCATGGTGCTCGTTCTCGGCAGAGCCTGTTTCCGAAAAGACATACGACCGGCCCCTTCTCCCACAAGGAATGTGCCAGCCCTGAAAGCGGTTGCTGGTCTTCACCTTCCCTTGGTAGCCACACACAGGAATAACAGCACTAGGGATCTGTGCTTTCCCAGAGATGTCATATCTCATGGTGCTCGTCCTCGGCAGAGCCTGTTTCCGAAAAGGCAAACGTCTGGCTATTCCTCCTACGAGGAAGGAGACAGCCCTGAAAGCTGTTGCTGGTCTTCACCTTCCCGTGGTAGCCCACACACAGGAACAACAGCACTAGGGATAAGTGCTTTCCCAGAGATGTCATATCTCATGGTGCTCGTTCACGACAGAGCCTGTTTCCGAAAAGACATACGACTGGCTCCTTCTCCCACAAGGAATGTGCCAGCCCTGAAAGCTGTTGCTGGTCCTGACCTTCCCATAGTAGCCCATACACAGGAACAACAGTACTGGGGATCTGTGCTTTCCCACAAATGTCATGTGTCATGGTGCTCGGTCTCGGCAGAGCCTGTTTCCGAAAAGGCAAACGTCTGGCTATTCCTCCTACGAGGAAGGAGACAGCCATGAAAGCTGTTACTGGTCTTCACCTTCCCGTGGTAGCCCACACACAGGAACAACAGCACTAGGGATCTGTGCTTTCCCAGAGATGTCATATCTCATGGTGCTCGTCCTCGGCAGAGCCTGTTTCCAAAAAGGCAAACGTCTGGCTATTCCTGCTACGAGGAAGGAGACAGCCCTGAAAGCTGTTGCTGGTCTTCACCTTCCCGTGGTAGCCCACACACAGGAACAACAGCACTAGGGATAAGTGCTTACCCAGAGATGTCATATCTCATGGTGCTCGTTCTCGGCAGAGCCTGTTTCCGAAAAGACATACGACCGGCTCCTTCTCCCACAAGGAATGTGCCAGCCCTGAAAGCGGTTGCTGGTCTTCACCTTCCCTTGGTAGCCCACACACAGGAACAACAGCACTAGGGATAAGTGCTTTCCCAGAGATGTCATATCTCATGGTGCTCGTTCACGACAGAGCCTGTTTCCGAAAAGACATACGACTGGCTCCTTCTCCCACAAGGAATGTGCCAGCCCTGAAAGCTGTTGCTGGTCCTGACCTTCCCATAGTAGCCCATACACAGGAACAACAGTACTGGGGATCTGTGCTTTCCCACAAATGTCATGTGTCATGGTGCTCGGTCTCGGCAGAGCCTGTTTCCGAAAAGGCAAACGTCTGGCTATTCCTCCTACGAGGAAGGAGACAGCCCTGTAAGCTGTTGCTGGTGTTTACCTTCCCTTGGTGACCTACTCACAGGCACAACAGCACTGGGGATCTGTGCTTTCCCAGAGATGTCATATCTCATGGTGCTCGTTCTCGGCAGAGCCTGTTTCCGAAAAGGCAAACGTCTGGCTATTCCTCCTACGAGGAAGGAGACAGCCCTGAAAGCTGTTGCTGGTCTTCACCTTCCCGTGGTAGCCCACACACAGGAACAACAGCACTGCGGATCTGTGCTTTCCCAGAGATGTCATATCTCATGGTGCTCGTTCTCGGCAGAGCCTGTTTCCGAAAAGGCAAACGTCTGGCTATTCCTCCTACGAGGAAGGAGACAGCCCTGAAAGCTGTTGCTGGTCTTCACCTTCTCTTGGTGACCTACTCACAGGCACAACAGCACTGGGGATCTGTGCTTTCCCAGAGATGTCATATCTCATAGTGCTCGTTCTCCGTAGAGCATCTTTCCGAAAAGGCAAACGTCTGGCTATTCCTGCTACGGGGAATGTGCAAGCCCTGAAAGCTGTTGCTGGTCTTCACCTTCCCTTGGTGACCTAGTCACAGGCACAACAGCACTGGGGATCTGTGCTTTCCCAGAGATGTCATATCTCATGGTGCTCAGTCTCGGCCGAGCCTGTTTCCGAAAAGGCAAAAGTCTGGCTATTCCTCCTACGACGAAGGAGACAGCCCTGAAAGCTGATGCTGGTCTTCACCTTCCCGTGGTAGCCCACACACAGGCACAACAGCACTGGGGATCTGTGCTTTCCCAGAGATGTCATATCTCATGGTGCTCGTTCTCGGCAGAGCCTGTTTCCGAAAAGGCAAACGACTGGCTCATTCTCCCACAAGGAATGTGCCAGCCCTCAAAGCTGTTGCTGTTGTTTACCTTCCCTTAGTAGCCTACACACAGGCGCAACAGCACTAGGGATCTGTGCTTACCCAGAGATGTCATATCTCATGGTGCTCGTTCTCGGCAGAGCCTGTTTCCGAAAAGACATACGACTGGCTCCTTCTCCCACAAGGAATGTGCCAGCCCTCAAAGCTGTTGCTGGTCTTCACCTTCCCGTGGTAGCCCACACACAGGCACAACAGCACTAGGGATAAGTGCTTTCCCAGAGATGTCATATCTCATGGTGCTCGTCCTCGGCAGAGCCTGTTTCCGAAAAGGCAAACGTCTGGCTATTCCTGCTACGAGGAATGTGCAAGCCCTGAAAGCTGTTGCTGGTCTTCACCTTTCCGTGGTAGCCCACACACAGGAACAACAGCACTAGGGATAAGTGCTTTCCCAGAGATGTCATATCTCATGGTGCTCGTTCTCGGCAGAGCCTGTTTCCGAAAAGACATACGACCGGCCCCTTCTCCCACAATGAATGTGCCAGCCCTGAAAGCGGTTGCTGGTCTTCACCTTCCCTTGGTAGCCACACACAGGAATAACAGCACTAGGGATCTGTGCTTTCCCAGAGATGTCATATCTCATGGTGCTCGTCCTCGGCAGAGCCTGTTTCCGAAAAGGCAAACGTCTGGCTATTCCTCCTACGAGGAAGGAGACAGCCATGAAAGCTGTTGCTGGTCTTCACCTTCCCGTGGTAGCCCACACACAGGAACAACAGCACTAGGGATAAGTGCTTTCCCAGAGATGTCATATCTCATGGTGCTCGTTCACGACAGAGCCTGTTTCCGAAAAGACATAGGACTGGCTCCTTCTCCCACAAGGAATGTGCCAGCCCTCAAAGCTGTTGCTGGTCCTGACCTTCCCATAGTAGCCCATACACAGGAACAACAGTACTGGGGATCTGTGCTTTCCCACAAATGTCATGTGTCATGGTGCTCGGTCTCGGCAGAGCCTGTTTCCGAAAAGGCAAACGTCTGGCTATTCCTCCTACGAGGAAGGAGACAGCCATGAAAGCTGTTACTGGTCTTCACCTTCCCATGGTAGCCCACACACAGGAACAACAGCACTAGGGATCTGTGCTTTCCCAGAGATGTCATATCTCATGGTGCTCGTCCTCGGCAGAGCCTGTTTCCGAAAAGTCAAACGTCTGGCTATTCATCCTACGAGGAAGGAGACAGCCCTGAAAGCTGCTGCTGGTCTTCACCTTCCCGTGGTAGCCCACACACAGGAACAACAGCACTAGGGATAAGTGCTTACCCAGAGGTGTCATATCTCATGGTGCTCGTTCTCGGCAGAGCCTGTTTCCGAAAAGACATACGACCGGCTCCTTCTCCCACAAGGAATGTGCCAGCCCTGAAAGCGGTTGCTGGTCTTCACCTTCCCTTGGTAGCCCACACACAGGAACAACAGCACTAGGGATAAGTGCTTTCCCAGAGATGTCATATCTCATGGTGCTCGTTCACGACAGAGCCTGTTTCCGAAAAGACATACGACTGGCTCCTTCTCCCACAAGGAATGTGCCAGCCCTGAAAGCTGTTGCTGGTCCTGACCTTCCCATAGTAGCCCATACACAGGAACAACAGTACTGGGGATCTGTGCTTTCCCACAAATGTCATGTGTCATGGTGCTCGGTCTCGGCAGAGCCTGTTTCCGAAAAGGCAAACGTCTGGCTATTCCTCCTACGAGGAAGGAGACAGCCCTGTAAGCTGTTGCTGGTGTTTACCTTCCCTTGGTGACCTACTCACAGGCACAACAGCACTGGGGATCTGTGCTTTCCCAGAGATGTCATATCTCATGGTGCTCGTTCTCGGCAGAGCCTGTTTCCGAAAAGGCAAACGTCTGGCTATTCCTCCTACGAGGAAGGAGACAGCCCTGAAAGCTGTTGCTGGTCTTCACCTTCCCGTGGTAGCCCACACACAGGAACAACAGCACTAGGGATCTGTGCTTTCCCAGAGATGTCATATCTCATGGTGCTCGTTCTCGGCAGAGCCTGTTTCCGAAAAGGCAAACGTCTGGCTATTCCTCCTACGAGGAAGGAGACAGCCCTGAAAGCTGTTGCTGGTCTTCACCTTCCCGTGGTAGCCCACACACAGGAACAACAGCACTAGGGATAAGTGCTTTCCCAGAGATGTCATATCTCATGGTGCTCGTTCACGACAGAGCCTGTTTCCGAAAAGACATACGACTGGCTCCTTCTCCCACAAGGAATGTGCCAGCCCTGAAAGCTGTTGCTGGTCCTGACCTTCCCATAGTAGCTCATACACAGAAACAACAGTACTGGGGATCTGTGCTTTCCCACAAATGTCATGTGTCATGGTGCTCGGTCTCGGCAGAGCCTGTTTCCGAAAAGGCAAACGTCTGGCTATTCCTCCTACGAGGAAGGAGACAGCCCTCTAAGCTGTTGCTGGTGTTTACCTTCCCTTGGTGACCTACTCACAGGCACAACAACACTGGGGATCTGTGCTTTCCCAGAGATGTCATATCTCATGGTGCTCGTTCTCGGCAGAGCCTGTTTCCGAAAAGACATACGACCGGCTCCTTCTCCCACAAGGAATGTGCCAGCCCTGAAAGCGGTTGCTGGTCTTCACCTTCCCTTGGTAGCCCACACACAGGAATAACAGCACTAGGGATAAGTGCTTTCCCAGAGATGTCATATCTCATGGTGCTCGTCCTCGGCAGAGCCTGTTTCCGAAAAGGCAAACGTCTGGCTATTCCTCCTACGAGGAAGGAGACAGCCCTGAAAGCTGTTGCTGGTCTTCACCTTCCCGTGGTAGCCCACACACAGGAACAACAGCACTAGGGATAAGTGCTTTCCCAGAGATGTCATATCTCATGGTGCTCGTCCTCGGCAGAGCCTGTTTCCGAAAAGGCAAACGTCTGGCTATTCCTGCTACGAGGAAGGAGACAGCCCTGAAAGCTGTTGCTGGTCTTCACCTTCCCGTGGTAGCCCACACACAGGAACAACAGCACTAGGGATAAGTGCTTACCCAGAGATGTCATATCTCATGGTGCTCGTTCTCGGCAGAGCCTGTTTCCGAAAAGACATACGACCGGCTCCTTCTCCCACAAGGAATGTGCCAGCCCTAAAAAGCGGTTGCTGGTCTTCACCTTCCCTTGGTAGCCCACACACAGGAACAACAGCACTAGGGATAAGTGCTTTCCCAGAGATGTCATATCTCATGGTGCTCGTCCTCGGCAGAGCCTGTTTCCGAAAAGGCAAACGTCTGGCTATTCCTGCTACGAGGAATGTGCAAGCCCTGAAAGCTGTTGCTGGTCTTCACCTTCCCGTGGTAGCCCACACACAGGAACAACAGCACTAGGGATAAGTGCTTTCCCAGAGATGTCATATCTCATGGTGCTCGTTCTCGGCAGAGCCTGTTTCCGAAAAGACATACGACCGGCTCCTTCTCCCACAAGGAATGTGCCAGCCCTGAAAGCGGTTGCTGGTCTTCACCTTCCCTTGGTAGCCACACACAGAAATAACAGCACTAGGGATCTGTGCTTTCCCAGAGATGTCATATCTCATGGTGCTCGTTCTCGGCAGAGCCTGTTTCCGAAAAGGCAAACGTCTGGCTATTCCTCCTACGAGGAAGGAGACAGCCATGAAAGCTGTTGCTGGTCTTCACCTTCCTGTGGTAGCCCACACACAGGAACAACAGCACTAGGGATAAGTGCTTTCCCAGAGATGTCATATCTCATGGTGCTCGTTCACGACAGAGCCTGTTTCCGAAAAGACATACGACTGGCTCCTTCTCCCACAAGGAATGTGCCAGCCCTGAAAGCTGTTGCTGGTCCTGACCTTCCCATAGTAGCCCATACACAGGAACAACAGTACTGGGGATCTGTGCTTTCCCACAAATGTCATGTGTCATGGTGCTCGGTCTCGGCAGAGCCTGTTTCCGAAAAGGCAAACGTCTGGCTATTCCTCCTACGAGGAAGGAGACAGCCATGAAAGCTGTTACTGGTCTTCACCTTCCCGTGGTAGCCCACACACAGGAACAACAGCACTAGGGATCTGTGCTTTCCCAGAGATGTCATATCTCATGGTGCTCGTCCTCGGCAGAGCCTGTTTCCGAAAAGGCAAACGTCTGGCTATTCCTGCTACGAGGAATGTGCAAGCCCTGAAAGCTGTTGCTGGTCTTCACCTTCCCGTGGTAGCCCACACACAGGAACAACAGCACTAGGGATAAGTGCTTACCCAGAGATGTCATATCTCATGGTGCTCATTCTCGGCAGAGCCTGTTTCCGAAAAGACATACGACCGGCTCCTTCTCCCACAAGGAATGTGCCAGCCCTGAAAGCGGTTGCTGGTCTTCACCTTCCCTTGGTAGCCCACACACAGGAACAACAGCACTAGGGATAAGTGCTTTCCCAGAGATGTCATATCTCATGGTGCTCGTTCACGACAGAGCCTGTTTCCGAAAAGACATACGACTGGCTCCTTCTCCCACAAGGAATGTGCCAGCCCTGAAAGCTGTTGCTGGTCCTGACCTTCCCATAGTAGCCCATACACAGGAACAACAGTACTGGGGATCTGTGCTTTCCCACAAATGTCATGTGTCATGGTGCTCGGTCTCGGCAGAGCCTGTTTCCGAAAAGGCAAACGTCTGGCTATTCCTCCTACGAGGAAGGAGACAGCCCTGTAAGCTGTTGCTGGTGTTTACCTTCCCTTGGTGACCTACTCACAGGCACAACAGCACTGGGGATCTGTGCTTTCCCAGAGATGTCATATCTCATGGTGCTCGTTCTCGGCAGAGCCTGTTTCCGAAAAGGCAAACGTCTGGCTATTCCTCCTACGAGGAAGGAGACAGCCCTGAAAGCTGTTGCTGGTCTTCACCTTCCCGTGGTAGCCCACACACAGGAACAACAGCACTAGGGATCTGTGCTTTCCCAGAGATGTCATATCTCATGGTGCTCGTTCTCGGCAGAGCCTGTTTCCGAAAAGGCAAACGTCTGGCTATTCCTCCTACGAGGAAGGAGACAGCCCTGAAAGCTGTTGCTGGTCTTCACCTTCCCGTGGTAGCCCACACACAGGAACAACAGCACTAGGGATAAGTGCTTACCCAGAGATGTCATATCTCATGGTGCTCGTTCACGACAGAGCCTGTTTCCGAAAAGACATACGACTGGCTCCTTCTCCCACAAGGAATGTGCCAGCCCTGAAAGCTGTTGCTGGTCCTGACCTTCCCATAGTAGCTCATACACAGAAACAACAGTACTGGGGATCTGTGCTTTCCCACAAATGTCATGTGTCATGGTGCTCGGTCTCGGCAGAGCCTGTTTCCGAAAAGGCAAACGTCTGGCTATTCCTCCTACGAGGAAGGAGACAGCCCTCTAAGCTGTTGCTGGTGTTTACCTTCCCTTGGTGACCTACTCACAGGCACAACAACACTGGGGATCTGTGCTTTCCCAGAGATGTCATATCTCATGGTGCTCGTTCTCGGCAGAGCCTGTTTCCGAAAAGACATACGACCGGCTCCTTCTCCCACAAGGAATGTGCCAGCCCTGAAAGCAGTTGCTGGTCTTCACCTTCCCTTGGTAGCCCACACACAGGAATAACAGCACTAGGGATCTGTGCTTTCCCAGAGATGTCATATCTCATGGTGCTCGTCCTCGGCAGAGCCTGTTTCCGAAAAGGCAAACGTCTGGCTATTCCTCCTACGAGGAAGGAGACAGCCCTGAAAGCTGTTGCTGGTCTTCACCTTCCCGTGGTAGCCCACACACAGGAACAACAGCACTAGGGATAAGTGCTTTCCCAGAGATGTCATATCTCATGGTGCTCGTCCTCGGCAGAGCCTGTTTCCGAAAAGGCAAACGTCTGGCTATTCCTCCTACGAGGAAGGAGACAGCCATGAAAGCTGTTGCTGGTCTTCACCTTCCCGTGGTAGCCCACACACAGGAACAACAGCACTAGGGATAAGTGCTTTCCCAGAGATGTCATATCTCATGGTGCTCGTTCTCGGCAGAGCCTGTTTCCGAAAAGACATACGACTGGCTCCTTCTCCCACAAGGAATGTGCCAGCCCTGAAAGCGGTTGCTGGTCTTCACCTTCCCTTGGTAGCCCACACACAGGAACAACAGCACTAGGGATAAGTGCTTTCCCAGAGATGTCATATCTCATGGTGCTCGTTCACGACAGAGCCTGTTTCCGAAAAGACATACGACTGGCTCCTTCTCCCACAAGGAATGTGCCAGCCCTGAAAGCTGTTGCTGGTCCTGACCTTCCCATAGTAGCCCATACACAGGAACAACAGTACTGGGGATCTGTGCTTTCCCACAAATGTCATGTGTCATGGTGCTCGGTCTCGGCAGAGCCTGTTTCCGAAAAGGCAAACGTCTGGCTATTCCTCCTACGAGGAAGGAGACAGCCCTGTAAGCTGTTGCTGGTGTTTACCTTCCCTTGGTGACCTACTCACAGGCACAACAGCACTGGGGATCTGTGCTTTCCCAGAGATGTCATATCTCATGGTGCTCGTTCTCGGCAGAGCCTGTTTCCGAAAAGGCAAACGTCTGGCTATTCCTCCTACGAGGAAGGAGACAGCCCTGAAAGCTGTTGCTGGTCTTCACCTTCCCGTGGTAGCCCACACACCGGAACAACAGCACTAGGGATAAGTGCTTTCCCAGAGATGTCATATCTCATGGTGCTTGGTCTCGGCAGAGCCTGTTTCTGAAAAGGCAAACGACTGGCTCCTTCTCCCACAAGGAATGTGCCAGCCCTGAAAGCTGTTGCTGGTGTTTACCTTCCCTTGGTAGCCCACACACAGGAATATCAGCACTAGGGATCTGTGCTTTCCCAGAGATGTCATATCTCATGGTGCTTGTTCTCGGCAGAGCCTGTTTCCGAAAAAGCAAACGTCTGGCTATTCCTTTTACGAGGAATGTGCCAGCCCTGAAAGCTGTTGCTGGTCTTTACCTTCCCTTGGCGACATACTCACAATAGCAACAGCACTAGGGATAAGTGCTTTCCCAGAGATGTCATGTCTCATGGTGCCCGGTCTCGGCAGAGCCTGTTTCCGAAAAGGCAAACGACTGGCTCCTTCTCCCACAAGGAATGTGCCAGCCCTCAAAGCTGTTGCTGGTCTTCACCTTCCCTTGGCGTCCTACTCACAGGCACAACAGCACTGGGGATCTGTGCTTTCCCAGAGATGTCATATCTCATGGTGCTCGTTCACGACAGAGCCTGTTTCCGAAAAGACATACGACTGGCTCATTCTCCCACAAGGAATGTGCCAGCCCTCAAAGCTGTTGCTGGTCTTCACCTTCCCGTGGTAGCCCACACACAGGCACAACAGCACTAGGGATAAGTGCTTTCCCAGAGATGTCATATCTCATGGTGCTCGTTCTCGGCAGAGCCTGTTTCCGAAAAGGCAAACGTCTGGCTATTCCTGCTACGAGGAATGTGCAAGCCCTGAAAGCTGTTGCTGGTCTTCACCTTCCCGTGGTAGCCCACACACAGGAACAACAGCACTAGGGATAAGTGCTTACCCAGAGATGTCATATCTCATGGTGCTCGTTCTCGGCAGAGCCTGTTTCCGAAAAGACATACGACCGGCTCCTTCTCCCACAAGGAATGTGCCAGCCCTGAAAGCGGTTGCTGGTCTTCACCTTCCCTTGGTAGCCACACACAGGAATAACAGCACTAGGGATCTGTGCTTTCCCAGAGATGTCATATCTCATGGTGCTCGTTCTCGGCAGAGCCTGTTTCCGAAAAGGCAAACGTCTGGCTATTCCTCCTACGAGGAAGGAGACAGCCCTGAAAGCTGTTGCTGGTCTTCACCTTCCCGTGGTAGCCCACACACAGGAACAACAGCACTAGGGATAAGTGCTTTCCCAGAGATGTCATATCTCATGGTGCTCGTTCACGACAGAGCCTGTTTCCGAAAAGACATACGACTGGCTCCTTCTCCCACAAGGAATGTGCCAGCCCTGAAAGCTGTTGCTGGTCCTGACCTTCCCATAGTAGCCCATACACAGGAACAACAGTACTGGGGATCTGTGCTTTCCCACAAATGTCATGTGTCATGGTGCTCGGTCTCGGCAGAGCCTGTTTCCGAAAAGGCAAACGTCTGGCTATTCCTCCTACGAGGAAGGAGACAGCCCTGTAAGCTGTTGCTGGTGTTTACCTTCCCTTGGTGACCTACTCACAGGCACAACAGCACTGGGGATCTGTGCTTTCCCAGAGATGTCATATCTCATGGTGCTCGTTCTCGGCAGAGCCTGTTTCCGAAAAGACATACGACCGGCTCCTTCTCCCACAAGGAATGTGCCAGCCCTGAAAGCGGTTGCTGGTCTTCACCTTCCCTTGGTAGCCCACACACAGGAATAACAGCACTAGGGATAAGTGCTTTCCCAGAGATGTCATATCTCATGGTGCTCGTCCTCGGCAGAGCCTGTTTCCGAAAAGGCAAACGTCTGGCTATTCCTCCTACGAGGAAGGAGACAGCCATGAAAGCTGTTGCTGGTCTTCACCTTCCCGTGGTAGCCCACACACAGGAACAACAGCACTAGGGATAAGTGCTTTCCCAGAGATGTCATATCTCATGGTGCTCGTTCTCGGCAGAGCCTGTTTCCGAAAAGACATACGACTGGCTCCTTCTCCCACAAGGAATGTGCCAGCCCTGAAAGCGGTTGCTGGTCTTCACCTTCCCTTGGTAGCCCACACACAGGAACAACAGCACTAGGGATAAGTGCTTTCCCAGAGATGTCATATCTCATGGTGCTCGTTCACGACAGAGCCTGTTTCCGAAAAGACATACGACTGGCTCCTTCTCCCACAAGGAATGTGCCAGCCCTGAAAGCTGTTGCTGGTCCTGACCTTCCCATAGTAGCCCATACACAGGAACAACAGTACTGGGGATCTGTGCTTTCCCACAAATGTCATGTGTCATGGTGCTCGGTCTCGGCAGAGCCTGTTTCCGAAAAGGCAAACGTCTGGCTATTCCTCCTACGAGGAAGGAGACAGCCCTGTAAGCTGTTGCTGGTGTTTACCTTCCCTTGGTGACCTACTCACAGGCACAACAGCACTGGGGATCTGTGCTTTCCCAGAGATGTCATATCTCATGGTGCTCGTTCTCGGCAGAGCCTGTTTCCGAAAAGGCAAACGTCTGGCTATTCCTCCTACGAGGAAGGAGACAGCCCTGAAAGCTGTTGCTGGTCTTCACCTTCCCGTGGTAGCCCACACACAGGAACAACAGCACTAGGGATAAGTGCTTTCCCAGAGATGTCATATCTCATGGTGCTCGTTCTCGGCAGAGCCTGTTTCCGAAAAGGCAAACGTCTGGCTATTCCTCCTACGAGGAAGGAGACAGCCCTGAAAGCTGTTGCTGGTCTTCACCTTCCCGTGGTAGCCCACACACCGGAACAACAGCACTAGGGATAAGTGCTTTCCCAGAGATGTCATATCTCATGGTGCTTGGTCTCGGCAGAGCCTGTTTCTGAAAAGGCAAACGACTGGCTCCTTCTCCCACAAGGAATGTGCCAGCCCTGAAAGCTGTTGCTGGTGTTTACCTTCCCTTGGTAGCCCACACACAGGAATAACAGCACTAGGGATCTGTGCTTTCCCAGAGATGTCATATCTCATGGTGCTTGTTCTCGGCAGAGCCTGTTTCCGAAAAAGCAAACGTCTGGCTATTCCTTTTACGAGGAATGTGCCAGCCCTGAAAGCTGTTGCTGGTCTTTACCTTCCCTTGGCGACATACTCACAATAGCAACAGCACTAGGGATAAGTGCTTTCCCAGAGATGTCATGTCTCATGGTGCCCGGTCTCGGCAGAGCCTGTTTCCGAAAAGGCAAACGACTGGCTCCTTCTCCCACAAGGAATGTGCCAGCCCTGAAAGCTGTTGCTGGTCTTCACCTTCCCTTGGCGTCCTACTCACAGGCACAACAGCACTGGGGATCTGTGCTTTCCCAGAGATGTCATATCTCATGGTGCTCGTTCACGACAGAGCCTGTTTCCGAAAAGACATACGACTGGCTCATTCTCCCACAAGGAATGTGCCAGCCCTCAAAGCTGTTGCTGGTCTTCACCTTCCCGTGGTAGCCCACACACAGGCACAACAGCACTAGGGATAAGTGCTTTCCCAGAGATGTCATATCTCATGGTGCTCGTTCTCGGCAGAGCCTGTTTCCGAAAAGGCAAACGTCTGGCTATTCCTGCTACGAGGAATGTGCAAGCCCTGAAAGCTGTTGCTGGTCTTCACCTTCCCGTGGTAGCCCACACACAGGAACAACAGCACTAGGGATAAGTGCTTACCCAGAGATGTCATATCTCATGGTGCTCGTTCTCGGCAGAGCCTGTTTCCGAAAAGACATACGACCGGCTCCTTCTCCCACAAGGAATGTGCCAGCCCTGAAAGCGGTTGCTGGTCTTCACCTTCCCTTGGTAGCCACACACAGGAATAACAGCACTAGGGATCTGTGCTTTCCCAGAGATGTCATATCTCATGGTGCTCGTTCTCGGCAGAGCCTGTTTCCGAAAAGGCAAACGTCTGGCTATTCCTCCTACGAGGAAGGAGACAGCCCTGAAAGCTGTTGCTGGTCTTCACCTTCCCGTGGTAGCCCACACACAGGAACAACAGCACTAGGGATAAGTGCTTTCCCAGAGATGTCATATCTCATGGTGCTCGTTCACGACAGAGCCTGTTTCCGAAAAGACATACGACTGGCTCCTTCTCCCACAAGGAATGTGCCAGCCCTGAAAGCTGTTGCTGGTCCTGACCTTCCCATAGTAGCCCATACACAGGAACAACAGTACTGGGGATCTGTGCTTTCCCACAAATGTCATGTGTCATGGTGCTCGGTCTCGGCAGAGCCTGTTTCCGAAAAGGCAAACGTCTGGCTATTCCTCCTACGAGGAAGGAGACAGCCCTGTAAGCTGTTGCTGGTGTTTACCTTCCCTTGGTGACCTACTCACAGGCACAACAGCACTGGGGATCTGTGCTTTCCCAGAGATGTCATATCTCATGGTGCTCGTTCTCGGCAGAGCCTGTTTCCGAAAAGACATACGACCGGCTCCTTCTCCCACAAGGAATGTGCCAGCCCTGAAAGCGGTTGCTGGTCTTCACCTTCCCTTGGTAGCCCACACACAGGAATAACAGCACTAGGGATCTGTGCTTTCCCAGAGATGTCATATCTCATGGTGCTCGTCCTCGGCAGAGCCTGTTTCCGAAAAGGCAAACGTCTGGCTATTCCTCCTACGAGGAAGGAGACAGCCCTGAAAGCTGTTGCTGGTCTTCACCTTCCCGTGGTAGCCCACACACAGGAACAACAGCACTAGGGATAAGTGCTTTCCCAGAGATGTCATATCTCATGGTGCTCGTTCACGACAGAGCCTGTTTCCGAAAAGACATACGACTGGCTCCTTCTCCCACAAGGAATGTGCCAGCCCTGAAAGCTGTTGCTGGTCCTGACATTCCCATAGTAGCCCATACACAGGAACAACAGTACTGGGGATCTGTGCTTTCCCACAAATGTCATGTGTCATGGTGCTCGGTCTCGGCAGAGCCTGTTTCCGAAAAGGCAAACGTCTGGCTATTCCTCCTACGAGGAAGGAGACAGCCCTGTAAGCTGTTGCTGGTGCTTACCTTCCCTTGGTGACCTACTCACAGGCACAACAGCACTGGGGATCTGTGCTTTCCCAGAGATGTCATATCTCATGGTGCTCGTTCTCGGCAGAGCCTGTTTCCGAAAAGGCAAACGTCTGGCTATTCCTCCTACGAGGAAGGAGACAGCCCTGAAAGCTGTTGCTGGTCTTCACCTTCCCGTGGTAGCCCACACACAGGAACAACAGCACTAGGGATAAGTGCTTTCCCAGAGATGTCATATCTCATGGTGCTCGTTCTCGGCAGAGCCTGTTTCCGAAAAGGCAAACGTCTGGCTATTCCTCCTACGAGGAAGGAGACAGCCATGAAAGCTGTTGCTGGTCTTCACCTTCCCGTGGTAGCCCACACACAGGAACAACAGCACTAGGGATAAGTGCTTACCCAGAGATGTCATATCTCATGGTGCTCGTTCACGACAGAGCCTGTTTCCGAAAAGACATACGACTGGCTCCTTCTCCCACAAGGAATGTGCCAGCCCTGAAAGCTGTTGCTGGTCCTGACCTTCCCATAGTAGCTCATACACAGAAACAACAGTACTGGGGATCTGTGCTTTCCCACAAATGTCATGTGTCATGGTGCTCGGTCTCGGCAGAGCCTGTTTCCGAAAAGGCAAACGTCTGGCTATTCCTCCTACGAGGAAGGAGACAGCCCTCTAAGCTGTTGCTGGTGTTTACCTTCCCTTGGTGACCTACTCACAGGCACAACAACACTGGGGATCTGTGCTTTCCCAGAGATGTCATATCTCATGGTGCTCGTTCTCGGCAGAGCCTGTTTCCGAAAAGACATACGACCGGCTCCTTCTCCCACAAGGAATGTGCCAGCCCTGAAAGCGGTTGCTGGTCTTCACCTTCCCTTGGTAGCCCACACACAGGAATAACAGCACTAGGGATCTGTGCTTTCCCAGAGATGTCATATCTCATGGTGCTCGTCCTCGGCAGAGCCTGTTTCCGAAAAGGCAAACGTCTGGCTATTCCTCCTACGAGGAAGGAGACAGCCATGAAAGCTGTTACTGGTCTTCACCTTCCCGTGGTAGCCCACACACAGGAACAACAGCACTAGGGATCTGTGCTTTCCCAGAGATGTCATATCTCATGGTGCTCGTCCTCGGCAGAGCCTGTTTCCGAAAAGGCAAACGTCTGGCTATTCCTGCTACGAGGAAGGAGACAGCCCTGAAAGCTGTTGCTGGTCTTCACCTTCCCGTGGTAGCCCACACACAGGAACAACAGCACTAGGGATAAGTGCTTACCCAGAGATGTCATATCTCATGGTGCTCGTTCTCGGCAGAGCCTGTTTCCGAAAAGACATACGACCGGCTCCTTCTCCCACAAGGAATGTGCCAGCCCTGAAAGCGGTTGCTGGTCTTCACCTTCCCTTGGTAGCCCACACACAGGAACAACAGCACTAGGGATAAGTGCTTTCCCAGAGATGTCATATCTCATGGTGCTCGTTCACGACAGAGCCTGTTTCCGAAAAGACATACGACTGGCTCCTTCTCCCACAAGGAATGTGCCAGCCCTGAAAGCTGTTGCTGGTCCTGACCTTCCCATAGTAGCCCATACACAGGAACAACAGTACTGGGGATCTGTGCTTTCCCACAAATGTCATGTGTCATGGTGCTCGGTCTCGGCAGAGCCTGTTTCCGAAAAGGCAAACGTCTGGCTATTCCTCCTACGAGGAAGGAGACAGCCCTGTAAGCTGTTGCTGGTGTTTACCTTCCCTTGGTGACCTACTCACAGGCACAACAGCAGTGGGGATCTGTGCTTTCCCAGAGATGTCATATCTCATGGTGCTCGTTCTCGGCAGAGCCTGTTTCCGAAAAGGCAAACGTCTGGCTATTCCTCCTACGAGGAAGGAGACAGCCCTGAAAGCTGTTGCTGGTCTTCACCTTCCCGTGGTAGCCCACACACAGGAACAACAGCACTAGGGATAAGTGCTTTCCCAGAGATGTCATATCTCATGGTGCTCGTTCTCGGCAGAGCCTGTTTCCGAAAAGGCAAACGTCTGGCTATTCCTCCTACGAGGAAGGAGACAGCCCTGAAAGCTGTTGCTGGTCTTCACCTTCCCGTGGTAGCCCACACACAGGAACAACAGCACTAGGGATAAGTGCTTACCCAGAGATGTCATATCTCATGGTGCTCGTTCACGACAGAGCCTGTTTCCGAAAAGACATACGACTGGCTCCTTCTCCCACAAGGAATGTGCCAGCCCTGAAAGCTGTTGCTGGTCCTGACCTTCCCATAGTAGCTCATACACAGGAACAACAGTACTGGGGATCTGTGCTTTCCCACAAATGTCATGTGTCATGGTGCTCGGTCTCGGCAGAGCCTGTTTCCGAAAAGGCAAACGTCTGGCTATTCCTCCTACGAGGAAGGAGACAGCCCTCTAAGCTGTTGCTGGTGTTTACCTTCCCTTGGTGACCTACTCACAGGCACAACAACACTGGGGATCTGTGCTTTCCCAGAGATGTCATATCTCATGGTGCTTGTTCTCGGCAGAGCCTGTTTCCGAAAAGACATACGACCGGCTCCTTCTCCCACAAGGAATGTGCCAGCCCTGAAAGCGGTTGCTGGTCTTCACCTTCCCTTGGTAGCCCACACACAGGAATAACAGCACTAGGGATCTGTGCTTTCCCAGAGATGTCATATCTCATGGTGCTCGTCCTCGGCAGATCCTGTTTCCGAAAAGGCAAACGTCTGGCTATTCCTCCTACGAGGAAGGAGACAGCCCTGAAAGCTGTTGCTGGTCTTCACCTTCCCGTGGTAGCCCACACACAGGAACAACAGCACTAGGGATAAGTGCTTTCCCAGAGATGTCATATCTCATGGTGCTCGTCCTCGGCAGAGCCTGTTTCCGAAAAGGCAAACGTCTGGCTATTCCTGCTACGAGGAATGTGCCAGCCCTGAAAGCGGTTGCTGGTCTTCACCTTCCCTTGGTAGCCCACACACAGGAATAACAGCACTAGGGATCTGTGCTTTCCCAGAGATGTCATATCTCATGGTGCTCGTCCTCGGCAGAGCCTGTTTCCGAAAAGGCAAACGTCTGGCTATTCCTCCTACGAGGAAGGAGACAGCCCTGAAAGCTGTTGCTGGTCTTCACCTTCCCGTGGTAGCCCACACACCGGAACAACAGCACTAGGGATAAGTGCTTTCCCAGAGATGTCATATCTCATGGTGCTTGGTCACGGCAGAGCCTGTTTCTGAAAAGGCAAACGACTGGCTCCTTCTCCCACAAGGAATGTGCCAGCCCTGAAAGCTGTTGCTGGTGTTTACCTTCCCTTGGTAGCCCACACACAGGAATAACAGCACTAGGGATCTGTGCTTTCCCAGAGATGTCATATCTCATGGTGCTTGTTCTCGGCAGAGCCTGTTTCCGAAAAAGCAAACGTCTGGCTATTCCTTTTACGAGGAATGTGCCAGCCCTGAAAGCTGTTGCTGGTCTTTACCTTCCCTTGGCGACATACTCACAATAGCAACAGCACTAGGGATAAGTGCTTTCCCAGAGATGTCATGTCTCATGGTGCCCGGTCTCGGCAGAGCCTGTTTCCGAAAAGGCAAACGACTGGCTCCTTCTCCCACAAGGAATGTGCCAGCCCTGAAAGCTGTTGCTGGTCTTCACCTTCCCTTAACGTCCTACTCACAGGCACAACAGCACTGGGGATCTGTGCTTTCCCAGAGATGTCATATCTCATGGTGCTCGTCCTCGGCAGAGCCTGTTTCCGAAAAGGCAAACGTCTGGCTATTCCTCCTACGAGGAAGGAGACAGCCCTGTAAGCTGTTGCTGGTGTTTACCTTCCCTTGGTGACCTACTCACAGGCACAACAGCACTGGGGATCTGTGCTTTCCCAGAGATGTCATATCTCATGGTGCTCGTTCTCGGCAGAGCCTGTTTCCGAAAAGGCAAACGTCTGGCTATTCCTCCTACGAGGAAGGAGACAGCCCTGAAAGCTGTTGCTGGTCTTCACCTTCCCGTGGTAGCCCACACACAGGAACAACAGCACTAGGGATAAGTGCTTTCCCAGAGATGTCATATCTCATGGTGCTCGTTCTCGGCAGAGCCTGTTTCCGAAAAGGCAAACGTCTGGCTATTCCTCCTACGAGGAAGGAGACAGCCCTGAAAGCTGTTGCTGGTCTTCACCTTCCCGTGGTAGCCCACACACAGGAACAACAGCACTAGGGATAAGTGCTTACCCAGAGATGTCATATCTCATGGTGCTCGTTCACGACAGAGCCTGTTTCCGAAAAGACATACGACTGGCTCCTTCTCCCACAAGGAATGTGCCAGCCCTGAAAGCTGTTGCTGGTCCTGACCTTCCCATAGTAGCTCATACACAGAAACAACAGTACTGGGGATCTGTGCTTTCCCACAAATGTCATGTGTCATGGTGCTCGGTCTCGGCAGAGCCTGTTTCCGAAAAGGCAAACGTCTGGCTATTCCTCCTACGAGGAAGGAGACAGCCCTCTAAGCTGTTGCTGGTGTTTACCTTCCCTTGGTGACCTACTCACAGGCACAACAACACTGGGGATCTGTGCTTTCCCAGAGATGTCATATCTCATGGTGCTCGTTCTCGGCAGAGCCTGTTTCGGAAAAGACATACGACCGGCTCCTTCTCCCACAAGGAATGTGCCAGCCCTGAAAGCGGTTGCTGGTCTTCACCTTCCCTTGGTAGCCCACACACAGGAACAACAGCACTAGGGATAAGTGCTTTCCCAGAGATGTCATATCTCATGGTGCTCGTTCACGACAGAGCCTGTTTCCGAAAAGACATACGACTGGCTCCTTCTCCCACAAGGAATGTGCCAGCCCTGAAAGCTGTTGCTGGTCCTGACCTTCCCATAGTAGCCCATACACAGGAACAACAGTACTGGGGATCTGTGCTTTCCCACAAATGTCATGTGTCATGGTGCTCGGTCTCGGCAGAGCCTGTTTCCGAAAAGGCAAACGTCTGGCTATTCCTCCTACGAGGAAGGAGACAGCCCTGTAAGCTGTTGCTGGTGTTTACCTTCCCTTGGTGACCTACTCACAGGCACAACAGCAGTGGGGATCTGTGCTTTCCCAGAGATGTCATATCTCATGGTGCTCGTTCTCGGCAGAGCCTGTTTCCGAAAAGGCAAACGTCTGGCTATTCCTCCTACGAGGAAGGAGACAGCCCTGAAAGCTGTTGCTGGTCTTCACCTTCCCGTGGTAGCCCACACACAGGAACAACAGCACTAGGGATAAGTGCTTTCCCAGAGATGTCATATCTCATGGTGCTCGTTCTCGGCAGAGCCTGTTTCCGAAAAGGCAAACGTCTGGCTATTCCTCCTACGAGGAAGGAGACAGCCCTGAAAGCTGTTGCTGGTCTTCACCTTCCCGTGGTAGCCCACACACAGGAACAACAGCACTAGGGATAAGTGCTTACCCAGAGATGTCATATCTCATGGTGCTCGTTCACGACAGAGCCTGTTTCCGAAAAGACATACGACTGGCTCCTTCTCCCACAAGGAATGTGCCAGCCCTGAAAGCTGTTGCTGGTCCTGACCTTCCCATAGTAGCTCATACACAGGAACAACAGTACTGGGGATCTGTGCTTTCCCACAAATGTCATGTGTCATGGTGCTCGGTCTCGGCAGAGCCTGTTTCCGAAAAGGCAAACGTCTGGCTATTCCTCCTACGAGGAAGGAGACAGCCCTCTAAGCTGTTGCTGGTGTTTACCTTCCCTTGGTGACCTACTCACAGGCACAACAACACTGGGGATCTGTGCTTTCCCAGAGATGTCATATCTCATGGTGCTCGTTCTCGGCAGAGCCTGTTTCCGAAAAGACATACGACCGGCTCCTTCTCCCACAAGGAATGTGCCAGCCCTGAAAGCGGTTGCTGGTCTTCACCTTCCCTTGGTAGCCCACACACAGGAATAACAGCACTAGGGATCTGTGCTTTCCCAGAGATGTCATATCTCATGGTGCTCGTCCTCGGCAGAGCCTGTTTCCGAAAAGGCAAACGTCTGGCTATTCCTCCTACGAGGAAGGAGACAGCCCTGAAAGCTGTTGCTGGTCTTCACCTTCCCGTGGTAGCCCACACACAGGAACAACAGCACTAGGGATAAGTGCTTTCCCAGAGATGTCATATCTCATGGTGCTCGTCCTCGGCAGAGCCTGTTTCCGAAAAGGCAAACGTCTGGCTATTCCTGCTACGAGGAATGTGCCAGCCCTGAAAGCGGTTGCTGGTCTTCACCTTCCCTTAACGTCCTACTCACAGGCACAACAGCACTGGGGATCTGTGCTTTCCCAGAGATGTCATATCTCATGGTGCTCGTCCTCGGCAGAGCCTGTTTCCGAAAAGGCAAACGTCTGGCTATTCCTCCTACGAGGAAGGAGACAGCCCTGTAAGCTGTTGCTGGTGTTTACCTTCCCTTGGTGACCTACTCACAGGCACAACAGCACTGGGGATCTGTGCTTTCCCAGAGATGTCATATCTCATGGTGCTCGTTCTCGGCAGAGCCTGTTTCCGAAAAGGCAAACGTCTGGCTATTCCTCCTACGAGGAAGGAGACAGCCCTGAAAGCTGTTGCTGGTCTTCACCTTCCCGTGGTAGCCCACACACAGGAACAACAGCACTAGGGATAAGTGCTTTCCCAGAGATGTCATATCTCATGGTGCTCGTTCTCGGCAGAGCCTGTTTCCGAAAAGGCAAACGTCTGGCTATTCCTCCTACGAGGAAGGAGACAGCCCTGAAAGCTGTTGCTGGTCTTCACCTTCCCGTGGTAGCCCACACACAGGAACAACAGCACTAGGGATAAGTGCTTACCCAGAGATGTCATATCTCATGGTGCTCGTTCACGACAGAGCCTGTTTCCGAAAAGACATACGACTGGCTCCTTCTCCCACAAGGAATGTGCCAGCCCTGAAAGCTGTTGCTGGTCCTGACCTTCCCATAGTAGCTCATACACAGAAACAACAGTACTGGGGATCTGTGCTTTCCCACAAATGTCATGTGTCATGGTGCTCGGTCTCGGCAGAGCCTGTTTCCGAAAAGGCAAACGTCTGGCTATTCCTCCTACGAGGAAGGAGACAGCCCTCTAAGCTGTTGCTGGTGTTTACCTTCCCTTGGTGACCTACTCACAGGCACAACAACACTGGGGATCTGTGCTTTCCCAGAGATGTCATATCTCATGGTGCTCGTTCTCGGCAGAGCCTGTTTCGGAAAAGACATACGACCGGCTCCTTCTCCCACAAGGAATGTGCCAGCCCTGAAAGCGGTTGCTGGTCTTCACCTTCCCTTGGTAGCCCACACACAGGAACAACAGCACTAGGGATAAGTGCTTTCCCAGAGATGTCATATCTCATGGTGCTCGTTCACGACAGAGCCTGTTTCCGAAAAGACATACGACTGGCTCCTTCTCCCACAAGGAATGTGCCAGCCCTGAAAGCTGTTGCTGGTCCTGACCTTCCCATAGTAGCCCATACACAGGAACAACAGTACTGGGGATCTGTGCTTTCCCACAAATGTCATGTGTCATGGTGCTCGGTCTCGGCAGAGCCTGTTTCCGAAAAGGCAAACGTCTGGCTATTCCTCCTACGAGGAAGGAGACAGCCCTGTAAGCTGTTGCTGGTGTTTACCTTCCCTTGGTGACCTACTCACAGGCACAACAGCAGTGGGGATCTGTGCTTTCCCAGAGATGTCATATCTCATGGTGCTCGTTCTCGGCAGAGCCTGTTTCCGAAAAGGCAAACGTCTGGCTATTCCTCCTACGAGGAAGGAGACAGCCCTGAAAGCTGTTGCTGGTCTTCACCTTCCCGTGGTAGCCCACACACAGGAACAACAGCACTAGGGATAAGTGCTTTCCCAGAGATGTCATATCTCATGGTGCTCGTTCTCGGCAGAGCCTGTTTCCGAAAAGGCAAACGTCTGGCTATTCCTCCTACGAGGAAGGAGACAGCCCTGAAAGCTGTTGCTGGTCTTCACCTTCCCGTGGTAGCCCACACACAGGAACAACAGCACTAGGGATAAGTGCTTTCCCAGAGATGTCATATCTCATGGTGCTCGTTCACGACAGAGCCTGTTTCCGAAAAGACATACGACTGGCTCCTTCTCCCACAAGGAATGTGCCAGCCCTGAAAGCTGTTGCTGGTCCTGACCTTCCCATAGTAGCTCATACACAGGAACAACAGTACTGGGGATCTGTGCTTTCCCACAAATGTCATGTGTCATGGTGCTCGGTCTCGGCAGAGCCTGTTTCCGAAAAGGCAAACGTCTGGCTATTCCTCCTACGAGGAAGGAGACAGCCCTCTAAGCTGTTGCTGGTGTTTACCTTCCCTTGGTGACCTACTCACAGGCACAACAACACTGGGGATCTGTGCTTTCCCAGAGATGTCATATCTCATGGTGCTCGTTCTCGGCAGAGCCTGTTTCCGAAAAGACATACGACCGGCTCCTTCTCCCACAAGGAATGTGCCAGCCCTGAAAGCGGTTGCTGGTCTTCACCTTCCCTTGGTAGCCCACACACAGGAATAACAGCACTAGGGATCTGTGCTTTCCCAGAGATGTCATATCTCATGGTGCTCGTCCTCGGCAGAGCCTGTTTCCGAAAAGGCAAACGTCTGGCTATTCCTCCTACGAGGAAGGAGACAGCCCTGAAAGCTGTTGCTGGTCTTCACCTTCCCGTGGTAGCCCACACACAGGAACAACAGCACTAGGGATAAGTGCTTTCCCAGAGATGTCATATCTCATGGTGCTCGTCCTCGGCAGAGCCTGTTTCCGAAAAGGCAAACGTCTGGCTATTCCTGCTACGAGGAATGTGCCAGCCCTGAAAGCGGTTGCTGGTCTTCACCTTCCCTTGGTAGCCCACACACAGGAATAACAGCACTAGGGATCTGTGCTTTCCCAGAGATGTCATATCTCATGGTGCTCGTCCTCGGCAGAGCCTGTTTCCGAAAAGGCAAACGTCTGGCTATTCCTCCTACGAGGAAGGAGACAGCCCTGAAAGCTGTTGCTGGTCTTCACCTTCCCGTGGTAGCCCACACACCGGAACAACAGCACTAGGGATAAGTGCTTTCCCAGAGATGTCATATCTCATGGTGCTTGGTCACGGCAGAGCCTGTTTCTGAAAAAGCAAACGACTGGCTCCTTCTCCCACAAGGAATGTGCCAGCCCTGAAAGCTGTTGCTGGTGTTTACCTTCCCTTGGTAGCCCACACACAGGAATAACAGCACTAGGGATCTGTGCTTTCCCAGAGATGTCATATCTCATGGTGCTTGTTCTCGGCAGAGCCTGTTTCCGAAAAAGCAAACGTCTGGCTATTCCTTTTACGAGGAATGTGCCAGCCCTGAAAGCTGTTGCTGGTCTTTACCTTTCCATGGCGACATACTCACAATAGCAACAGCACTAGGGATAAGTGCTTTCCCAGAGATGTCATGTCTCATGGTGCCCGGTCTCGGCAGAGCCTGTTTCCGAAAAGGCAAACGACTGGCTCCTTCTCCCACAAGGAATGTGCCAGCCCTGAAAGCTGTTGCTGGTCTTCACCTTCCCTTAACGTCCTACTCACAGGCACAACAGCACTGGGGATCTGTGCTTTCCCAGAGATGTCATATCTCATGGTGCTCGTCCTCGGCAGAGCCTGTTTCCGAAAAGGCAAACGTCTGGCTATTCCTCCTACGAGGAAGGAGACAGCCCTGAAAGCTGTTGCTGGTCTTCACCTTCCCTTGGTAGCCCACACACAGGAATAACAGCACTGGGGATCTGTGCTTTCCCAGAGATGTCATATCTCATGGTGCTCGCTCACGACAGAGCCTGATTCCGAAAAGGCAAACGACTGGCTCCAACTCCCACAATGAATGTGCCAGCCCTGAAAGCTGTTGCTGGTCTTCACCTTCCCTTGGCGTCCTACTAACAGGAACAACAGCACTGCGGATCTGTGCTTTCCCAGAGATGTCATATCTCATGGTGCTCGGTCTCGGCAGAGCCTGTTTCCGAAAAGTCAAACGTCTGGCTATTCCTCCTACGAGGAAGGAGACAGCCCTGAAAGCTGTTGCTGGTCTTCACCTTCTCTTGGTGACCTACTCACAGGCACAACAGCACTGGGGATCTGTGCTTTCCCAGAGATGTCATATCTCATAGTGCTCGTTCTCCGTAGAGCATCTTTCCGAAAAGGCAAACGTCTGGCTATGCCTGCTACGGGGAATGTGCAAGCCCTGAAAGCTGTTGCTGGTCTTCACCTTCCCTTGGTGACCTAGTCACAGGCACAACAGCACTGGGGATCTGTGCTTTCCCAGAGATGTCATATCTCATGGTGCTCAGTCTCGGCAGAGCCTGTTTCCGAAAAGGCAAAAGTCTGGCTATTCCTCCTACGAGGAAGGAGACAGCCCTGAAAGCTGATGCTGGTCTTCACCTTCCCGTGGTAGCCCACACACAGGCACAACAGCACTGGGGATCTGTGCTTTCCCAGAGATGTCATATCTCATGGTGCTCGTTCTCGGCAGAGCCTGTTTCCGAAAAGGCAAACGACTGGCTCCTTCTCCCACAAGGAATGTGCCAGCCCTCAAAGCTGTTGCTGTTGTTTACCTTCCCTTAGTAGCCTACACACAGGCGCAACAGCACTAGGGATCTGTGCTTACCCAGAGATGTCATATCTCATGGTGCTCGTTCTCGGCAGAGCCTGTTTCCGAAAAGACATACGACTGGCTCCTTCTCCCACAAGGAATGTGCCAGCCCTCAAAGCTGTTGCTGGTCTTCACCTTCCCGTGGTAGCCCACACACAGGCACAACAGCACTAGGGATAAGTGCTTTCCCAGAGATGTCATATCTCATGGTGCTCGTCCTCGGCAGAGCCTGTTTCCGAAAAGGCAAACGTCTGGCTATTCCTGCTACGAGGAATGTGCAAGCCCTGAAAGCTGTTGCTGGTCTTCACCTTCCCGTGGTAGCCCACACACAGGAACAACAGCACTAGGGATAAGTGCTTACCCAGAGATGTCATATCTCATGGTGCTCGTTCTCGGCAGAGCCTGTTTCCGAAAAGACATACGACTGGCTCCTTCTCCCACAAGGAATGTGCCAGCCCTGAAAGCGGTTGCTGGTCTTCACCTTCCCTTGGTAGCCACACACAGGAATAACAGCACTAGGGATCTGTGCTTTCCCAGAGATGTCATATCTCATGGTGCTCGTCCTCGGCAGAGCCTGTTTCCGAAAAGGCAAACGTCTGGCTATTCCTCCTACGAGGAAGGAGACAGCCATGAAAGCTGTTGCTGGTCTTCACCTTCCCGTGGTAGCCCACACACAGGAACAACAGCACTAGGGATAAGTGCTTTCCCAGAGATGTCATATCTCATGGTGCTCGTTCACGACAGAGCCTGTTTCCGAAAAGACATACGACTGGCTCCTTCTCCCACAAGGAATGTGCCAGCCCTGAAAGCTGTTGCTGGTCCTGACCTTCCCATAGTAGCCCATACACAGGAACAACAGTACTGGGGATCTGTGCTTTCCCACAAATGTCATGTGTCATGGTGCTCGGTCTCGGCAGAGCCTGTTTCCGAAAAGGCAAACGTCTGGCTATTCCTCCTACGAGGAAGGAGACAGCCATGAAAGCTGTTACTGGCCTTACCTTCCCGTGGTAGCCCACACACAGGAACAACAGCACTAGGGATCTGTGCTTTCCCAGAGATGTCATATCTCATGGTGCTCGTCCTCGGCAGAGCCTGTTTCCGAAAAGGCAAACGTCTGGCTATTCCTCCTACGAGGAAGGAGACAGCCCTGAAAGCTGTTGCTGGTCTTCACCTTCCCGTGGTAGCCCACACACAGGAACAACAGCACTAGGGATAAGTGCTTACCCAGAGATGTCATATCTCATGGTGCTCGTTCTCGGCAGAGCCTGTTTCCGAAAAGACATACGACCGGCTCCTTCTCCCACAAGGAATGTGCCAGCCCTGAAAGCGGTTGCTGGTCTTCACCTTCCCTTGGTAGCCCACACACAGGAACAACAGCACTAGGGATAAGTGCTTTCCCAGAGATGTCATATCTCATGGTGCTCGTTCACGACAGAGCCTGTTTCCGAAAAGACATACGACTGGCTCCTTCTCCCACAAGGAATGTGCCAGCCCTGAAAGCTGTTGCTGGTCCTGACCTTCCCATAGTAGCCCATACACAGGAACAACAGTACTGGGGATCTGTGCTTTCCCACAAATGTCATGTGTCATGGTGCTCGGTCTCGGCAGAGCCTGTTTCCGAAAAGGCAAACGTCTGGCTATTCCTCCTACGAGGAAGGAGACAGCCCTGTAAGCTGTTGCTGGTGTTTACCTTCCCTTGGTGACCTACTCACAGGCACAACAGCACTGGGGATCTGTGCTTTCCCAGAGATGTCATATCTCATGGTGCTCGTTCTCGGCAGAGCCTGTTTCCGAAAAGGCAAACGTCTGGCTATTCCTCCTACGAGGAAGGAGACAGCCCTGAAAGCTGTTGCTGGTCTTCACCTTCCCGTGGTAGCCCACACACAGGAACAACAGCACTAGGGATCTGTGCTTTCCCAGAGATGTCATATCTCATGGTGCTCGTTCTCGGCAGAGCCTGTTTCCGAAAAGGCAAACGTCTGGCTATTCCTCCTACGAGGAAGGAGACAGCCCTGAAAGCTGTTGCTGGTCTTCACCTTCCCGTGGTAGCCCACACACAGGAACAACAGCACTAGGGATAAGTGCTTACCCAGAGATGTCATATCTCATGGTGCTCGTTCACGACAGAGCCTGTTTCCGAAAAGACATACGACTGGCTCCTTCTCCCACAAGGAATGTGCCAGTCCTGAAAGCTGTTGCTGGTCCTGACCTTCCCATAGTAGCTCATACACAGAAACAACAGTACTGGGGATCTGTGCTTTCCCACAAATGTCATGTGTCATGGTGCTCGGTCTCGGCAGAGCCTGTTTCCGAAAAGGCAAACGTCTGGCTATTCCTCCTACGAGGAAGGAGACAGCCCTGTAAGCTGTTGCTGGTGTTTACCTTCCCTTGGTGACCTACTCACAGGCACAACAACACTGGGGATCTGTGCTTTCCCAGAGATGTCATATCTCATGGTGCTCGTTCTCGGCAGAGCCTGTTTCCGAAAAGACATACGAGCGGCTCCTTCTCCCACAAGGAATGTGCCAGCCCTGAAAGCGGTTGCTGGTCTTCACCTTCCCTTGGTAGCCCACACACAGGAATAACAGCACTAGGGATCTGTGCTTTCCCAGAGATGTCATATCTCATGGTGCTCGTCCTCGGCAGAGCCTGTTTCCGAAAAGGCAAACGTCTGGCTATTCCTCCTACGAGGAAGGAGACAGCCCTGAAAGCTGTTGCTGGTCTTCACCTTCCCGTGGTAGCCCACACACAGGAACAACAGCACTAGGGATAAGTGCTTTCCCAGAGATGTCATATCTCATGGTGCTCGTCCTCGGCAGAGCCTGTTTCCGAAAAGGCAAACGTCTGGCTATTCCTCCTACGAGGAAGGAGACAGCCCTGAAAGCTGTTGCTGGTCTTCACCTTCCCGTGGTAGCCCACACACAGGAACAACAGCACTAGGGATAAGTGCTTACCCAGAGATGTCATATCTCATGGTGCTCGTTCTCGGCAGAGCCTGTTTCCGAAAAGACATACGACCGGCTCCTTCTCCCACAAGGAATGTGCCAGCCCTGAAAGCGGTTGCTGGTCTTCACCTTCCCTTGGTAGCCCAGACACAGGAATAACAGCACTAGGGATCTGTGCTTTCCCAGAGATGTCATATCTCATGGTGCTCGTCCTCGGCAGAGCCTGTTTCCGAAAAGGCAAACGTCTGGCTATTCCTCCTACGAGGAAGGAGACAGCCCTGAAAGCTGTTGCTGGTCTTCACCTTCCCGTGGTAGCCCACACACAGGAACAACAGCACTAGGGATAAGTGCTTTCCCAGAGATGTCATATCTCATGGTGCTCGTTCACGACAGAGCCTGTTTCCGAAAAGACATACGACTGGCTCCTTCTCCCACAAGGAATGTGCCAGCCCTGAAAGCTGTTGCTGGTCCTGACCTTCCCATAGTAGCCCATACACAGGAACAACAGTACTGGGGATCTGTGCTTTCCCACAAATGTCATGTGTCATGGTGCTCGGTCTCGGCAGAGCCTGTTTCCGAAAAGGCAAACGTCTGGCTATTCCTCCTACGAGGAAGGAGACAGCCCTGTAAGCTGTTGCTGGTGTTTACCTTCCCTTGGTGACCTACTCACAGGAACAACAGCACTGCAGATCTGTGCTTTCCCAGAGATGTCATATCTCATGGTGCTCGTTCTCGGCAGAGCCTGTTTCCGAAAAGGCAAACGTCTGGCTATTCCTCCTACGAGGAAGGAGACAGCCCTGAAAGCTGTTGCTGGTCTTCACCTTCCCGTGGTAGCCCACACACAGGAACAACAGCACTAGGGATAAGTGCTTTCCCAGAGATGTCATATCTCATGGTGCTCGTTCTCGGCAGAGCCTGTTTCCGAAAAGGCAAACGTCTGGCTATTCCTGCTACGAGGAAGGAGACAGCCCTGAAAGCTGTTGCTGGTCTTCACCTTCCCGTGGTAGCCCACACACAGGAATAACAGCACTAGGGATCTGTGCTTTCCCAGAGATGTCATATCTCATGGTGCTCGTCCTAGGCAGAGCCTGTTTCCGAAAAGGCAAACGTCTGGCTATTCCTCCTACGAGGAAGGAGACAGCCCTGAAAGCTGTTGCTGGTCTTCACCTTCCCGTGGTAGCCCACACACAGGAACAACAGCACTAGGGATAAGTGCTTTCCCAGAGATGTCATATCTCATGGTGCTCGTCCTCGGCAGAGCCTGTTTCCGAAAAGGCAAACGTCTGGCTATTCCTGCTACGAGGAAGGAGACAGCCCTGAAAGCTGTTGCTGGTCTTCACCTTCCCGTGGTAGCCCACACACAGGAACAACAGCACTAGGGATAAGTGCTTACCCAGAGATGTCATATCTCATGGTGCTCGTTCTCGGCAGAGCCTGTTTCCGAAAAGACATACGACCGGCTCCTTCTCCCACAAGGAATGTGCCAGCCCTGAAAGCGGTTGCTGGTCTTCACCTTCCCTTGGTAGCCCACACACAGGAATAACAGCACTAGGGATCTGTGCTTTCCCAGAGATGTCATATCTCATGGTGCTCGTCCTCGGCAGAGCCTGTTTCCGAAAAGGCAAACGTCTGGCTATTCCTCCTACGAGGAAGGAGACAGCCCTGAAAGCTGTTGCTGGTCTTCACCTTCCCGTGGTAGCCCACACACAGGAACAACAGCACTAGGGATAAGTGCTTTCCCAGAGATGTCATATCTCATGGTGCTCGTTCACGACAGAGCCTGTTTCCGAAAAGACATACGACTGGCTCCTTCTCCCACAAGGAATGTGCCAGCCCTGAAAGCTGTTGCTGGTCCTGACCTTCCCATAGTAGCCCATACACAGGAACAACAGTACTGGGGATCTGTGCTTTCCCACAAATGTCATGTGTCATGGTGCTCGGTCTCGGCAGAGCCTGTTTCCGAAAAGGCAAACGTCTGGCTATTCCTCCTACGAGGAAGGAGACAGCCCTGTAAGCTGTTGCTGGTGTTTACCTTCCCTTGGTGACCTACTCACAGGCACAACAGCACTGGGGATCTGTGCTTTCCCAGAGATGTCATATCTCATGGTGCTCGTTCTCGGCAGAGCCTGTTTCCGAAAAGGCAAACGTCTGGCTATTCCTCCTACGAGGAAGGAGACAGCCCTGAAAGCTGTTGCTGGTCTTCACCTTCCCGTGGTAGCCCACACACAGGAACAACAGCACTAGGGATAAGTGCTTTCCCAGAGATGTCATATCTCATGGTGCTCGTTCTCGGCAGAGCCTGTTTCCGAAAAGGCAAACGTCTGGCTATTCCTCCTACGAGGAAGGAGACAGCCCTGAAAGCTGTTGCTGGTCTTCACCTTCCCGTGGTAGCCCACACACAGGAACAACAGCACTAGGGATAAGTGCTTACCCAGAGATGTCATATCTCATGGTGCTCGTTCACGACAGAGCCTGTTTCTGAAAAGACATACGACTGGCTCCTTCTCCCACAAGGAATGTGCCAGCCCTGAAAGCTGTTGCTGGTCCTGACCTTCCCATAGTAGCTCATACACAGGAACAACAGTACTGGGGATCTGTGCTTTCCCACAAATGTCATGTGTCATGGTGCTCGGTCTCGGCAGAGCCTGTTTCCGAAAAGGCAAACGTCTGGCTATTCCTCCTACGAGGAAGGAGACAGCCCTCTAAGCTGTTGCTTGTGTTTACCTTCCCTTGGTGACCTACTCACAGGCACAACAACACTGGGGATCTGTGCTTTCCCAGAGATGTCATATCTCATGGTGCTTGTTCTCGGCAGAGCCTGTTTCCGAAAAGACATACGAGCGGCTCCTTCTCCCACAAGGAATGTGCCAGCCCTGAAAGCGGTTGCTGGTCTTCACCTTCCCTTGGTAGCCCACACACAGGAATAACAGCACTAGGGATCTGTGCTTTCCCAGAGATGTCATATCTCATGGTGCTCGTCCTCGGCAGAGCCTGTTTCCGAAAAGGCAAACGTCTGGCTATTCCTCCTACGAGGAAGGAGACAGCCCTGAAAGCTGTTGCTGGTCTTCACCTTCCCGTGGTAGCCCACACACAGGAACAACAGCACTAGGGATAAGTGCTTTCCCAGAGATGTCATATCTCATGGTGCTCGTCCTCGGCAGAGCCTGTTTCCGAAAAGGCAAACGTGTGGCTATTCCTGCTACGAGGAAGGAGACAGCCCTGAAAGCTGTTGCTGGTCTTCACCTTCCCGTGGTAGCCCACACACAGGAACAACAGCACTAGGGATAAGTGCTTACCCAGAGATGTCATATCTCATGGTGCTCGTTCTCGGCAGAGCCTGTTTCCGAAAAGACATACGACCGGCTCCTTCTCCCACAAGGAATGTGCCAGCCCTGAAAGCGGTTGCTGGTCTTCACCTTCCCTTGGTAGCCCACACACAGGAATAACAGCACTAGGGATCTGTGCTTTCCCAGAGATGTCATATCTCATGGTGCTCGTCCTCGGCAGAGCCTGTTTCCGAAAAGGCAAACGTCTGGCTATTCCTCCTACGAGGAAGGAGACAGCCCTGAAAGCTGTTGCTGGTCTTCACCTTCCCGTGGTAGCCCACACACAGGAACAACAGCACTAGGGATAAGTGCTTTCCCAGAGATGTCATATCTCATGGTGCTCGTTCACGACAGAGCCTGTTTCCGAAAAGACATACGACTGGCTCCTTCTCCCACAAGGAATGTGCCAGCCCTGAAAGCTGTTGCTGGTCCTGACCTTCCCATAGTAGCCCATACACAGGAACAACAGTACTGGGGATCTGTGCTTTCCCACAAATGTCATGTGTCATGGTGCTCGGTCTCGGCAGAGCCTGTTTCCGAAAAGGCAAACGTCTGGCTATTCCTCCTACGAGGAAGGAGACAGCCCTGTAAGCTGTTGCTGGTGTTTACCTTCCCTTGGTGACCTACTCACAGGAACAACAGCACTGCAGATCTGTGCTTTCCCAGAGATGTCATATCTCATGGTGCTCGTTCTCGGCAGAGCCTGTTTCCGAAAAGGCAAACGTCTGGCTATTCCTCCTACGAGGAATGAGACAGCCCTGAAAGCTGTTGCTGGTCTTCACCTTCCCGTGGTAGCCCACACACAGGAACAACAGCACTAGGGATAAGTGCTTACCCAGAGATGTCATATCTCATGGTGCTCGTTCACGACAGAGCCTGTTTCCGAAAAGACATACGACCGGCTCCTTCTCCCACAAGGAATGTGCCAGCCCTGAAAGCTGTTGCTGGTCCTGACCTTCCCATAGTAGCCCATACACAGGAACAACAGTACTGGGGATCTGTGCTTTCCCACAAATGTCATATGTCATGGTGCTCGGTCTCGGCAGAGCCTGTTTCCGAAAAGGCAAACGACTGGCTCCTTCTCCCACAAGGAATGTGCCAGCCCTGAAAGCTGTTGCTGGTGTTTACCTTCCCTTGGTGACCTACTCACAGGCACAACAACACTGGGGATCTGTGCTTTCCCAGAGATGTCATATCTCATGGTGCTCGTTCTCGGCAGAGCCTGTTTCCGAAAAGACATACGACCGGCTCCTTCTCCCACAAGGAATGTGCCAGCCCTGAAAGCGGTTGCTGGTCTTCACCTTCCCGTGGTAGCCCACACACAGGAATAACAGCACTAGGGATCTGTGCTTTCCCAGAGATGTCATATCTCATGGTGCTCGTCCTCGGCAGAGCCTGTTTCCGAAAAGGCAAACGTCTGGCTATTCCTCCTACGAGGAAGGAGACAGCCATGAAAGCTGTTGCTGGTCTTCACCTTCCCGTGGTAGCCCACACACAGGAACAACAGCACTAGGGATAAGTGCTTTCCCAGAGATGTCATATCTCATGGTGCTCGTCCTCGGCAGAGCCTGTTTCCGAAAAGGCAAACGTCTGGCTATTCCTGCTACGAGGAAGGAGACAGCCCTGAAAGCTGTTGCTGGTCTTCACCTTCCCGTGGTAGCCCACACACAGGAACAACAGCACTAGGGATAAGTGCTTACCCAGAGATGTCATATCTTATGGTGCTCGTTCTCGGCAGAGCCTGTTTCCGAAAAGACATACGACCGGCTCCTTCTCCCACAAGGAATGTGCCAGCCCTGAAAGCGGTTGCTGGTCTTCACCTTCCCTTGGTAGCCCACACACAGGAATAACAGCACTAGGGATCTGTGCTTTCCCAGAGATGTCATATCTCATGGTGCTCGTCCTCGGCAGAGCCTGTTTCCGAAAAGGCAAACGTCTGGCTATTCCTCCTACGAGGAAGGAGACAGCCCTGAAAGCTGTTGCTGGTCTTCACCTTCCCGTGGTAGCCCACACACAGGAACAACAGCACTAGGGATAAGTGCTTTCCCAGAGATGTCATATCTCATGGTGCTCGTTCACGACAGAGCCTGTTTCCGAAAAGACATACGACTGGCTCCTTCTCCCACAAGGAATGTGCCAGCCCTGAAAGCTGTTGCTGGTCCTGACCTTCCCATAGTAGCCCATACACAGGAACAACAGTACTGGGGATCTGTGCTTTCCCACAAATGTCATGTGTCATGGTGCTCGGTCTCGGCAGAGCCTGTTTCCGAAAAGGCAAACGTCTGGCTATTCCTCCTACGAGGAAGGAGACAGCCCTGTAAGCTGTTGCTGGTGTTTACCTTCCCTTGGTGACCTACTCACAGGCACAACAGCACTGGGGATCTGTGCTTTCCCAGAGATGTCATATCTCATGGTGCTCGTTCTCGGCAGAGCCTGTTTCCGAAAAGGCAAACGTCTGGCTATTCCTCCTACGAGGAAGGAGACAGCCCTGAAAGCTGTTGCTGGTCTTCACCTTCCCGTGGTAGCCCACACACAGGAACAACAGCACTAGGGATAAGTGCTTTCCCAGAGATGTCATATCTCATGGTGCTCGTTCACGACAGAGCCTGTTTCCGAAAAGACATACGACTGGCTCCTTCTCCCACAAGGAATGTGCCAGCCCTGAAAGCTGTTGCTGGTCCTGACCTTCCCATAGTAGCCCATACACAGGAACAACAGTACTGGGGATCTGTGCTTTCCCACAAATGTCATGTGTCATGGTGCTCGGTCTCGGCAGAGCCTGTTTCCGAAAAGGCAAACGTCTGGCTATGCCTCCTACGAGGAAGGAGACAGCCCTGTAAGCTGTTGCTGGTGTTTACCTTCCCTTGGTGACCTACTCACAGGCACAACAGCACTAGGGATCTGTGCTTTCCCAGAGATGTCATATCTCATGGTGCTCGTTCTCGGCAGAGCCTGTTTCCGAAAAGGCAAACGTCTGGCTATTCCTCCTACGAGGAAGGAGACAGCCCTGAAAGCTGTTGCTGGTCTTCACCTTCCCGTGGTAGCCCACACACAGGAACAACAGCACTAGGGATAAGTGCTTACCCAGAGATGTCATATCTCATGGTGCTCGTTCACGACAGAGCCTGTTTCCGAAAAGACATACGACTGGCTCCTTCTCCCACAAGGAATGTGCCAGCCCTGAAAGCTGTTGCTGGTCCTGACCTTCCCATAGTAGCCCATACACAGGAACAACAGTACTGGGGATCTGTGCTTTCCCACAAATGTCATGTGTCATGGTGCTCGTCCTCGGCAGAGCCTGTTTCCGAAAAGGCAAACGTCTGGCTATTCCTCCTACGAGGAAGGAGACAGCCCTGAAAGCTGTTGCTGGTCTTCACCTTCCCGTGGTAGCCCACACACAGGAACAACAGCACTAGGGATAAGTGCTTTCCCAGAGATGTCATATCTCATGGTGCTCGTCCTCGGCAGAGCCTGTTTCCGAAAAGGCAAACGTCTGGCTATTCCTGCTACGAGGAAGGAGACAGCCCTGAAAGCTGTTGCTGGTCTTCACCTTCCCGTGGTAGCCCACACACAGGAACAACAGCACTAGGGATAAGTGCTTACCCAGAGATGTCATATCTCATGGTGCTCGTTCTCGGCAGAGCCTGTTTCCGAAAAGACATACGACCGGCTCCTTCTCCCACAAGGAATGTGCCAGCCCTGAAAGCGGTTGCTGGTCTTCACCTTCCCTTGGTAGCCCACACACAGGAATAACAGCACTAGGGATCTGTGCTTTCCCAGAGATGTCATATCTCATGGTGCTCGTCCTCGGCAGAGCCTGTTTCCGAAAAGGCAAACGTCTGGCTATTCCTCCTACGAGGAAGGAGACAGCCCTGAAAGCTGTTGCTGGTCTTCACCTTCCCGTGGTAGCCCACACACAGGAACAACAGCACTAGGGATAAGTGCTTTCCCAGAGATGTCATATCTCATGGTGCTCGTTCACGACAGAGCCTGTTTCCGAAAAGACATACGACTGGCTCCTTCTCCCACAAGGAATGTGCCAGCCCTGAAAGCTGTTGCTGGTCCTGACCTTCCCATAGTAGCCCATACACAGGAACAACAGTACTGGGGATCTGTGCTTTCCCACAAATGTCATGTGTCATGGTGCTCGGTCTCGGCAGAGCCTGTTTCCGAAAAGGCAAACGTCTGGCTATTCCTCCTACGAGGAAGGAGACAGCCCTGTAAGCTGTTGCTGGTGTTTACCTTCCCTTGGTGACCTACTCACAGGCACAACAGCACTGGGGATCTGTGCTTTCCCAGAGATGTCATATCTCATGGTGCTCGTTCTCGGCAGAGCCTGTTTCCGAAAAGGCAAACGTCTGGCTATTCCTCCTACGAGGAAGGAGACAGCCCTGAAAGCTGTTGCTGGTCTTCACCTTCCCGTGGTAGCCCACACACAGGAACAACAGCACTAGGGATAAGTGCTTACCCAGAGATGTCATATCTCATGGTGCTCGTTCACGACAGAGCCTGTTTCCGAAAAGACATACGACTGGCTCCTTCTCCCACAAGGAATGTGCCAGCCCTGAAAGCTGTTGCTGGTCCTGACCTTCCCATAGTAGCCCATACACAGGAACAACAGTACTGGGGATCTGTGCTTTCCCACAAATGTCATGTGTCATGGTGCTCGGTCTCGGCAGAGCCTGTTTCCGAAAAGGCAAACGACTGGCTCCTTCTCCCACAAGGAATGTGCCAGCCCTGAAAGCTGTTGCTGGTGTTTACCTTCCCTTGGTGACCTACTCACAGGCACAACAACACTGGGGATCTGTGCTTTCCCAGAGATGTCATATCTCATGGTGCTCGTTCTCGGCAGAGCCTGTTTCCGAAAAGGCAAACGTCTGGCTATTCCTCCTACGAGGAAGGAGACAGCCCTGAAAGCTGTTGCTGGTCTTCACCTTCCCGTGGTAGCCCACACACAGGAACAACAGCACTAGGGATAAGTGCTTACCCAGAGATGTCATATCTCATGGTGCTCGTTCACGACAGAGCCTGTTTCCGAAAAGACATACGACTGGCTCCTTCTCCCACAAGGAATGTGCCAGCCCTGAAAGCTGTTGCTGGTCCTGACCTTCCCATAGTAGCCCATACACAGGAACAACAGTACTGGGGATCTGTGCTTTCCCACAAATGTCATGTGTCATGGTGCTCGTCCTCGGCAGAGCCTGTTTCCGAAAAGGCAAACGTCTGGCTATTCCTCCTACGAGGAAGGAGACAGCCCTGAAAGCTGTTGCTGGTCTTCACCTTCCCGTGGTAGCCCACACACAGGAACAACAGCACTAGGGATAAGTGCTTTCCCAGAGATGTCATATCTCATGGTGCTCGTCCTCGGCAGAGCCTGTTTCCGAAAAGGCAAACGTCTGGCTATTCCTGCTACGAGGAAGGAGACAGCCCTGAAAGCTGTTGCTGGTCTTCACCTTCCCGTGGTAGCCCACACACAGGAACAACAGCACTAGGGATAAGTGCTTACCCAGAGATGTCATATCTCATGGTGCTCGTTCTCGGCAGAGCCTGTTTCCGAAAAGACATACGACCGGCTCCTTCTCCCACAAGGAATGTGCCAGCCCTGAAAGCGGTTGCTGGTCTTCACCTTCCCTTGGTAGCCCACACACAGGAATAACAGCACTAGGGATCTGTGCTTTCCCAGAGATGTCATATCTCATGGTGCTCGTCCTCGGCAGAGCCTGTTTCCGAAAAGGCAAACGTCTGGCTATTCCTCCTACGAGGAAGGAGACAGCCCTGAAAGCTGTTGCTGGTCTTCACCTTCCCGTGGTAGCCCACACACAGGAACAACAGCACTAGGGATAAGTGCTTTCCCAGAGATGTCATATCTCATGGTGCTCGTTCACGACAGAGCCTGTTTCCGAAAAGACATACGACTGGCTCCTTCTCCCACAAGGAATGTGCCAGCCCTGAAAGCTGTTGCTGGTCCTGACCTTCCCATAGTAGCCCATACACAGGAACAACAGTACTGGGGATCTGTGCTTTCCCACAAATCTCATGTGTCATGGTGCTCGGTCTCGGCAGAGCCTGTTTCCGAAAAGGCAAACGTCTGGCTATTCCTCCTACGAGGAAGGAGACAGCCCTGTAAGCTGTTGCTGGTGTTTACCTTCCCTTGGTGACCTACTCACAGGCACAACAGCACTGGGGATCTGTGCTTTCCCAGAGATGTCATATCTCATGGTGCTCGTTCTCGGCAGAGCCTGTTTCCGAAAAGGCAAACGTCTGGCTATTCCTCCTACGAGGAAGGAGACAGCCCTGAAAGCTGTTGCTGGTCTTCACCTTCCCGTGGTAGCCCACACACAGGAACAACAGCACTAGGGATAAGTGCTTACCCAGAGATGTCATATCTCATGGTGCTCGTTCACGACAGAGCCTGTTTCCGAAAAGACATACGACTGGCTCCTTCTCCCACAAGGAATGTGCCAGCCCTGAAAGCTGTTGCTGGTCCTGACCTTCCCATAGTAGCCCATACACAGGAACAACAGTACTGGGGATCTGTGCTTTCCCACAAATGTCATGTGTCATGGTGCTCGGTCTCGGCAGAGCCTGTTTCCGAAAAGGCAAACGACTGGCTCCTTCTCCCACAAGGAATGTGCCAGCCCTGAAAGCTGTTGCTGGTGTTTACCTTCCCTTGGTGACCTACTCACAGGCACAACAACACTGGGGATCTGTGCTTTCCCAGAGATGTCATATCTCATGGTGCTCGTTCTCGGCAGAGCCTGTTTCCGAAAAGACATACGACCGGCTCCTTCTCCCACAAGGAATGTGCCAGCCCTGAAAGCGGTTGCTGGTCTTCACCTTCCCGTGGTAGCCCACACACAGGAATAACAGCACTAGGGATCTGTGCTTTCCCAGAGATGTCATATCTCATGGTGCTCGTCCTCGGCAGAGCCTGTTTCCGAAAAGGCAAACGTCTGGCTATTCCTCCTACGAGGAAGGAGACAGCCATGAAAGCTGTTGCTGGTCTTCACCTTCCCGTGGTAGCCCACACACAGGAACAACAGCACTAGGGATAAGTGCTTTCCCAGAGATGTCATATCTCATGGTGCTCGTCCTCGGCAGAGCCTGTTTCCGAAAAGGCAAACGTCTGGCTATTCATCCTACGAGGAAGGAGACAGCCCTGAAAGCTGTTGCTGGTCTTCACCTTCCCGTGGTAGCCCACACACCGGAACAACAGCACTAGGGATAAGTGCTTTCCCAGAGATGTCATATCTCATGGTGCTTGGTCTCGGCAGAGCCTGTTTCTGAAAAGGCAAACGACTGGCTCCTTCTCCCACAAGGAATGTGCCAGCCCTGAAAGCTGTTGCTGGTGTTTACCTTCCCTTGGTAGCCCACACACAGGAATAACAGCACTAGGGATCTGTGCTTTCCCAGAGATGTCATATCTCATGGTGCTTGTTCTCGGCAGAGCCTGTTTCCGAAAAAGCAAACGTCTGGCTATTCCTTTTACGAGGAATGTGCCAGCCCTGAAAGCTGTTGCTGGTCTTTACCTTCCCTTGGCGACATACTCACAATAGCAACAGCACTAGGGATAAGTGCTTTCCCAGAGATGTCATGTCTCATGGTGCTCGGTCTCGGCAGAGCCTGTTTCCGAAAAGGCAAACGACTGGCTCCTTCTCCCACAAGGAATGTGCCAGCCCTGAAAGCTGTTGCTGGTCTTTACCTTCCCTTGGCGACATACTCACAATAGCAACAGCACTAGGGATAAGTGCTTTCCCAGAGCTGTCATGTCTCATGGTGCTCGGTCTCGGCAGAGCCTGTTTCCGAAAAGGCAAACGACTGGCTCCTTCTCCCACAAGGAATGTGCCAGCCCTGAAAGCTGTTGCTGGTCTTCACCTTCGCTTGGCGTCCTACTCACACGCACAACAGCACTGGGGATCTGTGCTTTCCCAGAGATGTCATATCTCATGGTGCTCGTTCTCGGCAGAGCCTGTTTCCGATAAGACATACGACTGGCTCCTTCTCCCACAAGGAATGTGCCAGCCCTGAAAGCTGTTGCTGGTCCTGACCTTCCCATAGTAGCCCATACACAGGAACAACAGTACTGGGGATCTGTGCTTTCCCACAAATGTCATGTGTCATGGTGCTCGGTCTCGGCAGAGCCTGTTTCAGAAAAGGCAAACGTCTGGCTATTCCTCCTACGAGGAAGGAGACAGCCCTGAAAGCTGTTGCTGGTCTTCACCTTCCCGTGGTAGCCCACACACAGGAACAACAGCACTAGGGATAAGTGCTTACCCAGAGATGTCATATCTCATGGTGCTCGTTCTCGGCAGAGCCTGTTTCCGAAAAGACATACGACCGGCTCCTTCTCCCACAAGGAATGTGCCAGCCCTGAAAGCGGTTGCTGGTCTTCACCTTCCCTTGGTAGCCCACACACAGGAATAACAGCACTAGGGATCTGTGCTTTCCCAGAGATGTCATATCTCATGGTGCTCGTCCTCGGCAGAGCCTGTTTCCGAAAAGGCAAACGTCTGGCTATTCCTCCTACGAGGAAGGAGACAGCCATGAAAGCTGTTGCTGGTCTTCACCTTCCCGTGATAGCCCACACACAGGAACAACAGCACTAGGGATAAGTGCTTTCCCAGAGATGTCATATCTCATGGTGCTCGTTCACGACAGAGCCTGTTTCCGAAAAGACATACGACTGGCTCCTTCTCCCACAAGGAATGTGCCAGCCCTGAAAGCTGTTGCTGGTCCTGACCTTCCCATGGTAGCCCATACACAGGAACAACAGTACTGGGGATCTGTGCTTTCCCACAAATGTCATGTGTCATGGTGCTCGGTCTCGGCAGAGCCTGTTTCCGAAAAGGCAAACGTCTGGCTATTCCTCCTACGAGGAAGGAGACAGCCCTGTAAGCTGTTGCTGGTGTTTACCTTCCCTTGGTGACCTACTCACAGGCACAACAGCACTGGGGATCTGTGCTTTCCCAGAGATGTCATATCTCATGGTGCTCGTTCTCGGCAGAGCCTGTTTCCGAAAAGGCAAACGTCTGGCTATTCCTCCTACGAGGAAGGAGACAGCCCTGAAAGCTGTTGCTGGTGTTTACCTTCCCGTGGTAGCCCACACACAGGAATAACAGCACTAGGGATCTGTGCTTTCCCAGAGATGTCATATCTCATGGTGCTCGTCCTCGGCAGAGCCTGTTTCCGAAAAGGCAAACGTCTGGCTATTCCTCCTACGAGGAAGGAGACAGCCATGAAAGCTGTTGCTGGTCTTCACCTTCCCGTGGTAGCCCACACACAGGAACAACAGCACTAGGGATAAGTGCTTTCCCAGAGATGTCATATCTCATGGTGCTCGTCCTCGGCAGAGCCTGTTTCCGAAAAGGCAAACGTCTGGCTATTCATCCTACGAGGAAGGAGACAGCCCTGAAAGCTGTTGCTGGTCTTCACCTTCCCGTGGTAGCCCACACACCGGAACAACAGCACTAGGGATAAGTGCTTTCCCAGAGATGTCATATCTCATGGTGCTTGGTCTCGGCAGAGCCTGTTTCTGAAAAGGCAAACGACTGGCTCCTTCTCCCACAAGGAATGTGCCAGCCCTGAAAGCTGTTGCTGGTGTTTACCTTCCCTTGGTAGCCCACACACAGGAATAACAGCACTAGGGATCTGTGCTTTCCCAGAGATGTCATATCTCATGGTGCTCGTCCTCGGCAGAGCCTGTTTCCGAAAAGGCAAACGTCTGGCTATTCCTCCTACGAGGAAGGAGACAGCCCTGAAAGCTGTTGCTGGTCTTCACCTTCCCGTGGTAGCCCACACACAGGAACAACAGCACTAGGGATAAGTGCTTTCCCAGAGATGTCATATCTCATGGTGCTCGTCCTCGGCAGAGCCTGTTTCCGAAAAGGCAAACGTCTGGCTATTCCTGCTACGAGGAAGGAGACAGCCCTGAAAGCTGTTGCTGGTCTTCACCTTCCCGTGGTAGCCCACACACAGGAACAACAGCACTAGGGATAAGTGCTTACCCAGAGATGTCATATCTCATGGTGCTCGTTCTCGGCAGAGCCTGTTTCCGAAAAGACATACGACCGGCTCCTTCTCCCACAAGGAATGTGCCAGCCCTGAAAGCGGTTGCTGGTCTTCACCTTCCCTTGGTAGCCCACACACAGGAATAACAGCACTAGGGATCTGTGCTTTCCCAGAGATGTCATATCTCATGGTGCTCGTCCTCGGCAGAGCCTGTTTCCGAAAAGGCAAACGTCTGGCTATTCCTCCTACGAGGAAGGAGACAGCCCTGAAAGCTGTTGCTGGTCTTCACCTTCCCGTGGTAGCCCACACACAGGAACAACAGCACTAGGGATAAGTGCTTTCCCAGAGATGTCATATCTCATGGTGCTCGTTCACGACAGAGCCTGTTTCCGAAAAGACATACGACTGGCTCCTTCTCCCACAAGGAATGTGCCAGCCCTGAAAGCTGTTGCTGGTCCTGACCTTCCCATAGTAGCCCATACACAGGAACAACAGTACTGGGGATCTGTGCTTTCCCACAAATGTCATGTGTCATGGTGCTCGGTCTCGGCAGAGCCTGTTTCCGAAAAGGCAAACGTCTGGCTATTCCTCCTACGAGGAAGGAGACAGCCCTGTAAGCTGTTGCTGGTGTTTACCTTCCCTTGGTGACCTACTCACAGGCACAACAGCACTGGGGATCTGTGCTTTCCCAGAGATGTCATATCTCATGGTGCTCGTTCTCGGCAGAGCCTGTTTCCGAAAAGGCAAACGTCTGGCTATTCCTCCTACGAGGAAGGAGACAGCCCTGAAAGCTGTTGCTGGTCTTCACCTTCCCGTGGTAGCCCACACACAGGAACAACAGCACTAGGGATAAGTGCTTACCCAGAGATGTCATATCTCATGGTGCTCGTTCACGACAGAGCCTGTTTCCGAAAAGACATACGACTGGCTCCTTCTCCCACAAGGAATGTGCCAGCCCTGAAAGCTGTTGCTGGTCCTGACCTTCCCATAGTAGCCCATACACAGGAACAACAGTACTGGGGATCTGTGCTTTCCCACAAATGTCATGTGTCATGGTGCTCGGTCTCGGCAGAGCCTGTTTCCGAAAAGGCAAACGAATGGCTCCTTCTCCCACAAGGAATGTGCCAGCCCTGAAAGCTGTTGCTGGTGTTTACCTTCCCTTGGTGACCTACTCACAGGCACAACAACACTGGGGATCTGTGCTTTCCCAGAGATGTCATATCTCATGGTGCTCGTTCTCGGCAGAGCCTGTTTCCGAAAAGACATACGACCGGCTCCTTCTCCCACAAGGAATGTGCCAGCCCTGAAAGCGGTTGCTGGTCTTCACCTTCCCGTGGTAGCCCACACACAGGAATAACAGCACTGCGGATCTGTGCTTTCCCAGAGATGTCATATCTCATGGTGCTCGTCCTCGGCAGAGCCTGTTTCCGAAAAGGCAAACGTCTGGCTATTCCTGCTACGAGGAAGGAGACAGCCCTGAAAGCTGTTGCTGGTCTTCACCTTCCCGTGGTAGCCCACACACAGGAACAACAGCACTAGGGATAAGTGCTTACCCAGAGATGTCATATCTCATGGTGCTCGTTCACGACAGAGCCTGTTTCCGAAAAGGCAAACGTCTGGCTATTCATCCTACGAGGAAGGAGACAGCCCTGAAAGCTGTTGCTGGTCTTCACCTTCCCGTGGTAGCCCACACACCGGAACAACAGCACTAGGGATAAGTGCTTTCCCAGAGATGTCATATCTCATGGTGCTTGGTCTCGGCAGAGCCTGATTCTGAAAAGGCAAACGACTGGCTCCTTCTCCCACAAGGAATGTGCCAGCCCTGAAAGCTGTTGCTGGTGTTTACCTTCCCTTGGTAGCCCACACACAGGAATAACAGCACTAGGGATCTGTGCTTTCCCAGAGATGTCATATCTCATGGTGCTTGTTCTCGGCAGAGCCTGTTTCCGAAAAAGCAAACGTCTGGCTATTCCTTTTACGAGGAATGTGCCAGCCCTGAAAGCTGTTGCTGGTCTTTACCTTCCCTTGGCGACATACTCACAATAGCAACAGCACTAGGGATAAGTGCTTTCCCAGAGATGTCATGTCTCATGGTGCTCGGTCTCGGCAGAGCCTGTTTCCGAAAAGGCAAACGACTGGCTCCTTCTCCCACAAGGAATGTGCCAGCCCTGAAAGCTGTTGCTGGTCTTTACCTTCCCTTGGCGACATACTCACAATAGCAGCAGCACTAGGGATAAGTGCTTTCCCAGAGATGTCATATCTCATGGTGCTCGTTCTCGGCAGAGCCTGTTTCCGATAAGACATACGACCGGCTCCTTCTCCCACAAGGAATGTGCCAGCCCTGAAAGCGGTTGCTGGTCTTCACCTTCCCTTGGTAGCCCACACACAGGAATAACAGCACTAGGGATAAGTGCTTTCCCAGAGATGTCATATCTCATGGTGCTCGTCCTCGGCAGAGCCTGTTTCCGAAAAGGCAAACGTCTGGCTATTCCTCCTACGAGGAAGGAGACAGCCCTGAAAGCTGTTGCTGGTCTTCACCTTCCCTTGGTAGCCCACACACAGGAATAACAGCACTGGGGATCTGTGCTTTCCCAGAGATGTCATATCTCATGGTGCTCGTTCACGACAGAGCCTGATTCCGAAAAGGCAAACGACTGGCTCCAACTCCCACAATGAATGTGCCAGCCCTGAAAGCTGTTGCTGATCTTCACCTTCCCTTGGCATCCTACTAACAGGAACAACAGCACTGCGGATCTGTGCTTTCCCAGAGATGTCATATCTCATGGTGCTCGTCCTCGGCAGAGCCTGTTTCCGAAAAGGCAAACGTCTGGCTATTCCTGCTACGAGGAATGTGCAAGCCCTGAAAGCTGTTGCTGGTCTTCACCTTCCCGTGGTAGCCCACACACAGGAACAACAGCACTAGGGATAAGTGCTTACCCAGAGATGTCATATCTCATGGTGCTCGTTCTCGGCAGAGCCTGTTTCCGAAAAGACATACGACCGGCTCCTTCTCCCACAAGGAATGTGCCAGCCCTGAAAGCGGTTGCTGGTCTTCACCTTCCCTTGGTAGCCCACACACAGGAATAACAGCACTAAGGATCTGTGCTTTCCCAGAGATGTCATATCTCATGGTGCTCGTCCTCGGCAGAGCCTGTTTCCGAAAAGACATACGACTGGCTATTCCTCCTACGAGGAAGGAGACAGCCCTGAAAGCTGTTGCTGGTCTTCACCTTCCCGTGGTAGCGCACACACCGGAACAACAGCACTAGGGATAAGTGCTTTCCCAGAGATGTCATATCTCATGGTGCTCGCTCACGGCAGAGCCTGTTTCCGAAAAGGCAAACGACTGGCTCCAACTCCCACAATGAATGTGCCAGCCCTGAAAGCTGTTGCTGGTCTTCACCTTCCCTTGGCGTCCTACTAACAGGAACAACAGCACTGCGCATCTGTGCTTTCCCAGAGATGTCATATCTCATGGTGCTCGGTCTCGGCAGAGCCTGTTTCCGAAAAGTCAAACGTCTGGCTATTCCTCCTACGAGGAAGGAGACAGCCCTGAAAGCTGTTGCTGGTCTTCACCTTCTCTTGGTGACCTACTCACAGGCACAACAGCACTGGGGATCTGTGCTTTCCCAGAGATGTCATATCTCATAGTGCTCGTTCTCCGTAGAGCATCTTTCCGAAAAGGCAAACGTCTGGCTATTCCTGCTACGGGGAATGTGCAAGCCCTGAAAGCTGTTGCTGGTCTTCACCTTCCCTTGGTGACCTAGTCACAGGCACAACAGCACTGGGGATCTGTGCTTTCCCAGAGATGTCATATCTCATGGTGCTCAGTCTCGGCCGAGCCTGTTTCCGAAAAGGCAAAAGTCTGGCTATTCCTCCTACGAGGAAGGAGACAGCCCTGAAAGCTGATGCTGGTCTTCACCTTCCCGTGGTAGCCCACACACAGGCACAACAGCACTGGGGATCTGTGCTTTCCCAGAGATGTCATATCTCATGGTGCTCGTTCTCGGCAGAGCCTGTTTCCGAAAAAGCAAACGACTGGCTCATTCTCCCACAAGGAATGTGCCAGCCCTCAAAGCTGTTGCTGTTGTTTACCTTCCCTTAGTAGCCTACACACAGGCGCAACAGCACTAGGGATCTGTGCTTTCCCAGAGATGTCATATCTCATGGTGCTCGTCCTCGGCAGAGCCTGTTTCCGAAAAGACATACGACTGGCTATTCCTCCTACGAGGAAGGAGACAGCCCTGAAAGCTGTTGCTGGTCTTCACCTTCCCGTGGTAGCCCACACACCGGAACAACAGCACTAGGGATAAGTGCTTTCCCAGAGATGTCATATCTCATGGTGCTTGGTCTCGGCAGAGCCTGTTTCTGAAAAGGCAAACGACTGGCTCCTTCTCCCACAAGGAATGTGCCAGCCCTGAAAGCTGTTGCTGGTGTTTACCTTCCCTTGGTAGCCCACACACAGGAATAACAGCACTGGGGATCTGTGCTTTCCCAGAGATGTCATATCTCATGGTGCTCGCTCACGACAGAGCCTGATTCCGAAAAGGCAAACGACTGGCTCAAACTCCCACAATGAATGTGCCAGCCCTGAAAGCTAATGCTGGTCTTCACCTTCCCTTGGCGTCCTACTAACAGGAACAACAGCACTGCAGATCTGTGCTTTCCCAGAGATGTCATATCTCATGGTGCTCGGTCTCGGCAGAGCCTGTTTCCGAAAAGTCAAACGTCTGGCTATTCCTCCTACGAGGAAGGAGACAGCCCTGAAAGCTGTTGCTGGTCTTCACCTTCTCTTGGTGACCTACTCACAGGCACAACAGCACTGGGGATCTGTGCTTTCACAGAGATGTCATATCTCATGGTGCTTAGTCTCGGCCGAGCCTGTTTCCGAAAAGGCAAAATTCTGGCTATTCCTCCTACGAGGAAGGAGACAGCCCTGAAAGCTGATGCTGGTCTTCACCTTCCCGTGGTAGCCCACACACAGGCACAACAGCACTGGGGATCTGTGCTTTCCCAGAGATGTCATATCTCATGGTGCTCGTTCTCGGCAGAGCCTGTTTCCGAAAAGGCAAACGACTGGCTCATTCTCCCACAAGGAATGTGCCAGCCCTCAAAGCTGTTGCTGTTGTTTACCTTCCCTTAGTAGCCTACACACAGGCGCAACAGCACTAGGGATCTGTGCTTACCCAGAGATGTCATATCTCATGGTGCTCGTTCTCGGCAGAGCCTGTTTCCGAAAAGACATACGACTGGCTCCTTCTCCCACAAGGAATGTGCCAGCCCTCAAAGCTGTTGCTGGTCTTCACCTTCCCTTGGTAGCCCACACACAGGCACAACAGCACTAGGGATAAGTGCTTTCCCAGAGATGTCATATCTCATGGTGCTCGTCCTCGGCAGAGCCTGTTTCCGAAAAGGCAAACGTCTGGCTATTCCTGCTACAAGGAATGTGCAAGCCCTGAAAGCTGTTGCTGGTCTTCACCTTCCCGTGGTAGCCCACACACAGGAACAACAGCACTAGGGATAAGTGCTTACCCAGAGATGTCATATCTCATGGTGCTCGTTCTCGGCAGAGCCTGTTTCCGAAAAGACATACGACCGGCTCCTTCTCCCACAAGGAATGTGCCAGCCCTGAAAGCGGTTGCTGGTCTTCACCTTCCCTTGGTAGCCACACACAGGAATAACAGCACTAGGGATCTGTGCTTTCCCAGAGATGTCATATCTCATGGTGCTCGTCCTCGGCAGAGCCTGTTTCCGAAAAGGCAAACGTCTGGCTATTCCTCCTACGAGGAAGGAGACAGCCCTGAAAGCTGATGCTGGTCTTCACCTTCCCGTGGTAGCCCACACACAGGCACAACAGCACTGGGGATCTGTGCTTTCCCAGAGATGTCATATCTCATGGTGCTCGTTCTCGGCAGAGCCTGTTTCCGAAAAGGCAAACGTCTGGCTATTCCTCCTACGAGGAAGGAGACAGCCTTGAAAGCTGTTGCTGGTCTTCACCTTCCCGTGGTAGCCCACACACCGGAACAACAGCACTAGGGATAAGTGCTTTCCCAGAGATGTCATATCTCATGGTGCTTGGTCTCGGCAGAGCCTGTTTCCGAAAAGACATACGACCGGCTCCTTCTCCCACAAGGAATGTGCCAGCCCTGAAAGCGGTTGCTGGTCTTCACCTTCCCTTGGTAGCCCACACACAGGAATAACAGCACTAGGGATCTGTGCTTTCCCAGAGATGTCATATCTCATGGTGCTCGTCCTCGGCAGAGCCTGTTTCCGAAAAGACATACGACTGGCTATTCCTCCTACGAGGAAGGAGACAGCCCTGAAAGCTGTTGCTGGTCTTCACCTTCCCGTGGTAGCCCACACACAGGAACAACAGCACTAGGGATAAGTGCTTTCCCAGAGATGTCATATCTCATGGTGCTCGTTCACGACAGAGCCTGTTTCCGAAAAGACATACGACTGGCTCCTTCTCCCACAAGGAATGTGCCAGCCCTGAAAGCTGTTGCTGGTCCTGACCTTCCCATAGTAGCCCATACACAGGAACAACAGTACTGGGGATCTGTGCTTTCCCACACTTGTCATGTGTCATGGTGCTCAGTCTCGGCAGAGCCTGTTTCCGAAAAGGCAAACGTCTGGCTATTCCTCCTACGAGGAAGGAGACAGCCCTGTAAGCTGTTGCTGGTGTTTACCTTCCCTTGGTGACCTACTCACAGGCACAACAGCACTGGGGATCTGTGCTTTCCCAGAGATGTCATATCTCATGGTGCTCGTTCTCGGCAGAGCCTGTTTCCGAAAAGGCAAACGTCTGGCTATTCCTCCTACGAGGAAGGAGACAGCCCTGAAAGCTGTTGCTGGTCTTCACCTTCCCGTGGTAGCCCACACACAGGAACAACAGCACTAGGGATAAGTGCTTTCCCAGAGATGTCATATCTCATGGTGCTCGTTCTCGGCAGAGCCTGTTTCCGAAAAGGCAAACGTCTGGCTATTCCTCCTACGAGGAAGGAGACAGCCCTGAAAGCTGTTGCTGGTCTTCACCTTCCCGTGGTAGCCCACACACAGGAACAACAGCACTAGGGATAAGTGCTTTCCCAGAGATGTCATATCTCATGGTGCTTGTTCTCGGCAGAGCCTGTTTCCGAAAAAGCAAACGTCTGGCTATTCCTTTTACGAGGAATGTGCCAGCCCTGAAAGCTGTTGCTGGTCTTTACCTTCCCGTGGCGACATACTCACAATAGCAACAGCACTAGGGATAAGTGCTTTCCCAGAGATGTCATGTCTCATGGTGCTCGGTCTCGGCAGAGCCTGTTTCCGAAAAGGCAAACGACTGGCTCCTTCTCCCACAAGGAATGTGCCAGCCCTGAAAGCTGTTGCTGGTCTTCACCTTCCCTTGGCGTCCTACTCACAGGCACAACAGCACTGGGGATCTGTGCTTTCCCAGAGATGTCATATCTCATGGTGCTCGTTCTCGGCAGAGCCTGTTTCCGAAAAGACATACGACCGGCTCCTTCTCCCACAAGGAATGTGCCAGCCCTGAAAGCGGTTGCTGGTCTTCACCTTCCCTTGGTAGCCCACACACAGGAATAACAGCACTAGGGATCTGTGCTTTCCCAGAGATGTCATATCTCATGGTGCTCGTCCTCGGCAGAGCCTGTTTCCGAAAAGGCAAACGTCTGGCTATTCCTCCTACGAGGAAGGAGACAGCCCTGAAAGCTGTTGCTGGTCTTCACCTTCCCGTGGTAGCCCACACACAGGAACAACAGCACTAGGGATAAGTGCTTACCCAGAGATGTCATATCTCATGGTGCTCGTTCTCGGCAGAGCCTGTTTCCGAAAAGACATACGACCGGCTCCTTCTCCCACAAGGAATGTGCCAGCCCTGAAAGCGGTTGCTGGTCTTCACCTTCCCTTGGTAGCCCACACACAGGAATAACAGCACTAGGGATCTGTGCTTTCCCAGAGATGTCATATCTCATGGTGCTCGTCCTCGGCAGAGACTGTTTCCGAAAAGGCAAACGTCTGGCTATTCCTCCTACGAGAAATGTGCCAGCCCTGAAAGCGGTTGCTGGTCTTCACCTTCCCGTGGTAGCCCACACACAGGAACAACAGCACTAGGGATAAGTGCTTTCCCAGAGATGTCATATCTCATGGTGCTCGTTCTCGGCAGAGCCTGTTTCCGAAAAGACATACGACCGGCTCCTTCTCCCACAAGGAATGTGCCAGCCCTGAAAGCGGTTGCTGGTCTTCACCTTCCCTTGGTAGCCCACACACAGGAATAACAGCACTAGGGATCTGTGCTTTCCCAGAGATGTCATATCTCATGGTGCTCGTCCTCGGCAGAGCCTGTTTCCGAAAAGGCAAACGTCTGGCTATTCCTCCTACGAGGAAGGAGACAGCCCTGAAAGCTGTTGCTGGTCTTCACCTTCCCGTGGTAGCCCACACACAGGAACAACAGCACTAGGGATAAGTGCTTTCCCAGAGATGTCATATCTCATGGTGCTTGTTCTCGGCAGAGCCTGTTTCCGAAAAAGCAAACGTCTGGCTATTCCTTTTACGAGGAATGTGCCAGCCCTGAAAGCTGTTGCTGGTCTTTACCTTCCCTTGGCGACATACTCACAATAGCAACAGCACTAGGGATAAGTGCTTTCCCAGAGATGTCATGTCTCATGGTGCTCGGTCTCGGCAGAGCCTGTTTCCGAAAAGGCAAACGACTGGCTCCTTCTCCCACAAGGAATGTGCCAGCCCTGAAAGCTGTTGCTGGTCTTCACCTTCCCTTGGCGTCCTACTCACAGGCACAACAGCACTGGGGATCTGTGCTTTCCCAGAGATGTCATATCTCATGGTGCTCGTTCTCGGCAGAGCCTGTTTCCGAAAAGACATACGACCGGCTCCTTCTCCCACAAGGAATGTGCCAGCCCTGAAAGCGGTTGCTGGTCTTCACCTTCCCGTGGTAGCGCACACACCGGAACAACAGCACTAGGGATAAGTGCTTTCCCAGAGATGTCATATCTCATGGTGCTCGCTCACGGCAGAGCCTGATTCCGAAAAGGCAAACGACTGGCTCCAACTCCCACAATGAATGTGCCAGCCCTGAAAGCTGTTGCTGGTCTTCACCTTCCCTTGGCGTCCTACTAACAGGAACAACAGCACTGCGCATCTGTGCTTTCCCAGAGATGTCATATCTCATGGTGCTCGGTCTCGGCAGAGCCTGTTTCCGAAAAGTCAAACGTCTGGCTATTCCTCCTACGAGGAAGGAGACAGCCCTGAAAGCTGTTGCTGGTCTTCACCTTCTCTTGGTGACCTACTCACAGGCACAACAGCACTGGGGATCTGTGCTTTCCCAGAGATGTCATATCTCATAGTGCTCGTTCTCCGTAGAGCATCTTTCCGAAAAGGCAAACGTCTGGCTATTCCTGCTACGGGGAATGTGCAAGCCCTGAAAGCTGTTGCTGGTCTTCACCTTCCCTTGGTGACCTAGTCACAGGCACAACAGCACTGGGGATCTGTGCTTTCCCAGAGATGTCATATCTCATGGTGCTCAGTCTCGGCAGAGCCTGTTTCCGAAAAGGCAAAAGTCTGGCTATTCCTCCTACGAGGAAGGAGACAGCCCTGAAAGCTGATGCTGGTCTTCACCTTCCCGTGGTAGCCCACACACAGGCACAACAGCACTGGGGATCTGTGCTTTCCCAGAGATGTCATATCTCATGGTGCTCGTTCTCGGCAGAGCCTGTTTCCGAAAAAGCAAACGACTGGCTCATTCTCCCACAAGGAATGTGCCAGCCCTCAAAGCTGTTGCTGTTGTTTACCTTCCCTTAGTAGCCTACACACAGGCGCAACAGCACTAGGGATCTGTGCTTTCCCAGAGATGTCATATCTCATGGTGCTCGTCCTCGGCAGAGCCTGTTTCCGAAAAGACATACGACTGGCTATTCCTCCTACGAGGAAGGAGACAGCCCTGAAAGCTGTTGCTGGTCTTCACCTTCCCGTGGTAGCCCACACACCGGAACAACAGCACTAGGGATAAGTGCTTTCCCAGAGATGTCATATCTCATGGTGCTTGGTCTCGGCAGAGCCTGTTTCTGAAAAGGCAAACGACTGGCTCCTTCTCCCACAAGGAATGTGCCAGCCCTGAAAGCTGTTGCTGGTGTTTACCTTCCCTTGGTAGCCCACACACAGGAATAACAGCACTGGGGATCTGTGCTTTCCCAGAGATGTCATATCTCATGGTGCTCGCTCACGACAGAGCCTGATTCCGAAAAGGCAAACGACTGGCTCAAACTCCCACAATGAATGTGCCAGCCCTGAAAGCTAATGCTGGTCTTCACCTTCCCTTGGCGTCCTACTAACAGGAACAACAGCACTGCAGATCTGTGCTTTCCCAGAGATGTCATATCTCATGGTGCTCGGTCTCGGCAGAGCCTGTTTCCGAAAAGGCAAACGTCTGGCTATTCCTCCTACGAGGAAGGAGACAGCCCTGAAAGCTGTTGCTGGTCTTCACCTTCTCTTGGTGACCTACTCACAGGCACAACAGCACTGGGGATCTGTGCTTTCCCAGAGATGTCATATCTCATGGTGCTTAGTCTCGGCCGAGCCTGTTTCCGAAAAGGCAAAATTCTGGCTATTCCTCCTACGAGGAAGGAGACAGCCCTGAAAGCTGATGCTGGTCTTCACCTTCCCGTGGTAGCCCACACACAGGCACAACAGCACTGGGGATCTGTGCTTTCCCAGAGATGTCATATCTCATGGTGCTCGTTCTCGGCAGAGCCTGTTTCCGAAAAGGCAAACGACTGGCTCATTCTCCCACAAGGAATGTGCCAGCCCTCAAAGCTGTTGCTGTTGTTTACCTTCCCTTAGTAGCCTACACACAGGCGCAACAGCACTAGGGATCTGTGCTTACCCAGAGATGTCATATCTCATGGTGCTCGTTCTCGGCAGAGCCTGTTTCCGAAAAGACATACGACTGGCTCCTTCTCCCACAAGGAATGTGCCAGCCCTCAAAGCTGTTGCTGGTCTTCACCTTCCCTTGGTAGCCCACACACAGGCACAACAGCACTAGGGATAAGTGCTTTCCCAGAGATGTCATATCTCATGGTGCTCGTCCTCGGCAGAGCCTGTTTCCGAAAAGGCAAACGTCTGGCTATTCCTGCTACAAGGAATGTGCAAGCCCTGAAAGCTGTTGCTGGTCTTCACCTTCCCGTGGTAGCCCACACACAGGAACAACAGCACTAGGGATAAGTGCTTACCCAGAGATGTCATATCTCATGGTGCTCGTTCTCGGCAGAGCCTGTTTCCGAAAAGACATACGACCGGCTCCTTCTCCCACAAGGAATGTGCCAGCCCTGAAAGCGGTTGCTGGTCTTCACCTTCCCTTGGTAGCCACACACAGGAATAACAGCACTAGGGATCTGTGCTTTCCCAGAGATGTCATATCTCATGGTGCTCGTCCTCGGCAGAGCCTGTTTCCGAAAAGGCAAACGTCTGGCTATTCCTCCTACGAGGAAGGAGACAGCCCTGAAAGCTGATGCTGGTCTTCACCTTCCCGTGGTAGCCCACACACAGGCACAACAGCACTGGGGATCTGTGCTTTCCCAGAGATGTCATATCTCATGGTGCTCGTTCTCGGCAGAGCCTGTTTCCGAAAAGGCAAACGTCTGGCTATTCCTCCTACGAGGAAGGAGACAGCCTTGAAAGCTGTTGCTGGTCTTCACCTTCCCGTGGTAGCCCACACACCGGAACAACAGCACTAGGGATAAGTGCTTTCCCAGAGATGTCATATCTCATGGTGCTTGGTCTCGGCAGAGCCTGTTTCCGAAAAGACATACGACCGGCTCCTTCTCCCACAAGGAATGTGCCAGCCCTGAAAGCGGTTGCTGGTCTTCACCTTCCCTTGGTAGCCCACACACAGGAATAACAGCACTAGGGATCTGTGCTTTCCCAGAGATGTCATATCTCATGGTGCTCGTCCTCGGCAGAGCCTGTTTCCGAAAAGACATACGACTGGCTATTCCTCCTACGAGGAAGGAGACAGCCCTGAAAGCTGTTGCTGGTCTTCACCTTCCCGTGGTAGCCCACACACAGGAACAACAGCACTAGGGATAAGTGCTTTCCCAGAGATGTCATATCTCATGGTGCTCGTTCACGACAGAGCCTGTTTCCGAAAAGACATACGACTGGCTCCTTCTCCCACAAGGAATGTGCCAGCCCTGAAAGCTGTTGCTGGTCCTGACCTTCCCATAGTAGCCCATACACAGGAACAACAGTACTGGGGATCTGTGCTTTCCCACACTTGTCATGTGTCATGGTGCTCAGTCTCGGCAGAGCCTGTTTCCGAAAAGGCAAACGTCTGGCTATTCCTCCTACGAGGAAGGAGACAGCCCTGTAAGCTGTTGCTGGTGTTTACCTTCCCTTGGTGACCTACTCACAGGCACAACAGCACTGGGGATCTGTGCTTTCCCAGAGATGTCATATCTCATGGTGCTCGTTCTCGGCAGAGCCTGTTTCCGAAAAGGCAAACGTCTGGCTATTCCTCCTACGAGGAAGGAGACAGCCCTGAAAGCTGTTGCTGGTCTTCACCTTCCCGTGGTAGCCCACACACAGGAACAACAGCACTAGGGATAAGTGCTTTCCCAGAGATGTCATATCTCATGGTGCTCGTTCTCGGCAGAGCCTGTTTCCGAAAAGGCAAACGTCTGGCTATTCCTCCTACGAGGAAGGAGACAGCCCTGAAAGCTGTTGCTGGTCTTCACCTTCCCGTGGTAGCCCACACACAGGAACAACAGCACTAGGGATAAGTGCTTTCCCAGAGATGTCATATCTCATGGTGCTTGTTCTCGGCAGAGCCTGTTTCCGAAAAAGCAAACGTCTGGCTATTCCTTTTACGAGGAATGTGCCAGCCCTGAAAGCTGTTGCTGGTCTTTACCTTCCCGTGGCGACATACTCACAATAGCAACAGCACTAGGGATAAGTGCTTTCCCAGAGATGTCATGTCTCATGGTGCTCGGTCTCGGCAGAGCCTGTTTCCGAAAAGGCAAACGACTGGCTCCTTCTCCCACAAGGAATGTGCCAGCCCTGAAAGCTGTTGCTGGTCTTCACCTTCCCTTGGCGTCCTACTCACAGGCACAACAGCACTGGGGATCTGTGCTTTCCCAGAGATGTCATATCTCATGGTGCTCGTTCTCGGCAGAGCCTGTTTCCGAAAAGACATACGACCGGCTCCTTCTCCCACAAGGAATGTGCCAGCCCTGAAAGCGGTTGCTGGTCTTCACCTTCCCTTGGTAGCCCACACACAGGAATAACAGCACTAGGGATCTGTGCTTTCCCAGAGATGTCATATCTCATGGTGCTCGTCCTCGGCAGAGCCTGTTTCCGAAAAGGCAAACGTCTGGCTATTCCTCCTACGAGGAAGGAGACAGCCCTGAAAGCTGTTGCTGGTCTTCACCTTCCCGTGGTAGCCCACACACAGGAACAACAGCACTAGGGATAAGTGCTTACCCAGAGATGTCATATCTCATGGTGCTCGTTCTCGGCAGAGCCTGTTTCCGAAAAGACATACGACCGGCTCCTTCTCCCACAAGGAATGTGCCAGCCCTGAAAGCGGTTGCTGGTCTTCACCTTCCCTTGGTAGCCCACACACAGGAATAACAGCACTAGGGATCTGTGCTTTCCCAGAGATGTCATATCTCATGGTGCTCGTCCTCGGCAGAGACTGTTTCCGAAAAGGCAAACGTCTGGCTATTCCTCCTACGAGAAATGTGCCAGCCCTGAAAGCGGTTGCTGGTCTTCACCTTCCCGTGGTAGCCCACACACAGGAACAACAGCACTAGGGATAAGTGCTTTCCCAGAGATGTCATATCTCATGGTGCTCGTTCTCGGCAGAGCCTGTTTCCGAAAAGACATACGACCGGCTCCTTCTCCCACAAGGAATGTGCCAGCCCTGAAAGCGGTTGCTGGTCTTCACCTTCCCTTGGTAGCCCAGACACAGGAATAACAGCACTAGGGATCTGTGCTTTCCCAGAGATGTCATATCTCATGGTGCTCGTCCTCGGCAGAGCCTGTTTCCGAAAAGGCAAACGTCTGGCTATTCCTCCTACGAGGAAGGAGACAGCCCTGAAAGCTGTTGCTGGTGTTTACCTTCCCTTGGTAGCCCACACACAGGAATAACAGCACTGGGGATCTGTGATTTCCCAGAGATGTCATATCTCATGGTGCTCGTTCACGACAGAGCCTGATTCCGAAAAGGCAAACGACTGGCTCCAACTCCCACAATGAATGTGCCAGCCCTGAAAGCTGTTGCTGGTCTTCACCTTCCCTTGGCATCCTACTAACAGGAACAACAGCACTGCGGATCTGTGCTTTCCCAGAGATGTCATATCTCATGGTGCTCGTCCTCGGCAGAGCCTGTTTCCGAAAAGGCAAACGTCTGGCTATTCCTGCTACGAGGAATGTGCAAGCCCTGAAAGCTGTTGCTGGTCTTCACCTTCCCGTGGTAGCCCACACACAGGAACAACAGCACTAGGGATAAGTGCTTACCCAGAGATGTCATATCTCATGGTGCTCGTTCTCGGCAGAGCCTGTTTCCGAAAAGACATACGACCGGCTCCTTCTCCCACAAGGAATGTGCCAGCCCTGAAAGCGGTTGCTGGTCTTCACCTTCCCTTGGTAGCCCAGACACAGGAATAACAGCACTAGGGATCTGTGCTTTCCCAGAGATGTCATATCTCATGGTGCTCGTCCTCGGCAGAGCCTGTTTCCGAAAAGACATACGACTGGCTATTTCTCCTACGAGGAAGGAGACAGCCCTGAAAGCTGTTGCTGGTCTTCACCTTCCCGTGGTAGCCCACACACAGGAACAACAGCACTAGGGATAAGTGCTTTCCCAGAGATGTCATATCTCATGGTGCTCGTTCACGACAGAGCCTGATTCCGAAAAGACATACGACTGGCTCCTTCTCCCACAAGGAATGTGCCAGCCCTGAAAGCTGTTGCTGGTCCTGACCTTCCCATAGTAGCCCATACACAGGAACAACAGTACTGGGGATCTGTGCTTTCCCACACATGTCATGTGTCATGGTGCTCAGTCTCGGCAGAGCCTGTTTCCGAAAAGGCAAACGTCTGGCTATTCCTCCTACGAGGAAGGAGACAGCCCTGTAAGCTGTTGCTGGTGTTTACCTTCCCTTGGTGACCTACTCACAGGCACAACAGCACTGGGGATCTGTGCTTTCCCAGAGATGTCATATCTCATGGTGCTCGTTCTCGGCAGAGCCTGTTTCCGAAAAGGCAAACGTCTGGCTATTCCTCCTACGAGGAAGGAGACAGCCCTGAAAGCTGTTGCTGGTCTTCACCTTCCCGTGGTAGCCCACACACAGGAACAACAGCACTAGGGATAAGTGCTTTCCCAGAGATGTCATATCTCATGGTGCTTGTTCTCGGCAGAGCCTGTTTCCGAAAAAGCAAACGTCTGGCTATTCCTTTTACGAGGAATGTGCCAGCCCTGAAAGCTGTTGCTGGTCTTTACCTTCCCGTGGTGACATACTCACAATAGCAACAGCACTAGGGATAAGTGCTTTCCCAGAGATGTCATGTCTCATGGTGCTCGGTCTCGGCAGAGCCTGTTTCCGAAAAGACATACGACTGGCTCCTTCTCCCACAAGGAATGTGCCAGCCCTGAAAGCTGTTGCTGGTCTTCACCTTCCCTTGGCGTCCTACTCACAGGCACAACAGCACTGGGGATCTGTGCTTTCCCAGAGATGTCATATCTCATGGTGCTCGTTCACGACAGAGCCTGATTCCGAAAAGGCAAACGACTGGCTCCAACTCCCACAATGAATGTGCCAGCCCTGAAAGCTGTTGCTGGTCTTCACCTTCCCTTGGCATCCTACTAACAGGAACAACAGCACTGCGGATCTGTGCTTTCCCAGAGATGTCATATCTCATGGTGCTCGTCCTCGGCAGAGCCTGTTTCCGAAAAGGCAAACGTCTGGCTATTCCTGCTACGAGGAATGTGCAAGCCCTGAAAGCTGTTGCTGGTCTTCACCTTCCCGTGGTAGCCCACACACAGGAACAACAGCACTAGGGATAAGTGCTTACCCAGAGATGTCATATCTCATGGTGCTCGTTCTCGGCAGAGCCTGTTTCCGAAAAGACATACGACCGGCTCCTTCTCCCACAAGGAATGTGCCAGCCCTGAAAGCGGTTGCTGGTCTTCACCTTCCCTTGGTAGCCCACACACAGGAATAACAGCACTAGGGATCTGTGCTTTCTCAGAGATGTCATATCTCATGGTGCTCGTCCTCGGCAGAGCCTGTTTCCGAAAAGACATACGACTGGCTATTCCTCCTACGAGGAAGGAGACAGCCCTGAAAGCTGTTGCTGGTCTTCACCTTCCCGTGGTAGCCCACACACAGGAACAACAGCACTAGGGATAAGTGCTTTCCCAGAGATGTCATATCTCATGGTGCTCGTTCACGACAGAGCCTGTTTCCGAAAAGACATATGACTGGCTCCTTCTCCCACAAGGAATGTGCCAGCCCTGAAAGCTGTTGCTGGTCCTGACCTTCCCATAGTAGCCCATACACAGGAACAACAGTACTGGGGATCTGTGCTTTCCCACACATGTCATGTGTCATGGTGCTCAGTCTCGGCAGAGCCTGTTTCCGAAAAGGCAAACGTCTGGCTATTCCTCCTACGAGGAAGGAGACAGCCCTGTAAGCTGTTGCTGGTGTTTACCTTCCCTTGGTGACCTACTCACAGGCACAACAGCACTGGGGATCTGTGCTTTCCCAGAGATGTCATATCTCATGGTGCTCGTTCTCGGCAGAGCCTGTTTCCGAAAAGGCAAACGTCTGGCTATTCCTCCTACGAGGAAGGAGACAGCCCTGAAAGCTGTTGCTGGTCTTCACCTTCCCGTGGTAGCCCACACACCGGAACAACAGCACTAGGGATAAGTGCTTTCTCAGAGATGTCATATCTCATGGTGCTTGGTCTCGGCAGAGCCTGTTTCTGAAAAGGCAAACGACTGGCTCCTTCTCCCACAAGGAATGTGCCAGCCCTGAAAGCTGTTGCTGGTGTTTACCTTCCCTTGGTAGCCCACACACAGGAATAACAGCACTAGGGATCTGTGCTTTCCCAGAGATGTCATATCTCATGGTGCTTGTTCTCGGCAGAGCCTGTTTCCGAAAAAGCAAACGTCTGGCTATTCCTTTTACGAGGAATGTGCCAGCCCTGAAAGCTGTTGCTGGTCTTTACCTTCCCTTGGCGACATACTCACAATAGCAACAGCACTAGGGATAAGTGCTTTCCCAGAGATGTCATGTCTCATGGTGCTCGGTCTCGGCAGAGCCTGTTTCCGAAAAGGCAAACGACAGGCTCCTTCTCCCACAAGGAATGTGCCAGCCCTGAAAGCTGTTGCTGGTCTTCACCTTCCCTTGGCGTCCTACTCACAGGCACAACAGCACTGGGGATCTGTGCTTTCCCAGAGATGTCATATCTCATGGTGCTCGTTCTCGGCAGAGCCTGTTTCCGATAAGACATACGACCGGCTCCTTCTCCCACAAGGAATGTGCCTGCCCTGAAAGCGGTTGCTGGTCTTCACCTTCCCTTGGTAGCCCAGACACAGGAATAACAGCACTAGGGATCTGTGCTTTCCCAGAGATGTCATATCTCATGGTGCTCGTCCTCGGCAGAGCCTGTTTCCGAAAAGGCAAACGTCTGGCTATTCCTCCTACGAGGAAGGAGACAGCCCTGAAAGCTGTTGCTGGTCTTCACCTTCCCTTGGTAGCCCACACACAGGAATAACAGCACTGGGGATCTGTGCTTTCCCAGAGATGTCATATCTCATGGTGCTCGTTCACGACAGAGCCTGATTCCGAAAAGGCAAACGACTGGCTCCAACTCCCACAATGAATGTGCCAGCCCTGAAAGCTGTTGCTGGTCTTCACCTTCCCTTGGCATCCTACTAACAGGAACAACAGCACTGCGGATCTGTGCTTTCCCAGAGATGTCATATCTCATGGTGCTCGTCCTCGGCAGAGCCTGTTTCCGAAAAGGCAAACGTCTGGCTATTCCTGCTACGAGGAATGTGCAAGCCCTGAAAGCTGTTGCTGGTCTTCACCTTCCCGTGGTAGCCCACACACAGGAACAACAGCACTAGGGATAAGTGCTTACCCAGAGATGTCATATCTCATGGTGCTCGTTCACGACAGAGCCTGATTCCGAAAAGGCAAACGACTGGCTCCAACTCCCACAATGAATGTGCCAGCCCTGAAAGCGGTTGCTGGTCTTCACCTTCCCTTGGCATCCTACTAACAGGAACAACAGCACTGCGGATCTGTGCTTTCCCAGAGATGTCATATCTCATGGTGCTCGTCCTCGGCAGAGCCTGTTTCCGAAAAGGCAAACGTCTGGCTATTCCTGCTACGAGGAATGTGCAAGCCCTGAAAGCTGTTGCTGGTCTTCACCTTCCCGTGGTAGCCCACACACAGGAACAACAGCACTAGGGATAAGTGCTTACCCAGAGATGTCATATCTCATGGTGCTGGTTCTCGGCAGAGCCTGTTTCCGAAAAGACATACGACCGGCTCCTTCTCCCACAAGGAATGTGCCAGCCCTGAAAGCGGTTGCTGGTCTTCACCTTCCCTTGGTAGCCCACACACAGGAACAACAGCACTAGGGATAAGTGCTTTCCCAGAGATGTCATATCTCATGGTGCTCGTCCTCGGCAGAGCCTGTTTCCGAAAAGACATACGACTGGCTATTCCTCCTACGAGGAAGGAGACAGCCCTGAAAGCTGTTGCTGGTCTTCACCTTCCCGTGGTAGCCCACACACAGGAACAACAGCACTAGGGATAAGTGCTTTCCCAGAGATGTCATATCTCATGGTGCTTGTTCTCGGCAGAGCCTGTTTCCGAAAAAGCAAACGTCTGGCTATTCCTTTTACGAGGAATGTGCCAGCCCTGAAAGCTGTTGCTGGTCTTTACCTTCCCGTGGCGACATACTCACAATAGCAACAGCACTAGGGATAAGTGCTTTCCCAGAGATGTCACGTCTCATGGTGCTCGGTCTCGGCAGAGCCTGTTTCCGAAAAGGCAAACGACTGGCTCCTTCTCCCACAAGGAATGTGCCAGCCCTGAAAGCTGTTGCTGGTCTTCACCTTCCCTTGGCGTCCTACTCACAGGCACAACAGCACTGGGGATCTGTGCTTTCCCAGAGATGTCATATCTCATGGTGCTCGTTCTCGGCAGAGCCTGTTTCCGATAAGACATACGACCGGCTCCTTCTCCCACAAGGAATGTGCCAGCCCTGAAAGCGGTTGCTGGTCTTCACCTTCCCTTGGTAGCCCAGACACAGGAATAACAGCACTAGGGATCTGTGCTTTCCCAGAGATGTCATATCTCATGGTGCTCGTCCTCGGCAGAGCCTGTTTCCGAAAAGGCAAACGTCTGGCTATTCCTCCTACGAGGAAGGAGACAGCCCTGAAAGCTGTTGCTGGTGTTTACCTTCCCTTGGTAGCCCACACACAGGAATAACAGCACTGGGGATCTGTGCTTTCCCAGAGATGTCATATCTCATGGTGCTCGTTCACGACAGAGCCTGATTCCGAAAAGGCAAACGACTGGCTCCAACTCCCACAATGAATGTGCCAGCCCTGAAAGCTGTTGCTGGTCTTCACCTTCCCTTGGCATCCTACTAACAGGAACAACAGCACTGCGGATCTGTGCTTTCCCAGAGATGTCATATCTCATGGTGCTCGTCCTCGGCAGAGCCTGTTTCCGAAAAGGCAAACGTCTGGCTATTCCTGCTACGAGGAATGTGCAAGCCCTGAAAGCTGTTGCTGGTCTTCACCTTCCCGTGGTAGCCCACACACAGGAACAACAGCACTAGGGATAAGTGCTTACCCAGAGATGTCATATCTCATGGTGCTCGTTCTCGGCAGAGCCTGTTTCCGAAAAGACATACGACCGGCTCCTTCTCCCACAAGGAATGTGCCAGCCCTGAAAGCGGTTGCTGGTCTTCACCTTCCCTTGGTAGCCCACACACAGGAATAACAGCACTAGGGATCTGTGCTTTCCCAGAGATGTCATATCTCATGGTGCTCGTCCTCGGCAGAGCCTGTTTCCGAAAAGACATACGACTGGCTATTCCTCCTACGAGGAAGGAGACAGCCCTGAAAGCTGTTGCTGGTCTTCACCTTCCCTTGGTAGCCCACACACAGGAACAACAGCACTAGGGATAAGTGCTTTCCCAGAGATGTCATATCTCATGGTGCTCGTTCACGACAGAGCCTGTTTCCGAAAAGACATACGACTGGCTCCTTCTCCCACAAGGAATGTGCCAGCCCTGAAAGCTGTTGCTGGTCCTGACCTTCCCATAGTAGCCCATACACAGGAACAACAGTACTGGGGATCTGTGCTTTCCCACACATGTCATGTGTCATGGTGCTCAGTCTCGGCAGAGCCTGTTTCCGAAAAGGCAAACGTCTGGCTATTCCTCCTACGAGGAAGGAGACAGCCCTGTAAGCTGTTGCTGGTGTTTACCTTCCCTTGGTGACCTACTCACAGGCACAACAGCACTGGGGATCTGTGCTTTCCCAGAGATGTCATATCTCATGGTGCTCGTTCTCGGCAGAGCCTGTTTCCGAAAAGGCAAACGTCTGGCTATTCCTCCTACGAGGAAGGAGACAGCCCTGAAAGCTGTTGCTGGTCTTCACCTTCCCGTGGTAGCCCACACACAGGAACAACAGCACTAGGGATAAGTGCTTACCCAGAGATGTCATATCTCATGGTGCTCGTTCTCGGCAGAGCCTGTTTCCGAAAAGACATACGACCGGCTCCTTCTCCCACAAGGAATGTGCCAGCCCTGAAAGCGGTTGCTGGTCTTCACCTTCCCTTGGTAGCCCACACACAGGAATAACAGCACTAGGGATCTGTGCTTTCCCAGAGATGTCATATCTCATGGTGCTCGTCCTCGGCAGAGCCTGTTTCCGAAAAGACATACGACTGGCTATTCCTCCTACGAGGAAGGAGACAGCCCTGAAAGCTGTTGCTGGTCTTCACCTTCCCGTGGTAGCCCACACACAGGAACAACAGCACTAGGGATAAGTGCTTTCCCAGAGATGTCATATCTCATGGTGCTCGTTCACGACAGAGCCTGTTTCCGAAAAGACATATGACTGGCTCCTTCTCCCACAAGGAATGTGCCAGCCCTGAAAGCTGTTGCTGGTCCTGACCTTCCCATAGTAGCCCATACACAGGAACAACAGTACTGGGGATCTGTGCTTTCCCACACATGTCATGTGTCATGGTGCTCAGTCTCGGCAGAGCCTGTTTCCGAAAAGGCAAACGTCTGGCTATTCCTCCTACGAGGAAGGAGACAGCCCTGTAAGCTGTTGCTGGTGTTTACCTTCCCTTGGTGACCTACTCACAGGCACAACAGCACTGGGGATCTGTGCTTTCCCAGAGATGTCATATCTCATGGTGCTCGTTCTCGGCAGAGCCTGTTTCCGAAAAGGCAAACGTCTGGCTATTCCTCCTACGAGGAAGGAGACAGCCCTGAAAGCTGTTGCTGGTCTTCACCTTCCCGTGGTAGCCCACACACCGGAACAACAGCACTAGGGATAAGTGCTTTCTCAGAGATGTCATATCTCATGGTGCTTGGTCTCGGCAGAGCCTGTTTCTGAAAAGGCAAACGACTGGCTCCTTCTCCCACAAGGAATGTGCCAGCCCTGAAAGCTGTTGCTGGTGTTTACCTTCCCTTGGTAGCCCACACACAGGAATAACAGCACTAGGGATCTGTGCTTTCCCAGAGATGTCATATCTCATGGTGCTTGTTCTCGGCAGAGCCTGTTTCCGAAAAAGCAAACGTCTGGCTATTCCTTTTACGAGGAATGTGCCAGCCCTGAAAGCTGTTGCTGGTCTTTACCTTCCCTTGGCGACATACTCACAATAGCAACAGCACTAGGGATAAGTGCTTTCCCAGAGATGTCATGTCTCATGGTGCTCGGTCTCGGCAGAGCCTGTTTCCGAAAAGGCAAACGACTGGCTCCTTCTCCCACAAGGAATGTGCCAGCCCTGAAAGCTGTTGCTGGTCTTCACCTTCCCTTGGCGTCCTACTCACAGGCACAACAGCACTGGGGATCTGTGCTTTCCCAGAGATGTCATATCTCATGGTGCTCGTTCTCGGCAGAGCCTGTTTCCGATAAGACATACGACCGGCTCCTTCTCCCACAAGGAATGTGCCAGCCCTGAAAGCGGTTGCTGGTCTTCACCTTCCCTTGGTAGCCCAGACACAGGAATAACAGCACTAGGGATCTGTGCTTTCCCAGAGATGTCATATCTCATGGTGCTCGTCCTCGGCAGAGCCTGTTTCCGAAAAGGCAAACGTCTGGCTATTCCTCCTACGAGGAAGGAGACAGCCCTGAAAGCTGTTGCTGGTCTTCACCTTCCCGTGGTAGCCCACACACAGGAATAACAGCACTGGGGATCTGTGCTTTCCCAGAGATGTCATATCTCATGGTGCTCGTTCACGACAGAGCCTGATTCCGAAAAGGCAAACGACTGGCTCCAACTCCCGCAATGAATGTGCCAGCCCTGAAAGCTGTTGCTGGTCTTCACCTTCCCTTGGCATCCTACTAACAGGAACAACAGCACTGCGGATCTGTGCTTTCCCAGAGATGTCATATCTCATGGTGCTCGTCCTCGGCAGAGCCTGTTTCCGAAAAGGCAAACGTCTGGCTATTCCTGCTACGAGGAATGTGCAAGCCCTGAAAGCTGTTGCTGGTCTTCACCTTCCCGTGGTAGCCCACACACAGGAACAACAGCACTAGGGATAAGTGCTTACCCAGAGATGTCATATCTCATGGTGCTCGTTCACGACAGAGCCTGATTCCGAAAAGGCAAACGACTGGCTCCAACTCCCACAATGAATGCGCCAGCCCTGAAAGCTGTTGCTGGTCTTCACCTTCCCTTGGCATCCTACTAACAGGAACAACAGCACTGCGGATCTGTGCTTTCCCAGAGATGTCATATCTCATGGTGCTCGTCCTCGGCAGAGCCTGTTTCCGAAAAGGCAAACGTCTGGCTATTCCTGCTACGAGGAATGTGCAAGCCCTGAAAGCTGTTGCTGGTCTTCACCTTCCCGTGGTAGCCCACACACAGGAACAACAGCACTAGGGATAAGTGCTTTCCCAGAGATGTCATATCTCATGGTGCTCGTTCACGACAGAGCCTGTTTCCGAAAAGACATACGACTGGCTCCTTCTCCCACAAGGAATGTGCCAGCCCTGAAAGCTGTTGCTGGTCCTGACCTTCCCATAGTAGCCCATACACAGGAACAACAGTACTGGGGATCTGTGCTTTCCCACACATGTCATGTGTCATGGTGCTCAGTCTCGGCAGAGCCTGTTTCCGAAAAGGCAAACGTCTGGCTATTCCTCCTACGAGGAAGGAGACAGCCCTGTAAGCTGTTGCTGGTGTTTACCTTCCCTTGGTGACCTACTCACAGGCACAACAGCACTGGGGATCTGTGCTTTCCCAGAGATGTCATATCTCATGGTGCTCGTTCTCGGCAGAGCCTGTTTCCGAAAAGGCAAACGTCTGGCTATTCCTCCTACGAGGAAGGAGACAGCCCTGAAAGCTGTTGCTGGTCTTCACCTTCCCGTGGTAGCCCACACACAGGAACAACAGCACTAGGGATAAGTGCTTACCCAGAGATGTCATATCTCATGGTGCTCGTTCTCGGCAGAGCCTGTTTCCGAAAAGACATACGACCGGCTCCTTCTCCCACAAGGAATGTGCCAGCCCTGAAAGCGGTTGCTGGTCTTCACCTTCCCTTGGTAGCCCACACACAGGAATAACAGCACTAGGGATCTGTGCTTTCCCAGAGATGTCATATCTCATGGTGCTCGTCCTCGGCAGAGCCTGTTTCCGAAAAGACATACGACTGGCTATTCCTCCTACGAGGAAGGAGACAGCCCTGAAAGCTGTTGCTGGTCTTCACCTTCCCGTGGTAGCCCACACACAGGAACAACAGCACTAGGGATAAGTGCTTTCCCAGAGATGTCATATCTCATGGTGCTCGTTCACGACAGAGCCTGTTTCCGAAAAGACATATGACTGGCTCCTTCTCCCACAAGGAATGTGCCAGCCCTGAAAGCTGTTGCTGGTCCTGACCTTCCCATAGTAGCCCATACACAGGAACAACAGTACTGGGGATCTGTGCTTTCCCACACATGTCATGTGTCATGGTGCTCAGTCTCGGCAGAGCCTGTTTCCGAAAAGGCAAACGTCTGGCTATTCCTCCTACGAGGAAGGAGACAGCCCTGTAAGCTGTTGCTGGTGTTTACCTTCCCTTGGTGACCTACTCACAGGCACAACAGCACTGGGGATCTGTGCTTTCCCAGAGATGTCATATCTCATGGTGCTCGTTCTCGGCAGAGCCTGTTTCCGAAAAGGCAAACGTCTGGCTATTCCTCCTACGAGGAAGGAGACAGCCCTGAAAGCTGTTGCTGGTCTTCACCTTCCCGTGGTAGCCCACACACCGGAACAACAGCACTAGGGATAAGTGCTTTCTCAGAGATGTCATATCTCATGGTGCTTGGTCTCGGCAGAGCCTGTTTCTGAAAAGGCAAACGACTGGCTCCTTCTCCCACAAGGAATGTGCCAGCCCTGAAAGCTGTTGCTGGTGTTTACCTTCCCTTGGTAGCCCACACACAGGAATAACAGCACTAGGGATCTGTGCTTTCCCAGAGATGTCATATCTCATGGTGCTTGTTCTCGGCAGAGCCTGTTTCCGAAAAAGCAAACGTCTGGCTATTCCTTTTACGAGGAATGTGCCAGCCCTGAAAGCTGTTGCTGGTCTTTACATTCCCTTGGCGACATACTCACAATAGCAACAGCACTAGGGATAAGTGCTTTCCCAGAGATGTCATGTCTCATGGTGCTCGGTCTCGGCAGAGCCTGTTTCCGAAAAGGCAAACGACTGGCTCCTTCTCCCACAAGGAATGTGCCAGCCCTGAAAGCTGTTGCTGGTCTTCACCTTCCCTTGGCGTCCTACTCACAGGCACAACAGCACTGGGGATCTGTGCTTTCCCAGAGATGTCATATCTCATGGTGCTCGTTCTCGGCAGAGCCTGTTTCCGAAAAGACATACGACCGGCTCCTTCTCCCACAAGGAATGTGCCAGCCCTGAAAGCGGTTGCTGGTCTTCACCTTCCCTTGGTAGCCCACACACAGGAATAACAGCACTAGGGATCTGTGCTTTCCCAGAGATGTCATATCTCATGGTGCTCGTCCTCGGCAGAGCCTGTTTCCGAAAAGGCAAACGTCTGGCTATTCCTCCTACGAGGAAGGAGACAGCCCTGAAAGCTGTTGCTGGTCTTCACCTTCCCTTGGTAGCCCACACACAGGAATAACAGCACTGGGGATCTGTGCTTTCCCAGAGATGTCATATCTCATGGTGCTCGTTCACGACAGAGCCTGATTCCGAAAAGGCAAACGACTGGCTCCAACTCCCACAATGAATGTGCCAGCCCTGAAAGCTGTTGCTGGTCTTCACCTTCCCTTGGCATCCTACTAACAGGAACAACAGCACTGCGGATCTGTGCTTTCCCAGAGATGTCATATCTCATGGTGCTCGTCCTCGGCAGAGCCTGTTTCCGAAAAGGCAAACGTCTGGCTATTCCTGCTACGAGGAATGTGCAAGCCCTGAAAGCTGTTGCTGGTCTTCACCTTCCCGTGGTAGCCCACACACAGGAACAACAGCACTAGGGATAAGTGCTTACCCAGAGATGTCATATCTCATGGTGCTCGTTCACGACAGAGCCTGTTTCCGAAAAGACATACGACTGGCTCCTTCTCCCACAAGGAATGTGCCAGCCCTGAAAGCTGTTGCTGGTCCTGACCTTCCCATAGTAGCCCATACACAGGAACAACAGTACTGGGGATCTGTGCTTTCCCACAAATGTCATGTGTCATGGTGCTCGGTCTCGGCAGAGCCTGTTTCCAAAAAGGCAAACGTCTGGCTATTCCTCCTACGAGGAAGGAGACAGCCCTGTAAGCTGTTGCTGGTGTTTACCTTCCCTTGGTGACCTACTCACAGGCACAACAGCACTGGGGATCTGTGCTTTCCCAGAGATGTCATATCTCATGGTGCTCGTTCTCGGGAGAGCCTGTTTCCGAAAAGGCAAACGTCTGGCTATTCCTCCTACGAGGAAGGAGACAGCCCTGAAAGCTGTTGCTGGTCTTCACCTTCCCGTGGTAGCCCACACACAGGAACAACAGCACTAGGGATAAGTGCTTTCCCAGAGATGTCATATCTCATGGTGCTCGTTCACGACAGAGCCTGTTTCCGAAAAGACATACGACTGGCTCCTTCTCCCACAAGGAATGTGCCAGCCCTGAAAGCTGTTGCTGGTCCTGACCTTCCCATAGTAGCCCATACACAGGAACAACAGTACTGGGGATCTGTGCTTTCCCACAAATGTCGTGTGTCATGGTGCTCGGTCTCGGCAGAGCCTGTTTCCGAAAAGGCAAACGTCTGGCTATTCATCCTACGAGGAAGGAGACAGCCCTGAAAGCTGTTGCTGGTCTTCACCTTCCCGTGGTAGCGCACACACAGGAACAACAGCACTAGGGATAAGTGCTTTCCCAGAGATGTCATATCTCATGGTGCTCGTCCTCGGCAGAGCCTGTTTCCGAAAAGGCAAACGTCTGGCTATTCCTGCTACGAGGAATGTGCAAGCCCTGAAAGCTGTTGCTGGTCTTCACCTTCCCGTGGTAGCCCACACACAGGAACAACAGCACTAGGGATAAGAGCTTTCCCAGAGATGTCATATGTCATGGTGCTCGTCCTCGGCAGAGCCTGTTTCCGAAAAGACATACGACCGGCTCCTTCTCCCACAAGGAATGTGCCAGCCCTGAAAGCGGTTGCTGGTCTTCACCTTCCCTTGGTAGCCACACACAGGAATAACAGCACTAGGGATCTGTGCTTTCCCAGAGATGTCATATGTCATGGTGCTCGTCCTCGGCAGAGCCTGTTTCCGAAAAGGCAAACGTCTGGCTATTCCTCCTACGAGGAAGGAGACAGCCATGAAAGCTGTTGCTGGTCTTCACCTTCCCGTGGTAGCCCACACACAGGAACAACAGCACTAGGGATAAGTGCTTTCCCAGAGATGTCATATCTCATGGTGCTCGTTCACGACAGAGCCTGTTTCCGAAAAGACATACGACTGGCTCCTTCTCCCACAAGGAATGTGCCAGCCCTGAAAGCTGTTGCTGGTCCTGACCTTCCCATAGTAGCCCATACTCAGAAACAACAGTACTGGGGATCTGTGCTTTCCCACAAATGTCATGTGTCATGGTGCTCGGTCTCGGCAGAGCCTGTTTCCGAAAAGGCAAACGTCTGGCTATTCCTCCTACGAGGAAGGAGACAGCCCTGTAAGCTGTTGCTGGTGTTTACCTTCCCTTGGTGACCTACTCACAGGCACAACAGCACTGGGGATCTGTGCTTTCCCAGAGATGTCATATCTCATGGTGCTCGTTCTCGGCAGAGCCTGTTTCCGAAAAGACATACGACCGGCTCCTTCTCCCACAAGGAATGTGCCAGCCCTGAAAGCGGTTGCTGGTCTTCACCTTCCCTTGGTAGCCCACACACAGGAATAACAGCACTAGGGATCTGTGCTTTCCCAGAGATGTCATATCTCATGGTGCTCGTCCTCGGCAGAGCCTGTTTCCGAAAAGGCAAACGTCTGGCTATTCCTCCTACGAGGAAGGAGACAGCCCTGAAAGCTGTTGCTGGTCTTCACCTTCCCGTGGTAGCCCACACACAGGAACAACAGCACTAGGGATAAGTGCTTTCCCAGAGATGTCATATCTCATGGTGCTCGTTCACGACAGAGCCTGTTTCCGAAAAGACATACGACTGGCTCCTTCTCCCACAAGGAATGTGCCAGCCCTGAAAGCTGTTGCTGGTCCTGACCTTCCCATAGTAGCCCATACACAGGAACAACAGTACTGGGGATCTGTGCTTTCCCACAAATGTCATTTGTCATGGTGCTCGGTCTCGGCAGAGCCTGTTTCCGAAAAGGCAAACGTCTGGCTATTCCTCCTACGAGGAAGGAGACAGCCCTGTAAGCTGTTGCTGGTGTTTACCTTCCCTTGGTGACCTACTCACAGGCACAACAGCACTGGGGATCTGTGCTTTCCCAGAGATGTCATATCTCATGGTGCTCGTTCTCGGCAGAGCCTGTTTCCGAAAAGGCAAACGTCTGGCTATTCATCCTACGAGGAAGGAGACAGCCCTGTAAGCTGTTACTGGTCTTCACCTTCCCGTGGTAGCCCACACAGCAGAACAACAGCACTAGGGATAAGTGCTTTCCCAGAGATGTCATATCTCATGGTGCTTGGTCTCGGCAGAGCCTGTTTCTGAAAAGGCAAACGACTGGCTCCTTCTCCCACAAGGAATGTGCCAGCCCTGAAAGCTGTTGCTGGTGTTTACCTTCCCTTGGTAGCCCACACACAGGAATAACAGCACTAGGGATCTGTGCTTTCCCAGAGATGTCATATCTCATGGTGCTCGTTCTCGGCAGAGCCTGTTTCCGAAAAGGCAAATGTCTGGCTATTCCTCCTACGAGGAAGGAGACAGCCCTGAAAGCTGTTGCTGGTCTTCACCTTCCCGTGGTAGCCCACACACAGGAACAACAGCACTAGGGATAAGTGCTTTCCCAGAGATGTCATATCTCATGGTGCTTGTTCTCGGCAGAGCCTGTTTCCGAAAAAGCAAACGTCTGGCTATTCCTTTTACGAGGAATGTGCCAGCCCTGAAAGCTGTTGCTGGTCTTTACCTTCCCGTGGCGACATACTCACAATAGCAACAGCACTAGGGATAAGTGCTTTCCCAGAGATGTCATGTCTCATGGTGCTCGGTCTCGGCAGAGCCTGTTTCCGAAAAGGCAAACGACTGGCTCCTTCTCCCACAAGGAATGTGCCAGCCCTGAAAGCTGTTGCTGGTCTTCACCTTCCCTTGGCATCCTACTCACAGGCACAACAGCACTGGGGATCTGTGCTTTCCCAGAGATGTCATATCTCATGGTGCTCGTTCTCGGCAGAGCCTGTTTCCGAAAAGACATACGACCGGCTCCTTCTCCCACAAGGAATGTGCCAGCCCTGAAAGCGGTTGCTGGTCTTCACCTTCCCTTGGTAGCCCACACACAGGAATAACAGCACTAGGGATCTGTGCTTTCCCAGAGATGTCATATCTCATGGTGCTCGTCCTCGGCAGAGCCTGTTTCCGAAAAGGCAAACGTCTGGCTATTCCTCCTACGAGGAAGGAGACAGCCCTGAAAGCTGTTGCTGGTCTTCACCTTCCCGTGGTAGCCCACACACAGGAACAACAGCACTAGGGATAAGTGCTTTCCCAGAGATGTCATATCTCATGGTGCTCGTCCTCGGCAGAGCCTGTTTCCGAAAAGGCAAACGTCTGGCTATTCATCCTACGAGGAAGGAGACAGCCCTGAAAGCTGTTGCTGGTCTTCACCTTCCCGTGGTAGCCCACACACAGGAACAACAGCACTAGGGATAAGTGCTTACCCAGAGATGTCATATCTCATGGTGCTCGTTCACGACAGAGCCTGTTTCCGAAAAGGCAAACGTCTGGCTATTCATCCTACGAGGAAGGAGACAGCCCTGAAAGCTGTTGCTGGTCTTCACCTTCCCGTGGTAGCCCACACACCGGAACAACAGCACTAGGGATAAGTGCTTTCTCAGAGATGTCATATCTCATGGTGCTTGGTCTCGGCAGAGCCTGTTTCTGAAAAGGCAAACGACTGGCTCCTTCTCCCACAAGGAATGTGCCAGCCCTGAAAGCTGTTGCTGGTGTTTACCTTCCCTTGGTAGCCCACACACAGGAATAACAGCACTAGGGATCTGTGCTTTCCCAGAGATGTCATATCTCATGGTGCTCGTTCTCGGCAGAGCCTGTTTCCGATAAGACATACGACCGGCTCCTTCTCCCACAAGGAATGTGCCAGCCCTGAAAGCGGTTGCTGGTCTTCACCTTCCCTTGGCATCCTACTAACAGGAACAACAGCACTGCGGATCTGTGCTTTCCCAGAGATGTCATATCTCATGGTGCTCGTCCTCGGCAGAGCCTGTTTCCGAAAAGGCAAACGTCTGGCTATTCCTGCTACGAGGAATGTGCAAGCCCTGAAAGCTGTTGCTCTTCTTCACCTTCCCGTGGTAGCCCACACACAGGAACAACAGCACTAGGGATAAGTGCTTACCCAGAGATGTCATATCTCATGGTGCTCGTTCTCGGCAGAGCCTGTTTCCGAAAAGACATACGACCGGCTCCTTCTCCCACAAGGAATGTGCCAGCCCTGAAAGCGGTTGCTGGTCTTCACCTTCCCTTGGTAGCCCACACACAGGAATAACAGCACTAGGGATCTGTGCTTTCCCAGAGATGTCATATCTCATGGTGCTCGTCCTCGGCAGAGCCTGTTTCCGAAAAGACATACGACTGGCTATTCCTCCTACGAGGAAGGAGACAGCCCTGAAAGCTGTTGCTGGTCTTCACCTTCCCGTGGTAGCCCACACACAGGAACAACAGCACTAGGGATAAGTGCTTTCCCAGAGATGTCATATCTCATGGTGCTCGTTCACGACAGAGCCTGTTTCCGAAAAGACATACGACTGGCTCCTTCTCCCACAAGGAATGTGCCAGCCCTGAAAGCTGTTGCTGGTCCTGACCTTCCCATAGTAGCCCATACACAGGAACAACAGTACTGGGGATCTGTGCTTTCCCACACATGTCATGTGTCATGGTGCTCAGTCTCGGCAGAGCCTGTTTCCGAAAAGGCAAACGTCTGGCTATTCCTCCTACGACGAAGGAGACAGCCCTGTAAGCTGTTGCTGGTGTTTACCTTCCCTTGGTGACCTACTCACAGGCACAACAGCACTGGGGATCTGTGCTTTCCCAGAGATGTCATATCTCATGGTGCTCGTTCTCGGCAGAGCCTGTTTCCGAAAAGGCAAACGTCTGGCTATTCCTCCTACGAGGAAGGAGACAGCCCTGAAAGCTGTTGCTGGTCTTCACCTTCCCGTGGTAGCCCACACACAGGAATAACAGCACTAGGGATCTGTGCTTTCCCAGAGATGTCATATCTCATGGTGCTTGTTCTCGGCAGAGCCTGTTTCCGAAAAAGCAAACGTCTGGCTATTCCTTTTACGAGGAATGTGCCAGCCCTGAAAGCTGTTGCTGGTCTTTACCTTCCCATGGCGACATACTCACAATAGCAACAGCACTAGGGATAAGTGCTTTCCCAGAGATGTCATGTCTCATGGTGCTCGGTCTCGGCAGAGCCTGTTTCCGAAAAGGCAAACGACTGGCTCCTTCTCCCACAAGGAATGTGCCAGCCCTGAAAGCTGTTGCTGGTCTTCACCTTCCCTTGGCGTCCTACTCACAGGCACAACAGCACTGGGGATCTGTGCTTTCCCAGAGATGTCATATCTCATGGTGCTCGTTCTCGGCAGAGCCTGTTTCCGAAAAGGCAAACGTCTGGCTATTCCTCCTACGAGGAAGGAGACAGCCCTGAAAGCTGTTGCTGGTCTTCACCTTCCCGTGGTAGCCCACACACAGGAACAACAGCACTAGGGATAAGTGCTTACCCAGAGATGTCATATCTCATGGTGCTCGTTCACGACAGAGCCTGTTTCCGAAAAGACATACGACTGGCTCCTTCTCCCACAAGGAATGTGCCAGCCCTGAAAGCTGTTGCTGGTCCTGACCTTCCCATAGTAGCCCATACACAGGAACAACAGTACTGGGGATCTGTGCTTTCCCACAAATGTCATGTGTCATGGTGCTCGGTCTCGGCAGAGCCTGTTTCCGAAAAGGCAAACGTCTGGCTATTCCTCCTACGAGGAAGGAGACAGCCCTGTAAGCTGTTGCTGGTGTTTACCTTCCCTTGGTGACCTACTCACAGGCACAACAGCACTGGGGATCTGTGCTTTCCCAGAGATGTCATATCTCATGGTGCTCGTTCTCGGCAGAGCCTGTTTCCGAAAAGGCAAACGTCTGGCTATTCCTCCTACGAGGAAGGAGACAGCCCTGAAAGCTGTTGCTGGTCTTCACCTTCCCGTGGTAGCCCACACACAGGAACAACAGCACTAGGGATAAGTGCTTACCCAGAGATGTCATATCTCATGGTGCTCGTTCACGACAGAGCCTGTTTCCGAAAAGACATACGACTGGCTCTTTCTCCCACAAGGAATGTGCCAGCCCTGAAAGCTGTTGCTGGTCCTGACCTTCCCATAGTAGCCCATACACAGGAACAACAGTACTGGGGATCTGTGCTTTCCCACAAATGTCATGTGTCATGGTGCTCGGTCTCGGCAGAGCCTGTTTCCGAAAAGGCAAACGTCTGGCTATTCCTCCTACGAGGAAGGAGACAGCCCTGTAAGCTGTTGCTGGTGTTTACCTTCCCTTGGTGACCTACTCACAGGCACAACAACACTGGGGATCTGTGCTTTCCCAGAGATGTCATATCTCATGGTGCTCGTTCTCGGCAGAGCCTGTTTCCGAAAAGACATACGACCGGCTCCTTCTCCCACAAGGAATGTGCCAGCCCTGAAAGCGGTTGCTGGTCTTCACCTTCCCGTGGTAGCCCACACACAGGAATAACAGCACTAGGGATCTGTGCTTTCCCAGAGATGTCATATCTCATGGTGCTCGTCCTCGGCAGAGCCTGTTTCCGAAAAGGCAAACGTCTGGCTATTCCTGCTACGAGGAAGGAGACAGCCATGAAAGCTGTTGCTGGTCTTCACCTTCCCGCGGTAGCCCACACACAGGAATAACAGCACTAGGGATAAGTGCTTTCCCAGAGATGTCATATCTCATGGTGCTCGTCCTCGGCAGAGCCTGTTTCCGAAAAGGCAAACGTCTGGCTATTCATCCTACGAGGAAGGAGACAGCCCTGAAAGCTGTTGCTGGTCTTCACCTTCCCGTGGTAGCGCACACATAGGAACAACAGCACTAGGGATAAGTGCTTTCCCAGAGATGTCATATCTCATGGTGCTCGTCCTCGGCAGAGCCTGTTTCCGAAAAGGCAAACGTCTGGCTATTCCTGCTACGAGGAATGTGCAAGCCCTGAAAGCTGTTGCTGGTCTTCACCTTCCCGTGGTAGCCCACACACAGGAACAACAGCACTAGGACTAAGAGCTTTCCCAGAGATGTCATATGTCATGGTGCTCGTCCTCGGCAGAGCCTGTTTCCGAAAAGGCAAACGTCTGGCTATTCCTCCTACGAGGAAGGAGACAGCCATGAAAGCTGTTGCTGGTCTTCACCTTCCCGTGGTAGCCCACACACAGGAACAACAGCACTAGGGATAAGTGCTTTCCCAGAGATGTCATATCTCATGGTGCTCGTTCACGACAGAGCCTGTTTCCGAAAAGACATACGACTGGCTCCTTCTCCCACAAGGAATGTGCCAGCCCTGAAAGCTGTTGCTGGTCCTGACCTTCCCATAGTAGCCCATACTCAGGAACAACAGTACTGGGGATCTGTGCTTTCCCACAAATGTCATGTGTCATGGTGCTCGGTCTCGGCAGAGCCTGTTTCCGAAAAGGCAAACGTCTGGCTATTCCTCCTACGAGGAAGGAGACAGCCCTGTAAGCTGTTGCTGGTGTTTACCTTCCCTTGGTGACCTATTCACAATAGCAACAGCACTAGGGATCTGTGCTTTCCCAGAGATGTCATGTCTCATGGTGCTCGGTCTCGGCAGAGCCTGTTTCCGAAAAGGCAAACGACTGGCTCCTACTCCCACAAGGAATGTGCCAGCCCTGAAAGCTGTTGCTGGTCTTCACCTTCCCTTGGCGTCCTACTCACAGGCACAACAGCACTGGGGATCTGTGCTTTCCCAGAGATGTCATATCTCATGGTGCTCGTTCTCGGCAGAGCCTGTTTCCGATAAGACATACGACCGGTTCCTTCTCCCACAAGGAATGTGCCAGCCCTGAAAGCGGTTGCTGGTCTTCACCTTCCCTTGGCATCCTACTAACAGGAACAACAGCACTGCGGATCTGTGCTTTCCCAGAGATGTCATATCTCATGGTGCTCGTCCTCGGCAGAGCCTGTTTCCGAAAAGGCAAACGTCTGGCTATTCCTGCTACGAGGAATGTGCAAGCCCTGAAAGCTGTTGCTGGTCTTTACCTTCCCGTGGTAGCCCACACACAGGAACAACAGCACTAGGGATAAGTGCTTACCCAGAGATGTCATATCTCATGGTGCTCGTTCTCGGCAGAGCCTGTTTCCGAAAAGACATACGACCGGCTCCTTCTCCCACAAGGAATGTGCCAGCCCTGAAAGCGGTTGCTGGTCTTCACCTTCCCTTGGTAGCCCACACACAGGAATAACAGCACTAGGGATCTGTGCTTTCCCAGAGATGTCATATCTCATGGTGCTCGTCCTCGGCAGAGCCTGTTTCCGAAAAGACATACGACTGGCTATTCCTGCTACGAGGAATGTGCAAGCCCTGAAAGCTGTTGCTCTTCTTCACCTTCCCGTGGTAGCCCACACACAGGAACAACAGCACTAGGGATAAGTGCTTACCCAGAGATGTCATATCTCATGGTGCTCGTTCTCGGCAGAGCCTGTTTCCGAAAAGACATACGACCGGCTCCTTCTCCTACAAGGAATGTGCCAGCCCTGAAAGCGGTTGCTGGTCTTCACCTTCCCTTGGTAGCCCACACACAGGAATAACAGCACTAGGGATCTGTGCTTTCCCAGAGATGTCATATCTCATGGTGCTCGTCCTCGGCAGAGCCTGTTTCCGAAAAGACATACGACTGGCTATTCCTCCTACGAGGAAGGAGACAGCCCTGAAAGCTGTTGCTGGTCTTCACCTTCCCGTGGTAGCCCACACACAGGAACAACAGCACTAGGGATAAGTGCTTTCCCAGAGATGTCATATCTCATGGTGCTCGTTCACGACAGAGCCTGTTTCCGAAAAGACATACGACTGGCTCCTTCTCCCACAAGGAATGTGCCAGCCCTGAAAGCTGTTGCTGGTCCTGACCTTCCCATAGTAGCCCATACACAGGAACAACAGTACTGGGGATCTGTGCTTTCCCACACATGTCATGTGTCATGGTGCTCAGTCTCGGCAGAGCCTGTTTCCGAAAAGGCAAACGTCTGGCTATTCCTCCTACGAGGAAGGAGACAGCCCTGTAAGCTGTTGCTGGTGTTTACCTTCCCTTGGTGACCTACTCACAGGCACAACAGCACTGGGGATCTGTGCTTTCCCAGAGATGTCATATCTCATGGTGCTCGTTCTCGGCAGAGCCTGTTTCCGAAAAGGCAAACGTCTGGCTATTCCTCCTACGAGGAAGGAGACAGCCCTGAAAGCTGTTGCTGGTCTTCACCTTCCCGTGGTAGCCCACACACAGGAACAACAGCACTAGGGATAAGTGCTTTCCCAGAGATGTCATATCTCATGGTGCTCGTCCTCGGCAGAGCCTGTTTCCGAAAAGGCAAACGTCTGGCTATTCCTCCTACGAGGAAGGAGACAGCCATGAAAGCTGTTGCTGGTCTTCACCTTCCCGTGGTAGCCCACACACAGGAATAACAGCACTAGGGATAAGTGCTTTCCCAGAGATGTCATATCTCATGGTGCTCGTCCTCGGCAGAGCCTGTTTCCGAAAAGGCAAACGTCTGGCTATTCCTCCTACGAGGAAGGAGACAGCCCTGAAAGCTGTTGCTGGTCTTCACCTTCCCGTGGTAGCGCACACACAGGAACAACAGCACTAGGGATAAGTGCTTTCCCAGAGATGTCATATCTCATGGTGCTCGTCCTCGGCAGAGCCTGTTTCCGAAAAGGCAAACGTCTGGCTATTCCTGCTACGAGGAATGTGCAAGCCCTGAAAGCTGTTGCTGGTCTTCACCTTCCCGTGGTAGCCCACACACAGGAACAACAGCACTAGGGATAAGAGCTTTCCCAGAGATGTCATATGTCATGGTGCTCGTCCTCGGCAGAGCCTGTTTCCGAAAAGGCAAACGTCTGGCTATTCCTCCTACGAGGAAGGAGACAGCCATGAAAGCTGTTGCTGGTCTTCACCTTCCCGTGGTAGCCCACACACAGGAACAACAGCACTAGGGATAAGTGCTTTCCCAGAGATGTCATATCTCATGGTGCTCGTTCTCGGCAGAGCCTGTTTCCGAAAAGACATACGACTGGCTCCTTCTCCCACAAGGAATGTGCCAGCCCTGAAAGCTGTTGCTGGTCCTGACCTTCCCATAGTAGCCCATACTCAGGAACAACAGTACTGGGGATCTGTGCTTTCCCACAAATGTCATGTGTCATGGTGCTCGGTCTCGGCAGAGCCTGTTTCCGAAAAGGCAAACGTCTGGCTATTCCTCCTACGAGGAAGGAGACAGCCCTGAAAGCTGTTGCTGGTCTTCACCTTCCCGTGGTAGCGCACACATAGGAACAACAGCACTAGGGATAAGTGCTTTCCCAGAGATGTCATATCTCATGGTGCTCGTCCTCGGCAGAGCCTGTTTCCGAAAAGGCAAACGTCTGGCTATTCCTGCTACGAGGAATGTGCAAGCCCTGAAAGCTGTTGCTGGTCTTCACCTTCCCGTGGTAGCCCACACACAGGAACAACAGCACTAGGACTAAGAGCTTTCCCAGAGATGTCATATGTCATGGTGCTCGTCCTCGGCAGAGCCTGTTTCCGAAAAGGCAAACGTCTGGCTATTCCTCCTACGAGGAAGGAGACAGCCATGAAAGCTGTTGCTGGTCTTCACCTTCCCGTGGTAGCCCACACACAGGAACAACAGCACTAGGGATAAGTGCTTTCCCAGAGATGTCATATCTCATGGTGCTCGTTCACGACAGAGCCTGTTTCCGAAAAGACATACGACTGGCTCCTTCTCCCACAAGGAATGTGCCAGCCCTGAAAGCTGTTGCTGGTCCTGACCTTCCCATAGTAGCCCATACTCAGGAACAACAGTACTGGGGATCTGTGCTTTCCCACAAATGTCATGTGTCATGGTGCTCGGTCTCGGCAGAGCCTGTTTCCGAAAAGGCAAACGTCTGGCTATTCCTCCTACGAGGAAGGAGACAGCCCTGTAAGCTGTTGCTGGTGTTTACCTTCCCTTGGTGACCTATTCACAATAGCAACAGCACTAGGGATCTGTGCTTTCCCAGAGATGTCATGTCTCATGGTGCTCGGTCTCGGCAGAGCCTGTTTCCGAAAAGGCAAACGACTGGCTCCTACTCCCACAAGGAATGTGCCAGCCCTGAAAGCTGTTGCTGGTCTTCACCTTCCCTTGGCGTCCTACTCACAGGCACAACAGCACTGGGGATCTGTGCTTTCCCAGAGATGTCATATCTCATGGTGCTCGTTCTCGGCAGAGCCTGTTTCCGATAAGACATACGACCGGTTCCTTCTCCCACAAGGAATGTGCCAGCCCTGAAAGCGGTTGCTGGTCTTCACCTTCCCTTGGCATCCTACTAACAGGAACAACAGCACTGCGGATCTGTGCTTTCCCAGAGATGTCATATCTCATGGTGCTCGTCCTCGGCAGAGCCTGTTTCCGAAAAGGCAAACGTCTGGCTATTCCTGCTACGAGGAATGTGCAAGCCCTGAAAGCTGTTGCTGGTCTTTACCTTCCCGTGGTAGCCCACACACAGGAACAACAGCACTAGGGATAAGTGCTTACCCAGAGATGTCATATCTCATGGTGCTCGTTCTCGGCAGAGCCTGTTTCCGAAAAGACATACGACCGGCTCCTTCTCCCACAAGGAATGTGCCAGCCCTGAAAGCGGTTGCTGGTCTTCACCTTCCCTTGGTAGCCCACACACAGGAATAACAGCACTAGGGATCTGTGCTTTCCCAGAGATGTCATATCTCATGGTGCTCGTCCTCGGCAGAGCCTGTTTCCGAAAAGACATACGACTGGCTATTCCTGCTACGAGGAATGTGCAAGCCCTGAAAGCTGTTGCTCTTCTTCACCTTCCCGTGGTAGCCCACACACAGGAACAACAGCACTAGGGATAAGTGCTTACCCAGAGATGTCATATCTCATGGTGCTCGTTCTCGGCAGAGCCTGTTTCCGAAAAGACATACGACCGGCTCCTTCTCCTACAAGGAATGTGCCAGCCCTGAAAGCGGTTGCTGGTCTTCACCTTCCCTTGGTAGCCCACACACAGGAATAACAGCACTAGGGATCTGTGCTTTCCCAGAGATGTCATATCTCATGGTGCTCGTCCTCGGCAGAGCCTGTTTCCGAAAAGACATACGACTGGCTATTCCTCCTACGAGGAAGGAGACAGCCCTGAAAGCTGTTGCTGGTCTTCACCTTCCCGTGGTAGCCCACACACAGGAACAACAGCACTAGGGATAAGTGCTTTCCCAGAGATGTCATATCTCATGGTGCTCGTTCACGACAGAGCCTGTTTCCGAAAAGACATACGACTGGCTCCTTCTCCCACAAGGAATGTGCCAGCCCTGAAAGCTGTTGCTGGTCCTGACCTTCCCATAGTAGCCCATACACAGGAACAACAGTACTGGGGATCTGTGCTTTCCCACACATGTCATGTGTCATGGTGCTCAGTCTCGGCAGAGCCTGTTTCCGAAAAGGCAAACGTCTGGCTATTCCTCCTACGAGGAAGGAGACAGCCCTGTAAGCTGTTGCTGGTGTTTACCTTCCCTTGGTGACCTACTCACAGGCACAACAGCACTGGGGATCTGTGCTTTCCCAGAGATGTCATATCTCATGGTGCTCGTTCTCGGCAGAGCCTGTTTCCGAAAAGGCAAACGTCTGGCTATTCCTCCTACGAGGAAGGAGACAGCCCTGAAAGCTGTTGCTGGTCTTCACCTTCCCGTGGTAGCCCACACACAGGAACAACAGCACTAGGGATAAGTGCTTTCCCAGAGATGTCATATCTCATGGTGCTCGTCCTCGGCAGAGCCTGTTTCCGAAAAGGCAAACGTCTGGCTATTCCTCCTACGAGGAAGGAGACAGCCATGAAAGCTGTTGCTGGTCTTCACCTTCCCGTGGTAGCCCACACACAGGAATAACAGCACTAGGGATAAGTGCTTTCCCAGAGATGTCATATCTCATGGTGCTCGTCCTCGGCAGAGCCTGTTTCCGAAAAGGCAAACGTCTGGCTATTCCTCCTACGAGGAAGGAGACAGCCCTGAAAGCTGTTGCTGGTCTTCACCTTCCCGTGGTAGCGCACACACAGGAACAACAGCACTAGGGATAAGTGCTTTCCCAGAGATGTCATATCTCATGGTGCTCGTCCTCGGCAGAGCCTGTTTCCGAAAAGGCAAACGTCTGGCTATTCCTGCTACGAGGAATGTGCAAGCCCTGAAAGCTGTTGCTGGTCTTCACCTTCCCGTGGTAGCCCACACACAGGAACAACAGCACTAGGGATAAGAGCTTTCCCAGAGATGTCATATGTCATGGTGCTCGTCCTCGGCAGAGCCTGTTTCCGAAAAGGCAAACGTCTGGCTATTCCTCCTACGAGGAAGGAGACAGCCATGAAAGCTGTTGCTGGTCTTCACCTTCCCGTGGTAGCCCACACACAGGAACAACAGCACTAGGGATAAGTGCTTTCCCAGAGATGTCATATCTCATGGTGCTCGTTCTCGGCAGAGCCTGTTTCCGAAAAGACATACGACTGGCTCCTTCTCCCACAAGGAATGTGCCAGCCCTGAAAGCTGTTGCTGGTCCTGACCTTCCCATAGTAGCCCATACTCAGGAACAACAGTACTGGGGATCTGTGCTTTCCCACAAATGTCATGTGTCATGGTGCTCGGTCTCGGCAGAGCCTGTTTCCGAAAAGGCAAACGTCTGGCTATTCCTCCTACGAGGAAGGAGACAGCCCTGTAAGCTGTTGCTGGTGTTTACCTTCCCTTGGTGACCTATTCACAATAGCAACAGCACTAGGGATAAGTGCTTTCCCAGAGATGTCATGTCTCATGGTGCTCGGTCTCGGCAGAGCCTGTTTCCGAAAAGGCAAACGACTGGCTCCTTCTCCCACAAGGAATGTGCCAGCCCTGAAAGCTGTTGCTGGTCTTCACCTTCCCTTGGCGTCCTACTCACAGGCACAACAGCACTGGGGATCTGTGCTTTCCCAGAGATGTCATATCTCATGGTGCTCGTTCTCGGCAGAGCCTGTTTCCGATAAGACATACGACCGGTTCCTTCTCCCACAAGGAATGTGCCAGCCCTGAAAGCGGTTGCTGGTCTTCACCTTCCCTTGGCATCCTACTAACAGGAACAACAGCACTGCGGATCTGTGCTTTCCCAGAGATGTCATATCTCATGGTGCTCGTCCTCGGCAGAGCCTGTTTCCGAAAAGGCAAACGTCTGGCTATTCCTGCTACGAGGAATGTGCAAGCTCTGAAAGCTGTTGCTCTTCTTCACCTTCCCGTGGTAGCCCACACACAGGAACAACAGCACTAGGGATAAGTGCTTACCCAGAGATGTCATATCTCATGGTGCTCGTTCTCGGCAGAGCCTGTTTCCGAAAAGACATACGACCGGCTCCTTCTCCCACAAGGAATGTGCCAGCCCTGAAAGCGGTTGCTGGTCTTCACCTTCCCTTGGTAGCCCACACACAGGAATAACAGCACTAGGGATCTGTGCTTTCCCAGAGATGTCATATCTCATGGTGCTCGTCCTCGGCAGAGCCTGTTTCCGAAAAGACATACGACTGGCTATTCCTCCTACGAGGAAGGAGACAGCCCTGAAAGCTGTTGCTGGTCTTCACCTTCCCGTGGTAGCCCACACACAGGAACAACAGCACTAGGGATAAGTGCTTTCCCAGAGATGTCATATCTCATGGTGCTCGTTCACGACAGAGCCTGTTTCCGAAAAGACATACGACTGGCTCCTTCTCCCACAAGGAATGTGCCAGCCCTGAAAGCTGTTGCTGGTCCTGACCTTCCCATAGTAGCCCATACACAGGAACAACAGTACTGGGGATCTGTGCTTTCCCACACATGTCATGTGTCATGGTGCTCAGTCTCGGCAGAGCCTGTTTCCGAAAAGGCAAACGTCTGGCTATTCCTCCTACGAGGAAGGAGACAGCCCTGTAAGCTGTTGCTGGTGTTTACCTTCCCTTGGTGACCTACTCACAGGCACAACAGCACTGGGGATCTGTGCTTTCCCAGAGATGTCATATCTCATGGTGCTCGTTCTCGGCAGAGCCTGTTTCCGAAAAGGCAAACGTCTGGCTATTCCTCCTACGAGGAAGGAGACAGCCCTGAAAGCTGTTGCTGGTCTTCACCTTCCCGTGGTAGCCCACACACAGGAACAACAGCACTAGGGATAAGTGCTTTCCCAGAGATGTCATATCTCATGGTGCTCGTTCTCGGCAGAGCCTGTTTCCGAAAAGGCAAACGTCTGGCTATTCCTCCTACGAGGAAGGAGACAGCCCTGAAAGCTGTTGCTGGTCTTCACCTTCCCGTGGTAGCCCACACACAGGAACAACAGCTCTAGGGATAAGTGCTTTCCCAGAGATGTCATATCTCATGGTGCTTGTTCTCGGCAGAGCCTGTTTCCGAAAAAGCAAACGTCTGGCTATTCCTTTTACGAGGAATGTGCCAGCCCTGAAAGCTGTTGCTGGTCTTTACCTTCCCGTGGCGACATACTCACAATAGCAACAGCACTAGGGATAAGTGCTTTCCCAGAGATGTCATGTCTCATGGTGCTCGGTCTCGGCAGAGCCTGTTTCCGAAAAGGCAAACGACTGGCTCCTTCTCCCACAAGGAATGTGCCAGCCCTGAAAGCTGTTGCTGGTCTTCACCTTCCCTTGGCATCCTACTCACAGGCACAACAGCACTGGGGATCTGTGCTTTCCCAGAGATGTCATATCTCATGGTGCTCGTTCTCGGCAGAGCCTGTTTCCGAAAAGACATACGACCGGCTCCTTCTCCCACAAGGAATGTGCCAGCCCTGAAAGCGGTTGCTGGTCTTCACCTTCCCTTGGTAGCCCACACACAGGAATAACAGCACTAGGGATCTGTGCTTTCCCAGAGATGTCATATCTCATGGTGCTCGTCCTCGGCAGAGCCTGTTTCCGAAAAGGCAAACGTCTGGCTATTCCTCCTACGAGGAAGGAGACAGCCCTGAAAGCTGTTGCTGGTCTTCACCTTCCCATGGTAGCCCACACACAGGAACAACAGCACTAGGGATAAGTGCTTTCCCAGAGATGTCATATCTCATGGTGCTCGTCCTCGGCAGAGCCTGTTTCCGAAAAGGCAAACGTCTGGCTATTCCTCCTACGAGGAAGGAGACAGCCCTGAAAGCTGTTGCTGGTCTTCACCTTCCCGTGGTAGCCCACACACAGGAACAACAGCACTAGGGATAAGTGCTTACCCAGAGATGTCATATCTCATGGTGCTCGTTCACGACAGAGCCTGATTCCGAAAAGGCAAACGACTGGCTCCAACTCCCACAATGAATGTGCCAGCCCTGAAAGCTGTTGCTGGTCTTCACCTTCCCTTGGCATCCTACTCACAGGCACAACAGCACTGGGGATCTGTGCTTTCCCAGAGATGTCATATCTCATGGTGCTCGTTCTCGGCAGAGCCTGTTTCCGAAAAGACATACGACCGGCTCCTTCTCCCACAAGGAATGTGCCAGCCCTGAAAGCGGTTGCTGGTCTTCACCTTCCCTTGGTAGCCCACACACAGGAATAACAGCACTAGGGATCTGTGCTTTCCCAGAGATGTCATATCTCATGGTGCTCGTTCACGACAGAGCCTGTTTCCGAAAAGACATACGACTGGCTCCTTCTCCCACAAGGAATGTGCCAGCCCTGAAAGCTGTTGCTGGTCCTGACCTTCCCATAGTAGCCCATACACAGGAACAACAGTACTGGGGATCTGTGCTTTCCCACACACGTCATGTGTCATGGTGCTCAGTCTCGGCAGAGCCTGTTTCCGAAAAGGCAAACGTCTGGCTATTCCTCCTACGAGGAAGGAGACAGCCCTGTAAGCTGTTGCTGGTGTTTACCTTCCCTTGGTGACCTACTCACAGGCACAACAGCACTGGGGATCTGTGCTTTCCCAGAGATGTCATATCTCATGGTGCTCGTTCTCGGCAGAGCCTGTTTCCGATAAGACATACGACCGGCTCCTTCTCCCACAAGGAATGTGCCAGCCCTGAAAGCTGTTGCTGGTGTTTACCTTCCCTTGGTAGCCCACACACAGGAATAACAGCACTAGGGATCTGTGCTTTCCCAGAGATGTCATATCTCATGGTGCTTGTTCTCGGCAGAGCCTGTTTCCGAAAAAGCAAACGTCTGGCTATTCCTTTTACGAGGAATGTGCCAGCCCTGAAAGCTGTTGCTGGTCTTTACCTTCCCGTGGCGACATACTCACAATAGCAACAGCACTAGGGATAAGTGCTTTCCCAGAGATGTCATGTCTCATGGTGCTCGGTCTCGGCAGAGCCTGTTTCCGAAAAGGCAAACGACTGGCTCCTTCTCCCACAAGGAATGTGCCAGCCCTGAAAGCTGTTGCTGGTCTTCACCTTCCCTTGGCGTCCTACTCACAGGCACAACAGCACTGGGGATCTGTGCTTTCCCAGAGATGTCATATCTCATGGTGCTCGTTCTCGGCAGAGCCTGTTTCCGAAAAGGCAAACGTCTGGCTATTCCTCCTACGAGGAAGGAGACAGCCCTGAAAGCTGTTGCTGGTCTTCACCTTCCCGTGGTAGCCCACACACAGGAACAACAGCACTAGGGATAAGTGCTTACCCAGAGATGTCATATCTCATGGTGCTCGTTCACGACAGAGCCTGTTTCCGAAAAGACATACGACTGGCTCCTTCTCCCACAAGGAATGTGCCAGCCCTGAAAGCTGTTGCTGGTCCTGACCTTCCCATAGTAGCCCATACACAGGAACAACAGTACTGGGGATCTGTGCTTTCCCACAAATGTCATGTGTCATGGTGCTCGGTCTCGGCAGAGCCTGTTTCCGAAAAGGCAAACGTCTGGCTATTCCTCCTACGAGGAAGGAGACAGCCCTGTAAGCTGTTGCTGGTGTTTACCTTCCCTTGGTGACCTACTCACAGGCACAACAGCACTGGGGATCTGTGCTTTCCCAGAGATGTCATATCTCATGGTGCTCGTTCTCGGCAGAGCCTGTTTCCGAAAAGGCAAACGTCTGGCTATTCCTCCTACGAGGAAGGAGACAGCCCTGAAAGCTGTTGCTGGTCTTCACCTTCCCGTGGTAGCCCACACACAGGAACAACAGCACTAGGGATAAGTGCTTACCCAGAGATGTCATATCTCATGGTGCTCGTTCACGACAGAGCCTGTTTCCGAAAAGACATACGACTGGCTCTTTCTCCCACAAGGAATGTGCCAGCCCTGAAAGCTGTTGCTGGTTCTGACCTTCCCATAGTAGCCCATACACAGGAACAACAGTACTGGGGATCTGTGCTTTCCCACAAATGTCATGTGTCATGGTGCTCGGTCTCGGCAGAGCCTGTTTCCGAAAAGGCAAACGTCTGGCTATTCCTCCTACGAGGAAGGAGACAGCCCTGTAAGCTGTTGCTGGTGTTTACCTTCCCTTGGTGACCTACTCACAGGCACAACAACACTGGGGATCTGTGCTTTCCCAGAGATGTCATATCTCATGGTGCTCGTTCTCGGCAGAGCCTGTTTCCGAAAAGACATACGACCGGCTCCTTCTCCCACAAGGAATGTGCCAGCCCTGAAAGCGGTTGCTGGTCTTCACCTTCCCGTGGTAGCCCACACACAGGAATAACAGCACTAGGGATCTGTGCTTTCCCAGAGATGTCATATCTCATGGTGCTCGTCCTCGGCAGAGCCTGTTTCCGAAAAGGCAAACGTCTGGCTATTCCTGCTACGAGGAAGGAGACAGCCATGAAAGCTGTTGCTGGTCTTCACCTTCCCGCGGTAGCCCACACACAGGAATAACAGCACTAGGGATAAGTGCTTTCCCAGAGATGTCATATCTCATGGTGCTCGTCCTCGGCAGAGCCTGTTTCCGAAAAGGCAAACGTCTGGCTATTCATCCTACGAGGAAGGAGACAGCCCTGAAAGCTGTTGCTGGTCTTCACCTTCCCGTGGTAGCGCACACATAGGAACAACAGCACTAGGGATAAGTGCTTTCCCAGAGATGTCATATCTCATGGTGCTCGTCCTCGGCAGAGCCTGTTTCCGAAAAGGCAAACGTCTGGCTATTCCTGCTACGAGGAATGTGCAAGCCCTGAAAGCTGTTGCTGGTCTTCACCTTCCCGTGGTAGCCCACACACAGGAACAACAGCACTAGGACTAAGAGCTTTCCCAGAGATGTCATATCTCATGGTGCTCGTCCTCGGCAGAGCCTGTTTCCGAAAAGGCAAACGTCTGGCTATTCCTCCTACGAGGAAGGAGACAGCCATGAAAGCTGTTGCTGGTCTTCACCTTCCCGTGGTAGCCCACACACAGGAACAACAGCACTAGGGATAAGTGCTTTCCCAGAGATGTCATATCTCATGGTGCTCGTTCACGACAGAGCCTGTTTCCGAAAAGACATACGACTGGCTCCTTCTCCCACAAGGAATGTGCCAGCCCTGAAAGCTGTTGCTGGTCCTGACCTTCCCATAGTAGCCCATACTCAGGAACAACAGTACTGGGGATCTGTGCTTTCCCACAAATGTCATGTGTCATGGTGCTCGGTCTCGGCAGAGCCTGTTTCCGAAAAGGCAAACGTCTGGCTATTCCTCCTACGAGGAAGGAGACAGCCCTGTAAGCTGTTGCTGGTGTTTACCTTCCCTTGGTGACCTATTCACAATAGCAACAGCACTAGGGATCTGTGCTTTCCCAGAGATGTCATGTCTCATGGTGCTCGGTCTCGGCAGAGCCTGTTTCCGAAAAGGCAAACGACTGGCTCCTACTCCCACAAGGAATGTGCCAGCCCTGAAAGCTGTTGCTGGTCTTCACCTTCCCTTGGCGTCCTACTCACAGGCACAACAGCACTGGGGATCTGTGCTTTCCCAGAGATGTCATATCTCATGGTGCTCGTTCTCGGCAGAGCCTGTTTCCGAAAAGGCAAACGTCTGGCTATTCCTCCTACGAGGAAGGAGACAGCCCTGAAAGCTGTTGCTGGTCTTCACCTTCCCGTGGTAGCCCACACACAGGAACAACAGCACTAGGGATAAGTGCTTTCCCAGAGATGTCATATCTCATGGTGCTCGTTCTCGGCAGAGCCTGTTTCCGAAAAGGCAAACGTCTGGCTATTCCTCCTACGAGGAAGGAGACAGCCCTGAAAGCTGTTGCTGGTCTTCACCTTCCCGTGGTAGCCCACACACAGGAACAACAGCACTAGGGATAAGTGCTTTCCCAGAGATGTCATATCTCATGGTGCTTGTTCTCGGCAGAGCCTGTTTCCGAAAAAGCAAACGTCTGGCTATTCCTTTTACGAGGAATGTGCCAGCCCTGAAAGCTGTTGCTGGTCTTTACCTTCCCGTGGCGACATACTCACAATAGCAACAGCACTAGGGATAAGTGCTTTCCCAGAGATGTCATGTCTCATGGTGCTCGGTCTCGGCAGAGCCTGTTTCCGAAAAGGCAAACGACTGGCTCCTTCTCCCACAAGGAATGTGCCAGCCCTGAAAGCTGTTGCTGGTCTTCACCTTCCCTTGGCATCCTACTCACAGGCACAACAGCACTGGGGATCTGTGCTTTCCCAGAGATGTCATATCTCATGGTGCTCGTTCTCGGCAGAGCCTGTTTCCGAAAAGACATACGACCGGCTCCTTCTCCCACAAGGAATGTGCCAGCCCTGAAAGCGGTTGCTGGTCTTCACCTTCCCTTGGTAGCCCACACACAGGAATAACAGCACTAGGGATCTGTGCTTTCCCAGAGATGTCATATCTCATGGTGCTCGTCCTCGGCAGAGCCTGTTTCCGAAAAGGCAAACGTCTGGCTATTCCTCCTACGAGGAAGGAGACAGCCCTGAAAGCTGTTGCTGGTCTTCACCTTCCCATGGTAGCCCACACACAGGAACAACAGCACTAGGGATAAGTGCTTTCCCAGAGATGTCATATCTCATGGTGCTCGTCCTCGGCAGAGCCTGTTTCCGAAAAGGCAAACGTCTGGCTATTCCTCCTACGAGGAAGGAGACAGCCCTGAAAGCTGTTGCTGGTCTTCACCTTCCCGTGGTAGCCCACACACAGGAACAACAGCACTAGGGATAAGTGCTTACCCAGAGATGTCATATCTCATGGTGCTCGTTCACGACAGAGCCTGATTCCGAAAAGGCAAACGACTGGCTCCAACTCCCACAATGAATGTGCCAGCCCTGAAAGCTGTTGCTGGTCTTCACCTTCCCTTGGCATCCTACTAACAGGAACAACAGCACTGCGGATCTGTGCTTTCCCAGAGATGTCATATCTCATGGTGCTCGTCCTCGGCAGAGCCTGTTTCCGAAAAGGCAAACGTCTGGCTATTCCTGCTACGAGGAATGTGCAAGCCCTGAAAGCTGTTGCTGGTCTTTACCTTCCCGTGGTAGCCCACACACAGGAACAACAGCACTAGGGATAAGTGCTTACCCAGAGATGTCATATCTCATGGTGCTCGTTCTCGGCAGAGCCTGTTTCCGAAAAGACATACGACCGGCTCCTTCTCCCACAAGGAATGTGCCAGCCCTGAAAGCGGTTGCTGGTCTTCACCTTCCCTTGGTAGCCCAGACACAGGAATAACAGCACTAGGGATCTGTGCTTTCCCAGAGATGTCATATCTCATGGTGCTCGTCCTCGGCAGAGCCTGTTTCCGAAAAGACATACGACTGGCTATTCCTGCTACGAGGAATGTGCAAGCCCTGAAAGCTGTTGCTGGTCTTCACCTTCCCGTGGTAGCCCACACACAGGAACAACAGCACTAGGGATAAGTGCTTTCCCAGAGATGTCATATCTCATGGTGCTCGTTCACGACAGAGCCTGTTTCCGAAAAGACATACGACTGGCTCCTTCTCCCACAAGGAATGTGCCAGCCCTGAAAGCTGTTGCTGGTCCTGACCTTCCCATAGTAGCCCATACACAGGAACAACAGTACTGGGGATCTGTGCTTTCCCACACACGTCATCTGTCATGGTGCTCAGTCTCGGCAGAGCCTGTTTCCGAAAAGGCAAACGTCTGGCTATTCCTCCTACGAGGAAGGAGACAGCCCTGTAAGCTGTTGCTGGTGTTTACCTTCCCTTGGTGACCTACTCACAGGCACAACAGCACTGGGGATCTGTGCTTTCCCAGAGATGTCATATCTCATGGTGCTCGTTCTCGGCAGAGCCTGTTTCCGATAAGACATACGACCGGCTCCTTCTCCCACAAGGAATGTGCCAGCCCTGAAAGCGGTTGCTGGTCTTCACCTTCCCTTGGTAGCCCAGACACAGGAATAACAGCACTAGGGATCTGTGCTTTCCCAGAGATGTCATATCTCATGGTGCTCGTCCTCGGCAGAGCCTGTTTCCGAAAAGGCAAACGTCTGGCTATTCCTCCTACGAGGAAGGAGACAGCCCTGAAAGCTGTTGCTGGTCTTCACCTTCCCTTGGTAGCCCACACACAGGAATAACAGCACTGGGGATCTGTGCTTTCCCAGAGATGTCATATCTCATGGTGCTCGTTCACGACAGAGCCTGATTCCGAAAAGGCAAACGACTGGCTCCAACTCCCACAATGAATGTGCCAGCCCTGAAAGCTGTTGCTGGTCTTCACCTTCCCTTGGCATCCTACTAACAGGAATAACAGCACTAGGGATCTGTGCTTTCCCAGAGATGTCATATCTCATGGTGCTCGTCCTCGGCAGAGCCTGTTTCCGAAAAGGCAAACGTCTGGCTATTCCTGCTACGAGGAAGGAGACAGCCCTGAAAGCTGTTGCTGGTGTTTACCTTCCCTTGGTGACCTACTCACAGGCACAACAGCACTGGGGATCTGTGCTTTCCCAGAGATGTCATATCTCATGGTGCTCGTCCTCGGCAGAGCCTGTTTCCGAAAAGGCAAACGTCTGGCTATTCCTCCTACGAGGAATGTGCCAGCCCTGAAAGCTGTTGCTGGTCTTCACCTTCCCGTGGTAGCCCACACACAGGAACAACAGCACTAGGGATAAGTGCTTACCCAGAGATGTCATATCTCATGGTGCTCGTCCTCGGCAGAGCCTGTTTCCGAAAAGACATACGACTGGCTCCTTCTCCCACAAGGAATGTGCCAGCCCTGAAAGCTGTTGCTGGTCCTGACCTTCCCATAGTAGCCCATACACAGGAACAACAGTACTGGGGATCTGTGCTTTCCCACAAATGTCATGTGTCATGGTGCTCGGTCTCGGCAGAGCCTGTTTCCGAAAAGGCAAACGTCTGGCTATTCCTCCTACGAGGAAGGAGACAGCCCTGTAAGCTGTTGCTGGTCTTCACCTTCCCTTGGTAGCCCACACACAGGAATAACAGCACTGGGGATCTGTGCTTTCCCAGAGATGTCATATCTCATGGTGCTCGTTCACGACAGAGCCTGATTCCGAAAAGGCAAACGACTGGCTCCAACTCCCACAATGAATGTGCCAGCCCTGAAAGCTGTTGCTGGTCTTCACCTTCCCGTGGTAGCCCACACACAGGAACAACAGCACTAGGGATAAGTGCTTACCCAGAGATGTCATATCTCATGGTGCTCGTTCACGACAGAGCCTGTTTCCGAAAAGGCAAACGTCTGGCTATTCATCCTACGAGGAAGGAGACAGCCCTGAAAGCTGTTGCTGGTCTTCACCTTCCCGTGGTAGCCCACACACCGGAACAACAGCACTAGGGATAAGTGCTTTCCCAGAGATGTCATATCTCATGGTGCTTGGTCTCGGCAGAGCCTGTTTCTGAAAAGGCAAACGACTGGCTCCTTCTCCCACAAGGAATGTGCCAGCCCTGAAAGCTGTTGCTGGTGTTTACCTTCCCTTGGTAGCCCACACACAGGAATAACAGCACTAGGGATAAGTGCTTTCCCAGAGATGTCATATCTCATGGTGCTTGTTCTCGGCAGAGCCTGTTTCCGAAATAGCAAACGTCTGGCTATTCCTTTTACGAGGAATGTGCCAGCCCTGAAAGCTGTTGCTGGTCTTTACCTTCCCGTGGCGACATACTCACAATAGCAACAGCACTAGGGATAAGTGCTTTCCCAGAGATGTCATGTCTCATGGTGCTCGGTCTCGGCAGAGCCTGTTTCCGAAAAGGCAAACGACTGGCTCCTTCTCCCACAAGGAATGTGCCAGCCCTGAAAGCTGTTGCTGGTCTTCACCTTCCCTTGGCATCCTACTCACAGGCACAACAGCATGGGGATCTGTGCTTTCCCAGAGATGTCATATCTCATGGTGCTCGTTCTCGGCAGAGCCTGTTTCCGAAAAGACATACGACCGGCTCCTTCTCCCACAAGGAATGTGCCAGCCCTGAAAGCGGTTGCTGGTCTTCACCTTCCCTTGGTAGCCCACACACAGGAATAACAGCACTAGGGATCTGTGCTTTCCCAGAGATGTCATATCTCATGGTGCTCGTCCTCGGCAGAGCCTGTTTCCGAAAAGGCAAACGTCTGGCTATTCCTCCTACGAGGAAGGAGACAGCCCTGAAAGCTGTTGCTGGTCTTCACCTTCCCTTGGTAGCCCACACACAGGAATAACAGCACTGGGGATCTGTGCTTTCCCAGAGATGTCATATCTCATGGTGCTCGTTCACGACAGAGCCTGATTCCGAAAAGGCAAACGACTGGCTCCAACTCCCACAATGAATGTGCCAGCCCTGAAAGCTGTTGCTGGTCTTCACCTTCCCTTGGCATCCTACTAACAGGAACAACAGCACTGGGGATCTGTGCTTTCCCAGAGATGTCATATCTCATGGTGCTCGTTCTCGGCAGAGCCTGTTTCCGAAAAGGCAAACGTCTGGCTATTCCTGCTACGAGGAATGTGCAAGCCCTGAAAGCTGTTGCTGGTCTTCACCTTCCCGTGGTAGCCCACACACAGGAACAACAGCACTAGGGATAAGTGCTTACCCAGAGATGTCATATCTCATGGTGCTCGTTCTCGGCAGAGCCTGTTTCCGAAAAGACATACGACCGGCTCCTTCTCCCACAAGGAATGTGCCAGCCCTGAAAGCGGTTGCTGGTCTTCACCTTCCCTTGGTAGCCCACACACAGGAATAACAGCACTAGGGATCTGTGCTTTCCCAGAGATGTCATATCTCATGGTGCTCGTCCTCGGCAGAGCCTGTTTCCGAAAAGACATACGACTGGCTATTCCTCCTACGAGGAAGGAGACAGCCCTGAAAGCTGTTGCTGGTCTTCACCTTCCCGTGGTAGCCCACACACAGGAACAACAGCACTAGGGATAAGTGCTTTCCCAGAGATGTCATATCTCATGGTGCTCGTTCACGACAGAGCCTGTTTCCGAAAAGACATACGACTGGCTCCTTCTCCCACAAGGAATGTGCCAGCCCTGAAAGCTGTTGCTGGTCCTGACCTTCCCATAGTAGCCCATACACAGGAACAACAGTACTGGGGATCTGTGCTTTCCCACACATGTCATGTGTCATGGTGCTCAGTCTCGGCAGAGCCTGTTTCCGAAAAGGCAAACGTCTGGCTATTCCTCCTACGAGGAAGGAGACAGCCCTGTAAGCTGTTGCTGGTGTTTACCTTCCCTTGGTGACCTACTCACAGGCACAACAGCACTGGGGATCTGTGCTTTCCCAGAGATGTCATATCTCATGGTGCTCGTTCTCGGCAGAGCCTGTTTCCGAAAAGGCAAACGTCTGGCTATTCCTCCTACGAGGAAGGAGACAGCCCTGAAAGCTGTTGCTGGTCTTCACCTTCCCGTGGTAGCCCACACACAGGAACAGCAGCACTAGGGATAAGTGCTTACCCAGAGATGTCATATCTCATGGTGCTCGTTCACGACAGAGCCTGTTTCCGAAAAGGCAAACGTCTGGCTATTCATCCTACGAGGAAGGAGACAGCCTGAAAGCTGTTGCTGGTCTTCACCTTCCCGTGGTAGCCCACACACAGGAATAACAGCACTAGGGATAAGTGCTTTCCCAGAGATGTCATATCTCATGGTGCTCGGTCTCGGCAGAGCCTGTTTCCGAAATAGCAAACGTCTGGCTATTCCTTTTACGAGGAATGTGCCAGCCCTGAAAGCTGTTGCTGGTCTTTACCTTCCCGTGGCAACATACTCACAATGGCAACAGCACTAGGGATAAGTGCTTTCCCAGAGATGTCATGTCTCATGGTGCTCGGTCTCGGCAGAGCCTGTTTCCGAAAAGGCAAACGACTGGCTCCTTCTCCCACAAGGAATGTGCCAGCCCTGAAAGCTGTTGCTGGTCTTCACCTTCCCTTGGCATCCTACTCACAGCCACAACAGCACTGGGGATCTGTGCTTTCCCAGAGATGTCATATCTCATGGTGCTCGTTCTCGGCAGAGCCTGTTTCCGAAAAGACATACGACCGGCTCCTTCTCCCACAAGGAATGTGCCAGCCCTGAAAGCGGTTGCTGGTCTTCACCTTCCCTTGGTAGCCCACACACAGGAATAACAGCACTAGGGATCTGTGCTTTCCCAGAGATGTCATATCTCATGGTGCTCGTCCTCGGCAGAGCCTGTTTCCGAAAAGGCAAACGTCTGGCTATTCCTCCTACGAGGAAGGAGACAGCCCTGAAAGCTGTTGCTGGTCTTCACCTTCCCTTGGTAGCCCACACACAGGAATAACAGCACTGGGGATCTGTGCTTTCCCAGAGATGTCATATCTCATGGTGCTCGTTCACGACAGAGCCTATTTCCGAAAAGGCAAACGACTGGCTCCAACTCCCACAATGAATGTGCCAGCCCTGAAAGCTGTTGCTGGTCTTCACCTTCCCTTGGCATCCTACTAACAGGAACAACAGCACTGGGGATCTGTGCTTTCCCAGAGATGTCATATCTCATGGTGCTCGTCCTCGGCAGAGCCTGTTTCCGAAAAGGCAAACGTCTGGCTATTCCTGCTACGAGGAATGTGCAAGCCCTGAAAGCTGTTGCTGGTCTTCACCTTCCCGTGGTAGCCCACACACAGGAACAACAGCACTAGGGATAAGTGCTTACCCAGAGATGTCATATCTCATGGTGCTCGTTCTCGGCAGAGCCTGTTTCCGAAAAGACATACGACCGGCTCCTTCTCCCACAAGGAATGTGCCAGCCCTGAAAGCGGTTGCTGGTCTTCACCTTCCCTTGGTAGCCCACACACAGGAATAACAGCACTAGGGATCTGTGCTTTCCCAGAGATGTCATATCTCATGGTGCTCGTCCTCGGCAGAGCCTGTTTCCGAAAAGACATACGACTGGCTATTCCTCCTACGAGGAAGGAGACAGCCATGAAAGCTGTTGCTGGTCTTCACCTTCCCGTGGTAGCCCACACACAGGAACAACAGCACTAGGGATAAGTGCTTTCCCAGAGATGTCATATCTCATGGTGCTCGTTCACGACAGAGCCTGTTTCCGAAAAGACATACGACTGGCTCCTTCTCCCACAAGGAATGTGCCAGCCCTGAAAGCTGTTGCTGGTCCTGACCTTCCCATAGTAGCCCATACACAGGAACAACAGTACTGGGGATCTGTGCTTTCCCACACATGTCATGTGTCATGGTGCTCAGTCTCGGCAGAGCCTGTTTCCGAAAAGGCAAACGTCTGGCTATTCCTCCTACGAGGAAGGAGACAGCCCTGTAAGCTGTTGCTGGTGTTTACCTTCCCTTGGTGACCTACTCACAGGCACAACAGCACTGGGGATCTGTGCTTTCCCAGAGATGTCATATCTCATGGTGCTCGTTCTCGGCAGAGCCTGTTTCCGAAAAGGCAAACGTCTGGCTATTCCTCCTACGAGGAAGGAGACAGCCCTGAAAGCTGTTGCTGGTCTTCACCTTCCCGTGGTAGCCCACACACAGGAACAACAGCACTAGGGATAAGTGCTTTCCCAGAGATGTCATATCTCATGGTGCTCGTTCTCGGCAGAGCCTGTTTCCGAAAAGGCAAACGTCTGGCTATTCCTCCTACGAGGAAGGAGACAGCCCTGAAAGCTGTTGCTGGTCTTCACCTTCCCGTGGTAGCCCACACACAGGAACAACAGCACTAGGGATAAGTGCTTTCCCAGAGATGTCATATCTCATGGTGCTTGTTCTCGGCAGAGCCTGTTTCCGAAAAAGCAAACGTCTGGCTATTCCTTTTACGAGGAATGTGCCAGCCCTGAAAGCTGTTGCTGGTCTTTACCTTCCCGTGGCAACATACTCACAATAGCAACAGCACTAGGGATAAGTGCTTTCCCAGAGATGTCATGTCTCATGGTGCTCGGTCTCGGCAGAGCCTGTTTCCGAAAAGGCAAACGACTGGCTCCTTCTCCCACAAGGAATGTGCCAGCCCTGAAAGCTGTTGCTGGTCTTCACCTTCCCTTGGCGTCCTACTCACAGGCACAACAGCACTGGGGATCTGTGCTTTCCCAGAGATGTCATATCTCATGGTGCTCGTTCACGACAGAGCCTGATTCCGAAAAGGCAAACGACTGGCTCCAACTCCCACAATGAATGTGCCAGCCCTGAAAGCTGTTGCTGGTCTTCACCTTCCCTTGGCATCCTACTAACAGGAACAACAGCACTGCAGATCTTTGCTTTCCCAGAGATGTCATATCTCATGGTGCTCGTTCTCGGCAGAGCCTGTTTCCGAAAAGGCAAACGTCTGGCTATTCCTGCTACGAGGAATGTGCAAGCCCTGAAAGCTGTTGCTGGTCTTCACCTTCCCGTGGTAGCCCACACACAGGAACAACAGCACTAGGGATAAGTGCTTACCCAGAGATGTCATATCTCATGGTGCTCGTTCTCGGCAGAGCCTGTTTCCGAAAAGACATACGACCGGCTCCTTCTCCCACAAGGAATGTGCCAGCCCTGAAAGCGGTTGCTGGTCTTCACCTTCCCTTGGTAGCCCACACACAGGAATAACAGCACTAGGGATCTGTGCTTTCCCAGAGATGTCATATCTCATGGTGCTCGTCCTCGGCAGAGCCTGTTTCCGAAAAGACATACGACTGGCTATTCCTCCTACGAGGAAGGAGACAGCCCTGAAAGCTGTTGCTGGTCTTCACCTTCCCGTGGTAGCCCACACACAGGAACAACAGCACTAGGGATAAGTGCTTTCCCAGAGATGTCATATCTCATGGTGCTCGTTCACGACAGAGCCTGTTTCCGAAAAGACATACGACTGGCTCCTTCTCCCACAAGGAATGTGCCAGCCCTGAAAGCTGTTGCTGGTCCTGACCTTCCCATAGTAGCCCATACACAGGAACAACAGTACTGGGGATCTGTGCTTTCCCACACATGTCACGTGTCATGGTGCTCAGTCTCGGCAGAGCCTGTTTCCGAAAAGGCAAACGTCTGGCTATTCCTCCTACGAGGAAGGAGACAGCCCTGTAAGCTGTTGCTGGTGTTTACCTTCCCTTGGTGACCTACTCACAGGCACAACAGCACTGGGGATCTGTGCTTTCCCAGAGATGTCATATCTCATGGTGCTCGTTCTCGGCAGAGCCTGTTTCCGAAAAGGCAAACGTCTGGCTATTCCTCCTACGAGGAAGGAGACAGCCCTGAAAGCTGTTGCTGGTCTTCACCTTCCCGTGGTAGCCCACACACCGGAACAACAGCACTAGGGATAAGTGCTTTCTCAGAGATGTCATATCTCATGGTGCTTGGTCTCGGCAGAGCCTGTTTCTGAAAAGGCAAACGACTGGCTCCTTCTCCCACAAGGAATGTGCCAGCCCTGAAAGCTGTTGCTGGTGTTTACCTTCCCTTGGTAGCCCACACACAGGAATAACAGCACTAGGGATCTGTGCTTTCCCAGAGATGTCATATCTCATGGTGCTTGTTCTCGGCAGAGCCTGTTTCCGAAAAAGCAAACGTCTGGCTATTCCTTTTACGAGGAATGTGCCAGCCCTGAAAGCTGTTGCTGGTCTTTACCTTCCCTTGGCGACATACTCACAATAGCAACAGCACTAGGGATAAGTGCTTTCCCAGAGATGTCATGTCTCATGGTGCTCGGTCTCGGCAGAGCCTGTTTCCGAAAAGGCAAACGACTGGCTCCTTCTCCCACAAGGAATGTGCCAGCCCTGAAAGCTGTTGCTGGTCTTCACCTTCCCTTGGCGTCCTACTCACAGGCACAACAGCACTGGGGATCTGTGCTTTCCCAGAGATGTCATATCTCATGGTGCTCGTTCTCGGCAGAGCCTGTTTCCGATAAGACATACGACCGGCTCCTTCTCCCACAAGGAATGTGCCAGCCCTGAAAGCGGTTGCTGGTCTTCACCTTCCCTTGGCATCCTACTAACAGGAACAACAGCACTGCGGATCTGTGCTTTCCCAGAGATGTCATATCTCATGGTGCTCGTCCTCGGCAGAGCCTGTTTCCGAAAAGGCAAACGTCTGGCTATTCCTGCTACGAGGAATGTGCAAGCCCTGAAAGCTGTTGCTGGTCTTCACCTTCCCGTGGTAGCCCACACACAGGAACAACAGCACTAGGGATAAGTGCTTACCCAGAGATGTCATATCTCATGGTGCTCGTTCACGACAGAGCCTGATTCCGAAAAGGCAAACGACTGGCTCCAACTCCCACAATGAATGTGCCAGCCCTGAAAGCTGTTGCTGGTCTTCACCTTCCCTTGGCATCCTAATAACAGGAACAACAGCACTGCGGATCTGTGCTTTCCCAGAGATGTCATATCTCATGGTGCTCGTCCTCGGCAGAGCCTGTTTCCGAAAAGGCAAACGTCTGGCTATTCCTGCTACGAGGAATGTGCAAGCCCTGAAAGCTGTTGCTGGTCTTCACCTTCCCTTGGTAGCCCACACACAGGAATAACAGCACTAGGGATCTGTGCTTTCCCAGAGATGTCATATCTCATGGTGCTCGTCCTCGGCAGAGCCTGTTTCCGAAAAGACATACGACTGGCTATTCCTCCTACGAGGAAGGAGACAGCCCTGAAAGCTGTTGCTGGTCTTCACCTTCCCGTGGTAGCCCACACACAGGAACAACAGCACTAGGGATAAGTGCTTTCCCAGAGATGTCATATCTCATGGTGCTCGTTCACGACAGAGCCTGTTTCCGAAAAGACATACGACTGGCTCCTTCTCCCACAAGGAATGTGCCAGCCCTGAAAGCTGTTGCTGGTCCTGACCTTCCCATAGTAGCCCATACACAGGAACAACAGCACTAGGGATAAGTGCTTTCCCAGAGATGTCATATCTCATGGTGCTCGTTCACGACAGAGCCTGTTTCCGAAAAGACATACGAGTGGCTCCTTCTCCCACAAGGAATGTGCCAGCCCTGAAAGCTGTTGCTGGTCCTGACCTTCCCATAGTAGCCCATACACAGGAACAACAGTACTGGGGATCTGTGCTTTCCCACACATGTCATGTGTCATGGTGCTCAGTCTCGGCAGAGCCTGTTTCCGAAAAGGCAAACGTCTGGCTATTCCTCCTACGAGGAAGGAGACAGCCCTGTAAGCTGTTGCTGGTGTTTACCTTCCCTTGGTGACCTACTCACAGGCACAACAGCACTGGGGATCTGTGCTTTCCCAGAGATGTCATATCTCATGGTGCTCGTTCTCGGCAGAGCCTGTTTCCGAAAAGGCAAACGTCTGGCTATTCCTCCTACGAGGAAGGAGACAGCCCTGAAAGCTGTTGCTGGTCTTCACCTTCCCGTGGTAGCCCACACACAGGAACAACAGCACTAGGGATAAGTGCTTTCCCAGAGATGTCATATCTCATGGTGCTCGTTCTCGGCAGAGCCTGTTTCCGAAAAGGCAAACGTCTGGCTATTCCTCCTACGAGGAAGGAGACAGCCCTGAAAGCTGTTGCTGGTCTTCACCTTCCCGTGGCGACATACTCACAATAGCAACAGCACTAGGGATAAGTGCTTTCCCAGAGATGTCATGTCTCATGGTGCTCGGTCTCGGCAGAGCCTGTTTCCGAAAAGGCAAACGACTGGCTCCTTCTCCCACAAGGAATGTGCCAGCCCTGAAAGCTGTTGCTGGTCTTCACCTTCCCTTGGCGTCCTACTCACAGGCACAACAGCACTGGGGATCTGTGCTTTCCCAGAGATGTCATATCTCATGGTGCTCGTTCACGACAGAGCCTGATTCCGAAAAGGCAAACGACTGGCTCCAACTCCCACAATGAATGTGCCAGCCCTGAAAGCTGTTGCTGGTCTTCACCTTCCCTTGGCATCCTAATAACAGGAACAACAGCACTGCGGATCTGTGCTTTCCCAGAGATGTCATATCTCATGGTGCTCGTCCTCGGCAGAGCCTGTTTCCGAAAAGGCAAACGTCTGGCTATTCCTGCTACGAGGAATGTGCAAGCCCTGAAAGCTGTTGCTGGTCTTCACCTTCCCGTGGTAGCCCACACACAGGAACAACAGCACTAGGGATAAGTGCTTTCCCAGAGATGTCATATCTCATGGTGCTCGTTCTCGGCAGAGCCTGTTTCCGAAAAGACATACGACCGGCTCCTTCTCCCACAAGGAATGTGCCAGCCCTGAAAGCGGTTGCTGGTCTTCACCTTCCCTTGGTAGCCCACACACAGGAATAACAGCACTAGGGATCTGTGCTTTCCCAGAGATGTCATATCTCATGGTGCTCGTCCTCGGCAGAGCCTGTTTCCGAAAAGACATACGACTGGCTATTCCTCCTACGAGGAAGGAGACAGCCCTGAAAGCTGTTGCTGGTCTTCACCTTCCCGTGGTAGCCCACACACAGGAACAACAGCACTAGGGATAAGTGCTTTCCCAGAGATGTCATATCTCATGGTGCTCGTTCACGACAGAGCCTGTTTCCGAAAAGACATACGACTGGCTCCTTCTCCCACAAGGAATGTGCCAGCCCTGAAAGCTGTTGCTGGTCCTGACCTTCCCATAGTAGCCCATACACAGGAACAACAGTACTGGGGATCTGTGCTTTCCCACACATGTCATGTGTCATGGTGCTCAGTCTCGGCAGAGCCTGTTTCCGAAAAGGCAAACGTCTGGCTATTCCTCCTACGAGGAAGGAGACAGCCCTGTAAGCTGTTGCTGGTGTTTACCTTCCCTTGGTGACCTACTCACAGGCACAACAGCACTGGGGATCTGTGCTTTCCCAGAGATGTCATATCTCATGGTGCTCGTTCTCGGCAGAGCCTGTTTCCGAAAAGGCAAACGTCTGGCTATTCCTCCTACGAGGAAGGAGACAGCCCTGAAAGCTGTTGCTGGTCTTCACCTTCCCGTGGTAGCCCACACACCGGAACAACAGCACTAGGGATAAGTGCTTTCTCAGAGATGTCATATCTCATGGTGCTTGGTCTCGGCAGAGCCTGTTTCTGAAAAGGCAAACGACTGGCTCCTTCTCCCACAAGGAATGTGCCAGCCCTGAAAGCTGTTGCTGGTGTTTACCTTCCCTTGGTAGCCCACACACAGGAATAACAGCACTAGGGATCTGTGCTTTCCCAGAGATGTCATATCTCATGGTGCTTGTTCTCGGCAGAGCCTGTTTCCGAAAAAGCAAACGTCTGGCTATTCCTTTTACGAGGAATGTGCCAGCCCTGAAAGCTGTTGCTGGTCTTTACCTTCCCTTGGCGACATACTCACAATAGCAACAGCACTAGGGATAAGTGCTTTCCCAGAGATGTCATGTCTCATGGTGCTCGGTCTCGGCAGAGCCTGTTTCCGAAAAGGCAAACGACTGGCTCCTTCTCCCACAAGGAATGTGCCAGCCCTGAAAGCTGTTGCTGGTCTTCACCTTCCCTTGGCGTCCTACTCACAGGCACAACAGCACTGGGGATCTGTGCTTTCCCAGAGATGTCATATCTCATGGTGCTCGTTCTCGGCAGAGCCTGTTTCCGATAAGATATACGACCGGCTCCTTCTCCCACAAGGAATGTGCCAGCCCTGAAAGCGGTTGCTGGTCTTCACCTTCCCTTGGTAGCCCAGACACAGGAATAACAGCACTAGGGATCTGTGCTTTCCCAGAGATGTCATATCTCATGGTGCTCGTCCTCGGCAGAGCCTGTTTCCGAAAAGGCAAACGTCTGGCTATTCCTGCTACGAGGAATGTGCAAGCCCTGAAAGCTGTTGCTGGTCTTCACCTTCCCGTGGTAGCCCACACACAGGAACAACAGCACTAGGGATAAGTGCTTACCCAGAGATGTCATATCTCATGGTGCTCGTCCTCGGCAGAGCCTGTTTCCGAAAAGACATACGACCGGCTCCTTCTCCCACAAGGAATGTGCCAGCCCTGAAAGCGGTTGCTGGTCTTCACCTTCCCTTGGTAGCCCACACACAGGAATAACAGCACTAGGGATCTGTGCTTTCCCAGAGATGTCATATCTCATGGTGCTCGTCCTCGGCAGAGCCTGTTTCCGAAAAGGCAAACGTCTGGCTATTCCTGCTACGAGGAATGTGCAAGCCCTGAAAGCTGTTGCTGGTCTTCACCTTCCCGTGGTAGCCCACACACAGGAACAACAGCACTAGGGATAAGTGCTTACCCAGAGATGTCATATCTCATGGTGCTCGTTCACGACAGAGCCTGATTCCGAATAGGCAAACGACTGGCTCCAACTCCCACAATGAATGTGCCAGCCCTGAAAGCTGTTGCTGGTCTTCACCTTCCCTTGGCATCCTAATAACAGGAACAACAGCACTAGGGATAAGTGCTTTCCCAGAGATGTCATATCTCATGGTGCTTGTTCTCGGCAGAGCCTGTTTCCGAAAAAGCAAACGTCTGGCTATTCCTTTTACGAGGAATGTGCCAGCCCTGAAAGCTGTTGCTGGTCTTTACCTTCCCGTGGCGACATACTCACAATAGCAACAGCACTAGGGATAAGTGCTTTCCCAGAGATGTCATGTCTCATGGTGCTCGGTCTCGGCAGAGCCTGTTTCCGAAAAGGCAAACGACTGGCTCCTTCTCCCACAAGGAATGTGCCAGCCCTGAAAGCTGTTGCTGGTCTTCACCTTCCCTTGGCATCCTACTCACAGGCACAACAGCACTGGGGATAAGTGCTTTCCCAGAGATGTCATATCTCATGGTGCTCGTTCTCGGCAGAGCCTGTTTCCGAAAAGACATACGACCGGCTCCTTCTCCCACAAGGAATGTGCCAGCCCTGAAAGCGGTTGCTGGTCTTCACCTTCCCTTGGTAGCCCACACACAGGAATAACAGCACTAGGGATCTGTGCTTTCCCAGAGATGTCATATCTCATGGTGCTCGTCCTCGGCAGAGCCTGTTTCCGAAAAGGCAAACGTCTGGCTATTCCTCCTACGAGGAAGGAGACAGCCCTGAAAGCTGTTGCTGGTCTTCACCTTCCCGTGGTAGCCCACACACAGGAACAACAGCACTAGGGATAAGTGCTTTCCCAGAGATGTCATATGTCATGGTGCTCGTCCTCGGCAGAGCCTGTTTCCGAAAAGGCAAACGTCTGGCTATTCCTCCTACGAGGAAGGAGACAGCCCTGAAAGCTGTTGCTGGTCTTCACCTTCCCGTGGTAGCCCACACACAGGAACAACAGCACTAGGGATAAGTGCTTACCCAGAGATGTCATATCTCATGGTGCTCGTTCTCGGCAGAGCCTGTTTCCGAAAAGACATACGACCGGCTCCTTCTCCCACAAGGAATGTGCCAGCCCTGAAAGCGGTTGCTGGTCTTCACCTTCCCTTGGTAGCCCACACACAGGAATAACAGCACTAGGGATCTGTGCTTTCCCAGAGATGTCATATCTCATGGTGCTCGTCCTCGGCAGAGCCTGTTTCCGAAAAGACATACGACTGGCTCCTTCTCCCACAAGGAATGTGCCAGCCCTGAAAGCTGTTGCTGGTCCTGACCTTCCCATAGTAGCCCATACACAGGAACAACAGTACTGGGGATCTGTGCTTTCCCACACATGTCATGTGTCATGGTGCTCAGTCTCGGCAGAGCCTGTTTCCGAAAAGGCAAACGTCTGGCTATTCCTCCTACGAGGAAGGAGACAGCCCTGTAAGCTGTTGCTGGTGTTTACCTTCCCTTGGTGACCTACTCACAGGCACAACAGCACTGGGGATCTGTGCTTTCCCAGAGATGTCATATCTCATGGTGCTCGTTCTCGGCAGAGCCTGTTTCCGAAAAGGCAAACGTCTGGCTATTCCTCCTACGAGGAAGGAGACAGCCCTGAAAGCTGTTGCTGGTCTTCACCTTCCCGTGGTAGCCCACACACCGGAACAACAGCACTAGGGATAAGTGCTTTCTCAGAGATGTCATATCTCATGGTGCTTGGTCTCGGCAGAGACTGTTTCTGAAAAGGCAAACGACTGGCTCCTTCTCCCACAAGGAATGTGCCAGCCCTGAAAGCTGTTGCTGGTGTTTACCTTCCCTTGGTAGCCCACACACAGGAATAACAGCACTAGGGATCTGTGCTTTCCCAGAGATGTCATATCTCATGGTGCTTGTTCTCGGCAGAGCCTGTTTCCGAAAAAGCAAACGTCTGGCTATTCCTTTTACGAGGAATGTGCCAGCCCTGAAAGCTGTTGCTGGTCTTTACCTTCCCGTGGCGACATACTCACAATAGCAACAGCACTAGGGATAAGTGCTTTCCCAGAGATGTCATGTCTCATGGTGCTCGGTCTCGGCAGAGCCTGTTTCCGAAAAGGCAAACGACTGGCTCCTTCTCCCACAAGGAATGTGCCAGCCCTGAAAGCTGTTGCTGGTCTTCACCTTCCCTTGGCGTCCTACTCACAGGCACAACAGCACTGGGGATCTGTGCTTTCCCAGAGATGTCATATCTCATGGTGCTCGTTCTCGGCAGAGCCTGTTTCCGAAAAGGCAAACGTCTGGCTATTCCTCCTACGAGGAAGGAGACAGCCCTGAAAGCTGTTGCTGGTCTTCACCTTCCCGTGGTAGCCCACACACAGGAACAACAGCACTAGGGATCTGTGCTTTCCCAGAGATGTCATATCTCATGGTGCTCGTTCACGACAGAGCCTGTTTCCGAAAAGACATACGACTGGCTCCTTCTCCCACAAGGAATGTGCCAGCCCTGAAAGCTGTTGCTGGTCCTGACCTTCCCATAGTAGCCCATACACAGGAACAACAGTACTGGGGATCTGTGCTTTCCCACAAATGTCATGTGTCATGGTGCTCGGTCTCGGCAGAGCCTGTTTCCGAAAAGGCAAACGTCTGGCTATTCCTCCTACGAGGAAGGAGACAGCCCTGTAAGCTGTTGCTGGTGTTTACCTTCCCTTGGTGACCTACTCACAGGCACAACAGCACTGGGGATCTGTGCTTTCCCAGAGATGTCATATCTCATGGTGCTCGTTCTCGGCAGAGCCTGTTTCCGAAAAGGCAAACGTCTGGCTATTCCTCCTACGAGGAAGGAGACAGCCCTGAAAGCTGTTGCTGGTCTTCACCTTCCCGTGGTAGCCCACACACCGGAACAACAGCACTAGGGATAAGTGCTTACCCAGAGATGTCATATCTCATGGTGCTCGTTCACGACAGAGCCTGTTTCCGAAAAGACATACGACTGGCTCTTTCTCCCACAAGGAATGTGCCAGCCCTGAAAGCGGTTGCTGGTCTTCACCTTCCCGTGGTAGCCCACACACAGGAATAACAGCACTAGGGATCTGTGCTTTCCCAGAGATGTCATATCTCATGGTGCTCGACCTCGGCAGAGCCTGTTTCCGAAAAGGCAAACGTCTGGCTATTCCTGCTACGAGGAAGGAGACAGCCATGAAAGCTGTTGCTGGTCTTCACCTTCCCGTGGTAGCCCACACACAGGAATAACAGCACTAGGGATAAGTGCTTTCCCAGAGATGTCATATCTCATGGTGCTCGTCCTCGGCAGAGCCTGTTTCCGAAAAGGCAAACGTCTGGCTATTCATCCTACGAGGAAGGAGACAGCCCTGAAAGCTGTTGCTGGTCTTCACCTTCCCGTGGTAGCGCACACACAGGAACAACAGCACTAGGGATAAGTGCTTTCCCAAAGATGTCATATCTCATGGTGCTCGTCCTCGGCAGAGCCTGTTTCCGAAAAGGCAAACGTCTGGCTATTCCTGCTACGAGGAATGTGCAAGCCCTGAAAGCTGTTGCTGGTCTTCACCTTCCCGTGGTAGCCCACACACAGGAACAACAGCACTAGGGATAAGAGCTTTCCCAGAGATGTCATATGTCATGGTGCTCGTCCTCGGCAGAGCCTGTTTCCGAAAAGGCAAACGTCTGGCTATTCCTGCTACGAGGAAGGAGACAGCCCTGAAAGCTGTTGCTGGTCTTCACCTTCCCGTGGTAGCCCACACACAGGAACAACAGCACTAGGGATAAGTGCTTTCCCAGAGATGTCATATCTCATGGTGCTCGTTCACGACAGAGCCTGTTTCCGAAAAGACATACGACTGGCTCCTTCTCCCACAAGGAATGTGCCAGCCCTGAAAGCTGTTGCTGGTCCTGACCTTCCCATAGTAGCCCATACTCAGGAACAACAGTACTGGGGATCTGTGCTTTCCCACAAATGTCATGTGTCATGGTGCTCGGTCTCGGCAGAGCCTGTTTCCGAAAAGGCAAACGTCTGGCTATTCCTCCTACGAGGAAGGAGACAGCCCTGTAAGCTGTTGCTGGTGTTTACCTTCCCTTGGTGACCTATTCACAATAGCAACAGCACTAGGGATAAGTGCTTTCCCAGAGATGTCATGTCTCATGGTGCTCGGTCTCGGCAGAGCCTGTTTCCGAAAAGGCAAACGACTGGCTATTCCTCCTACGAGGAAGGAGACAGCCCTGTAAGCTGTTGCTGGTCTTCACCTTCCCTTGGCGTCCTACTCACAGGCACAACAGCACTGGGGATCTGTGCTTTCCCAGAGATGTCATATCTCATGGTGCTCGTTCTCGGCAGAGCCTGTTTCCGATAAGACATACGACCGGTTCCTTCTCCCACAAGGAATGTGCCAGCCCTGAAAGCGGTTGCTGGTCTTCACCTTCCCTTGGCATCCTACTAACAGGAACAACAGCACTGCGGATCTGTGCTTTCCCAGAGATGTCATATCTCATGGTGCTCGTCCTCGGCAGAGCCTGTTTCCGAAAAGGCAAACGTCTGGCTATTCCTGCTACGAGGAATGTGCAAGCCCTGAAAGCTGTTGCTCTTCTTCACCTTCCCGTGGTAGCCCACACACAGGAACAACAGCACTAGGGATAAGTGCTTACCCAGAGATGTCATATCTCATGGTGCTCGTTCTCGGCAGAGCCTGTTTCCGAAAAGACATACGACCGGCTCCTTCTCCCACAAGGAATGTGCCAGCCCTGAAAGCGGTTGCTGGTCTTCACCTTCCCTTGGTAGCCCACACACAGGAATAACAGCACTAGGGATCTGTGCTTTCCCAGAGATGTCATATCTCATGGTGCTCGTCCTCGGCAGAGCCTGTTTCCGAAAAGACATACGACTGGCTATTCCTCCTACGAGGAAGGAGACAGCCCTGAAAGCTGTTGCTGGTCTTCACCTTCCCGTGGTAGCCCACACACAGGAACAACAGCACTAGGGATAAGTGCTTTCCCAGAGATGTCATATCTCATGGTGCTCGTTCACGACAGAGCCTGTTTCCGAAAAGACATACGACTGGCTCCTTCTCCCACAAGGAATGTGCCAGCCCTGAAAGCTGTTGCTGGTCCTGAGCTTCCCATAGTAGCCCATACACAGGAACAACAGTACTGGGGATCTGTGCTTTCCCACACATGTCATGTGTCATGGTGCTCAGTCTCGGCAGAGCCTGTTTCCGAAAAGGCAAACGTCTGGCTATTCCTCCTACGAGGAAGGAGACAGCCCTGTAAGCTGTTGCTGGTGTTTACCTTCCCTTGGTGACCTACTCACAGGCACAACAGCACTGGGGATCTGTGCTTTCCCAGAGATGTCATATCTCATGGTGCTCGTTCTCGGCAGAGCCTGTTTCCGAAAAGCAAACGTCTGGCTATTCCTCCTACGAGGAAGGAGACAGCCCTGAAAGCTGTTGCTGGTCTTCACCTTCCCGTGGTAGCCCACACACAGGAACAACAGCACTAGGGATAAGTGCTTTCCCAGAGATGTCATATCTCATGGTGCCTGTTCTCGGCAGAGCCTGTTTCCGAAAAGGCAAACGTCTGGCTATTCCTCCTACGAGGAAGGAGACAGCCCTGAAAGCTGTTGCTGGTCTTCACCTTCCCGTGGTAGCCCACACACAGGAACAACAGCACTAGGGATAAGTGCTTTCCCAGAGATGTCATAACTCATGGTGCTTGTTCTCGGCAGAGCCTGTTTCCGAAAAAGCAAACGTCTGGCTATTCCTTTTACGAGGAATGTGCCAGCCCTGAAAGCTGTTGCTGGTCTTTACCTTCCCGTGGCGACATACTCACAATAGCAACAGCACTAGGGATAAGTGCTTTCCCAGAGATGTCATGTCTCATGGTGCTCGGTCTCGGCAGAGCCTGTTTCCGAAAAGGCAAACGACTGGCTCCTTCTCCCACAAGGAATGTGCCAGCCCTGAAAGCTGTTGCTGGTCTTCACCTTCCCTTGGCATCCTACTCACAGGCACAACAGCACTGGGGATCTGTGCTTTCCCAGAGATGTCATATCTCATGGTGCTCGTTCTCGGCAGAGCCTGTTTCCGAAAAGACATACGACCGGCTCCTTCTCCCACAAGGAATGTGCCAGCCCTGAAAGCGGTTGCTGGTCTTCACCTTCCCTTGGTAGCCCACACACAGGAATAACAGCACTAGGGATCTGTGCTTTCCCAGAGATGTCATATCTCATGGTGCTCGTTCTCGGCAGAGCCTGTTTCCGAAAAGGCAAACGTCTGGCTATTCCTCCTACGAGGAAGGAGACAGCCCTGAAAGCTGTTGCTGGTCTTCACCTTCCCTTGGTAGCCCACACACAGGAACAACAGCACTAGGGATAAGTGCTTTCCCAGAGATGTCATATCTCATGGTGCTCGTCCTCGGCAGAGCCTGTTTCCGAAAAGGCAAACGTCTGGCTATTCCTGCTACGAGGAATGTGCAAGCCCTGAAAGCTGTTGCTGGTCTTCACCTTCCCGTGGTAGCCCACACACAGGAACAACAGCACTAGGGATAAGAGCTTTCCCAGAGATGTCATATGTCATGGTGCTCGTCCTCGGCAGAGCCTGTTTCCGAAAAGGCAAACGTCTGGCTATTCTTCCTACGAGGAAGGAGACAGCCATGAAAGCTGTTGCTGGTCTTCACCTTCCCGTGGTAGCCCACACACAGGAACAACAGCACTAGGGATAAGTGCTTTCCCAGAGATGTCATATCTCATGGTGCTCGTTCACGACAGAGCCTGTTTCCGAAAAGACATACGACTGGCTCCTTCTCCCACAAGGAATGTGCCAGCCCTGAAAGCTGTTGCTGGTCCTGACCTTCCCATAGTAGCCCATACTCAGGAACAACAGTACTGGGGATCTGTGCTTTCCAACAAATGTCATGTGTCATGGTGCTCGGTCTCGGCAGAGCCTGTTTCCGAAAAGGCAAACGTCTGGCTATTCCTCCTACGAGGAAGGAGACAGCCCTGTAAGCTGTTGCTGGTGTTTACCTTCCCTTGGTGACCTATTCACAATAGCAACAGCACTAGGGATAAGTGCTTTCCCAGAGATGTCATGTCTCATGGTGCTCGGTCTCGGCAGAGCCTGTTTCCGATAAGACATACGACCGGTTCCTTCTCCCACAAGGAATGTGCCAGCCCTGAAAGCGGTTGCTGGTCTTCACCTTCCCTTGGCATCCTACTAACAGGAACAACAGCACTGCGGATCTGTGCTTTCCCAGAGATGTCATATCTCATGGTGCTCGTCCTCGGCAGAGCCTGTTTCCGAAAAGGCAAACGTCTGGCTATTCCTGCTACAAGGAATGTGCAAGCCCTGAAAGCTGTTGCTCTTCTTCACCTTCCCGTGGTAGCCCACACACAGGAACAACAGCACTAGGGATAAGTGCTTACCCAGAGATGTCATATCTCATGGTGCTCGTTCTCGGCAGAGCCTGTTTCCGAAAAGACATACGACCGGCTCCTTCTCCCACAAGGAATGTGCCAGCCCTGAAAGCGGTTGCTGGTCTTCACCTTCCCTTGGTAGCCCACACACAGGAATAACAGCACTAGGGATCTGTGCTTTCCCAGAGATGTCATATCTCATGGTGCTCGTCCTCGGCAGAGCCTGTTTCCGAAAAGACATACGACTGGCTATTCCTCCTACGAGGAAGGAGACAGCCCTGAAAGCTGTTGCTGGTCTTCACCTTCCCGTGGTAGCCCACACACAGGAACAACAGCACTAGGGATAAGTGCTTTCCCAGAGATGTCATATCTCATGGTGCTCGTTCACGACAGAGCCTGTTTCCGAAAAGACATACGACTGGCTCCTTCTCCCACAAGGAATGTGCCAGCCCTGAAAGCTGTTGCTGGTCCTGAGCTTCCCATAGTAGCCCATACACAGGAACAACAGTACTGGGGATCTGTGCTTTCCCACACATGTCATGTGTCATGGTGCTCAGTCTCGGCAGAGCCTGTTTCCGAAAAGGCAAACGTCTGGCTATTCCTCCTACGAGGAAGGAGACAGCCCTGTAAGCTGTTGCTGGTGTTTACCTTCCCTTGGTGACCTACTCACAGGCACAACAGCACTGGGGATCTGTGCTTTCCCAGAGATGTCATATCTCATGGTGCTCGTTCTCGGCAGAGCCTGTTTCCGAAAAGGCAAACGTCTGGCTATTCCTCCTACGAGGAAGGAGACAGCCCTGAAAGCTGTTGCTGGTCTTCACCTTCCCTTGGTAGCCCACACACAGGAACAACAGCACTAGGGATAAGTCCTTTCCCAGAGATGTCATATCTCATGGTGCTCGTTCTCGGCAGAGCCTGTTTCCGAAAAAGCAAACGTCTGGCTATTCCTTTTACGAGGAATGTGCCAGCCCTGAAAGCTGTTGCTGGTCTTTACCTTCCCGTGGCGACATACTCACAATAGCAACAGCACTAGGGATAAGTGCTTTCCCAGAGATGTCATGTCTCATGGTGCTCGGTCTCGGCAGAGCCTGTTTCCGAAAAGGCAAACGACTGGCTCCTTCTCCCACAAGGAATGTGCCAGCCCTGAAAGCTGTTGCTGGTCTTCACCTTCCCTTGGCATCCTACTCACAGGCACAACAGCACTGGGGATCTGTGCTTTCCCAGAGATGTCATATCTCATGGTGCTCGTTCTCGGCAGAGCCTGTTTCCGAAAAGACATACGACCGGCTCCTTCTCCCACAAGGAATGTGCCAGCCCTGAAAGCGGTTGCTGGTCTTCACCTTCCCTTGGTAGCCCACACACAGGAATAACAGCACTAGGGATCTGTGCTTTCCCAGAGATGTCATATCTCATGGTGCTCGTCCTCGGCAGAGCCTGTTTCCGAAAAGGCAAACGTCTGGCTATTCCTCCTACGAGGAAGGAGACAGCACTGAAAGCTGTTGCTGGTCTTCACCTTCCCGTGGTAGCCCACACACAGGAACAACAGCACTAGGGATAAGTGCTTTCCCAGAGATGTCATATCTCATGGTGCTCGTCCTCGGCAGAGCCTGTTTCCGAAAAGGCAAACGTCTGGCTATTCCTCCTACGAGGAAGGAGACAGCCCTGAAAGCTGTTGCTGGTCTTCACCTTCCCGTGGTAGCCCACACACAGGAACAACAGCACTAGGGATAAGTGCTTACCCAGAGATGTCATATCTCATGGTGCTCGTTCTCGGCAGAGCCTGTTTCCGAAAAGACATACGACCGGCTCCTTCTCCCACAAGGAATGTGCCAGCCCTGAAAGCGGTTGCTGGTCTTCACCTTCCCTTGGTAGCCCACACACAGGAATAACAGCACTAGGGATCTGTGCTTTCCCAGAGATGTCATATCTCATGGTGCTCGTCCTCGGCAGAGCCTGTTTCCGAAAAGGCAAACGTCTGGCTATTCCTCCTACGAGGAAGGAGACAGCCATGAAAGCTGTTGCTGGTCTTCACCTTCCCGTGGTAGCCCACACACAGGAACAACAGCACTAGGGATAAGTGCTTTCCCAGAGATGTCATATCTCATGGTGCTCGTTCACGACAGAGCCTGTTTCCGAAAAGACATACGACTGGCTCCTTCTCCCACAAGGAATGTGCCAGCCCTGAAAGCTGTTGCTGGTCCTGACCTTCCCATAGTAGCCCATACACAGGAACAACAGTACTGGGGATCTGTGCTTTCCCACAAATGTCATGTGTCATGGTGCTCGGTCTCGGCAGAGCCTGTTTCCGAAAAGGCAAACGTCTGGCTATTCCTCCTACGAGGAAGGAGACAGCCCTGTAAGCTGTTGCTGGTGTTTACCTTCCCTTGGTGACCTACTCACAGGCACAACAGCACTGGGGATCTGTGCTTTCCCAGAGATGTCATATCTCATGGTGCTCGTTCTCGGCAGAGCCTGTTTCCGAAAAGGCAAACGTCTGGCTATTCCTCCTACGAGGAAGGAGACAGCCCTGAAAGCTGTTGCTGGTCTTCACCTTCCCGTGGTAGCCCACACACCGGAACAACAGCACTAGGGATAAGTGCTTTCTCAGAGATGTCATATCTCATGGTGCTTGGTCTCGGCAGAGCCTGTTTCTGAAAAGGCAAACGACTGGCTCCTTCTCCCACAAGGAATGTGCCAGCCCTGAAAGCTGTTGCTGGTGTTTACCTTCCCTTGGTAGCCCACACACAGGAATAACAGCACTAGGGATCTGTGCTTTCCCAGAGATGTCATATCTCATGGTGCTTGTTCTCGGCAGAGCCTGTTTCCGAAAAAGCAAACGTCTGGCTATTCCTTTTACGAGGAATGTGCCAGCCCTGAAAGCTGTTGCTGGTCTTTACCTTCCCGTGGCTACATACTCACAATAGCAACAGCACTAGGGATAAGTGCTTTCCCAGAGATGTCATGTCTCATGGTGCTCGGTCTCGGCAGAGCCTGTTTCCGAAAAGGCAAACGACTGGCTCCTTCTCCCACAAGGAATGTGCCAGCCCTGAAAGCTGTTGCTGGTCTTCACCTTCCCTTGGCGTCCTACTCACAGGCACAACAGCACTGGGGATCTGTGCTTTCCCAGAGATGTCATATCTCATGGTGCTCGTTCTCGGCAGAGCCTGTTTCCGAAAAGGCAAACGTCTGGCTATTCCTCCTACGAGGAAGGAGACAGCCCTGAAAGCTGTTGCTGGTCTTCACCTTCCCGTGGTAGCCCACACACAGGAACAACAGCACTAGGGATAAGTGCTTACCCAGAGATGTCATATCTCATGGTGCTCGTTCACGACAGAGCCTGTTTCCGAAAAGACATACGACTGGCTCCTTCTCCCACAAGGAATGTGCCAGCCCTGAAAGCTGTTGCTGGTCCTGACCTTCCCATAGTAGCCCATACACAGGAACAACAGTACTGGGGATCTGTGCTTTCCCACAAATGTCATGTGTCATGGTGCTCGGTCTCGGCAGAGCCTGTTTCCGAAAAGGCAAACGTCTGGCTATTCCTCCTACGAGGAAGGAGACAGCCCTGTAAGCTGTTGCTGGTGTTTACCTTCCCTTGGTGACCTACTCACAGGCACAACAGCACTGGGGATCTGTGCTTTCCCAGAGATGTCATATCTCATGGTGCTCGTTCTCGGCAGAGCCTGTTTCCGAAAAGGCAAACGTCTGGCTATTCCTCCTACGAGGAAGGAGACAGCCCTGAAAGCTGTTGCTGGTCTTCACCTTCCCGTGGTAGCCCACACACAGGAACAACAGCACTAGGGATAAGTGCTTTCTCAGAGATGTCATATCTCATGGTGCTTGGTCTCGGCAGAGACTGTTTCTGAAAAGGCAAACGACTGGCTCCTTCTCCCACAAGGAATGTGCCAGCCCTGAAAGCTGTTGCTGGTGTTTACCTTCCCTTGGTAGCCCACACACAGGAATAACAGCACTAGGGATCTGTGCTTTCCCAGAGATGTCATATCTCATGGTGCTTGTTCTCGGCAGAGCCTGTTTCCGAAAAAGCAAACGTCTGGCTATTCCTTTTACGAGGAATGTGCCAGCCCTGAAAGCTGTTGCTGGTCTTTACCTTCCCGTGGCGACATACTCACAATAGCAACAGCACTAGGGATAAGTGCTTTCCCAGAGATGTCATGTCTCATGGTGCTCGGTCTCGGCAGAGCCTGTTTCCGAAAAGGCAAACGACTGGCTCCTTCTCCCACAAGGAATGTGCCAGCCCTGAAAGCTGTTGCTGGTCTTCACCTTCCCTTAGCGTCCTACTCACAGGCACAACAGCACTGGGGATCTGTGCTTTCCCAGAGATGTCATATCTCATGGTGCTCGTTCTCGGCAGAGCCTGTTTCCGAAAAGGCAAACGTCTGGCTATTCCTCCTACGAGGAAGGAGACAGCCCTGAAAGCTGTTGCTGGTCTTCACCTTCCCGTGGTAGCCCACACACAGGAACAACAGCACTAGGGATCTGTGCTTTCCCAGAGATGTCATATCTCATGGTGCTCGTTCACGACAGAGCCTGTTTCCGAAAAGACATACGACTGGCTCCTTCTCCCACAAGGAATGTGCCAGCCCTGAAAGCTGTTGCTGGTCCTGACCTTCCCATAGTAGCCCATACACAGGAACAACAGTACTGGGGATCTGTGCTTTCCCACAAATGTCATGTGTCATGGTGCTCGGTCTCGGCAGAGCCTGTTTCCGAAAAGGCAAACGTCTGGCTATTCCTCCTACGAGGAAGGAGACAGCCCTGTAAGCTGTTGCTGGTGTTTACCTTCCCTTGGTGACCTACTCACAGGCACAACAGCACTGGGGATCTGTGCTTTCCCAGAGATGTCATATCTCATGGTGCTCGTTCTCGGCAGAGCCTGTTTCCGAAAAGGCAAACGTCTGGCTATTCCTCCTACGAGGAAGGAGACAGCCCTGAAAGCTGTTGCTGGTCTTCACCTTCCCGTGGTAGCCCACACACCGGAACAACAGCACTAGGGATAAGTGCTTACCCAGAGATGTCATATCTCATGGTGCTCGTTCACGACAGAGCCTGTTTCCGAAAAGACATACGACTGGCTCTTTCTCCCACAAGGAATGTGCCAGCCCTGAAAGCTGTTGCTGGTCCTGACCTTCCCATAGTAGCCCATACACAGGAACAACAGTACTGGGGATCTGTGCTTTCCCACAAATGTCATGTGTCATGGTGCTCGGTCTCGGCAGAGCCTGTTTCCGAAAAGGCAAACGTCTGGCTATTCCTCCTACGAGGAAGGAGACAGCCCTGTAAGCTGTTGCTGGTGTTTACTTTCCCTTGGTGACCTACTCACAGGCACAACAACACTGGGGATCTGTGCTTTCCCAGAGATGTCATATCTCATGGTGCTCGTTCTCGGCAGAGCCTGTTTCCGAAAAGACATACGACCGGCTCCTTCTCCCACAAGGAATGTGCCAGCCCTGAAAGCGGTTGCTGGTCTTCACCTTCCCGTGGTAGCCCACACACAGGAATAACAGCACTAGGGATCTGTGCTTTCCCAGAGATGTCATATCTCATGGTGCTCGACCTCGGCAGAGCCTGTTTCCGAAAAGGCAAACGTCTGGCTATTCCTGCTACGAGGAAGGAGACAGCCATGAAAGCTGTTGCTGGTCTTCACCTTCCCGTGGTAGCCCACACACAGGAATAACAGCACTAGGGATAAGTGCTTTCCCAGAGATGTCATATCTCATGGTGCTCGTCCTCGGCAGAGCCTGTTTCCGAAAAGGCAAACGTCTGGCTATTCATCCTACGAGGAAGGAGACAGCCCTGAAAGCTGTTGCTGGTCTTCACCTTCCCGTGGTAGCGCACACACAGGAACAACAGCACTAGGGATAAGTGCTTTCCCAAAGATGTCATATCTCATGGTGCTCGTCCTCGGCAGAGCCTGTTTCCGAAAAGGCAAACGTCTGGCTATTACTGCTACGAGGAATGTGCAAGCCCTGAAAGCTGTTGCTGGTCTTCACCTTCCCGTGGTAGCCCACACACAGGAACAACAGCACTAGGGATAAGAGCTTTCCCAGAGATGTCATATGTCATGGTGCTCGTCCTCGGCAGAGCCTGTTTCCGAAAAGGCAAACGTCTGGCTATTCCTGCTACGAGGAAGGAGACAGCCCTGAAAGCTGTTGCTGGTCTTCACCTTCCCGTGGTAGCCCACACACAGGAACAACAGCACTAGGGATAAGTGCTTTCCCAGAGATGTCATATCTCATGGTGCTCGTTCACGACAGAGCCTGTTTCCGAAAAGACATACGACTGGCTCCTTCTCCCACAAGGAATGTGCCAGCCCTGAAAGCTGTTGCTGGTCCTGACCTTCCCATAGTAGCCCATACTCAGGAACAACAGTACTGGGGATCTGTGCTTTCCCACAAATGTCATGTGTCATGGTGCTCGGTCTCGGCAGAGCCTGTTTCCGAAAAGGCAAACGTCTGGCTATTCCTCCTACGAGGAAGGAGACAGCCCTGTAAGCTGTTGCTGGTGTTTACCTTCCCTTGGTGACCTATTCACAATAGCAACAGCACTAGGGATAAGTGCTTTCCCAGAGATGTCATGTCTCATGGTGCTCGGTCTCGGCAGAGCCTGTTTCCGAAAAGGCAAACGACTGGCTATTCCTCCTACGAGGAAGGAGACAGCCCTGTAAGCTGTTGCTGGTCTTCACCTTCCCTTGGCGTCCTACTCACAGGCACAACAGCACTGGGGATCTGTGCTTTCCCAGAGATGTCATATCTCATGGTGCTCGTTCTCGGCAGAGCCTGTTTCCGATAAGACATACGACCGGTTCCTTCTCCCACAAGGAATGTGCCAGCCCTGAAAGCGGTTGCTGGTCTTCACCTTCCCTTGGCATCCTACTAACAGGAACAACAGCACTGCGGATCTGTGCTTTCCCAGAGATGTCATATCTCATGGTGCTCGTCCTCGGCAGAGCCTGTTTCCGAAAAGGCAAACGTCTGGCTATTCCTGCTACGAGGAATGTGCAAGCCCTGAAAGCTGTTGCTGGTCTTCACCTTCCCGTGGTAGCCCACACACAGGAACAACAGCACTAGGGATAAGTGCTTACCCAGAGATGTCATATCTCATGGTGCTGGTTCTCGGCAGAGCCTGTTTCCGAAAAGACATACGACCGGCTCCTTCTCCCACAAGGAATGTGCCAGCCCTGAAAGCTGTTGCTGGTCCTGAGCTTCCCATAGTAGCCCATACACAGGAACAACAGTACTGGGGATCTGTGCTTTCCCACACATGTCATGTGTCATGGTGCTCAGTCTCGGCAGAGCCTGTTTCCGAAAAGGCAAACGTCTGGCTATTCCTCCTACGAGGAAGGAGACAGCCCTGTAAGCTGTTGCTGGTGTTTACCTTCCCTTGGTGACCTACTCACAGGCACAACAGCACTGGGGATCTGTGCTTTCCCAGAGATGTCATATCTCATGGTGCTCGTTCTCGGCAGAGCCTGTTTCCGAAAAGGCAAACGTCTGGCTATTCCTCCTACGAGGAAGGAGACAGCCCTGAAAGCTGTTGCTGGTCTTCACCTTCCCGTGGTAGCCCACACACAGGAACAACAGCACTAGGGATAAGTGCTTTCCCAGAGATGTCATATCTCATGGTGCCTGTTCTCGGCAGAGCCTGTTTCCGAAAAGGCAAACGTCTGGCTATTCCTCCTACGAGGAAGGAGACAGCCCTGAAAGCTGTTGCTGGTCTTCACCTTCCCGTGGTAGCCCACACACAGGAACAACAGCACTAGGGATAAGTGCTTTCCCAGAGATGTCATAACTCATGGTGCTTGTTCTCGGCAGAGCCTGTTTCCGAAAAAGCAAACGTCTGGCTATTCCTTTTACGAGGAATGTGCCAGCCCTGAAAGCTGTTGCTGGTCTTTACCTTCCCGTGGCGACATACTCACAATAGCAACAGCACTAGGGATAAGTGCTTTCCCAGAGATGTCATGTCTCATGGTGCTCGGTCTCGGCAGAGCCTGTTTCCGAAAAGGCAAACGACTGGCTCCTTCTCCCACAAGGAATGTGCCAGCCCTGAAAGCTGTTGCTGGTCTTCACCTTCCCTTGGCATCCTACTCACAGGCACAACAGCACTGGGGATCTGTGCTTTCCCAGAGATGTCATATCTCATGGTGCTCGTTCTCGGCAGAGCCTGTTTCCGAAAAGACATACGACCGGCTCCTTCTCCCACAAGGAATGTGCCAGCCCTGAAAGCGGTTGCTGGTCTTCACCTTCCCTTGGTAGCCCACACACAGGAATAACAGCACTAGGGATCTGTGCTTTCCCAGAGATGTCATATCTCATGGTGCTCGTTCTCGGCAGAGCCTGTTTCCGAAAAGGCAAACGTCTGGCTATTCCTCCTACGAGGAAGGAGACAGCCCTGAAAGCTGTTGCTGGTCTTCACCTTCCCTTGGTAGCCCACACACAGGAACAACAGCACTAGGGATAAGTGCTTTCCCAGAGATGTCATATCTCATGGTGCTCGTCCTCGGCAGAGCCTGTTTCCGAAAAGGCAAACGTCTGGCTATTCCTGCTACGAGGAATGTGCAAGCCCTGAAAGCTGTTGCTGGTCTTCACCTTCCCGTGGTAGCCCACACACAGGAACAACAGCACTAGGGATAAGAGCTTTCCCAGAGATGTCATATGTCATGGTGCTCGTCCTCGGCAGAGCCTGTTTCCGAAAAGGCAAACGTCTGGCTATTCTTCCTACGAGGAAGGAGACAGCCATGAAAGCTGTTGCTGGTCTTCACCTTCCCGTGGTAGCCCACACACAGGAACAACAGCACTAGGGATAAGTGCTTTCCCAGAGATGTCATATCTCATGGTGCTCGTTCACGACAGAGCCTGTTTCCGAAAAGACATACGACTGGCTCCTTCTCCCACAAGGAATGTGCCAGCCCTGAAAGCTGTTGCTGGTCCTGACCTTCCCATAGTAGCCCATACTCAGGAACAACAGTACTGGGGATCTGTGCTTTCCAACAAATGTCATGTGTCATGGTGCTCGGTCTCGGCAGAGCCTGTTTCCGAAAAGGCAAACGTCTGGCTATTCCTCCTACGAGGAAGGAGACAGCCCTGTAAGCTGTTGCTGGTGTTTACCTTCCCTTGGTGACCTATTCACAATAGCAACAGCACTAGGGATAAGTGCTTTCCCAGAGATGTCATGTCTCATGGTGCTCGGTCTCGGCAGAGCCTGTTTCCGATAAGACATACGACCGGTTCCTTCTCCCACAAGGAATGTGCCAGCCCTGAAAGCGGTTGCTGGTCTTCACCTTCCCTTGGCATCCTACTAACAGGAACAACAGCACTGCGGATCTGTGCTTTCCCAGAGATGTCATATCTCATGGTGCTCGTCCTCGGCAGAGCCTGTTTCCGAAAAGGCAAACGTCTGGCTATTCCTGCTACAAGGAATGTGCAAGCCCTGAAAGCTGTTGCTCTTCTTCACCTTCCCGTGGTAGCCCACACACAGGAACAACAGCACTAGGGATAAGTGCTTACCCAGAGATGTCATATGTCATGGTGCTCGTTCTCGGCAGAGCCTGTTTCCGAATAGACATACGACCGGCTCCTTCTCCCACAAGGAATGTGCCAGCCCTGAAAGCGGTTGCTGGTCTTCACCTTCCCTTGGTAGCCCACACACAGGAATAACAGCACTAGGGATCTGTGCTTTCCCAGAGATGTCATATCTCATGGTGCTCGTCCTCGGCAGAGCCTGTTTCCGAAAAGACATAAGACTGGCTATTCCTCCTACGAGGAAGGAGACAGCCCTGAAAGCTGTTGCTGGTCTTCACCTTCCCGTGGTAGCCCACACACAGGAACAACAGCACTAGGGATAAGTGCTTACCCAGAGATGTCATATCTCATGGTGCTCGTTCACGACAGAGCCTGTTTCCGAAAAGACATACGACTGGCTCCTTCTCCCACAAGGAATGTGCCAGCCCTGAAAGCTGTTGCTGGTCCTGAGCTTCCCATAGTAGCCCATACACAGGAACAACAGTACTGGGGATCTGTGCTTTCCCACACATGTCATGTGTCATGGTGCTCAGTCTCGGCAGAGCCTGTTTCCGAAAAGGCAAACGTCTGGCTATTCCTCCTACGAGGAAGGAGACAGCCCTGTAAGCTGTTGCTGGTGTTTACCTTCCCTTGGTGACCTACTCACAGGCACAACAGCACTGGGGATCTGTGCTTTCCCAGAGATGTCATATCTCATGGTGCTCGTTCTCGGCAGAGCCTGTTTCCGAAAAGGCAAACGTCTGGCTATTCCTCCTACGAGGAAGGAGACAGCCCTGAAAGCTGTTGCTGGTCTTCACCTTCCCTTGGTAGCCCACACACAGGAACAACAGCACTAGGGATAAGTGCTTTCCCAGAGATGTCATATCTCATGGTGCTCGTTCTCGGCAGAGCCTGTTTCCGAAAAAGCAAACGTCTGGCTATTCCTTTTACGAGGAATGTGCCAGCCCTGAAAGCTGTTGCTGGTCTTTACCTTCCCGTGGCGACATACTCACAATAGCAACAGCACTAGGGATAAGTGCTTTCCCAGAGATGTCATGTCTCATGGTGCTCGGTCTCGGCAGAGCCTGTTTCCGAAAAGGCAAACGACTGGCTCCTTCTCCCACAAGGAATGTGCCAGCCCTGAAAGCTGTTGCTGGTCTTCACCTTCCCTTGGCATCCTACTCACAGGCACAACAGCACTGGGGATCTGTGCTTTCCCAGAGATGTCATATCTCATGGTGCTCGTTCTCGGCAGAGCCTGTTTCCGAAAAGACATACGACCGGCTCCTTCTCCCACAAGGAATGTGCCAGCCCTGAAAGCGGTTGCTGGTCTTCACCTTCCCTTGGTAGCCCACACACAGGAATAACAGCACTAGGGATCTGTGCTTTCCCAGAGATGTCATATCTCATGGTGCTCGTCCTCGGCAGAGCCTGTTTCCGAAAAGGCAAACGTCTGGCTATTCCTCCTACGAGGAAGGAGACAGCACTGAAAGCTGTTGCTGGTCTTCACCTTCCCGTGGTAGCCCACACACAGGAACAACAGCACTAGGGATAAGTGCTTTCCCAGAGATGTCATATCTCATGGTGCTCGTCCTCGGCAGAGCCTGTTTCCGAAAAGGCAAACGTCTGGCTATTCCTCCTACGAGGAAGGAGACAGCCCTGAAAGCTGTTGCTGGTCTTCACCTTCCCGTGGTAGCCCACACACAGGAACAACAGCACTAGGGATAAGTGCTTACCCAGAGATGTCATATCTCATGGTGCTCGTTCTCGGCAGAGCCTGTTTCCGAAAAGACATACGACCGGCTCCTTCTCCCACAAGGAATGTGCCAGCCCTGAAAGCGGTTGCTGGTCTTCACCTTCCCTTGGTAGCCCACACACAGGAATAACAGCACTAGGGATCTGTGCTTTCCCAGAGATGTCATATCTCATGGTGCTCGTCCTCGGCAGAGCCTGTTTCCGAAAAGGCAAACGTCTGGCTATTCCTCCTACGAGGAAGGAGACAGCCATGAAAGCTGTTGCTGGTCTTCACCTTCCCGTGGTAGCCCACACACAGGAACAACAGCACTAGGGATAAGTGCTTTCCCAGAGATGTCATATCTCATGGTGCTCGTTCACGACAGAGCCTGTTTCCGAAAAGACATACGACTGGCTCCTTCTCCCACAAGGAATGTGCCAGCCATGAAAGCTGTTGCTGGTCCTGACCTTCCCATAGTAGCCCATACACAGGAACAACAGTACTGGGGATCTGTGCTTTCCCACAAATGTCATGTGTCATGGTGCTCGGTCTCGGCAGAGCCTGTTTCCGAAAAGGCAAACGTCTGGCTATTCCTCCTACGAGGAAGGAGACAGCCCTGTAAGCTGTTGCTGGTGTTTACCTTCCCTTGGTGACCTACTCACAGGCACAACAGCACTGGGGATCTGTGCTTTCCCAGAGATGTCATATCTCATGGTGCTCGTTCTCGGCAGAGCCTGTTTCCGAAAAGGCAAACGTCTGGCTATTCCTCCTACGAGGAAGGAGACAGCCCTGAAAGCTGTTGCTGGTCTTCACCTTCCCGTGGTAGCCCACACACCGGAACAACAGCACTAGGGATAAGTGCTTTCTCAGAGATGTCATATCTCATGGTGCTTGGTCTCGGCAGAGCCTGTTTCTGAAAAGGCAAACGACTGGCTCCTTCTCCCACAAGGAATGTGCCAGCCCTGAAAGCTGTTGCTGGTGTTTACCTTCCCTTGGTAGCCCACACACAGGAATAACAGCACTAGGGATCTGTGCTTTCCCAGAGATGTCATATCTCATGGTGCTTGTTCTCGGCAGAGCCTGTTTCCGAAAAAGCAAACGTCTGGCTATTCCTTTTACGAGGAATGTGCCAGCCCTGAAAGCTGTTGCTGGTCTTTACCTTCCCGTGGCTACATACTCACAATAGCAACAGCACTAGGGATAAGTGCTTTCCCAGAGATGTCATGTCTCATGGTGCTCGGTCTCGGCAGAGCCTGTTTCCGAAAAGGCAAACGACTGGCTCCTTCTCCCACAAGGAATGTGCCAGCCCTGAAAGCTGTTGCTGGTCTTCACCTTCCCTTGGCGTCCTACTCACAGGCACAACAGCACTGGGGATCTGTGCTTTCCCAGAGATGTCATATCTCATGGTGCTCGTTCTCGGCAGAGCCTGTTTCCGAAAAGGCAAACGTCTGGCTATTCCTCCTACGAGGAAGGAGACAGCCCTGAAAGCTGTTGCTGGTCTTCACCTTCCCGTGGTAGCCCACACACAGGAACAACAGCACTAGGGATAAGTGCTTACCCAGAGATGTCATATCTCATGGTGCTCGTTCACGACAGAGCCTGTTTCCGAAAAGACATACGACTGGCTCCTTCTCCCACAAGGAATGTGCCAGCCCTGAAAGCTGTTGCTGGTCCTGACCTTCCCATAGTAGCCCATACACAGGAACAACAGTACTGGGGATCTGTGCTTTCCCACAAATGTCATGTGTCATGGTGCTCGGTCTCGGCAGAGCCTGTTTCCGAAAAGGCAAACGTCTGGCTATTCCTCCTACGAGGAAGGAGACAGCCCTGTAAGCTGTTGCTGGTGTTTACCTTCCCTTGGTGACCTACTCACAGGCACAACAGCACTGGGGATCTGTGCTTTCCCAGAGATGTCATATCTCATGGTGCTCGTTCTCGGCAGAGCCTGTTTCCGAAAAGGCAAACGTCTGGCTATTCCTCCTACGAGGAAGGAGACAGCCCTGAAAGCTGTTGCTGGTCTTCACCTTCCCGTGGTAGCCCACACACAGGAACAACAGCACTAGGGATAAGTGCTTACCCAGAGATGTCATATCTCATGGTGCTCGTTCACGACAGAGCCTGTTTCCGAAAAGACATACGACTGGCTCTTTCTCCCACAAGGAATGTGCCAGCCCTGAAAGCTGTTGCTGGTCCTGACCTGCCCATAGTAGCCCATACACAGGAACAACAGTACTGGGGATCTGTGCTTTCCCACAAATGTCATGTGTCATGGTGCTCGGTCTCGGCAGAGCCTGTTTCCGAAAAGGCAAACGTCTGGCTATTCCTCCTACGAGGAAGGAGACAGCCCTGTAAGCTGTTGCTGGTGTTTACCTTCCCTTGGTGACCTACTCACAGGCACAACAACACTGGGGATCTGTGCTTTCCCAGAGATGTCATATCTCATGGTGCTCGTTCTCGGCAGAGCCTGTTTCCGAAAAGACATACGACCGGCTCCTTCTCCCACAAGGAATGTGCCAGCCCTGAAAGCGGTTGCTGGTCTTCACCTTCCCGTGGTAGCCCACACACAGGAATAACAGCACTAGGGATCTGTGCTTTCCCAGAGATGTCATATCTCATGGTGCTCGTCCTCGGCAGAGCCTGTTTCCGAAAAGGCAAACGTCTGGCTATTCCTGCTACGAGGAAGGAGACAGCCCTGAAAGCTGTTGCTGGTCTTCACCTTCCCGTGGTAGCCCACACACAGGAACAACAGCACTAGGGATAAGTGCTTTCCCAGAGATGTCATATCTCATGGTGCTCGTCCTCGGCAGAGCCTGTTTCCGAAAAGGCAAACGTCTGGCTATTCCTGCTACGAGGAATGTGCAAGCCCTTAAAGCTGTTGCTGGTCTTCACCTTCCCGTGGTAGCCCACACACAGGAACAACAGCACTAGGGATAAGAGCTTTCCCAGAGATGTCATATGTCATGGTGCTCGTCCTCGGCAGAGCCTGTTTCCGAAAAGGCAAACGTCTGGCTATTCTTCCTACGAGGAAGGAGACAGCCATGAAAGCTGTTGCTGGTCTTCACCTTCCCGTGGTAGCCCACACACAGGAACAACAGCACTAGGGATAAGTGCTTTCCCAGAGATGTCATATCTCATGGTGCTCGTTCACGACAGAGCCTGTTTCCGAAAAGACATACGACTGGCTCCTTCTCCCACAAGGAATGTGCCAGCCCTGAAAGCTGTTGCTGGTCCTGACCTTCCCATAGTAGCCCATACTCAGGAACAACAGTACTGGGGATCTGTGCTTTCCCACAAATGTCATGTGTCATGGTGCTCGGTCTCGGCAGAGCCTGTTTCTGAAAAGGCAAACGTCTGGCTATTCCTCCTACGAGGAAGGAGACAGCCCTGTAAGCTGTTGCTGGTGTTTACCTTCCCTTGGTGACCTATTCACAATAGCAACAGCACTAGGCTTTCCCAGAGATGTCATGTCTCATGGTGCTCGGTCTCGGCAGAGCCTGTTTCCGAAAAGGCAAACGACTGGCTATTCCTCCTACGAGGAAGGAGACAGCCCTGTAAGCTGTTGCTGGTCTTCACCTTCCCTTGGCGTCCTACTCACAGGCACAACAGCACTGGGGATCTGTGCTTTCCCAGAGATGTCATATCTCATGGTGCTTGTCCTCGGCAGAGCCTGTTTCCGAAAAGGCAAACGTCTGGCTATTCCTGCTACGAGGAATGTGCAAGCCCTGAAAGCTGTTGCTCTTCTTCACCTTCCCGTGGTAGCCCACACACAGAAACAACAGCACTAGGGATAAGTGCTTACCCAGAGATGTCATATCTCATGGTGCTCGTTCTCGGCAGAGCCTGTTTCCGAAAAGACATACGACCGGCTCCTTCTCCCACAAGGAATGTGCCAGCCCTGAAAGCGGTTGCTGGTCTTCACCTTCCCTTGGTAGCCCACACACAGGAATAACAGCACTAGGGATCTGTGCTTTCCCAGAGATGTCATATCTCATGGTGCTCGTCCTCGGCAGAGCCTGTTTCCGAAAAGACATACGACTGGCTATTCCTCCTACGAGGAAGGAGACAGCCCTGAAAGCTGTTGCTGGTCTTCACCTTCCCATGGTAGCCCACACACAGGAACAACAGCACTAGGGATAAGTGCTTTCCCAGAGATGTCATATCTCATGGTGCTCGTTCACGACAGAGCCTGTTTCCAAAAAGACATACGACTGGCTCCTTCTCCCACAAGGAATGTGCCAGCCCTGAAAGCTGTTGCTGGTCCTGACCTTCCCATAGTAGCCCATACACAGGAACAACAGTACTGGGGATCTGTGCTTTCCCACACATGTCATGTGTCATGGTGCTCAGTCTCGGCAGAGCCTGTTTCCGAAAAGGCAAACGTCTGGCTATTCCTCCTACGAGGAAGGAGACAGCCCTGTAAGCTGTTGCTGGTGTTTACCTTCCCTTGGTGACCTACTCACAGGCACAACAGCACTGGGGATCTGTGCTTTCCCAGAGATGTCATATCTCATGGTGCTCGTTCTCGGCAGAGCCTGTTTCCGAAAAGGCAAACGTCTGGCTATTCCTCCTACGAGGAAGGAGACAGCCCTGAAAGCTGTTGCTGGTCTTCACCTTCCCGTGGTAGCCCACACACAGGAACAACAGCACTAGGGATAAGTGCTTTCCCAGAGATGTCATATCTCATGGTGCTCGTTCTCGGCAGAGCCTGTTTCCGAAAAGGCAAACGTCTGGCTATTCCTCCTACGAGGAAGGAGACAGCCCTGAAAGCTGTTGCTGGTCTTCACCTTCCCGTGGTAGCCCACACACAGGAACAACAGCACTAGGGATAAGTGCTTTCCCAGAGATGTCATAACTCATGGTGCTTGTTCTCGGCAGAGCCTGTTTCCGAAAAAGCAAACGTCTGGCTATTCCTTTTACGAGGAATGTGCCAGCCCTGAAAGCTGTTGCTGGTCTTTACCTTCCCGTGGCGACATACTCACAATAGCAACAGCACTAGGGATAAGTGCTTTCCCAGAGATGTCATGTCTCATGGTGCTCGGTCTCGGCAGAGCCTGTTTCCGAAAAGGCAAACGACTGGCTCCTTCTCCCACAAGGAATGTGCCAGCCCTGAAAGCTGTTGCTGGTCTTCACCTTCCCTTGGCATCCTACTCACAGGCACAACAGCACTGGGGATCTGTGCTTTCCCAGAGATGTCATATCTCATGGTGCTCGTTCTCGGCAGAGCCTGTTTCCGAAAAGACATACGACCGGCTCCTTCTCCCACAAGGAATGTGCCAGCCCTGAAAGCGGTTGCTGGTCTTCACCTTCCCTTGGTAGCCCACACACAGGAATAACAGCACTAGGGATCTGTGCTTTCCCAGAGATGTCATATCTCATGGTGCTCGTTCTCGGCAGAGCCTGTTTCCGAAAAGGCAAACGTCTGGCTATTCCTCCTACGAGGAAGGAGACAGCCCTGAAAGCTGTTGCTGGTCTTCACCTTCCCATGGTAGCCCACACACAGGAACAACAGCACTAGGGATAAGTGCTTTCCCAGAGATGTCATATCTCATGGTGCTCGTCCTCGGCAGAGCCTGTTTCCGAAAAGGCAAACGTCTGGCTATTCATCCTACGAGGAAGGAGACAGCCCTGAAAGCTGTTGCTGGTCTTCACCTTCCCGTGGTAGCCCACACACAGGAACAACAGCACTAGGGATAAGTGCTTACCCAGAGATGTCATATCTCATGGTGCTCGTTCACGACAGAGCCTGATTCCGAAAAGGCAAACGACTGGCTCCAACTCCCACAATGAATGTGCCAGCCCTGAAAGCTGTTGCTGGTCTTCACCTTCCCTTGGCATCCTACTAACAGGAACAACAGCACTGCGGATCTGTGCTTTCCCAGAGATGTCATATCTCATGGTGCTCGTCCTCGGCAGAGCCTGTTTCCGAAAAGGCAAACGTCTGGCTATTCCTGCTACGAGGAATGTGCCAGCCCTGAAAGCTGTTGCTGGTCTTTACCTTCCCGTGGTAGCCCACACACAGGAACAACAGCACTAGGGATAAGTGCTTTCCCAGAGATGTCATATCTCATGGTGCTCGTCCTCGGCAGAGCCTGTTTCCGAAAAGGCAAACGTCTGGCTATTCCTGCTACGAGGAATGTGCAAGCCCTTAAAGCTGTTGCTGGTCTTCACCTTCCCGTGGTAGCCCACACACAGGAACAACAGCACTAGGGATAAGAGCTTTCCCAGAGATGTCATATGTCATGGTGCTCGTCCTCGGCAGAGCCTGTTTCCGAAAAGGCAAACGTCTGGCTATTCTTCCTACGAGGAAGGAGACAGCCATGAAAGCTGTTGCTGGTCTTCACCTTCCCGTGGTAGCCCACACACAGGAACAACAGCACTAGGGATAAGTGCTTTCCCAGAGATGTCATATCTCATGGTGCTCGTTCACGACAGAGCCTGTTTCCGAAAAGACATACGACTGGCTCCTTCTCCCACAAGGAATGTGCCAGCCCTGAAAGCTGTTGCTGGTCCTGACCTTCCCATAGTAGCCCATACTCAGGAACAACAGTACTGGGGATCTGTGCTTTCCCACAAATGTCATGTGTCATGGTGCTCGGTCTCGGCAGAGCCTGTTTCCGAAAAGGCAAACGTCTGGCTATTCCTCCTACGAGGAAGGAGACAGCCCTGTAAGCTGTTGCTGGTGTTTACCTTCCCTTGGTGACCTATTCACAATAGCAACAGCACTAGGCTTTCCCAGAGATGTCATGTCTCATGGTGCTCGGTCTCGGCAGAGCCTGTTTCCGAAAAGGCAAACGACTGGCTATTCCTCCTACGAGGAAGGAGACAGCCCTGTAAGCTGTTGCTGGTCTTCACCTTCCCTTGGCGTCCTACTCACAGGCACAACAGCACTGGGGATCTGTGCTTTCCCAGAGATGTCATATCTCATGGTGCTCGTCCTCGGCAGAGCCTGTTTCCGAAAAGGCAAACGTCTGGCTATTCCTGCTACGAGGAATGTGCAAGCCCTGAAAGCTGTTGCTCTTCTTCACCTTCCCGTGGTAGCCCACACACAGGAACAACAGCACTAGGGATAAGTGCTTACCCAGAGATGTCATATCTCATGGTGCTCGTTCTCGGCAGAGCCTGTTTCCGAAAAGACATACGACCGGCTCCTTCTCCCACAAGGAATGTGCCAGCCCTGAAAGCGGTTGCTGGTCTTCACCTTCCCTTGGTAGCCCACACACAGGAATAACAGCACTAGGGATCTGTGCTTTCCCAGAGATGTCATATCTCATGGTGCTCGTCCTCGGCAGAGCCTGTTTCCGAAAAGACATACGACTGGCTATTCCTCCTACGAGGAAGGAGACAGCCCTGAAAGCTGTTGCTGGTCTTCACCTTCCCATGGTAGCCCACACACAGGAACAACAGCACTAGGGATAAGTGCTTTCCCAGAGATGTCATATCTCATGGTGCTCGTTCACGACAGAGCCTGTTTCCGAAAAGACATACGACTGGCTCCTTCTCCCACAAGGAATGTGCCAGCCCTGAAAGCTGTTGCTGGTCCTGAGCTTCCCATAGTAGCCCATACACAGGAACAACAGTACTGGGGATCTGTGCTTTCCCACACATGTCATGTGTCATGGTGCTCAGTCTCGGCAGAGCCTGTTTCCGAAAAGGCAAACGTCTGGCTATTCCTCCTACGAGGAAGGAGACAGCCCTGTAAGCTGTTGCTGGTGTTTACCTTCCCTTGGTGACCTACTCACAGGCACAACAGCACTGGGGATCTGTGCTTTCCCAGAGATGTCATATCTCATGGTGCTCGTTCTCGGCAGAGCCTGTTTCCGAAAAGGCAAACGTCTGGCTATTCCTCCTACGAGGAAGGAGACAGCCCTGAAAGCTGTTGCTGGTCTTCACCTTCCCGTGGTAGCCCACACACAGGAACAACAGCACTAGGGATAAGTGCTTTCCCAGAGATGTCATATCTCATGGTGCTCGTTCTCAGCAGAGCCTGTTTCCGAAAAGGCAAACGTCTGGCTATTCCTCCTACGAGGAAGGAGACAGCCCTGAAAGCTGTTGCTGGTCTTCACCTTCCCGTGGTAGCCCACACACAGGAACAACAGCACTAGGGATAAGTGCTTTCCCAGAGATGTCATAACCCATGGTGCTTGTTCTCGGCAGAGCCTGTTTCCGAAAAAGCAAACGTCTGGCTATTCCTTTTACGAGGAATGTGCCAGCCCTGAAAGCTGTTGCTGGTCTTTACCTTCCCGTGGCGACATACTCACAATAGCAACAGCACTAGGGATAAGTGCTTTCCCAGAGATGTCATGTCTCATGGTGCTCGGTCTCGGCAGAGCCTGTTTCCGAAAAGGCAAACGACTGGCTCCTTCTCCCACAAGGAATGTGCCAGCCCTGAAAGCTGTTGCTGGTCTTCACCTTCCCTTGGCATCCTACTCACAGGCACAACAGCACTGGGGATCTGTGCTTTCCCAGAGATGTCATATCTCATGGTGCTCGTTCTCGGCAGAGCCTGTTTCCGAAAAGACATACGACCGGCTCCTTCTCCCACAAGGAATGTGCCAGCCCTGAAAGCGGTTGCTGGTCTTCACCTTCCCTTGGTAGCCCACACACAGGAATAACAGCACTAGGGATCTGTGCTTTCCCAGAGATGTCATATCTCATGGTGCTCGTTCTCGGCAGAGCCTGTTTCCGAAAAGGCAAACGTCTGGCTATTCCTCCTACGAGGAAGGAGACAGCCCTGAAAGCTGTTGCTGGTCTTCACCTTCCCATGGTAGCCCACACACAGGAACAACAGCACTAGGGATAAGTGCTTTCCCAGAGATGTCATATCTTATGGTGCTCGTCCTCGGCAGAGCCTGTTTCCGAAAAGGCAAACGTCTGGCTATTCATCCTACGAGGAAGGAGACAGCCCTGAAAGCTGTTGCTGGTCTTCACCTTCCCATGGTAGCCCACACACAGGAACAACAGCACTAGGGATAAGTGCTTACCCAGAGATGTCATATCTCATGGTGCTCGTTCACGACAGAGCCTGATTCTGAAAAGGCAAACGACTGGCTCCAACTCCCACAATGAATGTGCCAGCCCTGAAAGCTGTTGCTGGTCTTCACCTTCCCTTGGCATCCTACTAACAGGAACAACAGCACTGCGGATCTGTGCTTTCCCAGAGATGTCATATCTCATGGTGCTCGTCCTCGGCAGAGCCTGTTTCCGAAAAGGCAAACGTCTGGCTATTCCTGCTACGAGGAATGTGCCAGCCCTGAAAGCTGTTGCTGGTCTTTACCTTCCCGTGGTAGCCCACACACAGGAACAACAGCACTAGGGATAAGTGCTTACCCAGAGATGTCATATCTCATGGTGCTCGTTCTCGGCAGAGCCTGTTTCCGAAAAGACATACGACCGGCTCCTTCTCCCACAAGGAATGTGCCAGCCCTGAAAGCGGTTGCTGGTCTTCACCTTCCCTTGGTAGCCCACACACAGGAATAACAGCACTAGGGATCTGTGCTTTCCCAGAGATGTCATATCTCATGGTGCTCGTCCTCGGCAGAGCCTGTTTCCGAAAAGACATACGACTGGCTATTCCTCCTACGAGGAAGGAGACAGCCATGAAAGCTGTTGCTGGTCTTCACCTTCCCGTGGTAGCCCACACACAGGAACAACAGCACTAGGGATAAGTGCTTTCCCAGAGATGTCATATCTCATGGTGCTCGTTCACGACAGAGCCTGTTTCCGAAAAGACATACGACTGGCTCCTTCTCCCACAAGGAATGTGCCAGCCCTGAAAGCTGTTGCTGGTCCTGACCTTCCCATAGTAGCCCATACACAGGAACAACAGTACTGGGGATCTGTGCTTTCCCACACATGTCATGTGTCATGGTGCTCAGTCTCGGCAGAGCCTGTTTCCGAAAAGGCAAACGTCTGGCTATTCCTCCTACGAGGAAGGAGACAGCCCTGTAAGCTGTTGCTGGTGTTTACCTTCCCTTGGTGACCTACTCACAGGCACAACAGCACTGGGGATCTGTGCTTTCCCAGAGATGTCATATCTCATGGTGCTCGTTCTCGGCAGAGCCTGTTTCCGAAAAGGCAAACGTCTGGCTATTCCTCCTACGAGGAAGGAGACAGCCCTGAAAGCTGTTGCTGGTCTTCACCTTCCCGTGGTAGCCCACACACAGGAACAACAGCACTAGGGATAAGTGCTTACCCAGAGATGTCATATCTCATGGTGCTCGTTCACGACAGAGCCTGTTTCCGAAAAGACATACGACTGGCTCCTTCTCCCACAAGGAATGTGCCAGCCCTGAAAGCTGTTGCTGGTCCTGACCTTCCCATAGTAGCCCATACACAGGAACAACAGTACTGGGGATCTGTGCTTTCCCACAAATGTCATGTGTCATGGTGCTCGGTCTCGGCAGAGCCTGTTTCCGAAAAGGCAAACGTCTGGCTATTCCTCCTACGAGGAAGGAGACAGCCCTGTAAGCTGTTGCTGGTGTTTACCTTCCCTTGGTGACCTACTCACAGGCACAACAGCACTGGGGATCTGTGCTTTCCCAGAGATGTCATATCTCATGGTGCTCGTTCTCGGCAGAGCCTGTTTCCGAAAAGGCAAACGTCTGGCTATTCCTCCTACGAGGAAGGAGACAGCCCTGAAAGCTGTTGCTGGTCTTCACCTTCCCGTGGTAGCCCACACACAGGAACAACAGCACTAGGGATAAGTGCTTACCCAGAGATGTCATATCTCATGGTGCTCGTTCACGACAGAGCCTGTTTCCGAAAAGACATACGACTGGCTCTTTCTCCCACAAGGAATGTGCCAGCCCTGAAAGCTGTTGCTGGTCCTGACCTGCCCATAGTAGCCCATACACAGGAACAACAGTACTGGGGATCTGTGCTTTCCCACAAATGTCATGTGTCATGGTGCTCGGTCTCGGCAGAGCCTGTTTCCGAAAAGGCAAACGTCTGGCTATTCCTCCTACGAGGAAGGAGACAGCCCTGTAAGCTGTTGCTGGTGTTTACCTTCCCTTGGTGACCTACTCACAGGCACAACAACACTGGGGATCTGTGCTTTCCCAGAGATGTCATATCTCATGGTGCTCGTTCTCGGCAGAGCCTGTTTCCGAAAAGACATACGACCGGCTCCTTCTCCCACAAGGAATGTGCCAGCCCTGAAAGCGGTTGCTGGTCTTCACCTTCCCGTGGTAGCCCACACACAGGAATAACAGCACTAGGGATCTGTGCTTTCCCAGAGATGTCATATCTCATGGTGCTCGTCCTCGGCAGAGCCTGTTTCCGAAAAGGCAAACGTCTGGCTATTCCTGCTACGAGGAAGGAGACAGCCATGAAAGCTGTTGCTGGTCTTCACCTTCCCATGGTAGCCCACACACAGGAACAACAGCACTAGGGATAAGTGCTTTCCCAGAGATGTCATATCTCATGGTGCTCGTCCTCGGCAGAGCCTGTTTCCGAAAAGGCAAACGTCTGGCTATTCCTGCTACGAGGAATGTGCAAGCCCTGAAAGCTGTTGCTGGTCTTCACCTTCCCGTGGTAGCCCACACACAGGAACAACAGCACTAGGGATAAGAGCTTTCCCAGAGATGTCATATGTCATGGTGCTCGTTCTCGGCAGAGCCTGTTTCCGAAAAGACATACGACCGGCTCCTTCTCCCACAAGGAATGTGCCAGCCCTGAAAGCGGTTGCTGGTCTTCACCTTCCCTTGGTAGCCACACACAGGAATAACAGCACTAGGGATCTGTGCTTTCCCAGAGATGTCATATCTCATGGTGCTCGTCCTCGGCAGAGCCTGTTTCCGAAAAGGCAAACGTCTGGCTATTCCTCCTACGAGGAAGGAGACAGCCATGAAAGCTGTTGCTGGTCTTCACCTTCCCGTGGTAGCCCACACACAGGAACAACAGCACTAGGGATAAGTGCTTTCCCAGAGATGTCATATCTCATGGTGCTCGTTCACGACAGAGCCTGTTTCCGAAAAGACATACGACTGGCTCCTTCTCCCACAAGGAATGTGCCAGCCCTGAAAGCTGTTGCTGGTCCTGACCTTCCCATAGTAGCCCATACTCAGGAACAACAGTACTGGGGATCTGTGCTTTCCCACAAATGTCATGTGTCATGGTGCTCGGTCTCGGCAGAGCCTGTTTCCGAAAAGGCAAACGTCTGGCTAATCCTCCTACGAGGAAGGAGACAGCCCTGTAAGCTGTTGCTGGTGTTTACCTTCCCTTGGTGACCTACTCACAATAGCAACAGCACTAGGGATAAGTGCTTTCCCAGAGATGTCATGTCTCATGGTGCTCGGTCTCGGCAGAGCCTGTTTCCGAAAAGGCAAACGACTGGCTCCTTCTCCCACAAGGAATGTGCCAGCCCTGAAAGCGGTTGCTGGTCTTCACCTTCCCTTGGCGTCCTACTCACAGGCACAACAGCACTGGGGATCTGTGCTTTCCCAGAGATGTCATATCTCATGGTGCTCGTTCTCGGCAGAGCCTGTTTCCGATAAGACATACGACCGGCTCCTTCTCCCACAAGGAATGTGCCAGCCCTGAAAGCGGTTGCTGGTCTTCACCTTCCCTTGGCATCCTACTAACAGGAACAACAGCACTGCGGATCTGTGCTTTCCCAGAGATGTCATATCTCATGGTGCTCGTCCTCGGCAGAGCCTGTTTCCGAAAAGGCAAACGTCTGGCTATTCCTGCTACGAGGAATGTGCAAGCCCTGAAAGCTGTTGCTCTTCTTCACCTTCCCGTGGTAGCCCACACACAGGAACAACAGCACTAGGGATAAGTGCTTACCCAGAGATGTCATATCTCATGGTGCTCGTTCTCGGCAGAGCCTGTTTCCGAAAAGACATACGACCGGCTCCTTCTCCCACAAGGAATGTGCCAGCCCTGAAAGCGGTTGCTGGTCTTCACCTTCCCTTGGTAGCCCACACACAGGAATAACAGCACTAGGGATCTGTGCTTTCCCAGAGATGTCATATCTCATGGTGCTCGTCCTCGGCAGAGCCTGTTTCCGAAAAGACATACGACTGGCTATTCCTCCTACGAGGAAGGAGACAGCCCTGAAAGCTGTTGCTGGTCTTCACCTTCCCGTGGTAGCCCACACACAGGAACAACAGCACTAGGGATAAGTGCTTTCCCAGAGATGTCATATCTCATGGTGCTCGTCCTCGGCAGAGCCTGTTTCCGAAAAGACATACGACTGGCTCCTTCTCCCACAAGGAATGTGCCAGCCCTGAAAGCTGTTGCTGGTCCTGACCTTCCCATAGTAGCCCATACACAGGAACAACAGTACTGGGGATCTGTGCTTTCCCACAAATGTCATGTGTCATGGTGCTCGGTCTCGGCAGAGCCTGTTTCCGAAAAGGCAAACGTCTGGCTATTCCTCCTACGAGGAAGGAGACAGCCCTGTAAGCTGTTGCTGGTGTTTACCTTCCCTTGGTGACCTACTCACAGGAATAACAGCACTGGGGATCTGTGCTTTCCCAGAGATGTCATATCTCATGGTGCTCGTTCTCGGCAGAGCCTGTTTCCGAAAAGGCAAACGTCTGGCTATTCCTCCTACGAGGAAGGAGACAGCCCTGAAAGCTGTTGCTGGTCTTCACCTTCCCGTGGTAGCCCACACACAGGAACAACAGCACTAGGGATAAGTGCTTTCCCAGAGATGTCATATCTCATGGTGCTTGTTCTCGGCAGAGCCTGTTTCCGAAAAAGCAAACGTCTGGCTATTCCTTTTACGAGGAATGTGCCAGCCCTGAAAGCTGTTGCTGGTCCTGACCTTCCCGTGGCGACATACTCACAATAGCAACAGCACTAGGGATAAGTGCTTTCCCAGAGATGTCATGTCTCATGGTGCTCGGTCTCGGCAGAGCCTGTTTCCGAAAAGGCAAACGACTGGCTCCTTCTCCCACAAGGAATGTGCCAGCCCTGAAAGCTGTTGCTGGTCTTCACCTTCCCTTGGCATCCTACTCACAGGCACAACAGCACTGGGGATCTGTGCTTTCCCAGAGATGTCATATCTCATGGTGCTCGTTCTCGGCAGAGCCTGTTTCCGAAAAGACATACGACCGGCTCCTTCTCCCACAAGGAATGTGCCAGCCCTGAAAGCGGTTGCTGGTCTTCACCTTCCCTTGGTAGCCCACACACAGGAATAACAGCACTAGGGATCTGTGCTTTCCCAGAGATGTCATATCTCATGGTGCTCGTCCTCGGCAGAGCCTGTTTCCGAAAAGGCAAACGTCTGGCTATTCCTCCTACGAGGAAGGAGACAGCCCTGAAAGCTGTTGCTGGTCTTCACCTTCCCGTGGTAGCCCACACACAGGAACAACAGCACTAGGGATAAGTGCTTTCCCAGAGATGTCATATCTCATGGTGCTCGTCCTCGGCAGAGCCTGTTTCCGAAAAGGCAAACGTCTGGCTATTCCTCCTACGAGGAAGGAGACAGCCCTGAAAGCTGTTGCTGGTCTTCACCTTCCCGTGGTAGCCCACACACAGGAACAACAGCACTAGGGATAAGTGCTTACCCAGAGATGTCATATCTCATGGTGCTCGTTCTCGGCAGAGCCTGTTTCCGAAAAGACATACGACCGGCTCCTTCTCCCACAAGGAATGTGCCAGCCCTGAAAGCGGTTGCTGGTCTTCACCTTCCCTTGGTAGCCCACACACAGGAATAACAGCACTAGGGATCTGTGCTTTCCCAGAGATGTCATATCTCATGGTGCTCGTCCTCGGCAGAGCCTGTTTCCGAAAAGGCAAACGTCTGGCTATTCCTCCTACGAGGAAGGAGACAGCCCTGAAAGCTGTTGCTGGTCTTCACCTTCCCGTGGTAGCCCACACACAGGAACAACAGCACTAGGGATAAGTGCTTTCCCAGAGATGTCATATCTCATGGTGCTCGTTCACGACAGAGCCTGTTTCCGAAAAGACATACGACTGGCTCCTTCTCCCACAAGGAATGTGCCAGCCCTGAAAGCTGTTGCTGGTCCTGACCTTCCCATAGTAGCCCATACACAGGAACAACAGTACTGGGGATCTCTGCTTTCCCACAAATGTCATGTGTCATGGTGCTCGGTCTCGGCAGAGCCTGTTTCCGAAAAGGCAAACGTCTGGCTATTCCTCCTACGAGGAAGGAGACAGCCCTGTAAGCTGTTGCTGGTGTTTACCTTCCCTTGGTGACCTACTCACAGGCACAACAGCACTGGGGATCTGTGCTTTCCCAGAGATGTCATATCTCATGGTGCTCGTTCTCGGCAGAGCCTGTTTCCGAAAAGGCAAACGTCTGGCTATTCCTCCTACGAGGAAGGAGACAGCCCTGAAAGCTGTTGCTGGTCTTCACCTTCCCGTGGTAGCCCACACACAGGAACAACAGCACTAGGGATAAGTGCTTTCCCAGAGATGTCATATCTCATGGTGCTCGTCCTCGGCAGAGCCTGTTTCCGAAAAGGCAAACGTCTGGCTATTCATCCTACGAGGAAGGAGACAGCCCTGAAAGCTGTTGCTGGTCTTCACCTTCCCGTGGTAGCGCACACACAGGAACAACAGCACTAGGGATAAGTGCTTTCCCAGAGATGTCATATCTCATGGTGCTCGTCCTCGGCAGAGCCTGTTTCCGAAAAGGCAAACGTCTGGCTATTCCTGCTACGACGAATGTGCAAGCCCTGAAAGCTGTTGCTGGTCTTCACCTTCCCGTGGTAGCCCACACACAGGAACAACAGCACTAGGGATAAGAGCTTTCCCAGAGATGTCATATGTCATGGTGCTCGTCCTCGGCAGAGCCTGTTTCCGAAAAGACATACGACCGGCTCCTTCTCCCACAAGGAATGTGCCAGCCCTGAAAGCTGTTGCTGGTCTTCACCTTCCCTTGGTAGCCACACACAGGAATAACAGCACTAGGGATCTGTGCTTTCCCAGAGATGTCATATCTCATGGTGCTCGTCCTCGGCAGAGCCTGTTTCCGAAAAGGCAAACGTCTGACTATTCCTGCTACGAGGAAGGAGACAGCCATGAAAGCTGTTGCTGGTCTTCACCTTCCCGTGGTAGCCCACACACAGGAACAACAGCACTAGGGATAAGTGCTTTCCCAGAGATGTCATATCTCATGGTGCTCGTTCACGACAGAGCCTGTTTCCGAAAAGACATACGACTGGCTCCTTCTCCCACAAGGAATGTGCCAGCCCTGAAAGCTGTTGCTGGTCCTGACCTTCCCATAGTAGCCCATACTCAGGAACAACAGTACTGGGGATCTGTGCTTTCCCACAAATGTCATGTGTCATGGTGCTCGGTCTCGGCAGAGCCTGTTTCCGAAAAGGCAAACGTCTGGCTATTCCTCCTACGAGGAAGGAGACAGCCCTGTAAGCTGTTGCTGCTGTTTACCTTCCCTTGGTGACCTACTCACAATAGCAACAGCACTAGAGATAAGTGCTTTCCCAGAGATGTCATGTCTCATGGTGCTCGGTCTCGGCAGAGCCTGTTTCCGAAAAGGCAAACGACTGGCTCCTTCTCCCACAAGGAATGTGCCAGCCCTGAAAGCTGTTGCTGGTCTTCACCTTCCCTTGGCGTCCTACTCACAGGCACAACAGCACTGGGGATCTGTGCTTTCCCAGAGATGTCATATCTCATGGTGCTCGTTGTCGGCAGAGCCTGTTTCCGATAAGACATACGACCGGCTCCTTCTCCCACAAGGAATGTGCCAGCCCTGAAAGCGGTTGCTGGTCTTCACCTTCCCTTGGCATCCTACTAACAGGAACAACAGCACTGCGGATCTGTGCTTTCCCAGAGATGTCATATCTCATGGTGCTCGTCCTCGGCAGAGCCTGTTTCCGAAAAGGCAAACGTCTGGCTATTCCTGCTACGAGGAATGTGCAAGACCTGAAAGCTGTTACTCTTCTTCACCTTCCCGTGGTAGCCCACACACAGGAACAACAGCACTAGGGATAAGTGCTTACCCAGAGATGTCATATCTCATGGTGCTCGTTCTCGGCAGAGCCTGTTTCCGAAAAGACATACGACCGGCTCCTTCTCCCACAAGGAATGTGCCAGCCCTGAAAGCGGTTGCTGGTCTTCACCTTCCCTTGGTAGCCCACACACAGGAATAACAGCACTAGGGATCTGTGCTTTCCCAGAGATGTCATATCTCATGGTGCTCGTCCTCGGCAGAGCCTGTTTCCGAAAAGACATACGACTGGCTATTCCTCCTACGAGGAAGGAGACAGCCATGAAAGCTGTTGCTGGTCTTCACCTTCCCGTGGTAGCCCACACACAGGAACAACAGCACTAGGGATAAGTGCTTTCCCAGAGATGTCATATCTCATGGTGCTCGTTCACGACAGAGCCTGTTTCCGAAAAGACATACGACTGGCTCCTTCTCCCACAAGGAATGTGCCAGCCCTGAAAGCTGTTGCTGGTCCTGACCTTCCCATAGTAGCCCATACACAGGAACAACAGTACTGGGGATCTGTGCTTTCCCACACATGTCATGTGTCATGGTGCTCAGTCTCGGCAGAGCCTGTTTCCGAAAAGGCAAACGTCTGGCTATTCCTCCTACGAGGAAGGAGACAGCCCTGTAAGCTGTTGCTGGTGTTTACCTTCCCTTGGTGACCTACTCACAGGCACAACAGCACTGGGGATCTGTGCTTTCCCAGAGATGTCATATCTCATGGTGCTCGTTCTCGGCAGAGCCTGTTTCCGAAAAGACATACGACCGGCTCCTTCTCCCACAAGGAATGTGCCAGCCCTGAAAGCTGTTGCTGGTCTTCACCTTCCCTTGGTAGCCCACACACAGGAATAACAGCACTAGGGATCTGTGCTTTCCCAGAGATGTCATATCTCATGGTGCTCGTCCTCGGCAGAGCCTGTTTCCGAAAAGGCAAACGTCTGGCTATTCCTCCTACGAGGAAGGAGACAGCCCTGAAAGCTGTTGCTGGTCTTCACCTTCCCGTGGTAGCCCACACACAGGAACAACAGCACTAGGGATAAGTGCTTTCCCAGAGATGTCATATCTCATGGTGCTCGTCCTCGGCAGAGCCTGTTTCCGAAAAGGCAAATGTCTGGCTATTCCTGCTACGAGGAATGTGCAAGCCCTGAAAGCTGTTGCTGGTCTTTACCTTCCCGTGGTAGCCCACACACAGGAATAACAGCACTAGGGATAAGTGCTTACCCAGAGATGTCATATCTCATGGTGCTCGTTCTCGGCAGAGCCTGTTTCCGAAAAGACATACGACCGGCTCCTTCTCCCACAAGGAATGTGCCAGCCCTTTAAGCGGTTGCTGGTCTTCACCTTCCCTTGGTAGCCCACACACAGGAATAACAGCACTAGGGATCTGTGCTTTCCCAGAGATGTCATATCTCATGGTGCTCGTCCTCGGCAGAGCCTGTTTCCGAAAAGACATACGACTGGCTATTCCTCCTACGAGGAAGGAGACAGCCCTGAAAGCTGTTGCTGGTCTTCACCTTCCCGTGGTAGCCCACACACAGGAACAACAGCACTAGGGATAAGTGCTTTCCCAGAGATGTCATATCTCATGGTGCTCGTTCACGACAGAGCCTGTTTCCGAAAAGACATACGACTGGCTCCTTCTCCCACAAGGAATGTGCCAGCCCTGAAAGCTGTTGCTGGTCCTGAGCTTCCCATAGTAGCCCATACACAGGAACAACAGTACTGGGGATCTGTGCTTTCCCACACATGTCATGTGTCATGGTGCTCAGTCTCGGCAGAGCCTGTTTCCGAAAAGGCAAACGTCTGGCTATTCCTCCTACGAGGAAGGAGACAGCCCTGTAAGCTGTTGCTGGTGTTTACCTTCCCTTGGTGACCTACTCACAGGCACAACAGCACTGGGGATCTGTGCTTTCCCAGAGATGTCATATCTCATGGTGCTCGTTCTCGGCAGAGCCTGTTTCCGAAAAGGCAAACGTCTGGCTATTCCTCCTACGAGGAAGGAGACAGCCCTGAAAGCTGTTGCTGGTCTTCACCTTCCCGTGGTAGCCCACACACAGGAACAACAGCACTAGGGATAAGTGCTTACCCAGAGATGTCATATCTCATGGTGCTCGTTCACGACAGAGCCTGTTTCCGAAAAGACATACGACTGGCTCCTTCTCCCACAAGGAATGTGCCAGCCCTGAAAGCTGTTGCTGGTCCTGACCTTCCCATAGTAGCCCATACACAGGAACAACAGTACTGGGGATCTGTGCTTTCCCACAAATGTCATGTGTCATGGTGCTCGGTCTCGGCAGAGCCTGTTTCCGAAAAGGCAAACGTCTGGCTATTCCTCCTACGAGGAAGGAGACAGCCCTGAAAGCTGTTGCTGGTGTTTACCTTCCCTTGGTGACCTACTCACAGGCACAACAGCACTGGGGATCTGTGCTTTCCCAGAGATGTCATATCTCATGGTGCTCGTTCTCGGCAGAGCCTGTTTCCGAAAAGGCAAACGTCTGGCTATTCCTCCTACGAGGAAGGAGACAGCCCTGAAAGCTGTTGCTGGTCTTCACCTTCCCGTGGTAGCCCACACACAGGAACAACAGCACTAGGGATAAGTGCTTTCCCAGAGATGTCATATCTCATGGTGCTCGTTCACGACAGAGCCTGTTTCCGAAAAGACATACGACTGGCTCTTTCTCCCACAAGGAATGTGCCAGCCCTGAAAGCTGTTGCTGGTCCTGACCTTCCCATAGTAGCCCATACACAGGAACAACAGTACTGGGGATCTGTGCTTTCCCACAAATGTCATGTGTCATGGTGCTCGGTCTCGGCAGAGCCTGTTTCCGAAAAGGCAAACGTCTGGCTATTCCTCCTACGAGGAAGGAGACAGCCCTGTAAGCTGTTGCTGGTGTTTACCTTCCCTTGGTGACCTACTCACAGGCACAACAACACTGGGGATCTGTGCTTTCCCAGAGATGTCATATCTCATGGTGCTCGTTCTCGGCAGAGCCTGTTTCCGAAAAGACATACGACCGGCTCCTTCTCCCACAAGGAATGTGCCAGCCCTGAAAGCTGTTGCTGGTCTTCACCTTCCCATGGTAGCCCACACACAGGAACAACAGCACTAGGGATAAGTGCTTTCCCAGAGATGTCATATCTCATGGTGCTCGTCCTCGGCAGAGCCTGTTTCCGAAAAGGCAAACGTCTGGCTATTCATCCTACGAGGAAGGAGACAGCCCTGAAAGCTGTTGCTGGTCTTCACCTTCCCGTGGTAGCGCACACACAGGAACAACAGCACTAGGGATAAGTGCTTTCCCAGAGATGTCATATCTCATGGTGCTCGTCCTCGGCAGAGCCTGTTTCCGAAAAGGCAAACGTCTGGCTATTCCTGCTACGAGGAATGTGCAAGCCCTGAAAGCTGTTGCTGGTCTTCACCTTCCCGTGGTAGCCCACACACAGGAACAACAGCACTAGGGATAAGAGCTTTCCCAGAGATGTCATATGTCATGGTGCTCGTTCTCGGCAGAGCCTGTTTCCGAAAAGACATACGACCGGCTCCTTCTCCCACAAGGAATGTGCCAGCCCTGAAAGCGGTTGCTGGTCTTCACCTTCCCTTGGTAGCCACACACAGGAATAACAGCACTAGGGATCTGTGCTTTCCCAGAGATGTCATATCTCATGGTGCTCGTCCTCGGCAGAGCCTGTTTCCGAAAAGGCAAACGTCTGGCTATTCATCCTACGAGGAAGGAGACAGCCCTGAAAGCTGTTGCTGGTCTTCACCTTCCCGTGGTAGCGCACACACAGGAACAACAGCACTAGGGATAAGTGCTTTCCCAGAGATGTCATATCTCATGGTGCTCGTCCTCGGCAGAGCCTGTTTCCGAAAAGGCAAACGTCTGGCTATTCCTGCTACGAGGAATGTGCAAGCCCTGAAAGCTGTTGCTGGTCTTCACCTTCCCGTGGTAGCCCACACACAGGAACAACAGCACTAGGGATAAGAGCTTTCCCAGAGATGTCATATGTCATGGTGCTCGTTCTCGGCAGAGCCTGTTTCCGAAAAGACATACGACCGGCTCCTTCTCCCACAAGGAATGTGCCAGCCCTGAAAGCGGTTGCTGGTCTTCACCTTCCCTTGGTAGCCACACACAGGAATAACAGCACTAGGGATCTGTGCTTTCCCAGAGATGTCATATCTCATGGTGCTCGTCCTCGGCAGAGCCTGTTTCCGAAAAGGCAAACGTCTGGCTATTCCTCCTACGAGGAAGGAGACAGCCATGAAAGCTGTTGCTGGTCTTCACCTTCCCGTGGTAGCCCACACACAGGAACAACAGCACTAGGGATAAGTGCTTTCCCAGAGATTTCATATCTCATGGTGCTCGTTCACGACAGAGCCTGTTTCCGAAAAGACATACGACTGGCTCCTTCTCCCACAAGGAATGTGCCAGCCCTGAAAGCTGTTGCTGGTCCTGACCTTCCCATAGTAGCCCATACTCAGGAACAACAGTACTGGGGATCTGTGCTTTCCCACAAATGTCATGTGTCATGGTGCTCGGTCTCGGCAGAGCCTGTTTCCGAAAAGGCAAACGTCTGGCTAATCCTCCTACGAGGAAGGAGACAGCCCTGTAAGCTGTTGCTGGTGTTTACCTTCCCTTGGTGACCTACTCACAATAGCAACAGCACTAGGGATAAGTGCTTTCCCAGAGATGTCATGTCTCATGGTGCTCGGTCTCGGCAGAGCCTGTTTCCGAAAAGGCAAACGACTGGCTCCTTCTCCCACAAGGAATGTGCCAGCCCTGAAAGCTGTTGCTGGTCTTCACCTTCCCTTGGCGTCCTATTCACAGGCACAACAGCACTAGGGATCTGTGCTTTCCCAGAGATGTCATATCTCATGGTGCTCGTTCTCGGCAGAGCCTGTTTCCGATAAGACATACGACCGGCTCCTTCTCCCACAAGGAATGTGCCAGCCCTGAAAGCGGTTGCTGGTCTTCACCTTCCCTTGGCATCCTACTAACAGGAACAACAGCACTGCGTATCTGTGCTTTCCCAGAGATGTCATATCTCATGGTGCTCGTCCTCGGCAGAGCCTGTTTCCGAAAAGGCAAACGTCTGGCTATTCCTGCTACGAGGAATGTGCAAGCCCTGAAAGCTGTTGCTCTTCTTCACCTTCCCGTGGTAGCCCACACACAGGAACAACAGCACTAGGGATAAGTGCTTACCCAGAGATGTCATATCTCATGGTGCTCGTTCTCGGCAGAGCCTGTTTCCGAAAAGACATACGACCGGCTCCTTCTCCCACAAGGAATGTGCCAGCCCTGAAAGCGGTTGCTGGTCTTCACCTTCCCTTGGTAGCCCACACACAGGAATAACAGCACTAGGGATAAGTGCTTACCCAGAGATGTCATATCTCATGGTGCTCGTCCTCGGCAGAGCCTGTTTCCGAAAAGACATACGACTGGCTATTCCTCCTACGAGGAAGGAGACAGCCCTGAAAGCTGTTGCTGGTCTTCACCTTCCCGTGGTAGCCCACACACAGGAACAACAGCACTAGGGATAAGTGCTTTCCCAGAGATGTCATATCTCATGGTGCTCGTCCTCGGCAGAGCCTGTTTCCGAAAAGACATACGACTGGCTCCTTCTCCCACAAGGAATGTGCCAGCCCTGAAAGCTGTTGCTGGTCCTGACCTTCCCATAGTAGCCCATACACAGGAACAACAGTACTGGGGATCTGTGCTTTCCCACAAATGTCATGTGTCATGGTGCTCGGTCTCGGCAGAGCCTGTTTCCGAAAAGGCAAACGTCTGGCTATTCCTCCTACGAGGAAGGAGACAGCCCTGTAAGCTGTTGCTGGTGTTTACCTTCCCTTGGTGACCTACTCACAGGAATAACAGCACTAGGGATCTGTGCTTTCCCAGAGATGTCATATCTCATGGTGCTCGTTCTCGGCAGAGCCTGTTTCCGAAAAGGCAAACGTCTGGCTATTCCTCCTACGAGGAAGGAGACAGCCCTGAAAGCTGTTGCTGGTCTTCACCTTCCCGTGGTAGCCCACACACAGGAACAACAGCACTAGGGATAAGTGCTTTCCCAGAGATGTCATATCTCATGGTGCTTGTTCTCGGCAGAGCCTGTTTCCGAAAAAGCAAACGTCTGGCTATTCCTTTTACGAGGAATGTGCCAGCCCTGAAAGCTGTTGCTGGTCCTGACCTTCCCGTGGCGACATACTCACAATAGCAACAGCACTAGGGATAAGTGCTTTCCCAGAGATGTCATGTCTCATGGTGCTCGGTCTCGGCAGAGCCTGTTTCCGAAAAGGCAAACGACTGGCTCCTTCTCCCACAAGGAATGTGCCAGCACCGAAAGCGGTTGCTGGTCTTCACCTTCCCTTGGCATCCTACTCACAGGCACAACAGCACTGGGGATCTGTGCTTTCCCAGAGATGTCATATCTCATGGTGCTCGTTCTCGGCAGAGCCTGTTTCCGAAAAGGCAAACGTCTGGCTATTCCTCCTACGAGGAAGGAGACAGCCCTGAAAGCTGTTGCTGGTCTTCACCTTCCCGTGGTAGCCCACACACAGGAACAACAGCACTAGGGATAAGTGCTTTCCCAGAGATGTCATATCTCATGGTGCTCGTTCACGACAGAGCCTGTTTCCGAAAAGACATACGACTGGCTCCTTCTCCCACAAGGAATGTGCCAGCCCTGAAAGCTGTTGCTGGTCCTGACCTTCCCATAGTAGCCCATACACAGGAACAACAGTACTGGGGATCTGTGCTTTCCCACACATGTCATGTGTCATGGTGCTCAGTCTCGGCAGAGCCTGTTTCCGAAAAGGCAAACGTCTGGCTATTCCTCCTACGAGGAAGGAGACAGCCCTGTAAGCTGTTGCTGGTGTTTACCTTCCCTTGGTGACCTACTCACAGGCACAACAGCACTGGGGATCTGTGCTTTCCCAGAGATGTCATATCTCATGGTGCTCGTTCTCGGCAGAGCCTGTTTCCGAAAAGGCAAACGTCTGGCTATTCCTCCTACGAGGAAGGAGACAGCCCTGAAAGCTGTTGCTGGTCTTCACCTTCCCGTGGTAGCCCACACACAGGAACAACAGCACTAGGGATAAGTGCTTACCCAGAGATGTCATATCTCATGGTGCTCGTTCACGACAGAGCCTGTTTCCGAAAAGACATACGACTGGCTCCTTCTCCCACAAGGAATGTGCCAGCCCTGAAAGCTGTTGCTGGTCTTCACCTTCCCATAGTAGCCCATACACAGGAACAACAGTACTGGGGATCTGTGCTTTCCCACAAATGTCATGTGTCATGGTGCTCGGTCTCGGCAGAGCCTGTTTCCGAAAAGGCAAACGTCTGGCTATTCCTCCTACGAGGAAGGAGACAGCCCTGAAAGCTGTTGCTGGTGTTTACCTTCCCTTGGTGACCTACTCACAGGCACAACAGCACTGGGGATCTGTGCTTTCCCAGAGATGTCATATCTCATGGTGCTCGTTCTCGGCAGAGCCTGTTTCCGAAAAGGCAAACGTCTGGCTATTCCTCCTACGAGGAAGGAGACAGCCCTGAAAGCTGTTGCTGGTCTTCACCTTCCCGTGGTAGCCCACACACAGGAACAACAGCACTAGGGATAAGTGCTTACCCAGAGATGTCATATCTCATGGTGCTCGTTCACGACAGAGCCTGTTTCCGAAAAGACATACGACTGGCTCTTTCTCCCACAAGGAATGTGCCAGCCCTGAAAGCTGTTGCTGGTCCTGACCTTCCCATAGTAGCCCATACTCAGGAACAACAGTACTGGGGATCTGTGCTTTCCCACAAATGTCATGTGTCATGGTGCTCGGTCTCGGCAGAGCCTGTTTCCGAAAAGGCAAACGTCTGGCTATTCCTCCTACGAGGAAGGAGACAGCCCTGAAAGCTGTTGCTGGTGTTTACCTTCCCTTGGTGACCTACTCACAGGCACAACAACACTGGGGATCTGTGCTTTCCCAGAGATGTCATATCTCATGGTGCTCGTTCTCGGCAGAGCCTGTTTCCGAAAAGACATACGACCGGCTCCTTCTCCCACAAGGAATGTGCCAGCCCTGAAAGCGGTTGCTGGTCTTCACCTTCCCGTGGTAGCCCACACACAGGAATAACAGCACTAGGGATCTGTGCTTTCCCAGAGATGTCATATCTCATGGTGCTCGTCCTCGGCAGAGCCTGTTTCCGAAAAGGCAAACGTCTGGCTATTCCTGCTACGAGGAAGGAGACAGCCCTGAAAGCTGTTGCTGGTCTTCACCTTCCCATGGTAGCCCACACACAGGAACAACAGCACTAGGGATAAGTGCTTTCCCAGAGATGTCATATCTCATGGTGCTCGTCCTCGGCAGAGCCTGTTTCCGAAAAGGCAAACGTCTGGCTATTCATCCTACGTGATGGAGACAGCCCTGAAAGCTGTTGCTGGTCTTCACCTTCCCGTGGTAGCGCACACACAGGAACAACAGCACTAGGGATAAGTGCTTTCCCAGAGATGTCATATCTCATGGTGCTCGTCCTCGGCAGAGCCTGTTTCCGAAAAGGCAAACGACTGGCTCCAACTCCCACAAGGAATGTGCCAGCCCTGAAAGCTGTTGCTGGTCTTCACCTTCCCTTGGCATCCTACTAACAGGAACAACAGCACTGCGGATCTGTGCTTTCCCAGAGATGTCATATCTCATGGTGCTCGTCCTCGGCAGAGCCTGTTTCCGAAAAGGCAAACGTCTGGCTATTCCTGCTACGAGGAATGTGCAAGCCCTGAAAGCTGTTGCTCTTCTTCACCTTCCCGTGGTAACCCACACACAGGAACAACAGCACTAGGGATAAGTGCTTACCCAGAGATGTCATATCTCATGGTGCTCGTTCTCGGCAGAGCCTGTTTCCGAAAAGACATACGACCGGCTCCTTCTCCCACAAGGAATGTGCCAGCCCTGAAAGCGGTTGCTGGTCTTCACCTTCCCTTGGTAGCCCACACACAGGAATAACAGCACTAGGGATCTGTGCTTTCCCAGAGATGTCATATCTCATGGTGCTCGTCCTCGGCAGAGCCTGTTTCCGAAAAGGCAAACGTCTGGCTATTCCTCCTACGAGGAAGGAGACAGCCCTGAAAGCTGTTGCTGGTCTTCACCTTCCCGTGGTAGCCCACACACAGGAACAACAGCACTAGGGATAAGTGCTTTCCCAGAGATGTCATATCTCATGGTGCTCGTTCACGACAGAGCCTGTTTCCGAAAAGACATACGACTGGCTCCTTCTCCCACAAGGAATGTGCAAGCCCTGAAAGCTGTTGCTGGTCCTGACCTTCCCATAGTAGCCCATACACAGGAACAACAGTACTGGGGATCTGTGCTTTCCCACAAATGTCATGTGTCATGGTGCTCGGTCTCGGCAGAGCCTGTTTCCGAAAAGGCAAACGTCTGGCTATTCCTCCTACGAGGAAGGAGACAGCCCTGTAAGCTGTTGCTGGTGTTTACCTTCCCTTGGTGACCTACTCACAGGCACAACAGCACTGGGGATCTGTGCTTTCCCAGAGATGTCATATCTCATGGTGCTCGTTCTCGGCAGAGCCTGTTTCCGAAAAGGCAAACGTCTGGCTATTCCTCCTACGAGGAAGGAGACAGCCCTGAAAGCTGTTGCTGGTCTTCACCTTCCCGTGGTAGCCCACACACAGGAACAACAGCACTAGGGATAAGTGCTTTCCCAGAGATGTCATATCTCATGGTGCTCGTCCTCGGCAGAGCCTGTTTCCGAAAAGGCAAACGTCTGGCTATTCATCCTACGAGGAAGGAGACAGCCCTGAAAGCTGTTGCTGGTCCTGACCTTCCCATAGTAGCCCATACACAGGAACAACAGTACTGGGGATCTGTGCTTTCCCACAAATGTCATGTGTCATGGTGCTCGGTCTCGGCAGAGCCTGTTTCCGAAAAGGCAAACGTCTGGCTATTCCTCCTACGAGGAAGGAGACAGCCCTGTAAGCTGTTGCTGGTGTTTACCTTCCCTTGGTGACCTACTCACAGGCACAACAACACTGGGGATCTGTGCTTTCCCAGAGATGTCATATCTCATGGTGCTCGTTCTCGGCAGAGCCTGTTTCCGAAAAGACATACGACCGGCTCCTTCTCCCACAAGGAATGTGCCAGCCCTGAAAGCGGTTGCTGGTCTTCACCTTCCCGTGGTAGCCCACACACAGGAATAACAGCACTAGGGATCTGTGCTTTCCCAGAGATGTCATATCTCATGGTGCTCGTCCTCGGCAGAGCCTGTTTCCGAAAAGGCAAACGTCTGGCTATTCCTGCTACGAGGAAGGAGACAGCCATGAAAGCTGTTGCTGGTCTTCACCTTCCCGTGGTAGCCCACACACAGGAACAACAGCACTAGGGATAAGTGCTTTCCCAGAGATGTCATATCTCATGGTGCTCGTCCTCGGCAGAGCCTGTTTCCGAAAAGGCAAACGTCTGGCTATTCATCCTACGAGGAAGGAGACAGCCCTGAAAGCTGTTGCTGGTCTTCACCTTCCCGTGGTAGCCCACACACAGGAACAACAGCACTAGGGATAAGAGCTTTCCCAGAGATGTCATATGTCATGGTGCTCGTTCTCGGCAGAGCCTGTTTCCGAAAAGACATACGACCGGCTCCTTCTCCCACAAGGAATGTGCCAGCCCTGAAAGCGGTTGCTGGTCTTCACCTTCCCTTGGTAGCCACACACAGGAATAACAGCACTAGGGATCTGTGCTTTCCCAGAGATGTCATATCTCATGGTGCTCGTCCTCGGCAGAGCCTGTTTCCGAAAAGGCAAACGTCTGGCTATTCCTCCTACGAGGAAGGAGACAGCCATGAAAGCTGTTGCTGGTCTTCACCTTCCCGTGGTAGCCCACACACAGGAACAACAGCACTAGGGATAAGTGCTTTCCCAGAGATGTCATATCTCATGGTGCTCGTTCACGACAGAGCCTGTTTCCGAAAAGACATACGACTGGCTCCTTCTCCCACAAGGAATGTGCCAGCCCTGAAAGCTGTTGCTGGTCCTGACCTTCCCATAGTAGCCCATACTCAGGAACAACAGTACTGGGGATCTGTGCTTTCCCACAAATGTCATGTGTCATGGTGCTCGGTCTCGGCAGAGCCTGTTTCCGAAAAGGCAAACGTCTGGCTATTCCTCCTACGAGGAAGGAGACAGCCCTGTAAGCTGTTGCTGCTGTTTACCTTCCCTTGGTGACCTACTCACAATAGCAACAGCACTAGGGATAAGTGCTTTCCCAGAGATGTCATGTCTCATGGTGCTCGGTCTCGGCAGAGCCTGTTTCCGAAAAGACATACGACCGGCTCCTTCTCCCACAAGGAATGTGCCAGCCCTGAAAGCTGTTGCTGGTCTTCACCTTCCCTTGGTAGCCCACACACAGGAATAACAGCACTAGGGATCTGTGCTTTCCCAGAGATGTCATATCTCATGGTGCTCGTCCTCGGCAGAGCCTGTTTCCGAAAAGGCAAACGTCTGGCTATTCCTCCTACGAGGAAGGAGACAGCCCTGAAAGCTGTTGCTGGTCTTCACCTTCCCATGGTAGCCCACACACAGGAACAACAGCACTAGGGATAAGTGCTTTCCCAGAGATGTCATATCTCATGGTGCTCGTCCTCGGCAGAGCCTGTTTCCGAAAAGGCAAACGTCTGGCTATTCATCCTACGAGGAAGGAGACAGCCCTGAAAGCTGTTGCTGGTCTTCACCTTCCCGTGGTAGCCCACACACAGGAACAACAGCACTAGGGATAAGTGCTTACCCAGAGATGTCATATCTCATGGTGCTCGTTCACGACAGAGCCTGATTCCGAAAAGGCAAACGACTGGCTCCAACTCCCACAATGAATGTGCCAGCCCTGAAAGCTGTTGCTGGTCTTCACCTTCCCTTGGCATCCTACTAACAGGAACAACAGCACTGCGGATCTGTGCTTTCCCAGAGATGTCATATCTCATGGTGCTCGTCCTCGGCAGAGCCTGTTTCCGAAAAGGCAAACGTCTGGCTATTCCTGCTACGAGGAATGTGCAAGCCCTGAAAGCTGTTGCTCTTCTTCACCTTCCCGTGGTAGCCCACACACAGGAACAACAGCACTAGGGATAAGTGCTTACCCAGAGATGTCATATCTCATGGTGCTCGTTCTCGGCAGAGCCTGTTTCCGAAAAGACATACGACCGGCTCCTTCTCCCACAAGGAATGTGCCAGCCCTGAAAGCGGTTGCTGGTCTTCACCTTCCCTTGGTAGCCCACACACAGGAATAACAGCACTAGGGATCTGTGCTTTCCCAGAGATGTCATATCTCATGGTGCTCGTCCTCGGCAGAGCCTGTTTCCGAAAAGACATACGAGTGGCTATTCCTCCTACGAGGAAGGAGACAGCCCTGAAAGCTGTTGCTGGTCTTCACCTTCCCGTGGTAGCCCACACACAGGAACAACAGCACTAGGGATAAGTGCTTTCCCAGAGATGTCATATCTCATGGTGCTCATTCTCGGCAGAGCCTGTTTCCGAAAAGGCAAACGTCTGGCTATTCCTCCTACGAGGAAGGAGACAGCCCTGAAAGCTGTTGCTGGTCTTCACCTTCCCGTGGTAGCCCACACACAGGAACAACAGCACTAGGGATAAGTGCTTACCCAGAGATGTCATATCTCATGGTGCTCGTTCTCGGCAGAGCCTGTTTCCGAAAAGACATACGACCGGCTCCTTCTCCCACAAGGAATGTGCCAGCCCTGAAAGCGGTTGCTGGTCTTCACCTTCCCTTGGTAGCCCACACACAGGAATAACAGCACTAGGGATCTGTGCTTTCCCAGAGATGTCATATCTCATGGTGCTCGTCCTCGGCAGAGCCTGTTTCCGAAAAGGCAAACGTCTGGCTATTCCTCCTACGAGGAAGGAGACAGCCCTGAAAGCTGTTGCTGGTCTTCACCTTCCCGTGGTAGCCCACACACAGGAACAACAGCACTAGGGATAAGTGCTTTCCCAGAGATGTCATATCTCATGGTGCTCGTTCACGACAGAGCCTGTTTCCGAAAAGACATACGACTGGCTCCTTCTCCCACAAGGAATGTGCCAGCCCTGAAAGCTGTTGCTGGTCCTGACCTTCCCATAGTAGCCCATACACAGGAACAACAGTACTGGGGATCTGTGCTTTCCCACAAATGTCATGTGTCATGGTGCTCGGTCTCGGCAGAGCCTGTTTCCGAAAAGGCAAACGTCTGGCTATTCCTCCTACGAGGAAGGAGACAGCCCTGTAAGCTGTTGCTGGTGTTTACCTTCCCTTGGTGACCTACTCACAGGCACAACAGCACTGGGGATCTGTGCTTTCCCAGAGATGTCATATCTCATGGTGCTCGTTCTCGGCAGAGCCTGTTTCCGAAAAGGCAAACGTCTGGCTATTCCTCCTACGAGGAAGGAGACAGCCCTGAAAGCTGTTGCTGGTCTTCACCTTCCCGTGGTAGCCCACACACAGGAACAACAGCACTAGGGATAAGTGCTTTCCCAGAGATGTCATATCTCATGGTGCTCGTTCTCGGCAGAGCCTGTTTCCGAAAAGGCAAACGTCTGGCTATTCCTCCTACGAGGAAGGAGACAGCCCTGAAAGCTGTTGCTGGTCTTCACCTTCCCGTGGTAGCCCACACACAGGAACAACAGCACTAGGGATAAGTGCTTACCCAGAGATGTCATATCTCATGGTGCTCGTTCTCGGCAGAGCCTGTTTCCGAAAAGACATACGACCGGCTCCTTCTCCCACAAGGAATGTGCCAGCCCTGAAAGCGGTTGCTGGTCTTCACCTTCCCTTGGTAGCCCACACACAGGAATAACAGCACTAGGGATCTGTGCTTTCCCAGAGATGTCATATCTCATGGTGCTCATCCTCGGCAGAGCCTGTTTCCGAAAAGGCAAACGTCTGGCTATTCCTCCTACGAGGAAGGAGACAGCCCTGAAAGCTGTTGCTGGTCTTCACCTTCCCGTGGTAGCCCACACACAGGAACAACAGCACTAGGGATAAGTGCTTTCCCAGAGATGTCATATCTCATGGTGCTCGTTCACGACAGAGCCTGTTTCCGAAAAGACATACGACTGGCTCCTTCTCCCACAAGGAATGTGCCAGCCCTGAAAGCTGTTGCTGGTCCTGACCTTCCCATAGTAGCCCATACACAGGAACAACAGTACTGGGGATCTGTGCTTTCCCACAAATGTCATGTGTCATGGTGCTCGGTCTCGGCAGAGCCTGTTTCCGAAAAGGCAAACGTCTGGCTATTCCTCCTACGAGGAAGGAGACAGCCCTGTAAGCTGTTGCTGGTGTTTACCTTCCCTTGGTGACCTACTCACAGGCACAACAGCACTGGGGATCTGTGCTTTCCCAGAGATGTCATATCTCATGGTGCTCGTTCTCGGCAGAGCCTGTTTCCGAAAAGACATACGACCAGCTCCTTCTCCCACAAGGAATGTGACAGCCCTGAAAGCGGTTGCTGGTCTTCACCTTCCCGTGGTAGCCCACACACAGGAATAACAGCACTAGGGATAAGTGCTTTCCCAGAGATGTCATATCTCATGGTGCTCGTCCTCGGCAGAGCCTGTTTCCGAAAAGGCAAACGTCTGGCTATTCCTCCTACGAGGAAGGAGACAGCCCTGAAAGCTGTTGCTGGTCTTCACCTTCCCGTGGTAGCGCACACACAGGAACAACAGCACTAGGGATAAGTGCTTTCCCAGAGATGTCATATCTCATGGTGCTCGTCCTCGGCAGAGCCTGTTTCCGAAAAGGCAAACGTCTGGCTATTCCTGCTACGAGGAATGTGCAAGCCCTGAAAGCTGTTGCTGGTCTTCACCTTCCCGTGGTAGCCCACACACAGGAATAACAGCACTAGGGATCTGTGCTTTCCCAGAGATGTCATATCTCATGGTGCTCGTCCTCGGCAGAGCCTGTTTCCGAAAAGACATACGACTGGCTCCTTCTCCCACAAGGAATGTGCCAGCCCTGAAAGCTGTTGCTGGTCCTGACCTTCCCATAGTAGCCCATACTCAGGAACAACAGTACTGGGGATCTGTGCTTTCCCACAAATGTCATGTGTCATGGTGCTCGGTCTCGGCAGAGCCTGTTTCCGAAAAGGCAAACGTCTGGCTATTCCTCCTACGAGGAAGGAGACAGCCCTGTAAGCTGTTGCTGGTGTTTACCTTCCCTTGGTGACCTACTCACAGGCACAACAGCACTGGGGATCTGTGCTTTCCCAGAGATGTCATATCTCATGGTGCTCGTTCTCGGCAGAGCCTGTTTCCGAAAAGACATACGACCGGCTCCTTCTCCCACAAGGAATGTGCCAGCCCTGAAAGCTGTTGCTGGTCTTCACCTTCCCTTGGTAGCCCACACACAGGAATAACAGCACTAGGGATCTGTGCTTTCCCAGAGATGTCATATCTCATGGTGCTCGTCCTCGGCAGAGCCTGTTTCCGAAAAGGCATACGTCTGGCTATTCCTCCTACGAGGAAGGAGACAGCCCTGAAAGCTGTTGCTGGTCTTCACCTTCCCATGGTAGCCCACACACAGGAACAACAGCACTAGGGATAAGTGCTTTCCCAGAGATGTCATATCTCATGGTGCTCGTCCTCGGCAGAGCCTGTTTCCGAAAAGGCAAACGTCTGGCTATTCCTGCTACGAGGAAGGAGACAGCCCTGAAAGCTGTTGCTGGTCTTCACCTTCCCGTGGTAGCCCACACACAGGAACAACAGCACTAGGGATAAGTGCTTACCCAGAGATGTCATATCTCATGGTGCTCGTTCACGACAGAGCCTGATTCCGAAAAGGCAAACGACTGGCTCCAACTCCCACAATGAATGTGCCAGCCCTGAAAGCTGTTGCTGGTCTTCACCTTCCCTTGGCATCCTACTAACAGGAACAACAGCACTGCGGATCTGTGCTTTCCCAGAGATGTCATATCTCATGGTGCTCGTCCTCGGCAGAGCCTGTTTCCGAAAAGACATACGACTGGCTATTCCTGCTACGAGGAAGGAGACAGCCCTGAAAGCTGTTGCTGGTCTTCACCTTCCCGTGGTAGCCCACACACAGGAACAACAGCACTAGGGATAAGTGCTTTCCCAGAGATGTCATATCTCATGGTGCTCGTTCACGACAGAGCCTGTTTCCGAAAAGACATACGACTGGCTCCTTCTCCCACAAGGAATGTGCCAGCCCTGAAAGCTGTTGCTGGTCCTGACCTTCCCATAGTAGCCCATACACAGGAACAACAGTACTGGGGATCTGTGCTTTCCCACAAATGTCATGTGTCATGGTGCTCGGTCTCGGCAGAGCCTGTTTCCGAAAAGGCAAACGTCTGGCTATTCCTCCTACGAGGAAGGAGACAGCCCTGTAAGCTGTTGCTGGTGTTTACCTTCCCTTGGTGACCTACTCACAGGCACAACAGCACTGGGGATCTGTGCTTTCCCAGAGATGTCATATCTCATGGTGCTCGTTCTCGGCAGAGCCTGTTTCCGAAAAGGCAAACGTCTGGCTATTCCTCCTACGAGGAAGGAGACAGCCCTGAAAGCTGTTGCTGGTCTTCACCTTCCCGTGGTAGCCCACACACAGGAACAACAGCACTAGGGATAAGTGCTTTCCCAGAGATGTCATATGTCATGGTGCTCGTTCTCGGCAGAGCCTGTTTCCGAAAAGACATACGACCGGCTCCTTCTCCCACAAGGAATGTGCCAGCCCTGAAAGCGGTTGCTGGTCTTCACCTTCCCTTGGTAGCCACACACAGGAATAACAGCACTAGGGATCTGTGCTTTCCCAGAGATGTCATATCTCATGGTGCTCGTCCTCGGCAGAGCCTGTTTCCGAAAAGGCAAACGTCTGGCTATTCCTCCTACGAGGAAGGAGACAGCCCTGAAAGCTGTTGCTGGTCTTCACCTTCCCGTGGTAGCCCACACACAGGAACAACAGCACTAGGGATAAGTGCTTTCCCAGAGATGTCATATCTCATGGTGCTCGTTCACGACAGAGCCTGTTTCCGAAAAGACATACGACTGGCTCCTTCTCCCACAAGGAATGTGCCAGCCCTGAAAGCTGTTGCTGGTCCTGACCTTCCCATAGTAGCCCATACACAGGAACAACAGTACTGGGGATCTGTGCTTTCCCACAAATGTCATGTGTCATGGTGCTCGGTCTCGGCAGAGCCTGTTTCCGAAAAGGCAAACGTCTGGCTATTCCTCCTACGAGGAAGGAGACAGCCCTGTAAGCTGTTGCTGGTGTTTACCTTCCCTTGGTGACCTACTCACAGGCACAACAGCACTGGGGATCTGTGCTTTCCCAGAGATGTCATATCTCATGGTGCTCGTTCTCGGCAGAGCCTGTTTCCGAAAAGGCAAACGTCTGGCTATTCCTCCTACGAGGAAGGAGACAGCCCTGAAAGCTGTTGCTGGTCTTCACCTTCCCGTGGTAGCCCACACACAGGAACAACAGCACTAGGGATAAGTGCTTTCCCAGAGATGTCATATCTCATGGTGCTCGTCCTCGGCAGAGCCTGTTTCCGAAAAGGCAAACGTCTGGCTATTCATCCTACGAGGAAGGAGACAGCCCTGAAAGCTGTTGCTGGTCTTCACCTTCCCGTGGTAGCCCACACACAGGAACAACAGCACTAGGGATAAGTGCTTACCCAGAGATGTCATATCTCATGGTGCTCGTTCACGACAGAGCCTGATTCCGAAAAGGCAAACGACTGGCTCCAACTCCCACAATGAATGTGCCAGCCCTGAAAGCTGTTGCTGGTCTTCACCTTCCCTTGGCATCCTACTAACAGGAACAACAGCACTAGGGATCTGTGCTTTCCCAGAGATGTCATATCTCATGGTGCTCGTCCTCGGCAGAGCCTGTTTCCGAAAAGGCAAACGTCTGGCTATTCCTCCTACGAGGAAGGAGACAGCCCTGAAAGCTGTTGCTGGTCTTCACCTTCCCGTGGTAGCCCACACACAGGAACAACAGCACTAGGGATAAGTGCTTTCCCAGAGATGTCATATCTCATGGTGCTCGTTCATGACAGAGCCTGTTTCCGAAAAGACATACGACTGGCTCCTTCTCCCACAAGGAATGTGCCAGCCCTGAAAGCTGTTGCTGGTCCTGACCTTCCCATAGTAGCCCATACACAGGAACAACAGTACTGGGGATCTGTGCTTTCCCACAAATGTCATGTGTCATGGTGCTCGGTCTCGGCAGAGCCTGTTTCCGAAAAGGCAAACGTCTGGCTATTCCTCCTACGAGGAAGGAGACAGCCCTGAAAGCTGTTGCTGGTCTTCACCTTCCCTTGGTGACCTACTCACAGGCACAACAGCACTGGGGATCTGTGCTTTCCCAGAGATGTCATATCTCATGGTGCTCGTTCTCGGCAGAGCCTGTTTCCGAAAAGACTTACGACCGGCTCCTTCTCCCACAAGGAATGTGCCAGCCCTGAAAGCGGTTGCTGGTCTTCACCTTCCCTTGGTAGCCCAACCACAGGAATAACAGCACTAGGGATCTGTGCTTTCCCAGAGATGTCATATCTCATGGTGCTCGTCCTCGGCAGAGCCTGTTTCCGAAAAGGCAAACGTCTGGCTATTCCTCCTACGAGGAAGGAGACAGCCCTGAAAGCTGTTGCTGGTCTTCACCTTCCCGTGGTAGCCCACACACAGGAACAACAGCACTAGGGATAAGTGCTTTCCCAGAGATGTCATATCTCATGGTGCTCGTTCACGACAGAGCCTGTTTCCGAAAAGACATACGACTGGCTCCTTCTCCCACAAGGAATGTGCCAGCCCTGAAAGCTGTTGCTGGTCCTGACCTTCCCATAGTAGCCCATACACAGGAACAACAGTACTGGGGATCTGTGCTTTCCCACAAATGTCATGTGTCATGGTGCTCGGTCTCGGCAGAGCCTGTTTCCGAAAAGGCAAACGTCTGGCTATTCCTCCTACGAGGAAGGAGACAGCCCTGTAAGCTGTTGCTGGTGTTTACCTTCCCTTGGTGACCTACTCACAGGCACAACAGCACTGGGGATCTGTGCTTTCCCAGAGATGTCATATCTCATGGTGCTCGTTCTCGGCAGAGCCTGTTTCCGAAAAGGCAAACGTCTGGCTATTCCTCCTACGAGGAAGGAGACAGCCCTGTAAGCTGTTGCTGGTGTTTACCTTCCCTTGGTGACCTACTCACAGGCACAACAGCACTGGGGATCTGTGCTTTCCCAGAGATGTCATATCTCATGGTGCTCGTTCTCGGCAGAGCCTGTTTCCGAAAAGGCAAACGTCTGGCTATTCCTCCTACGAGGAAGGAGACAGCCCTGAAAGCTGTTGCTGGTCTTCACCTTCCCGTGGTAGCCCACACACAGGAACAACAGCACTAGGGATAAGTGCTTTCCCAGAGATGTCATATCTCATGGTGCTCGTTCACGACAGAGCCTGTTTCCGAAAAGACATACGACTGGCTCCTTCTCCCACAAGGAATGTGCCAGCCCTGAAAGCTGTTGCTGGTCCTGACCTTCCCATAGTAGCCCATACACAGGAACAACAGTACTGGGGATCTGTGCTTTCCCACAAATGTCATGTGTCATGGTGCTCGGTCTCGGCAGAGCCTGTTTCCGAAAAGGCAAACGTCTGGCTATTCCTCCTACGAGGAAGGAGACAGCCCTGAAAGCTGTTGCTGGTCTTCACCTTCCCTTGGTGACCTACTGACAGGCACAACAGCACTGGGGATCTGTGCTTTCCCAGAGATGTCATATCTCATGGTGCTCGTTCTCGGCAGAGCCTGTTTCCGAAAAGACATACGACCGGCTCCTTCTCCCACAAGGAATGTGCCAGCCCTGAAAGCGGTTGCTGGTCTTCACCTTCCCGTGGTAGCCCACACACAGGAATAACAGCACTAGGGATCTGTGCTTTCCCAGAGATGTCATATCTCATGGTGCTCGTCCTCGGCAGAGCCTGTTTCCGAAAAGGCAAACGTCTGGCTATTCCTGCTACGAGGAAGGAGACAGCCATGAAAGCTGTTGCTGGTCTTCACCTTCCCGTGGTAGCCCACACACAGGAACAACAGCACTAGGGATAAGTGCTTTCCCAGAGATGTCATATCTCATGGTGCTCGTCCTCGGCAGAGCCTGTTTCCGAAAAGGCAAACGTCTGGCTATTCATCCTACGAGGAAGGAGACAGCCCTGAAAGCTGTTGCTGGTCTTCACCTTCCCGTGGTAGCGCACACACAGGAACAACAGCACTAGGGATAAGTGCTTTCCCAGGGATGTCATATCTCATGGTGCTCGTCCTCGGCAGAGCCTGTTTCCGAAAAGGCAAACGTCTGGCTATTCCTCCTACGAGGAAGGAGACAGCCCTGAAAGCTGTTGCTGGTCTTCACCTTCCCGTGGTAGCCCACACACAGGAACAACAGCACTAGGGATAAGTGCTTTCCCAGAGATGTCATATGTCATGGTGCTCGTTCTCGGCAGAGCCTGTTTCCGAAAAGACATACGACCGGCTCCTTCTCCCACAAGGAATGTGCCAGCCCTGAAAGCGGTTGCTGGTCTTCACCTTCCCTAGGTAGCCACACACAGGAATAACAGCACTAGGGATCTGTGCTTTCCCAGAGATGTCATATCTCATGGTGCTCGTCCTCGGCAGAGCCTGTTTCCGAAAAGGCAAACGTCTGGCTATTCCTCCTACGAGGAAGGAGACAGCCCTGAAAGCTGTTGCTGGTCTTCACCTTCCCGTGGTAGCCCACACACAGGAACAACAGCACTAGGGATAAGTGCTTTCCCAGAGATGTCATATCTCATGGTGCTCGTTCACGACAGAGCCTGTTTCCGAAAAGACATACGACTGGCTCCTTCTCCCACAAGGAATGTGCCAGCCCTGAAAGCTGTTGCTGGTCCTGACCTTCCCATAGTAGCCCATACACAGGAACAACAGTACTGGGGATCTGTGCTTTCCCACAAATGTCATGTGTCATGGTGCTCGGTCTCGGCAGAGCCTGTTTCCGAAAAGGCAAACGTCTGGCTATTCCTCCTACGAGGAAGGAGACAGCCCTGAAAGCTGTTGCTGGTCTTCACCTTCCCTTGGTGACCTACTCACAGGCACAACAGCACTGGGGATCTGTGCTTTCCCAGAGATGTCATATCTCATGGTGCTCGTTCTCGGCAGAGCCTGTTTCCGAAAAGACATACGACCGGCTCCTTCTCCCACAAGGAATGTGCCAGCCCTGAAAGCGGTTGCTGGTCTTCACCTTCCCTTGGTAGCCCACACACAGGAATAACAGCACTAGGGATCTGTGCTTTCCCAGAGATGTCATATCTCATGGTGCTCGTCCTCGGCAGAGCCTGTTTCCGAAAAGACATACGACTGGCTATTCCTCCTACGAGGAAGGAGACAGCCCTGAAAGCTGTTGCTGGTCTTCACCTTCCCGTGGTAGCCCACACACAGGAACAACAGCACTAGGGATAAGTGCTTTCCCAGAGATGTCATATCTCATGGTGCTCGTTCACGACAGAGCCTGTTTCCGAAAAGACATACGACTGGCTCCTTCTCCCACAAGGAATGTGCCAGCCCTGAAAGCTGTTGCTGGTCCTGACCTTCCCATAGTAGCCCATATACAGGAACAACAGTACTGGGGATCTGTGCTTTCCCACAAATGTCATTTGTCATGGTGCTCGGTCTCGGCAGAGCCTGTTTCCGAAAAGGCAAACGTCTGGCTATTCCTCCTACGAGGAAGGAGACAGCCCTGTAAGCTGTTGCTGGTGTTTACCTTCCCTTGGTGACCTACTCACAGGCACAACAGCACTGGGGATCTGTGCTTTCCCAGAGATGTCATATCTCATGGTGCTCGTCCTCGGCAGAGCCTGTTTCCGAAAAGGCAAACGTCTGGCTATTCATCCTACGAGGAAGGAGACAGCCCTGAAAGCTGTTGCTGGTCTTCACCTTCCCGTGGTAGCCCACACACAGGAACAACAGCACTAGGGATAAGTGCTTACCCAGAGATGTCATATCTCATGGTGTTCGTTCACGACAGAGCCTGATTCCGAAAAGGCAAACGACTGGCTCCAACTCCCACAATGAATGTGCCAGCCCTGAAAGCTGTTGCTGGTCTTCACCTTCCCTTGGCATCCTACTAACAGGAATAACAGCACTAGGGATCTGTGCTTTCCCAGAGATGTCATATCTCATGGTGCTCGTCCTCGGCAGAGCCTGTTTCCGAAAAGGCAAACGTCTGGCTATTCCTCCTACGAGGAAGGAGACAGCCCTGAAAGCTGTTGCTGGTCTTCACCTTCCCGTGGTAGCCCACACACAGGAACAACAGTACTGGGGATCTGTGCTTTCCCACAAATGTCATGTGTCATGGTGCTCGGTCTCGGCAGAGCCTGTTTCCGAAAAGGCAAACGTCTGGCTATTCCTCCTACGAGGAAGGAGACAGCCCTGTAAGCTGTTGCTGGTGTTTACCTTCCCTTGGTGACCTACTCACAGGCACAACAGCACTGGGGATCTGTGCTTTCCCAGAGATGTCATATCTCATGGTGCTCGTTCTCGGCAGAGCCTGTTTCCGAAAAGGCAAACGTCTGGCTATTCCTCCTACGAGGAAGGAGACAGCCCTGAAAGCTGTTGCTGGTCTTCACCTTCCCGTGGTAGCCCACACACAGGAACAACAGCACTAGGGATAAGTGCTTTCCCAGAGATGTCATATCTCATGGTGCTCGTTCACGACAGAGCCTGTTTCCGAAAAGACATACGACTGGCTCCTTCTCCCACAAGGAATGTGCCAGCCCTGAAAGCTGTTGCTGGTCCTGACCTTCCCATAGTAGCCCATACACAGGAACAACAGTACTGGGGATCTGTGCTTTCCCACAAATGTCATGTGTCATGGTGCTCGGTCTCGGCAGAGCCTGTTTCCGAAAAGGCAAACGTCTGGCTATTCCTCCTACGAGGAAGGAGACAGCCCTGTAAGCTGTTGCTGGTGTATACCTTCCCTTGGTGACCTACTCACAGGCACAACAGCACTGGGGATCTGTGCTTTCCCAGAGATGTCATATCTCATGGTGCTCGTTCTCGGCAGAGCCTGTTTCCGAAAAGGCAAACGTCTGGCTATTCCTCCTACGAGGAAGGAGACAGCCCTGAAAGCTGTTGCTGGTCTTCACCTTCCCGTGGTAGCCCACACACAGGAACAACAGCACTAGGGATAAGTGCTTTCCCAGAGATGTCATATCTCATGGTGCTCGTTCACGACAGAGCCTGTTTCCGAAAAGACATACGACTGGCTCCTTCTCCCACAAGGAATGTGCCAGCCCTGAAAGCTGTTGCTGGTCCTGACCTTCCCATAGTAGCCCATACACAGGAACAACAGTACTGGGGATCTGTGCTTTCCCACAAATGTCATGTGTCATGGTGCTCGGTCTCGGCAGAGCCTGTTTCCGAAAAGGCAAACGTCTGGCTATTCCTCCTACGAGGAAGGAGACAGCCCTGAAAGCTGTTGCTGGTCTTCACCTTCCCGTGGTAGCCCACACACAGGAATAACAGCACTAGGGATCTGTGCTTTCCCAGAGATGTCATATCTCATGGTGCTCGTCCTCGGCAGAGCCTGTTTCCGAAAAGGCAAACGTCTGGCTATTCCTCCTACGAGGAAGGAGACAGCCATGAAAGCTGTTGCTGGTCTTCACCTTCCCGTGGTAGCGCACACACAGGAACAACAGCACTAGGGATAAGTGCTTTCCCAGAGATGTCATATCTCATGGTGCTCGTCCTCGGCAGAGCCTGTTTCCGAAAAGGCAAACGTCTGGCTATTCCTGCTACGAGGAATGTGCAAGCCCTGAAAGCTGTTGCTGGTCTTCACCTTCCCGTGGTAGCCCACACACAGGAATAACAGCACTAGGGATCTGTGCTTTCCCAGAGATGTCATATCTCATGGTGCTCGTCCTCGGCAGAGCCTGTTTCCGAAAAGACATACGACCGGCTCCTTCTCCCACAAGGAATGTGCCAGCCCTGAAAGCGGTTGCTGGTCTTCACCTTCCCTTGGTAGCCCACACACAGGAATAACAGCACTAGGGATCTGTGCTTTCCCAGAGATGTCATATCTCATGGTGCTCGTCCTCGGCAGAGCCTGTTTCCGAAAAGGCAAACGTCTGGCTATTCCTCCTACGAGGAAGGAGACAGCCCTGAAAGCTGTTGCTGGTCTTCACCTTCCCGTGGTAGCCCACACACAGGAACAACAGCACTAGGGATAAGTGCTTACCCAGAGATGTCATATCTCATGGTGCTCGTTCACGACAGAGCCTGTTTCCGAAAAGACATACGACTGGCTCCTTCTCCCACAAGGAATGTGCCAGCCCTGAAAGCTGTTGCTGGTCCTGACCTTCCCATAGTAGCCCATACACAGGAACAACAGTACTGGGGATCTGTGCTTTCCCACAAATGTCATGTGTCATGGTGCTCGGTCTCGGCAGAGCCTGTTTCCGAAAAGGCAAACGTCTGGCTATTCCTCCTACGAGGAAGGAGACAGCCCTGTAAGCTGTTGCTGGTGTTTACCTTCCCTTGGTGACCTACTCACAGGCACAACAACACTGGGGATCTGTGCTTTCCCAGAGATGTCATATCTCATGGTGCTCGTTCTCGGCAGAGCCTGTTTCCGAAAAGACATACGACTGGCTCCTTCTCCCACAAGGAATGTGCCAGCCCTGAAAGCGGTTGCAGGTCTTCACCTTCCCGTGGTAGCCCACACACAGGAACAACAGCACTAGGGATAAGTGCTTTCCCAGAGATGTCATATCTCATGGTGCTCGGTCTCGGCAGAGCCTGTTTCCGAAAAGGCAAACGTCTGGCTATTCCTCCTACGAGGAAGGAGAAAGCCCTGAAAGCTGTTGCTGGTCTTTACCTTCCCGTGGCGACATACTCACAATAGCAACAGCACTAGGGATAAGTGCTTTCCCAGAGATGTCATGTCTCATGGTGCTCGGTCTCGGCAGAGCCTGTTTCCGAAAAGGCAAACGACTGGCTCCTTCTCCCACAAGGAATGTGCCAGCCCTGAAAGCTGTTGCTGGTCTTCACCTTCCCTTGGCATCCTACTCACAGGCACAACAGCACTAGGGATCTGTGCTTTCCCAGAGATGTCATATCTCATGGTGCTCGTCCTCGGCAGAGCCTGTTTCCGAAAAGGCAAACGTCTGGCTATTCCTCCTACGAGGAAGGAGACAGCCCTGAAAGCTGTTGCTGGTCTTCACCTTCCCGTGGTAGCCCACACACAGGAACAACAGCACTAGGGATAAGTGCTTTCCCAGAGATGTCATATCTCATGGTGCTCGTTCACGACAGAGCCTGTTTCCGAAAAGACATACGACTGGCTCCTTCTCCCACAAGGAATGTGCCAGCCCTGAAAGCTGTTGCTGGTCCTGACCTTCCCATAGTAGCCCATACACAGGAACAACAGTACTGGGGATCTGTGCTTTCCCACAAATGTCATGTGTCATGGTGCTCGGTCTCGGCAGAGCCTGTTTCCGAAAAGGCAAACGACTGGCTATTCCTCCTACGAGGAAGGAGACAGCCCTGTAAGCTGTTGCTGGTGTTTACCTTCCCTTGGTGACCTACTCACAGGCACAACAGCACTAGGGATAAGAGCTTTCCCAGAGATGTCATATGTCATGGTGCTCGTTCTCGGCAGAGCCTGTTTCCGAAAAGGCAAACGTCTGGCTATTCCTCCTACGAGGAAGGAGACAGCCCTGAAAGCGGTTGCTGGTCTTCACCTTCCCTTGGTAGCCACACACAGGAATAAAAGCACTAGGGATCTGTGCTTTCCCAGAGATGTCATATCTCATGGTGCTCGTCCTCGGCAGAGCCTGTTTCCGAAAAGGCAAACGTCTGGCTATTCCTCCTACGAGGAAGGAGACAGCCATGAAAGCTGTTGCTGGTCTTCACCTTCCCGTGGTAGCCCACACACAGGAACAACAGCACTAGGGATAAGTGCTTTCCCAGAGATGTCATATCTCATGGTGCTCGTTCACGACAGAGCCTGTTTCCGAAAAGACATACGACTGGCTCCTTCTCCCACAAGGAATGTGCCAGCCCTGAAAGCTGTTGCTGGTCTTCACCTTCCCTTGGTGACCTACTCACAGGCACAACAGCACTGGGGATCTGTGCTTTCCCAGAGATGTCATATCTCATGGTGCTCGTTCTCGGCAGAGCCTGTTTCCGAAAAGACATACGACTGGCTCCTTCTCCCACAAGGAATGTGCCAGCCCTGAAAGCTGTTGCTGGTCCTGACCTTCCCATAGTAGCCCATACACAGGAACAACAGTACTGGGGATCTGTGCTTTCCCACAAATGTCATGTGTCATGGTGCTCGGTCTCGGCAGAGCCTGTTTCCGAAAAGGCAAACGACTGGCTATTCCTCCTACGAGGAAGGAGACAGCCCTGTAAGCTGTTGCTGGTGTTTACCTTCCCTTGGTGACCTACTCACAGGCACAACAGCACTAGGGATAAGAGCTTTCCCAGAGATGTCATATGTCATGGTGCTCGTTCTCGGCAGAGCCTGTTTCCGAAAAGGCAAACGTCTGGCTATTCCTCCTACGAGGAAGGAGACAGCCCTGAAAGCGGTTGCTGGTCTTCACCTTCCCTTGGTAGCCACACACAGGAATAACAGCACTAGGGATCTGTGCTTTCCCAGAGATGTCATATCTCATGGTGCTCGTCCTCGGCAGAGCCTGTTTCCGAAAAGGCAAACGTCTGGCTATTCCTCCTACGAGGAAGGAGACAGCCATGAAAGCTGTTGCTGGTCTTCACCTTCCCGTGGTAGCCCACACACAGGAACAACAGCACTAGGGATAAGTGCTTTCCCAGAGATGTCATATCTCATGGTGCTCGTTCACGACAGAGCCTGTTTCCGAAAAGACATACGACTGGCTCCTTCTCCCACAAGGAATGTGCCAGCCCTGAAAGCTGTTGCTGGTCTTCACCTTCCCTTGGTGACCTACTCACAGGCACAACAGCACTGGGGATCTGTGCTTTCCCAGAGATGTCATATCTCATGGTGCTCGTTCTCGGCAGAGCCTGTTTCCGAAAAGACATACGACCGGCTCCTTCTCCCACAAGGAATGTGCCAGCCCTGAAAGCGGTTGCTGGTCTTCACCTTCCCTTGGTAGCCCACACACAGGAATAACAGCACTAGGGATCTGTGCTTTCCCAGAGATGTCATATCTCATGGTGCTCGTCCTCGGCAGAGCCTGTTTCCGAAAAGGCAAACGTCTGGCTATTCCTCCTACGAGGAAGGAGACAGCCCTGAAAGCTGTTGCTGGTCTTCACCTTCCCGTGGTAGCCCACACACAGGAACAACAGCACTAGGGATAAGTGCTTTCCCAGAGATGTCATATCTCATGGTGCTTGTTCTCGGCAGAGCCTGTTTCCGAAAAAGCAAACGTCTGGCTATTCCTTTTACGAGGAATGTGCCAGCCCTGAAAGCTGTTGCTGGTCTTTACCTTCCCGTGGCGACATACTCACGATAGCAACAGCACTAGGGATAAGTGCTTTCCCAGAGATGTCATGTCTCATGGTGCTCGGTCTCGGCAGAGCCTGTTTCCGAAAAGGCAAACGACTGGCTCCTTCTCCCACAAGGAATGTGCCAGCCCTGAAAGCTGTTGCTGGTCTTCACCTTCCCTTGGTGACCTACTCACAGGCACAACAGCACTGGGGATCTGTGCTTTCCCAGAGATGTCATATCTCATGGTGCTCGTTCTCGGCAGAGCCTGTTTCCGAAAAGACATACGACCGGCTCCTTCTCCCACAAAGAATGTGCCAGCCCTGAGAGCGGTTGCTGGTCTTCACCTTCCCTTGGTAGCCCACACACAGGAATAACAGCACTAGGGATCTGTGCTTTCCCAGAGATGTCATATCTCATGGTGCTCGTCCTCGGCAGAGCCTGTTTCCGAAAAGGCAAACGTCTGGCTATTCCTGCTACGAGGAAGGAGACAGCCCTGAAAGCTGTTGCTGGTCTTCACCTTCCCGTGGTAGCCCACACACAGGAACAACAGCACTAGGGATAAGTGCTTTCCCAGAGATGTCATATCTCATGGTGCTCGTCCTCGGCAGAGCCTGTTTCCGAAAAGGCAAACGTCTGGCTATTCATCCTACGAGGAAGGAGACAGCCCTGAAAGCTGTTGCTGGTCTTCACCTTCCCGTGGTAGCCCACACACAGGAACAACAGCACTAGGGATAAGTGCTTACCCAGAGATGTCATATCTCATGGTGCTCGTTCTCGGCAGAGCCTGTTTCCGAAAAGACATACGACCGGCTCCTTCTCCCACAAGGAATGTGCCAGCCCTGAAAGCGGTTGCTGGTCTTCACCTTCCCTTGGTAGCCCACACACAGGAATAACAGCACTAGGGATCTGTGCTTTCCCAGAGATGTCATATCTCATGGTGCTCGTCCTCGGCAGAGCCTGTTTCCGAAAAGGCAAACGTCTGGCTATTCCTCCTACGAGGAAGGAGACAGCCCTGAAAGCTGTTGCTGGTCTTCACCTTCCCTTGGTGACCTACTGACAGGCACAACAGCACTGGGGATCTGTGCTTTCCCAGAGATGTCATATCTCATGGTGCTCGTTCTCGGCAGAGCCTGTTTCCGAAAAGACATACGACCGGCTCCTTCTCCCACAAGGAATGTGCCAGCCCTGAAAGCGGTTGCTGGTCTTCACCTTCCCGTGGTAGCCCACACACAGGAATAACAGCACTAGGGATCTGTGCTTTCCCAGAGATGTCATATCTCATGGTGCTCGTCCTCGGCAGAGCCTGTTTCCGAAAAGGCAAACGTCTGGCTATTCCTGCTACGAGGAAGGAGACAGCCATGAAAGCTGTTGCTGGTCTTCACCTTCCCGTGGTAGCCCACACACAGGAACAACAGCACTAGGGATAAGTGCTTTCCCAGAGATGTCATATCTCATGGTGCTCGTCCTCGGCAGAGCCTGTTTCCGAAAAGGCAAACGTCTGGCTATTCATCCTACGAGGAAGGAGACAGCCCTGAAAGCTGTTGCTGGTCTTCACCTTCCCGTGGTAGCGCACACACAGGAACAACAGCACTAGGGATAAGTGCTTTCCCAGAGATGTCATATCTCATGGTGCTCGTCCTCGGCAGAGCCTGTTTCCGAAAAGGCAAACGTCTGGCTATTCCTGCTACGAGGAATGTGCAAGCCCTGAAAGCTGTTGCTGGTCTTCACCTTCCCGTGGTAGCCCACACACAGGAACAACAGCACTAGGGATAAGTGCTTTCCCAGAGATGTCATATGTCATGGTGCTCGTTCTCGGCAGAGCCTGTTTCCGAAAAGACATACGACCGGCTCCTTCTCCCACAAGGAATGTGCCAGCCCTGAAAGCGGTTGCTGGTCTTCACCTTCCCTTGGTAGCCACACACAGGAATAACAGCACTAGGGATCTGTGCTTTCCCAGAGATGTCATATCTCATGGTGCTCGTCCTCGGCAGAGCCTGTTTCCGAAAAGGCAAACGTCTGGCTATTCCTCCTACGAGGAAGGAGACAGCCCTGAAAGCTGTTGCTGGTCTTCACCTTCCCGTGGTAGCCCACACACAGGAACAACAGCACTAGGGATAAGTGCTTTCCCAGAGATGTCATATCTCATGGTGCTCGTTCACGACAGAGCCTGTTTCCGAAAAGACATACGACTGGCTCCTTCTCCCACAAGGAATGTGCCAGCCCTGAAAGCTGTTGCTGGTCCTGACCTTCCCATAGTAGCCCATACACAGGAACAACAGTACTGGGGATCTGTGCTTTCCCACAAATGTCATGTCTCATGGTGCTCGGTCTCGGCAGAGCCTGTTTCCGAAAAGGCAAACGTCTGGCTATTCCTCCTACGAGGAAGGAGACAGCCCTGAAAGCTGTTGCTGGTCTTCACCTTCCCTTGGTGACCTACTCACAGGCACAACAGCACTGGGGATCTGTGCTTTCCCAGAGATGTCATATCTCATGGTGCTCGTTCTCGGCAGAGCCTGTTTCCGAAAAGACATACGACCGGCTCCTTCTCCCACAAGGAATGTGCCAGCCCTGAAAGCGGTTGCTGGTCTTCACCTTCCCTTGGTAGCCCACACACAGGAATAACAGCACTAGGGATCTGTGCTTTCCCAGAGATGTCATATCTCATGGTGCTCGTCCTCGGCAGAGCCTGTTTCCGAAAAGACATACGACTGGCTATTCCTCCTACGAGGAAGGAGACAGCCCTGAAAGCTGTTGCTGGTCTTCACCTTCCCGTGGTAGCCCACACACAGGAACAACAGCACTAGGGATAAGTGCTTTCCCAGAGATGTCATATCTCATGGTGCTCGTTCACGACAGAGCCTGTTTCCGAAAAGACATACGACTGGCTCCTTCTCCCACAAGGAATGTGCCAGCCCTGAAAGCTGTTGCTGGTCCTGACCTTCCCATAGTAGCCCATATACAGGAACAACAGTACTGGGGATCTGTGCTTTCCCACAAATGTCATTTGTCATGGTGCTCGGTCTCGGCAGAGCCTGTTTCCGAAAAGGCAAACGTCTGGCTATTCCTCCTACGAGGAAGGAGACAGCCCTGTAAGCTGTTGCTGGTGTTTACCTTCCCTTGGTGACCTACTCACAGGCACAACAGCACTGGGGATCTGTGCTTTCCCAGAGATGTCATATCTCATGGTGCTCGTTCTCGGCAGAGCCTGTTTCCGAAAAGGCAAACGTCTGGCTATTCCTCCTACGAGGAAGGAGACAGCCCTGAAAGCTGTTGCTGGTCTTCACCTTCCCGTGGTAGCCCACACACAGGAACAACAGCACTAGGGATAAGTGCTTTCCCAGAGATGTCATATCTCATGGTGCTCGTCCTCGGCAGAGCCTGTTTCCGAAAAGGCAAACGTCTGGCTATTCATCCTACGAGGAAGGAGACAGCCCTGAAAGCTGTTGCTGGTCTTCACCTTCCCGTGGTAGCCCACACACAGGAACAACAGCACTAGGGATAAGTGCTTACCCAGAGATGTCATATCTCATGGTGCTCGTTCACGACAGAGCCTGATTCCGAAAAGGCAAACGACTGGCTCCAACTCCCACAATGAATGTGGCAGCCCTGAAAGCTGTTGCTGGTCTTCACCTTCCCTTGGCATCCTACTAACAGGAATAACAGCACTAGGGATCTGTGCTTTCCCAGAGATGTCATATCTCATGGTGCTCGTCCTCGGCAGAGCCTGTTTCCGAAAAGGCAAACGTCTGGCTATTCCTCCTACGAGGAAGGAGACAGCCCTGAAAGCTGTTGCTGGTCTTCACCTTCCCGTGGTAGCCCACACACAGGAACAACAGTACTGGGGATCTGTGCTTTCCCACAAATGTCATGTGTCATGGTGCTCGGTCTCGGCAGAGCCTGTTTCCGAAAAGGCAAACGTCTGGCTATTCCTCCTACGAGGAAGGAGACAGCCCTGTAAGCTGTTGCTGGTGTTTACCTTCCCTTGGTGACCTACTCACAGGCACAACAGCACTGGGGATCTGTGCTTTCCCAGAGATGTCATATCTCATGGTGCTCGTTCTCGGCAGAGCCTGTTTCCGAAAAGGCAAACGTCTGGCTATTCCTCCTACGAGGAAGGAGACAGCCCTGAAAGCTGTTGCTGGTCTTCACCTTCCCGTGGTAGCCCACACACAGGAACAACAGCACTAGGGATAAGTGCTTTCCCAGAGATGTCATATCTCATGGTGCTCGTTCACGACAGAGCCTGTTTCCGAAAAGACATACGACTGGCTCCTTCTCCCACAAGGAATGTGCCAGCCCTGAAAGCTGTTGCTGGTCCTGACCTTCCCATAGTAGCCCATACACAGGAACAACAGTACTGGGGATCTGTGCTTTCCCACAAATGTCATGTGTCATGGTGCTCGGTCTCGGCAGAGCCTGTTTCCGAAAAGGCAAACGTCTGGCTATTCCTCCTACGAGGAAGGAGACAGCCCTGAAAGCTGTTGCTGGTCTTCACCTTCCCGTGGTAGCCCACACACAGGAATAACAGCACTAGGGATCTGTGCTTTCCCAGAGATGTCATATCTCATGGTGCTCGTCCTCGGCAGAGCCTGTTTCCGAAAAGGCAAACGTCTGGCTATTCCTCCTACGAGGAAGGAGACAGCCCTGAAAGCTGTTGCTGGTCTTCACCTTCCCGTGGTAGCCCACACACAGGAACAACAGCACTAGGGATAAGTGCTTTCCCAGAGATGTCATATCTCATGGTGCTCGTCCTCGGCAGAGCCTGTTTCCGAAAAGGCAAACGTCTGGCTATTCCTGCTACGAGGAATGTGCAAGCCCTGAAAGCTGTTGCTGGTCTTCACCTTCCCGTGGTAGCCCACACACAGGAATAACAGCACTAGGGATCTGTGCTTTCCCAGAGATGTCATATCTCATGGTGCTCGTCCTCGGCAGAGCCTGTTTCCGAAAAGACATACGACCGGCTCCTTCTCCCACAAGGAATGTGCCAGCCCTGAAAGCGGTTGCTGGTCTTCACCTTCCCTTGGTAGCCCACACACAGGAATAACAGCACTAGGGATCTGTGCTTTCCCAGAGATGTCATATCTCATGGTGCTCGTCCTCGGCAGAGCCTGTTTCCGAAAAGGCAAACGTCTGGCTATTCCTCCTACGAGGAAGGAGACAGCCCTGAAAGCTGTTGCTGGTCTTCACCTTCCCGTGGTAGCCCACACACAGGAACAACAGCACTAGGGATAAGTGCTTACCCAGAGATGTCATATCTCATGGTGCTCGTTCACGACAGAGCCTGTTTCCGAAAAGACATACGACTGGCTCCTTCTCCCACAAGGAATGTGCCAGCCCTGAAAGCTGTTGCTGGTCCTGACCTTCCCATAGTAGCCCATACACAGGAACAACAGTACTGGGGATCTGTGCTTTCCCACAAATGTCATGTGTCATGGTGCTCGGTCTCGGCAGAGCCTGTTTCCGAAAAGGCAAACGTCTGGCTATTCCTCCTACGAGGAAGGAGACAGCCCTGTAAGCTGTTGCTGGTGTTTACCTTCCCTTGGTGACCTACTCACAGGCACAACAGCACTGGGGATCTGTGCTTTCCCAGAGATGTCATATCTCATGGTGCTCGTTCTCGGCAGAGCCTGTTTCCGAAAAGACATACGACCGGCTCCTTCTCCCACAAGGAATGTGCCAGCCCTGAAAGCGGTTGCTGGTCTTCACCTTCCCGTGGTAGCCCACACACAGGAATAACAGCACTAGGGATCTGTGCTTTCCCAGAGATGTCATATCTCATGGTGCTCGGTCTCGGCAGAGCCTGTTTCCGAAAAGGCAAACGTCTGGCTATTCCTCCTACGAGGAAGGAGAAAGCCCTGAAAGCTGTTGCTGGTCTTTACCTTCCCGTGGCGACATACTCACAATAGCAACAGCACTAGGGATAAGTGCTTTCCCAGAGATGTCATGTCTCATGGTGCTCGGTCTCGGCAGAGCCTGTTTCCGAAAAGGCAAACGACTGGCTCCTTCTCCCACAAGGAATGTGCCAGCCCTGAAAGCTGTTGCTGGTCTTCACCTTCCCTTGGCATCCTACTCACAGGCACAACAGCACTAGGGATCTGTGCTTTCCCAGAGATGTCATATCTCATGGTGCTCGTCCTCGGCAGAGCCTGTTTCCGAAAAGGCAAACGTCTGGCTATTCCTCCTACGAGGAAGGAGACAGCCCTGAAAGCTGTTGCTGGTCTTCACCTTCCCGTGGTAGCCCACACACAGGAACAACAGCACTAGGGATAAGTGCTTTCCCAGAGATGTCATATCTCATGGTGCTCGTTCACGACAGAGCCTGTTTCCGAAAAGACATACGACTGGCTCCTTCTCCCACAAGGAATGTGCCAGCCCTGAAAGCTGTTGCTGGTCCTGACCTTCCCATAGTAGCCCATACACAGGAACAACAGTACTGGGGATCTGTGCTTTCCCACAAATGTCATGTGTCATGGTGCTCGGTCTCGGCAGAGCCTGTTTCCGAAAAGGCAAACGTCTGGCTATTCCTCCTACGAGGAAGGAGACAGCCCTGAAAGCTGTTGCTGGTGTTTACCTTCCCTTGGTGACCTACTCACAGGCACAACAGCACTAGGGATAAGAGCTTTCCCAGAGATGTCATATGTCATGGTGCTCGTCCTCGGCAGAGCCTGTTTCCGAAAAGACATACGACCGGCTCCTTCTCCCACAAGGAATGTGCCAGCCCTGAAAGCGGTTGCTGGTCTTCACCTTCCCTTGGTAGCCACACACAGGAATAACAGCACTAGGGATCTGTGCTTTCCCAGAGATGTCATATCTCATGGTGCTCGTCCTCGGCAGAGCCTGTTTCCGAAAAGGCAAACGTCTGGCTATTCCTCCTACGAGGAAGGAGACAGCCATGAAAGCTGTTGCTGGTCTTCACCTTCCCGTGGTAGCCCACACACAGGAACAACAGCACTAGGGATAAGTGCTTTCCCAGAGATGTCATGTCTCATGGTGCTCGTTCACGACAGAGCCTGTTTCCGAAAAGACATACGACTGGCTCCTTCTCCCACAAGGAATGTGCCAGCCCTGAAAGCTGTTGCTGGTCTTCACCTTCCCTTGGTGACCTACTCACAGGCACAACAGCACTGGGGATCTGTGCTTTCCCAGAGATGTCATATCTCATGGTGCTCGTTCTCGGCAGAGCCTGTTTCCGAAAAGACATACGACCGGCTCCTTCTCCCACAAGGAATGTGCCAGCCCTGAAAGCGGTTGCTGGTCTTCACCTTCCCTTGGTAGCCCACACACAGGAATAACAGCACTAGGGATCTGTGCTTTCCCAGAGATGTCATATCTCATGGTGCTCGTCCTCGGCAGAGCCTGTTTCCGAAAAGGCAAACGTCTGGCTATTCCTCCTACGAGGAAGGAGACAGCCCTGAAAGCTGTTGCTGGTCTTCACCTTCCCGTGGTAGCCCACACACAGGAACAACAGCACTAGGGATAAGTGCTTTCCCAGAGATGTCATATCTCATGGTGCTTGTTCTCGGCAGAGCCTGTTTCCGAAAAAGCAAACGTCTGGCTATTCCTTTTACGAGGAATGTGCCAGCCCTGAAAGCTGTTGCTGGTCTTTACCTTCCCGTGGCGACATACTCACAATAGCAACAGCACTAGGGATAAGTGCTTTCCCAGAGATGTCATGTCTCATGGTGCTCGGTCTCGGCAGAGCCTGTTTCCGAAAAGGCAAACGACTGGCTCCTTCTCCCACAAGGAATGTGCCAGCCCTGAAAGCTGTTGCTGGTCTTCACCTTCCCTTGGTGACCTACTCACAGGCACAACAGCACTGGGGATCTGTGCTTTCCCAGAGATGTCATATCTCATGGTGCTCGTTCTCGGCAGAGCCTGTTTCCGAAAAGACATACGACCGGCTCCTTCTCCCACAAAGAATGTGCCAGCCCTGAGAGCGGTTGCTGGTCTTCACCTTCCCTTGGTAGCCCACACACAGGAATAACAGCACTAGGGATCTGTGCTTTCCCAGAGATGTCATATCTCATGGTGCTCGTTCTCGGCAGAGCCTGTTTCCGAAAAGGCAAACGTCTGGCTATTCCTGCTACGAGGAAGGAGACAGCCCTGAAAGCTGTTGCTGGTCTTCACCTTCCCGTGGTAGCCCACACACAGGAACAACAGCACTAGGGATAAGTGCTTTACCAGAGATGTCATATCTCATGGTGCTCGTCCTCGGCAGAGCCTGTTTCCGAAAAGGCAAACGTCTGGCTATTCCTCCTACGAGGAAGTAGAAAGCCCTGAAAGCTGTTGCTGGTCTTCACCTTCCCGTGGTAGCCCACACACAGGAACAACAGCACTAGGGATAAGTGCTTACCCAGAGATGTCATATCTCATGGTGCTCGTTCTCGGCAGAGCCTGTTTCCGAAAAGACATACGACCGGCTCCTTCTCCCACAAGGAATGTGCCAGCCCTGAAAGCGGTTGCTGGTCTTCACCTTCCCTTGGTAGCCCACACACAGGAATAACAGCACTAGGGATCTGTGCTTTCCCAGAGATGTCATATCTCATGGTGCTCGTCCTCGGCAGAGCCTGTTTCCGAAAAGGCAAACGTCTGGCTATTCCTCCTACGAGGAAGGAGACAGCCCTGAAAGCTGTTGCTGGTCTTCACCTTCCCTTGGTGACCTACTGACAGGCACAACAGCACTGGGGATCTGTGCTTTCCCAGAGATGTCATATCTCATGGTGCTCGTTCTCGGCAGAGCCTGTTTCCGAAAAGACATACGACCGGCTCCTTCTCCCACAAGGAATGTGCCAGCCCTGAAAGCGGTTGCTGGTCTTCACCTTCCCGTGGTAGCCCACACACAGGAATAACAGCACTAGGGATCTGTGCTTTCCCAGAGATGTCATATCTCATGGTGCTCGTCCTCGGCAGAGCCTGTTTCCGAAAAGGCAAACGTCTGGCTATTCCTGCTACGAGGAAGGAGACAGCCATGAAAGATGTTGCTGGTCTTCACCTTCCCGTGGTAGCCCACACACAGGAACAACAGCACTAGGGATAAGTGCTTTCCCAGAGATGTCATATCTCATGGTGCTCGTCCTCGGCAGAGCCTGTTTCCGAAAAGGCAAACGTCTGGCTATTCATCCTACGAGGAAGGAGACAGCCCTGAAAGCTGTTGCTGGTCTTCACCTTCCCGTGGTAGCGCACACACAGGAACAACAGCACTAGGGATAAGTGCTTTCCCAGAGATGTCATATCTCATGGTGCTCGTCCTCGGCAGAGCCTGTTTCCGAAAAGGCAAACGTCTGGCTATTCCTGCTACGAGGAATGTGCAAGCCCTGAAAGCTGTTGCTGGTCTTCACCTTCCCGTGGTAGCCCACACACAGGAACAACAGCACTAGGGATAAGTGCTTTCCCAGAGATGTCATATGTCATGGTGCTCGTTCTCGGCAGAGCCTGTTTCCGAAAAGACATACGACCGGCTCCTTCTCCCACAAGGAATGTGCCAGCCCTGAAAGCGGTTGCTGGTCTTCACCTTCCCTTGGTAGCCACACACAGGAATAACAGCACTAGGGATCTGTGCTTTCCCAGAGATGTCATATCTCATGGTGCTCGTCCTCGGCAGAGCCTGTTTCCGAAAAGGCAAACGTCTGGCTATTCCTGCTACGAGGAAGGAGACAGCCCTGAAAGCTGTTGCTGGTCTTCACCTTCCCGTGGTAGCCCACACACAGGAACAACAGCACTAGGGATAAGTGCTTTCCCAGAGATGTCATATCTCATGGTGCTCGTTCACGACAGAGCCTGTTTCCGAAAAGACATACGACTGGCTCCTTCTCCCACAAGGAATGTGCCAGCCCTGAAAGCTGTTGCTGGTCCTGACCTTCCCATAGTAGCCCATACACAGGAACAACAGTACTGGGGATCTGTGCTTTCCCACAAATGTCATGTGTCATGGTGCTCGGTCTCGGCAGAGCCTGTTTCCGAAAAGGCAAACGTCTGGCTATTCCTCCTACGAGGAAGGAGACAGCCCTGAAAGCTGTTGCTGGTGTTTACCTTCCCTTGGTGACCTACTCACAGGCACAACAGCACTGGGGATCTGTGCTTTCCCAGAGATGTCATATCTCATGGTGCTCGTTCTCGGCAGAGCCTGTTTCCGAAAAGACATACGACCGGCTCCTTCTCCCACAAGGAATGTGCCAGCCCTGAAAGCTGTTGCTGGTCTTCACCTTCCCGTGGTAGCCCACACACAGGAATAACAGCACTAGGGATCTGTGCTTTCCCAGAGATGTCATATCTCATGGTGCTCGTCCTCGGCAGAGCCTGTTTCCGAAAAGACATACGACTGGCTATTCCTCCTACGAGGAAGGAGACAGCCCTGAAAGCTGTTGCTGGTCTTCACCTTCCCGTGGTAGCCCACACACAGGAACAACAGCACTAGGGATAAGTGCTTTCCCAGAGATGTCATATCTCATGGTGCTCGTTCACGACAGAGCCTGTTTCCGAAAAGACATACGACTGGCTCCTTCTCCCACAAGGAATGTGCCAGCCCTGAAAGCTGTTGCTGGTCCTGACCTTCCCATAGTAGCCCATATACAGGAACAACAGTACTGGGGATCTGTGCTTTCCCACAAATGTCATTTGTCATGGTGCTCGGTCTCGGCAGAGCCTGTTTCCGAAAAGGCAAACGTCTGGCTATTCCTCCTACGAGGAAGGAGACAGCCCTGTAAGCTGTTGCTGGTGTTTACCTTCCCTTGGTGACCTACTCACAGGCACAACAGCACTGGGGATCTGTGCTTTCCCAGAGATGTCATATCTCATGGTGCTCGTTCTCGGCAGAGCCTGTTTCCGAAAAGGCAAACGTCTGGCTATTCCTCCTACGAGGAAGGAGACAGCCCTGAAAGCTGTTGCTGGTCTTCACCTTCCCGTGGTAGCCCACACACAGGAACAACAGCACTAGGGATAAGTGCTTTCCCAGAGATGTCATATCTCATGGTGCTCGTCCTCGGCAGAGCCTGTTTCCGAAAAGGCAAACGTCTGGCTATTCATCCTACGAGGAAGGAGACAGCCCTGAAAGCTGTTGCTGGTCTTCACCTTCCCGTGGTAGCCCACACACAGGAACAACAGCACTAGGGATAAGTGCTTACCCAGAGATGTCATATCTCATGGTGCTCGTTCACGACAGAGCCTGATTCCGAAAAGGCAAACGACTGGCTCCAACTCCCACAATGAATGTGGCAGCCCTGAAAGCTGTTGCTGGTCTTCACCTTCCCTTGGCATCCTACTAACAGGAATAACAGCACTAGGGATCTGTGCTTTCCCAGAGATGTCATATCTCATGGTGCTCGTCCTCGGCAGAGCCTGTTTCCGAAAAGGCAAACGTCTGGCTATTCCTCCTACGAGGAAGGAGACAGCCCTGAAAGCTGTTGCTGGTCTTCACCTTCCCGTGGTAGCCCACACACAGGAACAACAGTACTGGGGATCTGTGCTTTCCCACAAATGTCATGTGTCATGGTGCTCGGTCTCGGCAGAGCCTGTTTCCGAAAAGGCAAACGTCTGGCTATTCCTCCTACGAGGAAGGAGACAGCCCTGTAAGCTGTTGCTGGTGTTTACCTTCCCTTGGTGACCTACTCACAGGCACAACAGCACTGGGGATCTGTGCTTTCCCAGAGATGTCATATCTCATGGTGCTCGTTCTCGGCAGAGCCTGTTTCCGAAAAGGCAAACGTCTGGCTATTCCTCCTACGAGGAAGGAGACAGCCCTGAAAGCTGTTGCTGGTCTTCACCTTCCCGTGGTAGCCCACACACAGGAACAACAGCACTAGGGATAAGTGCTTTCCCAGAGATGTCATATCTCATGGTGCTCGTTCACGACAGAGCCTGTTTCCGAAAAGACATACGACTGGCTCCTTCTCCCACAAGGAATGTGCCAGCCCTGAAAGCTGTTGCTGGTCCTGACCTTCCCATAGTAGCCCATACACAGGAACAACAGTACTGGGGATCTGTGCTTTCCCACAAATGTCATGTGTCATGGTGCTCGGTCTCGGCAGAGCCTGTTTCCGAAAAGGCAAACGTCTGGCTATTCCTCCTACGAGGAAGGAGACAGCCCTGTAAGCTGTTGCTGGTGTATACCTTCCCTTGGTGACCTACTCACAGGCACAACAGCACTGGGGATCTGTGCTTTCCCAGAGATGTCATATCTCATGGTGCTCGTTCTCGGCAGAGCCTGTTTCCGAAAAGGCAAACGTCTGGCTATTCCTCCTACGAGGAAGGAGACAGCCCTGAAAGCTGTTGCTGGTCTTCACCTTCCCGTGGTAGCCCACACACAGGAACAACAGCACTAGGGATAAGTGCTTTCCCAGAGATGTCATATCTCATGGTGCTCGTTCACGACAGAGCCTGTTTCCGAAAAGACATACGACTGGCTCCTTCTCCCACAAGGAATGTGCCAGCCCTGAAAGCTGTTGCTGGTCCTGACCTTCCCATAGTAGCCCATACACAGGAACAACAGTACTGGGGATCTGTGCTTTCCCACAAATGTCATGTGTCATGGTGCTCGGTCTCGGCAGAGCCTGTTTCCGAAAAGGCAAACGTCTGGCTATTCCTCCTACGAGGAAGGAGACAGCCCTGAAAGCTGTTGCTGGTCTTCACCTTCCCGTGGTAGCCCACACACAGGAATAACAGCACTAGGGATCTGTGCTTTCCCAGAGATGTCATATCTCATGGTGCTCGTCCTCGGCAGAGCCTGTTTCCGAAAAGGCAAACGTCTGGCTATTCCTCCTACGAGGAAGGAGACAGCCCTGAAAGCTGTTGCTGGTCTTCACCTTCCCGTGGTAGCCCACACACAGGAACAACAGCACTAGGGATAAGTGCTTTCCCAGAGATGTCATATCTCATGGTGCTCGTCCTCGGCAGAGCCTGTTTCCGAAAAGGCAAACGTCTGGCTATTCCTGCTACGAGGAATGTGCAAGCCCTGAAAGCTGTTGCTGGTCTTCACCTTCCCGTGGTAGCCCACACACAGGAATAACAGCACTAGGGATCTGTGCTTTCCCAGAGATGTCATATCTCATGGTGCTCGTCCTCGGCAGAGCCTGTTTCCGAAAAGACATACGACCGGCTCCTTCTCCCACAAGGAATGTGCCAGCCCTGAAAGCGGTTGCTGGTCTTCACCTTCCCTTGGTAGCCCACACACAGGAATAACAGCACTAGGGATCTGTGCTTTCCCAGAGATGTCATATCTCATGGTGCTCGTCCTCGGCAGAGCCTGTTTCCGAAAAGGCAAACGTCTGGCTATTCCTCCTACGAGGAAGGAGACAGCCCTGAAAGCTGTTGCTGGTCTTCACCTTCCCGTGGTAGCCCACACACAGGAACAACAGCACTAGGGATAAGTGCTTTCCCAGAGATGTCATATCTCATGGTGCTCGTTCACGACAGAGCCTGTTTCCGAAAAGACATACGACTGGCTCCTTCTCCCACAAGGAATGTGCCAGCCCTGAAAGCTGTTGCTGGTCCTGACCTTCCCATAGTAGCCCATACACAGGAACAACAGTACTGGGGATCTGTGCTTTCCCACAAATGTCATGTGTCATGGTGCTCGGTCTCGGCAGAGCCTGTTTCCGAAAAGGCAAACGACTGGCTATTCCTCCTACGAGGAAGGAGACAGCCCTGTAAGCTGTTGCTGGTGTTTACCTTCCCTTGGTGACCTACTCACAGGCACAACAGCACTAGGGATAAGAGCTTTCCCAGAGATGTCATATGTCATGGTGCTCGTCCTCGGCAGAGCCTGTTTCCGAAAAGACATACGACCGGCTCCTTCTCCCACAAGGAATGTGCCAGCCCTGAAAGCGGTTGCTGGTCTTCACCTTCCCTTGGTAGCCACACACAGGAATAACAGCACTAGGGATCTGTGCTTTCCCAGAGATGTCATATCTCATGGTGCTCGTCCTCGGCAGAGCCTGTTTCCGAAAAGGCAAACGTCTGGCTATTCCTCCTACGAGGAAGGAGACAGCCATGAAAGCTGTTGCTGGTCTTCACCTTCCCGTGGTAGCCCACACACAGGAACAACAGCACTAGGGATAAGTGCTTTCCCAGAGATGTCATATCTCATGGTGCTCGTTCACGACAGAGCCTGTTTCCGAAAAGACATACGACTGGCTCCTTCTCCCACAAGGAATGTGCCAGCCCTGAAAGCTGTTGCTGGTCTTCACCTTCCCTTGGTGACCTACTCACAGGCACAACAGCACTGGGGATCTGTGCTTTCCCAGAGATGTCATATCTCATGGTGCTCGTTCTCGGCAGAGCCTGTTTCCGAAAAGACATACGACCGGCTCCTTCTCCCACAAGGAATGTGCCAGCCCTGAAAGCGGTTGCTGGTCTTCACCTTCCCTTGGTAGCCCACACACAGGAATAACAGCACTAGGGATCTGTGCTTTCCCAGAGATGTCATATCTCATGGTGCTCGTCCTCGGCAGAGCCTGTTTCCGAAAAGGCAAACGTCTGGCTATTCCTCCTACGAGGAAGGAGACAGCCCTGAAAGCTGTTGCTGGTCTTCACCTTCCCGTGGTAGCCCACACACAGGAACAACAGCACTAGGGATAAGTGCTTTCCCAGAGATGTCATATCTCATGGTGCTCGTTCACGACAGAGCCTGTTTCCGAAAAGACATACGACTGGCTCCTTCTCCCACAAGGAATGTGCCAGCCCTGAAAGCTGTTGCTGGTCCTGACCTTCCCATAGTAGCCCATATACAGGAACAACAGTACTGGGGATCTGTGCTTTCCCACAAATGTCATTTGTCATGGTGCTCGGTCTCGGCAGAGCCTGTTTCCGAAAAGGCAAACGTCTGGCTATTCCTCCTACGAGGAAGGAGACAGCCCTGTAAGCTGTTGCTGGTGTTTACCTTCCCTTGGTGACCTACTCACAGGCACAACAGCACTGGGGATCTGTGCTTTCCCAGAGATGTCATATCTCATGGTGCTCGTTCTCGGCAGAGCCTGTTTCCGAAAAGGCAAACGTCTGGCTATTCCTCCTACGAGGAAGGAGACAGCCCTGAAAGCTGTTGCTGGTCTTCACCTTCCCGTGGTAGCCCACACACAGGAACAACAGCACTAGGGATAAGTGCTTTCCCAGAGATGTCATATCTCATGGTGCTCGTCCTCGGCAGAGCCTGTTTCCGAAAAGGCAAACGTCTGGCTATTCATCCTACGAGGAAGGAGACAGCCCTGAAAGCTGTTGCTGGTCTTCACCTTCCCGTGGTAGCCCACACACAGGAACAACAGCACTAGGGATAAGTGCTTACCCAGAGATGTCATATCTCATGGTGCTCGTTCACGACAGAGCCTGATTCCGAAAAGGCAAACGACTGGCTATTCCTCCTACGAGGAAGGAGACAGCCCTGAAAGCTGTTGCTGGTCTTCACCTTCCCGTGGTAGCCCACACACAGGAACAACAGTACTGGGGATCTGTGCTTTCCCACAAATGTCATGTGTCATGGTGCTCGGTCTCGGCAGAGCCTGTTTCCGAAAAGGCAAACGTCTGGCTATTCCTCCTACGAGGAAGGAGACAGCCCTGTAAGCTGTTGCTGGTGTTTACCTTCCCTTGGTGACCTACTCACAGGCACAACAGCACTGGGGATCTGTGCTTTCCCAGAGATGTCATATCTCATGGTGCTCGTTCTCGGCAGAGCCTGTTTCCGAAAAGGCAAACGTCTGGCTATTCCTCCTACGAGGAAGGAGACAGCCCTGAAAGCTGTTGCTGGTCTTCACCTTCCCGTGGTAGCCCACACACAGGAACAACAGCACTAGGGATAAGTGCTTTCCCAGAGATGTCATATCTCATGGTGCTCGTTCACGACAGAGCCTGTTTCCGAAAAGACATACGACTGGCTCCTTCTCCCACAAGGAATGTGCCAGCCCTGAAAGCTGTTGCTGGTCCTGACCTTCCCATAGTAGCCCATACACAGGAACAACAGTACTGGGGATCTGTGCTTTCCCACAAATGTCATGTGTCATGGTGCTCGGTCTCGGCAGAGCCTGTTTCCGAAAAGGCAAACGTCTGGCTATTCCTCCTACGAGGAAGGAGACAGCCCTGTAAGCTGTTGCTGGTGTATACCTTCCCTTGGTGACCTACTCACAGGCACAACAGCACTGGGGATCTGTGCTTTCCCAGAGATGTCATATCTCATGGTGCTCGTTCTCGGCAGAGCCTGTTTCCGAAAAGGCAAACGTCTGGCTATTCCTCCTACGAGGAAGGAGACAGCCCTGAAAGCTGTTGCTGGTCTTCACCTTCCCGTGGTAGCCCACACACAGGAACAACAGCACTAGGGATAAGTGCTTTCCCAGAGATGTCATATCTCATGGTGCTCGTTCACGACAGAGCCTGTTTCCGAAAAGACATACGACTGGCTCCTTCTCCCACAAGGAATGTGCCAGCCCTGAAAGCTGTTGCTGGTCCTGACCTTCCCATAGTAGCCCATACACAGGAACAACAGTACTGGGGATCTGTGCTTTCCCACAAATGTCATGTGTCATGGTGCTCGGTCTCGGCAGAGCCTGTTTCCGAAAAGGCAAACGTCTGGCTATTCCTCCTACGAGGAAGGAGACAGCCCTGAAAGCTGTTGCTGGTCTTCACCTTCCCGTGGTAGCCCACACACAGGAATAACAGCACTAGGGATCTGTGCTTTCCCAGAGATGTCATATCTCATGGTGCTCGTCCTCGGCAGAGCCTGTTTCCGAAAAGGCAAACGTCTGGCTATTCCTCCTACGAGGAAGGAGACAGCCCTGAAAGCTGTTGCTGGTCTTCACCTTCCCGTGGTAGCCCACACACAGGAACAACAGCACTAGGGATAAGTGCTTTCCCAGAGATGTCATATCTCATGGTGCTCGTCCTCGGCAGAGCCTGTTTCCGAAAAGGCAAACGTCTGGCTATTCCTGCTACGAGGAATGTGCAAGCCCTGAAAGCTGTTGCTGGTCTTCACCTTCCCGTGGTAGCCCACACACAGGAATAACAGCACTAGGGATCTGTGCTTTCCCAGAGATGTCATATCTCATGGTGCTCGTCCTCGGCAGAGCCTGTTTCCGAAAAGACATACGACCGGCTCCTTCTCCCACAAGGAATGTGCCAGCCCTGAAAGCGGTTGCTGGTCTTCACCTTCCCTTGGTAGCCCACACACAGGAATAACAGCACTAGGGATCTGTGCTTTCCCAGAGATGTCATATCTCATGGTGCTCGTCCTCGGCAGAGCCTGTTTCCGAAAAGGCAAACGTCTGGCTATTCCTCCTACGAGGAAGGAGACAGCCCTGAAAGCTGTTGCTGGTCTTCACCTTCCCGTGGTAGCCCACACACAGGAACAACAGCACTAGGGATAAGTGCTTTCCCAGAGATGTCATATCTCATGGTGCTCGTTCACGACAGAGCCTGTTTCCGAAAAGACATACGACTGGCTCCTTCTCCCACAAGGAATGTGCCAGCCCTGAAAGCTGTTGCTGGTCCTGACCTTCCCATAGTAGCCCATACACAGGAACAACAGTACTGGGGATCTGTGCTTTCCCACAAATGTCATGTGTCATGGTGCTCGGTCTCGGCAGAGCCTGTTTCCGAAAAGGCAAACGACTGGCTATTCCTCCTACGAGGAAGGAGACAGCCCTGTAAGCTGTTGCTGGTGTTTACCTTCCCTTGGTGACCTACTCACAGGCACAACAGCACTAGGGATAAGAGCTTTCCCAGAGATGTCATATGTCATGGTGCTCGTCCTCGGCAGAGCCTGTTTCCGAAAAGACATACGACCGGCTCCTTCTCCCACAAGGAATGTGCCAGCCCTGAAAGCGGTTGCTGGTCTTCACCTTCCCTTGGTAGCCACACACAGGAATAACAGCACTAGGGATCTGTGCTTTCCCAGAGATGTCATATCTCATGGTGCTCGTCCTCGGCAGAGCCTGTTTCCGAAAAGGCAAACGTCTGGCTATTCCTCCTACGAGGAAGGAGACAGCCATGAAAGCTGTTGCTGGTCTTCACCTTCCCGTGGTAGCCCACACACAGGAACAACAGCACTAGGGATAAGTGCTTTCCCAGAGATGTCATATCTCATGGTGCTCGTTCACGACAGAGCCTGTTTCCGAAAAGACATACGACTGGCTCCTTCTCCCACAAGGAATGTGCCAGCCCTGAAAGCTGTTGCTGGTCTTCACCTTCCCTTGGTGACCTACTCACAGGCACAACAGCACTGGGGATCTGTGCTTTCCCAGAGATGTCATATCTCATGGTGCTCGTTCTCGGCAGAGCCTGTTTCCGAAAAGACATACGACCGGCTCCTTCTCCCACAAGGAATGTGCCAGCCCTGAAAGCGGTTGCTGGTCTTCACCTTCCCTTGGTAGCCCACACACAGGAATAACAGCACTAGGGATCTGTGCTTTCCCAGAGATGTCATATCTCATGGTGCTCGTCCTCGGCAGAGCCTGTTTCCGAAAAGGCAAACGTCTGGCTATTCCTCCTACGAGGAAGGAGACAGCCCTGAAAGCTGTTGCTGGTCTTCACCTTCCCGTGGTAGCCCACACACAGGAACAACAGCACTAGGGATAAGTGCTTACCCAGAGATGTCATATCTCATGGTGCTTGTTCTCTGCAGAGCCTGTTTCCGAAAAAGCAAACGTCTGGCTATTCCTTTTACGAGGAATGTGCCAGCCCTGAAAGCTGTTGCTGGTCTTTACCTTCCCGTGGCGACATACTCACAATAGCAACAGCACTAGGGATAAGTGCTTTCCCAGAGATGTCATGTCTCATGGTGCTCGGTCTCGGCAGAGCCTGTTTCCGAAAAGGCAAACGACTGGCTCCTTCTCCCACAAGGAATGAGCCAGCCCTGAAAGCTGTTGCTGGTCTTCACCTTCCCTTGGTGACCTACTCACAGGCACAACAGCACTGGGGATCTGTGCTTTCCCAGAGATGTCATATCTCATGGTGCTCGTTCTCGGCAGAGCCTGTTTCCGAAAAGACATACGACCGGCTCCTTCTCCCACAAAGAATGTGCCAGCCCTGAGAGCGGTTGCTGGTCTTCACCTTCCCTTGGTAGCCCACACACAGGAATAACAGCACTAGGGATCTGTGCTTTCCCAGAGATGTCATATCTCATGGTGCTCGTCCTCGGCAGAGCCTGTTTCCGAAAAGGCAAACGTCTGGCTATTCCTCCTACGAGGAAGGAGACAGCCATGAAAGCTGTTGCTGGTCTTCACCTTCCCGTGGTAGCCCACACACAGGAACAACAGCACTAGGGATAAGTGCTTTCCCAGAGATGTCATATCTCATGGTGCTCGTCCTCGGCAGAGCCTGTTTCCGAAAAGGCAAACGTCTGGCTATTCATCCTACGAGGAAGGAGACAGCCCTGAAAGCTGTTGCTGGTCTTCACCTTCCCGTGGTAGCCCACACACAGGAACAACAGCACTAGGGATAAGTGCTTACCCAGAGATGTCATATCTCATGGTGCTCGTTCTCGGCAGAGCCTGTTTCCGAAAAGACATACGACCGGCTCCTTCTCCCACAAGGAATGTGCCAGCCCTGAAAGCGGTTGCTGGTCTTCACCTTCCCTTGGTAGCCCACACACAGGAATAACAGCACTAGGGATCTGTGCTTTCCCAGAGATGTCATATCTCATGGTGCTCGTCCTCGGCAGAGCCTGTTTCCGAAAAGGCAAACGTCTGGCTATTCCTGCTACGAGGAAGGAGACAGCCCTGAAAGCTGTTGCTGGTCTTCACCTTCCCGTGGTAGCCCACACACAGGAACAACAGCACTAGGGATAAGTGCTTTCCCAGAGATGTCATATCTCATGGTGCTC